>NC_080766.1:19267085-20517085 GCF_020826845.1 Diceros bicornis minor
CATTACTGCTTACTGGGTGGAATTCATCCTCCTCAGGGGGCCATCACCTGATCCCATATACTCTGCGAGGCCTTCTTTTTCACTCAGCCTCATATAAAATTCTCTACTCAAGTCAACTCAGCCCTTTTGTATTCTTCTTTTCTTTCCCTTTCCCTTTGCCCTCAGTTTCTATACTCATTCCAAACTCTACACCTTTGATTCCACCATTTCCCCCGAGAAGAATTATTCCATTTTCCACAAATCAAAATCTTGCACTACTTTCAAGGAAATATGGAAAATAACAGTCAGATTTTTCTCTCTGCCTCTTGATTTAAACTCCTGAGAGAAAATGATCACCCCAGCTCATTGTGTATACAAGTCCACGCGAAGGATGCTGGCCAGCCTAGGGCCACATGTCTGCTTTGGATCCCATCCGCACTGGCTTGGAGGGAAAGAAGAGAGGTGTGCATGGCCACGTGCATGTGCTGGGGGAGTGTTCTGCCTCTACATGGGGCTGTTTTTTAGTGGAAACTCTAAATGCGGGGCTCTCACTTAGATGGAACTGTGGGCTATTAGTGCTCTTGCCATAACTCAAAACCTTTGCTTTTTTAAGTTTCTGTGCTTTTGCACAGGATGTCAGCTGCCTAACTGTTGCCTTTTCTCAATCAGTAGAGAAGCTCTTTTCTTCTTAATCAGTTTGCCACATCAGGGTAATGATTAACAAATGAATTTAGTTCTTTCTATGATGTTAACATATCCAGGATCATGTTGAATTTATAATTGAAGAAGACACACATGTTGTTTCTAGAGATAATACATTTTGGCTCGATATAAAACAACCGTCAACCTTAATCTTGAAAAATTCTGGTTTGGAGCCAGCAGCTTTATAGTATTGTGCCTGGTTTAATCTGGCCAGGCAATGAGACAGATATATAACCTCTCACTTGACTTTTTCTTATTTTTCAGTGAAGCCCAAATGCCTTCCAGTGAAAGCTGAACATTACGAAATGATCAATATACAAGTATTATTTCCAAAAAATGTACTTGTAAGCATCATGTACATCTTTCCTTTAAGTAAAATATTTTCAACTTCCTTTATGATTCTTCTATAGGCCAGAGTACTTGTCTGCTTTAGTAATAAATAGGAGGTGTCTGTCTGAACTTAAATGTCAAAGCAAGCCTTCCCCACAAATACTCTGAAAAACCCAATACCAATAAATTCTTTAACGCTTTGCAACATTTTCACTTTCCTACCCCAAGCAAGTCTTTATCTCATGAGGATTATAGAAACTCTACTTAGACTTTCTGTTTTTACATTGCTCTAAATGTTTGAATCAATAATATGTTACTTATTTCCTCCCATCAAAGCCTATTTTCCTTCGTATCTATTAAATTATATCAAAGACAATTTTTACATTTCAAAGTTAGCTTTCAATTTAATCTTGATAAACCACATCCTATTTTTAGAGGAAATGTCTTTTTCTCTATAAGAGTGGTGAGCTATTTCTGCAGGCTCGAAGGGGCCTGGGGAATCTGAGGATTCAAGATTTTCAAGTGCATCAAATAAATGTTCTCACCTGTTATCTTTTGGTCCTATTCTTTGCCAATCAGAGCCCTAGCCTTTTCGTAGCAGACCTAACTCATCAGGGAATTTAACTCTCTCAGAGAATTTAAGCTCTGCTCTCCTTAAGTCCTGAGCCTGGTCCTTAGCGTTTTCTGCGTTCACACTGCAAGAGATGAGAATCTCTTCATGTGTTTCCAAGGAGGCCCTCTGGCTTTCACATTTAGCCTTTATTGATAGTTAATCTTCTCCAGTCTTTCTTTCTCTCTTCCCAAAGCATCAATTGCTCCCAGCATGCACTATTCAATACCATTGCCCTTATAATCACTATTTCCCACACATATCTCAAATTCTTAATATATTGCACCCACTACTGCATTTTCTTTTACCAATATAGCACTGCATTTTACCTATGGTGAATGCTTTATAATTGCCACCATGTGCCAGGGGCTCTTCCTACTCCACCTTATTGTTCATTAAACAGTGGGTGATCCAGCTCCAAAATCCCATTTTGGCATCTGTTTTCTCAGACCACTATCAGACCAAATGTCACAGGTTTGGTTCTACAGGAAGTGGACTCTGAGATGAAAATCTACAAACTGAAGGTTCATTAACGAATGCTCTTGGGATCAATAATTGTGGGAGAAGGGAACAACAGCAAATTTGGCTGGAGGAAGAATTTGGCCTGCGTTGGAGTCACAAGCAGCCCTCAGCCCAATTCACAGGGAACTCTGAAGCTGGCATGGCTGTTCAGAGCTTTCCTGAATTGAAGAGACGGGACAAGGCTTTTATATGCCTTCATTGACTAGTCACTGGACGCAGGTTCCCAGCTTTCCCCCCAACACACACACACTACCCCAAAAAAGGAGTATGATCTTGAATAAGGCAGCTATCTTCAGCCAAGGACAATTCCCAGAGAGAGTGGACAGCTGACGTGTCAGCCCCCAGTCTTTGCAATAACTGGTAATAAATCCTTTAGTCCCAAAGTGGGGATCTGTGTGATGAAGGCTAGCGTCCATTACTGAAGGATTAAGTATTGATGGGAACATGTCAAAAGAACACAAGACCTAAGTGGAAAGATATTACATTAGCTAATTTGGGGTTAATGTAAATATCAAAAATAATAATAATGATGATGATGATAGGTTTTAAGGCATTGAATGAAAAAGAATTCAGGAATCCATAGCTATACTAAAAAGGTGAGTGGGTAGAAGTTCTTCTTTGTAGAATAATGTCAGTTATATAATGTGGAATGACATAATTAAAAAAATTAGAAGATCATTTTCAAACACCAATGTAATAATTAAGTTATCAATAGTTGCTAAAACTAAATTCGCTGAGAACTTGTTGAGGATCAGGATATTCACATAATTTCAAAGTATCAAAGTATCAACTCTATATCAACAATATATAATACACATTAATTACCAAGAGGAAAAAGCCCCTTTAAAATGGGGAGATCTTATAGATACCACCTTAACCAAGTGATCAAATTTAACACCACCAATAAGAGGGAAAAAAAAAAAAAACCAGACATCACTAGCCTTTTGATTTGATGCATTAAGAAGTACACAACATCATCTATGTATTATTCTTGACAAACTGTTTAACTTGAATCTAATCAGAAAGAAGCAACTGGAAAAATTCAGATTGTGAGATAGTTTATGAGACCACTAGCCTGGGTTCTTCAAAAATACAAATCATGAAAAACAAAATCATAATCACCATCACGAAAAACAAAAAGTATAAGGGAACTGTCCTAAATTAAAGGAGTTTAAAGAAATATGACAAACAAATATGCAATAAGATCATTAATCAGATCCTGAACTGAAAATAAAAAAGCTAAGAAGACCATTTTGGGCTCAATTGGATAAATATGAGCATGGATTATGTATTAGATATTATTATTGTACCAATATTATATTTCTTGAGTGTGATAATGCAATTGTGATTATGTTGGAATTACCTGCTGAAATACTTAAGGGTCAAGTGTCTTGACGACACCAATGCACTTTTGAACATTTTTTTAAAAAAGAACATGGAGAGAGAGATATGGCAAAATGTTAACAATTGGTGAGTCAAGGTACAAGTTATATAGGTATTTGTAATATTATACTTCTAATTTTTCTATGGGTTTCAATTTTTTCAAAATAATATAGGAGGAAATTCTAGTTTAACCCAAGTCCTGATTGATCTAATTTCCACAAATCCCCTATTAATAAGGTCTATGTTCATGAAATTTAACTGTTTTGAATTCTGATTATGACCTTTCTCACACCAACCTTTTCTTTCTAGCATTAGAAGCAAAGTGATTTTAGGAGAAAATATGTACACTTATTTTAACTACATTTCCATGACTCCCATCCAGGTCTTTTTTTTTAACAGTTATTTTCACCCTGACAAATTCCTCCAACTGTCAAAGTGAAATCTCGACCCTAGTAATTGTCACTAAATGTTTCCTTTTGACATTTTTTAGGTTTCAAGATAATTTCCACTGACTGAGGTGAAGGGGGAGACTCTAACTACTTTGGGAAAAAATCACTAAAAAAAGAAGCTTTGTTTCAACTTCCCTTGTCTGAGCATTATTTTCTCCTTTCGCATTACCTCATTCCATCAGAATCACATATCAAACCTGTTTTTTGAAGAGCACGAAAAGTAAAATTAAAGTTCTCTATACTAGCCTTCTTCAGAAGAATTGGGAGAAACCGGAAGTTGAGAATATAAACATGTCTCAAAGTATATCTAGTAGGACCTAAAGAAACTCTTTAACGCTTAGTTTAAAAAGTCGTAACCCTTTGTGCTATCACTTTTTAAAGATCTATGGTACAGAACTTAGGGAAAATGTCTCTCATTTGCTACATTTACAGGCTTCACTGTAACTCTTACTGATAAAATATGTCAAAATACCATACACATATTGATAAAGCTTAAACTGCCTAGATACGTATGCAGTCCTTGAAACATCCTCTTAATTTCAGGTTTTCAACTATTTCAAAAGTGAAGATTTGTCTTCTCTAGTGCTCTTTCTGAAACAATAACACTTCAATAGAACTCAAGTAAATTTTAACATGTATTCCTCTAAGATTTTTCTTTGTTTGCTATTTAAGGCTCTCTCTCATCTCACAAACACCTTGGTAGCTATAGACTCAAATATATGCCCATATATACTCATAAATCCTTATAATGTATTTATATAAAGGCACTCCAACACAATGCATAAAACAGGTGAGCTATTTTTAATGTTCTCATGGGAAATACATGAAGTTAATGTGAAAGAAGATAAAACAGAATCCCAACTCACTGTTTTTTATTGGAAAAACACTCTAGATGTTTTGTGAGAAGAAAAAAAATCTCTATAGGATTGCATTGCAACAGAACTTTTATGTAAAGCAGTTTTATTTGAAATATATTGTCCCAGACAGCAGCAAAGAGAACAGTTTTAATCCAAAATGCTTCTGGGCTCAGTCCCTTCTGGCCAATTAATTAGATTTCTGTAATACTCTGGTTGCGTCTGCCTAGCACTAGCTATTAAATATAGTGTTGTGCCTTCTAGAAAACTTTTACTTCACATGAGAGCCAAAAGGTAAATCTGTACAAAACTGGGCTAGGAAATATGATTTTGAAATGGAAAAATATATTAACTCAAATTCTGACAAACGAGAATCTTTCAGAAAAAATCAGGCGACAAAAAGTGCCAGTCAGTGTCTGTCAACCATCAGTCACATTTAGACAAAGACTGGACCAAGCTCACGACAACCTAGAAGTTTTCAAATGCTTCTCTTTAATTTAATTCAAGTTTGGGAGGAAATGCCAGCATTTTCTGATAACATTAGGATTAAATTCAACAAATATTTATTGGAAAGTATTGCAATAGGCACTGTATAAACACAACTAAGAAAAGACACTCCCTGTCCTCAGTGCAATCTTATGGGTAAAATTAGGCAAATCTTATAATACGAGAAGGAGTAAGATGACTGTTATCAGTTACCTATCCAAACACTTAGTAGTTTAAACAACAACCAGTTATTTAGTTCACAATTCTGATGGGCAGTTGCTGGTCTGGGCCAGGCTTGGCTAATCCGGCCTGGGCTCAACCATGCATCTGTGGCATTTCTAAGGTCAGCTATGGGCTGCCTAGTCTCAGATAGCCTCATCTACATGTTTTGCCATTTGGCAAATAATAATAATAATTTCTGCCAAAACTAGGGTGGTTAGGGAGGAAGTAGGGAGGATATGAATGGATTTAAAGCTTACACTATTATAAACTATGCTTAAATTAATTAATTTTATTTATTTTTTTTGCTGAGCAAGATTTGTCCTGAGCTAACATCTGTTGCCAATCTTCCTCTTTTTGCATGTGAGCTGCCGCCACAGCATGGCCACTGACGAGTGCTGTAGGTCTGCGCCCAGGAACCGAACCTGGGCCACTGAAGCAGAGCATACTGAACTTAACCACTAGGCCACCAGGGCTGGCCCGTAAATTAATTTATTTTTAAATGAGATATTTCAACACTGGTTAATTTGATCCCATCTTGATCATCTCATTGTTGCCTCAAATAGCTTTTTTTTTTAATTATGCAAGATATAAAGTCAGATTAATAGAACCCTTTATTCTCCCAACATCTCATTTCTCTTTATTTTTTCAAATAGCACAGTTTCAAAACCTCCAGTTATGATTTCTCTCTTTCTTTTTTGTCTTCACTTTCCATATCTGATTAGTTGCCAATTTCTTCTAAGTTCTATCTCCAGCATCCTTGCCCCATTTCTAGTCCCACTGCTTTCACCATATCTCAGACCCTACTTGCTTCTTGCCTGGGCTACTGTAATATGTCCCTCCATAGTCTCATCACACTCAGGTTTGCTCTTCACAATCCCACAACTGACTCCAGCTTAATCTTCTAAACTCAGTTCCATTACCTTTTGCACAAAGGTTTCTATAGCTCTCCATTCCCACCTGAATTTCTCAGCCTAGCATTAAAAGTTTTCCACACTTGGCCCCATTTACATTTCTAAACTATTGTTTCTCACTGTTCTATAGCACCAACAGTACATCAGTCAAAATGGAAGACTCAACATTCTTTTAAACTCCAAGACACATTAGGTCTTTCCTCGCCCATGGAGTATCTTCCCTGATCTCAAAAATCTCAAATGTCTTTCCATATCTAGTTCATAAGCTAACTCCTACATGAATGAAGCCTTTCCCAATCATCTTAGCTGGAAATTCTCTTTCTCTAAATTGTAAGTTTCTTCCCCCGACATGATATTCACTTGTTTTATAGCTATTTAAATACATATTTTATCTTCCTTAAGAGGTTATATTTCCCTGAACAAAGTGACATGTCTTAGTCAACCCTATCTTCCCCATAATGTTTTAATGCTGCACATGCACATGGCTCTGCCAATTAAAGAGCTATCAGTCTAAGGTGAAAGGCAGATATATAAATAAATATTAAAAGAACAAAATAATTATAGTAATAGAATACACTAGGTACAATTATGCAGAGAGTAATCAATTCCACTTGAGTAGAACTGAAAGAGTTTCACAGAGTAGAGGTCAATAGGGCTGGGTGTTGAAGAATGAGTAGAAGTTCTCCAAGTACTCCAGGGGAAACCCATTCCAGGTAGAGGAACTAAAGCATTCAAAGGCATACAGGCACGGAACAGCTCCATATGTTTAAAGACTGGAATTGTTTTCGTTTTCTACTATATACTGATCATTTGTGGGAGTGGTGAAGATCAGGTACATAACCAAAAAAATGTTTTCTTAAATTGAAGTTATCCTTCATATTGCCACATAAGGACACTGAAAACAACAACAATGAAAACAATGAACAACTACTCTTCCACTTCTTCAAATAAGTAAAAATATATTCTGAGATTACGTCCTTTTAAAAGGTGGTCCTTTATGCTGAATTTACAATTGAGAATAAAACTCTACACAACATCCCAAATTTTCTCATGTCATTTGTTCACAATGTTTGGGAAACATTATTGTAAGTGATAAAAATAGGGATAGAGATTGAAGAATTTTAAGCAAGGAGGTAATCCTATATCACATTTAGGCAAGAATCCTCAGAGACTAACATGTAGACTATTTTGGTAAGGAGGAAGGCGACCAGTGTTAAAGAGACCAACGTTGAAAAGGTCTAGATGACAAATGACAGATGATGAAGGCCTGTAATATGGTACTTAGTAGTAGCAGCAGCAGAGAAGCATCCATATTTCAGATGTTAAATTAGCAAGTCCTACTGGCAGCCCAAGACAAGTAAGGAAAATGGATGTTTCTGGCTTTGGGGTGTAAAGAATCAAGAAAAAGAGACAGGTGTGTGATGTAAAAACAATGAGTTCAGTTTCAGACACCATATTCAAACGTCTATTGTTTCATAACAAATTACCTCAAAATACAATGACTTAAGACAGTAAACATTTATTATCTCATGGTTTCTGTGGGTCAGGAATTCAGGAATGCCTCCCAGGGTGAATCTAGGTCAGAGCCTCTCATTAGGTTGCAATCAAGATGTTGGCAGGGCTAGAGGCATCTGAAGGACTGACTGGGACTGAAGCATCAGTATCTAAAGTCACCCACACGGCTGTGGGCAGGAGGCCTCAGTTTCTCAACTCCTGGTCCTCCCTATCAGGTTATTTGAGTGTCTTGACAACATGACAGCTAGCTTGTCCCAAAGCAAGTGATATGAGAGAAAGCAAGGAGGAAGTGGCTATGCCTATTATGACCTAATCTCAGAAATCATACACAATCCTTTCTGCCATATCCTATTCATTAGAAGTGAGTTACTAAGTACAGCCCACACTCAAAGAGTGGTAATGAAGCTCCAACTCGACGGGAGGAATATCAAAGAATGTGTGGACACATTTTAAAACCACCACAGACGTGCTGAATTTGAGTTTCCTAAGGGATACACAGATGGAGATATCCAGTAGCTAGTCTAAAGTTCAGAATAAGGATCTAAAAATGAGAATACTGACTTGGGAATCATAAGCTCTTTATGGAACTGGAGTCTGTGAATGGTGGAGATAGTGGAAAAGATTGAGATCATACTGTGTGAAGGCTAGAACAGAAGAGGGTCAAATGTGGACATATGGGGGATATCTACTTTAAAAGCAAAGGCAGTGAAAGAGCCAGCCAATGGGCTAAGAATAAAATACAAAAAAAAGAATATTTTTCATTTCCTATCATAAAATCCAAGAGAAAAAAAATTTTTATTCAGAAAATATTGTGTGCCTCAATATTAGGCAACAATAACAAATGCCAAGGAAATCTCAAGTGAAGTAAGGATTTAGGGTTATCCCTGAATTTATTTTTAAGTAAAAGTCTTTACAGATTGTCTCATGATAAGGCAGCAAAGAAGAAATTACATTGCACAACATACAAAAAAATTCCTCTTAATTCATTTATCTCCCTGAAGTCTCACATCTCATGGCAACTGTTTACCATCTCTCCTTTTCTTTCTCTCCTTCCCTCAAAATCAAAAATGAAAAGCTCCTCTAGACTCTTCTTCTTCTAACATATTTTATCCTTGCTGAATCTTCATGCACTTTCACTTTTTTTCCCAGCTTTATTGAGGTGTACAAAAAACTGCACAAAATTAATGTACCTAATCTAGTGAGTCTGGACATATAGATACACTTTGTTAACATCAGTATAATCAAAGTAATAAACATATCCATCACTTCCAAAAGTTTTCTTGCGTCCCTTTATTGTTTTCTTTTTAGTGTATCTGTTTGTTTCCGTGGTAAGAACATTTAACATGAGATCTACTCTCAACAAATTTTTAAGTGCACAATTACCTTACTGCTAACTATAGGCACTATGTTGTACAGCAGATCTCTGGAACTAACTCATCTTGTATAACTGTCAATATGGAGTTTATTGGGGAGCATTTTGCAGTTTCAAAGGTCTAGAGGAGGTAGGAGACAGACTGCAGATGTGTGCATAGTGAGTGGAGAATAAGGAAGTGATACAGTTGTTCTTGCAAGAAATTTAACTGAGAAGCAAAGAAGAGAGATGATCTGTGGCATATATAAAGGTTTTGCTGCTTTCCGTATTTTTTTTCTTAACTTACGGTTATGAAGTTCTCAATCATGCAACAAGTAGAGACTAGTATAATGAATCTCATGTACCCATCACCCAAATTGTTCTCTCTCATGCAACTGCATTTCCTATAAACTGTAGGCACATCAAGAGGCTTGAGTACATGTTTGTTTTGTTTTTTGTGAGGAAGAGTCACCATTAGCTAACATCTGTTGCCAATCTTCCTCTTTTTTTGCTTGAGGAAGATTAGCCCTGAGCTAACATCTGTCCCAATTTTCCTCTACTTTGTATGTTGGATGCCTCCACAGCATGGCTGATGAGTGGGGTAGGTCTGCACCTGGGATCCAAACCTGCGAACCCGGGCCGCTGAAGCAGAGTACACGGAACTTTAACCACTCAGCCGTGGGGCTGGCCCCCCATGTTTGTTTTTTAATCTAGAGCTTTAAGCATAATCATATGAGGTGAAGGCCAGCAGAAACTGAGGCTAAAAACTCAGAAAGGAAAACAGATAATGAATATCAGATCGATTTTCATGAATTTCTTTTTATTTTTTCCTGATGTTATTCTCACATTTCATAGGTGATGAGATGCTATGGGGAAGGGGAATGAGCATAGGATTTTGAGTCAAAAAACCTGTCTGAGGATCCTGGCTACAATATTTATCAGCACTATAACTTTGGCAAAATTGCTTTACATCATCAATTTGAGCTTCCTTATTTATAAAATGTTGGTGTCAGTGAAAGGTGAGTAGGGCGATAATACTTATATCAAATAGAGTTCTTTAAAGAAATAAATGAAATAATGTAAACAGAAATATTTGAAAAACCTAAAGAACTGTACTGAGACTACTTACTAGTGACGATGTACCAGGAGAAACTGGGGTTCAGGATAAGATCCTATCTATTGTCGCTCAGCCAGCAGTGAGTGAAAGGGCCTGAATGCTGCTCATCCCATCCCAACTTCCGGGCTCTTTCTTCTTTACTATGCTGCCTTTCTTCCATATAGCTGTTACTCAACAAATAATTGTTGAATTAAAACAAAGGATAAGGCATACCTGAAGGAGAAAGGACCAAGATTCATATAGTAGGGTTGTTTAATGATCTGGAAACTTCAAGATTCTCAGCACCAACCCTAAAAAGTTTTGTTTTGTTTTGTTTTGTTTTTAGGAAGATTGGCCCTGAGCTAACATCTGTTGCCAATCTTCCACCCTTTTCTTTTTTTCTCCCCAAAGCCCTAGTACAGAGCTGTATATCCCAGTTGTAGGTCCTTCTAGTTCCTCCATGAGGGACGCTGCCTCAGCATAGCTTGATGAGTGGTGAGTAAGTTCGCGTCCAGGATCCGAACCCCGGGCCGCCGAAGCAGAATGCACGAACTTAAGCACTAGGCCACCAGGCCAGCCCCCCTAAAAACTTTTAAGCTAATATCTCTGTTGGTTAAGGCAACCCTAGCTACTATAATAAATAAAAGCAAAATGTTGGTGACTTAACACAGTAGAAGTTTAATGCAAGTTTAATGCAAGTTTCCTTGTTGATAGGAGAGTATCTTCCACGTGGTAATTTAGAGACTCAGGCTTCTTCTACCTTATAGCTCCAATTCCCTACAGCCTCACATTCCCTTGGCAAAATCTAGTTGCTTGGTTATATGAGAAGGGAAGCAGGTAATGTGTAATGTAAACCTTGACTGGCCAGCTGCTTTGTACCAATAACTCAATACTGTGGAAGGGAAAAAGGATGAAACCAAAATTACATGTTAAGAATTAGCAGCTCTGGTTTTCCAAAAACCTTTTCACCAGCATCCTTGTCATCAGAACAGTGATCCATGATGGGGATGGTCAAGTGGACTGGCATTCCTTCACCTCTTACTCCCAATGCTTGGCCACGCTAAATGTCATTCATTTTCACCCACACACCAGTGCTGTCTCCCACCACAGATCCATTCCATATACTACTTCCTCTGCCTGGATTTAATTAACCCCATTCTCTCCTGGACCACCAGATCTTCTTCATTCATCAAATGTTTCTATACATCCTGAACTTACCATATTATAGATGTCATTATATTTTTTAATTTTTTTCTTTTGAACAAATTTTAGACTTCCATAAAAGTTTCAAAGTTGAGAGAGTTCCCATATATTCCTCACTTAGCTCCCCCTAATGTTAACACTTTTAAACATGTTCAAAGTGCCGAGGAGGGCAGTAAGTTGCAGGAGGGCAGGAAATAGGTCTGCCTCGTTCACTGCTATATCCTAAGCTTAGCATAGTGCCTCACTCACAGCAGACACTCATCCAACAGTTGTTGATGAATTCACGGTGAATTCACCCCAGCTCCTCCTCACTACTTCTTCTGTATTTATTTATATTTGAAGAGGACTCCAGGCTACTTACACAAGACAGGAACTAGTAATCCTTTTAACTTCCAAAAGTAATAAACAAGAAACTATACAACTCAAGTTGCAGAAACTATGCACCCTGAGTGCAACTGCTGTGTTCCTCAAATACAAACCATTTTGCATTTTAGTTATTCGTATGCTGCCCCTAAAGCAGGTAACTTAGCATGTCACTTGTGAAAGATTCTTTACCTCTTATTTATGCCATCACCACTTCGGTGCAGCATGCTATTTCTGATTTCTATGTATCAGAATCCATTTCATCATCATACACTCCTTATTAGTTTACCTGTCTCGTCTTGAATTTTAAGTCTAAAATATTTTAAAAGTTGATCGTATTCAACTAGTTTCATTCACTTTGGGATTCCTGACCTATAGAAGTTTAGAAACAATAAATTGCGAAGGAATGGAGAATACAAGAAGATACTCTATAGCAGTAACATCTAATGATGATGACCAGGAGCAAGGGGAGAGACAAAAAATGACAAAGAGCTATTAAGCAATAAGCTTAGTAGCCTGGCCATTTAAATATGATCAAGAAACCTTCCAGAAGTCTTAGAGCATCTCTGCTTTAGAGCATGAAAATAACAGAATCACAGCAGTAACTATGAGTCATCATGATGAAATTAAATAATGCCCAATGTAGTTCAGCATAGAATGCAGGAAATGTTATTCATTTCACACAAATTTGCTTTAAAATAATTAAAATGAGATGCACTTAAAAATTTAAATATGATAGTTTCAATTATCTTAAAAACCAGCTAAAATCCATTTTTAACCAATGATGGATTAAAGATTGTTATTGTACTTTTAACCACCTCTTAAATTGGCCTTTTAAACATCTATCCACTTCCTTTTGTCAGATATCTGTTATTTCAAACATTCTTTAGAAACCATTTTTAAACTTTATGTCAAGTATTTTCACTAGAAAATCCAACTTTTTTTATTGATATCATAATAGTTTATAACATTGTGAACTTTTAGTTGTACATTATTGTTTGTCAGTCACCATATAAACGTGTCCCTTCACCCCTTGTGCCCACCCCCGAACCCACTTCCCCCTGATAACCACCAAACTCTCTCTGTCCGTGTGTTAGTTTATCTTCCACATATGAGTGAAATCATGTGGTGTTTGTCTTTCTCTGTCTGGCTTATTTCACTTAACATAATACCGTCCAGGTCCATCCATGTTGTTGCAAATGGAACGATTTTGTCTTTTCTCATGGCTGAGTAGTATCTCGTCGTATATACATACATACCATATCTTCTTTATCCGTTCACCAGTTGAGGGACACTTGGGTTACTTCCACTTCTTGGATATAGTGAATAATGCTGCAATGAACATAGGGGTGCATAAGCCTCTTTGGATCGTTGATTTCAGGTTCTTTGGATAGATACCCAGTAGTGGGATAGCTGGATCATAAGGTATTTCTATTTTTAATTTTTTGAGGAATCTCCATCTGTTTTCCATAGAGGCTGCACCAGTTTGCATTCCCACCAGCAGTGACTGACAGTTCCCTTTTCTCCACAACCTCTCCAACATTTGTTATTTTTTGTCTTGACGACTATAGCCATTCTAAAAGGTGCAATGTGATATCTTAGTGTAGTTTTGATTTGCATTTCCCTGATGATTAGTGATGTTGAACATCTTTTCATTTGCCTATTGGCCATCTGTATATCTTCTTTGGAAAAATGTCTGTTGATATCCTCTGCCCATTTTTTGACTGGGTTGTTTTTTTGTTGTTCAGTTGTGTGAGTTCTTTATATATTATGGAGATTAACCCCTTGTCAGATATATGATTTCAAATACTTTCTCCCAGCTGGTGGGTTGTCTTTTCATTTTGATCTTGGTTTCATTTGCCTTGCAGAAGCTCTTTAGTCTGATGTAGTCCCACTTGTTTATTTTTTCTTTTGTTTCCCATGTCCATGTAGACTTGGAATTCGAAAAGATCCCACTAGGACTGATGTCAAAGAGTGTACTGCCTATATTTTCTTCTAGGAGTTTTATAGTTTCGGGTCTTACTTTCAAGTCTTTGATCCATTTTGAGTTAATTTTTGTGTATGGCAAAAGATAATGGTCTACTTTCATTCTTTTGCATGGGGTTGTCCAGTTTACCCAGCACCATTTATTGAAGAGACTTTCCTTTCTCCATTGTATATTCTCAGATCCTCTGTTGAAGATTAGCTGTCCATAGATGTATGGTTTTATTTCTGGGCTTTCAATTCTGTTCCATTGATCTGTGTGTCTGTTTTTGTAACAGTACCATGCTGTTTTAATTATTATAGCTTTGTAGTATGTTTTGAAGTCAGGGATTGTGATGCCTCCAGCTTTGTTCTTTTTTCTCAGGATTGTTTTAGCTATTTGGGGTCTCTTGCTGCCCCATATGAATTTTAGTATTCTTTGTTCTATTTCCATGAAGAACGTCACTGGGATTCTGATTGGGATTGCACTCAATCTATAGATTGCTTTAGGTAGTATGGACATTTTAACTATGTTTATTCTTCCAATCCATGCGCATGGGAGGACTTTCCATTTCTTTATGTTGTCATCAATTTCTTTCAATAATTTATTGTCTTACAGTTTTCATTGTATATGTCTTTCACCTCCTTGGTTAAACATATTCATAGATATTTTATTCTTTTTGTTGAGACTGTAAACGGGATTGCCTTCTTGAGTTTTCTGTTAGTTCATTATTAGAGTATAGAAATGCAACTGATTTTTGTAAGTTGATTTTGTACCCTGCAACTTTGTTGTAGTTGTTGATTATTTCTAATAGTTTTCTGATGGATTCTTTAGGGTTTTCTAGATATAAAATCATGTCCTCTACAAACAGCGAGAGATTCACTTCTTTGCTGCCTACTTGTATTCCTTTTCTTCCTTTTTCTTGCCTAATTGCTCTGGCCAAAACCTCCAGTACTATGTTGAATAAGAGTGGTGAGAGTGGGCCTTCTTGTCTTGCTCCTGTTCTCAGAGGAATGGCTTTCAGTTTTTCCCTGTTGAGTAGGATGTTGGCTGTGGGTCTGTCACATATGGCCTTTATTATGTCGAGGTACTTTCCTTCTATACCCATTTTGTTGAGACTTTTTATCATCAATGGATGTTGGATCTTGTCAAATGCCTTCTCTGCATCTATTGAAATGATCATGTGGTTTTTATTCCTCATTTTGTTAATGTGGTGCATAACATTGATTTGCAGATGTTGAACCACTTGATCGTGGTGTATGATCTTTTTAATGTATTGCCATATTCAGTTTGCAAATATTTTGTTGAGGATTTTTGCATCTATGTTCATCAGTGATATTGACCTGTAATTTTCCTTCTTTGTATTGTCCTTGTCTGGCTTTGGTATCAGGGTGATGTTGGCCTCGTAGAATGTGCTAGGAAGTGTTCCACCTTCCTCTATTTTTTGGAATAGTTTGAGAAGGATAGGTATTAAATCTTCTTTGAATGTTTGGTAAAATTCTCCAGAGAAGCCATCAGGTCCTGGCTGATAATTATTATTTTGCGGGAAGTTTTGATTACTGTTTCAATCTCTTTACTTGTGATTGGTCTGTTTAAATTCTCTATTTCTTCTTGATTCAGTTTTGGGAGGTTGTATGAGTCTAAGAATTTATGCATTTCTTCTAGATTGTCCAATTTGTTGGCATATAGTTTTTCACAGTAGTCTCTTAAAATCCTTTGTATTTCTGTAGTATCCATTGTAATTTCTCCTCTTTCATTTCTAATTTATTTATCTGAGGCTTCTCTCTTTTTTTCTTGGTGAGTCTGGCTAAGAGTTTGTCAATCTTGTTTATCTTCTCAAAGAACCAACTCTTTGTGTCCTTGATCCTTTCTACTGTTTGTTTGGTTTCAATTTCATTTGTTTCTGCTCTGATTTTTATTATTTCCCTCCTTTTGCTGACTTTGGGCGTTGTTTGTTCTTCTTTCTCTAATTCTGTTAGGTGTAGTTCCAGGTTGCTTATTTGGTATTTTTCTTGTTTGTAAGGTGGGCCTGTATTGATATTAGTTTCCCTCTCAGGACCGCTTTTGCTACATCCTATACGAGTTGGTATGGTGTATTTTCATTTTCATTTGTCACCAGATTTTTTTTGATTTCTCCTTTAAGTTCTTCAATGATCCATTGGCTGTTCAGTAGCATGTTGTTTAGTCTCCACATCTTTGTCACTTTCTCAGTTTTTTTCTTGTAGTTGATTTCTAGTTTCATAGCATTATGGTTGGAAATGATGCTTGTTATGATTTCAAACTTCTTAAATTTATGGAGGCTTGCCTTGTTCCCCAACATATTGTCTATCCTAGAGAATGTTCCATGTGCGCTTGAGAAGAATGTGTAACCTGTTATGTTTGGATGGAGTGCTCTATATATATCTGTTAAGTCCATCTCATCTAGTTTTTCTTTTAAGTCCACTATTTCCTTATTGACTTTCTGTCTGGATGATGTATCCATTGATGTAAGTGGGGTGTTAAGATCCCCTACTATTATTGTGTTGTTATTATCTCCTTTTAGGTTTGTTAACAGTTGCTTTATGTACCTTGGTGCTCCTGTGTTGGGTGCATATATATTTATAAGTGATATGTCGAATTGCTGGAGTGTCCCTTTTATCATTATATATTGCCCCTCTTTGTCTTTCATTACCTGTTTTATCCTGAAGTCTACTTTGTCTGATATAAGTATTGCAACACCTGCTTTCTTTCGTTTGTTTTAGCTTGGGGTATTGTCTTCCATCCTTTCACTCTCAGCCTGTGTTTGTCTTTAAAGCTGAGATATGTTTCCTGGAGGCAGCATCTTTGGATCTTGTTTTGTTTTGTTTTGTTTGTGAGGAGGACTAGCCCTGAGCTAACATCTGATGCCAATCCTTCCCTTTTTTCTTGAGGAAGATTGGCCCTGAGCTAACATCCATGGCCATCTTCCTCTACTTTATATGGGATGCCACCACAGCATGGCTTAACAAGCGGTGCATCAGTGAGCGCCTGGGATCCGAACCCATGAACCCTGGGTCACCGCAGCGGAGTGCGCACACTTAACCACCTGCGCCACCGGGCCGGCCTCTGGATCTTGTTTTTTAATCCATCCTGCCACTGTGTGTTTTTTGATTGGAGAATTCAATCCATTTACATTTAGAGTGATTATTGATATATGAGGGCTTAATGTTACTATTTTATCACTCATTATCCAGTTCTTTTGCATTTGCTTTGTTTCTTGCCCCAGGTGTACTAGACTACCAATTCAGTTTGGTAGTTCTGTATGATGATTTTCTTAGTTTTCTCTTATTTATCGTATGTGTCTCTGTTCTGATTATTTGTTTAGTGGTTACCATGAGGTTTGTATAAAAAATCTCATAGATGAGATAGTCCATTTTCTGATGGCCTCTTATTTCCTTAGACTATGTTGATTCCATCCCTTTCGTCTTCCCTTTCTAAGTTATTATTGTCACACCTTATTCCATCTCATCTTATGAGTTTGTGTTTAAAGTGTTGAGGTTATATTTATTTTTGGTGTTTTCATTCTCTTAATCTTTGGTGGTATAATTAAGTGTTTGCTAACCTACTCTGATAGAGAGCTGCAATTTTTCTGATTTTGTCTACCTATTTTTCTCCTGGCTCAAAGCTTTGTATCCCCTTTCTCTTTTTTTTTTTTTTTTTCCAGGCATGAGGGCCTTCTTGAGCATTTCTTGTAGTGGGGGTCTTGTGGCAATGAACTCCCTTAGCTTTTGTTTATCTGGGATAGTTACTATTTCTCTACCATATCTGAAGGATATTTTCACTGGATAAACTATTCTTGGCTGAAAGTTTTTGTCTTTCAGAATTCTGGATGTATCATTCCACTCTTTCCTAGCCTGTAAGTTTCTGCCAATAAATTGGCTGAGAGCCTGATTGGAATTCCTCCGTACGTTACTTTTTGTTTTGCCTCACTGCCCTTAAAATTTTTTTCTTTGTCGTTGACTTTTGCCAGCTTTACTACTATATGCCTGGGACAGGGTCCTTTTATGTTGATATAGTTAGGAGATCTATTGACTTCATTCACTTGTATTTCCAGCTTCTTCCCCAGGTTTGGGAAGTTCTCTGCTCTTATTTCTTTGAACAAGCTCTCTGCTCCTTTTTCCCTTTCTTCTCCCTCTGGAATACCTATAATCCTTATGTTGCATTTCCTAATTGAGTCGGATATTTCTCGGAGAATTTCTTCATTTCTTTTTTCTTAGTTCTGTCTCCTCCTCCATCTGGAGCATTTCTGTATTCCTATCCTCAACAATGCTAATTCTTTCCTCCATATTGTCAGCTCTGTTCTTTAAATATTCCAATTTTTCTTTATCTCCTCCATTGTGTTTTTCATCTCTAACATTTCTGATTGGTTTTTTTTTATGGTTTCAATCTCTTGTGAAGAAGTTCCTGTTTTCATTGAATTGTCTATCTGTATTTTCTTGTAATTCATTGAGCTTTTTTATGATAGCTATTTTGAATTCTCTGTCATTTAGGTGATAAATTTCTGTGCCTTCAGGATTGATCCCTGGGTGCTTGTTATTTTCCTTCTGGTCTGGAGATTTAACATATTTTTGCATACTGCTGGAGGGCATGGACTTATTTTTCCTCATGCTGAAAATACCTGGTCACAGCTTCCACCTGCCGCCACTAGATGGGGATCAAGAGCTGTGTATTCTGAGCCCGTCGTGATCTGCAGGTACTCTGGCTGACTGGTTGTGCTGGAGCACTGGGCAAAGGGAGGGGCTCTTTCTTTTCACCTGCCTGACCCCAGGGCTTCTCGCTTTTCCCTCGCTATCTGCTCTGCTGGGGTGCTAGCTTGATGAAGGCATCCCTGCAACAGTTCAGTCCACTCCCTATGAGAATTTCCCACAGGCTGTGAGAGAACTTGGAGAGTGATGGTTTTCCCATGGAGGGCCACCCCTCTCTTCTCTGAGAGATATGTGGTCTCAGGGGGGAGGGGCTCTTTCTTTCACCTGCCTGATCCCAGGGGCTTCTTGCTCTTCTCTCATTATCTGCTCTCCTGGGGTGCAAGCTTGATGAAGGCACCCCCCACAACAGGTCAGTCCCCTCTGTATAGGAATTTCCCACAGGCTGTGAGAGAACTTGGAGAATGATGGTTCTCCCATAGAGGGATGCCCCTCCCGATCTCTCTCTGAGAGCCATGCAGTCCCAGTCCCAAGGTCGCTGTCATCGGGGAAGGAGGGGAGTTCTCCTTACCTCCTTCCACTTCCTCTGGGAGATCCAGAACCTCCACCTTCAGACGTATGGCTGCATGGGTCTCTCAGACATCTTTTGTGTTGTGTGAATGTCCTCTGTTGGTATATGAATGCCCTTTTTGTTGTATCTTGTGGGAGAGAGTCTAAGGGGGAAAGATCACTCTGCCATGATGCTCAAAAATCCAACTTTTAAAATTAAAATACCAAAGAAATGAATTGGGTAAATATGTTTCATTTCCACCTAGAACCAAAATTGTTCTCAAGGGAAACACTAAAAGTAACCCAATGAAGGTGTTACATACTAGGACACTTAGAGGATGGGATTTTATTCTCATTTATCCTCTTTATAATTTTTAGTGATTTCTATGACAGTGAGTGAGTGATTCTCATCCCAAAACTTAATAGCAATGCAAGAACCATTTTATTGTTAGGTTTCTAATATTTGCTAAGTAGGATGAATTTGCATCTCAGATTTTATAGGTGAGAAAGTAGAGGGCATTAACAATTAGACAGCATGTCCAAAGACACAGAGTAACTTATTTGTAAAGAACTCTAATTCATAACTCTGCATCTTCCATTCAAAGACATATAGTTTTTTTTTCTATAATCTGATTTCCACAAACAAGATCTGTAAGAGAGAGATTGGATATAGAGTTGCAGAATCCATGCTCTTCAAGTTCAACATCATAATCTATTACCTTAAGTAGATGTCTTCTTATGTGGTACACACTTTACGGCTACCACAGATCCCATCTGATCTATAATTTCAGATTTAAAGAGCAGAATCTCAAACTAGGAAGACTTCTTGAATTCAAGGGATTCTTTTCTTCCTTTAGAATGCTATGAGACATAACTGATGTTACTGACTAGAAAGTATTTCTTAGGGTATATTTCTTATATTCACTATGTTTCTTACATGGTAAATTCATTCCCACTAACCATGAAACTGCTTCCTCCCAGGTAGACTTCCTTCAAATTACTTTTTTCTCCCTTCCTCAGAGCCTGTGGATCCAATTAAATGAAAGAAATTTCCATCTGTTCAGTTCCTGTAATTTACTAGACTGTGGGTCTTTGTGTCCCTTTCCTGGTCTTGAGAGAGTGAATACTTTCCATGCAGAAACAGTTTCATATCACTCAATGGTTGTGAAGGGCACAAACAGAACACCCAAAAGACATACACAGTCCCTGTTCTCACTCTTGCTATGAGATGAAGTGTTCAAATATTATCCTCTCATTTCCCTACTTTTGGTAGCTGAATAGAGGTAATTGTAAATTTTACTTTGAACTTCCTCTATTCTTTCCTCTCCTACTCACAGGAAAGCCCCAGGCATTAAGGAAAAAGTGTAATTTAACCACCCTGACAAAATGAGAAACCAGAAGACTTAGACTAGAGGAATCAGAAGCTAATACATAATAGTATAATAAATATTTAGCAAGTAAAAAGGGTGAACATGTATCCAATAATGTAGGAAAGGAGCCAGTGATCAACTAGATCATGGCTTACCCTGCAAAATGATCATAGTTTATACCCACTAATATAATGATAACCAGGGACCAGAGGAAAATTTTAACACCAAGCAATTTTTTAGACACTTCTTTGAGACTTGTAAAGTTACCTCTCTCAATTGATCTACAAAAGAAACCATCCTTTCCTTAAATTCTGAGACTGTTCCTGCGTCAGCATAAGACTTAATGATGAAATAAACTCCACAACAAATTTAGGGACCATCATGTGTCACCATACTATGTTCCAAAATGGTGGCAGCTCCAGAACTTATATACAGGAGGGGTTGGAGTGGGAAAGATGACTGGAGAGCAGAAAAACATGGAGCTTCTTTTGAAGCTGCTTTTGAATAACTAGATCATTGTATTTACATAGGTTTTATAGGTATTTAATATGGCTTTGGGTAAGACAACACTCTCCCTGCACCAAAGCCATCACTGGTACTGCCATGCTTCATAAAAATCTTCTGCAGAATAAAGTGTAAGAAAAAGGCAGGAGGAATTTATTTGCCAGGCTCTCTACTTGTAATCCTACTTCTTTACAGGCCAGAACCCAACAAGATGGACTTCTAGCACTTTTGCTTATGCTGGCATCTATGTCCTGAACCAAACCAATTTCCCTCAATCAACTTCATACTCTGTGTGTGTGTGTAATTTTTAGTTTATTTTTTGTTCCAGATCTCTTTGCCTCTTGACCTCTTAGTTGTTTGCTTTAACCTCATCACCCCAAACCTGATGCTGGCTGCATGTTTTCAGATTCTAAACTCTGGCTGTCTCATATCTACTCCTTAGTTTTATTTAACAAGCCCTTATATAGATAGCTTTTATTACTAGAACAGTGTCAGTCACTATTCCAAGCATATGACACATACTATCTCATTTAATCATTATAACAACCCGTAAGCTAGATATAATTACTGTCCCCATTCTCAAGGTATTTAACAACACATATGAAATACTGCCAACTAGTGAAACTTGCCCAAGCCTTGGCATCCAGAGTAATTACTGGGGCACAATCACATACATGTGGGGTGTCCACATGACTGACCTTAACTACTCAGTCTCCAGCCTTTCCAGAGGTGAAAGGGATACATCCAGCCCCAGGGCCCAAGTGAACAAAAGCAGGCATCCACCATAAATCCGGTGTTAGCATGACCTATCTGGTATGGCCCAAGCCCCAGCTATACAAAGACACTCTTTTCAGGCAGGATATTCCAAGGGCTTAGAGGTTATCTCCCAGAAGCTGATCAAGAGACAGTCCTTTTTTGGAATGTGCAGGGTTTGAACACCCTAAGCCTACTGAGTTAACCCTACTGCACAGATAGCTTCTAGGAGAACTCATGCATCTCACAAGCAAACTCACCTAGCATTGGTCTATGAGTGATCAGGGTAAGAGGCTCTAGAATGATAATGAATGTGTCATGAGGATCAGCACTGGATGTATGTGGTAGAGGAGGATAAATGAGTCTTGGGCTTATGGAGTCAGAATCCGGTGTATAGAAAATTCTTCCAGTCATCAGATATGTAAAATTTTCTTATAGACGTCGATTCTTATTTCAATACCTGGTCAAATGGAACTTCCCTTCTATTGGGAACATACTTGATAAGGCAGCATATAACATCATAAATCCACCAATTACATATTTTTTGCTTTTCAATGGAAATAATACAAAATAAAATTTATCAGAATGTCTGTGTTTTAGGACTCAAACTTGTGGTATATAAACAGCGAATACCATGTTCATACATGAAATAAACCTAGATCTTCCCTGATTTAAATTATATTTATCTATATAAAATTTTAATGATAATATAATTTTGTCAATCTGTGATCTTGATAATGTTAGATTTTGTGGATCTCTATTTAATTGACATTCATTAACTTTGATATTTCAATTTTCTTTTCATGTTTTAGGACTTTTTTCCAAATCCAAACATATTCATAGGCCCTTAAAGCTCACAGTTCTAGACTAGGCATTGTATTTTATATTGCCTACTAAATACAGTTAGCTGCTCTTGCATAATATAGTATATATCCATTATTTCCTTCATATAATAGTCTTCCAAATTTTTGAAGATAACGTCATGGAGAACAGTCTTCTCTCTCTCCCTCTGCCCCTATTCCTCTACTTTTTCTTATATGAAAAGCACTCAGAACTTACACAATTTAGTTTAAAGGTTTTAAAATTAAAATATTTGCTATCGTTTTACAAATTATGCTGAATCCTCAAATTTTCTTTAATGTGCAACACTTAGAATTATACATAATATTCTAGATGTATTTTAATCAGATGAGGTAGTTTTAATTCTTTGATTTGAACAGAGAGACGAACACACCTGGATTCAGATAGACCTGAAGACCACCTATTGGCCTTCAAAAATTGCATGAACTTGGATACTAAATGGAACTCCCTGAGACTCAACTGCACTCTTAATAAAAAGAAACAATGACAGCTATTTTACCAGGTTGCATGAAATAGTAAAGAACTAAGTAAATATATCCTCAAAAACATTAGTTCCTGCCTCCCTACACTTTTTGTATGACATTTTTTGAAACATAACATACATACAGAAATTGCATAAAACATAAAGACAGCTAAAAAATTGAAAAGAAAATGGCAGATGTCCCAACCTAAAAATGGGCAAGAGATTTTAAACAGCACATCACCACAGAGAAAATCCAAATTGGCAAAAACATATGAGAAGGTGTTCAATCTTACTAATAAAGATGCAAATTATACACTTTGTCAAAGTCTAAAGTTAATTGAAACCACTATTCTCTTCCTAAATAATACAAAGAATTTACAATATCTTAATTCTATTGACTCCATTCTCAAATCTGAATGAATTATTTTTGTCTATTATTTTAATTTGTTTTTGTGTGTGTGTGTGTGTGTGTGTGTGTGTGTGTGAGGAAGATGAGCCCTGAGCTAACATCTGTTGCCAATCCTCCTCTTTTTGCTGAGGAAGATTGGCCCTGGGCTAACACGCATGCCCATCTTCCTCTACTTTATATGGGACGTTGCCACAGCATTGCTTGACAAGTGGTATGTCAGTGCACACCCGGGATCCGAACCTGCAAACCCTGGGCCGCCGAAGCGGAACATGTGCACTTAACTGCTACGACACTGGGCCGGCCCCTATTATTTTAATTGTATCTGTTTTTAAACCTCAGTTTGATATTACTACGTATACAGTCATTGTTTATTTATCTTTACTCACACACTAACACTTTCTTTGCTCTTCACTCCTTTTTGCATATTAGACATTTCATCTAGAATCACTGCATTCAACTTGAGGAATTTTACTGGTGGATGTTTAAAAATGGCTTTATTTTACCATAATTCTTGAAGGACATGTTATTAGTTATAGAATTCTAGCTTGGCAGTTATCTCTTTTCTGAACTTTGAAGATATTTGGTTAACCCATATTAAATTGATGATATTTGACAATTTTTAGTGTACAAAAATGGCAATTTCAAGTGGTTCGCAACTTGATATCATTCCACTGGCTTCTTGCTTCCATTGTTACCTGCTGAGGAGTCTGTTGTCAAATTAACTATTGCTCTTTGATGGAATATCTGTTTTATTTCCTTTAACTGATTTAAGATTCCTTTATTTATCTTTTCTTACTATGCTGTGCTTGGGAGTTTGTTACGGGATGAACTGTATCCCTGTCAAAGTTCATGAATTTCAAATCTAAAGTAAGTTGGATAATGCTTGGCTTTTCAGCTTCATCTAGCACTAATCTCTGCCTTCGTTGCAATGATCTAGTAACCCTTGTCATCCCTCTGTTTCTACTGAGCTTCAGTAGAAACTAGGGCCTTTGCACTAGCAAGTAGCTCTCCTTGGAAATAGTTGTCTCCATGTTTCTGCCTACTTATTTCTTTTGAATCATTCAAGTCTGGGATAAAATCCACTCCCAAAAAGGCTTTCTTTGACCAACCAAGCCAAGACAGCTTATATTTCAGAACACAAACCCTTTCCTAAAATTATCTTCTTAATTTGTTTATATGTCTTCCCATTTCACCCTCAAGGTGTGAAGAGGGACCTTGTCTATTTTAGTTGCTGCTGTAACCTCCATTCCCAAAACAGTGCCTGGAAAGAGTAGGTGATTCTTAAATATTTGAAAAATTGAATGGAATGTCTCATCTGGAAAATTGCCCCAAATAATAATACCTACATCTTAGAATTTCTATGAATATTAAATGAAATAATTCAAGAAAATATTTTAAATGACTAGTTTAGGTTAAGCGCTGTATGTGTTAGCAGAGACAACAGTATTCCTGGTAGAAGTCCACTGTGGTAACCGTATTTACTCTTTTACTACATTAGTGTAGCCAGGCAAGGCTTGATATAATAGGCAGTAGAAAGACAACTGTGGTAAATTGCATTATTCTTAATTCTTTATCCCTTCCTTTATACTCACCCTTTGTCATGTGGCTTTTTAGTTTCTCTTACCAAAGGAGAGAAGTATATTTTACTCCTTCTTGACTTTGGGTTTGACAAGTGACTTGCTTTAGCCAATCAAATGAGGCGAATGTGTCAGGATGTCCATTTTCTACTCACTCTATTCAGCTTCTGTCATTGTCATGAGAAGAAAACCCCTGACTATCTCACTGATCCAAAGGGGACGAGAGATACGTGGAGTAGAGCTGACTCCAAGTCAACAACAGACGTGAGCAAACCCAAATGACACTGGGTATTGCTCAGACTACCTGTAGGAGAAAGAAATGCTTATTGCTGTATGCCACTATGGTTTTGTGAGGAGTTTTAAATGGTGTCCTACTGTAATAATAGCAAAGCAGTACAACTCTGCTTAGTTCAAAAGCTAAATGGAAATTAGAAATTGTACTGAGCATGCTGTATCTCCACCTGCACTCTGCTGAATATTTGAGGTCGCAGTTCAACTGCTGAATAATTAAACAGCAATCAAGCTCAAATGCAATCCAATTCATAGGCCAAACACTGAGTGGGAACAGAACTCAACTTCGTTAAAGATAAACCAAAAGGTAAAAAGGACACTTGGACTATCAAGTGAGGTACTTCAGAATAAGAGAAAGGGAACAGCACTCAGAATATTTAGATTTGGAAAAGTACATTTCTTGAAAACAATTCAATTAAGGAGCTAGAAAATTTCCGAAAACTGTCATTCCAAAAAGAACGAAAGTAATATATTGTCTGAGAATCAGATACCCCAACTCCAGAGGAAAGAACAAGGAAAGATGGAAATTAAGTAGATGAGGTCAAACCAAGCTAGATGATATACGGAATACACAAAAGATTTTCAGAAAAAGCCCCCAGAAAATGATCTTCTCCCACTGGACACTGTAAGAGCATAGCTAATGCTACAGACAATAAAAATCTGTGAAGCTATTCTAAAATACGAAAATATAAAACAAAGTGATGAAAATATAAATGAAAAAATTATAGAATTAGAAAGCATAGAATAACGGACCAACATATAAACAGATAATCTTAAAAGACTCAAAAAATAAGTAAAAATAAAAATAACAGAAAATATTTCTAGAGTTAAAGAGCAATCTGCAGAGTTCATCTCCTGCAACATTTTTTAACTACAAAAATAAAGAAAATGTTAAATGTGCTAGGGGTTGAATATGAGCCTTCTGAGCATAAATAGCATGCACACAACATAGAGGGAGGGAAAAGGAAGCTGTATGTGAGATCATGAGTGGAACAGAAAATTCATATTGGCAAAAATTTTTTAAAAATCAGAGAGAATTTCTTAAGGGTCCTGAAGGGCAGACTGAAGATGTTGAACTGATTGACAACTTACTTAAAGCTACTACAAATTATTTATCAGGGACGTGACATGATTGAAAGAATACATTAGGCAGACTTTTCTAATACAAATAAGTAGAACAGATCAATAAGGCAAGAACTTTGAGAAAGAAATATGACTTCAGGGCTGGGAGGGAATCAGTTTTTATGACAGGATTGCTTTACAATACATAGTAGAGACCTCTGAGAAAGAATAATAAGTACTTAGTAAAGGATTAAACTACTAAAAGAGGAGAACAAATAAGGTTATAAGTCTCAAAGATTTAGGGGAAAGTTGTGCTAATCCACCGAATTTGTATCAGATTACTTATATTCTTACGTTCTGAGGAGTATTTTGCTCTACTAAAATAATAACTGTCTCTTTGCATGTATCTATGCTTTAAAATGCTTAACAAATAGTGCCTTTCAAAATATGCACAGGACATTATCCTTTCAAGACTAGGGTACCACTCAGTCTAAGCAGCAGCTTACAGAGAGACTGCTATGAGGTTTTGAACAAGTTTGATCACATGGCTGAATGCTGAAGAGCTGAATAGAATAAAAGAAACAGCTTAGAATTCAAATTAAAACTTCTTAGAAAGGCCCGGCCCAGTGGCGCAGTGGTTAAGTTCGGTGCACTCTGCTTCAGCGGCCCAGGGTTCTCGGGTTCAGATCCCAAGTGCAGACCTACACACTACTCATCAAGCCATGCTGTGGCAGTGTGCCACATACAAAAATAGAGGAAGATGGACACAGATGTTAGCTTAGGGTCACTCTTCCTCAAGTAAAAAGAGGAAGATTGGCAACAGGTGCTAGCTCAGGGCCAATATTCCTCACAAAAAAAAAAAAAAAACTTCCAGAAAAAAAATTAAGCTCTAAGTGTAGAATTGTCTTAGAATATTCTATCAAACTATTGTTATAAAAATAACAACATTAAAAAAGCAAATAATGACAGTTCAGGATGGCAGCATAGGAAGACCCTGAACTCACCTCTTCCCACAGAACAACAAATCTATAGCTACATATGGAACAATTCTCTCTGAAAAAAGACCTGAAAACTAGCTGAAAATCTCCTCCACAATAAAGTAAAAAAGGGCCACATCAAAACAGGTAGAAGAGGCAGAGATGTGGTCTCGCCAAAAACCCCACCCCGGTGCGGCAACCCATAATTGGGAGGGATCTCATAAATACAGTGCTTCTCCCTGAGAAGTGAGGGGTTTGTGCACTACATCAAGCACTCCAACCCTTGGAACCTGCACCGAAAGATAAGCCCCTAAACATCTGGCTTTGAAAACCAACAGGGCTCACGCCCAGGAAAACCATAAGGCTCTAAAAAACAGAGATTCCACCTTTAAAGGGCCCACACACATACTGACTCACCCCGGGACCCAGCACAATAGCAGCAGTTGGAAAAGGGCCTAGAAGTGAAGGAGATCCACTTGCCAATCTTAAAGCATTTGCCAGAAGGGCAGAAATCTATTGGGACTCTTTCTGGGGACAGAGACACTGGCAGGCATCATTTTTGCTCTATCCCCCTACCTTGGCTAGTGCCAGCAATGGTGGGCACCATTTTTGCACTCTCCCTCTAACCTGCTAGTTCTGGTGGGTGCACACTGCACGCCTACACCATTGCCACAGCCCCACCAGAGCCAGCCACTTGAGCACCCTGTCCTCAAAGCCAGCAGGCATGCATAGCCCACACAGGGGATGACCACTGAGCACCTGGCTCTGGTTAGGGGCAATTGTGCTTCCAGGCCCCACAGGTCTGTAACAATCAAAGAGACAGCTCTTGGCAGGCTACCACCCCCAGGGCACTGAACAGACAGCAGACTGAAACACATCCCCAACCTTCCTGTGAAAAAGGCCTATTTACCTGTCCTGCAGCTCCAGCCTGAGGGGCAGACTGCAGGTTTACCATACACCCAGAGGCTATGGAATGTAGGCTTCGGGATGCCACCTTTGCACTCTCCCTTGGCCCTTCTACAGCTTGCTCTCCCTTGGCCTCACCACAGCTCTCCAGTACTTTCCAAAAAGGAACTCATACACTCGTCTGGAGTCCCGAATTTTGCAACAGTCACTAAGGGGACACCTCCAAATTGTCTGGTTTGGAGGCCAGCAGGGTCTATGACTGCAGTCCCACAGGACTGTATATATTTGCAGCCCTTAAAAGCTGCTGCCTGAGAATCCAGCTTCCAATCAGTGAGAAACTGGGTGCTGACTGAGATCTCTCCCTCTGGAATACTCACAGATCTTGGCACAACCTCAACAACTGGGACCTATCAAGAAAAAATCAGGCTGTTTAAACAATCACAAAGGTTGAGAGACAACCAAGAGCTAGGGCAAGGTTAAACAATAAGCTTCATCTCCTACACAAAGCCACTCCTTCAAGACTGGAAGAGATAGCTGTCTCACCTAATACATAGAAACAAACACAGAGAGTCAAGCAAAATGAGGAAACAAAGGAATAAGTTCCAAACGAAAGAACAAGATAAAACCCCAGAAAAAAAAAATCTCAATGAAATGGAGATAAGTAATTTAAATAAAGAGGTTAAATGTAATGTCATAAACATGCTCACTGAACTCAGGAGAAGAATGGATGAACATAGTAAGAACTTCAACAAAGAGACAGAAAATTTAAGAAAGTACCAATGAGAAGTCACAGAGCTGAAGAATACAACAACTGAACTCAAAAATCACTAGAGGGGTTCAACAGCAGACTAGATAAAGCAGAAGAAAGAATCAGTGATCTGGAAGACAGAGAAATGGAACTCACCCAAATAGAGCAGCAAAAAGAAAAACAAATTTAAAAAAGTGAAGATATCTTAAAGGACCTATGGGACAACATCAAGCAGAATAACATTCTCATCACAGGGGTCCCAGAAGGAGGAGAGGTGGGGGGAAAGAGAGAGAGAGAGAGAGATTGAGAAAGGGGCAGAAAACTAATTTGAAGAAATAATGGCCAAAAATTTCCCTAACCTGGGGATTCATCCCAGGGATGCAAGTATGGTTCAACATCCACAAATGAATCAATGTGATACACCACATTAACAAAATGGAGGATAAAGATTACATGATCATCTCAATAGATGCAGAAAAAGCACTTGACAAAATTCAACATCCATTTATGATAAAAACTCTCAATAGAGTGGGTATATATGGAACATATCTCAATATAATAAAGGCCTTATATGACAAGCCCACAGCTAACATCATATTCAACAATGAAAAGCTAAAACCTTTTCCTTTAGGATCAAGAATAAGACGAGAATGCCCACTCTAGCCACTTCTATTCAACACAATATTGGAAGTCCTAGCTAGGGCAATTAGGCAGGAAAAAGAAATAAATTGAATGGGAAGAAGTAAAACTGTCACTATTTGCAGATGACATGATTTTATATATAGAAAACCCTAGGGCCGGCCCAGTGGCTTAGCGGTTAAGTGCGCGTGCTCCGCTACTGGCAGCCCAGGTTCGGATCCCAGGCGCGCACCGACGCACCGCTTCTCCGGCCATGCTGAGGCCGCATCCCACATACAGCAACTAGAAGGATGTGCAACTATGACATACAACTATCTACTGGGGCTTTGGGGAAGAAAAAAAGGAGGAGGATTGGTAATAGATGTTAGCTCAGAGCTGGTCCTCCTCAGCAAAAAGAGGAAGATTAGCACAGATGTTAGCTCAGGGCTGATCTCCCTCACGGAAAAAAAAAAAAAAAAAGAAAACCCTAAAGACTCCACCAAAAAACCGTTAGAACTAATAAACAAATCCAGTAAAGTTGCAGGGTACGAAATCAATATTAAAAAAAATCAGTTTTATACACCAACAACGAACTAGCAGAAAGAAAAATTAAGACAACAATCATATTTACAACAGCATCAAAAGAATAAAATACCTAGGAATAAATTTAACCAAGGAGGTGAAAGACCTGTATGCTGAAAACTATAAGACATTAATGAAAGAAATTTAAAAAGACATAAATAAATGAAAAGTTATTCCATGCTCATGAATTGGAAGAATTAATATTGTTAAAATGTTCATATTACCCAAAGCAATCTGCAGATTCAATGCAATCCCTATCAAAATTCCAATGGCATTTTTCACAGAAACAGACAATCCTAAAATTTGTATGGAACCACAAAAGATCCTGAATAGCCAAAGCAATCCTGAGAAAGAAGAACAACACTGGAGGCATCACGCTCCCTGATTTCAAAATATACAGATTTTCCTTGACTTACAATGGGGTTATATCCCAATAAACCCATCATTAAGTTGAAAATATCATAAGCTGAAAGTGCATTTAATACACCTAACCTACCAAACATCATAGCTTAGCCTAGCCTACCTTAAACGTGCTCAGAATATTTACAGTAGCCTCCAACTGGGCAAAGTCATCTAACACAAAGCCTATTTTTACAGTAAAGGGTTGAATATCTCATGTAATCTATTGAATACTGTACTGAAAGTGAAAAACAGAATGTTTGTCAGTGTATCAGTTGTTTACCCTTGCAACCACCATGGCTGACTGGGAGCTATGGCCCACTGCTTCTGTCCGCCATCAAGAGATGCTATCACTAGCCCAGGAAAAGATCAAAATTCAAAGTACTGTTTCTACTGAATGTGTATCACTTTTGCACCACCATAAATTTGAAAAATCATAAGTCAAACCATTACAAGTCAGGGACCGTCTGTATTACAAAACTATAGTAATCAAAACAATATGGTACTGGGCATAAAAACAGACACACAGCTCAATGGAACAGAATAGATAGCCCAGAAATAATCCCACACATATAGGATCAATTACTTTATGACAAAAGAGGCAAGAATATACAACGGGGAAAAGACAGTCTCTTCAAAAAGTGGTGTTGGGAAAACTGGACAGCCACATGCAAAAGAATAAAACTGGACCACTCTCATACCATATCCAAAAATTAACTTAAAATGGATCAAAGACTTGTATGTAAGACCTGAAACCATAAAATTCCTAGAAGAAAATATAGGTGGTAAGCTCCCAGACATTTGTCTTAGCAATGTTTTTTTGGATCTGACTCCAAAGGCAAGAGAAACAAAAGAAAAAATAAACAAATGGGACTATATCAAACTAAATGGCTTCTGCACAGCAAAGGAAACCATTGACAAAACAAAAAGGCAACCTACTGAATGGGAGAAGATATTTGCAAATCATATATCTGATAAGAGGTTAATATCCAAAATACATAAAGAACTCATACAACTCAACAACCCAAAAAAACCGAACTGATTAAAAAATGGGCAGAAGATCTGAAAAGACATTTTTCCAAAGAAGACATATAGAATGCCAACTGGCACATGAAAAGAAGCTCAACATCACTAATCATCAGGAAAATGCGAATCAAAACCACAGTGAGAGACTCCTTCACACCTGTCAGAATGGCTATTATCAAAAAGACAAGAAATAACAAGTGTTGGCAAGAATCTGGAGAAAAGGGAATCCTTGTGCACTGTTGGTGGGAATTTAAACTGGTGCAACCACTATGGAAAATAGTATCAAGTTTCCTTTAAAAATTAAAAATAGAACTGCCATACAATCCAGCAATTCAGCTTCTGGGTATTTATCTGAAGAAAATGAAAACACTAATTTGAAAAGATATATGCACCCCTATGTTCACTGCCACGTTATTTACGATAGCCAAGATATGGAAACAACTTAAGTGCCCATCAATGGAATGGGGTATATATAGACAATGGAATACTACTCAGCCATAAAAAATAATGAAATCTTGCCATTTGTGACAATATAGATGGACCTTGAGGATATTCTGCTAAGTGAAAGAAGCCAGACAGAGAAAGATAAATACCATACGATTTCTCTTATATGTGGAATCTAAGAAACAAAACAAACAAATAAATGAAACAAAACAAAACCAGACTCATGGGTACAGAGAACATATTAGTGGTTGCCAGATGGGAGAGGGATTGGGGGGTGGGAAAAATGGGTGAAAAGGATTAAGAGGTAGAAACTTCCAGTTATAAAATAAATAAGTCATGGGGATGTAATGTGCAGCATGAGGACTATAGTCAATAATACCGTATTAACTCTGTATGGTGGCAGAGGGGAACTAGACTTATTGTGGTGATCACCGCCCAATGTATACAAATGTCGAATCATGATGTTGTACACGTGAAATCAATATAATATTGTATGTCATTTATACTTCAATTATTAAAAAAAAAAAAAGCAAATATATTTAAATACTAGCATCCTTGGCTTGGAAATGTTATTTAAAAAAAAAAAATACTGCTTTTTCATTTACCTGTTTTTCCCTTAGGGAAGAAGGTATAAAAAAGAGAAAGTCAAGGTTAAAGCCATCAAAGGAAACATTTTCAATTGCAGGAATGGTTATGAGCGTGAGTCAAAGTATTTTCACTTTTAGTGATATACTCTCTGTACTACAATATAAAGATTTTTACCCAACATATACACCAATTAAATGAAATACTGAAGCACATAAATGTAATGCCTACTATTTCTGATGTAATCAAAGGAGACTTGGGCTCTAATCCCAAATCTGCCGCTAACAAACTCAATGATTTTAGACAAATAACAACCTCTCTAAGACACAGTTCCTACTCCTATCAAATGGTAAAGTTGAATTGACATCTTGTGTAGTTGTATTTTTAAAATACACTTATTTTGTAAATAATTTCTTCTCCTGGATGAATTTAGGTTTGCTATAGGATTTATCCATAAAATAGAGATAGAATAAATCCCTGTGTTTCCTGTGAATTTTAGTCACATCACTTGTTTTAACACACAGGAAGGTCAACTCAAGGAGAAGATTTGAAGATGTTAACTGAGTACTAAGATAACATATTAGTACACAGGAAGGTGTGTAAATACCTCATCTATCACAGAACAAAAATTAATAACTTGGGAAACAAGTTGTCTTCAAAGAACAACTAACAGTTGTATGTCAATTACATCTCAAATAAATAAAAAGAAAAAAACGAAAAACAAAACAAACAAGCAAACAAAAAGCAACTAGCATATCTTTTGAATTGAATTGTTCTTGAATTGAAAAACTGACTGACCTAAGAGGCTTTCCCCAAAATCTGTTGCTTTGGAAAATGTCAAGAAAATGAGTGTCATCTTTTAACTAATAATCCATTTATTAGTAATGTCTCTCACTGAGTGTTTATTGAACATTTACTTTATTTATTTCTATTAAGTGTTGTAGGAGCTATAAAAAAAGTTTAGGCAAAGTCTGTATTCAGGAATCAACATTTTATTTGAGGAGGTGAGAATTTAAAAAAATGAAAAAATATCTAAACATAAAGAGATAGCACTAACTCTAAAATGTAGAGCATGGACTCAAAGTCTTTTAAGAAAGTTAGAGAAGAGAGAGACTAATTTAGCCAGGAATAATCAGGGAAAGTTCAATGGATTAAGGAAAACAGATTAAGAAGGTGGGTAGGATTGGAGAGGTAGAAAGAAGAAATAGCTTCCCAAGATGCATTAGGGAAGAAACAAACATGAGCAAGGAGAGGCAAGACTGAGGCTGTGTAGTGAGGACAATGAGCAGTCATAACATTTCAGGTTTCCACCAGAACCAAATGTTTTTCCTTCTTCTTTAGATGTTATTTTGGTGCCAAAGCAATCCCAGAGAGTATTCATGTCAACAGAAAGTAAGAACATGTGCCAAAAAAATCAGTACTTACAAACTATGGTGTATACTCAGCACCACCGCTAACCTGGAGGAAACTGGGAAGTCAGATATTTTTTCCCCCAGGGAAGGGCATCTTGCCATGGAACTCTCAGTAGCCAGGACTTTGGCTTTATCTAGGCAAAATCTTCACTTGATTCTAAGTGTGCTTTTGAACATTTGGCAGGATCCACGAACCTAGTGTTGAAGTTTCTGCTAACCCGTGTCACCAAAAGTGGCTACGACACAGTGCCTGGTCCTTTCATGTGCTGGATATAGAGTTAGATATTCTGCCTGAAGGGCATTTAGAGAGAGATGGCACAGAATATGGAATGAAAGTCTCCTTTGAAAGTCAATGAAGGAGTCTAGTTAGCCCTATATCTGGCAGAGGTAACAAGGAGGGTGCTGGGGAGGGTATGGCAGGAGAACAGGGAACCATGGCTATGGGAGAGTTGACCTGGACTTTTTTCTTCAGCAGAGACAATTGACCATTCAAGTGCTGTGATCAATAATGAAATAAAGATACTCAAAATCTAGTTTGACTATACAAAAATTATATTAATGACATCCATTAATGATTATTGTCTTATCATTTTGGTTAATTCTCATGTGCACAACAATCATCATGCATAGTATAAACATACATCATATTAATGGGGTTGTATGCTACATTTAATAACAAAATTGACTTCTATTAAACATTTTTTATTGTTGCATGGTTTTATCTAATGTTGTATAGTTTCTTGTTTATCACTTTGAGAAATTAATCAGAACTCAGAAGATGGGTCTGGACATGACACTGATCTAGTCTGATGGCAGGAAAAACCACTGGAGGACCTATAGGAATTAGGAAAATGTTTCTGATAACTGCCCCTCCCCACAATAATACAAATAAAAAATAAGCCTTTTGAGCAAATTTTGAAATGAATCAGAATTCCAGAATCTCCGTCAACCAAAAATAGTAAGATGTTTATAAAATTAAATACTGAAAGGGAATTATCCTCATGCCATGAACCTCAAAGAGTCATCACCAAGGAAAAAGTCAGTAGATCTGACATGGTTGGCTCAGCTGTTAACTCCACTATGCTTTCAACACCAAAGGTGCTTAGATGGGCAAATAGGTCTAGTTGAGCCCAGCTGCCTATACCGGATGCTCTTTGTCATAAACATGCCCCTAAATACCCTAAAGCTACCTGGAAGAGAACAGGTGTGGCCTGGTTATCCCTCTGCCCATGCAACCAAATACACTCTTCTAGTGAACGTGGTGGATAATTCAAAGAAAACATTGAGGGATGGATGATAAAAGATATCTGCAGAGTACAAGTACTAAGCAAGAAAGACATTAAACCATTAAAAGCAAAATAAATGGATAAGACAGACAATACATATTTAATAAACTTTTTCAAGAAAATAGGAAAATAAATCTGCCAACTCATTTACAAAAGTTCGTATAATCTTGATAACTTCAACAATATGGACTAAGATATAATACATTAATCCAAATCCGCAAAATTTAACGTACAGAGATATAGATATACATAAAGAGATATGATGATGATCATGCAGAAATGCTTCCAATAATGCAAGGATGATTTAATTTCATATATACAATGTAATTTACCACAAAAATGAAATGAAGGAGAAAAATACACAATCTTCTGAATAAATGCAAAAAAGTTATATAACATTCAATGTCTATTTATGATTATAAGAAAAAGAGGAAAACTTGTAGAAAACTGAAAGCAGACAACTTCTCTGCTTTGATAAAGACTATCATAAACTGCAGCAAAGATCATGCTCAGTGAAAAAGCTTCAGGCGATTCCCTTTCAAGTCTGCAATTAGACAACGATGCTTAGTACTACTGCTACAGTTCTAGAAGGAACATGAAATCCTAGTTAAGGCAATAAAACAAAAAAAAATTTTTTCCAGGATTGGAAAGAAAGAAGTAAAAACATTTTATGTGCAATTTACACAAAACCACCAAGGGAATCCTCAAACCATTAGAACTACTGAGTGTTCATCAAGTTTGTTAAATATAAGATTAACAAGCAAAAAAAAAAAGTATTTCTCAACACCAGTAGTTCTCAAATGAAAGTGATTGTGCCTGCCAGCAGACCTTTGGCCATATATGGAGACATTTTGGTTGTCACCATAGCGGGGCTTGAGGAAAAGATGCTACTGGCATCTAGTGGGTAGAAACCAGAGATGCTGCTAAACATCCTATGATGCACAGGAAAGTCTCCCACATAAAGTATTACCCAGCCCAAAACATCAACAGTAAGCCTGCTGAGAAACCCTGTGCTGCAACAGCAAAATAACCAGTGAGAAAATATAATAAAAAATAAAGTACCATTCACAAAAGCAATACAGACTACAAAATATCTAGGGATTAACCTAAGAGACATTTGCAGGAACTTAATGGAGAAAATGCTAACCTCTCTTAAATGGCCTAAAAGAAAACCTGAAATTAATGGAAAGATATTTTATATTTGTAGATATATTTACTTAATATTATAAGAATGACTGATTCTTTCCTAGAGTACCAATAAATTTTAAGTAATCCAATTTTAAAAATCATCAGTATTTGGGGAATTTGTTAATCTGATTTTAAAGTTTTTTAGTGGAGTATTATTTGGGGACGCTTACCCTACACTCTTTGAGTAGTTACTAACTTCTAAAAATTTCAATAATATGTAGATGTAGAAACAAATTGAAGTTTGCTATTTAGGGGCAGTGGTTTCTTAGCCTAGTATAAATTGTAACAATTCTCAATATATGGAGTTTAACCTATTTGAAATAACCAAAGTTTTTCATCTTGAAGGATAAAATTGTATGTCTATGCTCACCAGAAAATTAGTTTTTAAAACAATGATATTTGAACATCATCACTGTTTAAAGTATGCACGCTTATAGCTGGACACTAAATAAAGACTAGATGATCACAGAGAAAGTTCTGAATATCATTTTTCCTTTGTTCTTCCCTGACACGGCAGTCTACTAATTTTGGTACATGTTTTATATCAAAACTCTCTACCTCTAATCTCTCAGAAACTCATTAATCTGTATTAATAGCCTTTCTGGGAAGCCGTAAGTTTAATCAATTCTTATTTGATAAGGGTATCTAATGCTTTCAGTGATGGGAGACATACTGAGCAACAAACTGTTTCAGAACAAGAAGCATTTTCTAAAGTCATGTCAGATGTCGATAAAGTGAAATTCCTCATACAATACAGAAATGTAATTCTCAATTCTTTACCCACTGAGAAGGTTAATAAAACAGAAGAGCTTCAAAATGTTATCTAAATACTTGAAGAGAGAGAACTTATTAAAACATGGTATTTCTTCATAATCTGGATACTTTTGTATTCAGATAGTGCAGGCTGTTTTCTCAATGATCTGATGGAGCTATAGAAGTCACTGTTAGGCTGGTTTTTAAATGTCCACCACAAGGAAGGCAATGACTGCAGTTAACTGCCACTTTTTGCAGCAAATGCCCTACCTCTGAGCTGCACCCTAATTCATTGTATCTAATAGGTTTTTAAAGTTTACATAATCCTTTACATCAATCATCTTATTTTATCCTCACCACCCTATGAGGCAGGAAAGAAGAGAGATAATGCTTTTACCAATGGGAAAATGGAACTCAGTGACCTTGTGTGCAAATGTCTAGAAAGTACCAGAACTGGATTCAGGCCCTGGGCCCTTGGCTCCTGGTACACTGCCCTTCTACCACACTTGTTGGACAAGAACCACAATGGACTGAGTGGAAGCTGCTCCAGAAAAAAAATTAAAAACACATGGACACAGGTCAGGTTTAAAGGAATTTCTTTATGGTTATTTAATAAATTAGTTACTTAGCTTTAACAAACTGTTCTTCACATGAAAAGTTGATTTTGCTAGTCAGCCATCAAAATAAGATGTTTGCTATTTGATTTTTCCAAAGTTGTGATGGTTTTGAACCAACTCCTATCGCTTTTCTTCTCTGAACGCTCTCATTCAATCTGTTAGGACACTAAGGGGTGTGACGTGGCCAGGAGGCAGTTCGTGGCTAGCAAACTGCAGGATTCTTGAAGGTAATGCTCTCTTATTCTCTGCGTCCTCAGTGCCCAGTAAAATGCCTATTACATACAGAAATTATATACATACATATATCTACACACACACACACACATGTTTATTTAAGTTCTGAATTCCAATAGACTGCCCCTCTGCTATGACCCAGTGACCCAACAAGCCTGCACAAGTCTACATACCACATGGACCTACCACTTGTGCCTAGAGCTCATGAAATGACTTATTTGGCAATGCAGGACCATGAACACTCTGCTTTTTCCCATATCCACATCTTTATGCCTTTACACTAGCATTCCTTTCCCTCTTTGTCCTCCCGCAGAACTAAGTTCTCCTCTTCCTTCAAGACACGGACCAAATGTCAGTCTCCCGTAAAGCCTCTCTGACTCTCACCACAGGCCAGATCACAGGGATAAATCGTCCCCTGCTTTAGACTACTGCCGCACCTTCCATTGCCCTCAATTACTGCAGAGTGAGACAAGATCTGTGTCTTAGGAGGAATTGTAACACTGAAGTGCTTGCAAAAAAGGAACAAAACTTTCTGGTTTAACATTACTTGAACAAGCTATTTCAGTGAAGCATCATGGCCCTGTGTTCAAACAGGCAATTTTAGTGCCCAGGGATCCCTCTGTTTAAGAGGTAAAATTAAGAGGTTAACTCGAGCATGGGAGGCGGGAAAAGTGTTCTAATGCTCTAGAATCACTTTTTAGTATCTTGCAACTTTACCAAGTATAATTCCACCTAGACTAGATTCAGTCTTTTTGGATTGAGTTTTTGCTTTTGTTTTCATGCATAAAGCCATGGTATAACTAAAATCAATTTCAAAACAAAAAATAATAATTTTATTTTGCAAAGACACTGGATTGTTTTTATTAATCATAATGTATAATTAAGGCTTTGGCTCTCATCAGATTTTAGCACATATAAATATCTGAGGCCGGCCCCGTGGCTTAGCGGTTAAGTGCGTGTGCTCCGCTACTGGCAGCCCGGGTTCGGATCCCGCGCACGCACCGATGCACCGCTTCTCCGGCCACGCTAAGGCCGCGTCCCACATACAGCAACTAGAAGGATGTGCAACTATGACATACAAGTATCTACTGGAACTTCGGGGAAAAAAAAGGAGAAAGATTGGCAACAGATGTTAGCTCAGAGCTGGTCTTCCTCAGCAAAAAGAGGAGGATTAGCATGGATGTTAGCTCAGGGCTGATCTTCCTCACCAAAAAAAAAAAAAAAAAATCTGAGAACTCTGACTTATAGTGTGAAGTCAAGATTTATAAATATAAAATAGTATCTTTTGGCCTCCAATTTCAAATGGCTAAAACATTGAATTATCTTTGGGAATATAAGCATTAAAAGAAATGAATTTGCTAATATTCTTCTCTGGAAATATTTCTGATGAAAACACAGAAATCTTTGTACATTAAAGTCATGTAGAAATAAAGCAGGCTATATATTTCTTAACCATGGATTGGACCTCCCTCCTCACTGATCTCTTTAAATGATAAATCAAAACTGATCAAATGAGAAAACATACATGAAACCACGTGAAAATTAAAAAAATGCTGTAAGTATGTAAGACATTGTTACTATTCGACTGCACTAAACTAAACCATCTGAAGATTAACAACTTTTTCTTTTCAGAGTTCCATGCTAACTGTTGGCTTACATTGCCTTTGTTAGAATCTCTACACAGTCAACTCTAAGAAGAAGAGCAAACAAATCCAAAATATTTTTCTCCCTGAATATTAGAGGCAAATTTTTATGGATACTTCCAAATGGGTAACCGAACCACCTTTAAAAAATTATTATAGCAAGTAATATGTGCTCTATTTCATTTTCAGTTCTGAGGTTGCTTTTTATTTTTCTTTTTCACCTGATACACTGTATATTAGAACTATACTTCCCACTGTTCTCATTTTCTAGAAATCATATATATTGACTTGGGTCTCTGGTTTTCATGAATTTTCTCATGTGGCATGGAAATTTGGCTTCACTTTTTCTAATGATAATAAAAGAATTGCAAGTATCCAAGAAGAAAGCTCAGTCTCTCCCATCACACACATTCAACACAAACTTGGACAGGCCAGGCCAGACGAAGGCAGGCCAACAAATGTTCTATCTGTGTGAAGGCAGGTCAGGATACCAGCTGGCCCAGAGGAGTGAGACCCACACCACCACTCAGGAACAAAAGATGGTGATCTGGCTTTCTTCTGGCCTATGAAATTGGAGTTACTATAATATTGTCTAGGAAGAAAACATCTTTTAATTTTCTACTTTACATAAGCATGAACTGAATGTTTGGGTCCTGCAGATAAAATAAATACCACAACAGTCTAAAACTCCTACTGATGAACTATTTTCTCTCTGACATAGGAGAAAGAAAGAAGACTGGCTTTATATCTGGCATACTGGAAGCTGCTGTAGTTCACCTTCCAAATTGAACAGGACAGTGACCTTTTACAGTATCTGACACACTGGAGTGTTAAAAATGCTTTCACAAGTAAGGCTTCACTCACCTTTCTTGGGCGGCTTCCCACAATTATACCACGCTCATTTTGAAGAAGTACTTTTTCGCTTTCCTGATATTTAGTCAAAATGTCTTCCTTTCTACACTTAGTCTTATTAATTATAGTTTAGTCCTTTTTACTATGTTAAATAATTCTCTTTGCCACTTGAAAGATGCGTAGGTGGTTACGATGCTCCCCCTCCTTGGCCTTTTGCCAGGCAATGCATATTTTTTTATACCCTTTATTTTCTCTCATGAGATTAACTCTTCTATTTCATATATTATTTCAACTTCTCTTATTGAATCCTTCTCCTCCAAGATTGCTTCCAAATCCGAAGGGATTCGATGTCCCAATATTAGTTAACCCTGTGCCATCATTATTCTGAACTATTAACATTTATTAACCCATTTAATCCTCACAATAGCTCCATGAAGTTGAAGCCGAGCCTAGTATTTTAGCAATCTTACTCATGATCATGGAAAAGTTAAGTAATTTACCTAAGGTTATTTATCTAGTAAGTAACAGAACTAGGATTGGAATTCAGGCCTTCCGGTTCTAAAGCCTATGTGTTAACGCCTATACCACATTGTCTCTCAGTAACAGCTGGCCTTTTAGATTAAATTTGAACTATTATTTCCTTTATTCACAATATGAGCATATTTACAGAAAACCAAAAGTTAAATCAGAGTTGGGAGAGAGTACATTTAAATGACTTTTTCTTATGCCATGACAATACAATTCTGTATACATTCCATCTTCTCTTACTATTTAATCTGAACTCAAAATATGAATCAAACAGCCTGCCATTCTCCCACTGTCATTTCATGGGCTCTTGGAGATATTCTGACTCCAAAAACTGCCTTTTACAACACAAGTATTCCCGGGGAGAGTTATGTTTTAGCTATTATCAGCTAACATTGTATGTATATCTTATTACCATAAAAAGAATAAATGAAAGTTAGGTGACAACACAAATCGGACACTTACATATATTTTGCTTGTCTGAAAGTGGACACTTCCACTTTCTGATTTTCTACAATTAATATTTATCAATATGTCATCAAAAATTATTTACTTTTAAACAGATTACTCTGAATTGTAGAGCATGTTCTGGTTATATGGTATCTGCAACCTTTTTTCAAGTTGAACACAGTCTAAAAAATTATATATTCACTCATTCATTCACCAAATCTTTATGGGATACCTATGATATTGTAGGCATTGAAACAGGTGTGATATATTTAAGAAAGAGAAAGGGGTGTCAAATAAATAGGTATCCTGCCCTGGAGCATAGTATTGGAGATGAAAAAGGAATTGAAAACACGTAAGACTGATAAAACCACTATAAATAGGACATATTCCCAAATAGAGATGGCAAGTTATACCTTTAATCTTAACTTAAACCTGAGTAAACATATGTACTTACAACAATTAGAGCAGTAAAAAGAGCAACTTACAGCCATAGTAAATTGTGTACTAAAAAAGTTAACAATAAAAATTTCTTAGCATGACTAATGAATGAAATAGCCCAGTACCTTACTTTCAGCAAATATCAATAAATACTTGTGGAAGGAGCAATAATGTACACAATACAACTCCACTTCTGCAAAAGTTTGTTGCTTCTTTGATTTATATAATGGTTCTGAACCTATCATCCATGAGCCCACCTTCCATCAGGTACCAGAGGAAAATGACATAATAATAGGAACAATAAGGAAAAGTGTAAGTAATTGTCTTACTCTCTTCATTATAAAACATTCCCTTTCAGGTAAACCCAGCCTCTAAATTCCAGGCTTTCAGTAATTTCCCCCACCTTACTCTACAAACATCAAATAAAGCACAAACAAACAGTGCGTCCAGATGGAGAAGGAGCCCCTCATCACTCACTGTCCCCTAGGACTTCACTGCTGTCTGACACTAGGTGGCTGCTCTGGTCAGGGCCCTGGCCAGCTGGCTACCTCCCCATCTGAAGTCTTGGCTGGTGGAGCCCCTGGTTTCTTGTCTCCTGAATCGAACTACAGGTGTCCTGACACCTAATGTCTAACGTTGGTTCTCAATGAATTCAGCTGATGGCTCTATCCACGCAGCACATTCAGTGGCATCTCGGTGTCTAGATGTGTACTCTCTGTAATCTCTTAGAGGAGGTGACCCTAAAACCACTGTCTCCTGCCACCATCCTATTTCTCTTAACTCAGTCTCATTCACATAAATCAAGAGAGTTGAATCTGCAAATCTACCAACACAAACATTGAAAAGAAAGCAAATAGAATGGCCCAATGTCTTCTTTGAAAGACTAAAAACCACTCAGTTGCCGCCACTGCCTTCTCAATTAATGAGGCCTGTTCCAGTTTGCTAGTGTTTCCTAACAGTTTGAACATTTGGGAATTAGTTCACTTAATATTTTAACTTTTGGTCTTTGCTATGTTTGCTCAATATTTCTAGTCTACATAAAGTAAGGCACATTCAATTCCTTAACCAAACTTTTCTAATAAAGAGAAAAACGTTTTGACTTTTTTTCATGAAGTACAGAATGACTGGATGCACTAAGTATTAGCTTTATTTTCTCCCTAGTCCAATTTATGTTATAGCATATACATTAAAAAGAAGGGAAGTAAGAGAAACATACTGAGAGAGAGCTATCTTTATAATCACTGCCGACTTGCCCTTTCCCTCATCCCCAATTTCAAAAAAGACAATATAAAGCTTCATGTTGGCATGTTAACCACAGCCAGGAAGAGAATGAGCTCAACTGTGTATATAAAAACTTAGTTGTTTTTCTTTGATTCATCTGATAGCACCACACTGGGTCAGTTTCTTGTTTATGCTATCTTTATTGTTTCTGGTCTTAGAACAATAAACAGCCCTAAGTGGTTTCAATTACAGCAGCAAAACTGTGCAAATGAACTTTGGCTTTGTTTCATGTTGAACAGGGGTTTTTATGATTTTATAAATGGTGATGTTTAGGAATCTTGCCAACACTGTTCTATATACAGTGAAGAGTCACATTTGCCAGCTCTAGGCCTTTAATCACCCAAATATTCTTCCCCTGATATGGATAAAATATTTTTAACCTTGTTCCACGGAGATAAATAGGAATGATCACATTTTCTGTGGATTCAACAACAACTTGCATAAATAAGGTATTGGAATGTTTTTGCTGGTCATGTATCCATAAACTGATACTTTTTTTGTATGTCTTCCTTAATTGCAGGAAAAAGTTAGCTGTCACTCATTTTTAACGAATATAACAGTTATATCAGAAAGGATAAATTAAAGGATAAATCTGTGGGTAACAAACAGTGACCCCTCCCTTCCCAATCTCAGTGCTTTCTCGGAATAAAAGTTTATATATAAAAGTATATAGTCAGTCAGGAAGCAATCCTACTCATGTTTCTACGATCATCTGGGCAGAGGAAATTCTGGAGACTGTTGCACCAACAAATAAATGCTCCAGAACTAGTAACACAGGCACTCCATCCACAAGAGGTCCAGGAAATTCAATCTTCCATTTGCCTTAGAGCAGTGACATAGTAAGACACTGATTCACTTACAGAACCTTAAGTTTCAATCTTATAGAATGTTCTAAAAAAAAAAAGTCATCTTTTTTTTTTTGATGACTATATTAGTCAGCTAGGGCTGCCATAACAAAATACCATAGACTGCATGGCTTAAACAACAGAAATTTATTTCTCATAGTTCTGAAGACTGGAAGTCCAATATCAAGGTGTCAGTAGGTTTGGTTTCTCCTGAAGCCTCTCTGCTTGGCTGACAGATGGCCTCCTTTTCACTGTGTCCTCACATGGCCTTTTCTCTGTGCACATGCATCCCTAGTCTCTTTCTCTTCTCAAAAGGACACCAGTCATATGGGTTAGGGCTCCACCCTATTGACCTCATTTTAACTTAATCCCCTCTTTGAAGGCCCAATCTCCAAATACAGTCACATATATTTGGACCCAACCACATGACCTCATTTAACCTTAATTACCTCTTTAAAAGGTCCTTTCTCCAAATACAGTTACATTCTGAAGTACTGGAGGTTAGGATTTCAACATGAATTTGGGGGTGGGGGCCCACAATTCAGCCCGTGACGGTGACTCATCACAGTTCTATCAGTGTGTCTTTGCAGTTCAGATTTATCAGTCAAAGATAATTTGCAAGCAAAAGGTAAGGCTGAACAATATTGTAAAGCCTACACGTGGTGCTTAAAGAGTCTCAAGTATGAGAAAATTGTCTAACTATAGAAAAATCTTTAACTCAAGTTTATTTTGGGATTTTAATAGAAAACTTTGAATAGGAAATTTAGAACACTGCCTATATTGTTTCAATTCACTGTTTCAAGTTTTTGCAGAGTATGCTGTCTCAATTATCATTAAATTTAAAAAGCGAGGAAAATTCCAAGGAAAACCTATTTGATATTGAGAATTAGAAATTACTCCTCATCAAACTGGAGAAATTATGTCAATAAAATTATTTGCCTTTACAGGTCTGTGGCCTGTTCTTCATCTGGCCTTTCATTAAGCATCTTGATTCAGCAAAATCAGGAAAAACTATATTTACATATATGTGCAAAGCATTTTCAAAATGTGGTTCTGTGGAATGAACCTATGTTGCACTTTTAACTCTAAACACATAACTATTTATTATTTTTTGTGTATCTTTATTCTAATCAGTTAACCTCACCGAGCTTCAATTTCACCGAGCTTCAATTTCATTATGTGCATAGAAGATAATAAGACCGAATTTTCACCTTTAACAGAGGATAATATTTGAATGTGGGTTGTAAATAGGCAATCATATAAAATGTAATGAAAGCCAACTTCAGAAGATAAAGATCTCTAAGATATAAAAGTTAAGTTTTATAAGGGTTTGCCAGAGATGGTGAACCATCAACAGAGAAAGGTTGTTACTTTTTGTAAGATTCATTTATACTCTTCTCTACTGTAGATACATAAACGGATTCAATAATTCAACTCAGATTTCTTTCAATGGATCTTCTATTAAATCATAGAACTATATTTCAACTAATATAAATCATAGAGGTCACCTAATACAAGAGATAGTACTGATCACATTAAAACTAATCAATGTAAAACACATTATACACATGTCAAGGCTGTATAACTTTAAAATTTTTTTTAAACTGCACAGATGTTTCTGCAAAGAAAGCAATATTGCCAATAGGAGTCCAGAAGTAATGTTAAATGCTATTTAAGAAATAGGAAATGGGGAGGAGATAGTACAGTACAATGCAAGATAAAGGACAGTTTACAAATTGTGTAAATACGGGGTTTGTGCAATGGTTTAAATTTTATTCGTGTCATTACCTTTTAAAAATAATATTGTTAATATTAACAAATAATACATACAACATAGCATTCCATTTCTTTACACTTTTAAGAACATTCTTAAGTTTGTTCTTCAAAGAATCCTTTCTACAAAAATATTGGGGGACAACTGGACAATTCAAATGACACTCATTTTCAACCTGCTTCAACTCCTTACAAGAAACATTTATTTCTTAAACTTGACTATCATTCTGAATTTTTAAATTTCTGAAATCCAGAATTCGGAATTTCCCCTGTCCTGCCATCAGGTTCATCCTAATGAACCTACTGTCCTTTGTCCTCGCAGGCTCCATTTCCTCCACCCCCTGGTCCCCTAGTCAATCTGTCTCTCTGCACTGCTCTATCTCCCAGTCTGCCCTGAAGCCAAAGACAGTCCCTTTAACCAGTTTCTCATCAGCATCTTAAAAGCCCATACACCACCCACCCACTTTATTCAGCCCCTAATATTGAGTATATTTCACAATTTATTTTCCCACTTTAACTCATAGGCTGCCAAAGCAGTGCCAAATAATGAATCATTTCACCTCAAATTCTTACATTCCTAACACCTCCTTTTAATTTACCTTTTATCAAAATTAAAAATTAGCTTACTCATAAGAATTCCTTTCCTTGAGAAAAATACAGAAAACTATACAAATGAGAGTAAAAGTGACTCAAAATCCCAGTCTCCAGAGGGAATTATTATCAACATTTTGGTTGACATCCTTCCATCTCTCTCACTTTTAGAAAACATTTTAGAGAGAATCAAATCTATCAATCTTTTCCTTTAAGTTTTAAATTTGTTTTCAAGCTGATAAAGAACCATCTACACCAAGAGTTATCAATATATTCACCATTTTTATTTCCTTCATTTTTATAATTTTGTTTTTACACTTAAATCTCTGGGTCATTTGCAATTTTTGGTATGTAGAGTAAGGAGAAGATTGGACTTGATTATTTTTTCAAGGTTACCTTTTGTATAATATATATATACCTTTTATAATAACGATTATAAAATGTTAACAATTTTACAAGGTTGATCCAACATTATATATTTAAAAATCCACCCCTCCTTTTGCTAATGCTTAATATCTTCCTCATCATATACTAATTCGCTATATTTACTCAAATCTATTTCCAGTCTATGTATTTTGATGCACCTATCAGTCAGCCAGGTCATGTTGCAAATCCACAATGCTTTAATTATTGCAACCTTGTGATATATGTTTTAATATTTTATCAAGCACATTTTACCCCCAATATTCTTCTTTGCAAACTACTTTTTAAATTTTTATTATTTATTTGATTTTATTATTTTAATTTCAATTAATTAAAATTAGTTTTAATTTTATTAACTCCTTTTTGGACTTGCAGCAGTGATCACTCAGTTGTCGTCTTCCTTCAAACCCTCTATCATTCAACAACCTTTTTCACTCTCAGCAAGTTCAAACACCTCAACATACGAAGAATGTGGAAGTTGTTCATCCTGAAATTCTTCACCTTCCCAGGCTCCCTCAAGGTGTCTCTAAATCTTTACCTCGTCTCTTTCTCCTCTTCCATAAGAAGGAGAGCATCTCCTCTTTCTGCATCTAACTTCACCACACCATCCTTGGCTTTATTTCTTCCAACTATTTATAAAATCTTGCCCCATCTGAAATCTTCCCTCAGTCTTTTTTTCTTTTTAATTTTGAACTTTACCTTTCTTTCAGCCCATCAACAAGCTAAAAATTCCCTACCCTTGCCCCTTTTTTGGCATCCTCCTCTCTGATGGCCTCCTTGACCCTGAGTTCTTCTCTTGCCTCTCTGATACCTCATTGGTATCCTTCTCTGTTTCATTTCCTGTACTTCCCATATATCTATATATTCCATGACGTTCTATCCTTGGTGTTCTTTTCTTTAATTTCTACACCTACTCCCTTTGCAGTCTCAGTTAGTCCCATAATTTAAAACATGACCTCTCTGCAAATAACCCAAAATTAATCCCGGTATCACAGAGTCACAGACTATTAAACCTATAGCTAATTCCATCCACAATCCATTTCAAAACAATAGCTTTACAGATGAGCAAACCAAGACACGATTTATCCAAGTTAGGGGCATAATCAGAAATAAAATTTAGTTTTTGACTCTAAATTTCACTTTTATCCTACTCTTCAAGCACAGGTTTAACCCTTCTCTGGAAAATCTCTACTTATGAATCCTGTCAGCTGTGAAAACTCATCAACCTCCTTTGCCTGTAGACCCAAGTCCAAAACTTCTAAACACAGCATTCAGTGTTCTCTGACCTCAGTACGATCCGCCTCTCCACCCTGTCTCCTGTTAGACTCTTTTATACATACTATATTCCAAACAAATTAGTCTATTGCCCTGTTCCTAAATTAAGATCTGTTTTACTTTGCTTCCATATTTCAGTCCACATTACTCCTCTCAACTGAAACATTCTTTTCTCTCACTACTCCTTCCATCTCCACCTAATAAATTCCTGCCCATAACCTAAAGTTCAACGCAAGTAACAACTATATCATGGTGTCCAGTCTGATGACCTCCCATTCTGTCATCCAGAACATTTTATTTTCCTACGTTAAGCTCCAATATCACTTTATATCTCTCTCCTGGCACTTATATTTTGATTTGTATTTGACAGTTATTTGTGGATTTGTTTTATTTCACTAGTAGATTATAAACTCCTTGATGTCAAGTATTCCTCTTTATATCATACACATCTTCTTGGTCATAGTTGATAATCAAATATGTTAATATTAGGTGACAGACTAAAATGAATTCCTTACTTTCATCAAGTACTGTGTTCTGAAAATTTTTTAAGTATTCAATGAAACTGATCTTATTTCATATAATTCCATTAGACCAGGTTAATAAAAGCAAAATCTTCAGACCCTTCTAGAGATCTTCAATTTATACCAAGATCAAAATTCTCCTATTAGTATCATAACATTAGGATTTATTTTATTAGGTAGAATAATCCATCTATTGAGGGGAATATTTTAATTACCAAAATATTTTAATTATCAAATCTAAGAAGAAGCGAGGTTGTATCAGTTTCCTATTGCTGCTGCAACATATTACCACAAACTTAGTGGCTTAAAACAACACAAATTTATCTTATAGTTCTAGAGGTCAGAAGTCCAATATCTGTTTCATTGGCTAAAATCAAGGTATCAGCAGGGCTGGTTCCTTTTGAATTCTCTAGGAGAGAATCTCTTTCACTGGCCTTTCTAGTTTCTAGAGGCAATCTACATGCCTTGGCTCCTTCCTTCATTTTCAAAGGCAGCAGTGTTTCGTTTCCCTCCCCTCTGATCTCTGCTTCAATCTTTTATCTTCTCGCTCTCTCACTCTGATACTGCTGCCTCCCTCTTATGAGGACCCTTGTGATTACATTGGGCCCACCACGATAATCCAGGATAATCTCTGCATGTCTTAATTTGTGCATATCTAACAAGTTCCTTTTACCATGTAAGGTAACATAGTCACAGGTTCCAGGGATTAGGACATGGACATCTTTGTGAGGATCATTATCCAATCTACTGTAAGAGGGTAATCCAAAGAATATTCAAATCTAAAATCCAGAGAAAACAAAAACTTAATCACAACTATTAGAGCCACATTTCTAGAGAGTCATGTTCTCTAGGTGATGGAAGATCTCTAAACAGGATGAAAAGACCTAAATATGACCAAGTGTCAAGATTCACAAAAACAAAAACCAGGAGAGGAGGCTGGAGAATGGCATTTCCAGGCAAGCTGCGTTCCACCACTTCCCACCAATTCTGCTCTCTTCTTTGGCCACAAAGTCAGCCAGGATGAGAAACACTGGACATGATGAACAAAACAGGTAGTGCTGAGCAGAGGAGAAAGCAAAGGCATGGACAAACCCATCATGAAGTGTCTGAGGATGTAGCCAAGTCCCAACATGAATTCTGTAATTTTGGTGATTCTGCATAAGAATTAAATGGTCTTAAATTTGCATTAAAACTGGTATTGCGTGAGATAAAGATGAACGGTAAATTTCACGCTAATGATTTAAAATTTTAATTTTTCTTTACTTAGCATGACATTAAATAGCAAATAAAATACATCATGGTAAGTCAGAGAGAAATCACAAAAGGAAGGACAAACCTTCATATGTTAGTACCTTTAGCGGGACTTTTTTCCTTCTTTTGGAACAAGGACCTCGCAATTTCATTTTGCACTGGACCCCACAAATTGTATACGGCCCGGCACACCTATTAGCTGATTGGTTTGAGCATAAGATAATTGATATAGAATTGGGTTGCACGAAGATCAAAACCTTGAAGGAATTCAATCACATTTCTGCTGTCCTCTCCTGAAAACGGCTTAGTTCTAAATGTTCACTGCTTCCTGTAATAACTGCATCACCCAAGTCTCAAAGCTTTCTTTGTTTTGCCTTAAAACTTAGGTAATCTACCTCTTTCCATATATAAAAAATTATGTCCTCTATTCCTCATGTTACCTGGACTCTGTAACCTCTGGTTCCACATTACCAAGCCACAGATTATCCTCCCTCATATTAAAATAAGAGGCTGGTGTGTGTGTGGCATGCTGAACTCTGAGTGCAAGTGTCTGAATAAATCTTTTGTGGCTTAATTACAGGTAAAACCATGTTAAGTTTAGCTCCAACAGATGTTCCCTATGAATATGTGATAGCTCAATCATTTTAATGGAAATGTTGAAATTCAAACATGTCCTTGTTAGAAACTGTAAACCCTTGAAAGTTGACCACCGTTTATAAGCTTGCAGTGTTTTAGTGGAGCTATTTTTAAAAGTGTTGATGGTGGGAGGAGCAATATATGGATTTACTTCTGAAAGCAAAGCTGTGTCGCTTTACACTTCAAATTAGTGGTTAAAACTGGCTTCTCTTGGAGCCCGGGAGATCTCTAAGTTGCACCAGGGGCCAACAAAGGAACCAGATCAAGGATGCCAACTGAACAGGACTCCAGGCTTGTTTCCTACACCACTGCTCCAGCCACTGCAGCTCCATGTAATAAACTAGACTCCCATACGTGCTTTTGTTTGAAGAAACCATTCTGAGGCTTAAAGGAAAACACAGCAAACAACAAAACCACTTCACAGAATACCCTAATCTTTGTAAAACAAAAAGAATCAAAGATAAAAAGAACATGAAGAATTTTGTCAGTAAAAGAAGTTTCTTCTTTTAGCAATCATTTTTTTATAAGGTCATCACTGATAGACCAATTAAAATTATGCATTTTATATGTCTTTCTTCTTTAATGAAGACCCTTAACTAGTCTTAAAAATTAGAATCACTGGAATGAAATACAACATATTGATGCCCCAGGAAACATTGTACATTGCAGGCCATCTGCCCCCTACACTAAAGAGACCCACAACAGCATAATCCGTAACAATGAGTTAGTGTCTATATTCTGCCTTTTCCTCCTGTCACTTTAGTGGAATAGCATTATATATCATTTAATTTATTATAAATTTACTATATATTTAGTTTACTAATTTAAAACTACACTGATTTGGCATTTAAGAGAGAGAGAAAAATTTGCAAAGTCCCTGCAATTCCAGTCCAACACTCCACTTAATTACTCTGTGCCCCAGGTATTACATGTAGTCAAATCATGTCGGTTATATGGAATGAATGTGTGAATTAACTTTAAGAAGTCCCTAACTATTGAAAAAGCAGTTGAAAAATGAAAGTAAGTTCTTTGCAACACACACATTTTTTAAGGCAATAGATGCCTCTTTTACAATAACCTTGCAGAGCTCCCGGCCTTCAGTCACCGGCATCCATACTTAAGGATGCAGATCCATTCAGGGCTTCCGACACAGTACACGCAAGATAAAGCTCCTGCTTCCCAACTGCTGACGCACCCAAGTAGGGATTTCTAATCAGATAGATTTTATAAATCCAGCCGAATGCCAATAAAGCAAAAGTGTTTTTACATTTCTTTTTTGTCTACTTTTTGGGAAAGTAGTCTAGATTATTAAAATCCAGGACAGAAAATGGCTATACATTCCTTCCCATATCACAGGATGCTGACAATCTAAACTCTGATTTGGAGGTATTCCAACAGCATGCTTTGGGACATTTTGATGAGTGTTATCCAAATCATTGCCAACTGAGAAAAAAATCACCAATCCACTAACAACATTTTTAAAAGATCATAACCTGGGTGTCAAATATTTAAACTGCACGAACACTGGATGCTTCATACTCTACTATTTATCATCCCTTTGAGTTCATAAATAAAAATTCGCATTTCCATATTTCTTTGCATCAAAGATCTCCAAGTTTCCACCGCTTCTTACTTTATATACTCTTTTATATTGCAAAAGTCACACATTCTTTTTAAGATTTTAGTAAATAAAAAGAAGAAAATAAAGATCACTTAACACCCAGAGATCTCTATTAAAAGTTCATTTCCTTCTGGTATTTCCCCAATACATAGTTATATAAATAATTTTTTTCTTAAAAAGTGAATAAGCTAATATACTTAAAAATGATTAAGATGGTAATTATATGTTTCTTATCACAATTAAAATTTTTTTAAATGAATAAGTTTTGGTATATACTCTCTATATAAAATTTTATTACAATAATATTGTGAACATTTTTCTATATTATTGTTATTCTATATCATTTTAATGTATAAATAGTGTATCACAATAATGTATCATAATATATTAACAAATTCACTATCAATAGGAGTGTCTCTTGCACAAAGCTGCGATGATCCTCCTAATAGCTCCATGTTTTCAAACATCTTATTTGCTTAGGTTAAATTCCTAGATAGAGAATTATTAGATGAAAAACTAAGGAAAAATTTAAAGCTTTTGACGGATTTGTAAAAGTTCCTGGGTAGATTATATTATTGTTCCCAATGAACCTCCTCCCTTCCATCAAGAGGATTATTCATTTATTGCCACATGACTTACAATGCCTTTTGTGGAAGGAAAATTTATTCTTGTCCCATTGCCATTGGGCGTGGATATATGCCTTGCTTTGGCCAAGGGTATATAAGAAGGTGTGACCTACACCATATCCAAGTAGAAGCTTTAAGAGCCACTGCGTTTTTGCCCCCGCTCTTTTGCTCTTTTCCCTCTGAACTTAGAACTGCATGTCCTAGATAAGGGCTGTTTCATCAGCTTGGGTTAGACAATAAAAGGGACCCACACAAAGAGCCGTGTGGATAGCAGCTACCAGCCTATTACAGTGACATCAGCAGCCACAGCCAACAGGAATAGAAGGAAGTCCACTACAAAAAAAGACATGTAACATGAGCAAGAACTATTGCTTTGTCTTTATAAGCTACTGAGATGTGGGGTTGTTTGTGACCAATATACTACAGCAAATGCTGATTGTGATAGATTACACAAACGGTTGCATTTCTTCACAGTTACCCTGTATCCACACACTTGTGCCACTCAGGATGAATCCCAAAATTTGATTTTGATGTTAAGACTAATGATGTCACACACACACGAAGAGGGTATGAAAAGATGTAATACTTAGATAATGAGGCTTTTAGGGGAGAGCACAGTATGTCTCCCATGCAGAGCCAAACGTGGCTTGAGAGAGCAGGGAAAGGATCTGGCTTGGAGTTTTTATGATGGCGAAGAGGTAAAGAGGTTCCTGTATGGCAGGGGCTTGAGTGGTTTGAATTTCCCACCGGCTCCAAAGGAGGATGTACCCAGGCTTTCTTACCAGCTAGCCTAGAAGGGCCAGAAGGTGGGGCAGAAGGGCAAGGGGGAGAGTTGAGGCTTAAAAGCTGCCAGCAATGCAACATCAGAAAATGAGTCAGACTCTTATTACACATGCTTTTGCAGGTGACTATGCAGCTCCTCTCATTGAAAAGTGTAATCTATTTCTCCTCCCCTTGAATTTGGGTCGAACTTATGACTTGTTTGGCCAATACAATTTGGCAGAAGAGACTTGGCAAATTCCAAGTCTAGGTCTCAAGAGACCTTGCATGCTTCTTCTCACTCTATTAGAATCCTGCCACCACCTGTGAACAAGCCTGTTCTAGCCTGCTGAGTACAGAGAGGAGAGCCCATTTATCCCAGGCAAAGCCATCCTAGATAAGCCTGTGGTTAGTTGATCTCAGATTTGTGAGAGAGCCCAGCCAAGACCAACAGAGCTACCTACCTGACCCACAGCTGAGCACAGATATATGACTAAGACTAGCCAAAACTAGCAGAACGTCCCAGCTGACTTGTAGACTTGTGAGGAATAATAAAGACTTATTTTAAGCCATTGAATTTTGGGGTAGTTTGTTATGCAGCAATAGCTAAGTGATATACTGTTTATACCTACACAAACGTTTGTATCAATTTGCACTTACACCAGTAGCATAGTAGAATATCTACAGCCCTATATCCTTGCCAATTCTGGGTAATATCATTTTCTAGGATATTTGCCACTTCGCATGTTTTATTGTTTCTTTTTTATTACTAAATTGATCACTGATAAGGCAGGTACAGAATATTGAAACAGATTTTCTTTGTTCAGAATTGTTATCACCTGAGTGACCCATGTTAGTTATGCAAGGATAAGGCCAAGAGATATAAATTTTTATTTGATTTTCTAAGTCTGCTTTAGCTCTTAATATAAAAAGTTGGGCTCATACCACAACCCCAGGACCCCACCACCCCCACATCCCAAGAGGAGTTACAGATCAGTTTCCAGAGGAGCAAAGAGACATAGAGGAGGAAAGAGAACACAAGAACACAAACTCTGTTTTCCAAGATTCAAAATAAGGTAAAACTGCTAGAATGGACAAGAATTGCTCTATCTGACATCAGGCAGTGAGAAAGGAAACCAAAGGAGAAATTCCCAAATTATAATTTAAAAGAAAGGAAGAGGAGTTTAGGCTGGAAATCCAAGCTCAATGCAAGGTACTACAAATTGATGATAATAGGAAAAGAGCTGGTCTGGCCTCACTTGTGATTGAAGTCTGACATTTCTCCAAGTCCAGTTGCCCAGGCAGGATATCTTATTCAAGATCAGAAGCTGAGCCTGTGAATTACAACAGAAATACATATTCCTATGCAGCCTAAGTGAAGGGCATAATAAAGCTGGTGAGAGATGTAGAACAGCCAGGAACTCAGATGTATCCATCAGAATGAACAGAACCAGTCTCCAAAGGCAGCTTCAGAGGGCAGCCTGAGCAGGAATGGTGTCAATGGACAGAGCAGATTACCAATTCCTTCCCACTGGCCTTTAAAAGCAGGATTTATGCCTTTGGGATTGAGTAAACCCTCAGAGTTCTTGGACAGTTTGGGGTAAAGAAGTCTCAAGAAAAAAATGATTGCTACCAATGAGGGCAGGTTGGGGGTCCCAAAAGTGATCAACTAGAGAGAAAGAACAGAATGGTAGGCACTTTAAACTGGAGAATCAGTTCATATAGTAAGATTAGAGATTATGATCATTATTTTTTCAAAATTAGCCATTGATAATTCAGCTTTATTGTTTATTCTTTTTCCTTGCCAATTTTTTATTAGCATATCTTTTTTCTTAATTGTTGTGAAAGTTCTTTCAAAGATATTGCAATCCTTTCCTTGCTTACATTCTACTTTTTAACTCTCACTTTTTTTCCTTCTTTATAAAACCTAATCTCTCAATCATTTTCTCTTACCATTTGGCAAAGGCTATCTACTATTTATTCTCTAATTTGTGGATTTCCACATTTTTCACAAAAAGAAACCAAGGCCAGGCAGCAATCTAAAATTCCATAAATTTTAACTCCCAAATATATTATTTGACCCTAAAAATGTTGCTAATTCACGTTAAGTGACCCAGCAAATGCTCAACTGGCATGGTTCAAAGCCCATGTCTTGATTTATTTATCTGGCCTCCCAGTCCCCTGAACTTGTGTTAATTAAATTCTTAAGGACATTCCTTTTCCCATTTGGGCTTTTTTTTTCCCACGTCACAGTAAAAATAATAAAATTGAGCATATTGACTTGACTTATGAGTCAACAGGTCAGGAAAAGTGTATCACTCAGAACAAGAGAACTTTTGGCTTGAATCATGTAAATTTCTCTTTTTTCTATTTTAAAATGCAAAAAAAATAATTATTTTCATCAGTAGAATTTGCCTTATTAACCTGGTTCCCAGTGTCTAGCTATGCGCCAAATCAACAAACTATTTGAAATGACCACAGGTTAAAATCTGTGAAAGGACAGTAAGTTACACAAAAATGGAATCATTTATGTATGTATATTATGTCCTGTTACTTTGGAAGCCTTGGTTTGAAATTGCTCTTTTCTATTTATTTTCCTGTAAAGAATATGAGAAAGTTAATGAAAGAATTAAAGCAAATGTTGCAAAAACATGAGGATGAGATGCTCTTCTCTGTTCTGTATTTACCTGCCATTTTCTCCAGGATTCTGAGGCTCAGTACAATGCCAGATCTATACACATGAAAGCACAGTGAGAGACTGGTATTTATCTTGGGATTCAGGGATTGGCAGACAGATGGTAGATATGGCAGGCATGTTCGGCCAACTTAACCCACTTTTCTTTTGATGATCTTGGAAATGAAATAAATAGGGACTTAGAACCTCAAATAATTGTAGCTGCCTACAACTGAATTAACTGAGATACAGAGAAAACAGAAGGTAAGTCCAAATAACAGTTTTGTGATGACTACTTTGCCTGTACCCTCCAGTTACTCCACCCTTCCAGTGAGATGCCTTGCAAATAACAGGCACTCAATATCATCTGTGAACTAGCTAAAGGGGACAGTCACAACATCATTACATCAGCCTGCTTTCCACACAGCTCTTCTCTTTCTCCATAATCCAAGTCCTCTCACAAGTGCGGTCTAAACATCCAGCCCAGAACTCTCATCTCAGCTCTGATGAGTTTTCCTCAAAATTGAGAAAAAGAGACAATTGAATGAGAACTATTTTACTAAGGCACTACAAAAATCTATCAACTTTCCTGCCATGTCTACTAAATATCCTGCTCTCTTTTATTACAACTGATGAAGTCTCCATTCTCTATCTAAAGGTTTCCTCAATACTTGTGCCTTCTCTTGCCTACACAGACTTCAGCCTTCTTCGTGCTGCATCATCAACTTCTCCCCATCTGTGGAAACATACCCAGTGGCATTCCAATATGCATTACCATGGTCTATCTTCCTTGAACCATGCCTCCTACAGCTACAGCACTATTTCTCTCTTCCCTTCATAGATAATCAAAGAGTTGGTAATTCACGACCTCTATTTCCTCAACCCATTCCAACTGGCATTTTCTCCACCATACCACTCTAGGTGATCTTGCCAAAGTCACCTACAACAATTATCTTACAAAATCTAAGCCCTCACATTACTCTACCTCTCAGCAGTATTTGACATAGGTGACCATCATCTTCACACATTTGTTAACAAATATAGATTATTCACTACCTGCAAGCCTTGGTCTAAGTGCTGGGGATGCAGAGATGAAAAAAATAGACAAATACTCCTGCCCTCATGGAGTTTGAACTCTAATAGAAAACCAAAAATAAGCAATATAAATAAGCAAAATATATGTTGTACTAGAAAATGATAATGTTACCGTCCAAAAAGGGGGTTCGTCTGCCCGTCATAAGACATACCAATAGTCAAGAGGCAAGATGGTAGGAAAGAAAGGACTTATTCCGGCTTGCTAGCAAGAGGGAAGATGGCCAACTAATGTCCAAAAAAACCCATCTTCCAGACCAAAGATTACAGGCCAGTTATATAGAAGGCTGGTCTCCAAGTGGTGTGGGCACCCATCTGATTACTGGGTGGAGGCATCTGGTCTCAGGGTAGGGGCATCCATCTGGTCTTTGTTCCTGGCAGTCCTTTGTTTTACTTGATATGCATCAGAAACTGGAGCAATGTCCTATACCCTGAACTTTCAGCTGTCACTGATGATGGCTATCAGCATAGACTCTCTGCCCCGGGGGTCATCACATTCCTAAGGAACTCAAAAGAACAAAGTTATCAACTTATAGCAGCTTGGAGGGGCCAAAAAGTCCAGAGTTAGTCAGAGGTCATCCAAAGTTACAATATGGTTTCTTTTCTACAATATGAATTCCCTCATGTCAACCTTGTCTTGAGCCAGTATCAATAAGAGTTAAGAGGAAATATAAAGTAGAAAAGAGGAATAAGAAGTATGGGAAGGGGCCTTGAAATGTTAGACAGGAAAATCAGGAAAGGCCTTTCTGAAAGGTGACATTAGAGCAAAGGCCTGAAGGAAGATTTTCCCTTATATAGGGAAAAATAATTGCAGGCAGAAGGGAGTTAAAAAAAAAAAAAGCAAGTGCAAAGGCCCTGAGGCTTAAATGTGACTGGTATGTTTAAACAAAAGTAAGAATGCCACTGTGGAAAGGGTGGAGCAAGATGGAAAGAGGATATAAGAGATGAGGTCAGTGAGGAAACTGAGGGACAGGCCATAGTAAGTACTTCTTGCTTTTTATTCTAAGTGAGATGAGAAGCCACTGGAAGACTTTAAGCAGTAGAGAGATTGGATCTGGTCTGTATTCAACAGAATCACTCCAGCTGCTTTGTTGTGAATAAGCTGTAAAGGGGTGAATGCAAAAGCAGGGAGATCACAAGGGTACTACTACAATAATCCACGAAAGAGACGACGGCGGCATAGAAAGCACGGTACTATGGAAATGGTAAGAAGTGGTGGTAAGGATTCTAGACATATTTTTAGAGGTAGAATTGACAGGATTTGCTGAAAGATTGCATTGTGGGGTGTGAGAGAAAGTGAGAGTTAAAGATGCTTCCAAGGTTTCTGATGTGGGAAACTAAGAAGGTTTACTAAAATGGAAAAAACCGCAAAAGAGAATGTTTTGTGGGGAATTATCTGAATCTCCATTTTAAACATAAGTTTGAGATGCCTATTATTTATCCAAGTGGAGATACAATTATGAGTCTGGAGTTTGGGAGAAAGGATTAGGCTGAATATAAGTTTGGGAAGATAATGAGGAATGAGCAACGGAGACTGAGAGACAGCAGCCACCCAGGTTGGAGGAGAACAGGTGAGTGTGGTCACCTGAAATCAAAGAGAGGAAAGTGTTCGGTAGGAGAGTCCTGAGTACATCAGATACTACAGATACATCAAGAGAAACGAGGGGTGAGCACTGAACAAGGATTCAGCAACTCGCACTGGTGGACTGGAGACTACAGATGGGCTGGTGAAAGCCTGATTGGCAAAGAGTCAAAAGAGCCTATTGGGGAGAAATTGGACACAGAAAGCCCAGACAACAATTCCAAGCAGGTTTGCTGTAAAAAGAGAGAAAGATGAGATGATAGTAGGGTGGGGAAGTTGAACTCAAGGGAAATAATAGCTTGTTGTATGCTGATGGGATAGGTTAAATAGTCAAGGAAATACTAACGTCAAAGAAGTGAGGGTGAGGGTATGAGGGACTAAAGAAATATCTTTGACTAGGAAGAGGTGATGGGAGACGGTGGATGGGCTGGCCTTAGCTAGCAGCACAGACATCCATTTAACAGGAGAGAAGTTAGAGTACGTGGGCATCATGACAAAGAGTGGAGGAACTTGTGAAATTCTTCTTGGATTGCTTGATCTTCTCAGTGAAATTGGTAGCAGTGTTCACCAATTGGCATTAAAGCTGGAGAAAGAAGTGTTGGAGGTTAGAAGAGAGAAGAGAAGATATGAGACACATGCTCAGCAGAGGTGGAAAGTGACTTGATGACAAAATGTACAATTTTTAGCCAACTTTGCCAGGCAGTTAAGAGTCCACTTCAGGTTAGTGATCATGACTTAAAGTAATGCCAGTACATCTTGTAGATGTTCTGGGTACCTTGCACCATATCCCCTTGGCCTGCTTTTATTCACCTGCAGTTGTGGTGAACAATTCTCACACACCCTCACAGAATTCTACCTCAAGCCCCTACTGAGTCACTCAGATATTCTTCAAGAGGGCTTTCACTAATCCACATAAATTTGCTCTGCCCTAGCATAAGGTATCCTAGAAAGATGGGAAGGTTAACATCACCGGTTATGGGCTGAATTGTGTCCACCCAAAAATTCCTATGTTGAAGTCCTAACCCTCAGTACCTCAGAATGTGACTGTATTTGGAAACCAGATCTTTACAAAGGTAACTAAGTTAAATGAAGTCATTAGGATGGGCCCTAATCTAATATGACCGGTGTCTTTACAAAAAGAGAAAATTTAGACACAGACAGGTACAAAGGGAAGACAAAGTGAGGACACAGGGAGAAGATGGCCATCTACAAACCAAGGAGAGAGGCTTGTACAGATCCTTCCCTCATGGCCCCCAGAGGAATTAATGCTGCCAACACCTTGATCTCAGATTTCTACCCTCCAGAACCGCAAAAAAATAAATTTCTGTTGGTTAAGCCACCTAGTCTGTGGTACTTTGTTATGAGCAGCAATAGCAAAGTGATACACCATCTGGTGACAATTCTTAACTAACCAGGGCAAAGTTCTAGCTAGTCTCCATTTCTCTGGAGGGAAAATCCTAAAGAACCTTCTACATGGAGCCCTGGAATGATAACCCAGTTCAATAACACATTTTATAGATTCTTCCTCATTTCTTATCTTTCTCCTCACTCCATCAATATTCTTGGGACTACCTTCTAAAAATAAACAACCTGCATCCAAGTTCTTGTCTTAGGCTCTGTTTTCAGGGGAATCAAAACCAGCACACCATAGTTATGTGTATTTCTTCACTGCCATTTCTTCTTGAATCACTTTCTTCTCTTGACTTGTTTGACACCACACATCTGGTTTTCCTCTTATCTCACTTGCTACACCTTCTCAGGCTTCTTCCTCTTCTGCTCAACCTCTTAAGGTGGAAGTAACCACTTGGATCCACTTGATCAGTCTTGGATGTCTCTATATACTCTCCTTGGATCAGCAGAAAATCAGTGCTCAGTCTCCATCATAATCATTCTATCAGCAGGATTTGATGCAACTAGTCTCTCCTCCCTCCTTGATACACTTTCTTCACAAAGCTACCAGGATACCCTACTCTCCTGATTTTCCACTACACCACTCATCATGTTTCTCAGTGCTTATTCTCATACTTCCTCTTCTCCCCAATTTCCCCCAAATTGGAAAGCACTGGACCTAAGTCCTTAGACCTACTCCTTCTCTTCCTACTCTCACTCCCTTGGTGATTGTATTCAGTCTCAAGCCTTTAAAAACCATCTATATACTAACAACTCCCACGTTCATTTTTCCCAAACTCCAAACTCACATACCCAACTAACTATTGAACATTGAACATTTATGTGTGGTGGTTTTGTCACATACAACTCGGCTAAACTAAACTACATTTCCCAGAAGTCCTTTCCTATATGGTTTTCATTAGGTTGGGTCTCAAGAAATTGTCATAAAAGATTTGGAGGACAAAAGTAAAGCAGAAATAATTTTGTAATTCCCATCTATTTTCAATTATTTGCTGGTTCTCCTCATTGGCGTGAGGCAGAGGTCAGACCTGCAATTGCTCCACTTTCTCCTGAAATATCCTTTAGCTTTTTTGATCCCAGGGCCAAGTGTGTGTTTCTACCTCTCTGACAAAGGGCCCTGGCTCCTTCAGGAGATCCTTACCATCAAAGTTAAAGGCATCAAGAACTGACATTGCTTATGTATTCCAGTATATGCTGTTCTTGCTCTCCCCCAGTCTGCATCCTTCTTTCCTTCCCAACTGCCTGCCCTGTGGACTTTGAGCTTCATTATAACATACAAAGACAACAGCTTATAGAGACTATTTAAACAGTTCCTACAATTGTGTAAGGTCGAATCGCTCTGATAAGTCCCTTCATATATTTCTATCTATCTCTATATATACAGGATATATATTCAGTATAATGAGATATATGAAGGGACTTGTATATCTCTATCTTGTATATCTCTATCTTACATGTCTACCTTCAGTACATATCCAGAAATGAAGAAGAACTGACAGAATTAGAAGATTACCCATCTATAATGAGTCTAAGAAATGATTATCAATGCTGAAAATAACACAGAGAGAAACCATCAGAATTATGTGCCTCCTTTGTGTGATGTTAAGTATACAATACCATTTCTGAAGTACTCTTGTCAGAAAATCAAACTTGAATTGAATCAAGCCTCTAGATATGACTAAAAATTTTCAGGAATTATAGGAGACAGAGGAATTTACTATGTGATCCAACAGGCATACAATTAACATTATCTAGAATGCAGCATACTCCAAAGGACAAAGCAATCTAGTGTCTTCAAAAAATAAACTCTAATGGAAAAAGAAAGAGACAGAGAGAGCACAAGCAACATTTAAGGCACGTGCCAATGTGCATCTCCGCAAATACAGTGGGTAGGTCTTGTCTGAATATTGACTCAAACACACCAACAAAAAATTACAAGACAAGAGGGAGTGACGTCAGCATCACGGCAGAGTGAGCTGTTCCCTTAGTCTCTCCTTGTTAAGATACAACAAAAAGGACATTCATTACCCAACAGAAGACATCCACACAACACAATAGTCTGAGAGATCCGTGCAGCCATATGCCTGATGGTGGGGGTACTGGGTCCCCTGGGAAGCAGTGGAAGGAGGTAAGCAGATCTCCTCCCCCTCCCCACAGGCAGTGATCTAGGGTGCAGGACCTCACACAGCAGCTGGCACACAACTCTGAGATGAGACAGGAGAAAAGGCAGCCCTCCACAAAAAGGCTTTTGCTATCAGAGTTGCTTCCTAGCCTGTGGGAACACTTTACACTGAGGCAGCTCAGTCACCACAGGGACGCCTCCACCAAGCCAAGCAGCCCAGGTGGGCCACCAGTGAGTTCACAGCAGGAGCACAGGCAGGAAAGAAAGTATCCCCACCCCCTCATCCGACCTGGCGCACCAGCTCGGCTAGTCGGCCAGGGCAGGGGAGCCCCATCAGAGCACCTGTGCCTGCATGTGCAAAGCAGCAGCGGCCAGTGGGCAAACATGGATGGGCCCTGTCGGCACAGCTTCCAATAGACAGCAACAACTGCTAGCAGACACAGCAAGCTCAGAAAACACAGCTCCTGCCCCCCACCCAAGTGGTGGCACATGGAATCTGCCACCAGATACTACCACTATGCACCAGCAAAGGTCCACGCAATCAAACAGCATAAAGGAATACATTAACAATCAGACCAGAAGGAAAATAACAGATGTCCAGAAACCAATCAAGTCACAGAAATTTACAGTCTAAATGACAGAGAATTCAAAACAGTTATCATAAAGAAACTCAATGAGTTACAAGAAAACTCAAAGACAGTGCAATGAACTCAGGAATAAAATTAATGAGCAGAGGAAATTCTTCACAAAAGAGAGTGAAACTCTAAAAAAAAAAAATGCTGGAGATGAGGAGCATAATGAATGAGATTTAAAAAAACAATCTAGAATCCTTAAAAAATGGAGCTGACATTATGGAGGACAGAATTAGCAATTTAGAGGACAGAAATATAGAAATGCTTCAGGTGGAGGAGGAAAGAGAACTAAGACTAAAAAGGAAATGAAGAAATTCTCCAAGACATATCCGACTCAATTAGGAAATGCAACATAAGGAGTACAGGTATTTCAGAGGGTGAAGTCAGGGAGAAAGGAACAGAGAGCTTGTTCAAAGAAATAATAGTTGAGAACTTCCCAAACCTGGGGAAGTAGCTGGAACACATGTAAATGAAGCCAACAGAACTCCTAATTACATCAATGTAAAAAGACCTTCTCCAAGGCATATTAGTAAAAATGGCAAAAGTCAATGACAAAGAAAAAATACAAAGGGCAGCAAGGCAGAAGAAAATAACCTACAAAGGAACCCCTATCAGGCTTTCAGCGGATTTCTCAGCAGAAACCTTATAGGCTAGGAGAGAGTGGAATGATATATATTCAAAATACTGAAAAACAAAAACTTTCAGCCGAGAATATTCTATCCAGCAAAACTATCCTTCAGATACAATGGAGAAATAAAACCTTTCCCAGATAAACAAAAGCTGAGGGAGTTCATCACAAGACATCCCCTACAAGAAATGAGCAAGAAGGTCCTTATACCTGAAAAAAAAAGAAAAGGTTTCCAAAGCCTTAAGCAAACAGGTAAATAGACAGATAAAATCAGAAAATTGCAGCCCTTTTCAGAACAGGTTAGCAAACACTTAAGTATAACATTAACGATAAAGGGAAGGAAAGCATCAAATATAACTATAATCACTTCATTTTAATCACAAACTCACAACACAAAACAGAATAAGTTGTGATAACAGAAACTTAGACAGGGAAGAGGTAAGGGATGGAACCTGCACAGGCTAAGGAGGTAAGAGGCTATCAGAAAAGGACTATCTCGTCTACGAGATCTTTTATACAAACCTTCATGGTAACCACTAAACAAAAAATCAGAACAGAGACACAAATGATAAACAAAGAGAAAACTAAGAAAACCATCATAGAAAATCACCAAACTGAAATAGCAGTCAGAAATACATGGGAGAAGAAACAGGGAAAGTACTGGAAAACAAGAGATAAAATGGCAGCACTAAGCCCTCATATATTGATAATCACTCTAAATGTAAATGGATTGAACTCTCCAGTCAAAAGACACAGAGTGGCTGGATAGATTAAAACACAAGACCCAACAATGTGCTGCCTCCAAGAAACACATCTCAGCTCTAAAGACAAACACAGGCTCATAGTGAAGGGATGGAAGATGATACTCCAAGATAACAGCAAACAAAAGAAAGCAAGTGTGGCCATAGCTACATCAGACAAAGTAGACTTCAAGATTAAAAAAAGGCAATGAGACATAAAGAGGGGCAGTATATAATGATAAAAGGGACAGTCCACCAAGAGGACATAACACTTATGAATATATATGCACCTAATACAGGACCACTGAAGTACATAAAGCAACTATTAACAGACTTAAAGGGAGAAATTAACAGCAACACAATAATAGTAGAGGACCTCAACACCACACTTAATTCAATGGATAGATCATCCAGACAGAAATTCAACAAGGAAATAGGGGAATTAAATGAAAAACTAGACCAGATGGACTTAATATATATATATATAGAACACTCCATCCAAAAATAGCAGAATACACTTTCTTCACAAGTGCACATGGATCATTCTCAAACACAGACCATATGTTGGGAAACAAGGCAAGCCTCAATAAATTTAAGAAGACTGAAATCATATCAAGCATCGTTTCCAACCACAATGCTATGAAACTAGAAATCAACTACAAGAAAAAAGTTGAGAAAATGACAAATACATGGAGAGTAAACAACATGCTACTGAACAACCAATGGATCAATGAGGAAATTAAAGGATAAATCAAAAAATATGTGGAGACAAATAAAAATGAAAATACATCATATCGACTCATATGGGAAGCAGCAAAAGTGGCCCTAGAGGTAAATTCATAGCAATACAGGCCCACCTTAATGAATAAGAAAAATCTCAAATAAGTAATCTTAAACTACACCTAACAGAACTAGAAAAAGAAGAACAAAGTCAGCAGAAGGAGGGAAATAACAAAAACTAGAGCAGAAATAAATGAAATAGAAACCAAAAAAACTGGGGCCATCCCAGTGGTGTAAGTGCTTAAGTTCATGCACTCTGCTTTGGTGGCCCAGTGTTTGTGCATTCAGATCCTGGGCACGGACCTATGCACCACTCATCAAGTCATGCTGTGGCAGCATGCCATATACAAAGTAGAGGAAGACTGGCACAGATGTTAGCTCAGGGACTATCTTCCTCAAGTAAAAAGAGGAAGATTGGCAACAGATGTTAGCTCAGGGCCAACCTTCCTCACCAAAAAAAAAAGAAAAAAGAAAAAAAAAAAGAAACCAAAAAAACAGTGGAAAGGATCAACAAGACTAAGAGCTGGTTCTTTCAGAAGATAAACAAAATTGACAAACCCTTAGCCAGACTCACTAAGAAAAAAAGAGGGAAGGCTCAAATAAATAAAATTAGAAATGAAAGAGGAGAAATTACAACAGATACCACAGAAGTACAAAGGATTATAAGAGAATACTATGAAAAAGTATATGCCAACAAATTGGACAATCTAGAAGAAATGGACAAATTCTTAGACTCATACAACCTCCCAAAACTGAATCAAGAAGAAATAGAGAATATGAATAGACCAATCACAAATAAAGAGATTGAAACAGTAATGAAAAACCTGCCAAAAAATACAAGTCCAGGACCAGATGGCTTCTCTGGAAATTCTACCAAACATTCAAAGAACATCTAATACCTATCCTTCTCAAACTATTCCAACAAACTGAAGAAGACAGAACACTTCCTAACTCATTCTAAAAGGTCAACATCACTCTGATCTCAAAGCCAGGCAAAGACTACACAAAGAAGGAAAATTACAGGCCAAAATCGCTGATGAACATGGATGAAAAAATCCTCAACAAAATAATGGCAAACTGAAGACAGCAATACATTAAAAGGATCATACACCATGATCAAGTGGAATTTATACCAAGGACGCAGGGATGGTTCAACATTCACAAATCAATCAATGTGATACACCACATTAACAAAATGAGGAATAAAAACCACACGATCATCTCAGTAGATGCAGAGAAGGCATTTGACAAGATCCAACATCCATTTATGATAAAAAGTCTCAACAAAATGGGTATAGAAGGAAAGTATCTCAACATAATAACGGCCATATATGACAAATCCACAGCCAACATCATACTCAATGGGGAAAAACTGAAAGCCATCCCTCTGAGAACAGGAACAAGACAAGGGTGCCCACTCTCACCACTCTTATTCAACATAGTACTGGAGGTTTGGGCTAGAGCAATTAGGCAAGAAAAAGAAATAAAAGGTATCCAAAATGGTAAGGAAGAAGCAAAACTCTGTTTGCAGACGATATGATTCTATATATAGAAAACCATAAAGAATCCATCAGAAAACTAAAAGAAATAATCAACAACTACAGCAAAGTTGCAGGGTACAAAATCAACTTATAAAAATCAGTTGCATTCTATAATAATGAACTAACAGAAACAGAACTCAAGAATACAATCCCATTTACAATTGCAACAAAAAGAATAAAATATCTAGGAATAAATTTAACCAAGGAGTTGAAAGACATATACACTGAAAACTATAAGACATTATTGAAAGAAATCGATGATGACATAAAGAAATGGAAAGATATTCCATGCACTTAGATTGGAAGAATAAACATAGTTAAAACATCCATACTACCTAAAACAATCTACAGATTCAATGCAATCCCAATCAGAATCCCAATGACATTCTGCATGGAAATAGAACAAAGAATCCTAAAATTCACATAGAATAACAAAAGACCCCGAATAGCTAAAGCAATCCTGAGAAAAAAGAACAAAGCTGGAGGCATCACAATCCCTGACTTCAAAATATACTACAAAGCTATAGTAATCAAAACAGCATTGTATTGGTACAAAAACAGACACACAGATCAATGGAACAGAACTGAAAGCCCAGAAATAAAACCACACATCTACGGACAGCTAATCTTCAACAAAAAAGCTAAGAACATATAATGGAGACAGGAAAGTCTCTTCAATAAATGGTGTTCAGAAAGCTAGACAGCCACAGGCAAAAGAAAGAAAGTAGACCATTATCTTCACAAAAATTAACTCAAAATGGATTAAAGACTTGAACGTAAAACCTGAAACTATAAAACTCCTAGAAAAAAATATAGGCAGTACACTCTTTGACATCAGTCTTAGCAGCATCTTTTCGAATACCATGTCTACTCAGGCAAGGGAAACAAAAGAAAAAATAAACAAATGGGACTACATCAGACTAAAGAGCTTCTGCAACGCAAAGGAAATCAGGAACAAAAAGAAAAGATAACCCACCAACTGGAGAAAATATTTGCAAATAATATATCTGACAAGGGGTTAATCTCCAAAATTTATAAAGAACTCATACAACTCTACAACAAAAAAAGACACATCCCAATGAAAAAATGAGCAGAGGATATGAACAGACATTTTTCCAAAGAAGATATACAGATGGCCAATAGGCACATGAAAAGATGCTCAACATCACTAATCAACAGGGAAACGCAAATCAAACTACAATGAGATATCACCTTACACCTTTTAGAATGGCTATAATTTCCAAGACAAAAATTAACAAATGTTGAAGAGGATGTGGAGAAAAGGGAACCCTCATACACTGCTGGTGGGAATGCAAACTGGTGCAGCCACTATGGGAAACAGTACGGAGATTTCTCAAAAAATTAAAAACAGAAATACCATACAACCCAGCTATCCCACTACTGGGTATTTATCCAAAGAACTTGAAATCAACAATTCAGAGAGACTTACGCACCCCTATGTTCATTGCAGTATTATTCACAATAGCTAAGACGTGGAATCAACCCAAGTGCCCATCAAGTGATGAATGGATAAAGAAGATGTGGTGTATATATATATACAATGGAATACTACTCAGCCATAAAAAAGACAAAATGGTCCCATTTGCAACAACATGGATGGACCTTGAGGGTATTATGTTAAGCAAAATAACCCAGACATTAAAAGACAAACACTGCATCATTTCAATCATATGTGGAAGATAAACAAACACATGGACAAAGAGAACAGATTAGTGGTTATCAGAGGGGAAGGAGGTTGGGGGGGGGTGAAAGGGGTAAAGGGGCACATATATATGGTGAATGATAAATAATAATGTAGACCTGAAATTTCACCACGTTATAAACTATTATGACCTCAATAAAATAAAAAAAATTACAAGACAATTGGAGAAATTTACACTGAAGGGCTATTTGACATTTAGAATTAATATTTTAAGTATGATGATTATATTGTGGATGTATTTTTCAACAGTCTTTATCTTTTATACACATATACTGAAATAAATACAGAGTAAATAATATTATGCCTGGTGATTGTTTCAAAACAGTCAATAGAGACAGGTGGAAGGGATGACTATAGATGAAAACAGGTTGACCATGAGTGGAGAACGCTGAAGTTGGGTGATGCAGATTCATCTACTGCCCTCTCTACTTTATGTTTAAAATTTCTCATAATGAAAAGCTTTTTAACTCTATTAAAATTTACTGTCATGATAACTAAAAAAGGCATTGAAAACATATTGTTACAGAGATGGCAGGAAAGGACTGACAAAGTCCTAAAGGTATTTTTGTTGACATTATTCTAACAGAAAACAATCAATTCTTAGAAATAGAACAATAAGGTGGAGTAATTGCTTCTTGCCAAAATTTTATTTGAATATCTTTTAGAAATAGCTTTCTTTATTTAAAAAAAAACTGTTAGGACAAACAATTATAACGACTTTTCATTAGTAAAAACCAACTATTTGCAGATTCAGCATACAAGTAAATTTCAATACATTCTGAAAGCATGCTAGAGTACTTTCTTCTCTTTTTTCTCATTTCATAACACATGATTCCATGCTATTTTTAAAGAAACACAATTTGCCAAGTGGAAAATGTTATGTGCTATAAAAGATAAAGAGCTTTTTTTTTCCAGGAGTGTTTTACCCATTAACCTGTTTTGCTTTCTGAGTATTAATCACATGTGCTTTGCTCATATCTTTTGACTTGTTTTGCTCTGATGAAGGAAAAATCATACTTGTGGGGAACTTCAAAGTCATTGAAATCACCCAAAGATGTGACTCCTATAATCAGCCCATGCCCACTGCCAGTTGTTTCCAGACCAGTCCTTAGTCATCAGGGTTCCTGACAAGCTTCTGCAAAGCAGACAATTGGCTCGTCTGGATAGCAGCTGCCGGCTGTCATCCCCTCAGTTTCAAACTCAAGGTCCTGCTTTGGTGTAGAGGCAGAGCTTTTCTTGGCAGGTGAAAGATTGCTAAGCAGAAGAAGCAGTGTCAAATGGAATATGTCAGAAGCCATCTGAGAGCAAGGTCACCTTGACCCTAAATAAATACCATAAAAACCCACTGGAGACATTGTTCTTCAGATCTGGACTTCAAACCAAAAGGAAAGTGGACCACAATTACCAAAACCTTTCTTATTCTTCAGGTTGGGGCCTGGAAAATAGAATCAAAGGTTCTCCTCATTTGCTCCTCACCATCCTCCTTACCCAGGCATCTATTTTCAATGTAGTCATAAAGCAATAGCAAAATAGATGACATAGATGAAACCAAATCAAGATGCTTTGCATTTACAGAAGACCAATGTTGTATACGGTTTACCAAAGATGGCAAAAATTCTTTCTGCTTAATCCACATCACAATCATATAAGTTAGTTAGTACTAACAAACCACACTTCATGAGCGATGAAATGAGACATGCCACCTCAAGGACCTGCCTATGGGTAGGCCACACATTAAACAAAGAGGAAAAGGCTTCCTTGGGCTGGGCTCTCTCACAGGCCCTATGCCTAGCACTCTTATGGCAGCTGTTCAGATACAGGAGGACCTATTTATCTTTCTGCAATCCTCCCACCTTCCTCTCTCCTAATGTTACCTAAACCAAAAAGTGTAGAACCTCAAACTCTTCTCTAACTACCAATTCCCCTGATTGAAGCCTCAGTGAAGAAGCCTCCCACCTCAAGGGCACCCGACGACCACGCAGTGATTCAGCGGCATCCTGAGGATCCCTATGGTGGGCGGATAGCAATAACTCTCAGGAATGTACTATCTACCCCATGAACCAGCACAGTGTAAAACTGCTGTTTTCACATTTCCCCAATAAAATCCAGCCAATAAATCTGGTTCCTTTTATATTTTTAATAATGGAAATGTATTTGTGATCAAAAATAACAATTTCTGTCAAAGGGAAATATAATATATTATATTCAACAGTTTCAGGATCCCCTGTCAAAAGAAATAATTGTAGAACTTTAGCATAATTATATGGTACTGTATAGAAAAAAATAGCTTGTAAAATGTAACGTGCGCTTTAGCTCATAGGGATGATATCTGAAAACACTTAAGCCAGTATTTACAACCAAATGACTAGGCAGCTCAAAAAGTTGTCGCACCAATAAAGCCAGAAGGGGGTTAAGTCGAAATGGACATTTTCCTCCAATGGGAATAGTTTCCAGGTTTCCATAGGAACACAGACTTGTGGGGCTTTGTGGCAGCCCCACGACTGTCCCTAATAATGGGACTATTCATATTTTCTTCCCTTAAGGATTAAGAGTGATAGTTTACATAATGAATAGTTTGGAATGAGAACACAAAGGAACTTTGTGAGAGTGTGGTTAGAAAACTAGAGTCAGATACTTAGGCCTATTTTAAGAAGTTTAACATATTGTTTAGAAGAGAAAAAGACACTGCTTGTTATCTCTGATTCACCTATTCTTTCTCATTTTCATGCTTTCACTTGAAGTTGGTGCCCATCAAATTCTGACTTAAGAAAACACTGACAACCTTTCAAGATTCTGCTAAAATTCAGCTTCTTCCCAGATCATTCTACCAGGAGACTCTCCCTTTAACATAATTCTCATATCTATGACGTGGACCAGCACTTACTATATATTCTAATCACCATCACTGGATAATAAATAAAGCTCATTAAAAGAGCTGACAGACATTTTATGCCTCCTGAAAAAAACTCAATGCTATACATTCCTATAAGTAATGAAGAAAGAATTTAAATTATTTCATCTACCTAATAAAGAAACACACATATAAGGTAAATAAATATTCTGGATGATGATGTAGAAAATACTAAAGAGATTATTACTAAAGATTAGAAGACCTCCTTAAGGATTAAAGCAACTCTAAATTCATCTTACCAAATGATTTTTCTAGTGATCCAAATGCACTTGCAGCTGTGTTTGAGGTAGATCACTAATTACGAATTTTATTCTGGAGAAGCTTCTACCTTTGCAAAGGCAGGCAAGTTAGGATGCCAGCTAAGAATACTATCTTGAGTTTTTGGTAATGTAAGACTTTCCCATTCAATTCCACACTCTAATATTATTTGTTATATATTATAACGTCATCGTTCCAATGAAGAAACTTTGCCAAATTGGTACATTTAAATTTACATTCTATTGTTATAAAATGCAAAAAGATTATTGAGCAAAGCTGCACAGAGTTTTCATCCCAAAAGAGTTTTAAGAACTGGATAGGCAAATAGGTAGAACCAGAGTCTAAGAGAGCTCAAAGAAACAATAGTATAAGTTTCCTTTCAACTCTTTGGTCCTCAGAATGGAGAATCAGCTGAGCCCCCAAACTTACAGATAATATTTATTATAACTGAGTTACAAAGAATAGTTTCATGTTAAGAATTTTTTCATGATTATAATTAACATTATGAAAACCCTATTTACATAAATAGGCAAATAAATCATTAAAGGTCCAGAAAACAAAAATTTTTTTAAAGAAAGGCATGCTCAGAGCACTAGTGATCTAGACTTACCATGTTTCACCCAGATTTACTGGATGAACTTTAAGCCACTTATCTCCTCTTTATCAATTCTTTCAAGAGAAAAAAAATGAGATAATAATTCCTAGCTACGTTGGGCTGGGCCCTTCCGGGCCCTATGTCTAGCACTCTTATGGCAACTGTTCAGATATAGGGAGGACCTATTTATCTTTCTGCAATTCTCCCACCCACCTCTCCTCTAATGTTACCTAAACCCAAAAAGTATAGAACCTCACACTCCTCTCTAGCCACCAATTCCCCCGGCTGAAGCCTCAGTGAGGAAGCCTCCCACCTCTCAAGGGCACCAGGTGACCACACAGTGATTCGGCAGCATCCTGATGATCCCTATAGTGGCCGGATAGCAATAACTCTCAGGAATGTACTATCTACCCCATGAATCAGTATAAACATCAAACGAAACAATGAATAATCATGTTCTACATAAAGCACAAAATGTTTACCCAATATGGAGCATTATTTTTATTGTGTGTGCTGAATGAGAAAGGAAAGTCTGAGGTCTCAGGCAATTGTCTTTAAAATCTGAAACACATGTTGTAGTAACTATCCTTTTGTATCGCTCTCTTTTTTTTTTTAGAATTCTTGAGTGATGGATGCTACGTATCTGAAAATCATTATGCTGGAATATTTCCAGCCCTCCCAGCCACAAAAATGCGTCTATCAAGCAAGACTGCATGTTGCTGCAACTCCTAATGGTATTAATAGGAGCAGAGGTTCTATAACACTGTTACGAACATTTAAAAAGTTCTACCATTTCTAATTGGTTCATGGATGTTTAAGAAAAATTGTGAGTTTATTTTGAAGCAACTCAGAATGGTGAGACGAAATTTTACCCAAATCCTCTATGTAACTTCACCTCAATGCTAGAATCATCTAAGTTATATCAAGTATTTTAAGAGGCAATAAAGAAATGAAAACAGGACATTATGTGGGACTTCTCCTTATCTTTCTAGACACAGTATTCTTGGCAGAAAAATTAACTAAACTGTTAGTGGTGAAAGTACACCAGTTTATAAATAAATCAGAGTTGTTTTCCTGCCAGTGGGTTCCAAAGTAGGGTACATACACCCCAGACGGTATGCAAGAGGGGCCATGGAGGTATGTGAAGAACATATCAGAACTTCTAACATTTATCCAAAAGTCAGCAATCAAGCTTTATTAATATTTAATATCTAGACTTACAAGGCACACGTTACTAACGTATAAACAAACATATTTATATTGCAGGGTGCATGTTTGCTCAAATATTTCTTTTTTGTTTTTTGCTTGGGGAAGATCATAGCTGAGCTAACAACTGTACCCAATTTCTTCCTCTATTTTGTATATGGGACACCACCACAGCATGACTTGATGAGCAGTGTGTAGGTCCGCACCCGGGATCCAAACGTGCGAACTCCGGCCAGCCCGCTCAAATATTTCTTATAGATAGAAATACACATCAAAAATTTTGGAGAAGAACATGTTTAGACACAGTAAGGGAAATTTTACTTTAGGTTACATTCTCTCCAGAAGACACTGTAGCAGCTTCTTAGGATAAAAGGAGTCCACAGACCAGCCTTTTAACAAAAACTATATTAAGTAATAATTTTAAAACTAGGAAACGACCCATGGACCTAACTCACTGTTACGGAAAATGTGTGAAGGTAACTATGAGTAAAATAAGAAAGAAAGAGAGGAAGGAAAGAAGGAAGGAAGGAGGGAAGGAAGGAGGGAGGGAGGGAGGGAGGAAGGAAGGTGGGAGTGAAGGAAGGAAGGTGGAAGGGAAAGAAGGAAGGAAGGAAGGAACGGTGAGGGGGAAGGAGGGAGGTAAAATTTCTGGAAGAGAAAGTGAAAATAACGTAGGACGAACACTTTTCTATTTTACTATTAACTGATAACAACAAAAAGGAAAGATTTTAGCAGCTGATATACTGTTTCGAAACTTCCCTGACTTTGGCAAACCATCTTTTTTGATTCTCTCAGCTAGAGATATTCCAGAAACTTCAGGTGCAAAACAGTATTAAAGCAAGTTTTCTCTAGTATGAAAATGAAAAGAATTGCTATCCTCATATTTTCTGCCATGTTGTTCTTCTGCCTCCAGTTCTGTGCAGTCTCTGATCTGAAGGAGGAGGCAATAAGCTACTGTGGGTCCTACTTCTTTCTGGAAACTGGAAATTGTACACCCTGATACAAATCGTAGTTCAAGACCGTTAAACTAGGAACCAGAAAATTTGGACTCTAGGACTATTTCTGTCAGAGTATAACCTTAACAATGCATTAACTTTGGAAAGGCGGGGTTGTTTCCCTTCTGTAGAACCCTAATGTTATCCTCATTGATTTCTAAACTCTTAGCTCTAATTGTCTATGATCCTATATTATTATTTTATCATAAGAATTTAAAACGTGACTACTGGGGGAAACTTGTACAGTATGTAAATCTCTGTAACCTATTATATTATTTCATCTATGAACTGCAGTGTAGCAAATGTGATCACAAGATTCATTCAAACATTCATTTAGAAAGTATTTATTGATCCCCTAAGATTTGTCAGGTACTATGCTAAGTTCTTCAGGTACTATGCTAATCACTTCACAACAGTGATTAGACAGATATCTTTCCTATACTTAAAGAGCTTAAGAGCTGGTAGAAAAAACAGATGAGCAAGCAATTATACAGGCGATGTGCTAAGGACTATGATGGGGACATCCGGGGTATGTAGAAACACATAGAGGAATATTTAATCCTCATTTTAAGGGGTAAAAATTTCCTGAGAGAAATGACTTGTCAGTCACCCTAAAATATAAATACAAATTGACCAGGCAAAGAAGGGTGATGAGCTTCAGATGAAGAGAAGTCATTGGCACCACATAGAGCAAAAATCTAAAGTCAGGGCTGCTGTGTTTGCATCTCTGGGGAGAATCTCTGACATTCACAGCCCATGTGGCCCTCCCTTGAGTTGGGCAGTCCACTGTATATGTGGCATAGAACACATCTCTTCTAGACTTAATTCATTATGGTTGAGGTAAGAAGAGTGAATGTGGATATGGAGAGGTAAGAAGGGGTCAAATATAAAAGAACATTATAATCTAAGTGTTGGAGTTTGAGTTGAAGTATTTTAAACAGAGAAAAAAAAACTTAATCATATCACCATTTTGCAGGGACTCTTCCTGTGTCTGGGGCTCTTCCAGATTCCAAGCCACCATGCCAGGCCATGTGCAGCTAATAAAAGCCTGGCTGGATTTTTCCTCCTCCCAGCAGTTTCTCTGCCTATGTCAAGCATGTTCCTCTGACTGCCTGGGCACCCAGATGCAATAAATATGCTCAGTGAAAGAAGCTTCCATTCTCGGCCCACTTAAGAGGGGTCAGCCTTCTCTGTACTTTATCGCATTTAGACATTTTTGCTTCCACAGTTCTTTCATAGTTTTAAAGAAAAATATAACATTTCACTTTAGTCAATGTCTCATTGTTACAGCAAGAGCAATGGTCTTTCCTGACCTACTACAAACAGAGTGAAATTCTCTACTTCTATTTTTTCCTGTTTGGGGAAGTTCCCTATACTATTGCATTCCTCACTTAGTAAAGCTCCAAACAATGCCAGATTATTAGCCCTGATTACCTAACAAACATATGGTATTAAATTAAATATTTACATACATTTATAAATTCCCTACTGTGGGCAAACAGTATAGCCAATATTTTTCCCCTTAGGGATCATCAACAAGCTACAGTTAAGTAAGTGCTTTCCAAGTGTGAATGACAAGGGTAAACCTGTTTACTCCTTTGACATTATGAAGGTCATGATGGTGGCTAAAGCTGGTGTAATGGATACCCATTGGGCCCTATCTCACCTTCTCACAATCCATCTTTTTACTCCAGTCATTGCTGTACAATCAGCTGCATGCATTTGTAAGCTGACAGCCAATCTTCAGCTGCCTCTTGTATCTCTCATTTCCATCTCTGGGGCTTCTCTGCTGCCACCTCATGGGACTCCTTTAAGAACTCTCTAAGCCATTCTGACTCATGCACAAACCTGAGGTGTGAGGGACCAACACCATGAGGGCAATCCTTGACCAACGAAGAAAGGAGGAAACTAGTGGATAAACACTCCCCTCTGTCACGTATCAGCTGATGAGGTCTGTGGTTCATCTGACACAGCTCCTCAGGATCTCCAGGAGGATTAAGCTCCAGTCGCCCACAGAGGTGATTAGATCAATGAAGCACCTTTAGACAGGCTTTCTCTCTTCCCCTGTTTCACTCCTCTCAGTCCCTAGGACTGTTTCTTGAGATCACTTCCCAAAATAAACTGCCTATATGCAAGCTCTCATATGAAGCTCTGCTTCTGGGGGCACCATGGCTAAAACAGCCTGGAAGGGTTGACCAACATAGAAAGGGCAGATGGAAGAAAACAGAGATAGAGGCACATCATGATTTCAGAGATGTCAAAAGATAGGCAACGACCTATCTTTATAGAAAAATATATTTAGTGCATCCATTTCCTACAAGCACATCCCATGCTAACAGTATATGAGTGAATATTTTTAAAATAAAAAAATGCCAAACGTTTTCAGAAAAGTTGGGACATACTTTTAAATATTTCCATTTAAAATATTAACATGTTAACACACAAAGATCAACTGCATAAAACAGGGCTATTTAAAATATATTATAGAAGTCACAAAAAATTGAGTACCACAGGTCACTGCATCCGGTAATAAGATACAAATTTAAAGCTGTGTGATGAATATCTACTTTCACTTGTGTGTGTGTGTATGTGTGTGCACGCATATGTGTCTCCCAGGAAAAATGGCCTTATTACTCCAAAAGCCCCTAAACCTTCCATAAGCCCAGAACTGAGGAGTGGGGAACGGATGACGAGGTGGATGTGGACACCCAAATGGCAGCTGGAAGGCTGGGTAGCCATAGTGACACTAAGGAGTTTAGCTGATTTCCATCAACCCCTCATTCCCACTATCCACCTCAAATAAAGCTACTACTGTTATTATCTGTGTTATTACTACTACTAATAATAATCTTTTATACGGACAATTGACATTTTTCTTGATAAAGTTTTAGTAAAAACATCTTTGGAAAACATTTTAATTTTTTTTACCTCTAAGAAAGTATAAATAAAATTTCAAGAAAATGCAGCTTTAGGACAAGTCCCCCAGATATCTCTTCTTTCCTGACAGAGCATACCTGATTATTGCTCCCATACAGAAGTACCAGAGCCAACCAGCAGGGCAACAATCTCAGTGAGATATGATGGTGGACTGAAATAGAGCAATGGCACAAGGATGGAGTTAAGTCAAAAGATGCAAAGATATTTAGGAAATAAAACAGCTAGAACCTGGTAATTGATTAGATGCGAGGGATGACAGATAATCTAACACTTACTACTAGACATTGGTTTTATATTCCCTTCCAATCTACTTCTGACAACAGCTGCTAGTGAACAGCCTTGTGTAGGTGACAGGAATTTTGAATTAGGATGAAATATAGCTTGATGAAGAAAACTTAGGTGATCCAGAGAGAAAGAGAACCTGGGAAAAGCATAGAAATGACAACCATTCAACTTTGTGTGGAGGATTAAAGACAGAAAAGGCACCTGCACCCTGATAAAGTCTAAGAGAAGTACAGTCAACCCACGTCTAAGAGGAATAAATACTGCTTCTCTTGAACCAAATCTTCATTAAATGCTGAATTTCACTATTTTTTCATGTAACTTACTGGTTCTCAATGAGGGATGAATCCCTCCCCCCCGTCCCCAGGGACCTCTGGCAATGTCTGGAGATATTCTGGGCTATCATAAACTGGGGGGTCGGGGGGAGGTGGTGCTACTGGATTTCATAGAGGCCAGGGGTATTGCTAACCACCTGTAATGCACAGGACAACCTTCAACAACAAAGAATTATCCAGCACAAAATATCAATAGTGTCAAGGCTGAGAAAGCCTGAAACCCACTGACATCAGAAATATCAAATTTGACACACAGGCACTGTGTTATGTTGTGGGAGTCACTAAGGAAAGTAAGTCACAGGCCTTGCCCACGAAGAACAAAAGACCTAAATTCATTAACTTTCAATATAATAGCAGCTATTAAAGTAATAGCTCAGATAATATTAGAACATATGCCATAAATCAGTATGTCTGTGATGGCTAAATAAATGGTACCAATGATAAGTGCTCTGAGCAGTTTATAGATCTTTATAGACTGGAGAACAAAAGTCAGCCTAGGAAAAACTATAGATATTTTGTGAACAAGGCAAGATCTGAGGTGTCCTGAGAAGAGACAAGTTAAGATTTAGCTCCTCAAAACACCAGAGGTCATGTGACAGATGGAAGAGCATACACCAGAGCTTTATTTTGGGAAAGTTCAAAAATAACGCAGATAACAAACGGTATATTCCATTGCTTAACCAGAAGAGCCAACTAGGCTGGTGAGCAGTTTAAGGCCAGACTGTGGATAGTCTTATATTTTGTTTACCCAGAGGTGGAGTTTGGAGCAGTAGGCTAACAGGATGCAATCTGTATTCTAGAAAATGCAATTAAGGGACAGTAACCTAGAACCGACTATCTAAGAGGCACTATGGGCAAAGATAGAACTCAAGGAGGATAAAAATCTTAGAGGTATGACATCATAGATTCTAGCACCAAAATGGTGGCTCTGAGAAAGCAGAAGAAAGGACAGATAAGAAAGGCAACTTGAGAAGTGAGAATGGACAGGACTATCCAGATGTTTATAAGGGCAAAGAAGGGTATTCAATTGAAAGTGATTTGTTTTGTTTAAAGGAGTGTTCAAAATTGACCTAAGCCAATTTGGCCATTCACCCACTGTGATTCTTTTTGTAAATAATGGTAGATTCTGTTAATTAGAGGTAGGGGATGGCTAAAATATGATGATGATGCTGATAATTATATCAACTACCTCCTAGGCACTGTGGAGAATTCTCTTGGCCTTGTCTGGCTCTTAGTGCAGCCCTTGGGCAGTGACAGTCCTGTATAAACTCTGTCCAACTTCCTACAGGTGCCTCCTGACAGATCCTGGTCTCAGGTCTATACTGTATGTAGATTAAAAACAAAAAAAAAAGCCCTCCTTACCAGGGCTTTGCTGGGTGGGATCCCACTGAAATCTGCCTCACACCCATATGCATACATTCTGGAAGTACATGGGAGTTAATAACATTCCATGGGGCCACACATTAACCAATCAAGAATGGAAGCAAGTAGACAGATGCTCTCTCTCTCCTCCCCTGCCTACAGGGGACCCCAAGGCATAGTTTATACTGCTTCCTAGGTGGTCCTGCAGGATCAAGAAACCAATCACCTATAGCTATGGCCAACTTGATAGGGCATCCTTGCATCGCCTCTTCTTTCTGCTTCCTTCCCCGTCACTCTCATCTGGATCTCCAGGGTCACACACTGCCCCTCAACTCTTTGTTTCAGGTCTGCTTTATGAAAAACCCAGGTAAAGGCAATGACAATGATGATGAGGACAATAATAACTACTGCTGTTGATACTTACTAAGTGTCAGTCACCTTTACAAGCACTTTCATCCTTATTACAATCCTATAAGGTTGGTATTATTGTTCTCATTTTTACAGATGAAGAAACTAAGGCAAAGAGAGCTTCCTGCATTTCCTCTTCAATAAGCATGGGTGACAGTGACTTGTTGAGAGGCTACAGAGGCTTATTCACTGACATTTTCCCTCTCCAAACAAAACGAGAAAAACGGAGAAAATAGGTGACTACATTAAGTAGCTATTTCTAGTTTTTTTGGTAACAGATGTAACACAGATTCAGTGACTATATTACAAAGTAGACTTTGAAATTACCAATTATTCATTATCATCTCATTAATTCCAGTAGAATAACTTATTTATGTATGACTATCCATTTTTTTTCTTGAGAAGTCATCATCACTACTAGATTGAGTTCTAAAATTTTAGAAATAATGGTAATTCTGGGGACAGAACAGCAAGCACCTTGTTGGGTGACAAAGTCATGTCTTCAGGGTATATATTAGCTGTTTCTGACAGTTTTCAGCATTTTAGGAATATCTTAATGATGCATCTCCAAATCATAATATGGAAAATAAAGAAGTAAATAAACATGCATGAAATATGGTTTACATTTCTTCCTGAGGTACTTAATTTCGTGCTTCTACCATATACAGCACACACAGGCAAGAATATACTTCATCCAGTCACCTTTCTGTAATTGGTGCTTCTTACTGATTTAGCCAACTCTGGGCACCAAAATCCAGGTTCTAATAACAGGTAGGGTCCTCTTAGGTATTTACAGTATGACAATACTGAAGTATTCTTTGTGAGGATTAATGAAGATAAAACAATTAGTTAAGAATCACTGGATATTTGTTCTTGAATAAAAATGATATAGTTTATGAACTAGTAAATATAAACATTATTATAAATACAGTGGGTTTAACATATTATATTCTGTAGGCCTGTTGTTAATTTTTTAACAGGCGCACTTCAGGGAATGGGCGAAAAACCTGCCAAGAACAGTTAAGTATTATGCTTCTAGCCTGTTCCTGTGCAGATCTGCTCTCTTCCCCTAATGCTCTTCCTTGATGTGCCACACTGCTTGCATACTATACAATTTCCATTTAATGATTTCTGGTGTCAGATCTTCTATTTCAAATGACATAACTTTTGAGTTTCTCTAGTTACGAGTGCTCAGAGTTTACATTTAAGTTTACCATTTTCATCAACTGACTAATGCTAAAATTTTAAGATTTCCTGTCCTTGAAATGTGTTCTGTAAAGGTCATGCAATTACAAAGAAATGACACCTTTCCCTGCACACTTTCTCATCTGTACCACTTCTCAGTGCTTTGAAGGGCAGCATCTTTCTGCTGCTTACATTTGCAAGTTGCATACTCTGCACCATGTTTTGGGTTGAGTTTTAGAATGAAGTAGATAAAACTGAGTTTGGAAGTACATTTGTGAATAATGGAATTTGAAAATAACTGGGAATAGTTGGTAGATTTGAGTATATGACTATTTTTAAATACTGGTGGCAGAAACAGAGGTTCAAAAAATAAACAAACTTAAAATGTATGTATAATATTTAGAAAAGACAAGAGGAAAGCAAAGATCTCTTGCAAAATAACAACAGAATGATAAATACTACAATGGAAAAATAAAGTCAAAGGAAATTTAGAGAAAAAATATAAATGATTGATATACTTTTTTAAAACCTGAAATCAAATGAATAATAATTAAAACAACAATGAGATGTCAAACCTATAAAATTGTCCAATACTTGAAATAATCTCTATTATTAGTGAGGCTATTAAGAAACAGAGACTTGCATATACTACTGTTGGCAGTACACATTGGAATATCCTTTTTCAAAAGCATTTTGCATTACAAATATTTCACAAGCACATGTTGTAACCTAGAAATTCAATTTTGGAAACATTTCCTAAGGAAATAATTACTTAATTACATGAAAGTTTAGCTACATTGAGGTCCTTTTCAATTCTACTTATAATTGCAAAAACAACAAAATCAACCCAGATAATGGTACTTTTATGCAACAAGCTACTATACAGCCACTAAAACAAATATATATATAATTTTAATTGCTATGAAAAAATCTAATACATACTGTTAAATTTTAAAATGTAGTCTTACGAAGCAACGTTATAATCCTATTTTAGAATGAAAGATACATGCATGCATTTTTTAAAATACAAAAGCGTATGTGACAAGTGCCAAATTGTTAACAGTGCTTTGCCTAGATAATGAAATTTTGATTGAATTTTCGTTTTGTTTATCTGTGTTTTCAAATTTTCTACTGTAATCCTAGGTAACTCATGAAAATATTAACACAAAAATATAACTGAAGTATTGGAAAAAATTCTTGTAGGAGAAAAATTATTCTGTAAGCCAATTGAGTTATTTGGAGAAGTAAATATTAATTCTTTTGACTAACTCCTAACTACTCTAGCTTACAAATTATAATAACCTCTTATTGCTTTTAAAATATATATGTGATTTCAACAGAAGCAGATACTTTCTAAGATAAACACTGTACTCGGGGGACTTTCAGTTTAAAATGGCATCCAGTTAACAGATCTTGATGTAACATTTCTAAATTTCTCACAAAAATATTTGCAAAGACCTTGAAAAATGCAAAAACGTATAATGTTACAAAAACTTGGCTGCAAGAATTGACTGACTTATTTACTTACTTATTTAGGGAACTAGACTGAAAAATGAAATTAGTAGCCCTCCATGGCATATCTGCCTGGAAATATGTCTTTTGTTCCCCAAAAGTTCAACCAAGTGCCATGGAAGACACCACAGCACAATGGCTAACAGTAAGTACTCTGGAGTGAGGCAGTGCTTGTAAGGTTAGACCAAGTGCATTTAAAGTTGACATTCTGGGTTTATGGCAACTTGCTGGAAACACGAGTGATACAATTTTTACAGAAAGATAGAGAAGGGTGAAAAGTCATAAGACCTTGAATATTTTCTACATGCAAAAACAAAGGACAATCGTTGTCTTGCTAATCAAAAGTTAAAAACCAAATATACATCTTTAAGGATTAGAGAAAAGGGCATAGATATGAGTAGCCTTAGGAATTTAAAATTGAAAGAACAATGTCGATAATTATGAGGTGGCTTCCTTTTTGGCAGTTAATTTGGATACATTAATCATAATCAACTCTCTTTAATCAGAAATTGGGATTTCCTGAGGACTTTTCATTAATTGCAAACCAGAGCAGTAGGCAAATTATTCTTCACTGTAGATCAGAGTACTCCTTCGTGGGTTATATTCATATCCCACAGAATTAAGTTCAAATAGAATTTTTACTGAATTTTGCTATCATATTACCACACGTTCCCCATTAATTCATTATTGCTAATAGGAAACATATGTGTCCCTAAAATGGCATACCATGAAATGACTGAGCTAATGAGTAAAACAGAGCATCAACAGGTACAGCTGGGAGCATGTTAGGTGAATGGTTTAAGGGCTGATGTTTTATTCAGCATGGAAGCGGTTAAGCCAGCTCCATATTCTCCTCTATTTTGCGCTGGCTTCTAATGACATTAAATCAAATTATATTTCTTTATAAGATCTAATGTTTAGCTTTTCTAATTTTACCTTTATAATGAAATTGAAGGAGGGCTATGTGCAGCCGTTTGGATAAAACAAAGTGCCAACAGCTATAGTCTTTAAATAGCAGCCTTTTTGTTTAACTTTAGTAAGTGGTCCGATAGTTTTATGTGAAAATTTTCTACCTCTTTTGTTGGAATTTGACCAAAAGCTGTGAAACTACAACTGAAATTGCTTATCATAAATGGAGAAATCCCAGAAAGAAAACTTTAATAATAATGCAATTATTTGAAATCCTATGTTTGTGTTTGATGATATACATATTTGAGGACAATTACCCACTCCTTTGGTATTTACATTTAGCAATTCCTGTCCTTCCTGTTTAAAGGCAGTTTCACCAGTGCAGTGGTGTCCAAAATCTCTCTTCACTTTCATCACGAACTTCTTGAAAACTGGGTGTGAGGGCAGCCTTGTTGAGGGAAAAGCACTGGTGCGGCTGTCAGTGACCAAGATCTCTTTCAGGTTCTGGAGCTGCTAAGCACACATCTTTGCCCAAGTCCTTTAACCTCTCCAGGCCTCCTGTTTCTTCAACCATAAGATTAAGTAACAAGAGTAATTATTAACTATGTTATTACTGTTATGAAAATAACAGTAGCTGGGGGCCGGCCCCGTGGCGCAGCGGTTAAGTGCGCGCACTCCGCTGCTGGCGGCCCGGCTTCGGATCCCGGGTGCGCACCGACGCACCGCTTGGCAAGCCATGCTGTGGCGGCGTCCCATATCAAGTGGAGGAAGATGGGCACAGATGTTAGCCCAGGGCAATCTTCCTCAGCTAAAAGAGGAGGATTGGCATGGATGTCAGCTCAGGGCTGAAAAAAAAAGAAAATAACAGTAGCTAACATTTATTGGGTATTTGCCAACTGTCACATAGCATGCTGTAAGATCTCATTTAATCACTGCAAGGGCTCCATGTATAGTAAGAATTATTCCCCCATTTTACTGATAAGGACACTGAGGTTCAGAGAGGGTTAGAAACTTGCCCAAGTTCTCATAGCTAGTAAAGGGCAGGGCCAGAAAATTAACTAAGGTCTAAATTAGCAATAAAAGATGTTGAAAGACCCCTTCAGTTCTAAAATTCAGATTAAAATAGGAATCACTTTCTAAATTACAGCTCTGCATAAAGGCTGGCTTTGAAAAAAAGAATCATATGAAAATTATACTTATGAAACAAACACATTACCCATAGTTCTAAAAATTATTCCCCATTGGAATAACTTCATTATGATATCTAATATAATTTATTTATATGCTCTTTTTAAAAAGCTACTTTGCAAGAAGGAAAATACCAGGCAGTGTAATATTACTTCCTGTTAATTTTCAATTGACCATTTTCCTCTTTTAAGTCATGTCTACAATTACCATCTGTGCTTTTTTTGGCTGTGCAATTATCTTTGACTGAAATGTAATTTCGTTACTTGTAAAGGCAGAAACGACAAAACTGTGCTCATATTGATATTAGTAGAGCATGTACTCTAAAATGTTTAGCCAGAGTAACAAAGTCCAAGTCAATCCTAGTTTTTAATCAGCCTAGAAATCTCTTAGAATTAGAATCCACTGCAAAGCCAATTTAAGGGTTTGAGTCTCTTGGTAAACCAGGACTCTCTCACTTACTAAACTTCCAGGAACAATAAACTGCTTTTATAGTTTTCTTCACATCATGCTGGAGCTCACCCCAATGTCTTTGCTCACACTGGACTTTGGCTTGTAATATCTTCTCCTCCCTGGCAAACTCTTACATATCCCTTCTTCTACTCTTTAAGACTCAGCTTTGTGTCACCTCCTTCTAGAATACCTTCCTCATGCCCCATTAAAACCCACACATAGCCAGAGAAAAATAGAGTACGTGCCCTTCTATGGAGATCTCTTCTGCTGCATGTACTGCATTACAGCACAACTGTCTGTTTATGTGTCTTTCTTCCCTACAAGATAGCATATTACTTGTTTCAAAGAGCTTTTTTATGTAAAAAAGAACTACAAAATCTCAAAGGCATACAATAACCACGTTTCTCACAGCTGTGTGGGTCACCTGGTAGTTGGCTGATCTAGACTGGCTCTACTGGCCAGCTCTGCTTCAAGCTGTGGGACCAGCTGGGCTTGGCTTCTTGCTTAGGTCTGTATGTGTACTACTTCTGAGGCCCAGTTTCTACTCATGGTAATGGAAGAGAAATAAATAAATCAAGCCCCACTGCACAAGCACACTTTGTGCTACTGCTTTCATCACATCTGCTAACATCCTTTTAGCAAGAGCAAGTCATATGGACAAACCCAAACTCAGAGGGGCAGGGAAATATACTCCTATGACCCTTATAACCCTATGACAAGGCTATGAATGCATAGAATCAATTCAAGGGAGTGAAAAGTTAACCAATAAGTCAAACACTATGAAATAAAAACTATCTCTCATTCATCTTTATTTGTACATATATCTAATGCCTGGAATTGTACTGAACAATACAGGGTATCAAGACATATTTGAAGAATGACTGTCTCTGATACTGCTAATGGTGTCCCCACACTCATCCATTTTGTGAAGCATACTCCAAATCACATAAAACTGCCAAAGATTTGAAAGAGAGGATGATGAACTATTCACTTCAATTACTGAGCCATAAGACATTCAATAGCTCCCAATGGAAATAAGAAGATAGACTTTCATACAGTAAACTGCCAGGTTATAATTGGACAAAGGAGCATATAGTAGTAACCTTAGAAATGTAACCCATTCATTTGTATTTGTAGTATACTGTTTCCCAAAATGGCTACAACAACCCCTCCTTTCCCATGTGCCCCTTTGCAATGTGACTATGTCACTCCTCCTCCAATGAGTCTATTTCCACTCTCCTTGGATCTAAGATATCCTCACAGCTTGCTTGACAGTAGAATATGGTGGGAGTGACCTTGTGCAATTGTGAGCTATGTCTTAAAACGTCTTGCAACTTTTGTTTTTGTTCCTTCAAAATCCACCTTCCATGTAAAGAAATTCAGCCAATTCAGCTAAAGATGGAAGACCACGTGAAGTGGGGCAAGACACTTGGAAAAGAACTGAGATGCCCTGCCAACATTTAGCAGCAACATCCCAGAGATGAGTGAGGCCATCTTGGATCCTTCAGCCCCAGTTGAACAACCCCAGCCAACACCAGGTGAAACAGAGACAAGCCATCCCCACTGAGCTCTGCTGAATCCCTGATCCAGAGAATCATGAGTAATAAAACGATTGTTGGTTTAGGGTGGTTTGTAGCACAGCAATAGGTAACTAAAAGAGCGTTCAAAACTGCTCTTGAAAGAGTGAAGAAAATTGATGCTGTGAACTCTGAAATAGATCACTGGAATCATTTTACAAATAATTATTACAAAATTGCTTCATCTGAAGTAAAGTACATGTTGTATTAACATATAAAGAAAATAAGCACAGAAATTTTCAGACAAAAGCAAAGCAGACCTCCCACTATTTCTTGTCTAAACTTGAATGTACGGATATAAATATTATTCAGTTTAACTTTGTTAGAAAAATCAGCAAGATGTCAGAGCATTTTAAATACTAGTGTGATACAAATGATATACTTGAGTATATTACAATTTTAAATGTCTCAGATTATCTAAATAATCTCTGTACCATTAAAAATTTCTCCAGTTTCTATAAACACTTAAAAATTAAACACTTAGGCTCAAGTAAAAACAGTAATCAGAAAGTAAGTAAATTAGAAAGACTTAATTCATAGCAAAATTCAACTGGCTATTTTTGAGAAAGGTCCACTGATAATATAAACTTAAACTGATCTTCTGAAAGGTGTGATTTCAAATCAAGCAGAAGAGGTAACATTTTTTTGGAATACTTTTTCTCCATTTCAGTGAGATGAAAATGCACTCGTGGATGCCAAACTTCTTTAAAGCTTTTGTAATGAATGTAAGAGTAAACACATTTCAAGTTTGAATTCAATTCCACCTGAATATATTACAGGGCAAGTATGTCACATCCAATATTGAGGGAAACATGAGGCTTCTTAGGAAGTGTAAACATTTCTACTTTAGCAAGTCTAATCTGATTCATCATCATCAGTGAGTACCAAAAAAAAAAAATCTTTGGAAAGATTCCAAAGATCATTAACAGTGACAAAAAAAAAATGCTATTAATTTTGCATTTCGACTATAGAATTAGCAACAGGAGAGCATTTTAATTAAGGTTACACTCATTTCACATTATATTTTCTAATGCTTTATTGTTATGAGGAATATGTGCTCCTGACAACATGTTAAAGAGAATCATTGTGATTCTTCTTCCTGAGGGAAAATGCCACTGTTCACGATTACTATGGAGGGACTGTGGGGGGCGTGGAAGGAAGGGGCATGACCAAGAATCATTCCATGTCTGGTACTCATACAAGAATAATTCTGTGATGGTTCACTCTACCTGCTTTTTCCAGCTCATGTTGTGTCTTGGCTTCTCCCTTTGAGTATTATGAACAGTTCAAAGTTTTGCTCAGAAAGATCCACTCATTTCTAGATATTGTGTGCAAGCCAGTCTGTCTGCTAATTGTTTCCTAGCAAGCCACAGTTATAGCATGTTATTTGAATACGTGCATCACTGCGTCTTTAAACCATTGTTTCAGGTTGCTCTTGCTCTCCTTCAGATCCCCATTCAAGAAGCATGTGCTTATTTGGCCCTGATCCTTTATCAGGCCCATTTCAGTATAGAAGTAGTGAGTTGCACCATGATGAATTTTCATTCAAGATCCTGCCTTGTCATTGTTGCTGAGTTAATTAATAAGATTAAATGATCTTAAGTATGTTGCTTACCCTCACTAGGCTTTAGATCTCATATCTGCTAAGGAAGTTGTAATTTTTGCTACGTCTGGTTCTCTCCACTTCTGGACATATGGTGGATTCTAGTTCCTTCCTTCTTTCTTTTTTTTTTTTTGGTGAGGAAGATGGCCCTGAGCTAACATCTGTTGCCAGTCCTCTTTTTGCTTGAGGAAGATTGTCGCTGAGCTAACATCTGTGCCAATCTTCCTCTATTTGTATATGGGACACTGCCGCAGCATGGCTTGCCGAGTGGCGCACAGGTCCGCGCCTGGGATCCAAACCCGCGAACCCCGGGCCACCGAAGCAGAGCACGCGGACTTAACCACTATGTCACCGGGCCTGCCTTCCCCCTTTATATCAAGTGTAGCCAGGTGAATGGTTTTGGCTAATGAAATATGAGAAGTGATATGCAATACTTTAGAGCCAAAATTTTAAGTGTCAGTGTGCAATCTGCCATGTTTCCTTCCTAATCACGAAAGCACATATTGAAACGTAGCCGCTGTCAGCCTGTATCTCTAACTGATTAGAAAGAGCAGAGCCCCCAGTCAATAAGGATGGACATGTAGCATCTATTGTTTTAAGCCATTGAGATTAGGGGGTTGTTTGCAATGCACCGCAATCTAGTCGTCGGTGGCTTACTCAACGTGAATTAATTCCGAGAAAAAGAAAGGAATGCATTTGCAGCTTGGATCCCAATCAGGAAGACATTTTCCCTATCAAATGTTCAAAACACCTCTCCCAAATGCAGTACAGCAAAGAAAGCAGCACATAAAAAACCACACTCACCACGGCAGAGAGAAAGAGAGTGTCATGTGAGCAAACAGAGCAAATTTACTTTGATAATATGTAAAACAGATAGCAAGAATTCTTGCTAGAATTAGAGGAGAAAGCAATTCTCTCTAACAATTTGCAAAAGTGATAAAGGCTGTACTTTGAGTAAGTCCATTAGTAGAGGCTGAGAATTAGAGTCCAGGTACACAAATGTAACATCACAGTACAGAAGGGAGTGGAACAACATCACTTCAAGTGATGTTTTGCAATCTTATAAAAGATCGTCTCTCATATTCCTTCCCTTATTCTTAGCCAAGTCTAACTGTTGCAGTAGATTTTGTTTTTGTGTCCTCGGTTTTATGCTTTTTACTCACAGTCTTTCATTCTTGGTTTAGTCAACAATTTTATTCAATAATTTTTTAAATATCCTTTTTAGGCCAGACACTTGTCCAATCTCTGGAAACGCAAAACTGGTCCCTGGTCTCAGTGATGTTAGAATCTGGTGAAAAAATTCACTATCTGGTAAAGCAGGCTTCCTTCACTGTTTTCTGAGTGTGTGTGATTGTTAGGAGCATCTACTTTCGTTTTTATAAAACCATGAGACCACTGAAGTCTCTCAGAGCTTGGGAACCAGGTAGGGAAATTCACCAATATTGATTGAATTTCCAGGATTCCCATAACCCACGGAGAAGATGTGGTAGAGAGAGTTTAAGTGGAGGGTAGGATGTGAAGTTCCACTTGCAGGTGAAGTTCTATGAGTTTTGACTCCTAATACATACCTGACTATAAACATCTTTTCTATTTGTAAAGGGGAGAGCACTGGGAGTTTCTCAGTGTGGCTTTCCACAGCTAAAAAGAAAATTGTAGAGATATGTTTTGTGTCTAAAAAAATCATGAGAGAGAATAGTAATAACTTTCAAACAGAATTGATATGAGTTATGTCTGTAGGAGGAGAACTAATAAATTTTACACCTCAATGAAATATTAACTCTCCTATTTTAATATGGATGCCTAGTATATTAACTTTCTCTCAAGGTTCTCAGAACACATTTCCAATATTCTCTGAGGTCTTTGGGGGTTTTTTTAAACTGATGGAATAAAGTGGGGACAGAGAAAGAATAAGCACATGGAGTTTCAAGGGTTACAAAATGAAGCATGCTCTATCAAGTATTTATTTATATAGTTATAAATGGGGTTGGGAGACGACAAAATCTGATAAGCACCTTTTGATTGTTCTTATTTAAATCATATTTGTAATACGACCAGTTTTAAGCTTCATATTCACAGGAAACATTGAAAATTGTGATCAATACAGAAGAAGACAATCAGGAGAGGAAAACGTCCAAGAACTCTGTCCATTATGGAAGAGCTGATTAACTGAATATCATTAGTGTTTAGAGAGGCCTGGTAATGAAGGGTTGCCAGGAAGAAGCGGCAGAAAAACTTCATCTATATTTTTCCAGATTAGTCTGGAATCAACACGTAGAAAATACAAGGAAACAAGGATGTGAATAAGAAAGTGAAAACAAGGCTGTTTAACAATGGAAAAAAACTCCCTGTTAGGCAGGGAATCTCCCTTCACTTAGGGTATTTTAAAAAGTGGTGCATACCTCACCAACTTTATAAAACATTTTGCTGAATCCAGACAAGGGACTGTGCTATGTTAGCATCACAAGAATTGTGTCATTTAGTACTAACAATAACACTTTGAGATCAGAACTATTATTATACTCATTTTTTTCAAGTAAGGAAACCAAAGTTTAAAAATATTTTTTAAATGCTCAATGTCTACATATATTTTTATAATTTTTACAACAATATTAGCACAAAAAAGGGGTGAAGGAAGGGAGCTATAATGGAACAAAGCTTTTGCATAATATTGAAATCAAGTTGGTATTAATCCAAACTAGGTTTTTTAAAGTTATTTAGCGTAATCTCCACAGCAACTAATAACAGAATAACTAAAAAATATATAGTAAAAGAAACAAGAGGAAATTAAAATGTTATATTAGAAAATGTCTATTTTTAAAAAAGAAAATAGTAATGGAGGAATAAAACATAAGACATAAAACAAATACCAAGATGGCAGACACAAATCCAACCTTATCAGTAATGACATTAAATGCAAATGGACTAAACACTCCAATCAAAAGACAGAGACCGGCAAAATGAATAAAAAGAAAAATAACTCACAATATGCGGTCTACCAGAGACACACTTTAGATTCAAGAGACAACTAAGTTGAAAGTAAAAGATGAAAAAGGATATACCATGCAAATAGTAAACAAAAAGAGAGCAGGAGCACCGATATTAATATAAGACAAAATAGACTTTAAGAGAAAAAAGTGAAACTAGAGACAAAGAAGGATATTATTATTATAATGATAAAAGGGGCAATTCATTAGGAAGACATAAAAATTATAAACATACATGCACTTAAAAACAGCCTCAAAATACATGAAGCAAAAAAAGACAGTCTTGAATGGAGAAATGGACAACTTGACAAAAAAGAGACTTGAATACCCCACTTTCAATAATGGGTAGAACAACTAGGCAGAATATCAGGAAGAAAACAAAGATTTGCAAAACTTTATAAAACAACTAGATCTAAAAGAAATCTATAGAATGTTACCCAACAACAGCAGAATACACATTCTACTCAGGTGTACATGGAACATTCTCCATGACAGACCATATGTTAGGTCATAATCAAGCCTCAATAAATTTAAAAGAATTTAAATCATACAAAGTATGTTCTTCAACCATGATGGAATGAAATTAGAATCAACAACAGGAGGAAATTTGGGAAATTCACAAATATGTAGAAATTAAACAACACTTCCTTAAAAAAACAATGGGTCAAAGAAAAAATCAAAAGGTAAATTAGAAAATACTTTGAGACGAATGAAAACAAAAGCAAACATTACCAAAATTTGTGAATGCTGCTTAACTCAGTGCTTAGCGGAAAAGTTACAGCTGTAAATGCCTATATTAAGCAAATTCTCAAATCAATAATACAGCCCTTCACCTTAAAAAACTAGAAAAAGAACAGCAAACTAAAACCAAAGCAAGAAGAAGGAAGGAAGGAATAAAGATCAGAACAGAAATAACTGAAATACGTAATAGAAAAAAAGCAATTAAAAAAAATCAACAAAACCAAATTTGTTCATGAAAACATCAACAGATTGGCAAACTTTTAGCTAGACTGACCAAGAAAAAGGGAGAGAAGATTAAAATTACTAAAATCAGAAATGAAAGAAGAGATATCATTTCCAAATTTACAGAAATTTTTTAAAAGGTATTAAGAGGGAATGCTGTAACCAATTGTATATTAACAAATTGGATAACCTAGATGAAATAGACAAATTCCTGGAGAAACACAAACTATGAAAACTGACTCTAGAAGAAACAGAAAATCATAATAGACTTATAATAAGAAAAAAGATTGAATTAGCAATTTTTAAAAGTTTCTGAAAAGGCCAGGTTCTGATGGCTTCACTGGTTAAAGTGTTTACAGAAAAATATCAATCTCTCACAAACTCCTCCAAAAAATGGAAGATGAAGAAACACTTCTCAATTCATTCTATTGGATCATATTACCATGACACCAAAACGAAAGAAACTGGAAGATCAATGTCCCTTATAAATATACAGATATTCCTCGACTTATGATGAGGTTATGTCCCAATAAACCCATCATAGGTTGAAATGTCCTAAGTCGAAAATGCACTTAATATACCTAACCTACCAAACATCGTAGCTGAGCCTAGCGTACCTTAAACATGCTCAGCACACTTACATTAGTGTACAGTTGGGCAAAATCATCTAACACAAAGTCTATTTTATAATAAAGTGTTGAATAGCTCATGTAATTTATTGAATACTGTACTGAAAGTGACAAACAGAATGGTTGTATAGGCAACAGAATGGTTGCAAATGTATCAGTTGTTTACCCTTGTGAGCACGTGGCTGACTGGGAGCTGCAGCTTGCTGCCGCTGCCCAGCATCAGGAGAGAGTACTGCAATGCATATTGCTAGCCTGGGAAAAAATCAAAATTCAAAATTTGAAGTGTGGTTTCTACTAAATGCATATTGCTTTTGCACTGTTATGAAGTAGAAAAATCATTAAGTTAGACCATCGTAAGTCAGGGACCAGTGTAAATACAAAATCCTCAACAATCCAGAGCAAACCAAATCCAGCAACATACAAAAAGGATTATAGGGGGTCCACCCAGTGGCATAGTGGTTGAGTTCGTGCCCTCTGCTTCAGTGGCCTGGGGTGCACAGGTTCGGCTCCCGGGCACAGACCTACACAGCGCTTGTCAAGCCATGCTGTGGCAGCGTCCCACATACAAAATAGAGGAAGACTGGCACAGATGTTAGCACAGGGAAAATCTTCCTCAAGCAAAGAGAGGAAGATCAGCAACAGATGTCTGCTCAGGGCCAATCTTCCTCACCAAAAAAAAAAAAAAAAGGATTATACACCATGACTAAGTGGTATTTATCATAAAAGTGCAAAGTTTGTTCAACATACAAAAATCAATGGATGTGATATACCACATAAATACAATAAAGAAGAAAAAGCACGTGATCATCTCAATAGATGGAGAAAAAGCATTTGACACAATTCAACACCCTTTCATGAAAAAAACAGTTAACAAACCAGACACAGAAGGGAACTTCCTTAACTGGATAAAGGCCATCTACAAAATGCCAACAGTTTAACACCATACTTAACTGTGAAAGACTAAATGGTTTCTGGAGAGAAAAGTCAAGATGGTGGCGTAAGCAGACTCTGAACTCACCTCCTCACGCGGACACAGCCAATTTACAACTACTCGTGGAAAAATTACCCCTGAGACAGAACTGAAAACTGGATAAGAGGAACTCCTGCAACAAAGGACAATCCTAATTGAGGTGAAAGAGGCAAAACACCCTTCTGGAGAGAAAAAACACCTCCTTCACAAGCCGCAGCACTTCACGGTGGCCTGGGCACAGCCCAAAGGTACGCAGCCTTCCCTGGAGGAGTGGGGCCCTGAGCCAGGGAGTGCCCCCACTGTAGGCATTTTGTGGACCCAGCACAATCGAGACAAGTGGCATAATATCTGACTTTGCCTGCTACTAAAACATTGGGGAGACCCCCAGAAAAGCTGGTGCACAAAGAAATTAAAACCAGCTCTTAAAGGGCCCATGTGCAAACTCACCCGTTTCAGAAAGCAACCTAAAATTACCAGAAAGAAAGGTGCACAGTGCTTTGGTGAAAAGAAACTGACCTGATAGGCTCCAAGTGCATTGCAGTGAGAGGTGCGACCTCTCCAGGGACTGGGACATTGGCGGCAGCCATAGTTGTGGCCTGGTGTGGGCATGCTGACACAGACGCCATTGGAGTTCTCCCTGGGGCCTGCTACCCCAGGGTCTGCCACACCCACTAGAGCACCAATTTAATCCAGCTCAGCCTCGGCAGGCAGCCCACCCTAGAGACTGGCCCCACCCAGCAACAAGCCCTCAGGCAACTTGTGGGCCTGCATAGATTGGTGACTTGATTCTCTGCAGCCTGGTAACTGAGCCCACTTCAGTGGGTCAGGGTGTGCACAAGGAGTGGGTGGAGAGTGTGAGGCAGTGGCGGAGTGTGTGGGGCTCCCACCGTGGAGAGACTGGGTCCACTTCAGGAGGTCGGGGTATACACACGGGGCAGGACTGTATTGGCTGTGTGTGTGGACCTGTGGGCAGCGGGGCTTGTCAGCTGCACAAGACTTGTGTTTCTCAAAACCCACCTGGGGCTTTGCCCCAACTTCCAAAGCCAGAAACAATTGGGTGTTCCCATGTCTGAGGCCAGCCCCACCCAGCTGCAATCCTCAGAGAGCTGACAAGAGACCTAAAGGCTGGAGGCTTATAGCAATTGTAAGCCCACGAGCATAGCAACCTGCCACACTGGGGGCCTACTCACTTAAAAGAAATACGAAACACAAATGTGGTATTAGAACTTGCAGCCAACTGTGCTGGGGCTCCCCACACCCACTAAAGAGACGGAAGGGCCCACAACAACTACAAGCAGCTGAACAGTACAACAGCTGGCCAGGAGCATAACTCAGCCTCCCTGGGCGCCTACAGGGATAGCAAGCACGCCACAACAGAAGGACACACGTAGGCCACATAGGGGTCACCCCTGGAACATTAAGAACTGAGGGAAGCACACGGCAGACCTCCTAAGGCATCACTTATATAAGGTCACCTATCCAAGAGCAGGAGACGTAGGTGACCTACCTCATACAGAGACACAAGCACAGGGAAAGAGGCAAAACGAGGAGGCAGAGAAATACATTCCAAGTAAGGGAACAGGACAAAACCCCAGAAAAGGAACTAAGTGAAACAGAAATGAGCAACCTACCCGACAGAGAGTTCAAACAAACAGTGTTAAGGATGCTCACTGATCTGGGGAGAAGAATAGATGAACTCAGTGAGAATGTCAACAAAGAAATGGAAGATATAAAAAAGAACCAATCAAAAATGAAGAACACAATACTGGAAATGAAAAATTCACTGGAAGGTGTCAAAAGCAGTGTAGAGGATACAGAAGAATGGATCTGCGAGCTGGACGAAAGACTAGAAGAAATTACCCAAGCTGAACAGGTAAAAGAAAAAAGAATTAAAAAGAGTGAGGACAGTCTAAGGGACCTCTGGGACAACATCAAGCACACTAACATCCATGTTATAGGTGTCCCGGAAGGAGAAGAGCGAGACAAAGGGGCAGAGAATCTATTTCAAGAAATAATAGATGAAAACTTCCCTAACCTAAGGAAGGAAACAGACATCCAGGTACAGGAATCACAGAGAGCCCCAAACAAGGTAAACCCAAAGAGGCCCACACCAAGACACATCATAATCAAAATGTCCAGAATTAAAGATAAAGAGAGAATCCTAAAAGCCGCAAGAGAAAGTCAAGTTACATACAAAGGAAACCCCATAAGGCTATCAGCTGACTTCTCAGCAGAAACCTTACAGGCTAGAAGAGAGTGGCACGATATATTTAAAGTGGTAACAGGAAAAAACTTACAGCCAAGAATACTCTACCCAGCAAGGTTATCATTCAAAATGGAAGGAGAGATAAAAAGTTTCCCAGACAAGCAAAAATCAAAGGAGTCTGTCACCAAGAAACCAGTGCTACAAGAAATGTTAAAGGGACTGATTTAAGAGGAAAAGAGAAGACCACAAATAGGAAAAATTATCTACTTCCATGATAAGAGGGTAATGGATACAAATGCACAAAAAAGAGGTTAGATATGATATCAAAAACATAAAATGAGGGAGGAGGGGCGTCAAAGAGTAGAGTTTTCAGACAGAGGTCAAACTAAAGAGACCATCAATTCTGTATAGAAGGAGAAAGGAACAGAGGAGGACTACTAAAACACTGAGAGAAAAAAAAGTTAAAAAATGGCAGTAAGTACATACTTATCAATAGCTACTTTAAACATCGATGGACTAAATGCTCCAATTAAAAGGCATAGGGTGGGTGATTGGATGAAACAACAAGACCCATATATATGCTGCATACAAGAGACACACTTCAGACCTAAAGACATCACAAACTGAAAGTGAAGGTATGGAAAAAGATACCCCACGCAAATGGCAATGAAAAGAAAGCTGGGGTAGCAGTACTCATATCAGACAAAATAGACTTTAAAACAAAAACTGTAAAAAGAGACAAGGGCATTACATAATGATCAAGGGAACAATCCAACAAGAGGATATAACTTGTAAATACCTACACACCCAATGTAGGAGCACGTAAATATATAAAGCAATTATTAACAGATATAAAAAGAGAAATAGACAGTAACACAATAATAGTAGTGGACTTTAACACTCCACTTACAGCAATAACTAGAACATCCAAACAGAAGATCAATAAGGAAACATTGGCCTTAAATGACACACTGGAACAGATGGACCTAGTAGATATATACAGAGCATTCCAACCAAAAACCAAAGAATACACGTTCTTTTCAAATGCACATTGAACATTCTCCAGGATTGATCACATATTAGGCCACAAAACAAGTCTCCATAAATATTAGAAGACTGAAATAATACCAATACCTTTTCTGACCACTACGGTATGAAACTAGAAATCAACTATAGGAAGAAAATCAGAAAAGCCACAAATACACGGAGATTAAACAAAATGCTGCTGAACAACGATTGGGTCAACGAAGAAATCAAAAAATACTTGGAGACAAATGAAAATATGACATGCCAGAATTTACGGGATACAGCAAAAGCGGTTCTAAGAGGGAAGTTTATAGCAATACAGGCCTATCTCAACAAACAAGAAAAATCTCAAATAAACAATCTAACAATGCACCTAAAGGAACTGGAAAAAGAAGAACGAACAAAGCCCAAAATCAGTAGAAGAAGGGAAATAATAAAAATCAGAGCAGAAATAAATGAAATAGAGACAAAAAAAAATAGAAAAAATTAATAAAACCAAGAGCTGGTTCTTTGAAGAGAGAAACAAAATTGAAAAACCTTTAGCTAGACTCACCAAGAAAAAAAGAGAGAAGGCTCAAAAAGTAAAATAAGAAATGAAAGAGGAGAAATTACAACAAACACCTCAGAAATACAAAAGATTATAAGAGAATACTATGAAAAGCTATATGCCAACCAATTCGACAATCTGGAAGAAATGGATAAATTCTTAGAATCATACAACCTTCCAAAACTGGATCAAGAAGAAGTAGAGAATTTGAATAGACCAATCACCAGTAAGGAGATCGAAACAGTAATCAAAAACCTCCCCAAAAATAAAAGTCCAGAACCAGACGGCTTCCCTGGTGAATTCTACCAAACATTCAAAGAAGACTTAATACCTATCCTTCTCAAACTCTTCCAAAAAATTGAGGAGGGCGGGGGAAGCTCCCTAACTCATTCTACGAAGCTGACATTACCCTGATACCAAAACCAGACAAGGACAACACAAAAAAAGAAAATTACAGGCCAATATCACTGATGAACATGGATGCAAAAATCCTCAACAAAATACTAGCAAATCGCATACAACAATACATTAAAAAGATTATACATCATGATCAAGTGGGATTTATTCCAGGTATGCAGGGATGGTTCAACATTCACAAATCAATCAATGTAATAGACCACATTAATGAAATGAAGAATAAAAATCATATGATCATCTCAATAGATGCAGAGAAAGCATTTGACAAGATACAGCATCCATTTATGATAAAAACTCTGAATAAAATGGGGATAGAAGGAAAGTACCTCAACATAATAAAGGCCATATATGACAAACCCACAGCTACTATCATCCTCGATGGTGAAAAACTGAAAGCTATCCCTCTAAGAACAGGAACCAGATAAGGATGACCTCTCACCACTCCTATTTAACATAGTACTCAAAGTCCTAGCCAGAGCAATCAGGCAAGAAAAAGAAATCAAAGGGATCCAAATTGGAAAGGAAGAAGTGAAACTCTCACTATTTGCAGATGACATCATTTTATACATAGAAAACCCTAAAGAATCCACCAGAAAACTTTTAGAAGTAACAAACGAATACGGTAAAGTTGCAGGATACAAAATCAACATACAAAAAATCAGTTGCATTTCTATACACTAACAACGAAGTAGCAGAAAGAGAAATTAAGAATACAGTCACATTTACAATTGCAACAAAAAGAATAAAATACCTAGGAATAAACTTAACCAAAGAGGTGAAAGATCTGTACACTGAAAACTATAAAACATTGTTGAAAGAAATTGAAGAAGACACAAAGAAATGGAAAGATATTCCGTGCTCTTGGATTGGAAGAATTAACATAGTTAAGATGTCCATACATCCTAAAGCAATCTATAGATTCAATGCAATCCCTATCAAAGTTCCAACAACAGTTTTCACAGAAATAGAACAAAGAATCCTAAAATTTATATGGGACAACAAAAGACCCCGAACAGCTAAAGGAATCATGAAAAAAAAGAACAAAGCTGGAAATATCACACTCCCTGATTGCAAAATGTACTACAAAGCTATAGTAACCAAAACAGCATGGTACTGGCACAAAAACAGACACACAGATCAATGGAACAGAATCAAGAGCCCAGAAATAAACCCATACATCTGTGGACAGCTAATCTTCAACAATGAGCCAAGAACATACAATGGAGAAAAGAAAGTCTCTTCAACAAATGGTGTTGGGAAAACTGGACAGCCACATGCAAAACAATGAAAGTAGACCCTTACCTTACCCCATACAAAAAAATTAACTCCAAATGGATTAAAGACTTGAATGTAAGACCTGAAACTATCACACTTCTAGAAGAAAACATAGGCAGTTGGCTCTTCGATATCGGTCTTAGCAACGTATTTTCAAGCACCGTGTCTGACCAGGCAAGAGAAACAATAGAAAAAATAAACAAATGGGACTACATCAAAAAAAAAAAAGCTTCTGCACAGCAAAGGAAACCATCAACAAAATGAAAAGACAACCTAACAATTGGGAGAAGATATTTGTAAACCATATATCTGATAAGGGGTTAATCTCCAAAATATATAAAGAACTCATGCATCTCAACAACAAAAAGATTAACAACCCAACTAAAAAGTGGCCAAAAGACCTGAACAGACATTTCTCCAAAGAAGATATACAGATGGCCAACAGGCACATGAAAAGATGTTCAGCATCATTAATTATCAGGGAAATGCAAATCAAAACTGCAATGAGATATCACCTCATGCCCATCAGAATGGCTATAACTAACAACACAGGAAACAACATGTGTTGGAGAGGATATGGAGAGAAGGGAACTCTCATACACTGCTGGTGGGAGTGCAAACTGGTGCAGCCACTATGGAAAACAGTATGGAGATTCCTCAAAAGATTAAGGATAGATCTACCATACGATCCAGCTATTCCACTGCTGAGTATTTATCCAAAGAACTTGAAAACCTCAATGCATAAAGATACATGCACCCCTGTGTTCATTGCAGCATTATTCACAATAGCCAAGACTTGGAAGCAACCTAAGTGTCCATCAAGGGATGAATGGATAAAGAAGATGTGGTATATATATATATATACAATGGAATACTACTCAGCCATGAGAAATGATGAAATCCAGCCATTTGTGACAACATGGATGGACATTGAGGACAACATGGAGGACATTTCATTCAAAAGTGAAATAAGTCAGAGAGAGAAGGTCAAACACTGTATCATCCCCCTCATTAAGTAGTAGATAATAACAACAACAAACAAACACATAGAGAGAGAGAGACTGGATTGGTGGTTACCAGAGGGGAAGGGGAGAGGGAGGAGGGCGAAAGGGATAATTCGGCACAAGTGTGTGGTGATGGGTTGTAATTAGTATTTGGGTGGTGAACATGATGTAATCTATGCAGAAATAAAAGGATAATGATGTACACCTGAAATTTATACAATGTTCTAAGCCAATGTTACTGCAATAAACAAAAAATTTAAAAAAATAAATGCTTTCCTTCTAAGATCAAGAACAAGATAAGGATGTCCCACTCTCACACTTCTGTTCTACATTGTACTGGAGGTTCTAGCTATGGCAATTAGGGAAGAAAAAGAAATAAAAGGTATTCATACTGAAATGGAAGAGGTAAAATGATCTCTATTCACAGATGGCATAATCTTGCATTTAGAAAATCCTAAGGAATCCACAAGAAAAAGAAACTATTACAACTAATGAATACAGCAAAGTTGCACAATATAATCAATATACAAAAGTCAATTATATTTCTTTACACTAGTGATATATAATCTGAAAAAGAAATTAAGAAAACAATTCTATTTACAATAGCATCAAAAAATAAAATACTTAGAAATAAATTTAGCAAAAGAAGTGCCAGACTTCTACACTGAAAACTACAAAATACTGTTGAAGAAATTAAAGAAGAATTAAATAAATGGAAAGGAATTACATGTTCATGAATTGAAAGACTTAAGATAGCAATACTCCCCAAATTGATCTACAGATTCGACGCAATCCCTATCAAAATGTCAGCTGCTCTTTTTGCAAAAATTGGCAAGATGATCTTAAAACTCACGGATGCAAGGGACTCAGAACAGCCAAAACAATCTCTAAAAGGAAGGATAAAGTTGGAGGACTTACACTTATGATTTCAAAATTTTACTACAAAATTCCAGTAATTGATACAGTGTGGTACTGGTATAAGGACAGACATACACAATTGTGAACACAGGAATACACCTTTCCATTTAAGGTCAATTGATTTTCACATGGGTGCCAAAATAATTCAATAGGCAAATAAAACAGTCTTTTTAAAAAATAATACTGGGCCAAGTGGATATCTACATGCATAAGAATAAAGTTGGACCCCAACCTCATACTATATACAAACATTAGCTCAAAATGGATCATAGAATTAAATGTAAGAAATAAAACTATAAAACTCTTAGAATAAACATAGGAGTAAATCTTTGTGACCTTGGTTTAGGCAATAATTTTCTAAATATGACATCAAAAGCAAAAGCAAAAAAAAATAAATTACACTTCATCAAAATTGAAACTTTTGTGCTTCAACAGCCACCGTCAAAAAAGTGAAAAAACTCACAAAATGAGAGAAATATTTGTAAATCATATATCTCACAAGAGATTTCTATCCAGAATATTTAAATAATTCTTACAACTCAACAACAAAAAGACAGTTGACAAACCTTAAAAATAGACAAAGAATTTCAAAAGACATTTCTCAATATACGAATGGCCAATAAGCACACTAAAAGATACTCCACATCATTAGTCATTAGAGAAATGCAAATCAAAACCACAAGGAGATATCAATTCATACACACTAGGATGGTTATAATAAAAAAGATGGACAATAACAAGTGTTAGTGAGGATGAGGAATAATTAAAAGCCTCATACAATGCTGGTAGAAATTTAAAATTACCACTTTGGAAAACAGTTAAGAAATTCCTCAAAAAGCTAAACAAAGTTACCATTTAACCCAGCAAATTCCACTTCTAAGTACATAACCAAGAGAACTGAAATAATATGTCTACACAAAAACGGGCAAAGGAATGCCATAGCAGCATTATTCATAATAGCCAGAAAGTGCAAACAATCCAAATGTCCATCAATTGATGAATGGGTAAATAGTGTGATATCCACACAATGGAATATTAGTCAGCAACAAAAAGGAATGAAATATTGACACATGCTACAACATGAATGACCTTGAAAACTTTCTGCTAAGTGAAAGCCAGGCACAAAAGGCCAAGTAGTGTATGATTCCATTTATATGACATGTACAGAGCAGGTAAATCCATACAGACAGAAAGTAGATGAATGGTTGCCAGGGCTGGCAGTGAAGAACAGAGAGAATGCCTAATGGGTATGGGCTTTCTCTTTGAGGTGATGAAAATATTCTAAAACTGGATAGTGGTGATGGTTGCACAACTCCCTGAACATACACTTTAAAAGGGTGAATTTTATATGTGAATTATATATCAATAAACTATTATAAAAATGTTTTTAACAAATAAATAACAGCTGGATTCCAAAAAGTAAATGCCCAAAGTGATCAGCTAAAGGGCAAAGAAGCTGGGAAACAAACTATTCTTATTCTAAGCCCACTTTAATAACAATTTTACTATGCTGTAGCCATCTCTAAGTAGTATGTTGGAAAAGATCACCAATAAGATGTAATCCATCCCTAAAACTTTTCAATTTGATGATTCAGTGCAGGAAGATTGTGTAGGTTTATGCCTTATTAATAGAGAACAAACTGGGTACAAGAAGAACAGACCCGAGTGACTTTTAACGTGAAATCAGAATTAAGAGCTAACTCGCTAAACTCACAATGTGAGGATTATGACTCCAGAGCACATACACAAGTAGTTTTCAGCTTTAAAATACATATATTTCCTCCAGTATGTAAGACTGGCCATTGTTGACCCAGCTCCTCTGTCCCAACCTTAATCACCAGTACCCCACTTTTCAACACTCTGCATACTATTAGCCTTAGCAAAGTCCCCCATCATCAAACACTTCTACAGTCTGCCTCATAAAAATATCTCCACGATTCCAGAGGGACTGATTATGTTCAATAATCCTGTCAATCAACAGGTCAAGTAGTATAAACTGAGTTGTCCAGTCAATGTTTTCCAAATGTTAAATTTGTATGGCACAGATTTATACAATTCTACAGAACAGAAAACGGAGATAAGAGACATAGTGGTAAGTGGGGAAAAACACGCAAATATTCACAAGCCTTTGCCAGATATTTATTACACTCAGGATGCGGAGAAAGCTGAGAAACATATGATTCAGCTCACACAGTTAGCTGCAGATGCAGGATTTGAATGCAGGTTTCTTGATTCACGGACCAGTTGTCCTTTGGCAGTTTTAGTTCCACCTCTTTAGAGCAATCAGAAATTGTTTGAGAAAGTTGTCCCATCTTTTTTAACAACACAAAGTGTGCAACACAGAGGTAAAGTCTCTATTAGGAAGTTTAAATTACTCCTCTTGACCCCTAAATTGCTCAGAGACAACCTCAGCACCACGAGGTTAGTCTCAGAGCAGTTCTAGTTAGTCTCAGATCTTTTCCCTGATTTAATACTATGACTATAGATTGACTGTCTCAAAGACACGACTTGTTAGAAGACAGCAAAGGTCACTGAGTAATGTCCTTTACCTAGAAACCAAGAACTCAGCCCTAAAGATGACTCAAGAGAATTGTTTCCTCACCATTATTCCCTCCTACTTTTCTCTTCTGTTTCTCTTTGCTGCTTTTAAACTCCTTTTCATCTTCACCTTGCCTGATTTCCATCTCTTTGCTCAAAAAGTTCAAATATATAGCAGAAAGGGTAGAACCAAGTTAGAAGGTTGAAGACTGAATATTCTGTTGTCTTTGCTCCCCACAAAACTACCCCTATTCTCCCCACCCAAAACACATAAACAAGCTTCACTCACTGCCGGCTTTCCATTAGTTCCAACCTCGTTTATTTTAGGCTCCCAGCACATTGTATATAGATACAGTCCTCCAATAATTTGTCATGAAATAAAAATCTAGCAATGAGGGTGGGGAGAACTGACATTCTGACCATCTATTATAATAGCAGTATTTTGTTCTTTTATTTTAAACAAACTGCAGCTTGGAAAAGCAATGTATTTTGTTTATCATGTCAAGTTCTTATGAAAGCATTTGAGTTGGATTTTATCCAGAATCTGTAACTCACCATGTAATGCATAATTTTGCTGTCATATGGCTGCAAGTTTTGACACTTATTTTGCCAGAGAACACAGGTATGAATATGAAAGAGGCCCCCTCTGAGATTTATTGCTTAGTATCCCATAGTTCCCCAGTCTTTCATTGTCAAAGCTCAACCATCTATTATTTTACCCAGTAGATTTTGTTGCCCTTTGTTTCTGCTCAGACCCACTTAAAAAAATCACACTTTGAAAGATCCATAAACTAATTTATTTATTTTAATTGTTGTTAATTGTTTCAAATCCCTCGAAATTAAAGGCCACAAACTGTCCTGAATAAAAGATTTTCATAGCAAAAATAAATGTAGACAATTTTACATCCCCTTAAAATGGTCACAGTTGTAGACATTAACAGTGAAACTTTTTATTATTACTTCAATTTTACCAAATAAAAAAATCATTCCTTCCCTTCATGTTTATCTGCCTCAAAAGTCTTTGTTTCAAGCATATGAGTCATTATTGAAAGAAAAATGGGTACTTTTTTAACCGAAGAACTATTGAAATTTAAATGACTCCAAAATTCAGCATTTTCTGGGTTAAATTAGTGCACTACTTCAGTATCTGCAATTCAAATAAGTCCTCTGAGAAATTGGCCTCCATAACCAGTGACGTGCTGCTGAACTGAACAGATCTCCAAAATATCCTAACAGATTTCTTTCTTTCATTGTAGAATTGTTTCCATCTGGTGCTTAGATATTAAACCTGGAATATGTAAAGGCTCTCCCCTCTCACCCTGTTTGACTTCCAAATGCTGGCAAATAATCTGCATTGTCAATGAATTGAGGATTAAAATTTTGAGCTTAACTGTGTAGTTGTAAAATGCACAATTTAAAGTGATAGATCTCAAAGTAGTGGATTTTTCTTTCTTTTAATTTGGAGAAATGGAGACTTGAAATGTTTGTTGTTTGTAGAATATTCTAATTCAAACCTGTTTTGCTTGAAAAGAATTAAACTTCTCAACTTTTTTCCCAAATTCAGGATGTTGAAACATGAACTTATCAAGAGTATTACAGGCCAGTTTTTGTGAGTATATATATATATTTATCACAGAATTTGAGCATCTAGAAACACACGTATGTATATATGTATGTATATACTGAGATAGATAAGTAGATAGATATTTAGATATATACACGTAGAAGTTTCCAAGATCCTAGGTCACTGACCGAGATTGCTTCATGAGAATTTAAGGATCCTTCACAGTAATAGAAAATGTCTGACTTTTAAGACTGGCAACATTTTTCATAGCATCTTAATTGGGAAGCACAGAGTTACTTCTAAGAAACATAATTGCTTCCAGAAATGTTTAAACCACTAGGGAAATGTTTATATGAAGTGAGCAATAGTTGCAGGAGTGAATAAACCAACTCTGTGCACACTGCAGTGTAAAAGCCTGGAAGCACACACACGCAGAGTTATGAGAGAACCACGTGCAGGACACAGTCATTGTGTCAAACTCTTTCTTCTTGTCATTAGTCTTGCAACTTCCACCTATCCCTCTGTCACCTAGCGGGGGATCTCACGTGCCTTCCAGAGCAGAGTCATCCATTCTCTTGTCCAAGTCTTCACACTTAATGCCTGCCCTCCCCTCACCATTCTTCTCTTTCGATGTCCCATCATGCTTTCTTCACATTGTCTCTTATTTAATTGCTTCCTTTGATCGCTTTCTCTTAAATTTGAGCTGCCTTGATCTTCTGGAATATTTTCTGATGCTCTAAAGTAAAACTATGCATTTTTCCATTTCAGGGCTAGTTAAAAAATAACTGTGAATTCCTACACAGCACATGAAACTGCTTACCATCTCTGTTCACTGTGCTCACATTTAATTAAAAAAAAAAAAAAAAAACCTTGAAGAGACTCACAGAAAAGGAACTGACACAATTTTGGGAAGGACAGTTAAGAATATTTTGCTGATAAGCATATAATCACTTGACTGACTCTAATAAACATTTGTGGAAATCTTTTAAAGCATCTTAGTTCGGCTAGATCTCAGCAGGACCCAGTGTCCTGACCTAAAAACCGCCAAACAAAAAGATTCACTAAAATGAGTGAGAATTTTCCTAGCTGTCTTCAAGATATCATGGAATGAATTTCTACAGCTCCCTCCCATGCAAAATATCATAGTACAAATTTAGAGCTAATATTGGAACTAGACTAATCTTCTAGGACAGATGTTCTCCAAATATTGTATATGCTTTAAAGTAAAATCTGAGAAAGACCCAAAACACCCATTACAGTTGGCAACATACAAGTATTATAGAAAATCACAGTGTATACCTCTTGGCTAAAAGCAGCAAACACAAAAAAATCTATGCTAAGAAATGACTGATGTAATTGTTTTGTATCTTTTCACCCATTCAGAAAGCAGAAAGAAAGAAAGGAGAATTTAATTTCATCTGATGAAAAGTATCATTTTCTTTTGTCTCCTTTTTCCTTCCTCTCCCCCATCTGCCCTCCACTCCACTGCCCTCCCCTGTAAGTTTCCTCCATTTGTATTACAGCAGCAGAGATTCAGAGAAGGGGTGGAGTCTATTTTGGGTGGTCTTAGTAAAGCTTTAGTCTTTTGCTAACCTCTCAAGATTGGAAAGTAGCCAAGAATTTCCAATATTAGGGAGAATCACTTTGAAAAGCCATATATGTATGTCAGGGTGCATGTCAATATATTTGCTCTAATTTAATAATCAAAACTGAACAACAGGGCCTTGTCAGCCACAGCAACAACTATTTCTCCCAAAATTAAAACACATCCTTGTGCAAGTCACGGTTCTTATTTGGTTTCAGTGTTCATTTATTTCAGTTTATTGTTTGACATCTCCCACTAGCTGAGCCAGAAAACTTATGGCACTGCTTCAAAAAGTAACTCCACCCCTACATTTATTTTTTAATTTGTTCTGATTCTTTACTCTCTCTTACACTCACAAAGTTTCATGAAATAAGTGCTTAAAAAAGATAGTATTTGTTTTTTGCATCTAAGTATAGTTTTAGAAACCATACATAAAATCTCCCTCGCAGCCTCTCCTTTTTATTATAAAATTATATTAGATTCAGATTTGTTTTGAAAGGCCAGTTGTATTTTTTTTAATTAAAGGGAAAAATAAAACGTCCTTTTTCCTAAAGCAGACTCACAACGAACATAGGAGTCATTTCTCCCAGTAATAACAAAAGAGGTTTAAGTCCCTGAATAGGGTGAAGATTTGAGAAAAAAATCATTTGCTTAGTGAGCATACATCATCATGGAATTAGAAATGGTCTATCTCTTTGGTACCTGGAAAAACATAGTAAAAATATCCACAAGGGTTAAAAAAAAAGAAAAGAGGCAACTTCATTTCAAGGAAAATAGCAAAACTGCTGCCAGAAGACAAAGTAGTAAATTCATTTAGGCTACCTTCCAAACGAAACCTCGCATCAAAGAACAGTTTCAGCACTCTCCTACAAGACCAGTCAAAACTACATGACAACTGACACAACTGTGAAGAGTTACAAATTTCCACTATTCTAATCTCTCTAAATCTTAAGAGCAATCTTATTTTGCTTGATTGCAGTTGAGTCAGAAGCAAGAAAGGGGATATTTAAAATGGAGAATTTGTAATACATTACTTGTTTCCTTTCTTAAGCAGCTTTCCCTTCAAAGAATGCCAAAACTTTGTAAACTTGATTGGACTGGTACTGGAAAATGTAAACAACACTACAAAACAATGATGAGAACATTTTATCCAGGTTAGCACAAATGGATAAGGCTTGTTTTTAAATGAAAAATTTAATGGAAACTGATGCACAAAAAGAGGGAGCATTTCAAGCTCACACTAGAAAGGTCATTGGCAGGAATGAACTACATAGTATTTAGTGTATCTTTACTGGAACAAAATAGGGCTAAGTTGATTGAGCAGGGATTTGAGGCTACAAAGAAATAAGTCCAGGTATTATACATGAATGTTTCAAAGAACTATAGCTCTTTATTTTCAACATTCTCCTTATATTTTTTAAGTTCTGAATAAGTTAAAGAAGAATTCCATAGGCCGAACCATCTTCAAAATGATCATGCAAAGGAAAGCTCCCAAATAATCAATCTTCTTTAAATGTGCTTTTGTTCCAGAAGAATGTGAGAATTAAGTTTCTCCAGAAAGTGAGAAACCTAATTTCAATGATTATGACTTTTCCTTATTTTCAAGTGAGAAAGCAGCAAAGATTTAACCTTTTATTTGAAGTTTTACAAGTCTACATTTTGAGGATATCTTTTCTAATATAATTAATAGTTACTAACATTAACTCTGCTTCAATATGGTAGATTGAGCACATGCCTCTAACTGCAATATTTTCTGAAATCCTGTTAAAACTACAGTAAAGTACTAAAAACACTTTTTTGAGGTATGGTTGACTTACAAAAGCTGCACATACTTAACATATACAACTTCATGAGTTTGAAAATGAGAATACAGCCATGAAATCATCACCATAATCAATCTCATAAACATATCCATCACCTCCAAAAATTTCCTCCCACTGTATTTATGTATGTGTGTGTGTGTGAGAAAGAGAGAGAGAGAGAAAAGACATCAGGGAAGTGCAAATCAAAACTACAATGAGATATCACCTCACACCCATTAGGATGGCTATTAGCAAAATAACAAAAGATAGTAAGCGTTGGTGAGGATATGGAGAAAAAAGAACTCTTGTATACCGCTGATGAGAATCTAAATTGGTAACAGCCTTTATGGAAAACAGTATGGAATTCCCTGAAAAAAACTAAAAATAGAACTACAATATGATCCATCAATCCCACTTCTGTGTATATAGCCAAAGGAAATAAAATCACTATCTCAAAGAGATGTCTGCACTTCCATGTTCACTGCAGCATTATTCACAGTAGCCAAGATATGGAAGCAACCTAAGTACCCACCAATGGATGAAGGGATAAAGAAAATGTGACATATTTATACAATGGAATACTATTCTGCCTTAAAACAAAAGGAAATCCTGCCATTTGTGACAATATGGATGAACCTTGAGGACATTATGCTACGTAAAATAAGCTAGACAGAGAAAGACAAATACTGCATGATCTCACTTATACATGCAATCTAAAACTCATAGAAATACAGAATAGAATGGTGGTTACTAGGAGCTTGGGGTGTGGGGGAATGGGGAGATGTTGGTCAAAGGGTACAAACTTTCAGTTTTAAGATGAATACGTTCTGGAGACCTAAGGCACAGCATGGAGACTACAGTTAGTAATAATGTATAATATATTTGAAATTTGCTAAGAGTTCTCGCCAAAAAAAAGTTAACTATATCAGGTGATGGATATGTTAATTAGCTTGATTATGGTAATCATTTCACAGTGTATATGTATATCAAAATATCACACTGTACATCTTAAATATATACAATTTTTATGGGTCAATAATAACTCAACAAAGCTGGAAAAAAATTACCAGACATGAAAAAACAGAAAAATACTCATAATGAGACAATAGAACAATCAATATAAACTGACCCAGAACTGACAGATGTTAGAATTCACAGAAAAGTACATTTAAAATGTTATTATAACTATAGTCCATATATCCAAAAAGTTAAGACATGGAAGATATATTTTTTAAAAATCTAAATCAAACTGAAATCCTCTGGATGAGATTAATAGTGATAAGAGACTGCAGAAGAAAAGAACAGTGAACTTCAAGATATAATAATAGAAACTATTCAAAATGAAACATGGAGGGAAAAGGGAAATGAGCCTTCCCCCAAAAAAACTGAAATAGCATCAGTGAGCTGTGAGACAACTGCAAGCAACCGAAGATATGCGTTATGTACAGCCTTCCGTGGAAAGAAGAGGGAGGAGGAGAAGCAAAAAATATCTGAAGAAATAACCACCAAAACTTTCCAAATTTGATGGAAACTATAAACCTGCAGTCCAAAAAGTTCAACGAACCCTAAGCACAAGAAACATGATGAAAACTACACCAGGGTACATCATAATAAAATTGCTCAGCACTGGTGATAAACAGAGAATCTTAAAAGCAGCCAAAGAAAAAAGACACATAATATACAGATAAAAAGACATAAAAATGACAGCAGATTTCCTGCTGGGAACAATGCAAGAGAGAAGATGGCGGAGCAATACGTCTAAAGTACTGAGGGGGGAAAAGACTGCCAACCTAGAATTCTATACCCAGAGAAAATGTCTTTGAAAAATGAAGTCCAAATAAAGATTTTTTTCAGATGAACAAAAGCCACAAGAATTCATCACCAACATAGTTACAAAAATTAAATTGAAAAAAATCCCGAATATTTGAAAACTAAAAAATATACTTCTAAATAATCTGTGGATCTTAAAAGGAGGTCAAAAGACAAATTAGAATGTATTCTGAACAGAATGAAAATAAAAACACAAGTATTATGGGTTAAAGTGTGTCCCCCCAAAAATTATATTCAAGTTCTAAACCCCAATATCTCAGAATATGACCTTATTCGAAAATAGGGTCATTGCGGATATAATTAGTTAAGTTAAGATGAGGTAATACTGGATAAGGTAGGCTCTTAATCCAATACAACTGCTCTCCCTACAAGAAGAGACACACACAGGAAGAACATCACATGATGACAGAGGTAGAGATTGGAGTGATGCACCTGCAAGCCAAGGTACACCAAGGATTACTGCCACCACCAGAAGCTGGGAAGGGGTAAGGAAGGATTCTACCCAAGGTCTCAGAGAGAGCACAGCCCTGCTGATACCTTGCTTTATTCCAGACTTCTAGCCTCCAGAACTGTGACAGAATAAATTTCTGTTGTTTAAAGCCACCCAGTTTATGGTACTTTGTTACGGCAGCCCAAGGAAACTAATACCACATATCAAAACGTGTGGGATAGCACTAAAACAGTACTTAGGGAAAAATTTAAAGCACTTAATGCTTATATTGGAAAATAAGAATCATCTCAAGTCAATGACATCAGCTTCCAAAGGAGAAAGGAGAAAGAAAGAAATAAATATCAGAGCAGAAAAGTATTTTTAAAAATCAATGAAACCAAAAACTGTTTCTTTGAGAATATCAATAAAATTGACCTTCTTCTAGCCCAACTGACCAGAAAAAAATAAAAGAGAGAAGACACCAGTTACCAATATCAGGAATGAGAGAGGTAACATCATTATAGATTTTATGAATATTTAAAACATAACAAGGAAACATTGTGAACATATTTACGGCAATAAATTCAGCAACTTAGATGAAATGGACAAATTCCTTGAAAGACACAACTACTAATGCCCACTCAAGAAGAAATAAAAATTTTACCTATTAAAAATGTTTAGTTGTATTAACTTTCCCACAAAGAAAATTTCAGGCACAAATCGTTTTATAAATCATTTCTCTCATACATTTAAGGAAAAAAATAATACCAATTCTATATATCTGCTTCTAAAAAATTAAAAAGAAATGAATAATTCCGAAATAATTCTGTAACGCCAGAATTACCCTGACAGCAAAACCAAAGACATTACAAAAAAATAAAACCAACCAATAGCCCTCATTAACATGGATAAAAAAAATTCTAATCAAATTTTGGAAAAAAAAAATCTGTCACTATATAAAAATGGCAATACACTACGATCAAGTAGGGTTCATCCAAGAAATGCACAGTTAGTTTAACATTTGCAAATCAATGTAATGCACCATGCTAACAAACTAAAAAAGGCAAAGCATATGTTCATCTCAATACACGCAGAAAAATCATTTGAATCAATCCAACTTCCATTCCTAATAAAAACTTGCAGAAAACAAATAATAGAAGGGAACTTTCTTAACCTGATAAACAGCATCTATGAAAAATCTATAGCTAACATCATAGTTAATGGTCACAAACTGAATGCTATCCCTCTAAAATTAGGAACAAGACAAGGATGTCCACTCTCACCTTTTCTATTCAATATTCTACTAGAGTTTCTAGCCATGGCCATTAGGCAAGAAAAAGAAACAAAGGCCATCCAGATTGGCAAGGAGGAAGGAAAACCATCTCTATTCACAGACAACATGACTGTCTGTCTAGAAAATCCTTTGGAATATACATACATAAAAGCTTTTAGAACTAACAAATGGATTTAGAAAATTAGTAGGATACAAGATCAATATAAAATATCAATTATAGGGGCCACCCGGTGGCATACTGGTTAAGTTTGCATGCTCTGCTTCAGCGGCCCAGAGTTCACAGGTTCGGATCCCGGGCATGGACCTAGGCACCACTCATCAAGCCATGCTGTGGCGGCGTCTCACATACAAAATAGAGGAAGATGGGCACAGATGTTAGCTTAGGGTTAATCTTCCTCAGCAAAAAGAGGAAGATTGGCAATGGATGTTAGCTCAGAGCCAATCTTTCTCACCAAAAAAAAATATATATCAATTGTATTTCTAACAACTATCAACAAAAAATCTGAAATAGAACTCTTTAGAGATACCATTTACAATAACACCAGAATATATGAAATTCTTAGGGATAAATCTGACAAAGTATGTGAATGATCTGTACACAGAATATTTTTTTAATGTTGTAAGAATTTAAAGAAGGCCTAAATAAATGAGGAGTTATATTTTGTTCATGGGTCAGAAGACTCACTGCTAAGATGTGAATTCTCCCCAAATCTATCTATAAGTTTAACACAATCCCAATCAAAATTCTAGCAAGCTTTTTTACAGAAATTTATAAGCTGATTCTAAAGTTCACATGGGAATGCAAAGAATCTAAAAGAGTCAAAACAACTTTGAAAAAAAGAACAAAGTGGAAGGACTAACACCACATGATGCAAACACTTATTATAAAGCTACAGTAATCAAGACAATGCTATATTGGCATCTAGATAGACAAAGAGACCAATGGAACAAATAAAGAGAGTCCAGGAATAAGCCCACACAAATATGGACAATAAGTGTCAACAAAGACGCAAAGGCAAAATCAGTAGAGAAATGATAGTCTTTTCAAAAATAGTGCTGGGATTGGATATCCATATGAAAAAAAAAGGAACTCTGATCCATATCTTGCACTATATAAAAAATTTAACTCAAAATGGATTACAAACTTAAATGTAAAATCTACAACCATAAAAACTTCTAGGATAAAATTTAGGTGGCTTTGAGTTAAGCAAAGATTTCTTAGATACAATACCAAAAGCACAATCCGTAAAAGAACAAATTGATAACTTTTCCTACATCTAAATTAAAATCTTCTGCTTTTGAAAAGACACTATTAAAAGAATGAAAAGACAATCAACAGAATGAAATAAAGTATTTACAAATCACATATCTGATAGAGGAAGTGTACCAAAAATATATAAAGAACTCTAAAACTCAATAATAAGAAAACAATAACCCAATAAAAAGATATGGGCAAAAGATTTAAGCAGACATTTAACCAAAGAAGATATACATATGGCAAATAAGAACATTAAAAAGATACTCAATAACAGTAGTCACTAGAGTAATACAATTTAAAATCACAATTAGATAAACCATACCTATTAGAATGGCCACAGTTTAAAAAGCCTGATCTTATCAAGTGTTGGAAAGGATGTGAAGGAACTGCAACTGGCATTTGTTGCTGGTGAGAATGTAAAATGGTAGGACCACTCTGGAAAACATTCTGGCCGTTTCTTAAATAGTTAAAAGTACACCTACCAACAATTCCACTCCCAGACATTTACCGAAGAAAAATAATATATCCATACAAAGACTTGTACATGAATGTTCATTGCAGTTTTATTCGCAATAGCCAAAATCTAGAAACAATCGAAACGTACCATAAGTTAAATGTTAAATGGATAAACAAATTCTGGCATATGCATACAATACTAAGCAATAAAAAGGAATGACCTATTGATATACATTACATGGATGGCTCTCAAAATATGCTGAGTAAAATAAGTCAGATGAAAAAAATACATACTGTATGATTCCTTTTCTATAAATTCTAGGAAATGCAAAGTAATTTTATAGTAACAGAAATCAGATCAGTAGTTGCCTAGGGATGGTGAGGGTGAAAATAGGCATGTGTGAGGGATCACACAGGGGCATGAGGACACTTTTTGGAATAATAGATATGTTCATTATCTTGATTTTGGTGATGGTTTTACACGTGTGTACATATGTAAAAACTTACCAAATTATATACTTGAAAATGTGCAGTGTACTATATGTCAATTTATACCTCAACAAAGCTTTTAACACGCCTGGAACACAAACTGGGGAAAATTTGAGCACCACAGTAAATAATGATAGTAATGTATCATAATACATTGAATTTTTTTTTTAACATGTGAGTTCATCTGAAAAGGAGAAAGAAAAGTAACAAAGAAGCCTCTCCTTTGGAGAAGAATGCCAGATAAAAAATATAAAATGAATGAGATAATCAGAAAAATGATCATTTTGCAACCCCAATAAAATAATTTAATCAGGTGAAAATCAGCAATGGATGCTAAAAGATGGTACTCTCTTCTTAAGAGATAACATGTATGTTATATATTTCACACTTCATTAAAGCAACTAGCCTTCTTAGTCTAATAATTTTACGTTTGCTGATATTTCTCACCCATTCCCTTTGCATCAAGTCAACCTGGTGAGCTTCTCTTGCAAAGGGCAGCAGTTCTGATAAACATATGTTGAACTATAAAGCCATGGCAGCATTCTCCAGGGAAGACTTTCTTTGATACAAATGATTAATTCTGGCAATAGTACAGAAGTTATTTGCAAGTCCTGTTCTAGTCTGCAAAATAACTTAGATCTCCCTTTCAAGTCATTTTCACAAACAAGAGAGATATTCACAAGAGTCAATGAAGAAAAACGCTTTTTCACTATGTTGTCTGAGCTTTTTGTGATAATGACAGGGATAAGTATTCAATTTCTAAATATTTTATGAGATGAGATTGAAGCAAAGAGACTTGGTCATGTTTATCTTCCGTTCTTCTTGCTATCTGTGATAGGTGATATTCTTCTATTCTATGGAAACAAAAATAAAATAGAAAAAAATCTCAAACGTTACTGACATGTTTCTAGAGGCAAAGTATGCAATTTGAACATTTCACCTCTGGCAATTTCAGTATTATTTTATTTCAATTAGCTAGGGACTACTGCTTTATACAGCTGCAGGTGTAAAAGGAGTAAAATTTCTCCAGTGATTGAAGCTGCTGCCAGTATTCTGGTAGGAATTTTGAACATCTTTTGCCTTCCCTCCTCCTCTTCCTTTTAGGCATCAAAACATCTGGGGAAATTAAGTCAATTAGGAAGTGTTCTCTTCTACTTAGAATACATCTTCAGTTTAAAAAAAAACTTTTTTTAAGCTTTACAATACTAGAAAGTTATATTAGTCATTATTAAAAGGCTGAAACCATCAGAGAATCAAAACCACAAAAAACTAAGATCATATTACATATTTCTGAATTTGAAAGTAGTGTGATAACTTTTAAGGAAATAAGGTAAATCTGAATGATTTTTTAAAGGAAATTATAAATAAAGAAAACAGATTTATATTTCTCTTTTTCTGTTTTTACTAGGAATATATTTCTCAGTTCTTGTTTCCTATGTCTACCCAAGGCCGCCAAAAATTTTCTTCCACTTTAATATAGGGAAATTATTTATTTATTCATGGTATACTATTCTGTTTCCACCCCAAATGGTCTAACATCAATTGAGTGTACTGCAATTCAATTATGGCACTAAGTGTCAGACTCCACAGTTTCAAGGCTCAGTCTTCCACAAGACTGCTCTCACTTTAGAAGCCAGCTACAAGTCTCAGAGGTCCCCAGGCCACCCGCACTTCTGATGAACTGGCTACCAATCCAGGAGGTCTCCATGACCCCCTTCAGATTCAATAACTCACTAGAATAACTCACAGAACTCAGGAAAGTGCTATACTTATGAGTACAGTTTTATTATAAAGGATACACACATGAGGACCAGACAAATGAAGAGACTTGTGGAGGAATGTCTAGAAGGGAATGCAGAGCTTCCACACCATCTCCCATGCAGTCAAAGCATGTCACCCTCCTGGCACATCTATGCGTTCACCAACCATGAAACTCTACTAGGCTTCACTGTCCAGAGTTTTTATTGGGGTTTCTTTACATGGGCATAATTGATTAAATATTGGCCATGTGATTGAACCCAACCTGCAGCCCTCCTCGCCTCCCCATGAGGTTAGGCTGGCCCAAAGTTACAAGCTTCTAATCACATGGTTGGTCTTTCTGGTGACCAGCCCCCATCCTGAAGCTATCTAGGGGCCCACCATGAGTCACCTCGTTAGCCTAATAAAGATATTCCTATCACTCAGGAGTTTCCAAAGGGTTTTAGGAGCGCCATGCCAGGAACACAGGACAAAAACCAGACAAATTCTTGATTATACCACCTATGCCTAGCTGGTTCGGGTGCCTTTGAGGAGCCACATAAGCTACTCCCACATTGCCCGTTGTTAGGGTTCAAAGACTAGAATTATCCTATCCCACCTGTTCTGGGTTTGATGTTACTCCATTTGCTCAGCTCCTTCTTGTGATTCATCAAATAGGTTGGTCATTCCATTGTCACATCCTTGCCTCCACCTTTCAGTGGAGGCCCATATCTCCGCTTCTTCCAGATTACATCTTCATCTTCTCTGCCCACAAATTTTCTTCCATTTAATCAATTATATAATACTCTTGGATTAACAAATTAATGCCTTGAGAGAACAAGCTGCCTAGAACTAAACACCTTAATAGGATCAAGAACTAAGACAGCGTATACGAACATGACTTTACTATTGCAGGAAATTCTTGTCCGGTAAGATAAAGTTGCAGGAATTCCTGAAAATTAATCCAAATAATCAACTATTCAACTAGTCCCCTCTCAAAACAACAGATTGCTCATCAGAGTAAATAGCTCCTCCTGTGAACAATACATAACTCGAAAGGGCAATTTACATGTTTACCAAATGAGGATTGCTCAATCTCAATTAGCTCCTTGTCATTGAAAAACCCCCTAAAACCATACCTCAAATTCTTATAAATATCTGCCCTTGATCTCTCCTTTTCGAAGTTACTACTGAGATCTGTCAAGAAGGTGGTCTCCCTTACTGAAGAATAATAAACCTCGATTTGCTTAATCAACATATTACTTCAGTAGTCTTTTTAGGAAGCTGACCATCAATAACAGCCACTAAAACTTTTCTTCCTGTAAGATTCAGATAAGGGTAGCCCTTCCTATCTAACCCGTTTGACCTAGTCTCACAGAAATGATTCTGATGTGGGATGTTGATGATCCTCTGGCTACTATTTCTCTGAGCAATAAACTTTGACTCTGACCCTGGAGTCTTAGATCTTCTGATAGCATCCACAGAACTACAGCAGGCTAACTTCTTACCCTGCAAGCAGGGTAAAATCTTAAAATCCTCACAGTTCTTGACAACCTGTTATATTAGAAAATAGAAATAAAGGATTTCTAGATAATAACATGTGAATGATAATACTCTTAAGTGGCTCTTTTATATGAAAGGACAAAATAGAAAATGGAATTGACAAAAATCCTTTTAAGCTTAACTTCTAGTGGAGTTGGATATTTGATTTTAAGCAGTCCACAGAATGTCAAAGAAAGAGTTGGTGACATAATTCAGATTTTTTTAAATGAACTTAAACCATTTGTATGTGTAGATACAATATACAAGTGAACACAAATGATTTTGTTTTTCTAGAAAGTATCTAGCATTATTCAAAACAATATTGTTTATTTGTTGTCTAGGTAGAAATGTTAGAAATTTTCTTTTGACTTTTTAATTTTTTTAATTCCTAGGAAAACTATTGGTAAGAAATGATACCATTCAAGAATATGGGTTGGCCGACCAAAAAATGGGCAGAGGAAATGAACAGACACTTCTCCAAGGAAGATATACAGATGGCCAATAGGCACATGAAAAGATGCTCAACATCACTAATCATCAGGGAAATGCAAATCAAAACAACACTAAGATACCACCTCACGCCCGTTAGAATGGCTATAATCACCAAGACAAAAAACAACAAATGTTGGAGAGGATGTGGAGAAACAGGAACCCTCATACACAGCTGGTGGGAATGCAAATTGGTGCAGCCTCTATGGAAAACGGTATGGAGATTCCTCAAAGAATTAAAAATAGAGATGCCCTATGATCCAGCCATCCCACTACTGGGAATCTATCCAACGCACCTGAAATCAACAATCCAAAGAGGCTTATGCACCCCTATGTTCATTGCAGCATTATTCACCATAGCCAAGAAGTGGAAGCAACCTAAGTGTCCCTCGACTGACGATTGGATTAAGAAAATGTGGTATATATATACAATGGAATACTACTCAGCCATAAAAAAAAGACAAAATCGTCCCATTTGCAACAACATGGATGGGCCTGGAACGTATTATGTTAAGTGAAATAAGCCAGAAAGAGAAAGACAAACACTGTATGATCTCACTCATATGTGGAATATAAACCAACACATGGACAGAGAAAACTGGACTGTGGTTACCCGGGAAGTGGGGGTGGGGGGTGGGCACAAGGGGTGAAGGGAGTCATATATGGGGTGATGGACAAACAAAAATGTACAACCCAAAATTTCACAATGTTAGAAACCATTAAAATATCAATAAAAATCAAAAAAAAAAAAAAAAAAAAGAATATGGGTTGGTTGAGGGCAATAACGTTTTATTGTCATCTTTGTACATGACAGTGTCCTACATATGATACAGTCTCAATAAAAAAAAGGATGGAAGAAAAAATATGAGGAAATAAAATATGCTTTATTAAAGCATAAAAAGCATATGTTTCCAAAATGAAAAATAGAGAAGCATAAAAAGAAAGGTAAGCTTATGAACAAATAAAAGAGAGAAGAAAGGAGGAGTTAAAAGAGAAGAAAATCATAAAGGAGAAGGGGAAGATCATGATGGAGAAGAAAAGAAAGAGACAAACTAAACGATAGAATTCTTTTTGTATCACACAACTGTAACATGGCAAGAAATTCTCAAGACTTAGTCAAGTTTTGGCAGAAGCTATAGGGATTACAGAATTTGTGTTTAAAAAATTAATAAAGAAAAGTGAAGCAAGTCACATAAAGGGCACAGAATAGCTTTCTTTCTTTTTTCTCATCTGTGGGGATTGTCTAAGACACTGTTTTCCAGAGGCTCCCAGACCACAGCCAAGAAGTGCTGAAGCTGGTTCACAGGCCACTGCAGGGTCCACAGCTGAAACCAAGGTTTGTATGCCTAATACCCAATACACAGGTGGGTGAGACTCCTCCTGGGTCCCTTGGCATATGGTACTGGATCCCACGGCACCTACAAAGTCACTTTCGTCCATGGATGGGTGCCAAAATGTTTTTGTTGGGGGAGGGCGGCACAACAAAGGACATCTTATTCAGTCATGTTGCTGACATCACTCTTGAGAACACACCATTTCTAATTTCATGGTATATCTATATTAGATGTTCATTAAATGTTTGTTGACTGAATAAATTTAGGGTAGAGTTCCGGCAAAGTATACTCATGTATTTAAGACTTCAGAATCCAAGGCTTCAATAATATGGCTTTCTTTTTGCACTTTAGCTGGTTTGATTGAATTTTTTATATACGTCAAGTGCTTAAAGTCTCACCATCTATCACTAAAAGGAAACGCTTTCTGGTGGAATCCCAGCTTTTTCATGTAAATTCAACCAAATAATTTTTATTTTACGCATAGAATATAGTTCTGTTCCTCTAAAGCATATCTTTATTATTATGGAAATGATTTTTTTCCTTTATTGGTTATCTGATTGGGAAATATGGGCCCTTGTCTTTTGTCTTGAACTTATTGCCCTTTAAGTGGTAGATTGCGCCTAACCCTAGAATATAAAAATAAAGGAGATATAAACATAAACAATCCACCTGGGAATAAAATAGAGAAGAGAATCAACAGACTATCATATCTCATTCCCCTTTTTCTGTGAATGATGTGGCTGAGCAGAAATCAAGACAGTAAAAAGCAAAGTGATTTAATGAATCAATGTAGTTCTCTTGTTTTGACTTAGAATCATAGTGTGTTAAACCCAATGAACCATTCATCAATACAGCTGTAAACTCTCAATGTGTGCAAAATTAATCGTGTACCATATGGGATTCAGAAATAAAGACCCCAACCTCCACTAAGTTCAGCTTGGCTAAAGCCCTACTGCATTTCAACTGTTAAAAATCTCACAAAACTTCATCCAGTTTTATACATGACTACACAAATTTTCCACTGCTCAAAACTTCCCTTGCAAAATTCTTGCAACTTGAAACTACAGATGAATAGGATGATCACTGCAGAGGATTTTCCTGTTGTTTCACTGTTGTGGAGTACGTCTAGGGCTAAGTCAGAATGAGTCTGAATACTGCTTCAGACTGGAGGAGGAAGCTAAGGCCCCAAAGAAACAGGCTCATGTAGCAGGGCCAGGGCCAGGGCTGGTGAATGATCAGCTAACAGTGAGGCAAGCACTCAGAGGCCTAGCAGGTATTGAAGGCATGACAGTATCATACCCCTTTTCCCTTTCACACCCTACTAATGTACCCATTCACATGTGTGGGACCCAGCAGCAAGGAATCCAAGAGTACACAGAAACAGACATTGACAATGACTGGAAGTTAGGTGAGCAGCAGTCACTGCCAGGTATCATTCCATGTTTAGCAGGACCAGCCACCATGGTCCTTATAGGACCAGCCTATAAGGAAAGGTGGGAAGGACTGGCCTGGGGCAGACTCAAAATATGTTCCCAGCCAAAAGATCCAACAGCAATTTAGGAAGGGCCCTCACTGTAGAAGAGACCAAGGGAAGTGCTGAATTACCTCCAATAGGATGTTTATACTAGAGATTTTTTTAAAAGGCCAAGGCTCACTTGTGTCAAGAGGGTCTTCCATGCTAGTAGATAATGTGTGCTGCCTAGATCTGACTCTCAGCAGCTTCTCATTCCCCCAGCTCTTGGGAGTGTTGACTGCTGACAGCTTGCAGATGAGTCCCTCTCCAGGAATGCCCTTGGCCAAAAGACGCCACTTAGGCCTACGCTATGCCCCCTCCTCAGGGATGGCCTACAACCAACTAACGACGCAGTGGCTTAAAGATCTAGCCTCTCTGACTCAATTAGAAATCCTCTGTAGGATCACCATGCCAGATCTCCCCACAGGAGAGCAGAGATCTCTGTAGCAACTGCATCCAAGTTCAACCTCTCCCTCTCCTAATCCTGCTTCCTTCACACCTCTACAGCGTTTTTATAGAGTCATACTATCGAGTCACTCCATGAAGAGGTTTACTGTAGCATATTCATGCATTTTTCCCTTCCTTCCTTTCTTCCTTCCTACTTTCCTTTCTTCCTTCTACTTAGACAAACCCCCAAAGATTTGAGGCTGTTGCAGTGTGCCATATCAGAAAATAACAGTGGTTAGCCATATCTTCCTTCCTTCCTTACAATAAACAGTGTTCACTTTAATTATTTATAGTTTTATTCTGAAGGAAAAAAATAGAAATTCTACTTAGTTTTAACCATTTAAAATATTTTTATCTATAATTGACATGGTCTATGGCAGCTGGACTCAGAATTTTAGCTTAAAACATTTCTGTTAGCTCAATAATATCAACCTAAATCCTAAGAAAAATCTGAATTTTCTATTAGACTGTAACTTCTCCCCCATTTTATATGGAGATATACTGAAGCCTCTTAAGATTTCAAATTCACTAAACTTTCTAAAGCGAATTTTAAAGAGTAAAAAATGGATTATTTCAATGAATTAACCATTATTTACAGATATAGAAGAGATAAATGGATGGATGAATAGATAGATGACAGATATAACACATTCATGAGGAAAAAAATGGTCAATTCAGACAGTAAAAGCAACTAAGCAAATTCAGACTCCCAGATGAAAGATGAATCCTTTATAAAACAAAATGATACAGCCATTTGTGGTAAAAAAAAAAAAAAATAGATGCGAATAGCACACAGGGAGGTTTATAAATGAAATAAGAGCAGTTAAAATTATTCTGACACCTCTGACCATAACTCTTGTTATTGTAAAAACAACGTAATTGAACATAACTTTGAACTAGAAATTTCATAGCTTGCCATTCATCTTCCCAAATAAATTAGTTAATGGCTGTATATATAAGGATATGACAGAAGAAAGAAATTTATTATTACTGCAGTTATAATTCATGTTTATTTTAAAGACTATCTGTACAGACAAAATAATGCATATGGTTGAATAACTGTCTGATGGACTATATCAATGTAGGTAAAGTACTAGGTTTTTTAAGATTTCACTTAAGCCTTATACTATTCATTGAAGGCAATTTTACCTAAATTATTTCACTAATCAGTTTTTAAATGAATAAATTAAAGTCAATACAACATAGTGTCAAAATAACAATTTAGTTCAACTAGTTCAACTAAAGAAAAATAAAAGGTCAACTAGGTGTGTCTGGAAATATGATCAATAATTTTCAGTGATTTTGCTAACACTTCTGACCCTTATTGATAAGTCCAAGTATTTTTTGTCAGTAGTTATCAATAGTTGACCTAAACGTGTAGGCAAGTGCTATTTTGCTCTGAAAATAATCAACAGAATATGTAACAAATTATGGAGACAAATGTAAGTCTTTGTGTAGGAATACACCCTGAATATACCAAAATAGTGCACATATTTGCCTTTTTATAACTTTTTTTATTAGAGAGAAAATTTAATGTGGTTCATGGGTTCTATTTTTAAGCACAGCAGAGTAATAAGAGATTTAGACCTGTGTTAAATCCCAGGTGGGTGACTTATTTGCTGCATGTTATTAAACAAGCTGTTAAACTGTCTGAAATCTATTATTTCCTCTGTACAGTGGAAAAATTAACATCTACCTTGAAGAGTTGTAATAATTTGGAAGAATGTGTACAAAATGACTAGGACAATAGCAGGTGCATGGTATGCCCTCTCTATACTGACTTCCTCCCCTCCCCTGGCCCCAGTCCTGTTATTAGTGCACCATGGGATTTTAAGTAAATCACTCTTTAGGTCTCAGTTTTACTCTCTGTACAAAGACAGAGCTGAACATTAGTTCAACATTAGTTGAACATTCAGCAACAATTCACAACCCAATGTCATGACACACTCATGTCATGAGCAGCTGGGCAATGTGTCACAAGTAGTTCAACCAAATAATAATTAAATTACCAAGATTTACAGATACTTTTCTTTTAAAAATGTGCAGCTGTTCCAAGGTTATCCCCATTATAACAACAAAATGTCACTGGCACTTGTACTTGGTTTTGAGGTGGAATAAATGAAGCAGAGTTTCAAACAACAAAGATAGAATTGCTCATAATGCACAGGCTACTTTATCTCATGTAACAGCCTTTATGTATCCTTAACAGTTTTGTGATTATGAATTATTATAATTCTCATAAATTATACTTACCTGAAAATTTCTGAGTGATGTTATCTATGCACATGTTTTTAAAAGGACAAAGATAAAGCTAGTTGAGGTAAAAAATAAAGTCTGTAGTTGTACATGTTTTACTTCTCTGCAAAACTCTTTGGCATTTCTCAAGTCAGGATATGCTGATGAGAATGTTCTGAAGTACAAACATAATCATCCTTGACGTTTGTTCAGTGGAAAAAATGTTGGGCATCACTGGATGACATCATCTCTGAACAACTTTTCAGCTGCAAACCTTTGTGATTCTATATTTTCCCAAATGCTTTTACAAGTAAACACCCTTTGGCAAAAGAAAGACTTTCAGAAACTGTTTGAAAAACTTTGTAATAACAGTAAACATTACAAAGTATTACAGCATAATTTGTGTATATTATAGGAGATATTAAACACAATGGAATTATTTTTTAGTTCAAATGACAAAACCCACTTTAGAAAAGGACATGTCTAAAGCATGGTGTACTCTATCTGAGGCAGAACTGGTGGTTCATAAACATAGAAAAGGCTCAGAAAGGCATCTGACTTGGTTTTGCAGTACCTCTGATTAGCTGCCCATTCACCACTCTTTTTAATATCTTATATTTCTTCTGATACGGAAAGTATAGTACTCCTGGTAAAATAAGGCAATATTTTAATTCCATGCTCAACCTACTTGAAATATCAATCAAGAACATAATAGTATATACTGTGGGAGCAAAATATGAGTATTTTATCTTTTTGGAATAAACACTGTATTAATATTCTAAGATTGCTTAACAAACACCACCAACTGGCTTAAAACAATAGAAATCTATTCTCTTACATGTTTGGAGGCCAAAAGTCAGAAATCGAGGTGTCAGCTGGTTGATTCCTTCTTGAGGCTCTAAGGGAGAATCTGTTTCATGTCTCTCTCCCAGTTTCTGGTGGCTGTCAGAGTCCTTGATATTCCCTGACTTGTAGACACATACTCCAGTCTTTGCTTCCATCTTCACATGGCCTTCCTCTCGGTGTGTTCTCTTCTTTGTCTCTGTATGTCTCAAATCTTCCTCTCCTTTCTCTTATAAGGGCAGTAGTCGTTGGATTTAGGGCCTACTCTAAATCCAGAATAATCTCATCCTAAGGTCCTTAACTTAATTATATCTACAAACACCCTATTTCCAAATAAGGTCACACTCAGAGATACCAAAGGTTAGGACTTGGACGTATCTTTTTGAAAGACACTATTCAACCACCACAGTCTGCCCTCTGGCACCCCCAAAATTCATGTCAGTTCCACATGCAAAGTACAATAACCCAACCCAGCATCTCCCAAAGTCTCACCCATTACAGCATCACCCCTAAATCCAAAATCTCATCTAAATATCACCAGCTCAAAAAATCCCATATCTCACCCTCCACATCATCTACATCAGGTATGGGTGAGACTTTCTGCATGATCCATCCTAAGGCAAAATTATTCTCCATCCGTGGATCTGTAAAACTAGAAAATAAGTTATCTGTTTCCAAAATACAATAGTGAGACACATACAGTATAGACATTCCTATTTCAAAAGGGAGAAAATGGAAATATAAAGGGGTCATTGGTCCCAAGCAGGTTTGAAATCCAACACGGAAAATTTCATTAGGTTTCAAGGCCTGAGAAAATCCTCTGTAGCTCAAACCTCTGCCCTCTGGGCCCACGGACTCTCCCTTGGCCTCTGCCTCTTGGTCTGTAGAGGTTCTGTCAGCCCCTGTCTCTGCATCTGCAGCACTGCCCTTAGAGTCATTCTTCCTTTTTCTTGAAGAGTGGTATATGTTTACAGCCGAGTAGCTCTATCAGCCTGTTTCCTTTTTGCAGAACTTTGGGAGCCCAACATTCTTTCATTTTGTCCAGTCTCAGTCCAAGCTGGTAGCATTTCTGCTGGTATAAAATTCTAAAAACCTTGTCAGTCTCCTGTGTAATTCATGGGGTTCCACATAATTAGACAAGAGAGTTTTCAACAGAACCTTCCTGGATAACTCCATCTGTATTCCTGGCTTCTGCTAAAACGACTGATTGACTCCATGAGTCACATGCCTAATCTCTTCAGCAAAAGTAGTCCAGCCACACCCTTGGCCCTGTCTCCAGAACATGCTTTTTCTAACAGTAAATTTCCTAACTTTAGCATCCTTTGTGATGTGGATAGACCAAGAGCCTTCCAAATCATCAAGTGCTTGTTACTTTTTGCTTAAGAGTTCCTTCCTCAATTTATCTCTTTCCTCTTGAAATGTACTATAAGCTGTACCCTCAAAACTTTGCTTGGGAATCTCCTCAGCTAAATACCCAAGTTCATAGCTTATAAGTTCTCTTTTCCACCCAACAGTACATCAAAATTCAGCCAAGTTTTCTGACACTTTATAACAAGGATCATCTTTCCTCTAGTTTCCAACAATACGTTCCTCATTTCCTTCTGAGATCTCACCAGAAATACCTTTAATATTCATATTTCTATCAACAGTCTCTACAAGGAAATCTGGAATTTTTCTATCATGCACCTCAAAATTCTTCCAACCCCTACCCATTATCCAACTCCAAACCACTTCCACATTTTTGGGTATTTGTTACAGCAGACTCCACTCTTGGTACCAAAATCTGCATTAGTCAAGTTTCTACCAGAGAAACAGAACCAGCAGATGTACATATATATACACATATATATACACACACACACACACACATAAAGAGATTTATTCAAAGGAATTGGGTCTGGCTTGGCAAATCTGGGGTCTGGGGTCTCTAGGGCATGCTGGAGGGCTGGAGACTCCAAGGCATGAGCTGAGTCTGCAGTCCACAGGCAGAATTTCTTCTTCCTCAGAGAAACTCCAGTTTTGCTCTTAAGGCCTTTCAACTGATTGGATGAGACCCATCCACATTATCAAGGATAATCTCCTTTACTTAAAGTCAACTTATTGTAGATCTTAACTGCACCTACAAAATATCTTCACAGCAACACCTAGATTAATGTTTGATCGAATAAGTGGGTACTACAGCCTAGCCAAGTTGACACATAAAGCTAACCATCACATGCATCCTATATTATAAGATCATAGTAAAACACTTAAAGTGATAAATTCGTTTTTCAGGTTGTGAGATGGAAGCACATTTGGAAAAAAAAAGAGAGAAACCAATGAGTGTGTTCTTGGGAAATGTGTTTTCCCAGGGTATTGGTGATGGTTTTTCTAGAATATAAACGGTAATAAAAATATACCTCGGGAACAGATTATTCTCACATAGAGTTCCTCAGGGCAGAAATCTCAAATGAAAATGGGTTTCCAGGTAGTATTTCTGCCAAAACAGAGGAGAGGAATAAATAAAGGAAGGAAGGAAGAGAGGGAGGGAGAAAAGAAGGAAAGAAGAGTTGTCCTAGGACTCATAATTTGGATGATTAGCTATCAAAAGATATTCTTGGGCATAGAGCCATAATCCAGGTACAAAGCAGAGCAAAGATAATAGATTTATTCTTCACTTGGAGAAAAATATCTAGAGAAAATATTACATGTTAAGAGTTTACCATATACTAGATACTACCCTAAGTTTCAGATACCGAGAAACAAAAATTGGTATATTACATGAGATGAATATAATAAATGAAATTTAAACTAGTTAAAAGCAAGAAGACAACCCATTACACAGCAACCACAACAACAGGCATTGTGCTAGACACTTACTTAATAATAATCCAGAAGGCAAGAATTTTTATTTCCATTGTACAGATGAGGAAACCAAGGCTCAACTATATTAAGAAAACTACTGCGTATAAAAATTAAGATTCAAACACGTTCTACTTAGAATCTACTTGATTCCACAGTCCATTCATTCTCTACTGCTCCCAACAGTCTCTCCTAGGAATGCTCACAATGTTTATGGGAGTGGACATCCAGTGCACACAGAACCAGCTTAACACCACCACCAAATTGACTGTGTCATGGTCTGGTTGGCTATTTTTCTTTTTTTACAAAATAGTAACTCAATATTACACACACACAAACACACACATACACACACACTATACCAACAGTTTAAACACTGAAAAGGGAGTTTTACTCCCAATCCAGACACACGTCTGACTGCTCACGGATAACTATCATCAACACTTCTTATGTATCTTTTCAGAAATTTCCCAGACCCATATATTCTTCTACATCTTTTGTTTGGGAGGGGCGGGTGAGGAAGATTGGCCCTGAGCTACCATCTATTGCCAATCCTCTTTTTGCTGAGGAAGATTGCTGAGGAAGATTGGCCCTGGGCTAACATCTGTGCCCATCTTCCTCTACTTTATATGTGGGACGCCTGCCACAGCATGGCTTGATAAGCAGTGCATAGGTCCACGCCGGGGATCTGAACCTGTGAACCCTGGGCTGCTGAAGTGGAGTGTGTGAACTTAACCACTACGCCACTGGACCAGCCCCTCTTCTACATCTTTTGAAAGACAAAAATGAGGAACATATTTGACACTTTATCCAGTACCTTGTTTTCTTTCTTTTTTCTTGTTCTTTCTCTTTCTTTTCCTAATTAATGAAATATTTTTCCTCAGTACATAAAGATCTACCTCACCTATTTTGATGAGTAGTTTAGCTTTGTAGTTTATTTCTTGTCTATGCACTAATACATTTAACCAGTTCTCTATTAATGAGCTTTTAAGTTTTTTTTCACTTTTTGATGTTCAAATAAAGCTGAATGCAACTTTTTCACACAAGTGAGTTTTGGTTTCTTTTGCTCTGATTCTTCTCCAGCCTGGCTGCTCATATCTGAGTGTTACACAGACCTTGGTGTTTGCGGTCTACCACTCCTGTGCAGATCAGCAACTCCCTCACAAAAGAAAGTCTCTAGGAAGTCCTGCTTGCTTTATTCTACAAAGCTTAAAGAACAATATGAGTGAGCAAGTGTCGTGAATTAGATGTTGTTCTTATTGAAAACAGACTCTTTACAGATTAACTTTCAACTCCAATCATCCACAAAACGCTGTAACAAATAACATGGCAAAGAGACTGAAAATGCTTAATAAAGCTAAAAGAAAGCAGTCATTTTTCATTATACTTCTTAAAATTTCATTGAGCTCTGTTTGGAAGCCCCTACCAGCCTGAAGATTCATACATTATTTTCTTAGTGATTCCTTAGCCCTTATGCAAATTTTCACTTGGCAAGCAGAGACCTGATTTTCCTTTTATTGAACGGAAACTGAACAATATCTCTCTTTTTATTTATATTTTTTGGAACACTAATCATCTAATAAGATATCACCTGAACCTGCCTTCTAGTAACACTGGGACACAACCATTATTATAGCACTATTGTGTAATCTTTGCAAATATCTTTCATTTGGCTTTATTTATAACATCTGAGGGCTGTATCATTTCAAACACTATTCAGTTAAACTTCTTCAATAAAAGGTTAATTCAGTGGTAGAATGAACTGGTAAAGTGTTCAATAAGTTTTTGTTAATAGCAAAAGAATAAGAAAGAATTAAAAGTGGACTATTATTTGGGCCAGGATAGCCGAAATATCCCTGAATGACCATAACTTTTCACTTTTCAAGAACTGTATCATTATAGGGCAGATCAGCACCTTACAAGTTGTTGTTCCAAAGAACACTCTTCACAGAATGTTAATAGGTATAAGAACAAAAAAGGGCATTTAGTGTGTAAATGTGCATTATGAAACTCCAAAAAGGTACACAGAATGCATCACTTCAATTTTTTTTTCCCTTAGCCCACTAGTTAGCATTCCCTGGTATTCCAGAAAGACCAGTATTTAACCTTAATTATGAATAGTTATAGAAAAAACAATTCTTTTTAAAAAATTCTTAGAATAATGTAACCTAGAATCAACTATCCCCGGCACTATGAAGAATACTTTTTTTAAATTTTACCAACCTTCATGGATGTAACAAATGTTTGTAAACATATAAACCTCTTCGGGAAAAAAATCACTTTTGACCTACTGATTTTCAAAATCTGCTTCCTGCCTACCTTTCCTAAATTTCTTTCCCACATTTCCAAGTCCATAAGTTTATTTTTTGAGATTTAAACAAAAAGTTACCTCTCCTGTTAAGCACTGAGTCCTCAACTGGCCCCTCCCCTCCAAGTTCCCAAGCTCTCGGGAAATCCACCACTTCATTGCATTGATCACACAGTTCTATAATTAGGAATTTATTTTTCTGCCTATTTTACTAGATCCAGAGAACCTGGGAGCCAGAGACAAGTTCTTAGTATCAGTATTAGTATTTAGAGTCACAGCATTTAAAATGGGCACCTGGAACTCTGCAGCATTCAATCTTTGTTAAATGAATAAGTGAACAAAAGTGTCAACAGAGCCTCCATGTTCTTCATGTTTTTGTCAATGATTTAAACCAGGAACTGAATCAGGCTTGTAGAGAATTTTTAAATTAATTTCTGCCAGAGAAGTATTTGTGTTTTTAAGTTAAATTTTAATACCTTTAGGCAAAGCATGCACTCCTCTTTCCAGAGTCCCAACATCACTCTATTTTCTCATATCTGGCAGCTTTGCACACTATTGTTCCCTGACTGACCCTCAGAGTAATTGAGTCTGCTGTTTTTGGACTGCATATTATATGAGAAATGATGTTCATTTCTGATATTTATGTTTACAGCTGCAAAATAAGTTGTACATACAGATTTAAATAAGATGTATTTTAATAGAAATAAAAGATTTGTACACTTAGGTGGGAAAAGAAATGAGAAAAATAGAAATAATATAACTTGATAGACTTTTTTTGTGTGTGTGTGAGGAAGATTAGCCCTGAGCTAACATCTATTGCCAATCTTCCTCTTTTTGCTGAGGAAGACTGGCCCTGGGCTAATATCCGTGCCCATCTTCCTCATAACTTGACAGATTTCTAAAGCAAGTTCTACAATACAATAACTACATAGTAGCCATTAGAGTGTATAATCGCCCCACAACCTTAATACTCATCTAGACCAGAACCAGAGGCTGACATGGAAAACGTGGAGAGGGTTCCCAGGATGGCCACCAAGATCATTAGCGGTTAGAAGAGAAAGCCTGATCACAGAGATTATCCCAAAAGAAGACTAGAGAATCACATCATGTGGCTGTGTCTAAATATGGAAAAGGACAAGCAAAAGCAGAGTCACTATTGATTTTAGTCAGCCAGCCAGAGCTCTGGAAACAGGAGGGGAAAAAATTTTTTAAAAGAAAGCAAACAAATTTTGTTTAAAAAAAAAGCGTTGTGGTGGCATAGTGGCTAAGTTCACATGCTCTGTTTGGCAGCCAAAGTTTTGCAGGTTCAGAGCCCAGGCACGGACCTACACCACTCATCAAGCCATGCTGTAGTGGCATCCCATATACAAAATAGGGAAAGATGGGCACAGATGTTAGCTCAGGGCTAATCCTCCTCAGCAAAAAGAGGAAGATGGGCAACAGATGTTAGTTCAGAGCCAAGCTTCCTCACTAAAAAAAAAAAAGAGTTGTAAATAGACAAATTCTGCTACAGAAAGAACAACAAAAAGGCAAGTTTTAGGCAACACTCTGAAGACACTCCTCTTCTCCGATCAAATAAGCAATCAGGTTCTTGAAGCAAGGATAATCTGCCAAGAAAGGAGTTCCAATAATCATGAGCCCAATTTACAGAACATGTTCAACTAAGCAAACTGTGTGTATTAGAGCTCTCCAGAGAAATAGAACCAATCGGATATAGATATATGAGAGGATATTTATTATAGGAATTGACTACAGCAGCTATGGAAGCCAAGAAGTCCCACAATCTGCCATCTGTAAGCTAGAGAACCAAGAAAGCCTGTGGTGTAATTCAGTCTGAGGCCAAGGGCCTGAGAGAGCCACTAGGTGGGGGAGGGAGGACCATGGGTGTAAGTCCCAGTGTCCAAAGACCTAAGAACCAGGAGCTCCAATGTCCAAGGGCAGGAAAGGTGTAAGTCCCAGCTCAAGCAGGGAGAGAGAGAATTCACCCTTCTTCCACCTTTTTGTTCTAGTCAGCCATCAACAGATTGAGCTCTCACATTAATGAGGAAAGATCTTTACTCAGTCTACTGATTCAAATGCTCATCTCTTCCAGAAACAACCTCAAGACACAGCCAGAAATAATGTTTTACCAGCTATCTGGGCATCCCTTAGCCAGTCAAGTTGACACACAAAATTAACCATCACACCGTGTAAACACATCCTGACTTCAGGTTTGTTTCCCTAGTAGAAAAATAGACCCAAAGAATATTAATTAATAAATACTTATTGAATATTTCCTCTGTGCTAGGTACCATGACTGGTGCTGAGAAAAAGAATTACAAAGGACAAGCTATAGTCCCTACACAGTCACATGATCCTGTGTAGTAGCCTCAGTTTCTTCTTACAACATACAATTTATATGCAAAAGAGCTGTTCCATCAGTAACATGTCTCTTTATGGCCAATGAATTCTGTGAGCATTCCCCTACTCTCCAAGGGTATCTATCGCTATCTTTGGTAAATCATGGTATTTGGGGTATTTTGAAAAGTCTCCGCTTTGAGATTCTGATATGCGCCCCCCACCAAGTTTGTGCTATTCCTGCTTGAGAATAGCAGGGTTAGTGGGGCTTGGGGATTGGAAAATAGAGAAAGAAATAGAGTCTAACATATCAACTAGATTTATTAATTCTAAAGTTACAGCATAAGTCAAAATTATGTACTACAAAGTCACCCATAAAAATCCCTAAATTCTCTGTAAAACACAGCATACATGGTTTTATATATACAACTTTATTCTGTAGCGTGTCTATAAATGTGCTATATATTCAATAATGTAAGCCATCTATTTCCTTAAAGAGATCATATTCAGGAATTACAGCACATGTTTTACAACTTGAGAAGCTTTAACAAATTTATGAATATATCAACTTTCTAGCTCTTCTTATTTCTTATAATCATTTTCATCTTACAGAGACAATTTTTAACTCTTTCTATAACTCTCTAATCAATGTTTCTGACCTGTTCTCAGTACAATATTTATTCCTACACTACTTTTAGGAAGCCATCATCATCCACCTGCCCAGTGGCATAAAGGCTACATTTCTCATCTTTGCCAAAGATGGAAAAGAGAAAATCCTCAACATAATTCACAACTCTCCTTCTTTAGGTATGTATAGACTGTTTCAGATTCCAGTGCATCCACGGCCTGAAGTCTACACTTTTGCCCCACCTTTTAAGTTATTCCTCTTACTGGCAAATAGATGTAGTTGAATTCGTGTAAGTTAAATGCCCATCTGATGCAATTCCACTGCAATTACGAAATGAATTAATAGTACTTAAAGCCAAAGCATGTCAAATGTGCTACAGATACACTGAGGAAAAAGCCACTAACTCTCTTGGGGCGGAGTGGGGGGGAATTAGGAAAAGCACCTCCACGGAGATAATATTTGGAGTCTTGAAGAATGTATAGGAAACTAACAATGAAAAATGGTGATGGTTAGGGGGCGGCCTCATGGCTTAGCGGTTGAGTGCTCGCACTCCGCTGCTGGCAGCACGGGTTCAGATCCCGGGCGCGCACCAACATGCCGCTTCTCCGGCCATGCTGAGGCCGCGTCCCACATACAGCAACTAGAAGGATGTGCAGCTATGACATACAACTATCTACTGGGGCTTTGGGGGGAAAAATAAATAAATAAAATCTTTAAAAAAAAAAAAAAAGAAAAGAAAAATGGTGATGGTAGATTGAGTATTCCGGCAAAAACATAAATGAATAAAAGAGACCCAAAACAATCCAATATGTTTGGGAAATTATGAAAAGTCCAAATCATCCAAGAAAAGGATATTGTGAGCATATAAAGAAAGGAGGTTTGGCAAAAAAAAAAAGGAACCAATGAAGTACCAATGAAACCAAGAAAGACTGGTCCCAGCTCATGGTGAGTTTCATATGCCCTGGGAAGGCATATAGCCTTTATCCTATTATCAGAAGGTAACTAACAGGAGGATTTAAGTAAATAGTAACATGATTAGTTTTTTGCTTGCTTTTTTAGAAACATAACTCAAATAGCAATAAGGAGTATGGATTAGAGACATAAAAAGTAGGAATACGTATATCCTTTAGGAGGACTTTGCTTAAGACCAGATAAGAATAAAGAAAGGGTGACAGGGGCCAACCCCATGGCTTAGCGGTTAAGTGCGCACGCTCTGCTGCTGGCGGCCGGGGTTCGGATCCCGGGCACGCACCAACGCACTGCTTCTCCGGCCATGCTGAGGCCGCGTCCCACATACAGCAACTAGAAGGACGTGCAGCTATGACATACAACTATCTACTGGGACTCTGGGGGAAAAAATAAATAAAAATTAAAAAAAGAAAGGCTGACAGAATCAACACACGGACTTGGCCATTTGGTTGACTGCAGTACACTGTGGAGGTTAATAAAGCAGGATTTGAAACTAGACTTCAGGGTTTGCATCTTGTTTCACCATTGTAGGACCATGGGAAAATGGACTCCTCTAAGCCTCAATTGCCTGTCAGTTAAACTGTGTATCCCACATAAGACAGTCCTTGACATAATGCATGTAAAGTACTCAGCACCATTCTGAACACAGTAAGAATTTACTAACTGTTAAATATTATTACTGGCTATCATAAAAAGAGAGAGATGAAAACAGAGAGAAATCAAGGACAACTCCCAGGTTTCCTACCTGAGTGATGAAGTACCCAGATAATGTGGGAAGAAAAAAGTTTTGAAAAAATGTAGTTGTTTCTCTCTCTTACACATACACACACAGAATTTTCTCTGTACCTTTTCCCAACTTGCCAGGAAGCTGAGGCTGCTAGGTATCTTCCACTTGCCCCTTCAGATCCATTCTCCACCTGCTCCATGGCCCAGGAGACTGGCTGGATTGTATCAATGGACCGGCTGCCTTAACAGGCTCCCCTCCCTCTGGCTTCTTGTTGGATCCAGCCAGTGAGGAGCACCTAGAAAAGATGAGAGGGAAGAGAAGGGGTCAGGATACTTACTATTTCTTTCCTTGTGGTATTGTCACAGGCTGTCTGAATCCACCATAGATCCCCTACTGCTGCTGGCCATCCTGCTATTTCTAGCGGGAGTCCTGAACTGTCCCTTGCGGTTTTCCCATGCCTTAGTAAATAGTCCCTCTATTAAACTCTTCTCAAATTTCCCAATTTGAGTGTGCCACCTCTGGTTATTCCTAGACCCTGACTGACACACTGAGACTGAGGTATCCTGGAATTGAGACCCCTGGGGAGAGTGGGAGTGATAGAAACACACTTCCATACACTGGGCATGGGGAGGGAAAGGAAAGATCTAAAAACCTTGGAGCTGATTCTTCCCTGGGCCGACTCTGGGGAATCTTCAGCCAGTTAAATAAACTCAATAGAGAGAGTGGTGCAATTTCCAGCATGACATGAGTATTGTAAAGTAACAATTAGTGACGGAGGTGCCTATGCAGGGGAGCCTGACTGGCCGCCATACAAGGTGAGTAGGGCTCTGCAGGACAGGTACAGAAAGGGTGGGCTAGTGAAGCGGCCTGGAATTTTGCAAGGGCAACTCCGTAATTAGAGGCAGTCGTGAGGAAAGAAGTCATCAAGAGAGCATGCGTCAAAAACATAGTGGGACAATTCACACCTCAGCGCAGACCAGCTCAGGACACTTGACAGACCAGGTGGGCCAGTCTACCCTGCACAAAGCAGAGGCTGGTGCCGAACACCGCGTGAGGCGGGCTGGACACCAGGGAGCAGGAGCGGAGAAGAGCCATGGCCCAGAGAGTGCCCCTCCCCCAAGGCCATAAGGCTATCAAAGCTTCTTTCTGTACCCAAGTGCCCTCTTGGGAAGGAGGAGGGGAAGCAGGGGAGAGTGGGAGGAAAATTAGAGAGACTGAGAAATTATGAGAAAAAACATAAGTAACATTCAGAACAGACTGATATACATGTTTAAGAACCAAGAGATCTCAATATCCACTCTGAACAAACCTGAGAACAAAATAAGATATTAGAGAGCCTCTGCCTCTCACCTGGGACCATGCCTGCATCCCGAGGCCGGGCAACCCTGAGGCCACCACCGGGCAGCGGCTTCCAGGAGGCGGAGCGCTGCAACTCCCACACACCTGGCGGAGCACAAAGCGGAACCGGCCGTCGCTGCCGGGACAGTGCTTCGAGGTAGTTCGTCCTCTCCGGGTAGCCGTAGGCGTCAGGTGACCGGGTCTGGCAAATACCACGTGACCCCAGCAGCCACTGGCAAGAGCCCTGGCAGCTCCCAGGCAGCTGTCGGGGTTCCGGGAGTCAGGGAAGAATGCCGGGGTCTTGTGCGCGTGCGTGGGCAGGAACTATGCGGACCGCGCCAGGGAGACGCCAAGAGCCGTGGTGATCGAGCGAGTGGTCTTCCTGAAGCTGGTCACCGCCTACACCTCCGAGGGCGCGCCGATCCTCCTGCCCGACTATAGCCGCATCCTGTCCCATGAGCTCGAACTGGGCGTACTGATGGTCAAGCGCAGCCGCACCTTCCCAGAACCTACAACTGTGGGCTACGTGACCAGCTATGCCCTGTGCCTGGACATGACCGCCAGAGACGTGCAGGAAGAAGGGACTGCCCTGGACAATGGCCAGGAGCTTCACGACCTTCTGCCCTGTCAGCGCGTTCATGCTCAAAGAGAAGATCTCTGACCTCAGAACCTGAAGCTCTGGCTCCAGGTCAACAGCAAATTGGCAGGAGGGTGAGACATCCTCCACTATTTTTTCCATCCTCTACATCATCAGCTATGTTTGTAAGATGATGACCTTGAAAGAAGGCAACGTTATCTTGACCAGGATGCCGAAGGGAGTTGGACCTGTTAAAGAAAACGATGAGATCCCAGGCTGGCATACACGGGGTCATCAACATGAGATTTAAGGTGGAAGGGCCAGAATATAGAGTCTATACAAAGCATTCCAACTTACTAAGTTTCAGGAGAGAAGAGAGCAAGGCAGAAGCAAACAGAAGTTATTTAATGTGACAATCCTTTAATAAGAAACCAGTTTTTTAAAATAGTTTGATTGGATTGCTATGCCTCAACTCAAGAAAGATGGATCCTCCAAGGAAAATATGATCTAGAAGAGCTGGGCCAGAAATGAAAACAACCAGAGTAAAGTATTTGTGAGCTTCCAAAGAGGAGAATTTATCAAACCAAATGTTCAGAAAACTTACTTTCCTTTCCTAAAACTGGACTGGATAAGTCTTTTCCGTGGATCATTTGAGACTTAAAATCTGCAAAGGAAACTGAAAAGCATGTTTCAAATCAGTGTTTCCCAAATTTGCTTGACCATGAAAATCATCTGGAGATATTTGTAAAAATAAAAATTTCCAAATTACTGGCCCACACGAGGTCCACCCTATTAATTAGTGGAATTAGTCTCCAGCACTCTGAATGATTCTTATCACAGAAATGTGGAAAAATGATACCCACATAATCAGTTAATTTAAAATTTTATTTACTAAGTGAACAATTAATTAAGACCTTGCTCATTTACTTAGGGTGTGTACGCTGACCCATAGATTCTGAGTTTAGGAGATAATTTTGAAACTGCTGTCTTCCAAATAAGTATACTATGTTTTGGGGAAAAAATGAGATATTATAGAATGTAAAGTTACATATTTCTGCTTCCCAGTTTGTGACTATTCAAACTGAGTTTCACCATGTACATAGTCTTTCAATTTGGGGTAGAACGTGAGAAGCCTGTAGGACATCCTTGTGAAGATGGCCCAATATGTCTAAAGACAGATTTGGAAGTCACTGGCATATAGGTCATGCTGGAGTCATGGAAGTGGATGAAGCAGCAAAGGCAGAAAGTGGAGAGTAACATAAAATAGGGGGAAAAGGCAGAACCATGGGTAACACCCGTATTTAAAGGATAGAGAGGGAAAAATTACAATAAGAAACAAGGAATAAACAGAAAGATTGAGACGTAATCCAGAGACCAAGGTTGCAGAAAAACTGGGAGAGGAGGAAATAATTCTAAAGAGAGAAGAGTCAATGCTACCATAGTCTTCAGAAGTAAAAAGATAGGATAAGGACAGAAAAGAGACTGTTAAAATATGTTCCCTAAAGGCAAAAAAAAAAGAAGCGAAAAATCCTAAGTCAATGAGTCTGTTGTGCCGTCAATGACTTGAGACCTCGGCTAATACTGGCTAAAGGAGATGTTGTGTCTAAACATCCTCGGAACTTAACATAGAAGTTATTTCTTCTATGTTATGCATATTTAATTAACGTCAAATACATTCATACAACTATTAAAAAGTATGGGACAGCTACTATGTAGTAAATTAACGTTAGCATTCTATGGACAGAGATATCTCTATCTTGGTTTAAATATGCGACTCTTCAGTGTTCATTTCTTCACTCTCATCAAAAAGTTACAAATAGGACAGTGCCCATATGTGTTACAGTTAATTGTACACTTGTCCATGCTCTCTACTAGCTATTTGCATGCAATACATGAGGCAAGAAGAAAAGACAGAAGAAACTGATGAGAAAAAATAAAATGGAACAGTTCGGTACCAAGATTTTATATCAAGTAATTACTTGTTTCTAACATTAAATTTCTCACTGTCAGCAAAACTTCATCAGAAATTTCAGAACTTGATGGTTGATGTGGCTTAGTGCCCAAAAGAAATTGTGCTTAAGTTGTATAAATGACTACAGTCTGTGACAGAAGATTACACCTAAATATATCACAAAATGAGATAGCAATATTAATCAGACAATAAATGGAAATATTTGGTCTCACATTTGATCTACTGGCCCATGAGCTAATTTTTCAATTGGATCCATGATCTAATTTTTCTGACCCATGATCTAATTTTTCTTTGAACTTAAGGAGTCAAAATTGTTTGCCCAGAGAGACAGTATGTTTGCAGGATGGTCCAGTGGGCATGCAGTGTATCTGTTTCTGTAAACACTATTTTTTTTTTTGGTTTTTTTAGCAGGAAAGATTCACTCTACACTACCTTGAGAACAAAGGCTGAGAGTGTTGTTCTGTGCATGCTAATGTTTTACATAAAAGCTGATCACTCTTTGGCTGGGATCTAATGAAGTGGGTCTGGGGTGTGCCAGTCACAAGCACCATTGTGGACCAAGGCACTCACACCCCAGCTTCTGGGAGTATAGGCTACTGAAAACTCATAGTGCCCTGAGGAAATTAAGGGTGGGTTTGGAAGCATTTAACTGTTTCTCCAAGTTGTTTTTTTTATGTTAAGGAAACACAACTAGCAACCACCCTGAAGCTAACCAAGCCTCCCTACAAGAGCCATGCCCATGACCTTGCCTTATTTTTAATGCGAAGATCTCTTCAAGAGATTAAGCCTCATTACCATAATCTGCAGTGTACCAGCCTCTCCCTTTTGAATATTCATTCCCTAACCAAATAGAAGTTCCTCCTTCCCTCTGTTCAGGGATGCCATGACTTTGGAGATGATTCCTCATGGCCTGCTATTTGCTGCAAGTACACTTCACTTTGTGAGACAACTTGCAGTGGTGTAGAGTCTTATTTAACTCATCAGGAGGTGAGCCCACTTGGTTTGGTAACAAATTGGTGACCCAGAGGGGACATACCCCTTTGTGGTGCCTGTGCTGCTGGCTTGACGTTGCTGCCCCATTGGGAGACCCAGCCGTTGAACTGAGCACTTTGTTCGGAGGATCACTCCGTGGAGGTGAGTGGTGCCAACCCCATGGCATGGCTATGAGAGTTATTTTCTTCAGTTGTCTCAGAAAGCCTGTTTGTTGTGGCCTGGCTTGATGTTCGAGTCCCCACTCAGAGGTAGCCTGGCTCAGAGGAGTGAGAGTCCCCTCTGTTTGGAAGGATTGCACCACCCAGCCACTCCCGAAGTGCTGATGCTCATTTCTAGCAAAATGGGAGCAATCCCTGGTGACTAGTTACGGGTCAAACCCCATCTGGAGATTGAATCTTGTCTGGAGTGCACTGAGTCTGTCTGTCTAGGGGTCAAATCCCCTCTGGAGATTGAATCTCATCTGGAGTGATGAGGTGGGGGTTTGGAGCCCCTTGAGGTCACTGAGTCTGTCTTTGTGTTGTGCTGGTGATCAGAGGAGGGGTCCCCTTGGATGGGGTTAAACGCTTCTGGAGTTGCTGAGCCTGTCTTTTTTTGTTGTTTGTTTGTGTGTTTTGGTCGAGGACACTTGACATTAGTGTTTTTGTCAAGGATGCTCCACATTTTCCACAGTCTGGCTTTTCTGGAGTCCTAGGTCTTTCTTTTTTCCTTGCCCTCCTTATCAGTGGTTTCACCCAGTGTCAACCCGTTTTCTTTTCCCTTTAAGGCTTTAGTTACATGGCCTAGGTCTAGTTTCAGGCTATTAGGGTGCTACATTTCCTCTGGGCACAACCTTGTGGCATCTGTGTCACCACTAACCATTACAGATGTGTCCCAGGAGGTTGGAAACAGACCATAAGAAAAGACACTAGAATCCACAGTCAGAGAGCTCTTGCAATGACTAGTCTTAAGAACTTCATCAAATTTGGAGTCTCATCCTCCTCTCATGGTCTTAGTGAAAGCTCTCCTCTGGCTTCTGGTTTCAGAGAGTCTGTGCTCCACCTCTGGAAGCTCTCCTCTGGTTTGTGGGCACCTGGAGTGATTCCAGGTTGGCCCCTAGGTCAGTCATTTGACTGACAATCTGCTCAGTTATGGGGACAAGAGATCTATATTCTGTAAACTGTCATTCAGGGTTGTGTTGCCTCAGCATGGGAACTGTTGTCTGTGTGACCCTTATCTTGATAATCCTTGGGAAGAGGCCATGAGGGCAAGGCCTGATCACCTTTTCCCCTTCTTTTTCCTCTCATTTGTCACCCCCTCTTTTGTCAGCAAGTTGAGGTTAAGTTCAGGCTGGACCTGAACATAACCTGGACCTTCTGTAAAATTGAGAACTTGAAAACCTTTTGCCAGGGACTTAACTCTCAACCCCAGCAAAGGGAGCCCTGGCCCCCAACCCACTCTAGGCTTTTGCCTCTGGCCTCTCTGGCTTGCCTTGTGCTGGCTCGGGGACTAATTTCCCTAGGCTAAGTGGGACTTGACTAAATGTTATAGCTATATTAACGCCTGAAGATGGGCTCAACACGCTTTTCCAGCCTGCTGTCAGTCGGACACCCAGCTTTACACCCATGGGGAATGCCCCAAGCATCCATGGAGACTCACCCCTTGGGTGCATTTTAACTAATTGGAAACACTTTCAATTGGATGGGTTATACTGCAGAAACTCCATCTTAAAGAAAACTTTGACTGCTTTCTCTGTGACTTTATGATGTGGGTTTTCTGCTCCCATCTTCTCTAGAACCTAAGAGGCAGTCTTTGAAACGCAAATGTTTCTCAGAAATTAGTGAGTTTTGTATTGCACCTGATTCATGACAAAAATTTAACGCCTCTGTCTGTGTCTACCTGTGTGTTCATGTGTGTCTATATGTATGTGTGGGGGCTCAAGGTTGGCCACCTCAAAATGTGTCTCTTTACCTTGATTGTTTTTGGAACAGAGGACCCTGAGGGACGACTTGACTTCCCCCACAACTCACTGCCTGAAAGAATTTAAGATAAGAGGATTGTCCTCAGGACAAGCCATCACAATAGATAACTCTGGGTATCAGATAAACTGGGAGGGTCCTTGCTAAGCCCATTCTAATCAAAGTGCTGTTTAACAAACATTTACATTTGTAAGGGAAATCTCCATTTGTAAAGGTAAATCCCTCTCTGTACTGGGAAGAAGGGAGATGACCTCGTCTCTAGAAACTTATCAATGCAGAAAGGGAGGCCTTAAATCTGCATAATAACCTTACTCTTGTTTACTGTGCTTTTCTGGTAAAAGCATCCTAGAGGCAGTTCAGATTCCACCCAGTTCCTTTATCTCAGAAAGGATTATTGCCTCTCTGGGAAGTGTTATCTAGCTTATCATCAATTCCTAAGACTGAAGAAAAAAAAAAGTAAAAAGGCCAGAAAAACGGCCATAGGAGCGCCCCTGGCCAAAAATCTAGCATCTCAAGCATCTTCACAAATATTAGTAAAAAGGCTTAAAACAAAAATTTGGATTCGTAACCAGGGAGCTTTGTATTACTGTACCTGATTCATGGCAGTAATTTTAAAACCATAGCTGTGGAAACTCTGTGTACGTGTATCTTTATGTATGTTACATATGTGTGATATTTTACCTCTGGATGGTATGGTCAAAATTAAGTGTTCTGTTTAATTGGCTTCAAGTAGGCACTTACATAAATTCTAAATGTAATAGAAATTAATCCAAATGTCTTTCAAGTTAACATGATATAAATTTATCTTTGGTAAATGAAAGCTGGTTTAAGTTTGTTGGTTTGATTGACAATTGTTGGAAACAAATGATTTAGATAGATGAAAATAAGTGAGAGTTTTTGGGTACAATAATTATGTTTTATGGTCTGTATACTTGAAAAAAACAGCTTCCAAATTCCTTTTGGTAACTTAAAAATTTAGAGTTTAGCTAAATTAAGTTAATGATAAAAGTTTGTTGAGTATCTGGGTCATTTTCAAATAAGAAGTACTGAAACATTATTGCTAAACATATCTAAGTTTACCTACTTTTAGCTTACTACAGAAAAACTAAAAGGTGTTTTGGGTCTATTAGTAAACATATCTTGTGTTTTATTAAAAGATTGTACTATGAAGTAACGTATTTTTTAAAAATTATAAAAGGTATTTATACATTTGCCAAGCCATGAAATGCTAATGTAAAAGAAAGTTTATAATTGCTTACTTCTTAGTTTTTGGTTAAAAATTAAGGTTTCTAAGGATTTAAAATTCTAATATGTGATTAAAGCTACTGGAAATTAATAAGGAAAATGTGTATTCAAGAAAAGTAAGATATGTTTTTTAGTAAAGAAGGTATGAAAAATGGAAATATTTTTGTTTGGTTAAGAAAGATAAATTTGTCCTAAAGGACTAGAAGGGGAGAAAGGAAGACATGGGACAAATTCTAAACGTAAAAAGTAAGTGACAGAAAGTTTGTGAATGTAAAACCCTGAGGAGTTTTATACATGGTCAGGTTGGCTAAGAATAAACTAAATCCAATTAAGTAAATGAGCTTTAATGTCCAAAGTAAGCTGGTGCAAAATTAAAATTTAGTCTTCTCTTAAAAGGATAATTTTTCTTGAACTTTTCCTCTGAGAGGTTATAAAAGTTTTTCTTTACCTTTGAGTAAGTCTACCTAAAAGACAGAAAACGTATATATTGTTAAAATAGTTTCCTATGTTCAAAAAGACTGAAGTCTCTCTGTTAATGCTTCTTTGGACTGTTTGAATGCATTGTTTGCCCTTGACTGTTTCTGTTGTCACTTTGAATGGATAAATAAGCATTGTTTCACAGCAACAAGATCAGCAAACCCTTGATCTTATCTAATCAAGTGTTTTGAAACCTTTTGACACTTTTGACAAGCTCCCCAAAATTCATATCTTAAATAAAGTCTTTCTTTTTTTTATTTTTTTTGTTTATTGTGGTAACATTGGTTTATAACATTGTATAAATTTCAGGTGTACATCATTATACTTCTATTTCTGCATGGATTACATCATGTTCTCATGTTCACCACCAAAATGCTAATTACAATCCATCACCACACTCATGTGCTTAATTATCCCTTTTGCCCTCCTCCCTCTCTCTTCCCCTCTGGTAACCACCAATCCAATCTCTGTCTCTATATGTTTGTTTGTTGTTGTTTTTATCTACTACTTAATGAGTGAGATCATACAGTATTAAATAAAGACTTTCTTTTGACTTTTTTCTTTGAGAATTTTCAAAGTGCCCTGTGACTTCTCAAAGAAATTTGCTCTCTTCCTATAAGGAAGAAGATACTAAACTTATTAGGCTTATTCAGTATGTTAAATTACAGGGAAAGCATTATCAAATAAGTGATGATAAACCTTCTTAGGTGGTATTATGTGGGTGGATGTTATTGACATAGATGTTTTGAAATTGAATAACATTACTGAAATTCTGATCTGTCCTAGTTATCAGTCTGGTTCTGGTTATTATTTTGAAATATTGTATGTCACAAAACTAATTTGTCAATTGCCATTTTGGGGTCTTGTTTTTTACAGACAGTTATTGTTTGATGCTTTTGCAAAATACGTTTCATCTTCAGAGAAATTCATGGAAAGTACTCTGGCACTTACTCTACAATACAGGTTTCTGATAAACTTTCAGATTATAGAACTGAACTAGGTAAGAAATTGCAAAACTCTAGGGGAGAAACTAATGGCCCCATAAAACTGCTAACAGAAGATTAAGATCAAGAATCAATTGCACAGCACAGAATGAACTGATGAGGATGATTATAATTTTTATAACTTCATTTGAAATATTGCTGATTTTTTAACTGTTTGGGGTTTTTTTTTCAGATTTAAGGAAACTTCTTTTCTTTTCTCTTCCAAGCTAACTGTGACTTACAGCAATGTGATTAATTATACCTTTGCAAGTAGAATTGAAACATTTATCTTTTTCTCTCTACCTGATCCCTCCAGAATTTAGAAACTCTCAGTAAGTGAATATTCTTATTTCCTGGAAATATAGTTATTTGCATAAGTTCAATAAGAATCTGTTCTATGAAGGCTTTGACTGGAATGTCATATTTAAGAGAAACATACAGACTCAGATATGACAAGACATCTTTTGAGGAAGAAAAGTTGACTTTCTGGAATAAAGCCACTTGGAAATGTTGGCCAGATACCTTGTTTACAGAAGTTCCAAGCAATCTTACCTGGGTGAGTAAGGAGTATCACTTAGCTGGCAGGTGCAAGGAACCTCAATATTTTGGGGGACCTCAAGAAGAGAGGAATTCACTCAAATCTGTAGGTATTGCAGGCAAAGTCTGATGACAAAATCCTTGGCTTGGCTTTCCTGGCCTCGAGAGGCCTTTGAAGTTCAATCTGAGATTCCTTATAAAAGGTTCCAGCAAAGCAGATTTAAAAGAGCCTGTATGATCAATTGCTATTCTTGCTGTACTTATGTAAATAATTGGGCCAAATTTATTGAAACTAAACTTACTTTACAAACTAGTTAGTCTTAGTTTGGCTATCTTTGATAAAAATGAGGGTGATTTTAGAGAGAAAAATTATTTCAGTGGAAACTATAGTACACATTTGTGGATATTAGATCCTAGTTCTGTGAGTTATCTTTGAGGTTTTTGTTTTATATCTGTTAACTGGACTGGATCCTGAGTTCGTATAGTCTCCTGAAATATCTGGCTACAAATCTCTGAACTAACGTTTTCAATTTTCCCATTATTTTTCATTTGGAATCACTGAGAACTAAACCTGCACTTAACTGGCTGTCCTCTGAAGTGGGAAACTGGTTTATAACTTGCTCCAACCATTAACTTTGTTTTTCTTTTGTTTCCATAGAAATGCTTATTAAATACCTGATTGCTTGCTTCCACAATATAGGCCTATCTTTTACGAACAATTCAGAGCTATGCCTCTGGTGACCTGCAAACCTATTTGAAAATTAGCTGTAAATTCTGCTCCTCTAGTAGTCCCTTTGACAACACCCATACTCAGCAGGAAGCAGTTACAGAAGATGGACCTTTGACCTGTGCCCCTCAAGAATGAGGAGCAGGATAAAACAAGAGGGGGCATTTGTCACTGACTCATGCCCCAAGGAACTTAAGGGTGGGTTTGGAAGCATTTAACTGTTTGTCCAAGTTGTTTTTTGTTTGTTAAGGAAACACAACTAGCAACAACCCTGAAGCTAACCAAGCCTCCCTACAAGAGCCATGCTCATGACCTTGCCTTATTTTTAATGCGAAGATCTCTTCAAGAGATTAAGCCTCATTACCATAATCTGCAGTGTACCAGCCTCTCCCTTTTGAATATTCATTCCCTAACCAAATAAGAGTTCCTCCTTCCCTCTGTTCAGGGACACCATGACTTTGGAAATGATTCCTCACAGCCTCCTATTTGTTGCAAGTACACTTTACTTTGTGAGACAACTTCCCTGGTGTAGAGTCTTATTTAACTCATCAGGAGGTGAGCCCACTTGGTTCAGTAACAATAGCTGAGTTCCTCTCCTGGAATTTGGGAGCCACCTAACCCAAGGTTATGCCCCTCCCCAGGGGCAGTCCACATCCAGTGACTGGCTAACTGGTGGTGTAGGGAACTGGAGGAGGGGAGTAAAAGGACCAGTCCCCCAGGCCTCAATTAGGGACAATTCTAAAGAGCTATATAAACTCCAGAGCTTCTTTATTGCAACTACAAGACAGTTTCAGTCTTTCCCTTTGCCTAATCCCACTTCTTAAAGTCTGCTTCCAGGAATGCTGACCTAAAGCGGTAGAAGTCAGGAGTGGTCCTAAGAAGCAGATTCTAAAATGGGATTTTGATTCTGAATCATCTGCTTATGGCTACCGTAAGAGGACCCCAACACTGGTGATAGGTGGAGTGCTAATAGCCCCTGGCACACTATAACAACGCAATTGTAGAGACTTCACCTGGGGTGAACAGGATAGGAAGAGAAAGCACTGGCTACAGGCAACATCTCAAGGATTTGAGAGATTTGGAGCAAGTAGTAATTTTAGGGACTGTGGAAGGAATGGCTGTTGCTGAGGGCTATTAACTCATAGGAGAATAATGGTAAAAAGCAGGAGATAATTAATCACCAATTCAAGGTAAAGTGTGAAAACCAGAGGGATTCCTCAGCAACACATAAATAATCTCTGCTCTACTGTAGCTGAAAGGCATAGAAAGCTGAGGCTCTTTCCCAGAACTGAATTATAAAGTTAGCAGAATTCTAGAGAAGGTTAGATTCTAAAATAGGCATTTCCTGGATTCGAGGACCTAAGTCAGTAAACCTGGAATGGGAACATCTAGGTCTTTGCACTCAAAAATCTTGAATATCCAGATTCTCTTGACCCTTCTGGGCCCATCAGAAATGATCCATTCCTCCTTGTTAAAAACTAGCATTCTCCCCTTACTTGAGGACAATGCAGAGACTTCTGCCTTTCAAGACAACACATGTCCCTCTTCAAGATCTACCCCAACCTCTCATATGGAGCTCCAGTAACTGAAGAAGAGGTCAAGAATTCATGAAGAATTACCATGCAATACCAAGGAAATATTATGTGTTAATGATTCAACCAGTCCTTCTTCACAGAAACTTAGGAAACTTGGCATTTAGCAGACTCCTATCCCTCCCCAGGTTGGTGGCTTCACCTTTGGAGATAAGAGTGAGCCAACAGTGGGAAACACCAAGTACATGCCTCTGTCTAGATTTGACAGTGAGTAGTTAGGCTACTGCATGGCCTGAGAAGGACATGGTCAGGATCACCCACTAGGTAAGCCACCTAGACTACCAAAAGTGTTAACCAAGGGTGAAGGGAATCTAGAATGGGTAGAAGAGGAGTAAGACAATAAGTATCAGTTGTAGTCTCAAGACCAGATACAGCATTGGGGCTGTTTTTTATTACTTTTTTTTTTTTGCTGGGGAAGATTCACACTGAGCTAACATCTGTTGTCAATCTTCCTCTTTTTTTGCTTGAGGAAGATTTGCCCTGAGCTAACACCTGTGCCAATCTTTCTCTGTTTTGTATATGGGTCACCACCTCAGCATGGCCACCAACAAGTGGTGTAGGTCCGTGCCCAGGAACTAAACCTGAGTTGCTGAAGTGGAGCACGCTGAACTTAACCACTAGGCCACAGGGCTAGTCCCTGATTACATTTTTAAATGATAATACTTTGGATATTGCATTAAAGAAAATATATCATTAAATTAATTTTAACTTTTTTTTTAATGTGGCTATTTGAAAATTTAAAATAGCATGTACTCGTATTTGTGGCTTGCATTATATTTCTATTGGAAAGGTTTGCTTTATAATATCTGCATGCAACAAAAATTTCACCTAAAACCTCTAACCAATAGGAAGCTATCAGTTGCTAAATACATGTGATTTAGCCAATAGAGTAAGAGTTATTTAGGTGGCCATGGTCTGCAGGGGGGGGAAGTGCATAATGCTATCCAATGAGAGACTGAAAAAGGAAAACATCCTTCCAGCTGGCTCCTTTCTCCCCCTCTATAGGCATGACATAAATACCACCCATGAAGCTGGATAGGATGCTGCAGAGATCTGATCATTTCATAATTTTAAAACATCATGGGAATCTTCCCTAAATGCTTTGTCTGAACTCAACATCTACGTCCATATCACTACATCAAATAAATATCTCTGCAGCAGTTGGACCCGTCTGGATTGTGGAGGAGCCTACAGATCTGCAAGCACAGAGAAAATGCATCTTAAAAATGAAAGCTCTAAATAAGATTTGGTCATTGCATTTCAGAAACAAAGTTTAAAATAAGGCAATAACCACAATATTCAGTCATCCACCATAAAATTATCTGTTGTAATCTCCACTTCTGGATAAGGATAGCTAAATAGCAATATATAAACAAACAACATCAAAGTGCCTTTTTGGCTAACTGCCACCTTGCCACTTCTGAAGGGAAGCCAATTATAATGACATCACGCTAGCTTCGTGTCCTTTACTGACCTTCCTACTTATGTTGCCAAAATGTATTAAATTTCTCCTCTACAATTTGTCTTTTTCCCTTTGTCTTTGTTTCTTTAAATAATGACTTGACATCACTTGACCTCAACCTACAATTTTGGCTGATAATATCACTGAGCAATTCACTTACATAAATGGCCTTGCATGATCATCTGTTGTGTCACAGAAAAATTTGTGCAAAAAAAGACTGAATTTGTAAGACATGAACTAAGAAAATCTTTTAAATATTCTAAAAATCATGCCTCCATTAGGCACTTAAGATGAGATCTTGTATCAAGCTGTAGAAATCCGGTTTCCAAGGTAGTATAGTTATAAAAATATACAATTATTAAACCCACATGTTTATTTTAGAATTCTTTAAGTAAAAGTCACTTTGACCACTAAATTGACAATGAAAATGGTGTCCCATTAGCTGAGGTCTTCCAACATGATTGAAGTCTTGAATGTGTTTGAAAATCCACTAATACTAAGAAAGAAAACTAAAATAATTGTTTGTATATTTGAAAGAAAATTAATTTCTTTGGAATGTTAAAACAGTTATTTTCTGAAAAAAAAAAATATAGCCCAATTAGTAAAGAATATTTACTGATAGAATGATTATGTAAAAATTGTGTGCTATTTTATATTATGTTGACTCATTATCTGTTAATTCATACATACTAATTGAGTAAAGGGCCATTACAATTGTTCAAGCATGAATTACTTTCTTTGTTTAAAGAAAAACAACTTGTCACCTAGACAAATAGTAAAGGCTATGACTAACTCTGCCCTTTCCTTATTGTACCCTCAGTGTTTAGCACAGTGCGTGGTCTATATTTTGTATTAATACAAGTGCTCTGAATACTTTAATAGTGTCAACTTCACAGAGCACTAACAAAGCACAGTGATGAAAAGCAGGGACTGTACAGTCAAATTTCCTGACTTCAAGTCCTGGCTCTGTCATTTACTGGGTGTGTGACCTTAGAAAAGTTATTTAATCTCTCCTTCATTTTTTCATCTGAAAAATAAGTATAGTAACAGCCCTGGCCTCAGAAGAGTGTCATGAGGAATAATAAGTTGATTCATGCAAAACTTTTAGAACAGTATCTGCAGCATAATTAAGAGCTCAGTCAACTATAGCTTTTATTAAATAGTAGCACTTAAGTGTACTTTAGAGTTCACAAGTTCTTTTCACATATAACGTTCGGAATCTCACAAAATCTTCTGACCTAGGTAAGACATGTACCTATTATTAACCTGGCTTACAGTTGAAGAAACAAAGGCCCAAGGTCACACTGTGAGAAAGAAGCAAAGCCAAAACTTGAATCCAAAGTCTCTGAATCTGAATTCCAAATCTTTTCCACTATATACAACTATAAGTTATTCTTTGGATTCTTTCCCTAATAGTATCTGAAATGTGAGTACAGATAATAATCATGGTAGAACTATTAGGATTCACTACTCTCAGTGACCAAATTGTAGTAGAAAAATAAACATAATGAAGGATCAGTTTCTTTTTTCAGTGATTTGCTCATGTGATCGTGGGTGATTCTAATGCACCAGTCTTGCTGAACACTACAACATAGGTTGACAGATTCTGCCTGCCCTCAGAGTTCATAATCTAAAAGAAGAAATAGAACATAAACACATGCATACATAACTCCTCTGAGAGGTGATGCAGAGGAGTGTCAAACAAAAGAACACACAGCATAGAGAAGAGAAATGCTGAGAAAACATTGTGGTGTATAATAGATTACCAGACTTGGCAGATGCCTGGGGTTCCTTCCTAGGACAGAAACTTGTCATCTTGAACTAATGAATGTGAGATCAGTGGGCCTAGTTTTCATCTTATATAAAACTGAAGTTTGGATCTCTAAGACAATTTCCAGGTTTACTTTATTATTATATACTCTCATATGCCATTTGAGGAGAGTAAATTAGTAAAATCTTTTTGGGGAACAACTTGCCAAATTGAAAAACCACGTACACATTGACCCAGCAATTTCATTAGGTCTACTTCTTTCCGTCTCTGCTATTAGCACCGATCAAAGCTACCATCACGTCTTGCCTGGACTACTACCATAGCACTCTTACTGATCCCCGTGCTTCCACTCCAGCCCCACTGCAATCTATTCTTCATGCAGCAAAGCATAAATCAGCTTCCCTCTACCCTCCTTAAAACCTGCCATTGGCTTCTCATCATTCTTGGGAGAAAATCCAAATTCCTTCCACGCCTTACAAAGCCCTAGGGACTTGCCTGTATTTCTGATCTCAATCACCCCACTTTCTTGTGCACCACACTTTGACTACTCTGGCCTTCTTTCTGTTCCTGTCTTGGGGCTTTGAACAAGCTGTTCCATCTGCCTCAAATACTTTCTCTGCTCAACCATTCAGATTTCAACTTAAATGTCACCTGTTCAGATAACCTGTGCCCGACAACCCAATCTAAAGTGACTACCCAGCCAATCTCCAGTATCTCCAGCACATCACTGTTATTTTAATTCTCTGCCCAGCACTATCATCATATGATGGTTTTTTTTTTTTTGAGGAAGATTAGCCCTGAGCTAACATCCATGCTAATCCTCCTCTTTTTGCTGAGGAAGACCAGCTCTGAGCTAACATCCATTTGCCAATCCTCCTCCTTTTTTCTCCCCAAAGCCCCAGTAGATTGTTGTATGTCGTAGTTGCACATCTTTCTAGTTGCTCTATGTGGGACGCAGCCTCAACATGGCTGGAGAAGCGGTGCGTCGGTGCAGGCCTGGGATCGGAACCTGGGGCGCCAGTAGCAGAGCGCGTGCACTTAACCGCTAAGCCATGGGGCCGGCCCTCATATGATGCTTTCTTATTTACCTATTCAATCATTTTTTCATACATCTTTTTTGAATGTATCTATGCATGTTAGTACATATTTAGTATTTGTTTGTTTATTTTTCCCCTCCCTCCACCTACTCCAGAGAATTTAAGTTTATAAGAACAAGGAGCTTGCCTGTTCTATTCACCAATGTGTCCCCAGCTCCAATAACAATGCCCAGCACATAATAGGCACTTAGTCAATGAATATTTAATTCTAGTAATATAACCTATGAGCAATTTTCCACACACCATGGTTCCAAGTATGCACAGAGAGTAAATTTCCAGTTTACTTAACTCAGTCATTAAGGTCCTACTAGTTCTGCTGTTTGAGGAATTGGGAATAAAATGGATGTGGGATGAATACCAGATGACCTGGAAAAAAATTTGAGGTCATACCTAAGAACACAAAAGGTAAAAAAGATAGGAAAAGACATTTCATAAGAAATAAAATTTCAGGCCGGCCCCGTGGCTTAGCAGTTAAGTACGCGCACTCCACTACTGGCAGCCCGGGTTCAGATCCGGGCGCGCACCAACGCACCGCTTCTCCGGCCATGCTGAGGCCACGGCCCACATACAGCAACTAGAAGGATGTGCAACTATGACATACAACTATCTACTGGGGCTTTGGGGAGAAAAAGGAGAAGGATTGGCAATAGATGTTAGCTCAGAGTTGGTCTTCCTCAGCAAAAAGAGGAGGATTAGCACGGATGTTAGCTCAGGGCTGATCTTCCTCACAAATAAAAAAAAAAAAAAGAAAGAAAAAAATTTCAATGTCATATAGTTTTTGTCATTGCTATTTTAAGATGAGAGACACTTAAACACATCCAAAAGTAGATGGGAAGGATCAAGTAGAGAGGGCAGGGTTGAATAATTTGGGAAAGAAAAGATGTGCTACTTATATGGTGACTGATAAACAATAATGCACAACAAAAATTTCACAATAAAAAAATAAAATAAATTAAAAAAAAAAAAAGATGTGCTAAATAAACTTCCTGAGAAGGTATAATGGTTAATTTTATGTGTCAACTTGACTAGGCCACAGGGTGCCCAGATTAAACATTATTTCTGGGTGTACCTATTAGGGTGTTTCCAGATGAGATTAGCATTTGAATTGGTGAGTCCAGTAAAGTTTGCCCTCCCCAGTGTGGGTGGGCACCATCCATTCCATCCAGGGCCTGAAAAGAACAAAAAGCAAAAGAAGGGAGAATTTGTTCCCTTCCTGCCTGCCTGCTTGAGCTCGGACATCGGTTTTCTCCTGCCTTGGACTGGGATTACACCATCAGGTCCCCTGGTTCTTAAGCCTTCAAACTCAAACTGGAATTTACAGCACCACCAGCTTGCCTGGGTCTCCAGCTTGCAGATGGCAGATCATGGGACTTCTCAGCCTCCATAATCATGTAGGCCAATTCCTCATAATAAATCTCCTTTTATATATACCTATATATATACATATACATATATATGTATATGTGTTGTGTTTCTCTGGACAACCCTGACTAATACAAAAAGCTAGAAGGAATATGATTAGAAACCAAGAGGTAAAGGACTGAACCTTTGCTAGGAAGAAGGACAATTCATTCTCCGTAGAGGAGAACTGAAGAAAGGATGAATGTCAACGCATCAATGTACGGGTAAGTGCATAGTTTTGGCGATGAAAAGTCAAGAAAATTCATCTAGTGGTTTCCACATGCTCTATGAAGAAATGTGACAAGGTTGCATGCAGAAGTTTAAGGAGAGTAAAAAAGTCTTGAAATTATTTCTGCACCAAGTGGGAGACAGTTGGGCAGTAAAATGTAGCAAGCTTGCTGGACAGTGTTTAGGGTCCAAGTAAGGAACTAATGAATTTATGTTAGAAGCAATCTGCTGAGTTTATGATTTTCTCTAGTAGCGCTCATTTCTCGCGTGCATGCTTGGAGAAAGCAGGTATGTGAGTTAATGCAGGATTGGTGTTTTGCCAAGAGAAACGTGATGACAGACAGAAGAGCAAGGCAATTTTGCTATTTTTAGAGAGGTATTAAAATTGGTGTAGATATGATATTTGTGAAAAATAACATTCTATTTTTCTCTAACTGAACTTGATTTCACTCTTGATTCCCCCCTTAGCCCAGAGGCAGAAAAAAATTACTTTAAAAAATTATTCCTATGTGGAATCTAAACTGGATAGGAAGAAAAGCAAAAACTGGAGAGGAATAATGATTATAAAGATGACACAAGACAGGTTGGGCTCAAGTAATTCCCACCTATGGGTGATTATAGGCTATGAATGTTCATCCAGCTTGGTCTAGAATTGGCTCCCAAAGTGGATAATACTGGACCTGAAGGTTCTGGAACACTCTGACTCCAGATGATTAACCCTGGGAAAGGCAGGGGCTGACATTAAGCTACTGCCAGAGGCAAAAGCTGACTAGAATATTAAGAGGCCCATGTCTTGACAATTGTAATACCCAGAGGCCTTTCCATCTATTTTTTCTATCCCAGTTTTGTCATATGATTTTTATTTAGATGGAGAATAAAGATACTTGATCATTGTACTAGTTTTATTGGCTGCTTTCAATTCTTGTTTTGAAAAAAAGTGAAATTATTTCTGACTGCATAATCAAGGTGCTATTGAGTAGTCTACATCCCTCTCCTATATTTAAAATCAATCTCTGTCTCTAGCATTAGTTATAAAACTGTATATCTTTTGCATTTTAAGCAAATGGTGACTACAAAAGCTTACTCAGCTGGGTTGTTTCTTAATCCTATCAACTCAAGTCAGAATCATCCTTTTCCACCCACATACACTTAGCTTTCAAGTCTAAAATCCAAAGAAACATTTAAATTATTAAAGTCAATCTTGTGAGACAGGATTTGTCACACTGTGGGCAAGTAATTTAAAGAATTTCCAATGTAAATTTGAACCTATATTGGCTAGCCCCGGCTCTTTCCCAAATCAAATCAGTAGAATAATATTTGTTATGTTTTGATATGTGTTTCAATGACCGAGTTGGGGCATTATTTTCATGTTTTTTTTTTTATTAATCCTATAATATGGAATTCATAATAATAAAATAATTAATTTAATAAGTATCTCTTGAGTATCTACTAGGCTTAAGACACTAAGCTATGTGCCCCAGACTTATAAAGCAGGAAGTCACAATTCTTGGTACATAGACTCTAAATCCCTGAAGTGGGTAGACCAACTACACAAGTAGATCTTACACTTGAACTAAAATGGGGAAGGAGTATAAGCTGTGAACTAAAGCAATGGTAGGCAGTATAGGGGAGGAAAAGTAATTTTCCTTCTACCCTTCATTCTTCTGGGCTGAGACTCCTTGTAATAAAAGCAGATTGACAAGAAAAAAAACAAACAGAAGTTTAATAACATGTATACCCCCTATTACACATGGGAGGTACCCAGGAAAACTGAGTAAAACTCCTCAGAATGGCTCAAGCCACCACCCTAAATACTATCTCAGCTAAAGACAAAAGAAAGATGTTGGGGGGTGGGGAGTTGGTTATGGGAGGTTACCAAGAAAAGCACAGTAAACAGGGTAAGGTTGTTATGCAGATTTAAGTCAGAGCCTTCTGATATGAAATTCTTGTGATTTAGAGTCATCTTTCTCTTCATGGTACAGAGAGGGAGACACCCTTACAAATGGAGAGTTCTCTTGCAAATGTAAATTTCCCGTACAAAAGATGTAAATTCTATGTTCTTATAGCTTCTCTTATGTCTACTTTTTCTCAAAAAATAATCAACTCAAAATAGTCTTTATGCCAAAGAGGCATATTTTGGGGTGGCACATTCTGCTACCCTTCAGCAGACTTAAAAAATGGGAAGGAAGAAGGAGATATCTGATTAGACAGAGATGAAGGATTCCAACAAAGCTCCATATTTTTCAGGTTGAGTCAATGAGAGAAAAGTATTAATATAATTGGCAGAAATTGGAAATTTATTAATAATGAGCTGTTTTGTGGAGTAAGGTGAAAAATCTGGTTTGAGAAATTTTTAGTTCAAGGAAACTGTAGAACACACAAATAATGATGTCTAGCAGGCAGCTGGAAATGTGTAGCTAGTTTTGTAGCAAAGTCAGAGCAGAGCTGTAGAACTGGGACTGGTTTGCATGAAGCAATAAAAAGCTGCTATAATCTTGAATGGTGAGAATTGGATAAAAACAAATTGTGTATTGGGGGGGTGATATGAAAAGAAATTTGTGGTGCTGTAGGAAGAGAAAAAAGATACAGCAAGAGGACACAGCAAAGGGATAAACACAAAATTAGTATTCAGAGATAGCCAAAGTGCCAAGATAATATCAAAGAAATCAGAAGAGAAAAAGTTCTCATTACGAATAGTGTGATCAACTCTGTCAAATGCCACAGAGATTCTGGAAATAAATCATTTCCAAAATCACTCAGTATTGCTAATCTTGGGAATACAGAGCATGTTACTCCTAATAAGAGCTACCAGCATTAATTAATTTTCAAACTAATAATTATATTTTAATTCTCTTTTCAAGTTTGAGACAGGAACATACCCATAAATATGATGTCTCTGAACTTGTCTGAGTTGAGTTTCTTCTTTACTAGGCAAGGATTTGTGGGTGTCCCCAGAGGTAATGCCTCCTTTTGCCATCAGAATTACACACTCTTTTCTAACCATCGTTTCCAAAGAGGTGTCACTGGTCTCAGAGCAGGCGGACTCCTTCTCTTAATTCAGTGTCCGCTAGATCTCTGCCCTGTTCTTCAGCTTTAATCTGTGGGGGATCGGAATAGGCCACCCCAAAATGTGTCTCTCTGTCATGATTATATTTAAGAACAAAAGACTCAGAAAGAAAATTTGACCTTCCCCCTAACTGCCTAAAAGAATTTAAGATAGAAGGCCTGTCCCAGGCAGGAACTAATACCATAAGGTAACTGTAGTATAATATAAGCTAGGCATGGTAGAGGAAGAACCTAGCAAGGCCTGTCTAATCAAAGTTCTCGCCATGTCCCATTGGTTTTTTTCAAGGTATGGCAAACATTTGTTTACCAAACATTTGCATTTCCATCTCCATGTGAATTGCCTGCCTTCCCTTTGAAGTCCTAAACTGCTATCCCCAACATCCTCCTTTGTCTTTAGCTGAAGATGTTATTTAAGGTGGTGGCTCCAGCCATTTTGGTGTATTACTCAGTTTTCCTGGGTTTCTCCCACATATACACGTTATTAAGCTTTGTTTGATTGTCTCCTGTTATTGTGTCTCATGTCATTTTACTTCTTAGAGGACCCAGAGAATCTAGAGAGTACAGGAATAGTTCTTTCTCCCCCACAAGTCACTCACAGTGCCATAACAGTTGGAGAAAGTGTTGAGAGCCAGAGTTGTGGGCCATTGCTACAAACATTCTGAGGAGCATCTGCACTGAACATAAAAATCCACTGGAAGAGAAAAGAAAAACGCATAGAAATGAGTTTCTAAAGATCATGGCACTTGGTTGAGGGATATAGGGAGAAGAATCCCTTAAAATAACATCATGTAGGTAACCTCTAATTAAACTTACCCTAAAACTGACATGGTAAGAGGACAAGTTTGATTAAGATTATTCTGTGAATTTTGCAAAGCCATACCATAACGCTATTATTTCAGTCCCAGAATCACCTCTTTCAAGAGGGCATCAAAGATTTGGAAGGTGAGGGAGTAGCCTCTCCTGGTCTTCTCCCTTTGCATTTCGAAGAGCTTTTTATTTGAGATTGGCAAGGAAATTTCTGTTGCCAATTTTCTCTAGTGGTCTACTTGCATTGACAGTAGCAAAGAGAATTCTTACTCTTATGCACACAGCTGGCTAAATTACATTTGCCTTTATATTTGCATTATATTTTCTTCTTTGAAAATACTTGACCATCTTTCCCCTTCTCAAATGCTGTTTCCTTTTTTCTAGAATATGAAGATAGATGTTATTTAAGTTGAGAAAATTCAAAGATGATATTAAAATATATTATCAAATGACTGGAGCCTGGGAGAGAAGCCAAGGCAGCTAGGGGATGTGGGAAGGCTCTTACGGGAGGTTGTGTATGTTTGTGTGTGGGGGGATACTCAAAAGACTGCCATTTAACAACTAAGAGAAGAGAGATGTTTCAGTATTTTTTTAACAACTAGTATGGTCATACAAGTTCCTACTAGCTGAATTTCTACCCGGAGCAAACTTCTTTTTTTAATGATTTCTCTTAAATCCAAACTCTTTTTTGTTGTTTTTTTTTTGCTGAGGAAGATTCTCCCCAAGCTAACATCTGTGCCAATCTTCCTCTCTTTTGTATGTGGGTCACTGTCACAGCATTGCTGCTGACGAGTGGTGTAGGTCCACACCTGGGAACTGAACCCAGGCCCCCGAAGCAGAGTGCACTGGGCCATGGGGCCAGCCCCCTAAATCTAAACTCTTATTTATTAAAGCACAAGAAAGGCTTTCCATATGCTCTGCTCTATTTGCTGGGTTAAACCTACTAAAGCTGGTGTATCCATAATCCATAACTCAGCTCTGGGCGTAGAAAAAGGAGACTAGAGCAAGCATGTGGTGTTATTCTCCATTACTGATTACTTTGCCCTCCCTAACACTTTTCCCTCCCTCATTGTTCACCTTGGAAATGTATCCACACAAAAAAGTCAGCCAGAAAACTTGTCCTCAGAAGCTCTTGAGCTAAATAACTCAGAAATTTCTCGCGGACATATGTTGAAGGTATAAAAGCATAGAGATATAGAGTTGGTATGAAAAGGAAAAACAATTTATTTTTAGTTAGGATAAGCATAAACATACATCCTGGATATTATAATTTCAAATAGCTTGTGCTGTTTTTTTTAATATATCATGTTCACTTTTTGGTTTAGTCACTGTAGTCTATAACTATAGTACACATAACAAATCTTATGTAAAGCGTAAAAGTATTTATGTGCTGAGAAAATAAGAAAGCCAAATTTAAGAAATAAATGCGGACCAGCCCCGTGGCTTAGCGGTTAAGTGCGCGTGCTCCACTGCTGGCGGCCCGAGTTCGGATCCTGGGCGCACACTGACGCACCGCTTCTCCGGCCATGCTGAGGCCGTATCCCACATACAGCAACTACAAGGATGTGCAACTATGACATACAGCTATCTACTGGGGCTTTGGGGAAAAAATAAATAAATAAAATTATAAAAAAAATAAAGAAAAAAAGAAATTAATGCAAGGCGAGGGGTAGAGAAGTGTGGTATCTAATGGGTTAAGACACTTCCTTTGTGCTTCGTAAATTAATCAGGAAAGATTAATTAAAATAAAGGGCTTGGAGACCATTTTTCAGCTTTAAATAACCAGTTCCTCAAGCAGATCATGTAAGAGAATGTATATTTTTTCCTGAGGTAAGTTGGTTCAGAAAAAGTCAATATATGTGTGACCACTCCTCAGAATGTTGGGGACTGAGTAGCTGAAAGAGTTGTCACTTAAAAATACGATTTTAATATGCTCTCACTCAAATTTTTTCTCTTCGCCCGCTGTCTGCGATCTCAACCCAGTGTTTTTTAAACCCAAATATAATTAATTGCTTTTATTAATATCTAGACTTACATTTCATTTTTTCAAGGAAAGCACCTCACCCTTGATTTATAAAATCACAAAATATAAAGCTGGAAATAATTCTTTCATTCACACACAAAAAATCTTTGCGTGTCTCCTTTAGGCTTAGCCTTTTATTCCACATCTTCATTTCACAGATGAGAAAACTAAAACCCAAAGATTTAAAACGTCTTCACCAAGTTCATAAATCAGGACGAATTTGTTTTAAAGAAGTAGGATGAGTCTATGAAAACTAATTCAGTTTAAATCCAGTTATTAATATAGTTGGTGCCCTTCTGTTGAGCCTTTCAGGAAATATTAATGTACAAAAAAATCTATTTCAGGGGCCGGCCCGGTGGCGCAAGCGGTTAAGTGCGCGCGCTCCGCTGAGGCGGCCCGGGGTTCGCTGGTTCGGATCCCGGGCGCGCACCGAAGTACTGCTTGGTAAGCCATGCTGTGGCGGCGTCCCATATAAAGTGGAGGAAGATAGGCACCGATGTTAGCCCAGGGCCGTCTTCCTCAGCAAAAAAAAAAAGAGGAGGATTGGCGGATGTTAGCTCAGGGCTGATCTCCTCACAAAAAAAAAAAAAAAAAAAAAAAAAAAAAAAAAAAAAATCTATTTCAATCATACAGTGTGTATCTTGATGCAATAAAGAACTTTATAAAATAATCAGATAACCCCAAGAATCACTGCGTTTAGAAAGATGTTTTAGATCCTTGCAACTCAAAGTATGGTCCTCAAATCAGCAGCACCTGGGGACATGTTAGAAATGCAAGATCTCAGGCTCCACCCTAGAGTACTGAAATATGTCTGCATTTTAACAATATCTCCAGGTGATGTGTATAAGCATTGAAGTTTGAAAAGCACTGCTCTAGCCAATCTTAGAAATAACTTCTAATCTTAAAAATGTGTGAGTTAAAATTTGTGTGTTTAAATGACATCAAGAGTATCTTATTAGTCAAAGTAATTCTGGCGTGAATATTTTCATAAAGTGGAGAATTCCTTTTGAAACAAATTATCTCCAACTTATCTTAAGCGTCAATAGGGAATTTCTGTATATGGACTTCATATTGCACAAGATGAGGCCAATCTAGGAATCACCGAAGTAGAAATAGGAAGAAATAAAGTGCTCTCACAGGAAAATATCAGACAAGCAACACATAAGTTGCTCTTATTTGAAAATGCACTGGCTCTACAGTTTATTAGTTCAAAGCTGATTTATACAGAATTTATTTTTAATTCAGTCAGAAGGTGGGTGAAATTACCTTTGCACTATTTACAGACAAGGATGTCTCGTAAATTAATTCCAAAGAAAAAATTTTTCTTCTTAAAGAAAAACATTATTTGACAAATTTACAAGTCTCTATTTTCATGCAAGTAATTGCTATATTAGCAAAGGCATGTATTGTTATGTTTGTACACTGACTAATTACAAATGATTCCTAGCTAGTAATTAAAGTAACTTTACAAAGGCAACATTTGGTTTACTTGGTTTGCCTGGCTGTGCACTTAAAAATCATAAAACTGTTTTTAAAGCCTGTAAACTATCCATTAATTTAGATAAGCTCAAATTAGGCTGCATTGCTGAATTTTAATTGATTACCCTCTTAATATCTGAATCTTTTCTTCCCCTACATAACATCCTTTGAAAGTGCTTAAGAACGTTATCATTTCTATTTTATGAACTTCTAAATATCTAAACTAAATAGAATGCATGACATTTCTACCAAACTAAATCAATCTGCATGTAAGTAAGACCAATGTCTTAACCTATACATTCAACATTTTGTTTTGTAAAGCAAAAATCTTTATAGGTTTAAACATACAATTTTAATACTTTTAAGTACCCATTGCCTTGTAGGTGACCTTCAACAATAACCCAATTTTTAGTGGCTGTTTGCTATTTGCAATGATAGGCTTTGGTGAATATTTTGAGGACTTTGCATAAAACAAATAATATTTTATGTTGCACATAAAATAGAAACTAGTTTTAGTAGTATAATGCAGATCTTTTTTGAGCATAACAACAAAAGTGCTGTGTTACATGCTTGAAGCTTTCACAACTATCCATTTCCACTATCCTCCTAAAAAAGACGTGAATTTATAAAATGTATGTATACTCTAGCAAATATAATTTCATCTGACGTTTTAGACTACCTCTGAATTTGAAAGTTTTCAAGTAGTATGACACAAATTAAGTGGTGCATACAACATGTGATTTTACTGCATTTAAGTCTTTGGACTTTTATATTTATTTTATGTATTTAAAAACTTTCACTAAATAGCGAGTCCTAAGGTCATTAGTAACATCAGCTGACCATTTTCCTCCATCTGTCACATAGCTAATAAAAAATATAGTATCATTTATTTAGTGGCCTTACATAACATCACCTTTCTAAGCTCCTGAAAGTTATGACCAGAATTACACACTAAAAAGAGTTAAAGAATACATTACTCACTTCTATAAATATGTTGTTTATAATAATCTAAATTAAAATGAGACCAAAATATTTTCTGGCCTTCTCTGAAGTGCTAAGCAGTGTTGAGGAGGGAACACTATCAGTTTAATAGTTGTCTCTTAGGACACTATTTTATGAAGATCCTACAGAAAAGAAATTTTCTTCTGACTGCTTGTGCTGTATAAATATTACCTCAGACAAAAGCCATACTTTGACTAAATAAGTCTGCATAAACATAAGACTGTTTTATGTTGGTCTTCTTAGTTTTTCTACATTAATTCAAAATTCAAATCATGATTCCCTTTAAAACACTCTATAAAACAGTATTCATGACTTCATACAGTAAGGATGATATTTTCCCTTATAAATGCCACATAAAATCTGTGGTAAATTTTTAAATAAAAAAATTGTGAAAATCTTGACATAACCACAGATTGCCCTCTATGCCCAGTCTAATAAATTCTAACTTTAGGTCTTTACTATCTGACAGAAATCTTTTATAGTCTTGAGGAAAAAAAGCAGCCTTTTGTTTCTTGTACATTTGTCTGTGTGACTTTCTCTTTTCCGGTTAAGAATGCATTGAGGATAAACACTATAATTCATATCTACATAGGGAAAGTTTGAGAAGTATTTCTCCATAAACCATATTCAGAAAACTTAAAAGAGAATTTTACCATTCAGGAAGAAAAGAAACAAACGATAATAAATTTTTTAAATATACATGTAGTTACCAAAAATATACTAGAGCCTAAAACAAACTAATCTTCTACTGAAAAAAAAACAAAAAAATAAATGACGTCAATTTTAAATTGACTTTGAATGTTATAGTCACGAATAAGAGTTTGTTTATGAAACCTAGAAAATTAAGGCTTGACTTACACATAAGTTTAAGTTTTTCAGTCAATTACCAAAATCAGCAGTTGCTACCAAAATGCAGAAATTCATTTAAATTAGCTACAAAAATATTGCATTTAACTTCATATGAAGGTATTAGAAACAGTAGATATTCATGCTTTGGACTTTTTAAGAAGAGGAAAACTCTCTTGTTGTCATATATTACATAATTGACAACAAAATGTTAGTGGAAAATTTTCTGCCTAAAAAAATAATAAGGGGAACAGACAGCTAATATTATAAGTGTTATCTATTCTAAGTATATACGGGTGGTAGCCCCTCTGGCTGATCTACATGCTGAAATATATTTATCTAAGAGGGACCAGCCCCTCTGTTGCATAAAAAATTAAATTTTAGTTTCTTCTTTATTATCTGAAGTGAATTATCACATTGGCATCCCGTGATATCATTTCTCCTCACATAGCAGGCTTCTAGATCTTTCCATTCCACATACACAGTACTATGTCTCCCCTTTTCTTATTTTTGAAGTTATTTTGGATAAAGATTTTGAGAGGTGGAAATATTTTGTGCACATGCAATATTTCCTATCCACGTTTGAGAGACTGAGTCCGTGGTTTTTGGGTTGCCAAGAAGATAGCTAGAAAAATTAATACATATTAAATCAATGCCCTGTCTAGCAGACTATTAGAAGCTCCTTCTTACTGTGCTGTCCTAGATAAAACATCTCATACTCCAGACTGTGAGGACAGGAAACATAGGAAAACGAGATATTGTGTTCAATAGTGAAAGAGAGAAGATTTGTCACACGGCAGGTATTTCCCTATTGACCAATTAAAATAAGAAACCCCATCTTCTCTTCTTTAACTGGAAGATGGTCACAACAAAGGATTTTTGAGCAGGAGATAAAATATAGACAAACTGATGAGCATCTTCAAGTCTTCTTCGTGACATTAAACAGCCCCCTAACAAAGACCAGACAGAAGAAACACTGATGTGTTTCATTTTCTTTTGGACTATTTGGGCATCTTAGGGAGGAACTAGCAATTTTGTCCTGTGAGATCACAGTAAAAAAAATATATTCAACCATTTCAAACCGATTTCAGGAAAGAAAAAAAAAAGTATACAAAATGTATAGCCCATTAAAGCTGTTATTTCCCTTCTTTTATATATATCACATGACCTCAATGTTAAAAATTAATTACAAAAGTAATATTTAGAGCTAAAAATGAATATGGATTATATTTTGACTCACGGTTTTGGTGTTGTCAGAGCTGATTATTTCTCAGTCTCACTCTTTAATTTGCTATTGAGTTGTAGGGTTTGACTTTTTAAATGCAATTTATTTTTTCTTTATTTGCACATTAATTATTAAAAAACAAAAAAATACTAAAGAAAACCAACACATATGAAGAAATATTCTGAGATGGAATGATTTCTTTGGCTTTAATGATTAAAATGTTAATAAAGGAGACAAGAAGCACCCTCAAGAATATGAGGCAATAAAGATGAGGGAAGAAGAAGGTAAAAAAATAGAGTGATGTGACCTGTCAAGGTCAAATACTGAGTACTCATTACCAAAACTAAAGATGACTCACTGCAGATGGATTACAGCCCATACCTTAAACAAACCTCGACCACATTCTTCACCTGGAGTCAGCCAGTGGACAAACTGGACGCTGCTCTGTGGATATTTCTCTTAAACATGGTTTCCCTGATTCAGCTAATAGTGAGCATGATCCAGTTAGAATGTATGTTCTCAAAAATTATCCAGTCTTGTTAACAAGTGAGGGTCTATTGACAACATGGATCACGTGGATTAAGCCAGCAACCATAAAGATGCTCCAGTGTGCCTAACGTCTAAAACTGTAGTTTAGTTCTTATCATTTAGTAGCTTTATTAAATAATTTTCTATATAAGTAATCATGTGTTCCATTTCTTTTCCAATGTAGGTAACCTTGAACTCAGAGAATCGGAACTAATAAAATCTGGAGAGGGGAAATCTAAATTATAAACAATTCTTTTACTGATTCCATGACTCACTCTTGGCAAAATTAAGCCCATCCTCCCACTACAGTCTACAAGAAAATTATTTATAATTTCCACGTATTAGTGACTTAAAATAGCATATATTCTCTTTGAGTGTTTGCATTTTAAAAGAAAAATTAAGGACACAAAGCTTAACGCAAAGTTATAAACTGTTTATGATAAAATTCTCTCCTGTATTCTTTTAGAACACAATGAAAGGAAATTATTTGCTCCTCCCGAGAAACTGGTATAATTTCTCTGTGTGGATAATGAAAATAATTTGCTTTGACTACCAAGAAATATAGAGCCAAATTTACCGACCACTTTCATTAATTTTTTCAGATCCCAGGCCTATATTGTTCCCATTCTTGACCTCCTATTATAATTTATATTTTCTCTGGTCCTGAATTTTTATAAGCTGCCTCACTCTCTGGAGAATAAAGCCACATGCATAATACCAGCGCTGCTGTGTCTTCCAAGATTTGGTCCCACCATCCCACCATCCAATCCCACCTGCCTACAAGCAGTTTGAAAGTTTTCCTTTTTCAGCTTTTCTCCTTTCATACTTAAGCTTCCATATGTACAATATTGTTCTCCTACTTGAAGAAAAATTATTTCAGAGTGATCCTAATAAAACTGTGAAATAATATTAGTCTATGGTCTTTTCCTCTGTCCTCCTTACCATCCTCCTCGTGTCAGGCCTCCAGGACCCCCGCCATATGGTCCGTGAGCCTCTACCCAGCCCCTGTCTCCCCTTCGCTCCACTGCCTCCATTTCACCAAACTTCTCCATTGCTGCTCCAAAACTTGTTTTCAATTGCTCATTTCAATAATAAAACAGCTTTGTAGCAAACCTCAAAGTGGCTTTATGTAGTTAGTGTTGGTCTCTTAATACGGCCTTGACATTGACAAGACAAATTTCTCTTCAAGTGCAGATGAGTACTGCTTTCTCATTTACGTGGGGCTTGTACCCTATCTTGTTTACTCAAGCAAAAAAAAAAACAAATGTACTATAATATGTGTAACACATGCACATGTTTCTCAAAAAGCATTATGTATGGAATTCACATTAGTCGTATTTATTTTAAATATTTCTGAGAAAGCATTCTGAAGGAACATTCTCGTCTCATTTCTTATCAAATAGGAAATGGGGTGTTTTTTCTTTAATTTTTTTCCATATGAAATATAGAGCATTAATTAGTCTAAATATTCCTAGTGGAGTTTCCACAGTTCTAATTAAATTCCAAACAGGCCTCACTTCTTAGAAAACACACGTATTAATGCCCTATATCTAAACTAAAACAGACAAAATGCTGCATCTTAATGAAAGTCAAGCACCATTGACATGCCTTCCTAAATTTCGAGTCAATCCACCCTCAGGTTGTACAGTGGTTTCTATTCCTCAGGAGTTGCTGGTCTTCTAAGTGCTGAAGATTTTCATTTTGCCCTTTGTATCATCTTAACAAGTAATTAGTATGCTTAGGCTCCTTCTGTGTGATCCTAATTTTCTCTCATTAGCTTTTAGCTCTGTGTATTCAATGTTCATTCCTCTTTGTTTTTAGGAAGTATTCTTAAACAACTTGAAGTTGACATCAGGCATAAAGAGTTCTATTTGTTTTATATTTGTGTTATGTTGAAGAATAATATCTCTAAACTTTTATGTCAGAAAACATACTACTCTCCTCTACTTCTGGGTACATTCAAAATGGGTTTAATGAATCTTATTCCCTTATTTAAAGTTTTAGGAAATAGAAATTAATCACCATAGTTTAGAGGCAATAATTAGGAAGACAATTGTTTCAATAAATCAACTCAAAGGATCTCACAAGTGAAAGGGTTTTCTGGATTAACACTGTAAAAATTTTACAGTCCTGCATTGTTTCCTCATTATTCTATTATTTAAACAACATAGCTCAGCAAAAATACAGTTGTCGTTTGACATTTGTCCAACTCATTAACTTAACCAGATGAGAAGGCAGTAGCATGATAAAACATGTCATTTTCCCCAACACGCAAATGAAAATTTTCAGAAACTTATTTATATACATGAAAACTCACTTACTTGATTATGTACTCTACCATTATTTTGAAAATTCATCAAAACAAAAGGAGTCTTACCAAAGCCAAAAATTGTTTGAAATACTACAAAATTGGTCTGGTTATAGAAGGCAATATTTTATAATGATACAAACTATGGAACTATAACCATAGTTTTCATCTATGAAGAAATATTATTTTGCTGGAAAGCTTTCAGTTCAGTTAAAAAAAATTGTTGTTTTTAAAACAACCTACAACTAAGCAGTTATTTATCAATTGATTCCCAACTATTTAACTGAATGTAAAGTACTTTTTGCCTACACAAATAAACCATGCCAACAATTGAATATTAACTGCTATAGTGTTTGAGATTTTCTTTAAGATTAATTTAAGTTTAAAACTGACTTTTTAAATCATTATTAAAATGGTCATGGATCACAACAATTAGTCAATATAATCAAAATTGTGAAACCAGGGGATGGCCTGGAGGCGCAGGCTGTTAAGTGCGCAAGCTCCACTGCGGTGGCCCAGGGTTCACCGATTCGGATCCCGGGAGCACACCGACGCACTGCTTGGCAAGCCATGCTGAGGCAGCGTCCCATATAGAGTAGAGGAAGATGGGCATAGATGTTAGCCCAGGGCCAGTCTTCCTCAGCAAAAAAGAGGTGGATTGGCAGATGTTAGCACAGGGCAGATCTCCTCACAAAAAAAAAAAATTATGAAACCAAATTATATAAGGAGACAAGCTGTTGAAGCTAAGAATAACATTGGTTTGGAGGTGGGGAAGTGCAAATCTTCTTTTTAACTGAAACCACTGTAACATAAAGAAAAGAAAGGAGCTCCAAAGCATTTTCCAGATAGAATTATAAGACCAAAAAATTTCTTTACATATATAAAAGTACTTCCAGACTAAGGTGCTTGTGTAGAATCCTATAGGTTTATGGGAAAAGTTGGCATATTCTCCTGACAAAACTTTCAGAGTCCACCATTAAATTACCAGCTATGTAGAAGGCTTTTTACAAGGTGGCTGAATTTCTGGTTGGTAACTTTAAGACTTGGAAAAAATTAAATTTTGTACTGCAAATAAAAAGAATTAATTTTTCTTTCTACCCACCAAAAAATTTCGTTATTCTTCTGAATCTGCGCCACTTCCTGCCTGAAATATTTATTTAGAACTGCTCTTTTGTGATAACTGTTTTTTGGATTTCCCTACACGATTTCAAAAACCGATAGGGATTTAAATCATTATGAATAATGATAGAGTCAGATTGATGTGCTATTAAAGCAAAGATAACTTACATTTGTAACACTAGTTATAAATAATAATTGGACATTGAAGAGTTTTATTAGAAGAAAAAATGCCTGAAAAACTCCCTTCTGTCAGGTTACCCTTTTAAAATTTCTCAAACCAAATTATTTCACAAAACCAAAGCCAATATCCAAGACTGTTTATAAAAATCACCAGTTCAAAATGCTACTTATTTGTCCGTCTCATTTAAAATTTAAAAATGCTCTCTTATCCTCTTTTGTGTTTTAGCTGAATTTGTGTGCTGTACATTGTTGTTCTAGCTCAAAAACCTCCTGTGTGGCAGAGGGCTTGGCAGCCGGAAAAAGGCAGTGAACATTGTTGAATTCATTGTGGTGCATTTGGTAACACAAGGAGAGCATGAATAATATTTGGAGATCTAGCACACCTTAGTGGAAACAATTATAACTACAACTGCTTTGAAGATTTAAATTTCAAATTCCATTGTTTTAGTGAAATTCCATTTCACCTAAATAGAGGGACTTTGTTCAAGCTTTCTTTTCTTCTTAATTTAATGTGTGTCTTCCCCAGACTCCTCACAGATGAGAAGATAGATCTGAACAGGAATTTCTAAAAGTGTAAAACATGATTTCTTTTCAGAATATCCATAAGTATCTGTACAACTCCCCTGAAGCTATCAAATTAGGAGCAATTCCATTTTATTTGCTGTCATGGTCAAGTGTAAAGCGTCAGAGTTTCCTTGTTTAATGGTTGCTGTGCATTTGACCTGTAAAAGCTTGTCAGGTCAGCTCTTGGGATGCTTCAAAGACTTGATTTCAAATAGGTTGTTCATGTTCTACCGTTAATGGCTGACCCTCTTTACTTCATACTACTAAAATGTCATCAAGAAAAAGAGAGAAGAAAAGACATCATAAAATCCATTCCAGACAATTTCAAGAGCTTTCAATTCCATCGTCCTCTGTCTTAAAGTTGAGATAAGTAAAGCACTCAAAAATAAGTACAAAACTTTCATTCCAAAACATGAAGAAAATTATCCCTGTTCATGTATACCTCCATTTATACATATATTTCTAGAAATCGGAATATAATATGTATGGAGCCATAGGTAAATACATTTGTTTATTATCTAGGCATCTCAACTATGTGCCACATGACTGAAAACTAGAAAGGAAGTAAATAATGCTTATCAACAATTAAATATTTCAGAGGAGGAGACTTCCAAAATGACAGAACAAGTAGCTCAGCAAATGCTTTCCTAAAAGGCAATGACAAAACTAAAGAAAACTGTCAAAAAAAAACAACTATTTCAGGACTCTGGAAATTGACTCAAGGCATACAGCAAAGTGAGATGCATTTATTTTTTTAAAAACCTCCAGCAGGAACAGTGGGCAGCTGTATCATTTTTGTCTGGGGCTGCTCCCTTCCCCATCGTCCTTCAGCTTTGCTGGCATGGTAGATACACGAGGGCAGGGCAAGCTGTGGAAAACAGCAGCTTTGCCGTCGGAGGGGACTCACTTGGTGTGGAGTAAAGCACTGACGGACTCCATGTCTGCAGGAATTGTCCAAAATAGTAGCAATCTCTGTGGCAACCAAACAGGGAAGGCCAAGACAAAGCTATCCTGAGAGCATAGTCCTTGTCAGAGCAAGCAACAAAATGGCAGACTAGTTGAAAAATTAACAAGGTTGAAGAATGAGACAACCATGGTCCCACTCAAGTGGGACTTGATAAGTTCTCACAAGTCTCTGGAAATTTAGAACGCTGCACAGGCTGCACACATGCAGGAGAGACCTAAAAGGGCCCTAGCTATCCATTCATCCCTGGCTGACCATGAGGCCTCATGCATGCAAAGAAGAAAAGTGAGAGGGCCTGGAAGTAAGCAAAGGCTGGAGCAGACTTTTATTTATTTTTTTTGTGTGAGGAAGATCGGCCCTGTGCTAACATCTGCCAATCCTCCTCTTTTTTTTGCTGAGGAAGACTGGCCCTGGGCTAACATCCATGCCCATCTTCTTCCACTTTATATGGGACGCCGCCACAGCATGGCTTGCCAAGCAGTGCGTGGGTGCGCGCCTGGGATCCGAACCAGCAAACCCAGGGCCAGCGCAGCGGAGCGCACGCACTTAACCGCTTGGGCCACCAGGCCGGCCCTGGAGCAGACTTTTAAACTGCCTGCATTTCGATTATGTTCCCAAACACATAGTCAGAGCAATGGGAAGAAAGTAGGAGTCTTAACGAGTCAAAGCATTTGAGCACAATTTCTGAACAATCACTGGCTGACCACCAAGCTATGTCATCACAGGACCTCCTAGGGAGGCCAGGCTTGAAAATAGGAAGAAGAATTTTTTAAAAATTGAGAAGAAATATCAGCCAATGCATACTGTAGAAGAAATAAGACTCCATGTATTTAATCCAGGCAAATTACTAAACAAATACACACATACACACACACAACAGCAAACAACAACCCTTAGGGGAAAAAATCAGAATACAGAGTTGCTGCAATACGTTATCTAAAATTTTTAGTTGTCAACAACAACAACAAAATCAAGACATGTAAAGAAACAGGAAAAGGTGACCCACACAGAGGGAGGGAGGGAAGTAGTCAGTAGAAAATGTCTCTGAGGTGCCCATGGGTAAGTTAGACTTGACGAAGAATTGAAAGCAGCCATTATAAATATGTTCAAAGAACAAAAGAAAACCACGTTTTAAAACTTATAGGAAAATATGATAATGAATTATCAGATAAGAGTCTCAATTTAAAAATTGAAATTATATAAACGAGCCAAATAGAAATTATGGAGTTGAAAAGTACAAAATCTGAAATGAGAAATTCGCCTGAGTGATTCAACAGTCGGTTGGAGATGGCAGCAAAAATAATCTATAAACTTGAAAGTAGATCAATGGAAATGCTCTAAATCTGAAGAATTGAGGGGGAAAAAATAAAGAAAATGAACAGAGCTTCAGAGACCTGTGGGACAACATAAAGCATATGCATGATTAGAGTCCCAGAAGGAGAGGAGACAAAGGGTTGGAAAAAATATTTGAAGGAATAATAGCCAAAAACTTCACAATTTTAATGAAAAATATTAATATACAGATAAAAGAAGTTCAGTGAACCTCAAGTCAGATAAATACAAAGTGATCCATACTTACGCACATCGTAGTCAAACTGTTGAATGCCAAAGACAGAGGAAATTTTGAAATCAGCAAGAAAAATTCAATAATCATGTACAAAGGAAACACAATAAAATTTACAGCTGGCTTTTCATAAGAAACAGAAAAAGCCAAAAGGCAGTGGGATATCATATTCAAAGTACTGAAAGAAAAAAACTAAAAAACATGGATTTTATATCCAGAAAAACAATTCTTCAAAAATGAAGTTAAAATAAAGATGTTCTCAGATTTAAAAAAAAAAAAGATTAAGCAAATGTGTTACTAGCAGACCTGACACACAATGAATAAAAATGTCCTTCAAGCTGAAATAAAATAGTATTCAGTAACTTGAATCCACATTAAAAAAAATAAAGAATAGAAAAAAAGGTAAATATGTAGAAATTATGAGAATGTATAAATGTATTTTTCTTATTTCTTCCCATAACTGATCTAAAAGAAATAAGATTGCATAAAACAATCATAAAACTGCATTGCTTAGAATTTTGGAAAGACTGCAGAGTAGGAAGCACCAGAAATCTGTCTCCCCACCTAGACAACACTAGCGCTGACCTGGCAGAATCTGTCTGATGTGACTACAGTCATGCGTGGCTCGAGGACCGGGACACGTTCTGAGAAATGTGTCGTTAGGCGATTTCGTCATTGTGCGAACATAGAGTGTACTTACACAAACCTAGATGGTATAGCCCACTACACACCTAGGCTCTATGGTACAGCCTATTGTTCCTGGGCTACAAATCTCTATAGCATGTTACTGTACTGAATACTGTAGGCCATTGTAACACAATGGTATTTGTGTATCTAAACATACCTAAACATAGAAAAGGTACAGTAAAAATACAGTATAAAAGATAAAAAATGGTGCACCTGTATAGCACACTGACCACAAATGGAGCATGCAGGACTGGAAGTTGCTCTGAGCAAGTCAGTGAGTGAGTGGTGAGTGAATATGAAGGCCTAGGACATTACTGGACACTACTGGAGACTTTATAAACACTGTACACCTAGGCTACACTAAATTTATAAAAATTATTTTTCTTTCTTCAATAATAAATTAATCTGAGCTTGTTGTAACTTTTTTACTTTATAAACTTGTCAATTTTTTTAAATTTTTGACTTTTTGTAATCTTTAAAATTTTTATTTTATTTTTTTACTTTTTAAACTTTTTTGTTAAAAACTGAGACACAAGCACAGACATTAGCCTAGGTCTACACAGGGTCAGGATCATCAATATCACTGTCTTCCATCTCCACATCTTGTCCCACTGGAAGGTCTTCAGGGGCAATAACATGCATGAAACTGTCATCTCCTATGATAACAATGCCTTCTTCTGGAACACCTCCTGAAGGACCTGCCTAAGGCTCTTGAGGAGGTGTCACTCTTTTCAGAAATACATCCATGGTGGTTTGCTTCATTTGTTTCTTTTTTTTCCATCATAGATTTGCTTGTAAACAGATAAAGCACCATGAACATTCCTCTCTGTTAATGAAAACCTTTCAGTGTTTGGGTCCGTGTTTTCAACTTTTTAAGGAGCTTGTTGAGGTCTGCAAAAGCTTCTGCTAAACCCCTCACTGTGAATTTTCTTGGGAGTTCTTCTTTTTCTTCTCCTGCAGTTACCTTTTCTCTTGCCTCTTTTTCAGCTATGCATTCCTGTTCTAGCTCCAACAACTCCTCATTCATCAATTCCTCAGGAACCACCTCCAGGAGCTCCTCAATATCATCGTTATTTACACCCAGGTTAAAGTTGTTTGCCATCTCAACCACAGCCTGTTGATTTTTGCAGCCTCCACATCTTTGGAAAATCCTTTGAAGTCATGGATGAATCTTAAGTGTTTTATTTCAGATGCCATTCATACACTCCTTGGTGATATCATCCCAAGCCCAAGCAAGATTCTTGATGCAGTTGTAGATGTTGTAATCTTTCCAGAATTACATCAATGTCTTCTCAGTGTCTTCCTCAGTTGTAGCAACAGCCTGGGCAAAGGTCCTCCTCAGGTGGTAGCCTTAAAAGCTACTGTAACTCCTTGATCCATTGGTTGGATCACAGAGGAGGTGTTTGGAGGGAAAAACATCACTTTCATATTAGGATGAAGATCATCAATAAAAGAAAGATGTCCAGGAACGTTAACAATAATAAGCAAAATCTTGAAAGGTATGTTATTCTCCAAACAGTACTTCTCCATTTCGTTGGCATAGTAATTCAGGAGGGCATCCTGGGAGAGGAGCTGGGTCATCCATGACTTCTTATTACTCCTATAGTACACTGGCAGTGTGTGCTTATAGATATGCTTAAAGGCTTTGGGGTTCTCACTGTACCAGACCACAAATCATTCCAATTTGTAGCCTGCAACATTGTCCCCAAGCAAGACTGTTATCTTGTCCTTAAAAGCCTTGAAACCAAACATTGACTTGGCCTCCTTATGGGTGAAAGTTCTTTCAGGCATCCTTTTCCAGAATAGGGAGGTTTCATCCATATTGAATATTGGCTCTGGTAAGTAATTTTCCTCCACAATCAGCTTATCTAGAGTTTCCAAAAGTTCTTCAGTTGTCTTCACATCAGTGCTCACAGACTCACCACTCACTTTCACATTATATAATGAATAACGATTCTTGAATTGTTTAAACCACCCGGAGCTAGCAGTAAATTCAACATCATAGTCAGGTCCAGCCTTTTCTTTCAACATCGCAAACAAACTTCTTGCTTTGGCTATGATCATCACGGTGCTGAGAGGGATATGCTTCTGTGTCTGGTCTTCAATCCAGGTCATTAGAAGCTTCTCCATGTCTGATATAGGCTCTTCTCAAATTTTTGTTAGTCGTGTTGCCTTCAATGAATCAGATCCTTTAACAACTTCCGTCACTTTGTTCTTGTCCTTCAAGACCACAGCTGTGGTGGAGTGGGACATGCCTGACTGGGAAGAAATAGCCATCACCGATTTTCCACCTTCATAGTCCTTAATCACTTTTAATTTTTTTCCAGGTCAATCATTCAATGTGGCCTCTTACTGGCAACATTAGCAGTGGATTTTATATGCTTCGAGGCCATGATGAACAAAACAACACAAGATTCAATCAAGCACAAGAGAAAATGATGCAATCAAGAGATGCAATAAACACCAGATGTATGAGGCTACTATAAAACATGGCATACTGTTTTATAGTAAACTTTTTCTTTATAAGTAGAAAGAGTACACTCTAAAATAATGATAAAAAGTATAGTATAAACCAGTAACATAGTCGTTTATTGTCATGATCAAGTATTATGTACTTTACATAATTGTATGTGCTACACTTTTATACTACTGACAGTGCAGTAGGTTTGGTTACATTAGCATCACCACAAACACAAGTAATGCATTGCACTTCGATGTTACAACAGCTATGACATCACTAGGTAATAGGAGTTTTTCAGCTCCATTATAATCTTACAGGACCACCATCGTATATGTGGTCCATTGTTGACCAAAACTTTGTTATGCAGCGTATGACTGTAGTTTGGAGCTCTGGAGAGTTTGGAAGACTTGCAACTTAAGGGGAAGGCTTAGAGGGTAAATTGTTGTTAACTTCAGTCAATTTGAGCTCTTAGCACAGTAGCAGCTGCCCATCTCCCACCCCCAGCTGCGTGGCAGCTTCTTAGAGCAGCTTGCAAGGAGTTTGAGGGAACCAGGGTGGGCGATGAGAACCCTGTCCTCCAAATATCGGCCATGGGTGCTTTGATCACTGATTGCTGCTTCCGATCATGGCGATGCAGACACAGAGGTGGGCAGCGATTGTTGCTGCCTACTTATTGTTGCTAGCCCCTCACTCTCCAGCTGAACCAACTTCCAGAGGAAAATAACAGAAGTAGGTCTCTCCTTATCAATAATTACTTTAAATGTAAATGGATTAAACTCTCCAATCAAAAAAAGAATTGAAGAGCAGATAAACACACATGATCCAACTATATGCTGTCCACGGAGACTCACTGTAGATAAAAAGACACAAATAGATTGAAAGTAAAGAATAGGAAAAGATATTCCATGCAAATAGTAACCAAAAGAGAGCAGCAGTGGCTATACTAGTTTCAGACAAAATAGGTTTTAAATCAAAAAAGTTTACAAGAGACAAAGGAGGACATTATATATTAATAAAAGATTCAATACTGAGAGATACAACAATTCTAAACATTTACACATCTAATAACAGACCATCAAAATGTGTGAAGCAAACATCGGCAGAAATGAAGGGAGAAATTAGACAGTTCTACAATAACGGTTGGAGACTTCAATGCCTCGCTCTTGATAATGAATAGAACAACCAGAAAGAAGATAGGTAAGAAAATAGAGGACTTGAACAACACAATAAACCAACTAGATCTAAGAGATATATGCAGAACACTCTACCCAACAACAGAATACACATTCTTCTCAAGTGCACATGGGGCATTCTCCAGGATAGACCATATGTTGGCCCACAGATTAAGTTTCAGTAGATTTAAAAAGATAGTCATCCTACAAAAAGTTATCTTCTCTGACCGCAACAGGATGAAGTTAGATGCAAAATGAACCTTACATTTATGGTCAATCGATTTTTGACAGAATTCAAAGGGTTGAGGATAGTCTTTTCAAGAAATGATGTTGGGAAAATTGGATACACATATGAAAAATATGAATTTAGACTCTTACCTCACATAAAATTTTTTTTAAAAAGAGTAACTCAAAATGGAACATAGACTTAAATATAAGAATAAAAGCTATAAAATTTCTAGAAGAAAGCATATGAGAAATTCTTTATGATCTTGGATTAGGCAAAAGTTCTTAGATATAATTCCAAAAGCACAATTTACAGAAAAGAAAAAAATGAGAAATTGCACTATATCCAAATAAAAATTTTTGCACTTCAAAGTTTCACCATTAAAAAAAACGAAAAGACAAGTCACAGACTGGGAGATAATATTTGAAATTATATATCTGATATAGGAATATATCCAAAATATATTTAAAAACTTACAACTCAACAAGAAGCAGACAAAAAACCCAATTTAAAAATGGTCAAAGGATTTGAACAGACACTAAACCAAAGAAGATGTATGAATGGCACATGAAAAAATGCTAAACATCATTTGTTATTAGGCAAATACAAACTAAAACCAAAACAAGATACCACTTTACACCCACTAGAATGGCTATAATAAAAAAGACAGACAATAATAAGTATTAATAAGGATATAGAGAAATTGGAACTCTCATAGATTTCTGGTGGGAATATAAAATAGTATGGCCATTTTCAAAAGATTTTGGCAATTTCTTTAAAAAGTTAAATATAAACTTATCAGACAACCCAGCAATTTCACTTCTACAGAATTACCCAAGTAAAAGGAAATATGTCCATGTGAAGACTTGTATGTGAATGTTCATAGCAGCATTATTTGTGGTAGCCAAGAAACAATCTAAATGTCCATTAGCTGGTAAATGAACAACATGCTATGCTACTCAGCAATAAAAGGAATTAAACTATTGATATATGCTATAACAAGAATAAGCCTCAAAAGCATTAGGCAAAGTGGAAGAAGCCAGAGACGAAAGACTAGAGAATATTGTATGATCCCATTTATTTGAAATGCCCAGGAAAGGTAAACGGATAAAACAGAAGCAGAATCGTGGTTGGCTGGGGTTGGGAATGAGAGTGGAACCTGGCTCCAAAAGAGCACAATGACTCTTTTTGAGGCAATGGAAATGTTGTAAACCTAGATTATGAAGATTGTGGGAAAGCTCTACAAATTTAGTAAAAATCATTGAAATTTACATTTACAAGTAATGAATTTTAAGGTTAAGTAAATTAAACTTCAATGTAGTCAAAAAAATGCAACACTGAAAAATCCATATGCCAATTATCATAAATTTTATTCAAAGGAGAGCCTCCATGGACCCTCATATAAAAATTGATTCTTTTTGTCTCCAGAGTTCTAACAAATCTTCATTCCCAGCCATTTCTTGATTAATAAAAAAGAAATAGAATGATGATTGCTACTATATTTGGGAACCCAGAGAACAAGAATGACAATTGATAGACAGGAGAGAGAATAGGGAAGCCAGCATATGATCGTCAAAGGTGTGATAGTGCCTATTTAGTTTAGACATAAACAGTACTACCTCTTTCAGATTTGTTCTTGGTGACATCCTTGAATTTAAGACAGTACAATAATTGGATTTCATAATGAAAAACCTAAACCCAAAAAATCTAACTTAATTTTTTTAACTCAAATATTTAATATGCATTTATGTGACAAAGCTTCTCACTTCAAAGTTATTTTTTAAGGTAGATAGACAGGAAGATAGAGAAGCAGAGGCAAGGAGATTCGTCTTGGGTTTGGATCCTAAATTAAGTATGTCATCACCACTGCCTTCAGTATTTCATACCGAAATTTTTTGCTTTGTTCTTCCTAGGAAGGATACATTCTCAAACAATCCTGTTAATGGTGTCTAGAGGCTTTTACAACTGTAATGCACCATAATACAATTTAAAAAGGGTGAGAGGTAAAAGGTGAAAGAAAGAAGGTTGTGAAAGGAAAGTTAGGAAAGAGACCTGGAAGACCACAGAGAGGCTCTCAGGCAGAATAATTCCAGAAAATTGCTTATGAAAGTTGTGAGTACAATAATTAATTTCCTTATAGTGATCCATGATGACATATCCTCTAGAAAACCTTCATGGACTCCAGGAATATGCATACTTCAATTTAAAGATTACTATATTTGAAGGCTATAGATATGAAGACTGGTGTCTTATTTTACTAAATATATATTTAGCTCAAATTGAGATTTTTTCCATTCCATTATTAGCGATGAAGAAGGGCTAAATGGTAGCAAATATTAAATTCATATTTAAAAATGTATAATTGATGCAATAAAAATTGTTGAAGAATGGCTGTGTAATACATTATAAGACCACTACTCAGCTTTTGTTTAAATCTATGACAGTTGCTGGTTCTTGGTACTATGCAAACTTTAACCCAGAAAAATCTTTGCTGTTGAGGCACTGGCTTGTGCATTGTAGGATGCGTGACAGCATCCCTGACCTCTACCTACTAGATGCCAGTAGCAACCCACTCCCACTCCAGCCCACCCCGCCCCACCCAGTTGTGACAACCAAAAACATCTCCAGACATTGCCAAATGTCCCTGATGGGCAAAACCACCTCAAGATGATAACCACCGGACTAGACCATCTTGCATAGTCCTTTCTGGGAACACATGGAAAGTTGTTTTTTGCTTTTGTTTGTAACCATAATCTAATTTTGTTCCTTCTTTCCTTCTAAGTGTTTAGCCTATCTTCTCTGGACCCTCTGTAACTACTTGAACATCCTGTACCTCTGTAATGAAAGTTCTCTTCATTTCTGTGATTTGAATGCAAGTCCCAACCCCTAAGACCATTCTCCTACAGTGCTCTTAAACTGAGCTTGCTCATTCAGTATTGGGAGGCGGGGCCAGCATGCCCTTTATTTTTACCTCCTGTTTCCACACCATTCCTTCTCCACCTCTTTTGTTTATAACAAAACAAAAACACTACTGCCTTGAGGTTCACGCCGTTTGGCCGTCACATTGGTTACAGCCTGCCGTTGGCTATAACACCAATTTCCTCCCCAGCCTCTCTGTTGTCATCTATGACCTCGTATTCCCTTTTCTTGCAGACGTGAATCACAGGCTTTCTTTCCAGGTGGAGTTTTATCATTCATCCAATCCATCCTTCCCAATAAAGCCAAAATGATCCATGAAAAAATGTAGGTCTCTCCAGTCTCTGCCTAAAATGCATCAGCAACTGATGACCTGAAGATAATATTGAAATCCCTTCACCTGGTGTACAGATCCCTTCATGGTCTGACCCATTCTTATGTCTTTAGCCTGGATTCCATTATCTCACAAACACACACACATACCACTCAGCACCAGGGATGCTAGAGTTCTTTCAGCTCCCCAAATGCGCCATGTTCTTTCTTGCCCCTAGACTATTGCGTGGAGTGCTACTGTCACTTGAATATGTCTTCCTCCCTCTTCATTATCTGGCTAATTCCTATTCACCCTTTAGCTCTCAGCTTTGAACTCACTCTCCTTGCTTCCTGCAACTACTCTACCACCCCAAATCATGTGTCTGTCATAAGTACTACCAAATCCTTTAGTACTTCTCCACAAACAAGTAAAAGCTTACTTACTTCTCTTTACCTCCATTAAAATGTAAGCTCTAAGAAAGTTGGGACTCTGTTCACCACTAAATTTCCATGGCTTACAGAGAATCTATCCCACAATCACTGCCAAATATATTTTTGTTGAGTAAATGAAATGATGTTATTGTACTATCATCTGAATAATTTATGGCAGATAAATTTAATGTGGATTGATATGGAGGCCAACACTGTAAAATGGTTATATATATATACATATATATATATATTTGTATGTGTGTGTGTGAGGAAGATTAGCCCTGAGTTAACATCTGTTGCCAATCCTCCTCTTTTTGCTGAGGAAGATTGACTCTAGGCTAACATCCATGCCCATCTTCCTCTGCCTTATATGGGACACCGCCACATAGCTTGACATAGCATGGCTATGGCTTGACAAGCAGTGCATTGATCCATGCCCAGGATCCAAACCTGGGAACCCCGGGCTGCCTAAGCGGAGCGTGTAAACTTAACCACTATACCACCCTGCTGGCCCTAAATATATTTTTTTTACTATCTATTCTTTCATTCCCTTCAATATATGAAAACTTCAGGGAGCACTTTATATTTGTGCATATAACTCTCCGGGCCATTTCTATCCTCTTTGTTCTGAAGTTTCTGATTACGACAGCATAGTACCCTACAAAAAAAAAAACAATCTTGCATCCACTTAGCTACCTACATATTTTAGTGAGTCAAAGCCAACTTGGGAAAAGTGTTTATTCTAACCAAACCTTCAAAACCTGTCATGGAAAAGGAAAGGACAGAATCTAACATGTCTGGACTTGATTTTGACTTGAGTCCCTGGTCTATATTCAGGGTGAAATATTTTAGATATACTCTTGTGCTACCTAAAACATGTTTGAGTTTTTCCCTGTTGGCTCTCAATTCTTAAAAAATGAAATTAGGTAGATCATTGTAACCTATTGCAGTACTCTGGTCCAGTAACTAGTTGACTATTTCATTTGGGGCTAATTACTAAAAAGAAATTAAAAATGGAGCATCTCTAGTTACCCCATGGCTAGTTCCTCAAAGTCGGGAACTAATCCGTCTTTAAAATTTTAAAAGATATCCATGATAGACATAATTTCTAAGATCACTTGTAAAGTTCTTTTCAAAGGCTGTATGTTTACTATAGATGTCAAATTATTCCTAGTGGGTTGCCTATTGTATGATAGACTCCTTCAAATTAAAAGAAAACAGCAAGTAGATCATTTGATCCAAATTGTCTTGTTTGTTTGGAACAATGTCTCACAGGAAGCGCTAACTAGGAGGAGAAAGAAAATGTTTATGAGTATTTCTTTTTAAAAACTGTGTTACTATAATCAGTTATAGCAAGACTATGTAGTATAGAGCTATCTATCCATCTATCCCATAATAATGTTTTATTCTTTCATTGAATGATGAACACATTCACCCTTCTCATTCTCTTTTTCTTTCAATGGAAAAAGTAAGTTATTTTTACTACTGGAGACAGGAAAGCAGCTAAATCCTCCACACCTGCAAATTGTTGAAGGAAGAATTCTATTCTGCTCCATCGGGTTCTGTTCTCATGAGCCATACAATAACTACAGGAGTGTTAATATTTACCTCTTCCTCATTAAGTTCATTAGCTTCCAATTGTAAAAAGAGGATACCTCAAATTATCCACTTATATCATGAAAAACACTTCAAATAGCTACTCTTTTTTTTAAAAAAAAAAATCTACATCTTGTCCTATTTGCATGCTGTTTTTTGAGTATCAATATTTCTTCTGATTTTAGGGGAAGGAAAAAATGGCTAATATATACACATAACATATTCATATCAAAATTAAGAAAAAAACTATTTTAATTATTATAATCCTTATTTCTAAAACTGTTCATGTGGTCAAATTTAGTATTTACAACGAACTGCCTTCTTCTACTACACGTTCCACAGACCTTTTGCCTTCAGCAAGCTCCTCCGCTGGTCACGGCTCTTTGCTTGGAAGGGTGACACAAACCTTCTTCCCTAAGGGATCTGGATCATTAGAACCCTGTCTGTTTTGGGTTGTAGTTTCCCACTGACTTTAATCAGAGGATATGGGAGTAATAAGTGGCACTTCAGGGGATCTCTTGCATTCCAGAAATACTCTTCCTTACTCCTATTAGATAGAAGCAACCTAATATCCTCTTTATAGTCAGAGTCAATCACCCCAACCAGGAGAGTCACGCTCTTCTTTGCTGATTGATTTACTGGCCTGAGGAGTCCAAAGTGGTCAAGTAGCACTCAACTTCCAAGTTAGTGAAACCATTGCTATGTTCTCTGTTGGAAGGCATTCCTCCCTTGGGAACAAAAACTTCTAGATCAGTAGAGCCCAAAATTGTGGGAAAGAAAAACAAAAAATATTGCTAGTGGATCTCTACGGTTACCAGCAAGAGGATCCACTCCCATTTCTACCCTTTGATTCCCAGAACTGTGACTACTGGCTGTGGGAGAAGCAACACCATATATTGGTCACTGATTTAGAACATATACTGTATCCCAAAGAAAATTATCATAGACTAGCAAGTTATCGCCATCTAGCTGGCACTAATAACAGAGCTTGAAAAAGCCATTCCATTATTCTATCAGGCCAGCTGCTTCAGGATAAGGGTAGTGTAGTAAGAACAGTGAATTACATGAGCATGAGCCCATCACTGAACTTCATTTGATGTAAAATGAGTTCCCTGGTCAGAAGCAATGTTGTATGGAATGCCATGACAGTTAATAAGATTTTCAATAAGCTCATGGATGGTAGTTCTGCAGAAGTATTGAAGGAAAAAAAGTTAAATCTGTGTCCACTGTGAAGGTATATTCCATTTAGAACAAATGTTACTTCTTCCATGACACAAATGGGCCTATGTAACTTACCTGCCTCCAGGTAACTGGCTAGTGCTCTTGAGGAAGGGTGCCATATTGGGGGCTCAGTGTTGATCTCCACTGTTGGCAGAATGGACACTCAATGGTGTCTGAAGCCAGATGGGCCTTAATGAGTAAAAATCCATGTTGCTGAGCCCATATATAATCCCCACTCATGTCACTGTGGTTACTTTGTTGATGAGCCTATTAAGCAAGAACAGGGGTGTTTGGTTTAAGAGGCTGACTTATGTCCAGAGAACAGATCATCTTGTCCACCTATTATTACAATTTTCCTCTGTAGAAATTGCTCTTTGGTGATCATTCACATGGGACACAAATATAAACATTCTGTGCCCATTCTGAGAAGTCTATTGATACACTTCTTCTCCTAATCTCTGTGTCACTGATTTTCCAATCACGTTCCTTCCAAGCCCCTAACCCCATCAAGCCAAATTATTAGCTTTCCATGAAATAATATAGATCTGTACTTCCAGCTGTCTCTCTAGGCAAAACGAACAACAAAGTTCACAGAACTGCTTGAAATTCTGCCAACTGGGAAGATTTTCCTTCTCCTTTGACATTCAGGGCCACCCCAAAGTGGGTTATAGTGCTGCAGCCATCCACATTTTGGCGGTGTCAGCATAACATGAAGAACTGTCTTCCTCAGTCAACTGGTCATGGGAAAATTCCCTTTAGATCCTCAGTGCTGGTTGAGAGGAAAGGGGCAGTGTAGGAAGAGTTTGGGTCATGGCCATCTAAGCCATTTGCATATGCTACTTTCTTTTGCCTTCCGTACCTGCTTAAGCCTAATCTCAATATATACAACTTCTGTTTAATTATGGAGTGTTACTGTGCTCACTAACTTGTGTCTTTTCTCCTTTTGAGAAACAACTTACCCATAGGCCATCAAATTACCATGCAACCTGAGCTTCCCATCATAAATTTGGTCAGATACCATGAACACTCAGTTTTGGATGGGAAGCTCAGATTCCATGGTAACTTGGTGGCCCATAGTTGAGCTGTTTCTCAAAATGAAAAGTTATCTACAGAGGATAGTATAGTTTTGCTCCAAAGTCTTAGGTCACTGTGCTATGGTTTACTATAGGATCCTGCCAAAGACTCCATACAGCAACCCTATCCTCCACTGACACTTCAAGCACCATCATATATTCTATACTTGTACCAGTGGCAGAACAACTTGCAGAGACATCTGGACTTGTTATAGGGTCTTCTCTTATTCTTGGCATCTTTCAACACTGGGAGATTTCAAGTCACCTGGTAAATGGGTCAGAATAGCACACATGAATGAAGCACATGTTACATCTAAAGTCCAAAGAGGCTTACTAGGCACTGTACCTTTTTCTTTGTGGTAGAAGAGGCAAAATACAGAAACTTGTCCTCAGGCCTGGAAAAGACATATGGAGATACCCCAGATACTGGACCCTTAGAAATTTTACTATGGTGGCAGATCACTAAATTTTGCGGAATTTATTTTCCACCATCTAGCATGCGTGTGTATTAAAAAGGTGTCTAGAATCATTACTACTCCTCATTACCTTATCCACTCAGCAAACTATCATCAGTGTAATGATTCAGTGTGGCGCAGTAGAATGGAGAGTGATCGAGGTCCCTGCAGACTAAATCATGACGTAAGACTGGATTGCTGAAACAGCCCTGAAAAAGGACAATGAAGGTGTATTGCTACTCTGTCAGCTGAAAGCAAACTGTGTCTGATGGTGTTTAATAAGAAGTATAGAGAAATAATCATTTGCTGTATTAATACTCGCATACTAAGTGCCAGGATATGGGTTGATTTGTATCAGCAATAGAGCATTTCTGGAACCTCAACTGCAATTAAAATCACCACCTGATAACATTTGTGATAACCTTCATTCTCCAAGATTCATCTGTCTTCTGCACAGGCCAAATAGGTGAGTTGAATGAGGATATGGTAGGAACCACGACCACCGCATCTTTCAAGTCTTTGATGGGGACATTAATCTTTGCAGTACCCCCAGGAATATGGTATTACTTTTGGTTTACTATTTTGATAGGTAGAGGCAACTCAGGTGACCTAAACTGGGCTTTCTTACCACAGGTCAGGGAACCTATGTGGGAATTCTGCCATTTTCTGAGTATGTCCATGCCACTTAGGCATTGGGAAACTGAGGAATAACCACAAGGTGGCTTCAGAGAGCCACTGGGCCCACTGTTTAGTTGATACAAGTCAAAACTCCAAAGATTACCTGATCTTATTAAGCCCCAACTCTGACTGGTGAACCATAATGGCATTCAGGAGTTCCATGAATTAGTGTCAGTTTCAAGTCAGTGTTCAGAAATCCCTGAAAAATCTGATTATTTACTCTTTCCCAATGCACATTCATCCTGGGAAGTGGTCAGGGCCTCTCTCAGGAAGGCTAGGAGGAATATTTATATTACACATTTTCTGCTGTGTAACAAAGTACCTTCTCAATAGGGCCCAGCCTCCCCCAATTCATGGAGCGGCCCTGGGCCTATAAACCTGCTCAAGTTTGGGAACTGATTGCAGGACTGTTCTTCTCTTGTCAATCACTAAGCTCTATAGACTCCTCAACACTGTCCCTAGGGCGCCTCGTCTTCTACCTCTACACTCTCACCACAGTAAAATTCATTCACGCTGTGGCTTCAATTACTACCCATAATCAAATGTACTACTTTTCCATCTCTGATTCAGACCACTCCTCTGAGCTGCAGACTGCCTGTATAGGTGCCTACTAAAATATACCTCAGATTCAATGAGTCTAAAACCAAATACGCCCCCACTCCAGTGCTCCACATCACAGCAGAAGGCACCACCATCCATCCTTCTAAGAGAATCCCAATTCTAAGAGTCGTCATCAATATCTACCTCTGACTCACTCAATTCATCATTGATTCTTATGGATTTTACCTCCTAAATATTTCTCAAACCCACTAATTTTCTATGTCCACCACCACCATCCTAGTCAAACTCTGTCCTTTACTGTTGGAATAACTTCCTACTTGTTCTCCTCACAATCATTGTTGGTTTTCTCTAATTTTTATCCATTACGCAGACAGAGTTTATGAGATTATAAGCTTCTCAAGGACAATAGTTTATATATAATTCATGTACCTAGCACAGTATCCTATCCAATTATTAAGAAAGTATTGACTGCTTCTGCTGTTATGTCTATAGCTGATGGTTTTTATGGTGAAGAAATTCTAAATGGACACAACAATGCCTTATCCAAAGAATCTTAGAGAAACAATAAACAGTAGTTTGATTCTAGAAAGATACAACAACATTCACTTTAAGCTTTTTCCCACACATGAAAGGCCTTATCACTTTCCACAGACCTCACAATATCCACAGACTTGTACTATCAATGAGGCCCAGACATGCTTTTGTTTGTGAGCCTTTGTCTGATCCTAAGATTCATTGAAGATGAAGCAGTGTACATATCAGAAAAGAGTTTAATGCCTTAGGAGATCTGAGATATTGTACCAATTGAAAAACTATTTTTAACTTACAGATATTTTATTCCTATTTTTGTATGATATTTTTTACCAACCGATGTTGACCTGTGTCCTTTGCATCAGAAATATGCTTATCAACTTATTGAGTTAAATTGATTTACAGCCAGAATTTTGTCATATAACCTTGTCTAACTAGAGAACAGCGTGGGAAACATAGTCTAGTTGTGTGTCCAGGGAAACAAAAGTGGGAAAAAATATAGCAGTATTGCTAGTACAATGTTAATAGAGAATTTTGCTCTACTTTTTTTTTTTTTTTTTGGATAGACTTTAAGTCAATTCTCCATTTTATTTTTCAGTTATCATCATTTTACCTTTTTTGTGTGTGTGTGAGGAAGATCAGCCCTGAGCTAACATCTGCCAGTCCTCCTCTTTTTGCTGAGGAAGACTGGCCCTGAGCTAACATTCATGTCCATCTTCCTCCACTTTACGTGGGACGCCGCCACAGTATGGCTTGACAAGCGGTGTGTCGGTGCGTGCCCGGATCTGAACCCGGGCAGCCAGAAGCGGAGCACGCGCGCTTAACTGCTATGCCATGGGGCCAGCCCCATCATTTTACCTTTTTACAAACATTTCCACTTATGTTATAGATGCCCATGGTTTCTGCTCTAGCCCTATCCCCTTTAATCAAAACCTGCCCACATCCACTTCTCGAACGGTCTGGTCCCTAATAAGTGGATAGTAGGCCACACATATGTACTCACTATCTGACAACAGAAGCTACAACAATGGTGTATTAATTTCCTAAGACTGCTGTAACAAAGAACCACAAATCAGGTGCTTAAAACAACAGAAGTTTATTGTCTCACAGTTCTGGAGGCTTGAAGTCTGAAATCACGGTGTCAGGATGACCACATTCTCTCTGAAATCTGCAAGAGAGAATTCTTCCTTGCCTCTTTCTAGCTTCTGGTGGTTGCTAGCAATTCTTGAAGTTCCTTGGCTTGCCACTGTAGCACTTCAGTCCTTGCCTCCATCATCACATGGTGTTCTCTCCTCATTGTGTTTGGGTCTCTTCTCTTCTTCTAAGAACACCCTGTTATAGTATGACCTCATCTTAACTAATTACATCTGCAACAGCTCTATTTCCAAATAAGGTCACATTCTGAGGTACTGGAGGTTAGGACTTCAACATATCTTTTTGGAGGACATAATTTGACCCATAACAAGTGGGTAAACACCTGACACAAACCAGGCTGTCTCACGTGGCTTCCCTGAAAAGTAGAGCCTGTGACAACACTCCTGAGCAGGTTGGCTTAGATATCAGAAGGGGCTTAAATGCCTTAGCCTTTTTCAGGAAGTGATCTCAGTGAGCAGGAGTGAGGGGATGAGAAGAGCGAGACGGGGAAAGAGGAAGAGGCAATGTAAGGGTACGTTATTGAGATTGCCACTGTGGACACAAGGTGCTCCATTCTGCTTGGACTTCCAGAAAAGTGTGCAGAACAGCATCCCAGAGTCTCATGCTAGAAGGATGAGAAGCAGGAGCATTTTTGCAGCAGCTCTCACTGTTCATTGTTTGAGGGGGTGTAAACTCCCAGGATGTTGGCTTCCTCACCCTTACAAGCCAACGTCTTGGACAAAGTGAGCTCCTGGGGCATCACTAGCATCAGAGGAGCTGCAGGGCAGACAGCAAAGATTCATGGGCAAAGCACTGGCAACCTGAAGCGAGTGAAAGCCTGCCCAGAACTATCCACTCCAGCCACAGCTAAAGCAGAAGTGTGGCTGAGCAGACATGAACCAGACCACCAGATTCTCTCACCCAGGATTGGAATTGGGATTCAGAATCTATAATCAGTCGGTTGGTGGCACTTGAACAGGCAGCAATTGTAGTGGCTTTCGAGAGCCATATTAGAAACATGATTTTGTCCTAAGAAACATAGATGAATAAAGCAGACATACAGAAGATGCAAAGAGCAGAGTGCGTGCTTTCTCAGATGAATGAGAGCTAGACAGGGTGTCTGCTTTGCAGGCTGACTTCTCTCCTGTTTCAGGGTTCCCACCAAACCCACTGATCCACCCCCCTTAGGGTCCACAGGACAACTTTATATCCTCACAATGAATGTCTTTTTTTGGTTTGTAGCCCAGATGTCATAAGAAGCCTCCCTGCCACTCAGGATATGGATAAATTTGGATCCATTGCTATATATGGGGAGATCTAAACACATATTCCAAAATTACTATGAATATTCAGAACTCTATGAATATTATTCATCCTGTGAATAAATTAAGGATGTATAAATAAAGCATTTTGAGTATAAGGAAAAAGCTAGAGGGTGCGTATGCTGCCTATCTGATTGTAGCTGGGGAAATACATGCCCCTTAATGCCAGATTTTATAAGAAGGGCAGGATATCTGAATCTTTATTAAAATCTCCCCCATTTTAAATGATGTCATATAATTAAAATGTTTTAAAGCACTCTACAGGCTAATCACATTTGTGTTCCAGATCTGGCCCTGTGGCTCTAGCTTGGACTTCTGTCATATTACTGGAGCCAGCCCTGCCTCCAGCTCCTGTGCTTCCTTCAGAATCTTGTTTCTCATGTGAAATTCAGCCCTTTCATTGATTTCCACAGTACAAAACCGTGTCAACAAGAATTTCTCACAAAAGAACAAATATTGTATAATTCCACTTATATGAGGTACCTAGAGTAGTCAAATTCATAGAGACAGAAAGTAGAATGGTGGTTGCCAGTGGCTGGGAGGAGGGGAGTTATTGTTTAATGAGTACAGATTTTCACTTTGACATAATGAAAAAATTCCAGAGATGAATGATGGTGATGGTTGCATAACAATGTGAATGTACTTAATGCCACTGAACTGTGCACTTAAAAAAAGGTTAAAATGGGGGTCGGCCCAGTGGCATAGTGGTTAGGTTCAGGTGCTCCACTTCGGCAGCCCGAGGTTCGCAGGTTCAGATCTCAGGCATGGACATATGCACTGCTTATCAAGCCATGCTGTGGCAGGTGTCCCACATATAAAGCAGAGGAAGATGAGCACAGACGTTAGCTCAGGGCCAATCTTCCTCAGCAAAAAGAGGAGGATTGGCAACAAATGTTAGCTCAGGGCTAATCTTCCTCACCAAAAAAAAAATTGGTTAAATGGTAAATTTTGTGTTATGTATATTTTACCACAATTTTTAAAATTAGAATTGAAAAACAGTTGTGAGTTTAGTGGGCTTTATTGAAGATTTTGGGAGGTTTCAAGGAGGATTCACAACATGCAGATAATCTTCTACCATCCTCTCTCTCCCTCTTCCCACATCAGTCTCTCTCACCCTCTTCTCCTATTGTCCTGGGCATACCAAGTTCCACCTCTTCTATTATAAAGATCATTATTTTTCTGAAGAAAGACACTTCTATGCAGAAATAATTCTGGTGATTGCTATTTGAAAAATAAAATTGTCTTCCTATTAAACGTAAGTTCGACTGACTGACTCTCTGACTTTTTGGAACAAAAATTATCTTGGTCTAAAGCACAAGTATACACATATTTTCTAGGAAGAGTGAGATGATCTTTCTTAAGACCATCTTTAATCGATGCATGTGTGATATTATCCTAAGAAAGTAGCAGCATCGTGAATGGGCCATCTCACACATTAATATTTCCATATCTCTGAACTATGGTAAAGCAGAGATAGAAAAGATGAGGTGTTGGAGAGATATTAAGATAGCACTTTCATCTTCTGGCTTCTAAATTAGCAGTGTATTAGAAAGCCATGCCTAGATATCTGAAAACAGCAGAAAAGAGAGCTGCCGCCTCTCTAATTTAATACCCAACTCCCGGGAGTACTTTACTGTCAGAGTTTCATCATGTATTATGGAGACAAGTATTGGCAGGCTTCCACGAGATCCATATAAGCTTTTATCTTGTCCCTAGATCAGGTCATGTGACCGACAGCTGAATCCTTACATAGGCTTTTACCATCCTTTTAGTAATACACGTGATGATTGAGTGGAGTCCCATAAATCTGGTCCACACTTACGACCCCACTGGGGTTTATCTTGTTGATTCCCAACCATCTACCACACGTGTGCATTAGCATTTCATAAAAGCTCTACTTACAGGTCTCCTAAAAGCTTTCTCATATATAGACTAAAGTCTTCGAAGACCTTTTTCTTTCTCAATAACTGAAAATGTTGTTATACCTTAATAATAATTCAAAAACAGAAGATGACTAACTTTTATTCTGAGCTAAAATTCTACCATATGTTATTCAGGCAACAACAATATATCAAAGTTATTAATAGCTGGCCCTGATATAACATTCTTAATTCTTAGCTAGTCCAATAGAATCACAAAATATTGGTATTTGAAGATTGGTTAAAATTCAGCTAATCCAAAGGTTACAAATTGCTCATCCATAGGGCTAATCTGGTTTGCAGAGATGCATTGTTTAGCACACATCATCTTTTTAAACCTTTGGAATTATTTACCACATTTTAAAATGTGGAGATTGCACATCGATATCGAAAGATCTGGCAAAACTAGGCTGGTGTTCCCACGTAGTAACGATGGGCTGGAGCCTGGAAGCCACCAATGTCTGTGGACAGGACATAATTTCCCCACTTTACAATACTCTTCACCAAACTGTGCTGCCTCTCACCACATGCTTTATTCATCCAAGTATCCAGCCTGGATTTTGTAGGCGTTTGAAATACTGACTTGTGTCATTTTATAAATTAGAAAATATGAGATCAAGAGTGCTGAAATAACTCTCTTAAGGGTAAATAGACAGAAAGTGACAAAGGTACCTGATGCCAAAATCTTGTGTCTACACAAATTTCTTGTGGATCCTGGAACTTATTCTTCCTTAAACGCCTAAACGCTATAGTGTTCTACGGGACACAGTTTGAGGAAATCTGTGCTACACTACAATATTTCTTTTAAAGTTTTTAAAAAATTTTTTTCATACTTTATTTCTAGCACTGGTTTCAATTTAAGCAATAAATGATCAAGAAATAATTAGTTCTGAATATCTAAAATAAAGATTGCCTAATTTTTATTCAATATTATAGTCCAACAGTCTCCTAGGCGTTAGTTATGGTTTTTCCTTTCTAAGTGACAACCTTGATTTAGAATTTTTTTAATCTAACACCTAAAAAGAAAATAATAATGCGCAGATGAATGCACTTTTTTCCTGTATCTTGAACCATATCAAATGATGACTATGTTTGTTTAACGTGAAATGTGTGTCTCTTTGTCCTCCTGTGTTGGAAACACAAGCTTACCACCTAGACAAAAAAAACGAAAAAGGTGAATGCTGAGGGGGCTAAGGGTCAAACTATACCAAAAATCTTCCATTTTCTCCTGTAGATCTACTCTCCACACTTCTCTCTGCCCCAGGGAGCTGGCCTAGATCAAGATTCCATGACTTCTGTCTGCTTGTTGGCTTCTACCAATAGAAAGCCCTAGTAGAATAGTTTATGGAGGCACAAGAGTGAAACCAATGTATTTAGTTCCCTAATCTCTCCTTTCAAGGTCACTTTAAGCTGGCTGTATCTTCCATCCAAAAGACAATACACCTTTCATAGTGACACCCCCACAACTTCTTCCTTCCAAGTTCTAGAAACCATTCCCCCTCTCTGTTGCTTTAGACCTAGAGGGTGATGACATCTTGGTTGCTACTGAGCTCCAGGTCACTGCACCATTCCTGATGGACCCCCTTCCTGCACCCTTGCAAACAGTCCCTTTGTAAATAAACCCTGCTTGAATTTCCTATTTTGAATGTACTGTTCTTATTGAGATCAAGACTGATAACAAGAGCCACATTTTATTTGTATGGTATTTTTAAAATCAAAATAAACAAAGTGAAATACTAGATAAGTGTAAATAGTATGCACAATAACCAGAAATAGCCAAAAGGAACTTCAGCCCTAAGCAATTTATCAAAAGAGTTTTCTAAATAAATACAGTTTCCTCTCTGAGATGAACTATAGTAAGATCTATTAATATAATTCTTTCACCTCCAACCAACATATTTTTGCTATTTTATCATCTCTTTTAAAGATTTTTTCCACATCATTAAATTAATACATGCACAATTCCATCTTTTTCAATCTATAAGCCCATTTCCCAGAAACAACTCTTCTACTATATCATTTTTGTTTGATTTTTTCCTTCTGTATCTTTTAATAATATGCTTCTTATCCTATTCCCTGATTTATAAATTTTAGACCTAATCTAATTTATTATAATAAGTGAGGAATGAGCTGGCATACCACCAACCCCCTTCCAACCAGTTGTTATATTTCTATTTTGAGTTCCTCACGCAGCTACATTGTATCTTTAATAAAATAGTAACATCTCTATTTCCACAGCTGTGGACGGTATATTTTATAGCAGTAAACCAAATGCATACTTTGGCCAAATACCAAGGCATTTTTCTTCCTACTTTTTAAGATGATAGTAATGACCATGGTTTTCATTTCAGCATCTCTCTATTCTTTTCTCCGCAACTTCTATCATCTGCATCATAACTTTTGCAATGTCAAACTTAATAGTACATAGGTGTGATTAATTCTTTGATGCTTTATCTGTAGGTTGATGTAAAAGATGAAAGTCAATAAGACTATTAAGAATGGAAATATAATTTTCTGCTGATCCAAGCAGTATAGATTGATTACTGTGATATGTTTTTAACAGCCTTTGTAATCAATTTTCTAATTGTGGTGATTTCTTGCATTTATTCCAGTACCAATAGATATAAAACAATAATAGGTGTCCTAGTGAATCACCATTTGGCCTGCTGCCTCAGTTTGGACTGGCTGAACTCCAGCCCTGCTGCATAACTGCAGTTCTGGAGTTTCCTTTCGCTGCTCTTCTAGAGGCAAATTGGCTCCACTATTTCAAGGATGCCAAGAATTTTTCTGTCTTAATTATCTTTTCTTTTGGACATAGTCCAACCTCAAATAACCTCCCTTTCAAGGGTGCAGGAAATATTTTATGAAGCTTGTGACATTATTCATTAGAACTTTAAAGCTATTTCTTCACTGTCTTCTAACATTTAACGTTGTTGATGGAAAATGTGGGACCAGACCTGTCATTTTTCTCTAGGTCACATTTTTTTCTCAAGAAAAATTTTAGAGTCTTCTCTTCATCCTTAGTAATTTGAATTTTCACAGGGATGTGTCTTCATTCATTGTGCTGAAGACTCTGCTGTCTTTAATTGCAAGTTTCAGCACTGGGAAATCACCTTGTATTTTTTGACAATGTTATCCATTCCATATTTTATTTTATTTTATTTTTTTTGTCCTTGCTTTCTGGAATTCCAGGTCTCTGATCTTTTGTCTCTTAAATTATGCATCTTTTTTATCTTTGTTCTACTTTCTGTTTAATTGCTCACCTTTATCTCGCAAAGTTTCTATTAAATTTTTTTCTAGCAATATTTTGGTGCCCTCAGGGTTAGTGCCTTGGACAATTCCCTTGGCGGTGATGTTAGGTAGGGCACCAAGGGCATTGGCATGGTGAGGGCAACAGACACCAATCTAGTGTGAGAGAGAAGAGGGAGCTGGAGTGGAAAAACGACAGAATCCCACAGACTTCCAAAATAACCATGGGAGGTATCTGGGTAAGGAAGGAAATCAAATTTAATGGGCATCTCTTAAATAATCTGCCCGGCACTGTTATCTTGGATTTTTCCACTAACATCCCTGCTCCCCTACACACACACACACACACACACACACGCACACCAACATGATTATGGCTACAGTAAGCTTCCATGTTCTGGAGCTTGGCTTCATCCCTATTGTCCTCATTTATTAGTTCAAGGTGGATATCTGAGCCATGATGAGTTCATCAGGCCCTTCTCCAAAGATTTTTCTAAACAAACTTTTTATTTTATATTAGTTTTAGATTTGCAGAAAAGTTGTGAAGATAGTATGCGCCACCTCACACCCTGTTTCCACTATTATTAACATCTTACATTAGTATGGTACATTTTTTGCAATTAGTGAACATAGATACATTATATTAAGGCTTTCTTTGTTTTGATGACCTTGACAGTTTTGAGGAGTACTGCTCAGGTATTTTGTAATACTTGACTGGAGACTGGAGTTACCGGTTTTGAGGAGAAAGACCACGGAGATACATTGTCTTTCTCGTCACATCATATGGAGAGTGCTTACTATCAATGTGGCTTATCACTGTTGATAGTAATCTTGAAACTGGCTAAGGTAGTATTTGTCAGTTTTCTCCACTATAAAGTTACTCTTTTCCCCTTCTTCCATACGGTAGTATTTGGAAGGAAGTCACTCTGTGAAACTCACAGTTAAAGAGTGGGGAGTTACACACCACCTTCTTATGGACATAGTGTCTACACAAATTATTTGGAATTTTTCTGCACAAGAGATTTGCATCTTCTTCCTTGTTTATTTATTTACATATTTATTTAATCATCTATTTATATTGGCATGAATTCATAGATATTTATTTTATACTTTGAGTTATAAGTCAGTACTACTTTTTTGGTTGCTTCCATTGTTCTGGCTTTGACCATTGGCAGCTCTCGCCCCAGGGATTTTTGATCTGGGAATAAGACCCTCTTTCTGGGTGGCTGAGCATATTTTACATAAAACTCGAAAGTTATTGGAAGCCAAATTTTTCTGCCAGAGTAGACAAGTGATGGAATCAAATGTACAGACAGAAAGGAAAGAATTAAGCAAAGAATAGAATAGAATAGAAAACAGAGAAGAGCCAAAAGCAGAATCCTTTATGTCCTCACTCCCTTTGTTAGACCTACATCCTGAGACCCTGTTATTCCATCCTGAGGTTTTGAGTGCCCTTCCAGTTTCTGCAAACAAAATCTGTTTTTGTTTAAATTAGATCTATTTCTTCAACCTAAAGAGTTAGTTGTAGGAAGGTACTGCATTATTCAGGTGAGGGCACAGGTGAAGAAATTTTAAGTAATGGTCATTAATATGATCCTGTTGATACCTAGAGGCACAGGTTTTGGGTTTGTTTTTGTCAGTTCCTGCCCCATCTGCCAAACTCAGACCTGGCCCAGGGGCCTCTGATGCCACCAACATGCTCAGCTCTGTCCACCCTCAGAATCAATAAGACCCAGACCATGTGGTACATCAGGAGTCCTTTGCCTCTAAATTGAATTGAGAGCCCCTGGAGCCTAAACAAGTCCTTGCCAGAAGCTTCTCAGATTGACACTGAAAACCAGCACTGTTCGAGGGACTCATAGCATGAGTCTCTCTCTTCCAGACACCTCAGGCGGAATTTAAGATTGCATCTTCACCTTGGTCTCAGTCTCCTAGCCTACCAGTACCTCTTCTGCTGCTCTGGTCAGTTTTACTGGAAACATTTCTACTACCTCCACCTTGCCTCTCCCACTCCACCCAACTTGTTCTTTTCTGTAATATATTTGGTCCCACTTGTTTCAATCCCTGGTGGAAACTGCCAAAATATCACATTGCCACTCAGTGTTTGCATATTACACCGAACATTATAACAAAAGCATAAGATTTGAAGAGTAATTTTATTCTATTTCAAGAAGAAACTTAAGGTAGATATTGTTCATATATCACAAATTAGGAAACTGTCATTCAGAGAGATTTGTTGACTTGTCTGACACAATATATGGTGAAGCTGTCATTCAACCAAGGACTTTTGATTCCAAGAACCATGCTCGTTCTACAATACCATGGTGCATGCACTAAAAGATTACTGAGTTAAGCTGAATTCTTATTCTTTGGTTGGAGGGAACATAGAATGACCTTATATGTCAGCCTTCCAGCGTAGCCAAGAAAACCATCAGATCTGTACGTGTAACCAACGTAGTGTCCATCTAGATCATCATTTTACAGAAATGGTGAGAATTAATTCTTCCTTTCACAAATATATCGTAGTAAGTATGAAAAAGTTAAAGATGCAGTCTGATTTATTATTGTTAATGATTTGTAACAACAACTGAAAACATGATTCCAAATTTATCTTCTTTAGTTAAACTATAACTCAAAACAATGATAGGTATTTTAGGAATTGGATTAGATTTTGTTTTTAATTGGAGGCTAAAAACCAGCTCCATCTAAAAGGTATATTAAGGGCTTTAGTGCAAACTTGTCTAGACTGGGAGATTTACTGGAGGCCATTTATTTAATAGTTATGCATATGTCAAATAAACTTGCTGTATTAATTTTCCATTGCTGTTCTAACAAATTACTACAAATTGTATTATCTTACAGTTTTGTAGATCAGAAGTCTGACACGTGTCTCACAGGCCTAAAATCAAATGCTGTATCCTCTCTGGAGTCACTAGGGGAGGACCCGTTTCCTTGCTCATTCAGGTTGTTAGTAGAATTCAGTTCCCTGTAGTCGTAAGACTGAAGGCCCCGTTTCCTTGCTGGCTGTCAGCTGAGGGCCGTTTCCAGCTTCCAGACACCACTGCATTCCTTGGCTCTCAGGCCCCATCTTCCATCTTCAAAACTAGCAACGGTGGGTCGAGTCCTTCCCCAGCTTCAAATCTCTCCTCCTTCTTCTGTAGCATCTCTCTAACTCAGCCAGGAAAGGTTCTCCTCTTTTATGGACTCACATGATCAGACTGAGTCCACATAGGTGATCCAGGATAATCTCCCCATTTCAAGGTCTCTTCTTTTAACCAGATCTGCAAAGTTCCTTTTGCCGTGTAAGGTAACACATTCACAGGTTCCCGATGTTAGGGAGTGGGCATATTTCAGGGGCCATTATTCTGCCTACCACAGCTGCCAAATCACTGTAACTTTCAACCACATAGACTTTCCCAGTAATTTGAACTCCTCACATTCATTTGCTTCATTTGAATAAACAAAAATTTCTTAAATTTTTTTCTTCATTTTGAGGTTTTTCTTAGTTTTCCCCCCAACAGAAATTTATATTGTGCTCATAAAATTTAGCAAATGAATTTATATAAGAATTTCATTCTTATTAAATTTTCCAAACCATTTTCATGAACAACACATTCGACAAGTTCTGTTTGCCTTTTCATTTCCTCATACAACTGACTTAGTTTGATTTCGGAGGGATTTAAGGCTGCTTTCTCTCTTTTTGAATGTTGAAAGGACAATTTCACGGTAATAGATTTCCTGTCGAATAAGAATCACTTGTGCTCTTTTCTACATGAGAAAATTAAGATTTTCAATTTTACCAGAGATTATTCCGTCTTTGAACACGACTAGTTAACTTTCAATAATGATATCTGACTCCTACTCGCCCTTAATAAAACATTTAAAATACTGCTTAATTAACAAAAAACTGATTTTTTCCAGTGACCAATTACCCAGCAAACGCATTATACAAATCTCTAGTTCTCCTTTTCTCTGTCAATACTTAGTAACTTAGCTCCTATATTAAAAAGGTCAGAAGAAATAAGAGGTGCAATTGAAAATTGGTTAGTATTGTTGTAATTCTTTTTTAGTAGCTCTAGTAAAGGATGGATATTCAGTTATAATTATAATATGAGGCTTAGATGAAACATCTATTTCTTTCTAGCTTTTTCTTCAACTCCCTGAAAAGGTCTACTAAGTCTAATCGCTGTGCCCTTTTTTTTGTCCTTCTTCCCCATAATCTTATGCGCAACCAGCTTCAAATATCATGCCTATGCTGGTGACTCTTAAGTTCGTATTGCCAGACTCTCCAATGGCCCATTTTCCTATTCCTAACAAAGCTGTATTAGAACGCGCATTAACTCGAACACAAAATATCAAAAACTTTGTTCATCAATTTCATTATCATTATAATTATTGTATTTAAAGAGTTGAAGAGGCAGAACACAAAGAAAGCAGGATAAGAACTTGTTGGTGAATGTCTCAGAAATTAACAGAGGTACGGAATTTGATCGTGTGGTATCAGAAAATGAACCAGCTCACGTCAGCAGTGCTGAATTCTACACACAACTCAAGATGAAAGAGAACTGAGACGAGGTCATTGGTAAACTGGCAAATGGCTCTTCTAAAGGTAGTGACAATTTAACGTCCTGGAACAATATATGAGGGAGTCTGTTTTCTGGACTATTTGGGGAAAGAGGGACTGAATGGGTAGGAGGAACAGCAGCCAGTGTGATCAATTGATGTTTTCAAGATATAAATCTGATCATATCTCCTCTCTTCATCGCTTGAAATAGGGCTTAGTTCACAAGGCAGTCTATTGCTATTGAGTCTTCCATGTCCTGGGCAAATGCTCAGTACCCTTAGCTTTACAGAAACATGGAGTAATATCTTTGTTCTTGATAACGTTTGATGAACTCCTTGTATACCACAAGGTCTATAGGCCTCCAGCAGTGTTGCAGTGCCTGAGCGTCCAGCATATCCAATGTCAGTGTAGACTGCTTCACTAGAGTGCATCATGCAAAGCTGCTCTGCTTGTGAGCCTCCTAGGGAAGCTCATATACAGTCACATACAGTCAACTTCATGGATTCTGCTTCCATCCATCCATCCTAGAATCGGCATCGATTCTAGGCAGCAGAAAGGAGATAAGTAGTAAATCAGGCATATTGCTGTATAACAAATTACTTGAAGATTTAGTGTCTTAAAACAACAAACATTTGTTATCTCAGTGGGTCAGGAATTTGGAAGCAGGTTTGTCAGATGATTCTGGTACAGGGTATCTCCTAAGCCTGCAATCAAGGCGTCAGCCAGACATCTCTACAGTGATAGATGGCGGCTAGACTTTTGATGGTGAACACATGCAGTCTATACAGAAGTCGAAATATAATGATGTACACCTGAAATTTATATAGTGTTATAAACCAATGCTACCTCAATATAAATAAATATATGTATACATACATATTTTTTTTGGTGAGGAAGATTTGCCCTGAGCTAACATCTGTGCCAGTCTTCCTCTATTTTGTATGCGGGTCGCTACCTCAGCATGGCTGACGAGTGGTGTAGGTCCATGCCCAGGATCTGAACCCACAATCCCAGGTCGCCAAAGTAGAGCGTGCTGAACTTAACCACTACGTCACAGGGCTGGCCCCAAATATATATTTTTAGAAATATGTCAGCCAGAACTGCAGTCATCTGAAGGCTTGACTGGAGCTGGTGGATTCACTTCCAAACTCACTCATCACTCATATAGCTGTTGGCCAGAAGCCTCAATTGCATGCCATATGATTCTCTCCATAGGACAACATGGCAGCTGGCCCAGAGTAAGTGATCTGAGAGAGAGAGAGAGACAGCAACCACCCTCCAGAAAATATATTATGTGTCTCTTACAATTACTGGGAGGGCCAGAGGGTCAGTCTTGAGGATTCTGCAGGCAAAAACAGCACCCAAACCAGTAGGACTGTCCCCAGTGGAGATATCTCAGATGGCATCATTGGGTACAGACACTGGAGTTCAAACCACTGATACTAAAAAACAGAATCTGCACCACTGATTCCCCTAAAAGCCAGATTTCCCTTGCCAGAAAAGAATGGATTCTGTATAGCACATGGTCCTCAATTTCCACCCTTTCATATCAAAATCTTAAGCATTTCACTAGTAAAGCCAGTGCCTATGCCTTAAGGCCAAAGGAGACTGGGAAAATTAACTTCTGGTTTCTATCTTGAGGAAGGTAACTTCCCAATCTAATATGGAAAATTTCCCAAACTAAAGTAGGGTATCCAAAGATACAAGACAGTAATAAAGCCTAGAAGGGTCCACTACCCTGCTCCACTTAGCTTTGCAAAATCCACAAACACTTTCTTCTTTTTTTTTTTTTTTTTTGGTGAGGAAGATCAGCCCTGAGCTAACATCCATGCCAATCCTCCTCTTTTTGTGGAGGAAGACTCGCCCTGGGCTAACATCTGTGCCCATCTTCCTCCACTTTATATGAGATGCTGCCACAGCACGGCCTGACAAGCGGTGCATCGGTGCACACCCAGGATCCAAACCCCGGGCCGCCAGCAGCGGAGGGCGCACACTTAACCACTACACCACGGGGCCGGTCCCAAACACTCTCTTCTATACTTAAATTTGCAAACAGCAGCAACAAACCATGATCTATAATATAATCTAACTTATATCATAACTTATATTGTAATTTACTATAATATTCTATAATAACATAAACCATGACTTATCTGTAATATCCACGATCTACGGATATTATCCTTAGATCTGTATCACGATAATGTCCCCATTATGACATTCTGTAACCTGTGGACTAAATTGTAAAGTTAAACACTACCAGCACACCCTATGTATAATAGTATATAGTATAAAGTAAATAATTGAGAGAACAGGGGTAGAAACAGAAATAGATAATACAGTTCTGCAGGTGGTCATAAGGCTATAGTTGACAAGACTTACTTCCCCCACCGCATGTTCCACGTTCTTTTGCTCTAAACAAGCAGCTCAGCCGGTTTGAGTTATTTATCTGGTGAAATGACCCAAACTTTTATTCCTAATGGATTGGAGTCCTTAGTGCCTGAGTGTATGGGATTACTGCAGTCTACCATTAATCTTTAGCGATATCAGCTATGGTATGAGAAAGTCTATTTTGTTGAAGCTGTGCATAATCTGAGTCTTGGGTATAGTCACTATGCTAACTTGTATGTGAACCCACTAAACAAAGTACTAGGGTAACTAGAATGACAAGTCCTCTTGTCTACTTGATCACTGAGATCCTCTCTGCAGTGGGTCATTTCTCATACACATACACACTTGGGGCACATATATTCTCACATCCCGAAAGATGCATCTCCCTACCACTTCCCCAAGTGTCCTGGTCACCAATCTTCCAGTATACAATTCTCTGAAATTTTTCTGAATATAGATACATTTCCTCAGGCCATCTCTTCTTCCAAACAAATTAAACAATGAGATGTTCTGGTCCAAGTTTTGCCAACGGGGAGGATTTCTCTTCCTCGCCCTCCTTCAGGGCCACTTCTAAGTCTATAATTGGACCAGAATTCAGTTCTGGCTGGTGCATAGCCATCAGTAAACAGGCTCATTCTTTTTCTTCTCAATCAATTTGTCTAAGGGAAACTCCTTCTGTAATCAGAGGCAAGAGGGGTGGGGAGATGTGGCCATGTAGCAAGAGTAAGCATATTGGGAGTATGAACCATCTGCTTATTCAATTTAATTTGGCCATTTGGAACTGAAATGTACCATTTCAACTTGATGTTAAAGGGCTGCTAAACCACCTAAGGGCTTAGGTTCAGATATCACCCAGTCCTTGATGGGCAGTGCAGGTCCTAGGAACACCTATGGTGCCATGGCTGGGAACTTAATCTCTATTAGGAACAAGGAGAAAACCAAGAGCTGCTTTTCAAAAAGAATTGTTATCTGCCAGGGAGCATTGCAATTCCCCTAGTAGGGACCGCCATAGACTCCATTTACACAGATCTGCCAATGATATTTGGATCCCCTGATCTTAAAAGATACGGAGTAGATCTGCTGGCCCAGCTAAAGAGCCTTCTCTTGCTCTGAAACCCACTCTAAGCTGACAGGCCACTTAGGTAAAGGTTTGGAGTAGATATATATGCCCCTTCTAAAATGCAAAGAAGACCACCAACCATTGCGCTGCTTTTTCAGTAGTAAAGGAAGCAAATCTCACAAATATTGAAAAACAAACAGAACCATATGTTTTGCTCATATCTGTATTCTGTCCAGGAAAGATTTCCATTTCACAGATCTGAGAAAAAAAATCAAATATTCAAAAGTACTCTATCTGAAACTTTTACCTGGTGTTAATCTCTGGGAGGGAGAAGTAAGTAAAGAAATATCTTAAAGTAAAAAGTGAGCCTAGGGGCCAGCCCGGTGGCATAGCAGTTAAGTTTGCACGCTCCACTTCGGTGGCCCGAGGTTTGCAGGTTTGGATCCTGGGCATGGACCAACACACCACTTGTCAGGCCATGCTGTGGCAGCGTCCCCTGTAAAGTGGAGGAAGATGGGCACAGATGTTAACCCAGGGCCAAGCTTCCTCAGCAAAAAGAGGAGGATTGACAACAGATGTTAGCTCAGGGCTAATCTTCCTCACAAAAAAAAGAAAGTGGAGCCTAATAATACCTATTCTGGGAGTTATTTTATCTTATTTATTAATTATTTAAGCTTATTCATCTTTAATCTCCTGCACTTTTGAAAAATGCAGATACTAATAAGGCACCTGCACAAAGATGACTCAAACTCATAAAGCATTTCATATTTTTCCACTACTTACCACCCTGTCTGGTGTTTTTAATAATCTCAATGAATGCTTCTTTGAATGACTGATGGGATCATCACTAATGTGGCAGGGCAGAAATAGTGTGAACTTGGGAGCCTAAAAACATCAAAATCCAAATCTCATGTCTAATACTTATCAGCTCTGTGACCTGGGGGAAATTAGGCTGAACAATGGCGCCTCCAAAGATGGCCACCTCCTCGTCACTGACACCTGTGAATATGTCACCTTACACGGCAAAAGGGACTTTGTGGGTGTGATTAAATTAAGTATCTTGAGATGGAAAGGTTATCTTGGGTTATCCGGGTGGGCCCAATGGAATTACAAGGTCTTTAGAAGAGGAAGGCGGGAAGGTCAGAGTCAGAAAAGGAGCTGTGATGATGGAAGCAGAGACTGGAGGAACACAGCCCTGCTGACGTCTTTTTTTTTTTAATTTTATTTGTTTATTTTTTTTCCCCCAAAGCCCCAGTGGATAGTTGTATGTCATAGATGCACATCCTTCTAGTTGCTGTATGTGGGACGCTGCTTCAGCACGGCCGGAGAAGCGGTGCGTTGGTGCGCGCCGGGGATCCGAACCCGGGCCACCAGTAGCAGAGCGCGCGCACCCAACCGCTAAGCCACGGGGCCGGCCCCCTGCTGACATCTTGATTTAAGGACTTCTGACCTCCAGAACTGTAAAAGAATAAATTTTTGTTGTTTTAAACCACTAAAATTACGATAATTTCCACAATTAAAAACTAATCCAGACACTCTGAGCCTTAGTTTCCTTCCAGGAAAAATTGAAGTAATGTATTCCTACTGTGAGGATTAAAAATCATTTTAACGCACTCAGCACACAGTAAGTACTCGACACGTGGCATCTGTTACAACTCTCACTGTATTGCTAGGGGTGCTGCTGAGCATATTGAGTAAAAGCCTGGACTCTTTTTTTTTTTTTAATTTTTTGTTTATTGCAGTAACATTGGTTTATAACATTGTATAAATTTCAGGTGTACATCATTATACTTCTATTTCTGCATAGATTACATCATGTTCACCACCCAAATACTAATTACAACCCATCACCACACACTTGTGCCGAATTATCCCTTTCGCCCTCCTCCCTCCCCCCTTCCCCTCTGGTAACCACCAATCCAATCTCTGTCTCTATGTGTTTGTTTATTGTTGTTGTTATCTACTACTTAATGAAGGAAATCATACGATATTTGACCTTCTCCCTCTGACTTATCTCACTTTGCTTAATATCCTCAGTGTCCATCCATGTTGTCACAAATGGCTGGATTTCATCGTTTCTTATGGCTGAGTAGTATTCCATTGTGTATATATACCACATCTTCTTTATCCATTCGTCCCTTGATGGGCACTTAGGTTGCTTCCAAGTCTTGGCTATTGTGAATAACGCTGCAATGAACACAGGAGTGCATTTATCTTTATGCATTGGTGTTTTCAAGTTCTTTGGATAAATACCCAGCAGTGGAATAGCTGGATCATATGGTAGTTCTATCTTTGATTTTTTGAGGAATCTCCATACTGTTTTCCATAGTGGCTGCACCAGTTTGCACTCCCACCAGCAGTGAATGAGAGTTCCCTTCTCTCCACATCCTCTCCAACACTTGTAGTTTCCTGTGTTGTTAATTATAGCCATTCTGATGGGCGAGGTGATATCTCGTTGTAGTTTTGATTTGCATTTCCCTGATAGTTAATGATTTTGAACATCTTTTCGTGTGCCTGTTGGCCATCTGTATATCTTCTTTGGAGAAATGTCTGTCAGGTCTTTTGCCCATTTTTTAATTGGGTTGTTAGTTTTTTTGTTATTGAGATGCATCAGTTCTCTGTATATTTTGGAGATTAAGCCCTTATCAGATGTATGGTTTGCAAATATCTTCTCCCAATTGTTAGGTTGTCTTTTTGTTTTGTTGATGGTTTCCTTTGCTGTGCAGAAGCTTTTTAGTTTGATGTAGTCCCATTTGTTTATTTTTTCTATTGTTTCTCTTGCCCGGTCAGACATGGTGCTTGAAAATATGTTGCTAAGACCGATGTCGAAGAGCATCGGTTTTCTTCTATGTTTTATGCCTATGTTTTCTTATAGAAGTTTCATAGTTTCAGGTCTTACATTCAAGTCTTTAATCCATTTGGAGTTAATTTTTGTGTATGGTGTAAGGTAAGGGTCTACTTTCACTTTTTTGCATGTGGCTGTCCCGTTTTCCCAACACCATTTGTTGAAGAGACTTTCTTTTCTCCATTTTATGTTCTTGGCTCCTTTGTCAAAGATTAGCTGTCCATAGATGTGTGGGCTTATTTCTGGGCTTTCGATTCTATTCCATTGATCTGTGTGTCTGTTTTTGTGCCAGTATCATGCTGTTTTGGTTGCTATAGCTTTGTAGTATATTTTGAAATCAAGGAGTGTGATACCTCCAGCTTTGTTCTTTTTTCTCAGGATTCCTTTACTTATTCAGGGTCTTTTGTTGTTCCAAATAAATTTTAGGATTCTTTGTTCTATTTCTGTGAAAAATGTTGTTGGAACTTTGATAGGGATTGCATTGAATCTATAGATGGCTTTAGGAAGTATGGACATCTTAACTATGTTAATTCTTCCAATCCAAGAGCACGGAATATCTTTCCATTTCTTTGTGTCTTCTTCAATTTCTTTCAGAAATGTTTTATAGTTTTCCATGTACAGCTCCTTTCACCTCTTTGGTTAAGTTTATTCCTAGATATTTTATTCTTTTTGTTGCAATTGTAAATGGGATGGTATTCTGAATTTCTCTCTCTGCTACTTCGTTGTTAGTGTACAGAAATGCAACTGATTTTTGTATGTTGATTTTGTATCCTGCAAATTGACCATATTCATTTATTTCTTCTAAAAGTTTTTTGGTGGATTCTTTAGGGTTTTCTATATATAAAATCATGTCATCTGCAAATAGTGACAGTTTCACTTCTTCCTTTCCAATTTGGATCCCTTTTATTTCTTTCTCTTGCCTGATTGCTCAGGCTAGGACTTCCAGTACTATGTTAAATAAGAGTGGTGACAGTGGGCATCCTTGTCTGGTTCCTGCTCTTAGAGGGATAGCTTTCAATTTTTCACCATTGAGAATGATATTAGCTGTGGGTTTCTCATATATGGTCTTCATTATGTTGAGGTACTTTCCTTCTATACCCATTTTATTCAGAGTTTTTATCATAAATGGATGCTGTATCTTGTCAAATGCTTTCTCTGCATCTATTGAGATGATCATGTGATTTTCATTCTTCATTTTATTAATGTGGTGTATCACGTTGATTGATTTGCGAATGTTAAACCATCCCTGCATACCTGGAATAAATCCCATTTGATCATGGTGTATCATCTTTTTAACGTATTGTTGTATGCGATTTGCTAGTATTTCGTTGAGGATTTTTGCATCCATGTTCATCAGTGATATTGGCCTGTAATTTTCTTTTTTTTGTGTGTTGTCCTTGTCTGGTTTTGGTATCAGGGTAATGTCGGCTTCATAGAATGATTTAGGGAGCTTCCCCCCCTCCTCAATTTTTTGGAAGAGTTTGAGAAGGATAGGTATTAAGTCTTCTTTGAATGTTTGGTAGAATTCACCAGGGAAGCCGTCTGGTCCTGGACTTTTATTTTTGGGGAGGTTTTTGATTACTGTTTCAATCTCCTTACTGGTGATTGGTCTATTCAAATTCTCTACTTCTTCTTGATCCAGTTTTGGAAGGTTGTATGATTCTAAGAATTTATCCATTTCTTCCAGATTGTCGAATTGGTTGGCATATAGCTTTTCATAGTATTCTCTTATAATCTTTTGTATTTCTGAGGTGTCTGTTATAATTTCTCCTCTTTCATTTCTGATTTTACTTATTTGTGCCTTCTCTCTTTTTTTCTTGGTGAGTCTAGCTAAAGGTTTTTCAATTTTGTTTATCTCTTCAAAGAACCAGCTCTTGGTTTTATTAATTTTTCCTGTTGGTTTTTTTAGTCTCTATTTCATTTATTTCTGCTCTGATTTTTATTATTTCCCTTCTTCTACTGATTTGGGGCTTGGTTTGTTCTTCTTTTCCCAGTTCCTTTAGGTGCACTGTTAGATTGTTTATTTGAGATTTTTCTTGTTTGTTGAGATAGGCCTGTATTGCTATAAACTTCCCTCTTAGAACCGCTTTTGCTGTATCCCATAAATTCTGGCATGTCGTATTTTCATTTTCATTTGTCTCCAGGTATTTTTTGATTTCTTCTTTGATTTCTTCGTTGACCCAGTCATTGTTGAGTAGCATTTTGTTTAATCTCCACGTATTTGTGTCTTTTCTGATTTTCTTCCTATAGTTGATTTCTAGTTCATACTGTTGTAGTCAGAAAAGATGCTTGGTATTATTTCAATCTTCTTAAATTTATGGAGACTAGTTTTGTGGCCTAATATGTGATCAATCCTGGAGAATGTTCCATGTGCATTTGAAAAGAACGTGTATTCTTCGGTCTTTGGATGGAATGTTCTGTATATATCTACTAGGTCCATCTGTTCTAGTGTGTCATTTAAGGTCAATGTTTCCTTATTGATCTTCTGTTTGGATGATCTATCCATTGGTGGAAGTGGAGTGTTAAAGTCCCCTATTATTATTGTGTTACTGTCTATTTCTGTTTTTATGTCTGTTAATAATTGCTTTATGTATTTAGGTGCACCTACATTGGCTGCATAGATATTTACAACTGTTATATCCTCTTGTTGGATTGTTCCCTTGATCATTATGTAATGCCCTTCTTTGTCTCTTTTTACAGTTTTTGTTTTAAAGTCTATTTTGTCTGATATGAGTACTGCTACCCCAGCTTTCTTTTCATTGCCATTTGCATGGAGTATCTTTTTCCATCCCTTCACTTTCAGTTTGTGAGTGTCTTTAGGTCTGAAGTGTGTCTCTTGCATACAGCATATATATGGGTCTTGTTTTTTAATCCAATCAGCCACCCTATGCCTTTTAATTGGAGCATTTAGTCCATTGATGTTTAAAGTAGCTATTGATAAGTATGTACTTACTGCCATTTTTTAACTTTTTTTTCTCAGTGTTTTAGTAGTTCTTCTCTGTTCCTTCCTTCTTCTATACAGAATTGATGGTCTCTTTAGTTTGACCTCTGTCTGAAAGCTCTACTCTTCAAATCCCCTCCTCCCTCCTTTTATGTTTTTGATATCATATCTAACCTCTTTTTTGTGCATTTGTATCCGTTACCCTCTTATCATGGAAATAGATAATTTTTCCTATTTGTGGTCTTCTCTTTTCCCCTTAAATCAGTCCCTTTAACATTTCTTGTAGCACTGGTTTCTTGGTGACAAACTCCTTTAATTTTTGCTTGTCTGGGAAATTTTGATCTCTCCTTCCATTTTGAATGATAACCTTTCTGGGTAGAGTATTCTTGGTTGTAAGTTTTTTCCTTTTAGCACTTTAAATATATCATGCCATTCTCTTCTAGCCTGTAAGGTTTCTGCTGAGAAGTCAGCTGATAGCCTTATGGGGTTTCCTTTGTATGTAACTTGACTTTCTCTTGCGGCTTTTAGGATTCTCTCTTTATCTTTAATTCTGGACATTTTGATTATGATGTGTCTTGGTGTGGGCCTCTTTGGGTTTACCTTGTTTGGGGCTCTCTGTGCCTGGATGTCTGTTTCCTTCCTTAGGTTAGGGAAGTTTTCGTCTATTATTTCTTGAAATAGATTCTCTGCCCCTTTGTCTCACTCTTCTCCTTCCGGGACATCTATAACACGGATGTTAGTGTGCTTGATGTTGTCCCGGAGGTCCCTTAGACTGTCCTCATTCTTTTTAATTCTTTTATCTTTTACCTGTTCAGCTTGGGTAATTTCTTCTAGTCTTTCGTTCAGCTCACAGATCCATTCTTCTATATCCTCTACTCTGCTTTTGAGTCCCTCTAATGAATTTTTCATTTCCAGTATTGTATTCTTCATTTCTGATTGGTTCTTTTTTATATCTTCCATTTCTTTGTTGACATTCTCACTGAGTTCATCTATTCTGCTCCCCAGATCAGTGAGCATCCTTAACATTCTTTGTTTGAACTCTCTGTCGGGTAGGTTGCTCATTTCTGTTTCACCTAGTTCCTTTTCTGGAGTTTTGTCCTGTTCCCTTATTTGGAATGTATTCTTTTGCCTCCTCATTTTGCCTCTTTTCCTGTGCTTGTGACTACATATTAGGTAGGTCAGTTATGTCTCCTGCTCTTGGATAGGTGACCTTATGTAAGTGATGGCTTAGGAGGCCTGCCGTGTGCTTCTCTCAGTTCTCAATGTTCCAGGGGTGACCCCTATGTGGCCAACGCTTGTCCTTCTGTTGTGGCCTGTTTGCTCTCCCTCTAGGCGCCCAGGGAGGCCGAGTTATGCTCCTGGCCACCTGTTGTAATGCTCAGCTGCTTGTAGTTGTTGTGGGCCCTTCAGTCTCTTTATCACGTGTGGGGAGCCCCAGCACAGTTGGCTGCAAGTTCTAATACCACATTTGTGTTGCAGTATTTCTTTTAAGTGAGTTGGCCCCCAGCGTGGCAGGTTGTTAGGCTCAGGGGCTTATAATTGCTATAAGCCTCCAGGCTTTAGGTCTCTTGTCAGTTCTCTGAGGATTGCAGCTGGGTTGGGCTGGCCTCAGGCATGGGAGCACCCAATTGTTTCAGGCTTTGGAAGGTGGGTCAAACCCCCTATGTGGGTCTTTGAGAAGCACAAGTCTTCTGCAGCTGACAAGCCCTGCCGCCCACAGGTCCACAGACACAGTCAACACAGTTCTGCCCCGTGTGCACGCTCCGACCTCCTAAAGTGGACCCAGTCTCTCCGCGGCGGGAGCCCCACACACTCCACCACTGCCCCACACTCTCCACCCGCTCCTTGTGCACACCCTGCCCCACTGAAGTCGGCTCAGTTGCCAGGCTGCAGAGAATCCAGTCACCAATCTATGCAGGCCCACAAGTTGCCTGAGGGCTTGCTGTTGGGTGGGGCCAGTCTCTAGGGTGGGCTGCCTGCCCTGGCTGAGCTGGATTAAATCGGTGCTCTAGTGGGTGAGGCAGACCCTGGGCCAGCAGGCCCCAGGGAGAACTCCAATGGCATCTGTGTCAGCATGCCAACACCAGGCCACAACAATGGCCGCCGCCAATGTCCCAGTCCCTGGAGAGGTCTCACCTCTCACCGAGATGCACACAGGGCCTATCAGGTGAGTCTCTTTTCACCAAAGCACTGTGCACCTTTCTTTCTGGTGATTTTAGGTTGCTTTCTGAAACGGGTGAGTTTGCGCGTGGGCCCTTTAAGAGCCGGTTTTAATGTCTTTGTGAACCAGCTTTTCTGGGGGTACTCCCCAATGTTTTAGTAGCAGGCAAAGTCAGATATTATGCCACTCGTCTCGATTGTGCTGGGTCCACAAAATGACCACAGCGGGGGCGCTCCCCTGCTCAGGGCCCCGCGCCTCCAGGGAGGGCTGCGTACCTGTGCGCTGCTCCCGGGCGGCCATGAGGCGCTGCGGCTTGTGAAGGAGGCGTTTTTCCTCTCCAGAAGGGAGTTTCTGCCTCTTTCACCTCAGTTAGGATTGTCCTTTGTTGCAGGAGTTCCTCTTATCCAGTTTTCAGTTCTGTCTCAGGGGTAATTTTTCCACGAGTGGTTGTAAATTGTCTGTGTCCGCGGGAGGAGGTGAGTTCAGAGTTTGCCTACGCCGCCATCTTGACTTCTCTCCCCAAAGCCTGGACTCTTGAGTCAGACTGAAGGGTGTTCCTTTCCAGGCTCCACCATTGACCAATTCTAGGTTTCCTCATTTGTAAAATGGAGTTAAGGACAGGCTCATATCATAAGCCTGTTGTGAGGATTAATTGAAATATTGCATGTAAAATACCAGGTCCCATGCCTGACACAGGTTAGCACACAATAATGTTGGCTACAACAATAATGTTGGCTCCTGCTACGCCTATTCCTAGTTTGTTTTTGCAACTTCACCACTGAAGCATTCAAAAACGATCTCTGTAATTTAAAAAGATGTCCCTGTAATTTCCTGCCACCAGATAACTATATCTTGCCGTGGTCACTCAGTCTGAACTTCAAAGACTGAAGTTGGCCTGGGGCTTAAAATGGTAGCTCTATCCTGGGCTCACCCAGATTTAACCTTAACCATTAATTCCTCCATTCCGCCCCAACAAGAAAAAAGTCTTTTTATTAAAATAACTCAACTAGGCTTTGGTAAACATTAACAAATACTGAAACCAATACTGTTTTCAGCTTTAGTAAACCAAATCCTTAGGATACAATTACATTTCTCTTCCTTGTCCTAAGCATGTCTTTACCAGCTAGTCAGTCTTTATACACAAGCATTTTTTCCTGACCTCTATGTAATTTAAAATTACATAGCATATTCTATTGCTCACATTTTGATAAATCATGAAGGATGTTTTAAAGAGCCCTTGTTTCAGTACCCCTCATAGACTTATAAACTTTTAGTTATAAATTAAAAATAAAATATAATAGGAAATATAAATCAAAATGTTCAACATGCATAGACATGGCTTATTACTAATTTTAAAGCAGTTAGGAAATAAGAAATTGAAAAACTAGAGGGAATTAATTTCTGATTTTATGACGTTTTCTTCAGATAATATGTTCATGAACATCACTATCATTGTCATCATGAAAAACCAGAAAAAGGAAAAGAACATTCAACTGACATGGAAACGACTCATTTTCTATTTTAGGTAAAAGGCTAATGCGTGAGCATTCGCAGTATTTATGTTTGTGCTCATTCACATCGAATGAGTTAGTCAACATAGGAAATTTGTTTCCAATGAACTAAATTTGAATTAAAGTGCATATATACTTTGTCAACCAAGCCAGAACACTTTGGGGCATAAAAGGGGGCACTGTTAGGAGCTATGTCAGAAAACATGTAAACTGGGACTGTCCTGGACAACCTGAACATGGATCAATGTGGTCATGGTTGTTTGAGTGGATGTGGTGTTACCCTGGGCGGGGGCAGCCAGAGGGGGAGGGAAAAGGAACTAGCACTGCACCATCTTAAAGCTGAGTCTGCTTCTATATTTACCACCCCTTCAGCTGGTGTCAAAGTGTCCTTTAAAGAGTTGCCTGGCTCTCTGGGTTTCAGGCTAACTTAGAACACAGAAGAAGGAACCAGAAGCTTTTAGATACTCACTGTCATTCTTCCCATTCTCATGGTTATCTTCCTTCACATTCTGTTTCTGACATAACTTCACACACATTTATTATTCAATAAACTTTATTTTAGCATCTATTATGTGCTGGGTACATTCAGGGATGAATAAGTATTCTTAAGGAGCAGCAAATCATATAGAAGAGACAGATTTAAACATGAGTTTTCATTATATTCTCAAATCAGTGTTGGCCTCATTGTATAATATCAGTGGGGGGCTAGAAAATGTGTGTACAGGTAGAGTGATAGCATGCGGGAAGGGGTGCCTTAAAAAATCTAATGGAATAAGAGAAGCATTAAAGAAGGTATAACTCCTAAGATAATAACCAACTCTTTAGGCATCGCAGGCAGAAGAAACAAAGAGGATCAGAGACTTAAAAACTTGGTACTGAGGAAAACTAGAGCATTTTGATGGGATAGTGGGGGTGGAAATGGACAGGAAGGTTCTGTTGGAATCATGAAGGATTTTGTTTGCCAACCCAAGGAGTTTAGATTTTAACTGATGTGGAAAGGGAGCCACGGAGGCATTTAAGCAGAGCACGGTATGATTCAACTTACCTGCCAGAAGTTCACTCTGGGTCAGTACTAGGATCCATTAGAGGAGGGTGAACAGACCCCGAAAGAACTGCCAGGCAGTCAGTGCATTGTCCAGAATAGTCCTCAGCCCTGGATGAGCATCAGAACCACCTGGGAACTTTTTAAAAATACTGGGCCTCATTCCCAGAGGTTCTGGTTGAGTTGGCCCGAGGTGGGCCTGGAAATCAGTACATATATATATAAAAATATATATATATATATTTATATATATACTTTTTAGGTTCAGAGAGATTCTAATGCACTACTAAGGTTGAGAGCCACTGAGATAGGAAGGTTCTTAAACCAGAATTAGGAATGGGGGTAGGTGTGAGCAACCGGGGGTAAAAATCTGTGGAATGTGGTGATAGGATATATGGTGAAGGAGTGAGGTACAGGGATGCATGTAGAATTTAAATAAATCCTAAGTTTTCTGGCTTGAGCTACTAGATTGACTTTGATGACATTAAACTGTACCAGACTATGTTTGAGAAGAGTTCACCTAAGGAACGAGATGTCCCCCCCCAAAAAAAAGTTAAATAAGTACTACTTTAACAAGATACCCAATAAATCTTTATTTGGTGATAGAACAGGAATTTGGAAGATGCTGACATTTTCAGTATTTGATGCTAAGGATTCATTAGCTTCATAGTCTCCTTTGGGGGGACATGGGGAATAGAGACATCCAATTGGCGATACACACATAAAGCAATTCCCAAATGCCCCTCTGAAGAAGATGCTATGGACTGACACGTTAAGCATTTATTTGGCAGTGCTTAGAACAGAATGCTTTAGTTTTTATTTAGTAAGGAGTTAGAGGAGGAGGGTGCAGGATGCTGAACGGTATCTTTCCTGTTTTCCAGATTTGTCAACTAAAAACCACAGCTGAGCACAAAAGGTCTGATTTTTGAAAGGACACAATGCCTGTCTTTTCCGTTTATTTCCAAATGTCTAGTAATGTCTTTGACAAGCAGAACAGCATTCTGTTCTCCCCTGCACATCATTCTCTGATGTGAAGAAAGGGGCAGGAGAGAGAGTGGAGCTGAAGGAAGACGGAGGAATAATTAGAAACAAATATTGCTTCCTCTGTGTCGTGCACTGTTCTAAACACGTTTAATTTTATTCTCCTAACGACCCTTTGAAGTAGGTACTATTATCATCCTGATTTTTCATAGGAAAACAGAGGCATAGAGAGGTTAAGTAACTTGCTCAAGGCCACACAGCTGGTAAATAGCAGAGCTGGACTAGGGAATGCGGCGGGGCCCCACCAAGTCAACACTCTTCCCCAGTCCCAGGAAGTAGCTACCCCTGCACTTTTGACTGAGGGATTTGTTTCCAATGGGCAGGTGGACACTGCAGAAGTTGGCTAGGAGTTAAGTCAGTTTGCCCAGCAAGAGGGCTGCTCATAAAACATGTGTTTGTATGTTTAGGAGAATGAACCAATGAAGAGAGAAAGGTTGCAGACCTAGAAGAGGGGAAAAACTGAAGGAACAGGGTTCTGGAGAAGGTGAAGCAAGCTGAGGCTTCCCTAGCCCAAAGGAAAGTATTACCTTTTACCTGGATCAAGGACAAGAGGTGAGAATGCAGATAACTTTCTAGACACACCTTGGGAACTGAGGTGGTTCATATCTGACAAAGCAGGAAGTAAAACCTGTGCTGAGAGTGAAGAGTGGGGAGTGGTTTGGGGTGTTGGCAGTATGGAGATTACACTTAGAGGTTGCTAAGCAGGTTTAGCAGCATCAGAGTCAGGAGCAGCCACATGGCTTGTGGCTACTTAGGTTAGAGCCCAGAGCAAAATGAAAAGCAGTCCCTTGTCCAAAATTGTTAAGAATTTCAAGACAACAAAAACACGGCATTGAAAGGAGCAGAGGCAGAGTCCTGCGGAGGGTGGGGCCCCGAGAGACTGCACAGGTCAGGCACTGGTGAAGCCTGATCAGAGGTCATGGGTGAAATGATTCTATGCTGACATCAGCCTGAATTTACAGACCAGATTTCTGATTCACTCCACTACTTCTAACCAAAACTCTCTCCATGAGGAAGAAGAAGAGAGACAGGTGGTGATTAAATTCCCTCTGCTCACAGGCAGTTTTCCATCTCTTGATTTTGTAGCTGAGTCAATTACTCTCCTCTTTCTGTAACGGAGGGTGTTGATTTTTGTTTGTGAGCAAGTCTTGCTGATTATCCCAAAGTCTTTTGCTACATTGCTCTGTAGTAATAACATCAGATAAATTACTGGCTTAAAAAGAGATGGTTTCATACTTAAAAAGATGATCAACAATTCCTTAATATCGTTAAATGTTTAATAAATGTTCAAATTTCAAAAAAAGTGACTGTATGTCTTAAAACAGAGAACACATTTTTTAACAGAACAAAATTATTTTATTTCAAGAGATTAGAGAATATTATCATGGGGCAATAGAAAAAAAGATATTTCTGTGAAGTAACTTTGAAACTAGCCAGTTTCCTAAATCCACGTAAAGAGAAAATGGGTTACAAGTCATATTATATAAACATTACATAGCAGGTTTCAAATTATATTTAATTTCAGAAAATTAACATTTCATCTGGGTGTTTCCTTCCGACATAAATCTCACTTTCTTTCAAAAAAATTAGTGTTTTTCCAAATACAATTTTTTTCAATCATTAGTTAGAAATATTTGTTTTAGAGCTAATGAGAAAGTCAAATATTTGTTTAAATACTTGAGCAACCTGACTTGCGTATATAACTCTTATAATTTTTTTTTAAATTTTTTTATTTATTTATTTTTTTCCCCCAAAGCCCCAGGAGATAGTTGTATGTCATAGTTGCACAGCCTTCTAGTTGCTGTATGTGGGACGCGGCCTCAGCATGGCCGGAGAAGCGGTGTGCGCCCGGGATCCGAACCCGGGCCGCGAGCAGCAGAGCGCGCGCACTTAACCGCCAAGCCATGGGGCCGGCCCTTATAATTATTTTTGTTGCCAAGAACACTCAAGATTCTGAGCATACCTGCTGGTTCTGTTTTCAAAAACATTTGTACTATCAGACTAGCTGAAACTATTTTAACTATGTTCGTAGAGATTTTGTGGCAGCCAGAATGCACATGAAGAAACATTTTCAAAATAAATAAAACTGTTGAGATAAAAAGAAGCAGGTAGCATCTTCTGGTCCTCCCTTCTGTCTTAAGAAAATATGCTAGTGTAATTATACCATTTTCAAAGACCTCTAGGAATGTAAACTATAATGGTTTGGTTATACATGTACCTCAATTTTTTTTTTTTTACTACCACTGTAGAAAATTCCATGGAGTCAGGCTTTGATCAGACTTTGAGTCTAGCCACAGTGGTTCGATACGGACGCTCGCCAACATTAATGTACACACCAATCAACCAGAGACCTTTTAAAATGGAGATTCTGATGCAGTACATGTGGGTACGCCTGAGAGTCTGCATTTCTAACAAGCTCACAGATGAAGCCTCTGCTGCTGATCTGTGGACCACACTGGGAGTAGCAAGGACCTAGTTATCTCCTGGGGATCTAGGGTTGTGCACTCTAACCAAGCCAGGCCAGTTAGTGAACACAGAGAAAGCCAAGGGATGGGGGAGCAGAGGTGGGAGGAGAGAGAGTCATCATTTTGTTTCCACTTCCAGCTAGTTGTATCTGGTGCCAGTTCCTCCACACTCCAGTTACACAGGCCAGTAAATCCACTTTTTGTTTAAATAGGGCTAAGTTGGATTTCTTCACTTGCAACCAAAAGAATACCACATAGAATATAAACTTTCTGTAGATATATAATCTAACAGTGTTCAAGCTGTCCTGAACAAAGCTATTCCTCATTATTACGTTTGCAACCTACCTACCATAAAGAATGATGAATTCTGACTCGTGATTGTGAGAAATAAGTAGAAACAGATACGTAATTGCCAAATTACTTGTTACATGTTGGAAATTCACTTATTTTTCTATTACATTAGTCATTATGTAAGATAAGCTAAGAAAATATCTTTTAGGGCTTCTCTTTGATCAATTGAGTGAAAAAATGTTTATTTTCCACAAACATTTCGTAGTAGGGAGGAAAATGTTCATTCCCACTCTACTGACTTCCTGTACGTGTTTCTCTATTGACTTCTCCATAGGTGACTATAGCTCTGGAACCAGGAAAAGGATACAATGCATCTCCAGTCAGATGTGAGGTGGAGACATTCATAGAGCTAGACTAGTATTCTAAATGACACATCGTTGGGTCCTAAAATCCCACCAAGTTCATATGTGTCTACCAACTACACTTATTCATAAAAGTGTAAACTAATCGTTTTTAATTCACATGAAAAATAAGTTGAGATCATTTTGCATTTTTAAAATTAGGCTCTCTGTTAACTGCGTGATGGATTAAATCGGTCGTCCTCTGCTTACATGGCATAAATTATTAATCGCCCTTGGAGAAGAGACGGGTGGCAATTCTGAAGACAAGGTTAAGCAAACGCGGAGAGTCTTCCTAGTGAAAAATGACTCGTTGTTTTGAGAGGTGGTAGCGTCCCAGTTCCCCGAGATAAATAGACTAGATCTTCCCAGCCTAAGTACAAACAGCAGAGTAATTAGCAAATTCACAAAGCATGGCTGTTATCCTTTTGTTAGAGCAATTTATTTTTAGTCCAAGCAATAGTTTATTTTGTGAGACTAGGATAAATCAAGACCCCAAAAATACTTTAACTCACAGCCTTTCTGTGCTTCTTCCTCCTGGCGGCCTTTCCGTTCCCTTGGGCCCAGGTGGGGCGCTTTGCGTGGGCTCCCACAGTGTCCCTACTTCCCCCATCATCCACAGAACCACACCACACTTACTCACTTCTCTGAATCCCACACCCTTCTGCGAGGTTAAGTGTTTAACACAAAGCTAAGTGTTTTAAATATTTGTTTACTACACGGACAAGAAAGTTGGAAGATGCTACATTACAACCAACTTAATTTATAATGGGAGGGGCACCTTATGCTTGTAAGTGTAGTGCTGTGCTTGTGTAGTGCTGATGCAGTCTGCTTTGAAAAAATTTCATACTTCATCAAGTTTGTTCTTTTTTTTAATGTATTAACATGAAAAAGTTTTGGTTTTCCTTTATAAAACAAAGTTACCCAAATGCTGCTGAATTTGGTTTAAAAAGTCATGGGTGTTGTGCTTGCATTCAGGAAACTTCAAATCCGAAGTTATAACCAAGGGTTTCACAGTATCAGTGAAATAAACACCCAACACCTTCTCAAGGTAAGAGAAGGAGGTGGTGTGAGTTTTTTCGCTGCTGAATTATATCAACAACTACCACTAGGGGGTGCTTCATCTCCTCTTATTTCCAGCAAACAGAATGCTGCATTGACGGCACGTATTGCTATATACATAAACTGATACTTCCATTCTTCGTTGTAAGCGCAAGTTAATTTATCCTCAAATTCTATATTAGCCCATACATATTTGATATCTATAAGCAAATAGTTTCATTCATGTTTACTGAATGCTAGTCAATTTACTCTCAAATGATCACTTTCCTTAGTGGAAATCAATTATACGTGTAATTTTTTTTTTCTATTTTCATGGCTCCACTGACGTAATAAGAAAAAAATGTGTTCAGTATCAAAAGTAATAAACTTTTCCATTCCAAAAATAGGTAATAATTATGTATATGCCTAAGGAAATTAAAGAAAAAGAAAGATTTAGCAACTGTTTTTAACTTAATAATGAGTTTCCCAAACGTTGTCAATGCATGACACACTTAGTGTCTCAGGAAATTTTCTGTGATGTCCTAAGCCAAAAATACCCAAAGTTCTGTTTATTAAGTAGTCAGGTTTAACAACTTAAGAAGTATTTAAGTTCTAACAACTTAATAGCTATTTGAAAAAATATATACACATAAATAGAAAGAAAAAGTAATATTTCATTTTATTATTTCACACTTAATCTATTTGTTATCTATTGCTACCTAACAAATGACTCCCAAAATGTAGTGACTTAAACAAGTATTTATTATCTCATCATTTCTGTGGATCAGGAATCCGGGAGGGGCTTGGCTGGGTGGCTGTGGCTCAGGATCTCTCCCGGGGTTGCAGTGGGGATGTCAGCAGGGGCTGCAGGATTCACTTCTAAGCTGGCTCCTTCACAAGGCTGTCGGCAGGAGGCCTCAGTTCCCTGCTGGCTATTGGAAAACAGGCTCCGTTCCTCACCAAGCGGGCACCTCCACAGAGCTACTTGAGTGTCTTCACAACATGACAGCTGGCTTCCCCAAAAGTGATCCAAGGTAGTGGGCAAGGAGGAGGTCGCAATGCCTTTTATGACATAGAATTGGAAATCACACATCGTCACTTCTGCCATATTCTATTTTTTAGAAGCTAGTTACTAAGTCCAACCCACACTCAAGGGGAAAGGAAGTAGACTCCATCTCTTAAAAGAACGGTTATCAAATAATTTTGGACACATTTTAAGAGCACTACACTTACCAGTGAGGTACACGCACCTGTTGGACATTAGTTAATTTATGTGTCAACTTGGCAGGGCTAAGGGGTGCCCAGAGAGCTAGTAAAACACTATTTCTGGGTGTGTCTGTGAGGGTGTTTCTGGAAGAAATTAGCATTTGAATCTGTAGACTGAGTAAAGAAAATCACCCTCCCCAATGTGGTGGGCATCATCCAGTACATTGAGGGCATGAATAGAACAAAAAGGCAGAGGAAGGGCAAATTAGCTCTCTACTTGAGCTGGGATGTCCATCTTCTTCTGCCCTCATACATCAGCGCTCCTGCTTCTTGGGCCTTCAGACTCAAACTGCAACTTGCGCCACTGGCTCCCCTGGCTCTCAGGCCTTTAGGTTTGGACTGGAACTACCCCACAGGCTTTCCTGGGTCTCCAGCTTACAGACAGGTGGATCCTGGGACTTCTCCACCTCCGTAATCACATGAGCCAATCCTCATAATAAATCTCTTTCTATATATCTACATATATATATCCTGCTGGTTTTGTTTCTCTGGAGAACCCTAACTAACACAGGCACTACACACTCAAACCCTGGAATCAGATTAGAAACCACCACTTTTGACTCCTGTTCCACACTGATTTTCACGTACTGTCTACTTTTTATCACAGCAACCACTGGACACTCAGCTTCACAAAGATATGTCTTCTATAGAAGCACCTATCTAAGGTTGAAACTATAAGCTATCTTGACCTAGCAATTCATGCGGTGGCCAACAGATGTTGTTGTGTTTCCCTCAAAATTTTTAAATGCGTCCTAAAGCCCCTGTGAGTTCACTGCAGCCCTCTGCACTGCCTCAGTGCACAGTCTGGGAACCACAGACTTAATGACCTTTTTCTCAGAGATGAAAATTAAGGTTGAACGTATGTTTAAAAAAGCTTTCTAGATGTGTCGACAGTTTCTTTATTATTCGTACTCCGGGGAAATAATGAAAGAAAAATGAGGAGGCTATTTCTATCCATGGTATTGAAACAGAATGAAATGTTTTATCTTGTTATCAATGCTTGTGGGATGTAAAAATATTATAAGGGCAGAAAATTTTCCCTCTGCCCATTTTACCCAAACATCAGCTGGACATGAAGGAAAAGCAATCTAAGAATGAAAAAATACAACTTAAAAAAAGCTTGGGAAAAAAAAATCAGTATCCAAGAAATAATTCTTTCCTTTTTATTAAAAAAAAAAAAAAACTTTTTATTTTCCTTTCCTAATGGAATGGTATTTTATTTGGAGTCTGCGCCAAATGACTACACAGTACATCTTTTTCCTCATTCATAGGAAGTTAGTCTTCGATGAAGAGAAAGCTCGGGTAATAAAAGGTTTTTCTGTTAATTGCAGCAGATAGAAAAACACAACAACAACAAAAACAACATATTTCTCTTTGCTTCTTCCTGAAACCCCACTAAAACAACAACAAAAAAATTTTTTTAAGGACATAATAATCCCACAAAAAAAAAAAGAGAGAGAAAGAAGAGGTGATGATAGCAGAGAATTCTTGTCCACAAAATCCTGGAAGATGGAAAGCTGATAACCTGGTAGTAAATGACGTAGGTTTCAGCTTTCTCTGCGCTGCTAAGCACCAGAAGAGGGAAAAAGCCCACTGGAAGCAAAGCTGAGTGATGCCACAGACACCCAGGACATCGCGTCAGTAGAGGAACCAGGGGCTCTGAAGGCACTGGGTTTGAAATGAGGGCTGAAAACAGGAGACTTTGTGAAGAGTCTGAATAAAGAGTTAACAGGCTTTTTAGTCCCCTCCCCTGTCCTTGTAGGCACATGACCACGTGTCACAGAAGATGGGAGGTTCCCTACTGTAACGGAGACTGTCAATGAGTCTACTTTCAGAAGCGGGATCTCTGGTCCCCTCCCACTCTAGGCCCTGCGAAAGCTGACTGTCAGGCTTACGCTCCGTCATGCAAGATCATGGGGAAGGCCTCTGGGGAAAGTGTCTAGTCCAATAAATATGAACAGCCCGGAGTCCCACAGCAAGACAGCCAGCTCCCGCCTGGTCACTCCACAATGAAATCTGACACTTGATGTGCTTTATGTGAACATGAGTTTCTGATCAGCATTTTAGAGCCCTGATCTTTATTTTGAAATAACTTACATTAAAATTTCCAGATCAGAAAAAAGACCTCTTGTAACCCTTTTATTCAGATTTCCCAAATATTAACATTTTACTGAATGTACATGATGGCCAACTCTCTCTTGTTCTCTCTCTCTCCCTCCCCCTCTGTGTGTGTGTGTGCACGTGTGTGTGTGGGGGGGGGAGGTAATATACCCGTTATCATTAGTTGCATTCTGAACCTTTCAAAAGAAAGCTTCAGACATGAGATCACATGACCCCTAAATAATTAGTACATATTTCCCCAAAACAAGGACACTCTCACTCAAATTTTGCCAGCTCTCCAAAACTGCCTCATTTTCCTTTCTGGTCCAGAGTTAAACCAAGGAATATGTGTTACATTTAGTTCTTATGTCTCTTCAGACTCTTTCGACCTAAAACAGTATTTCTTGGTCTTTGGGGCCCTTATCAGTTTTAAATTTTAAAGAGTACAGGCTTCATTCTGTAGGATGACCCTCACAGTGTTTCTCAGGACCGGATGCAGGTTATGTATCCTTGACAGGAATGCCGTGGAAATCATCATGTGATTTTCTCAGTGCATCTCATCAGAGCTTTCAAACTCAGCAAAGAAAAACAAAAACAAAAGCAAGTATTAAGTCTGAGAATTTTTTTTAAAGTACAGGAAAGGCAATGAAGCCAGAGTTTGCTATCTTAAAGAGCTGGGAAGAATCAGACACCCTACCTTCCTTGCAAGCCAACAAATGAGCGCACCACAGTTTTGTGGATGCTGGCAAAAGAAACAAGACTCTTGGACCAGAGGCAAAGGATTTTACTACTCATAGAACAGCAAGCAGCACAAGCTTCATGGTCACTCTGGTCCCCTTGCTTCAAGTCCCAAGAGGGTGACAAAGTGGCCAGGTGGATGCGGCATATGCCAGGGTTTGTATCATAGCTGAGAAACCCTGAGCTTAGGGAACCCCAGTCTTTTATAATGGGCTAAAAGCAAACCTGCATGACCTTTGCCCCAAAAGAGAAACATTATCTTTATCATACTGGACAGTAAACACACCTGCACTCTGCGTTGGAAGGAGACACTAGCACTATCTTCCAAGGCTGTTCGCTACACATACATCCTTGAAGTGGCAGTCTGGAACACGAGCTGTCAGTGCATCTGCTCAGAGGATGTGCAGAAATGCAAAAGACCCACGGAGAATTGTCTTCCAACCACTATGGGACTCACCTTTGAAAATAATGACAAAGTCATAATAGAGGAAACTGTGGATTTGACCTCACCAAAAACTGTGACTTAAATGTATTGGGCCTGGGGAGGTAAAGGAAGAGTATGTTGAGGAATGTGGAATGACATAAAAGATACTAAATCCTAATATTCTATAGTAGGAAATAATTAGATAACATCTAAAATAGAAAATCAAGAAAAAGAAGTAAAAGTGTGTTATTTTTTTAAAAAGAGAAATAACTACAGTGAATGTGATATTGCCTCCAAGGTACAGAATTCATGGGATGGGAAAGTTGGAACAAGTAACTGCTTTTTTTCCAACAGAAGCTATTTGACATTTTAAACCATGCACATGATTATTTTCATAAAAATTAAAATGCAATTTAAAAAGAGAGAGAGTGTGCAATCCTGGGGCGTAATAGTTTTATTATAATCGTTAGATTATGGCTTGAGGAAATTTAATCTGCCCCAAAGATCTCTAAGGACCTAATGCGAATAAAGGCACCTCATTTTTTGAAAGAGTGGCTTTTGAAGGTATAAAGCCAGCACCCTTATCTTAAGGACCAGATATTCACTGAAGTTCTATAGGACAACCCCCCAGCCCTGGTAGGTGTGATTGTATTTCCACTCTACCATTCATGTAACCACTCAATGATTACATGCCCTTTTCCAAGAACATTGGGAGAGAGAAAATGACCTCACAGCTGGTGTGGTGTCTGTAATAATCTCTTCCAGCTGCTCTAGGCTGTATTCACAACAAAGGAAGCTTGACTTTGTGCAGCCTTCCAGGCTGTTAACGCTCAGGAGCTCATCCATCTATGCTCGACAATATAGATGGGAGCGGATTACGGATGGGAAAAAGGTAATGGATAAAGAAGGAAGCTAATGTGTTGGAATTTTATAAAGAGTCAAGTGTTATGTTATCTCATTTAATCTTTTCTTGCACATATAGGTTCATTGTACTAAAAACAAGAATCAAAAGTTATGGAAGTATATAAAGTAGAAAGTGGATGCTCCCAGGCCCACTAATAGGAGAGAATAAATCAAGAAAGAGGAAGACATAGAATGCAGGGAAAGGAGATCAACAGAAGAAAGGGCTGGCAAGACGCCACCAGATGATGTCAATAGCGATCCCAAAATGACAGCCCTGTGTGGCATAAATGACAATCATTTCCAACTGCAGTTAGTCAAAAGACTCTGGAAAAAATTTCCTCAGGTACAATGTAATGGCTAGAGTACCCCAGATAATTGCAAAGACTGTGTTGAATGGCATGTTCTCCAAAACTAGGGCATATGGACGGTGAAACTGGACATCATTGTAACACCAGACAAACAGGCATAGACTGGGATGATGGTCACAGTGATGTGAACAAAATAGTATGCAAGAAAAAAAAGTGACCCTAATTTACTAGATAGCAAACCTGATAATATTCCTTATAATAATGTGAACTCTGAATATTAATCCAAACAAAATTACAAATTAACCATAGTGGAAAGATGAGAGCATGGACAGGGTACACAGGTGTGGCGGGAATGGCGGAAGAAAGAGAACGAAATCCTCATCTTCTACAGTGAGAAACTGATAGATAATGCATAAAACTGAAAAATCAAGAAGTAGCGAAATAAGCATGTTATTTAGAGACAAAAAGGCAAATACAAAATTCAGCAGCTAAAATGGGTAAATGTAGGGAAAAAAAAGATGTACAGAGAAGAACAAGGAATTGCAGTTTTTCATAATTATTTGCCTATTAAAGCTTTATACATTTCTATCTTTGATATAAATAAAAAGTAAAAAAACAAACAAAAAAAGAACAACAAAGGAAAGATGGGAGAGAGGCAGGAAAGAAGGGAGAGAAGGAGAGAGCAACGTACTAAAAATATTAATAGAAACGTCAAGTCCAAACTGTATTTAACAGGATTTCCCAAGGTATATTTATTTTGTTTTGGTAACTTGCAGGCAAAAGGGCAGGCAAAGTCTATAAAATAAATAACACTCCTTAATCTTTACTGGAATGGGAAATGAGGGCAAGCCGAGATGATGCTGTAGCATGCCTTGGAAACATATATTCAGAAAGGAGTTATTCAGCAGTATTTGTTTTCAAAGCCATGAATGGTAGGTTTTTTATTTTCTTAGCCAAGTTTTCAGTTACAAACAGATGTTGTTGAGCAATCTAGAAAAGGAAGTTGCAAAAATAATGGGGAAAATAAAACCCATCTACCGACACCTTTTCTTTCTCTGCTATGTTCTTGCGGTTGCTAATGCTTCAGCCTAACAGATATTGTCCTTATGAAGACACCAACTGCCTGATTGCAATTTGATTTTCAGAAATCCTAACCAAGGTGTTCTGATTTGACCTAAAGAAAACGTGGTGCAGATGACATCTTCTCATCATTGACTTACCCTCCTCAGGAGTTTGGGAAAAGGCCATATTATCATTTCCACCAGCGATACACTTTACACAAATCCCTATATGGAGGCTATTACCAGAGGCTGCTTCCTGGTAGATGTATATTCCTGGGGCCCCAAAACTCTCTGTTATAGGTACACATTTTCTCACCTTCTCTGAGTGCATTTCTTATAAAAGCAAGAAAAATTGATAGGTACAAAGACTCTCAGTTGGCACCAAATCCTAATAAGGGTGTCTATAGCACTATTTTTTTATAGGACTCCATTATAAAACATTTACTAACTCAATCCCAATCTTTGAACTCGAAAATAGAGAAACAACCTAATTTAGTGTCAACAATTGCTATAGATAGTGGGCTCCACAGAGAGCCGTCCCCTGCTTCCACTAGCACAGCGGAACCAACACAGCAGGACAGGAAAGCAAGACACATATAGAACGAAATTCTTACTCCGTGAGTGTCTAGCTGTGTAATTTTTGAGATATTTAACCACTCTGAACCTTAGTCTCTTTATCTGAAACATAAAGAAGGTAAGGCCTTCTTTACTATGCTCTACCATAATAAGGCTCTTACTTAAGGAAGTCATTCAACAAATATTAGAGTTCCCTTTCCTCTTATTTCTTGGCGCCTAGGGAAAGAGTGTGCAGGCGTCATCCCTACTTTTCCTTTTACACGACCCAGGTTCCACGCTCTCTCCCTTATTTGGGATACAAGAAGAAAGTGAAAAAATTGGCCTGAGAAAGACCACCCTTGTGTGCTTGCATTCAATTCACATTAGAGGATTTGGAAAATCACTTCAACTCCCTAGGTTCTGTTCTTTCACTCTTGAATCTGGACATCGTTAAACCATTGGCAGAGATATTTTTCTAGTGACATTGTCAATTCAAAGGCTAGCCAGGGCCAGCTGGACTGCCTTTTTAGGGAAGAGTCTCTTAACAGAGATTGTGTGATAATGGTAACTCATTGGGGTCGCTTGTCAGGAACGTTAGGAGGAAAGGCAGTGAAGAAAAACCATAAACCATGTCAGAGATATGGAAAATTTGGGGATCAAATTTTTTCATAAATTAGCAGATTATAATCAGGAATTCCTCATCTTTTCTCCTTGGATGTCATCTATAATGTGATCTTGCTCTTGTGTAGAATAGAATACACAAAAATCTTAGGACCTGGAAAAATTTTAGAGATCCTTAAAAGAGATAACCCCAATTTACAAATATAGAAACTATTCACAGAGATCAAGAGCCTCTCCAACATAGTACAGCTTATTAGTGGTGGATCCCATTTCTATCCATGCACTTTTCTCTTTAGTTTATATATACCAGTGTGTATGAAAACTTATTTTTGTGTACTGTAGATTTATGTCACTGTATTGTTCTACTTTTTAGGAATTAGCTAATTGGCTTTACAGTTATTTTCAGGAACTCTCAACAAAATTCATGCTTTCTATTTAGGTGAGACATTTTAAAGGGTGAATGTACAAGGAGAGGCTGGGTGTTTTGAGAATCCAAACAGAAAATAAGGAAATTGTCTGACACCTTGTTGCTAACTCTTGAAATAAAAATGAGACTACTGCTTCCCTCCTCTTATGGTTCTTAGGTTCTTCTTTGAATTTAGAAATGTGAAAGATGATTTGCTAAAACCCAGAAAGTTGCTATGCAACCTACATATGAAATTATTTCTCCCAACCTTTAATCCTGAGGATCTATAATTCTGCTATTTAAGAAACAAACATGCCATGTCAGAAGGAAGGAGAATATAACAGTAGACATCTGAATCAACTATCAATCTACTTTTCCAGCTTGTCATGGCTCCTTAGACTGTTCAAGGAAACCTCACAAATGGAATTGATTTACCATAAAATGTGCCTATTTTCCATTAAAGCTTGTTCGTTGCTTCACAAGGCACCGGAGTTACCAACGTTTCATTGGTTGACCCTGCAGGGCCACCTCCAGGTCTTGTTAGTCCAGAAAATGAACCGTGCATAAGAGAGGCTTGGAGGGAGAAGTTTTATTCGCATCAGTTGTTCTGCACATTGCTTAAACTAGAGACGTTAGCAGTTCCTTGAAGAGAGCAGCATTAGTCAGACCCCTAGGGGAAATAGAGAGAAATGGAACTTACTCTGTCACATGCTTGATAGAAACATGTCAGTTGAGACAGGCATAGAGCAGGACATAAGAAATCTGTTTTCAAAGCTTCAGTGGAATGGGTGAAGGCGTTAGAGCCCTTCGGATCCTGGTTAAAAGTCCAGAGCTGCTACGTACCTATTGTATGACATTGATGAAGTCAACCTTCAAAATTCACCTCCTTCATGCATTGAATGGGCATATGTTAACTCAAGAAGTTGTTATGGGAATTAAATAAAATAACATAAGTAAGGTGCTCATTCCAGATGGGGTCATCAGTGTGTACACAATTAATGCCAGCAATCCTAATAATTATGATGCTGATGGTTATTATTCTAATCCAGGCACTGCAATTTACCAGTTATATGTCCGTGGGTGAGGAATTCTGAGTTTCATTTTCTTCCATTGGAAAATAAGGAGAATAGTATTTACCTTGCAGTGTTGTTTTGAGAACCAGGAATGGTAGCCTTAGTATCTAGCCTAGCACAGGCAGATTCTTGATGACTTGTTTGTATTGTTTTCATTACCACCTATTATTTATATAATAATCTGATTCAACTTGAGAGAACTCATATTTTTTGTAAAGGTTGGCTCTTCCTGATATGATAAATTTATACACCAGTCCATCTGATAAATGTTTACTCAAGAATAGATAAGATTTCTCTGTTTCATTAGCTCCTATTCAAGCTCCCTTAGACATAACTCCTCAAAATTTGTGATTGAAAATCAAACCAGTGTCCTCTACTATGAATAAGGCTTATCAGGGCCACTGTGAAAGGAACACACAAAAAATTCCTCAGTTTATGGAGATACACACTGTAAGCAATTTTGTCAAGGCAGAAAAAACAACTAGGATTAAAATGTCTAGAGAACATTTTATGCTCTTTGGCCTTGACCTTCTGAGTGTCTTATTGTCACATGCTGGTTTATCAATCAAAGAAGAATGGGCTTTATTCAACTAGCATTCTGCAGGACCTGTTAGCCATCTAGTCTGCACACTCCGGACACCAGAATCTTATTCAGTTATCAGTTGGATCCACATGGTTACAGCACATCTTTTAAACAATGCCAAAATGCTTTTTTTTTTTAATTGAGAAAAAAAAAGAAGATAGTTGAGAACACAGAGCTCAAAATATGCAAGAACAACATGTAGTTTCTTTAGAAATCCTGAGTTCTGTTTTTTTGGCTCTGCAGTGCCAGTCCACTTCCCCACCTCTCCCTACCAATTTAACCCTCCTTAGCGTCTGTGGCTTAAAGGTTCCTACACCAGTATTGAAGTTGTCCTTCTGGAGATCTGTCCAAGGCTCTGGGATCCTAAAAACTCTACTTTTGATCTTGGCTAATCTGTTCTCAACCAGACATATGCTTCCAAATAATATTTGCAAATTAGTTGATAAAGATGAACCTCCCCTTTAGGGAAGTTAGGCCTCTTCAACTATTCTATTATGCGTCAGTTTAGGTGTCTTAGCCTGGGGTTCTCCAATAAAAGATAGAGCCCATGACAAGGGGAAAGTAAATTGGGGGTAATTAATCCTAAGGAATAAGAGTAAGGGGCTTGGTAGAGTGAAATTGGGAAGAGAAAGTAAACCAAGGTTGTCTTATCAAACTGGTCATTGCTGTGGGCAACTGGCCTTGATCCTGCTAGAGACTCTCTGAGAAGCCATGCAGAAGGTGATTCAGAGTTGTTCACTTGAGGGATGAAAGAGTGGATGATTTGTCCAGTTTCCCATCCTCCACTGGTCAAGGGTTGCCCTCAGTGAGATATTAACATTTTCTCCCTTTTGGGTTTTTCATGTAGCAGAATGACTGGCCAGGTTCCCACAGGCACGTCACTCGGGCTGTGACAGAGAAGCCCAGGACAGAAAACAGCTTCACGGTGCAGCTAAGATAAGGTACAGTCTGCTTTCCCCCGCCACGGCTGGTTGTCATAGCAATGACTGGAGTAAAATGATTTATTCTAAGGTAATGTAAAGCAGGTCACAGAGGTGACCCTGTTGCTCATATGGCCTCAATGGCATGACTCACATTAATATGATACTCTTCAATATTTTTATCAACTCTCACAGACTGTAAACAAAACCTCATCACTTCCATTCCAAAGCCTGAATCCTGTTTTGGTGAGAGATATAGCTCTTTCAACAGTTAATGCATGTTTTTAAAACTTCCCATGGAGCCACCTCACAAACTGGTTTGGAATTACACATTTTAAAAGTGAATTTTAAAAACATTCATTGAACAGTTATTATGCTAGGTCTTTTTGAAGACAGGCAGAATACAAAAAGAACAAAACATGGTAACTTCCCCCAAGGAGTTCATTGACTACTCAGGGGAGATGAGATAAGACAGATAATTGAAAAAGTTGAATGAAGCTAATAGAATAGGAGCAATATTGAATGTATCCTGAATGTGTAGCAATTACTCAGCAAGTAGTAGTCAATGCTACAGGATCCTACCCAGGTATCTGGAAACAAGACAGACAATCTGACATAGATGGAAACAAACATGGATACAAATACATAGAAATGGTGGATAAAATATAATTAATTTGTTTTAAATAGCTCTTACCCAAAGAAGAAAATAGCTATTTCCAGAAGCCAAAAATAAAAACTGCCCTCAGTCCGGCCCCGTGGCTTAGCAGTTAAGTGCGCGCACTCTGCTGCTGGCGGCCCGGCTTCGGACCCGGGGCGCACACCGAGGAATCGCTTCTCTGGCCATGCTGAGGCCGCGTCCCACATACAGCAACTAGAAGGATGTGCAGCTATGACATACAACTATCTATAGCAACTAGAAGTATGTGCAGCTATGACATACAACTATCTACTTTGGGGGAGAAATAAATAAATAAGTAAAATTAAAAAAAAAAAAAACTGCCCTCAGAATCTAGGGCTGCGGTTTTAATATCCATGAGGGAAGAGAGGGTGTGGCTGAGGGGGGTGAGGCGTGGGAGAGCAGAATCAAGCCCCCAAATACTAATCAGAACCACAGAGAGCTTCCTGGCTTATGCAAAAGTGAATCAAGAAAAATTATTCAACCAACCAAAATCACAGGAAAAATCTTGCCAAAATAGGCAAACAGAAGGAGGATGTTACCATAAGAGTTAGTAGTTTACTTCCTGTGGGAGAGAGGGAGTAACGTTTAGGAGGTAGCATTTAGGGACCTTCTACATTCTAGAAACGTCCTATTTCATGATGTGGCTGGTGGCTTCATGAGCATTCACTTAGTGATAATTCATTACACTGTACAATTTTATTTTCTCTACATTCCTATATGCATGTTATAATTCACAACACAAATGTTTAAAGAAAAAATAACAAAGAGATTTCATTATTTCATATGACATGAAGGTAGGTAGGTAGTTTACCAGTGGCGTCAACATTATGACACCACCGCTTTCTTGAAAAACTATCAGTATCACTTGCATTAGTTCCAGTCCTTGAAAAGTAGACACCAAGATGGGATTAAACATGCAAGACATGTATTTGAAACGCCTGTTAGAGAAGAAATGGGGAGAGTTAAGGAGGTGAGGCAAGCCTCCAGACCACAATGCAGGTCTGTATGAAGGAGAGAGGAAAGGAAGAAGCATTGGATCAGTAGAGTCTCAGGCGGCAGGACCATTCTAAGATGCTTCAGCCAGGCCTATGGGGAGTCCTCAAGCCAAACTCGCCCTGCAGAGGAAACCTGCTTCTTGCAGGATTGACCTGCCTTAGCGTGCCTGCCACGCTCAGTCATGGGCTGAGAGCAGCTTGTAGGAAGTGAGTCCTTTGGGGAAACGCAATGATAGATTCAGAGGCCAGCAGCTGGGGCTCTCCACCAGTTAAACTCCCCACAGCAGGAGATCTGAGCAGCACATTTCCATGGCTGTTGCATCTACTAAAGGGGATGCAAATTGTGAAAACTCCAACACAGCAATGCCAATAAATAAGACACAAAACAATTTGAATTGCAGAGTTACTAACGTAGGATGTTAATATAAATAACTGATACACTAATAAAGCGTTATGATCATTCTAATCAGTAAATCTTGAATATTTATGAAATGGTATGGAGCACACTATTCTACATGAAAGACTAGGGAAACAAGATTTTGTATCCATGGAGGTCTACTTGAGAGTAACAGCTAATAAAAGGAAGTGATTTCTATTCCTAAAGCTCCAAGAAGCCTGTTGAGCACTTCTGTTAAGAACATTTAGCTTTGTCTTTCAACACTGATAACCAAGATGATAGAGAAAATTCCAGCAAGTGGGGATGCGTAATCTTTATTGCTGTCCTGGTCTAGAGTCTGAACAGTCTAGAGAAATGTGCATTTAATTAAAGGCATTTAACTGGAGCTTGCCAGATTGTAACAGAAAGGAAACAAACTACCAACCCAATCCCATGTGATTTAATGGTGATGATAGGATGTGAAGAAAATAACTAGTTCTAACAACGTTTCCAGGGGTTCCCAGCCCCTTTGCTAGAAGCAGAGGGGGAAAAGGGCAGGCATTCACGTTTACCATTCAGAAAGTTTCTCTGAAATATTTTATCCTCTCCTGGTGTTTTTCATACCGTGATTGTGCTATTTAGGTTTCACACTGAAGAGTAGATTAGGAACTGTCAGCACAAAGGAAGTCAATAGTGGAGGAAATGGAGAGAACTGGTGTGTGTGTGTTGGTGGCCTTGTACTTCATTCCTTATATTCACAGAAACTTAGTCATCCTTGGGTTATCCCACAGTTTAATAGAGGAAATGGTCTTACCTCAACATTGAGCTCCCAGCTATGCCTCTTTTTCTATAGGCAAAAAGCCTGGTGAAATAAAAAGAGGAAAATTAGTTGGAAACTAGGTCAGAGGTACTTTATCATATTATGAAGTAAATATGCTGCTTATTTACCGTAGTGCTTCTAAAGTAACGGTCCTGAATGCCTTCAGTTCATTTTCAGAGGCAACGGAGGCACTACCATTTTAAAATGTTGCTACCTGCGCTATAAACAAAATGGCAGCCTTTCCCTTTTCAGGTAAGTGAAGTGAAAAACTGAGCCACTGAATTTGTAACCAAGTGAAACAAACCCGGATTCTTGTCCCATTAGGGAAAGGATGAGTTCATTTTCAGGTACGACATTAAGCAGGAACATCTTTTTCATAACTGTAAGTACGGGAGAAGGATGTGCAAGGATATTGGAAAGCCAAATAGGGAGCTACTAGAATAGTCCCGATTAGATTAGAATAATCCCACCTCCCACTACGGAACACGAAGGAAACCAATCCTTCCCTCCCTGCCATCATCTTCACTCCTACACTGGCTGTCATGACACAGGCAAGTGTCACCCCATCTGATGCTCTCGTTCAGGACTTTGAATTCTGAATAAATAACACAAAGAAAACAGGACAGTTAGAATCTGTTCACAGCGATAGTAATAGTGACGGTGTCCGTAGCAAAGCCACAGCTTCCTAGCCAGACGTCTGTTGTGCTGCCTTCCTCCTGACCTTTTGAAGCTGCCTCGCCTCTCGTCCTTTCGTCAAGCTTCTCCTGCAGTCTTCCACTGATACTTGGAGCTCTCGACATCCTTGTGACAACATTTCTTTTTGCTTAAGATTACTACAAAAGCAGTTTTGCAATAAAAGGCAACCTAACTGATGACACCAGCCAAGCAGGCAAAGTCATGCAGAAATTCTAATCTCAGTGGGGATCAGGGAGCTAAAGAGGAGCCTGGGGTAAAAGTTCAGACACAGAGAGGGAAGGGAAAATAAAGGTCAGCGGGCAGACTGGGGTCTCCCCACGCAGCTGAGTACTAACCCTTCAACAGCTCGGCTAATTCCCTTGCCATCAGCTAGTGAGGCTGGGGTCCTCATGGACCCCCTGCTCTGGTAAAGCACATCACAGAAAATGGCTGCTATTGAACCTGCCAGGACTAAGCCTGTGTATGCCAGTCTCCATGGGAAGAGAACCAGAGAAAGCAGGGTCTGGGAGGCTGTGAACATGGGGAACACACGCGCATCTGACTAATCATTGGTGAGAAATCTAGAGCTGGCAAAACTTAATAAGTCAAGAAGATCCATGGAAGGGTCTTTCTCCACTAAGTAGGGAGGTACTTCTTCCTTAGGACAGAAACAGAACTTGGAAAGATGGGGAACGAGGCAGCAAGGTTAGAGATAAGTATATGTGCAGTCAGTTATATTAGTGGCTTCTATTTTCTACTTTATCATCTTTATTGTGGTAACATTGGTTTATAATATTCTATAAATTTCAAGTGTACATCATTATATTTCAATTTCTGTGTAGACTACATCATGTTCACCACCCAAAGACTAATTGCCATCTGTCACTGTACACACGTGCCCTTTTACTCTTTAGCCTTCCCCCTTTCCCGTCTGGTAATCACCAATCTAATCTCTGTGTCTATGTGTTTGTTTGTTGTTGTTCTTGTTGTTGTTGTTTGGTTGTTTTTGTTTGTTTTTTTTTTTTTTGCTGAGGAAGATTCACCCTGAGCTAACATCCATGCCAATTTTCCTCTATTTTTTTTTTTTTTTTTTTTGGTACGTGGGCCACCAGCACAGCATGGCTGCTAACAGAGCAGTGTAGGTCTGCACCTGAGAACTGACCCGGGGCCACAAAAGCAGAGTGCACTGAACTTAACCACTAGACCACCAAGGCTGGCCCTGTTGTTGTTTTTATCTTCCACATATGAGTGAAATCATGCAGTATTTGGCTTTCTCTGTCTGACTTATTTCGCTGAGCGTAATACCCTCAAGGTCTATCAACGTTGTCACAAAATGGCAAGATTTCATCTTTTTTTTATTGCTGAGTAGTATTCTGTTGTATATATACACCACATCTTCTTTATCCATTCATCCATCAATGGGCACTTAGGTTCTTTCCAAGTTTTGGCTATCGTGAATAATGCGGCAGTGAACACAGGGGTGCAAATATCTTTTCGAATTAGTGTTTTTGTGTTCTTTGGATAAATACCTAGAAGTGGAATAGCTGGATCGTATGGTAGTTTATTTTTAATTTTTTGAGAAATTTCCATATTGTTTTCCATAGTGGCTGCAGCAATTTACATTCCCACTGGCAGTGTATGAGGGTTCCCTTTTCTCCACATCCTCTCCAACACTTGTTTTTTTCTTCTCTTTTTAATAATAGCCATTCTGATGGGCATGAGGCGATATCTTCTTGTAATTTTGATTTGCATTTCCCTAATAATTAGAGTTGTTAAACATCTTTTCATGTGCCTGTTGGCCATCTGTATATCTTCTTTGGAAAAATGTCTGTTCAGATCCTTTGCCCATTTTTTGATCAGGTTGTTTGTTTTTTTGTTGTTGAGTTGTATGAGTTCTTTATATATTATGGATATTAACCCCTTATCAGATATACGATTTGCAAATATCTTCTCCCAATTGTTAGGTTGTCTTTTTGTTTTGTTGATGGTTTCGTTTGCTGTGAAGAAGCTTTTTAGTTTGATGCAGTCTCATTTGTTTATTAGTGGCTTCTGTTTTCTATGTGAAGCAGGAAGGCAGGACATCTGCTAAGAATGAAGGAGTGAGAGAATGGATAGGGGTTTGAAGAGCAGATAAAAGTTTTGGATGGTCAATATCAGGGAAAAGTATGAATATAAAGAACACTGAATGGTACTTAGGTCCAGATGAAATTGAAAATAACAAACTTAAATGGATTCTGTCTAACTATGTGCTTTTTCTCCAGCAACACCATGCCCAGAAGTGCTAGCTATAAAAATAATGGTCAGACCACTCAAAAGCTAAGGACTATAGAAAATTAGTAGAAGGCCGAAGGGGAGAGAGAAGTGCGAGTGTTGATAAGAGGGCTAGAGGAATGCGGAAACATAGGTTATGGGCTAGGCCAGGGAGGGGAGTGAAACTAGGAAGGAACTGAACGAATGGAAAACCAGGAAGGAGCCAGAGCCGAGAGGGTATGATGAGGTGGAAAAACAGGTTTAGCTGGCAGGATGGAAGCTGGACAGGTGGGGAGGTGACAGCGATAGGGCTTTGCAATCAGAAAACGGGATAGCAGATTTTAGGATAATGTGACTTTGGAAATGAGAGCTGGGGAGGAATGGAGGTAGCTGTTACATGGGTAGGAGTTCACTGTCCCTGAAGAAAGGATGTTGCACACAACATTCCCAGGATATTGAAGTTACCCAAGATGATGGCCGGATTTGAATAGAGAAGATACATATCAGGTGTCAGTTTCCTAAATGAGTGTAGAACAATTGGGGATGAGAGTTAAAGAAAGCAGCAGAGCTGAGATGTATGGTTCTAAAAGGAGGGGTGATATAACACAATGAAGTAGAAAAGGAGTGCAAAAACATATTTAAATTATTTTAGTTTAAAGAAATGTTTTACCTTGGAGTCGTCACAGGTCCTTCCTTCTCACTTACCTCCCACACCAAATCAATTGTGTTCTCTATATGCCTCTTTTGAAAACTATGTCTCTTTAGTTGGTTTAACTTCTTCATCATCTCTTGTGTGAACTACTGTTGTGAACAGACCTCCTGTTATAAAATGAAATGATATTTAAAATATTCACCCCCTAGCATATAGCTCATGACTTGTATTATTTGTGCTCTGCATTTGTTTCTTTGTTAATAAAAATTATTAATATCTCTTAGTTTCAAAAAACAAAAAAGAAATGTTTTAATTATTGTAACCAGAAGACCAGAGGTGGGATGGGTTTCGAGGGTGGTTCAACCATGACATCAAGACCTTGGTTCTTTCTGTCTTTATTCTTAGCCCAGAGCTTTAACCTGAGTTAACTTTGAAGTCTTGAGATGGCTTCCAGTAGCAATCCTAGCTATGTGCTCCCTGCTCACATTCAGTAGGAGATAGAGAGACTGCACTTTCAAAAGGAGGACAGAACTTTCCAAAATGCCTCCAGGAAATCTCTTCTTGTGTCTCATTGAATACAATTAGGTCACATACCAATTTCTAAACCAATCACCAGAAGAAAATAGCACTTACTTAATACAAGACATGCCCAACTCTGGAGCTGAGGTCAACTCCCCATATTACACTGTTGCTTCTCAATAGAATGGGAGCAGCTGTTGGGGAGTCCACCATAACCTCCATCTCTCACCTGCATCTGTGACATTTCCTCAGCTTCTTCCCTTAATGTGGTCAGTCTGGAACGGGTAACACATAATGACTTCAATTCTCAGAATAAACAAAGTTTTGGCTTTCTATTAAAGAATCAAGTTTCCCTTGGTGTCACTTGACACACTACTCAATTCATAACATTCGCGTGGGAACATAATCTTCACAATTGCAAATGGAGATACAAGCTAGAGAAGTTCATTCTGCCTTATAAAACTGCAGCAACCTTGTGGTCTCTCGCTGAGGCTCCAGAACAGTCCTTACGCTCTTTCCACGAAGACTACAGCGATTGTCCTTCAGCTACGCTCCTAAATGTCACGTTGCTTCTACGTCTTATATGCTGAAGGTGGAGACCAAGAACGGTACTTGGGTCTGGACGTCTAGAAGTCCATACAGACTCCTGTAGCAGGCACAGAGGCAATGTGGGCACAGAGACAGGTGGGCAGACCCACCAAATGCCAAGGCAAATACAAGCCATTCACTATTCTGCTTAAAAACATTCAGTGGCTCCCACACACAGAACAATGTCCCAATTCCGTAGAACTGCATAAAAGACTATTTACGTGCAGGCAAAGTCAATGTACCAGCTTCATTGCCCACCTTGCATTCCAAATACATTCTCCACATCCCTGAACACTCCTTTTTATCTATATGCTTTTAAAGATTCTTTTTCCTCTTTCAAGAAGAATTTCCTGAAGAATTCCTTCCCCTACTTTGATAGTCAATTGTGGCTCATTCATCATTGATATAACTCACTATATTAACACTTAGCCAAACCCCACAACAGCAGCCAAATAGTTGATATTTTAAAAGAAAAGTCCAGCATTTTCTGACTTTCTTATCTTGGTGTTTTAAAAATTGTAAGTAGTTAGGTACGTCTTTGGGAATAAATCGTTGGATTGCTCATTTTCAGCAAGGAGTCTGGTGTCGTGCAGCCCCAACTTTAGACATATGTAGATGATTGACGTAGAGACATGGTGTGAAATGAGGTGAAGTGAAGCAAACCAATAGGGCAGGACAGAAGTGTCAAAACTGATTGGCCAGTGTACATTTTTTAAATGTGTAGGCAGTTTTTCTGGAGGCCAAACCCAATGAATGGCTTGTTTTGAAAATAACGCCATAACCTTCTTAAGCAATTGTTTTATTGTCTGTAACACATATACAAAACTGCTGCATTAGGAAAATTAGTCACTGTGTTTACTTTGTTCCTCTGCTAATGAAACAAATGATTTTTTTCTTTATAAGATACGGAAATTTTAAACGCTGTTCCCAGGCTGAGAGAACTTTGGGCCAGTTACTCCCACCACATTCTTCTTCTGAGAGCACACAACTCCCATCTGATCTAGGGCTGTTCTTGTCTGGCCTTGTTCTTTCCAAACTATGTCATCCCTTTCACCATTAAGAAATGACATGAGGGGGTCCGGCCTGGTGGCGCAAGCGGTTAAGCGCACGCCCTCTGCTGCAGCTGCTCAGGGTTCGCCGGTTCAGATCCTGGGCGCGCACCGACGCACTGCTTGGCAAGCCATGCTGTGGCGGCGTCCCATATAAAGTGGAGGAAGATGGGCACGGATGTTAGCCCAGGGCCAGTCTTCCTCAGCAACAAAAAGAGGAAAATTGGCAGATGTTAGCACAGGGCTGATCTCCTCACAAAAGGAAAAAAAAACAGAAATGACATGAGCTTTAGTTTAGTTCTTGAAGTAAGGTTCACCGCTGTGTTTATAAATATTATGTGGGAAATAAAAGGAAAATGGAAAGCTGTCTCCACTCCATTCCAAATCCCAGCATTACATAACTGACAGACCAAGGAGTGAAAGGAGGAAGAGAACGCACAGTTACTAAATCCATATTATGTACCAGGCAAGGCTTCCAGATTGTAACTTCCCCCAGAGTTGAGATACTGTCTTAGTCATCTCCGTAGCCTCAATACCTAGCACAGTTTCTGGAACGTCAGCAGACGCTCAATAAGCATTTATTTACTGAACCAATCTCAATCCATTCCAGATGTTATCTTATTTAATCCTCACAACCACTCTGTGAATTTGGAAGTATTTTCTTCATTCAACAAAGAGGTTAAGTAACTTGCCCAAGGTCACACTTAAAGGCCTGGATTACAAACAAAAGATGTAAGACTAGAAGGCATCTTAGACGCCATCTAGAAAAATGCAACTTTTAATAGATGAAATAAAATGTCCAGCAAATTTAAGTGACTGTGTCACACAAGGCGTTGCTATAGAAGTGAAAATCAAGACAACATATGCATTCAAGCTTAAAACATTCTGGGCAATGAGTTTGACCATACATACAGTAATGTATAGGATGCAACTGACATTTTGAGAGTGTTTTGAGGATCCCTGCAATGTGGCAGGAATAAAGACGACTAAGCAACAGAACTTGCCCTTAAGAATCTCAGCATGTGGTGAAGATGAAAGACAGAAACAGAAATAGCACAATAAAGCAGACCCTAAGCTTTTACAGAGTTATGAACCAAGTGCTGTGAGAGCACAAATGACAGAGCAAAGAACTCGGCACTAAAGAGAAAGAGGACTAAGGATGTTGTTAAAGAAACAGGAGCAGGAGCAAAGGACAAAGTCACAAAAGGTCCTGAAGTAGAAAGAGAATCATGTGAAACTCTGTAGGGTGGTTGCTTAGGATATGTGGGAGGAAACGGTAGGATATAATGTTGGAAATGCAGGTTGTTATCAGACGTGAAGGGGTCTGCCCCTGTCCATTTGCTAAAGGGATAAGGATGATTCTCTGAAACGTTTTGTGTCAAGTACCCAGAGAAGACTCCTATGTGTTGGTTGACCTGTGGCATCTTTCTTTAACTTCCAAGGGCTCCTTCCCAATCTGCTGGTTTCCTTCTCTGTCTTTGACATTCTGGAAGGAAAACTAGTCCAATAATTGAATCTTGATCCAAACTCACAACCAATTGTCTCACAACTCAATTTGTCTGTCTCACAATTTCAACAGTATAAAAGCACTATAGTCCCCTAGTATTCCAACAAGGTAAGAGTCTCCTCTTCTGGATGAAACTACCTTCTTCCTATAATAGAGAGAAAGGGTTGGTGCACAAAGACTTGATTGAAAAGAATACAGATGGGACAGTTTACATAAAGCATGTAGGTCAACAAGATGGGTGGATAGAACACTAAAGCATAATTAAAACAACTTAGGCAATTGTTTTTAAACTGAGTTTTGAGAAATGATGTGAGATTTCACATTAAGGATATTCATGTGCCTTTAAGAGCATTGCAATAATCAGTAATTATTTTTGAAGAAGTAATATAAATTACAATGTTGCCTAATATTTGAGAGGCTCTTGTGCCAAATACTCCCACCACAGAGCTTTCCTAAGAGAATGGAAGTCCCAGGATCCTGTGTACCTAGCAATGGCATGTGTACATGACATCATGATTTCACTTATCAAGGGATAAAATGAGTCACATCTGAAATTGCTTCATCTCATGGAAGCCAAACAACCTGTGAATTTCAAAAATATGGACTCAGTTTATTTTACTCAGTTTATTTTATTCATAGGCTAAAAATGCATGTCCTATTCTAGGCTATTGAAGCAAGAAAAGACTCATGTCTTCTGCTGGGTGTACCTCTAAACCCGCTTCTTCATCCTGAGGAACCTGTGTGACTTCAAAATAGCAGAACGATTCTTTCTGCTACAAGTTTTTCTTCAGTCACGGATATGCTTCTAGGACTCCATTTCCTGACACTGTTCCTTTCCCCTTTCAGGCAGGCCCACCTGAGTTTCAAACACTTCAACTGCTTCTTCAGTGGATGCAGGTAGACTCTGCTTCCCTTTTCCTTTATTTTCTGAGCCAGATATTCAGTTTCCTATTACACTCCTCTATATTTGGCCTTATGGAGTGTCTACCAGTGAGAAATATAAGGTGAATGATTTCTGGGTTTGCCAAAAGCACCCATCATCCAAACAAATCTTTTCCATCCTTACTTCCCCTACTTGGATAATTCTACCTAAAATCCCGCCTCTCATCAGCCTAACATTTATCTCAGATCTGATTTCAATTTATTGTTGTCCTGGCTAACTCCCCTTCGGCATGCATTGTCCTACCTTTCCTGAAAGTCTGCACGTTTTCTGAGCAAAATCTCTAATGACAAACTTCCCTATTGACCACAAATACGTCATTTTGAAACCCACCTAATAGGGCTTGATGCATTTTTTTGTTAAATTTCCAAGTCTTCCCCTCTCTCAAATCTGTCCACATTATCTAAACCCTCCTCGTATGTAGCTTTTTCAGCCTTTGAGGGCTGCTTCTCCGAAGGTTATTTTTTATTATCCAGAGCTTTCAGAAGGCACAACTCAATGTAGATGGTCCACAACTTACGATGGTTCAACTTTACGATGGCATAAAGGTGATATGCATTCAGCGGAAATTGTATGTCGAATTTTGAATTTTGATCTTGTCTCAGGTTCGTGCTATGCAGTACAATCCTTTCTCATGATACTGGGCAGCGGCAGCAAGCCACAGCTCCCACTCAGCTACACGATCATTAGGATAAACAACCAATACACTTACACCCATTCTGTACCCAGACAACCATTCTGTTTTTCACTTTGAGTACAGTATTCAATAAATTATATGAGATATTCAACACTCTATTATAAAATAGGATTTCTGTTAGATGACTTTGCTCAACTGTAGGCTAATGTAAGTGTTCTGAGCACATTTAAGTTAGGCTAATCTAAGCTATGATATTCGGTAGGTTAGGTGTATTAAATGCATTTTCGACTTGTGATATTTTCAACTTATGATGGATTTATCAGGATGTAACCCCCTTGTAAGTCAAGGAAGAGCTGTATTTCCTCAGATTCTCATTCCATCTGGTGAAGTCAGTGCAATATGCTCTCTGTAATCTTGCCTCTCTTCTGGTATCTGTGGTCATATTCCTTTTTATTTGTCCCACCTTTAAGAGTAGTTGGGTTGATTTAAACAGAGAAAGAAATTTATTGGAAGGATATCCAGTTGTCCACATCCTCAGGAAGACTAGAGAACTATGTTCAGAATGAGCAAATAAAAAGAGAGGCTACACCACCAAAACCACAGGCAAAATCATGCCACAAAACCAGTCCAGCAAGGACACAACCACATATCAGGGCCACTGCCAAGACTGTCCCCACTGCCAGCATTGACACTGGCTCTCCCGCTGCCTTGGTTACCAGTGTACACACTAATGCCACACAGCCAGAGAGATCTCCCCAGTGTTTCTGACCCTTTGCCTCGATAGTTTCTGACTTGAAATCTGAGACACTTGGGTCTGATTTTCAAGTCTAAGAACAAAGGTTTTGCTCATGGGAGGTTGGAAACTAGGCTTCAGGCCTATTCAGGTTCTATAGTGGAAGATGAGCTCTGCCACCCAAGAACCATATAGACAGATTTCCTAAATGTAGGTCCAGGATTCAGATTCTAAACAGAAAAAAAAAAAACACGTCCACTGCATCTTGATTGCCTTATGGAACACCTAGGGGACAACATATCTATATAATACACTATTGTTGGGCTCCTTACATGGAATATGTCTCTTTCATCTTCCTTCACCTTGCACTGCAGTTCCCAAACTGTGCTCTGAGGTGCCCTGGGTGCCCCAGAGAACTCAGGAGACCCAATAAAATTTTAAATTCTCAAGGACAGCACAGCAGCAGCTGTCGGACACCGCTGCTACCTCGAGGAAATTCACAGTGTCATTAGATCATGCTACATTCCTCTCAGTGACATTCCTTTCTTTGCAAAGCTGGGCTTTCAGCAGTTGCCACAATGAAAAGCAACTACCACATGAAAATCAATGCGGAAGAGGAAATGAGAGTGGCAGTGTCCAGGCACTCCAAGGTTGGTGAAGTTGGACAATGCCCAAGAGGGACACACAGCCCAGTGTATTCAAGAATGAAACTAAATATTACTTTCCCTTTATGCGTATATATTGTTTTATTCAAGAATATGTTTATTCAGGAATCAAACTAAATATTACTTTTCCTTTATGTGTCTATATTGTTTTTATTCAAGAATGTGTTTATTCAAGAATCAAACTAAGTATTACTTTTTCTTTATGTATATATATTTGCTTTACAAATAGCTACATGGTTGTTAAAACATACATACTTATTAAGGTGTCTGAACCTTATAACTTAATAAACGGAACTACGAGGTATTTCTTTTGGCCCAGAGGTGTGGTGGAAAAAATTTTTAAGACACTAATGATACCACGAACCAAAACAGTTTAGGAAATTCTGAACTAGCACAATGTCTATTGATTTAAAAAAATGAATGCTTTATTCTTTACAGTCCTGCCTTGTTCCTGAGAAGCCAGCACTGTCCTCTCTCAAAGAACAGTAACTTAGGAGTAAAGTTAATAGGAAAGCCATAGCCTCTCACTCAGATGACAGGTGTCAAGTGGGTGATTATGATTTCCACAAGCAAATGACACAGCTGGGAGACAGCAGGAGATGAAGGCACAGAGGAGTACATAGCGAATGGTGAGAACCCCAAGGAACAGGACAGGTTCAGGGAACCTCCTAATCTTCCAGAAAAGGGACTCATGTGCCCATTACCTAGCAGGATTGTACTGTATTATTGCTTCTGGAAAAGTAAGGATGCCTATATATACAGCAGAGAGAGCTTGAAAAATTACTCTGACAGGTGGAGAATATATGAGCATGATGCAGAAAACTTCCATGTGTGGAGAGAAGAAACAGCTATCAAGGATATTATTTGGCCTATTTTAATTATCTTGCTTAGTGACATTTCCAAGGATAGTCTCATGTTTATGGATGAGTTTCAAAGGGGGATGCAGATAACGACAGAAGAACCTTATACAAGTCATTAAACCCAGCTCTCTCTTGCATAGAAAGAATTTATTCACCTAGCAACTAGCCTTCCAAAACTCTTCCTCTGTGTTGATCTGAGTTTTTTGGTAACCTTAAGAGTGAATTTTGTACATGGAGAATAATTATTTAAATAATTGTTTACTGAAATTAGTCCAATCTAGGACAGCTACAAATTCAAAAACCTGCTTCTTTATTAGACCTTTAAGTTCAGCTTGCAGATATTATTTTCCTATTTTAAGTCTAGCAAGTTTTAACAGGAACTTTTAAGAGTTCTTTGAATTATGTTTGATCCCACATACACTCTTGAATAAGTAAATAGCTTCAAACATGTTGAATTGCATTAATAAATTTAATATAGTCTCCATCTTTTTAAAATATTTCAATAGCCTGACTTAACAAATATAACCTCCCTAACTATTAATTGGTATTCTTATTCATCTAATAAGTTTATTAATAGTGTGACTGTCAAGTTCTCTTAAATGTTACAAATACACAACAAATTTTAAAAATAACAAAAAAACAAATATTAGATTCCTTTTGAATACAAAATATTAATACTATGGCTTTAATTCTTTTAAATGTTTCTGTAATTCATTTCAAGGCTTCCCAAGACTAAAGGTTCCCAGTTAACTGAAGTTTCCTGCTCAGTAGGGAAGAATTCACTAACCCAGTTAACCAAGGTTCCGCATGTGATTACAAGATTATAGCAATCTCAGTAAATCATAGACCTGAAGCTGCAGACAGACAGAGCAATTCTTCTTACCACATCAGTGGCATGCCAAATTCTTTTTTACATCACTATGTCATAAGCCTCAGAACTGGAAGGGGTTGGTTTTGAAAAATAAGTGCAAATAAAAATATATTATAACTTCCATATAGTCATTGTGAAGGTATAAGAGTTAATTTTACTACAAGGCCCTCAAGTATAAGATTGTAACATAACTATAGTTTTCTAATCTAATAAAATCTAACTCCTTATCTTGTGTTCAAAGGTCTCTATTATCCCTTTGGTTCTGTGAAAATCCCAGGGGATCTGGCATAGTCCAGAACATTCAGGGAACATTCTTCTCATCTTTAAATCTCTGCAGTCACAGTTGATAAGGCCATTGTCTAAATCCACCCAGTCTCTTGAAGGCGAGCAGCTCTGCGACAAGCCTGAGAGCCTCAGGTAGGGTCCAGCCTCCCAGAAGCACCAGCCCACCCTGCTATCAGTGGTCTTGCCACCACTGAGGAATACCAAATGGGAGAAGTCTACTCACAGAGTCAGCCAAATTTCCAAATGCCTCCCTATATCAGCCCATCTCCACCTCTCCTAACCCTAGAAATAACTTCACCACCAGCATAATCCAGCTCCAAGCCCAACTTTCAACAAACACATCTGGAAGGGAATGGTCTTCTGGATAACAAACGACTTTGGCTATTGACCCAGCGAGGCAAACACCAGTTGGGTTACCATCTCAGGAGGCTGGGGGACAAAGACCCGTAGCAAGAAGAACAAATCATAAATTAATATCTCAACGAGTTATCCCGCCACAGAAGCTATATATTTGTCCTAATGATAACAACCTTACGCAAAACATTTTCTAGAATTGCTTTATATATGTTTTAGCAGCTGTACCAGAGAAAAGGTTTATTTCTATAAATCACACCCAAAGGTGTGTGCATGACCACAGAATTGACCGCAATCCTTTCATAACAATACTTTTGGAACTACACAGTTTGCGCAGTTTATATTTATAAATCATGTAAGTGTAGAAGTATGATGTGGTCAATATTTAGTAAATGCTACTTTGAAAACAGTAGTTCATAATTACCATAGCCTAAGATCATTTTAGTGAGTATTTAAATACAATAAAAGGACTAGCTAAACCACATGATTCTCTTATTATATATTATGTCACCATACTGTCTAGTATTAAAATTATTGACTCTCAGAATAAATTCTTAGTTCAAAAGCACAACTGTTACAGATAAAACTTACTAAGTTATATCGTGACTCAATGGAAAAGTCATTAGAATTTCTTTATTTTGTGGGGACTGCCAATTATTAAATAATAAATGCAGAGAATAAGAAAGAATAAAAAACCTAAACATTACTTATTAGTATTCTCTTATAATTTTAGAAACCTTAGGTTACATGATTAACCCTTTTACCTCTTAAAAATCATTTAAGATAGCTTACAAAACTAAATTCACGAAGATGTCAAATTACAGAATAAGATAGTTTCATGAACAAAACCACTCAACATACAGTTAAATCCATGAATTCTTATTGATAATAAAAAACAAATAAATAAATGGGGGTGAAAGGGAAGCCATTCATAAACTAAATGACAACAAATAAATATTGAAGGAATAATAAAGATAGATATTGTGACCATCACAATAATAATTGATTCATGCAAGAATCCTCAATGGAGACGAAGGGATCATCAAAGGATAAGAATTTGAGCAGAATTTGAAGAGAAAGCAATTATTTACATCATCTCAAATTATCTGCCTACAGATTGTATTTCTGACCTGAAGATCCAAAAGCAAAGCCCAGGGTAACTAGAGTCCAGAGAGAGTGACAGGGACATCGCAAAGGAGAGAGAGTCAGGGAAGTGGCAACCCAATTCTGATAATACCCTTACTCAAATTCAGGGCTGACCGCAAAACCACATATATATGGTTCAGACTCCAAAAAGCTTGCAGCTAAGGCTAAAAAAAACAAAAAATAAATAATTGAATATTTTAACTTCCAACCCTCACAGGTTAGACAGAATTTGTAGTTTGAGTCTAATCAAATTAATACTCTACTAAAACAAAAACATCAGCACTCTTGGAATGAATGTGACTGAATCTAAAATCTTCACAACTTAACATCCACAATGTCCAGATACAATTCAAAATTACTTAACATATGAAGAACCAGGAAAATTCTCAAGGGGAAAAAAATCAACAGCCTCAATCCTAAAATGACCCAGATGTTGGAATTACCAAACAAAGACTTTAAACAGCTACTATAACTATGCTCAAAGAACTAAAGGGAATATACTCTTAAGGGAAGAAAGGAAAGGAAATCTCAATGAGAAATAGTAAATATTTGTTAAAAATTAAGTGGAAATTTTAGAACTGAAAAACACAGTATCTGAAATTATGAAGAGAAAAATGGTAAATTTGCTGTTAAGACACTTGATGGTCACCACCTAAATCAACTGGTCAAATTTTACATCACCAATAATTGGATAACCTGGTATCATGTGACTTCTGATAAGATGCACTGGAAAGGACACAACACTAATTTCATAATATTTCTGCCAAAAATGCATAACCTGAATTTAACCATGAGGAAACACAAGACAAACCCATATTTTTATTCTACAAAACAACTGACCTGTACTCTCCAATGTAATGAAAGACAAAGAAAGTTGTTCCAGATTAGAGAAGACTGGTAGGCAGCCTCTAAAATGGTCCCAATTGATGCCTGTCTCTAGATATTCATACTCTTTTGTAGTCCCCTCCTCTGGAGTGTGGACTGAATCTATGACTCAGTTCTAATAAATAGAATCCAGCAAAAGTGATGGATGCCCCTTCAATATTAGTTTACAAAAAGACTACTTCTGTCTTGTCTCTTACTTTCTCAGTTGCCCTGATGCCTATGATACCCTGTGTCACATCGCCTTGGCCCACCTGACATTAGTTTCACTAATGTGCACAGTTGCATGCATGTTGCAAGTGCTCTGCCTCCAGTGGGTGCTGTGGTGTCCCTTGGAGTATCCTTCAACATCATGGAAACTTACACAGTCTGAGCAGGGGCACAGCCAGGAAGGGCAGGGGCATTAATAAATGATGAGGGATGAAAGTGAGTAGCTAAATGCCCCAGCCTCCTTGTCCTTCACTGAGACAGTTCTTAGGCACATTCTATGTGATTCTACAGATGATCCCCAGAGTAAATGGGCTTCATTCTTCCACAGTGGTTTCCATCTGGGTAGCACACTCTTTATTGGTTTTCTCTTTTCCTTGTCTCACTTTTCCCACTCCCTCATTTCTGCTTCTTGGGATCAATATCATCAGTTATTAGGTAAATGCAATAAACTACCCATATCCAAGTCTTTGCCTTAGGCTCTGCTTTTGCAGGAACCCAAACTAAGACATACAATAATATTCATTATTCTTCTCTTCCTTTGATAACAAAACCCCATGTTTTAGCTGCATCCATGGCCATCTAGTTATAGCTTCCATATCTCTACCATCTTTGCAACTAGGTATGTCTACATGAGTTTTTACGAGTGGGAGATGTAAGTGATCTTATAGGCCAAGGCTTGCCTTTAAGAGAAATAGGGGTGCATTTGTCTTAATCTTTTTTCTGTTCCTGATGGGCAAGATGTAGATGTGATGGCAAGAGCTAGAGCAGCTGTCATGGACCCAGAGATAGAAGGTGTATTTTGAGGATGGACTGAGCTTCCGTCCCGCCCTATACTGCTGCACTGTAGGCTGTTACAGGAACAGCCTGTAACAAAGGCTGTAACAAACAGCCTGTAACAAAATTCTCTCTTTTTTTTTTTTTGGTGGGGGGAGGTGGTGAGGAAGATTGGCCCTGAGCTAACATCTGTTGCCAATCTTCCTCTATTTTGTATGTGGGATGCCGACACAGCATGGCTTGATAAGCAGTGTGTAGGTCCGCGCCCAGGATCTGAATCTGTGAACCCTGGACCACCAAAGCAGAGCACACGAACTTAACCACTACAGCACCAGGCCGGCCCCCAAAAATCTGTCTTCTTAAGCCATGTTATTGTTGGGATCTCTAAGTAGCTTAGACAGTATCCTCAGGGAGGATAAGACTTTGGACAAAGCCACATAGCTTTTGAATAAGGGATTCCACAGCTCAAGATCTTAGTAAGCCATTCATTTGTTATAGATGTGTGACATCCTTCCTATGTTAGGGCAGTAAAAGAGCTGAGAAATATTGCATTATCTATGACACATTCCAGAAGAAATTTACCTCCCTTTTTCCCATGAGGGAGGGAAAGATTGGTTCTGAGTCCCATCAAAAAAAATGAAGATGGAAGAAGTCACGATGCTCTGGAGAAAACTTGAATCTATTGAGGTCAGTTTTGTCTTTTTTGTAAGACTCAAGGCAAAATATTGAATCATTGTTATGGGCTGAATTTTGTCTCTCAAAATTCATATGTTGAAGCCCTAACCCTCAATGTCTCAGAATGTGACTGTATTTGGAGATAAAGTCTTTAAAGAGACGATTAAGTTAAAATGAGGTCATTAGTGTGGGCTTTAATCCAATCTGACTGGTGTCCTTATAAGAAGAGGAAATTTGGACACACAAAGAGACACCAGGGAGGTGCACTCACAGAGAAAAGACCATAAAAGAGGCAGCAAGAGGGCGGCCATCTGCAAGCCAAGGAGAGAGGTCTCAGACGAAACCAAACCTTCACCTTGACCCAAGACACCTTGATCTTGGACTTCCAACCTCCAAAACTGTGGGAAATAAATTTCTGCTATTTAAGCCACCCAGTATGTGCTATTTTGTTATGGCAGCCCTAGCAAATTAGTACAATCATTTACCTTCAAAATCAAGAAAGAATCTAGCATCTATTTCCACTAGATGAATAACTAAGTAAGTGAATAAACGAATGGTGATGTTGCCATCATGCTGGGAAACATAGAGAACATTTTGCTCTATAACAAGCCATTCATTAAATAAATACACTTTAATTCAGCTTGACTGGGGGAAGAGTGGCAGAATAACCTAGCTTAGACATGTCTAGCAACAAAAAGGACATAAGAGTCTCTGTGAACTATTCCAAATGTGCTAAATATAAAATGACATTGGTCTGGATGCATCTGTAACTAAGTCAAGAGATCTGGAAGATGAAGCAGCAGAATTCTGAACCACAGGCTGAGCAGCTGCATGAATTTCCAAAAGTGAAGAGTTTCTTAAATGAACCATTAAAATTTTATCAAAAGCCAGCCACAGGAGGTCAGGGGAAAATGAGCTTACACAACTCTAAAAATATACAGATTTCATGCTTGATTTTTAATTATTTCCATGGTTATAGGAAGCTTCCTATATTCTGATATAAAATACCTTAAACACAAAATGTCAAAAACTGAACTCATTTTTTTTTTTCTGGAAATTACCCTCTGGTATATTCACTTTTAGCTGTTGATGCCGTCATCCTCATAGTCATCCAAACTAGAATTTCGTTTTCGTGTAGCCCTGAAAACCAAAACTTCTCTGCCATCTCTTGGCATAGAACAGTATCCTGAGATTCCCAGATAACATTTTAAAACTGTCACCATTTGCAGGTACTTATCTCTGTGAATCAAAATTATCATCACAACAGACAAAACTCAGACATAACAGAATTGCAAAGCTGAGCTAATATAAGACATTAACTGTCATCCATAATCTGTTATCAATTTTGCATCAAAAAAAGTCCGTATTTTCATTGTTTTAATTTATAAAATAAACGCACACTAACTACATTTCCTTTTAATCTAATTTTTATATTGGTGTACCATAAAAGATTTAGTTTGGAAAAAAATTCTGCTGCTAAAACCACTTGAAAAAAAAAATCATTGATCTGTAGAATAAAAAGCAAGGTTCTTAACAAGGGACACAATAGCATGACCCCACTTACCCCCTCAGCCCCATCTCTTGCTACTCAGTCCCACATAGATCCCTGAAATACCATCTTGTGTCTCATCTGTTTCTCCTTCTGTCATCTTCTGTCTACAATGTCCCTGCTCCCTCACTCCGTGTAAGGCTCATCCTTTAAGACTCACTTCATACTTCTCCAAAAAGTCTTTCCTGCCCCACCAAAGCCCTTTAGAAGGACCTCTTTCATACTTCCCTTACAATAACATGTTTTCAATTTTTATATTTATTTATCTACTTGGCTTACTAAACTCTGAGCTTCTGGAGGAGGGATTATGCTAGAGATTGCCTAGCACACCGTAGACATTCAGAAATATTCGATAAAGAAAGAAGGAAGGTGAATGGATAAATAAACTGTTGTACACCCAAACAATGGAGTATTATTCAGTGCTAAAAAGAAATGAGCTATCAAGCCATGAAAAGACATGGAGGAAATTTTAACACCTGTTACTAAGTGAAAGAAGCCAATCTGTAAAGACTATAAACTGTATGACTCCAACTATATGACATTCTGGAAAAGGCAAAAATGAAGACAATAAAAAGATCAGTGGTTGCCAGAGATGGGGGTAGGGGAGAGATGAATAGACAGGGCACAGAGGATTTTTAGGGCAGTGAAAATATTCTGTATAATGTTATAATGATGGACACATGTCATTATACATTTGTCCAAACTTATAGAATCTACAACACCAACAGTCAACTATAAGGTAAACTGTGGACTTTGGGTGATTATGATGTATCAATGCAGGCTCATCCTTGGTAAAAAAAAAAAAAAAAGAAAAAAAAAAGGACTAGTCTGGTAAGTGATGTTGATAATAGGCTATGCATGTGTGGGGGCAGGGGGTATATGGGAAATCTCTGTACCTTCCTTTCAATTTTGTTGTAAACCTAAAACTGCTCTAAAAATAATAGTCTTTTAAACAAAAAAAAGAAAGGAAGGTAGGAAGGAAGGATGATTGTGGAGAGGGAGGGAGGGCGGGAGGGAAGAAAGGAAGAAGATAAGTGCATGTTAAGGGGCTCATAAATGAGGCAAGTGTTGTTGTTATGGTATGATTTCAAGGAAATATTGGCTGAGCTCTTTGCTGAAATTATCTCTAATATCGGCTTTCAGGTAATTTGAAATTCCCACCATTAGAGACTCATTTTTCAGATTGAGATTTAGAAGAAAGTAACCATTTAACCCGAAATATTCCTCTGCATCTAAAATATGACGGCATGTCCCCAGGGCTTCAGACTAGGTTAACAGAAGAGAGAAGAGCCTGGGAAGAAAGGACAGAAAAACAGAGAATGAGACCCATTCCATGCCAGTTTCCCAGGACGGGTGGGAGAGAAAGATGAGAGAATGTTACCAACTCATCAGCAACAATTCAGTGCCCAGTTATGACATGTTTAAACACTGCCTTTTTGTGTTTTTCAGCAAGTCTGTGAGATGGGAGGGTGGCACACATTGCTTCATTTGGAGAAAATGAGCTTCAAAAAGATTAGATAGAGGCAAAGCTGGCAACAGCAGCCAAACATTTCAATGGTCTTCTCTTTCCCAGACCAATGCCCTGAGAAAGGCAGAGAAATGGTGTTGCCACCTTAATGATAATGTGCTGATTCTGTTTGTTTAACTTGGGCTGCACCAGATTAGCAGACCATAATTACAGCGACAACCCATGTCTCTGATACAGTTGAGAGAATGTCTGTTTCACTGAACTGAACTCCAAGGAAAAGTTTTGCTCAAGGTGAAGCCAGGCAGCCTCCTGCTCTCTGAACGTGATAGCACCGTTTCAGTGTCACATTGAATACTTGATCTGAGCAGTGGGATTTCCTACAGCTGGGGTTTCAGATGGTTTACTTTGATTTCTTGGTGCGATAAAAGAAGTTTGCTCATCTTTAAACCGTATTCGTAGTGGCCCCACCATCATAAAATCTTGAGTACATTCTTTCATGTCTGGGTGGGAAGAGATCCCCCTTTTTATTGTTACACAACGGTACTCGGACTCCTTTTAGGGAATTTTTTTCCCCACAATTCTCTCCTTGTCTTTCACGTTTTGTGGAAAATAATGAAGTCTGTCGTTAATGGTCCTTCCTCCATCTAGTTGACTTTGAATTTTATGTTTAATTCCTTGAGACTTAGAAATGGAAATCAATCAGTTCACTCAGTCACTGTTGGTTATCCAGAGTGGGTCAGGGAATGTTCTCACATTTTGCCAGGATCTTCTTTTTTATCTTTTTTTTTTGATGAGGAAGATTGTCCCTGAGCTAACATCTGTGCCCATCTTCATCTATTTTTTTGTATATGGGACGCTGCCACAGCATGGCTTGATGAGCGGTGTGTAGGTCTGCGCCCGGGATCCAAACCTGTGAACCTGGTCGCAAAAGCAGAGCACGCGAACTTAATCATTACGCCACTGGACCAGCCCCTTACCAGAATCTTTTATACAGTTTCTACTGCTGTCTTCCATTTGGTCATTTCTCTATTCACTCTTGTCTGCTTTTTAAATCATAGAGCAAATTGTAAACCGAATTTGACTAAAATTTCAAGAAATAAATCAAGGCAAGGTAAGTAAGCTGAGAGCAGAGTTGGGAGCAGGGAGAGAAGCATTTGAACTGTTCCATTTCGTTTTTCCTTCAAACCATCCCAGACTCCTTAAATAGAGCCCACAGTTTGTGGGCTTTCTAACGAGTAGTGGCCAAGTGGCAGCCTCATATTTGAGGCATGCTATTACCTTTTTTCTTTTTGTTCTCTCTCCTTAATTAGGGGCTTTAAAGGGAGGTTGCCCACAGTTTCTGACAAATATCATTAGCTTCGTCAGAATGAAATGCCTCATCCTGGACCTCTTTCCTGAAGATTTGACTGCTTTTGTTGAGGCGCTGCATTGAATCTGTAACATTTTCTACATCTGTAGAATGCAGGGGGAATACCGCCACTGGGGATTAGTTGCAGAGGTTATGAAATCCCTATTCCTGAAGGCTTCATTTTCTAGAACTGATTTTAGTATACCTCACTAATAAGGCTGGGGGATAGACTAGATCAGTTTTCACTGAGTGTCAAGTTTAGCTGAGACCTGTAATAATAAATACATTTTACCTGTACCAAACACACACACACACATGCACAAACACACAAAAGAAAAATTTCATAAAACAATACTTGCAAATCCTTCTACTCTCCATTCTATTTTATTTCATTTTTTAAATGCTAATCTCCAGCCGCTGAATTGATTTCGCACACTAAGGAGTTGCAGCCCACGGTTTGAAAAACACTCAACAGGATGCTCTTTTATTTTTTTCTAACCCTGTAATTGAGTAGAGAGTGATTTCGAATTGAGGACAAACCCGATGAGTTTGAGGTATGGGATAAAGGAATCCGATCAGCTCAGGGTTTGTTGTGCTTTTAAATCTGTGTGTTCATTCTCTTCACCCCCGAGAGGACTCCATTATCTTTGTTCAAAGAGCAGACACAGCTCTGGCTGTTTCCCCCGCTTCTCTTTGATCCCTGCAGCCCCGCTCGGCCCTCCCCCAAGCCCTCCCTCCTACACTGGTTGGGCTGTTGAGACTCTGGGCGTTTGCTGGGCCGGGAGCCTGCTGAGGGTTACCACGCTGTTCGCTGTCCCCACCTCCAAGCTGCTCCACTCCCCCGCTGAGATTCCATTCCCGATCTGCCAGGTTAATGGGATTATTGTTCTGCTCTTAGGGTTCTTCCGTTATTTCATACAGGCTTATCAGTTTGTTCCTGGGACAGTTTTTAGTTTGTTGCTGAGATGACAAAAGTGAGGGAGGATGGTATTTTAGGAATAATTGTTTCTTCATCAGCCAGGATTTAATCTGGGAAGAATTTATCCACTCTCAAATGAAGTACTTCTGGAGGTGATTGAAAAATAAGGTTTTTTAACACATAAAAGACCATGCAATGTATCTTAAGCACAAGCCACATTTTTTTGAATGCATATGTCATCAATATCAAATCATGCAGCACTTTAGGTTCAAATTTTAATTTTGGCCAAAAAGCTAAATTAATAGACTGATTATATTATTTATTCTACCCACAATATTCAACATTTACTGAGCACCCAAAGCAGGTACAAAGCGAGATATGTAAAATATATTTCCTGACTTCAAGGCATCTAGACCTTCAGAAGGGAGATAAGAAATGCATGCAAATAACCATTTTATAAAACAAGATTTTAATAAGTGACTTGGACACAGTACAGTACAAAGCCCAATGGTAGTATCTCTCTTTACAGAATTCATGAATGCAAAGAAAGAAAGAAATTCGTTCCTGTTCTGTCTTTTCAAATATGAGATTGCCAAATTTCTCCATTCCCCATTTTAATTAAATGCATGATTGAATGAATGAATGAATACCCAGTGCCTACTTTGTGCCATGTGCTGTAAGGGTGATGTAATGGCCTTTCTATTGATCTTTCTTTGGATTCTTCATGTACTTCTCAAGTGAACCGGCTGCCCAAGAACTGGACTGATAAGGCAAGAGAGCCCTGCACCAGGGTGGGTGGAGACAGAAATGCAAGAGGGAGGCATGTCAGTAGAGTCATGAGGACTCATGCCTTTCCTTCCCTCTGACTGTCTAGAGCAACGCTATCCAAGAGAAATACAAAGTGAACCATATATTTAAATTTTATAGTAGCCACATTTTTTTTTTCCTGAGAAAGATTTGCCCTGAGCTAACATCTGCTGCCAATCTTCCTCCTTTTGCTTGAGGAAGATTCGCCCTGAGCTAATATCCGTGCCAATCTTCCTCTATTTTGTGTGTGGGTCACCGCCACAGCATGGCTGCCAACGAGTGGTGTAGGTCCACACTCAGGAACTGAACCCCGGCCACTGAAGTGGAGGGCGCCAAACTTAACCACTAGGCCATGGGGCAGGGCCCAGTAGTAGCCACATTTTTGAAAGTCAAAAGAAACAGAAAGGGGCTGGCCCCGTGGCTTAGAGGTTAAGTGCACGCGCTCTGCCACTGGCGGCCCGAGTTCGGATTCGGGGCATGCACCGACGCACCGCTTCTCCGGCCATGCTGAGGCCGCGTCCCACATACAGCAGCTAGAAGGATGTGCAACTGGGGCTTTGGGGAAAAAAAAGGAGGCGGATTGGCAATGGATGTTAGCTCAGAGCCAGTCTTCCTCAGGAAAAAAAAAAGAGGAGGATTAGTATGGATGTTAGCTCAGGGCTGATCTTCCTCACAAAAGAAAAAAAAAACAGAAAAAATTGATTTTAACAATATATTTTATTTAACCCAATATATACAAAATATTATCATTACAACATGTAATCAATGTAAAAAATATTAAGAAGATATTTTACTTTTTTTTCTTTGGGCGACTGTCTTCAGACTCTGGCATGTATTTTCCACTTACAGTTCATCTCAGTTTTGACTAACCGTATCTCATGAGTTCAATAACCACAGTTCATTTTATTGAGTTCAATAACAACAAGCCACTAGTGGCTACTGGATTGGACAACACAGGTCTAGATAAAGAAGCAGAATTGGGGAAAAGCCTAGATAGTTAATGAGTTTCTCCAACATTTAGAGGAAGGGACTCTTACTTCATGGGTGGAAAAAACCCGAAAATTATTTTTCTGTGCATATTAATGGAGAAATGGGGTTTACCAACACCGGATCCACTCCTTTCCCTTCTTCCAGCCTCTCAGCCCTGGGCAAATGAGGAGGAACGGGGATGGAGTCGTCCCTGCTTCTCCAGGGCCCCAGCACCAGTATCTGCTCCAAGGAAAACAAAGATGGCCCCTAAGTCCTCACACTAGTATCACGTCTGGCAGTTGATAAATGCTTTCGTGTACAATATCTCATTTAATCACTTTAATCATACTGTGCAGTAGTCATGGAAGTATTATTATCCTCATTTTACATATGAATGAACTGGGGCTCAGGAAGATTAAATGACCTGGCCAAAGTAGCACAGTTAGTATCCGAGTGTTGTGAAACTTAATCCAGTGTGTGTCCCACTAAACCAGAGCCACCTGGTGAAAGGAAGTAAAGAGAATATTTACAGAAATATAGATTCTTCCTTTTTTGGCAACACCCCAAGTCTCCCTCCAACAAAAAAAAAACAAAACTAGTGATCACTTTACAAAAGTAATATATAAATGACCTCTCAGCCAATTGAGTTTTTAACTGGGTTTTGTTTTTTTTTTTAATTGGATATTGTCATCTAGTTTAGCAATTGAGAATATCTCACCATTAAGAGCAAGTTAATACATTCCAAAAGCAAAGTTTTTGCCTTGGCCCTGAACTGTGTTGCAATCATTTTTGTCTGGGAAAACAAAAAAAAGTGGATCAGCAGCGTGCTTGTTATATGAGAGTCTGGCCAAGTCCCTGCCCGAGGACGTTGTCTTACCTACCAACAATACCTCCCTTTCAGGCCATGCCAGCTGTTGTATGAGAAGATGGCAGTTCTCTGGAAGTGAACTGCTCTGGCCAGCAGGATCTAATTTTACTATTGCCATGTAGGGAGTTACAGTCACTACCAACTTTTGATGCATCCTTCTGACGCTGTGTGAAAAAGACTGGGAGAAACTTTAAAGACAGTTTGCTCACTCCCTGAGCATCTGAATCCTGTCTTTTGAAAAAAGATCCCTAGAATGAAAAGCATTATGTTTATCACTCTCAATTTTAGAAACATAATTAAGAGGCTCAAGAGTCATATCACTCTAGAGCCATTTTGCTTTCTGGTTAGGCCACCAATTGTATCCACTCAAACTATATGATTTTTTTTCCTCTTTCATTTTATACCTATTTTCTTAGTTCTTGGCTATTCCTTCTCTCAGTTAACCTTTGATAAATCATAATGAAAGAAGTTTAGCTAGTTGTCAGAGAGCAAGAGTCATTATGGAAACCAAGATGGTCCGAGAACATATTAAAAATCATTTGAATAGTCCTCAGAATGTGGACAAAATAGGAAATTCCAGCTGGGAGTCTGAGCATCCAGCTCATCTCATTCACAGTAAATCTTCTAGAGTTTTCTTACAATTGCCACAGTATTGCCAATAATAGTGACTCATTGACTGAAGTGCTGAGTAGTGAACTACTTAAGTGGCACATAGGATAATTTCCTTAGCACAGGCAATGCTGGAAACACAAGAGGAAGACACTGTGGCCCACTAAACCACTCCCATTGTCTAGTTTATCACTCAGTTCTATCCCTTCCTTCCTCCATAGGAAATGGGAAGTACACAAATGATAAGTAATATAAAACTTGCAGAAAAATATTAAAATATCCAGACACTTTTGTAGTAACCAGCATTTTTCTTAGTGGAGGTAAAAGGCTTAAATAAAGGAATTTATAATCATTCATTCCTGCCTCTTCAATAACTCCCTCTCCAGGAATCCTCTTCTGAACCTAGTAACCACTCCATATGGCAAATTACTTGATCTGCTGGGCCGACTGAAGTAGTTTATTAGCTATCTTTCTTTAGACTTTTTTTTCCAAATAAATTTTTAGCCTAATAATTTACTAGCAAATCAGGAAAGTAGGTGAGGTTCATTAGCAGTTTGGAGTTAATGTTACTAAAAATAGTCTGTTTCAAAGGAACACATATTGGAGCAAATACACCTTTATTCTATCATCATCTGCACGAGTTTGCACATGTGAGGGAATAGACATTTATGGCAGCTCACATTCTTTTGTAGTATAAAGTCTGCTCTACGCTAAAAGTACTTCAAAGGGCCCAGCTACTGCTAAGATACCTCACTGGTGAGATTCTGTCCTCCTCTCTGTATCCTACATTTAAGATTCAAGTGATTTCTCTTTCTAGGCTACCCCATAACTTCTTTGTTGGTTAAAATGTGTGTTAACATTTAAAACATCAAATTACATGGCTGGAGAACCACCCTTACTGACTCAAGGGCTCTGCCTTTCTCAATCCCCGTATCCCCAACGGCATTTACTCTGTCTTTTCAACAGGCATGTTAAAAGGTATCTTACCTAGGTTTAAACGCAAGAGTATCTGCAAACATTAGTTTGCAGAACCAACACAGAAAAGTAACAAGAAAAATGGTCCAATTGTCCATGTGGTCTGTGTACTGGCTTGGTTTCAGGTCTTCTGTCTGAAAGTGTACACGCGCATGTTCCCAGCAGCTCTCACCCAGCTCTTCTTTTATTGTTTTACTAGCTCACTTCTCAGAATGTTAAACACACACACAGATAGAAAGTTCTTGGTTTGGTAGAATTGCCTAGAGTGATTGTGTTGGAACAGGCGCCAAAATAGTTATGTTCTTACCTGTAAACCGCACTGGGGCTTGTGAAGACCCTGACCCGCCCTCCTTCCAGTTCCTGCATGCCAAAACATGGAAGGAAAGATGTAGCTCCTTGAGGGAGAGGGAGAGAAGCTGTTGCTCCATTTTAAATGAGGACGGTTTAAAGTTACAAACTGGAGTGAAAAAGAACATAAGACAAATATTTTTCAGGGAATAGTAAAATACTAAAAGATCTGATGGGGGCATAAATCTTTATCATCATCATACAAGTTAAGCATGTTTATTTCATAAAAAAATAGAAAACCTAGAGAAGTACAGAAATCATTAAGATTCCCCCCAATTCTACCTCCTAAACATGTAGACTATGTGTGTGTTTGTAGACACATACACATGGACTCTGATACAGACATATAGAGAAATCTTTCATAGCTAAATGATATCGTAAATTGTATTTTATTGTATAAATTGCTTTTTTACTTAAAAACAGATCATGAAAACCTCACCATGTCAATAAATATCTACCATATCATTGTTAATGGCTGTATAGTATCCTTTTACGTGGCAGCACCATAAGTTATGTAACAAATTCCCTATGGTTAATTGCTTACGTTGTCTCCAACTTTTATAATTATAAACAATTCTGCAATAAACATCATTTTACATACATTTTTGTGCATGTGTCTGATTGTAGTTTAGGGTAAATTCTCAGAATTGTGATTGATAGATTGATAGAAAAAAAATAATGATAATGCATTATTTTTTTAAATAAATAAAATTCTTAATTATCCTGTAGAAGAATAGTGCCAATTCACATCCCACCATCAATGTATGATATCTCTTTCTCACAATTTTGTCATCATTTAAAGATAATTTTCAGATAGATAAAAATAGACATGTAGGAATTTTCAATCTGATAGGTGATAATTTTTATCTCTGTTACTCTCAATGTGCTTTACTTTGATTATTAGTACAGTTGTATGCTTTCTTTATGCTTATGGACCATTTGTATTTTTTATTTTTTGAATTGCCTTTGTGCTTTTATTTTTAGATTTGTCTCTTCCTAACTGAATTCTTATTATATAGGTTATTAGAACTTCATCAAAAATTGCAACATTTCCCCAAGATAACTCAGATTTCAGATGTCCCCTAATTTGAGGGAGGTGTGTGTGTCGGGGGGGGGCGACACAGTGTCCACATGGCTGCCTTTGTGTTTGTCCCATGCCTCAGACTACCAGGATACACGTACCCAGCATGTCTTTGATGCTCTTGAAAAATCTTCTCATGCAAAAACCTTAGTGAACGTGTAAACATAACTGGAATTTTCATAGGGAAGATGGAGAACAGGTTTTGCAAAACACACCCCACAGAAAAATCCCTAGTGGACATGTCTGTTCTTATTATCAGCTACATCTGGGGCTGAAGTAGGGAATGGCTTACAAACAGTCCAGTTCTTCTTCTCAACTTGCTCCTTCAAACTTGCCTTGATGCTCCGCCAAACAGAGGGCCCTGCAGTTACCAAAACTGTCCTCCTTAGAAAACACCTGAACAATCATCTTGACCGATTTTGAACACGCCCTTTGGGGTATCCTGTGTAACTCTGGCAGTTTATCAGAGTATTTCTTGTGATTTTTTTCTGTTAAATCTCTCAAGAGTGTTAACTTTTCTTCACCTAGTTTCTGCCCATTTCTTGTCGATTTTTTTTAGGTATCTTTTCCTTTTTGATTGCTACTGCAATTGGTAACTTTGCTCCACTATATTATCTAACCAACTGTTCTTTATATATAGGAAAATTTATTATTATTGATTTGGATACATTTTTGTGTGTGTGAAATCAACTACCTTACTGATTTACCTCATTGTTTCTAATAATATTTTTTTACTTCTCTGTTTTTCTTAATATATGATCATCACTTGCAAATAATGATAATTGTGTCTCTTTTCAAATATTCATACCTCTCATCATTTTCTCATGTCTAATTACATTGGTCAGTACTTCTAAACTAGGTGTACTAGTAGTGATGATAGGGTTCTTTGTCTTTCATTACAAAAACTTCTTAAGCTTCCATTAAAAATGATGCTAGCTTTGGTATATTGTATACACACACACATATATATATAATTTTAATGTCAAAGAAGTTTACATCATTTCCTATTACACTGATAGTTTGGGTTTCTTATTGGTCTATTTGTTGTCTTTTTTTTTTTTTTAATTAGGAAAGAATATTGGATTTGTCAAGATGTTTTAGATACCAGTCCAGGATTTGTCAAAGGCTTTTTTGATACCAGTTCAGTGATCCACACTAAATTTGAATTACCTTTATCATCTTTTTTAAACACTTAAATACACTTAGACATGTTTATGGACTGTTAATTCTATTGCACTGATCTATAAGTCATTTTGAATACCAGTACCATACAAGTTCATTTATTGAGCTTTTTGGCACATTATAATAGCTAGTGATATGTCTCTTTATTTTTCTAATTTTTAAGATTTTCTTGGCTAATGTGGCTCAGCATCCTAATCGTTACTTATATTGCTATCACATAAATAGTCAAAATTAATAAAATAGAAATAACATAAAATAATTTGGGGTACTTTGATTTAAAAATTAAAAATAAATCAGGTACCACAAATTCAGGGGAGGCTTATAATCAATCAATCAATATGAATCAATCAATATGAGGCTTGAAATTAATATGAGCTTAATGAGTGGCGGAAAGTTTCATGTAAGATTTATTTTTTTCCAGCTAAAGAAGAGGATAGGAGAAGGAGGAGAGACATTACAGAGTGATGGAGAAGTCATTCTGATTAAGGGTTATTCTGTTCAGGCTGAAATATATATATGTAAGAAACCACCCTTATTCTACTTATAAGAAGAATTTCAGTGAAGAAAAACAATTTATCATTTAGTGAAATAGTTATTAGAACAGGAATTAAGGAAATATAGTTTGTTTTTTTTTTTGAGGAAGATCAGCCCTGAGCTAACATCTGCCAGTCCTCCTCTTTTTGCTGAAGAAGACTAGCCCTGAGCTAACATCCGTGCCCATCTTCCTCCACTTTATATGGGACACCGCCACAGCATGGCCTGGCAAGCGGTGCGTCGGTGCGCGCCCGGAATCCAAACCCAGGCCGCCAGCAGCAGAGCGTGCGCACTTAACCGCTACGCCACGGGGCCGGCCCCTCTACTGGTAATTTCTGATATGTATAAATCTTACACAGGAAATGAGCATGTATTGAAGGCTCTCTTCAAGCCTTATCCCTGAGGAAGGGAATATAAAAGAAGACTGCCAGGTTCACAGGAACTGAGAGTGGGAATTACACTGGTGCAAAAGGTAAAATTTTTCTCCGATTTATCTTGAAAATTTAGAATATTTAACAAATTAAATTGGGGATGACAATGAGGAAGGTCAATGTAGTAGGTCAATTAATATTTATTGGCAGAGGAGCAAGGAACAAAGGAAGAATTTGTTGTTGTTGTTTTGTTTTCCCACCAACAGCTCCAATCTCTGCATCCTCCCTCCAAGTCAACTCTATTTCCAGATGGTCTTTAGGTTCTAAGACTTAAAGAAATACAGTCTTATCCAGGATAAAAACTGCTTGCCTTATTATTTGACTTTTATTTTCACATAGTAATCACTTTATACTACTTCTCAACTTTCCTCAATGTACAGATTAAACTTTCAGTATATAGCCATCCTGTCTCAGTTTATGTCCTGATCATATAGCAAGTAATATAATTTTGTGACTCATGCTAACTTTCAGAATATTTGTCTTAGCTTCATTTCTTTACACACACAGACACACGAATTTCCATTTTTCATTTCAAGTTGAATTTTTTGCCTAAGGATACATGGTAAAAGGCCCAGATTAGTGTTAATATCAGGAAACTCTTTAAAAATGTGGCTCTAGTCCAGAGACAATAACAAGGGGAGAAATGCCGTTGGCTTCTTATCATGTGCTCTAAACTGGAGTTAACATTGATATTTAGATATCACAAATAGAAAAATAAAACACTATAAAATAAGGACTGTTACTGGCAAATAAGTTACATACATCACAGATAAGTTGTAACCTTTATTTTCACCATTTTAAAGTAAATTCTAGTTTTTTAAAGGCTGATTGGTCAATGTGCAGGTTGTGAAGACTCTTTCCATATCTATCTCCTTCCATTTGCTCCTTCATGAGACAAAAACGAGTGATCTGGAAAGGAACAGAAAGTAAATCTTCAACCCATCTCAGTTGTTTCCGGTTAGTGGCTTTGATAAATATTGTGGCAATTTGGATGAAGGACAACTAATAGCTTGAGACTTAGAAATTACTTGTAGATATTATTCACCCAGGTTCTCATAATGGAAAATTGTGAGTTGGCTGAAATATTCAAGTCACTGTATTTTATATTATTGAACCAGGTGTTTCAAAAACTCAGATCTCAAACCTTCAATTCCATTTAGGATCCAATTTAAATGTCGGCCACACAGAAACACCCCCACCCAAATGTGACTTCCCATAGTCTTAACGGTGAGCCCATGAGAAAATAAAAGTATAAACGACTTTCCAAGTCTCTATCTCCCACCCACTCTCTTTCCCAACAGTTTGTTTTCAAAAATTCAAATGGTTCCAACTTCAAAGTAAATCTGACTCAGTGTTGGAGAAACTCACCCCCAACACCCACTCCTTCACCTTCTTAATCCATACATCTTCCATTTTTGCCTAACAGAATCTGTGGACGACTTTTGGAATTTTTTACACATATCCCCCCCCCCCCACATCTCCGTCTTCCACCCTCCCCGCAAGGTACACGGGTGTCTAATAACGAGTGGCAAATTTTCTTTTGTCTCTCCTTTTAGGCACTTAGTACTTACGGGAACTTGAGCAATGACTGAACTTCTCCCAGCCAGTTTCACAACTTTAGAATAAGCGCATCCACCTCTGCCTTGCATAATTATTGTGAAGATTAGGGATGAAGTAGGTAAAGAGCCCGACATATCTGAAGCACGTGTCAAGTGTTAACTACTATTTTTACTATTTTCTCCTATGTTCTCTGTATTCAATATCTTGCAGGAAAAGGTTCAGAGGGAGGACACAATGAAGAATTAAGTCATAAATAATAAGAGTGGATTGATAAAAGTAGTCCAAAAATAGGTGTTCATTCCAGAACTTGCTTCCTAGTAAAGCAGGCTCCTCAAGCCACCTTCTCTTAACCTTGATTCCACTGCACTTTGAGTTTGTGAAGAGGTAGCTTAAATGAGTCCGTTGGAGCTATTAGACTCCATTTGTAAAAATTCATAGCCTTAGAGAGAGCTCTTACAAAGCAAGCATGTCCTCAAACTCCTGGGGTGGTGAGTCTTGTTTTGGGGGAAACAGTCTCTCCTGACTGGGGTGGAAACACCACACGGGAGGAAAAATAGAGCCTTGTGTGATAAAGGAAGGTCAATTCGTAAGAGGGTCTCTAAGTTCATTACCCAAATCTACATTTAACTTCAAAAACCTTTGGGAGCCCCTGAGGCTTTTGAGAAGGGCAGTAACATGATCAGAATACTACTAGAAGATGATTGTTGCTTGGAGGAGAACAGACGATGGAGAAGGTAAATGATAAAATTGTGGTCACGTGAACTACTGCTAAAGGTGTTCACTGGTAGCTATTGTTTATTTCAAATTGTTGTAGAAAGAATAGCTCCTAATAGGAGACAGAAAACCAAGTGTTTCATACATAAGTCAACTACAGAAATAAAGAAGAGTTTGCAGAGACATAACACCCAACTGAGTGCACGCCAATCATTTGTTCACACAAACACATCATCTCCTAAATGCACAACTTTTTAGAGGTAAAATACCTAAAGTTCACTTTATTTTGAGTATTTCAGACCCTGACCTGGGATTTGACACTGTGTCACTGACTTCTTGAGTGACCTTTGGCAAACCACATAACATTTTTTTATTCTAAATCTTCTGGGGTATTTCAAAAACGAGCTTTGAAATCACTAGCACACACAATCTATCTTTAATATTTAGGATTTCTGCTGAGCTCTAAAAAAGTTTCTCTTGATTCATTCTGATTCATGATACAATTAAATGTTGTCTTGCCAGATCTTTGGAGGAATCTGTGGGGTTTTTTTGTAGAATTTAGTGCTCCAGATTGTAGTGTGAGCACCTCTTTAAGAAACATCAATTTTAAAAAGAATTTGTTTCTATTCTATATAAAAATATAAATTGCATTAAATGATTCCCTGCCTTCTTAAGCAGAGTGTGTTGAATATGATGTAATGCTTTGTTGATGAATATGGTGTAATGCTTTATTGATGACTCAGCACCATGATAAATATCTCTCATTATCATGATGAGCTGTGATTCAGTGACGTGTGACACAACCACCAAGGAAGTGAATGCAACGAAGGCCCACATACACATACAAAGTTCAGAAAAGATAAAGAGTAAGAGAATGTTTGCTTTCTAACTACTCATTTCACTCCTGAACTCTCATGTACCATACTGCCCGCCCCACTTTAGGAAGAACATCGGCAAGTAGAGCTTTGGAGGGCACCTAGGATGGTAAATGGTCTTGAAATAAGGTCCAGTCAGGGAAATGACTGAAAGAATTAGAGAGGCTTCACTTACAAAGAGAAAACTTAGAGAAGATAAATGTTTAAATGTTGGTAGTGTTGTCTTGTGAAGAGGCCTTGGATATAAATTATAAATACCTAGAGCAGAGAACCAGGACCAATGGGCAAAGATTATTATAGGGAAGCAGATTTTTGGTTCAATATAAAAGGAATCCATCTCTGTAATTATCTTTGGTTCACAATTTATGTGCAAGATCCTATTTAGTTTCACAGGTAATAGAAAGACGAGCAAGAGAAGTCAAGATGGCGGCATAGGCAGAGTCTGAACTCACCTCCTCACGTGGACACAGCCAATTTACAACTACTCGTGGAAAAATTACCCCTGAGACAGAACTGAAAGCTGGATAAGAGGAACTCCTGCAACAAAGGACAATCTTAATTGAGGTGGAAGAGGCAGAAACTCCCTTCTGGAGAGGAAAAACGCCACCTTCACAAGCCGCCAGCTTCACGGCCACCCGGGAGCAGCCCACAGGTCCGCAGCCTCCCTGGAGGCGCAGAAAGAGAAATTAAGAATACCATCCCATTTACAATTGCAACAAAAAGAATAAAATACCTAGGAATAAACTTAACCAAAGAGGTGAAAGATCTGTACACCAAAAACTATAAAACATTGCAGAAAGAAACTGAAGAAGACACAAAGAAATGGAAAGATATTCCGTGCTCTTGGATTGGAAGAATCAACATAGTTAAGATGTCCATACTTCCTAAAGCAATCTATAGATTCAATGCAATCCCTATCAAAGTTCCAACAACATTTTTCACAGAAATAGAACAAAGAATCCTAAAATTTATATGGAACAAAAAAAGACCCCAAATAACTAAAGGAATCCTGAGAAAAAAAAACAAAGCTGGAGGTGTCACACTCCCTGATTTCAAAATAGACTACAAAGCTATAGTAACCAAAACAGCATGGTACTGGCACAAAAACAGACACACAGATCCATGGAATAGAACCGAAAGCCCAGAAATTAGAAACCCACACATCTATGGACAGCTAATCTTCAACAAAGGAGCCAAGAACATACAATGGAGAAAAGAAAGTCACTTCAACAAATGGTGTTGGGAAAACTGGACAGCCACATGCAAAAAAATGAAAGTAGACCCTTACCTTACACCATACACAAAACTTAACTCCAAATGGATTAAAGACTTGAATGTAAGACCTGAAACTATGAAACTTCTAGACGAAAACATAGGAAGTACACTCTTCGACATCGGTCTTAGCAACATATTTTCAAGCACCGTGTCTGACCAGGCAAGAGAAACAATAGAAAAAATAAACAAATGGGACTACATCAAACTAAAAAGCTTCTGCACAGCAAAGGAAACCATCAACAAAACGAAAAGACAACCTAACAATTGGGAGAAGATATTTGCAAACCATACATCGGATAAGGGGTTAATCTCCAAAATATATAAAGAACTCATGTATCTCAACAACAAAAAAACTAACAACTCAATTAAAAAATGGGGGCCAGCCCCATGGCTTAGCGGTTAAGTGCGCACGCTCCGCTGCTGGCGGCCCGGGTTCGGATCCTGGGCGCGCACCAACGCACTGCTTCTCCGGCCATGCTGGGTCCGCGTCCCACATACAGCAACTAGAAGGAAGTGCAGCTATGACATACAACGATCTACTGGGGCTTTGGTCGGGGGGGAAATAAATAAATAAAATCTTTAAAACAATTAAAAAAAAAAATGGGCAAAAGACCTGAACAGACATTTCTCTAAAGAAGATCTACAGATGGCCAACAGACACATGAAAAGATGTTCAAAATCACTAACTATCAGGGAAATGCAAATCAAAACTACAATGAGATATCACCTCACACCTGTCAGAATGGCTATAATTAACAACACAGGAAACAACACGTGTTGGAGAGGATGTGGAGAGAAGGGAACTCTCATACACTGCTGGTGGGAGTGCAAACTGGTGCAGCCACTATGGAAAACAGTATGGAGATTCCTCAAAAAGTCAAGGATAGAACTACCATATGATCCAGCTATTCCACTGCTGGGTTTTTATCCAAAGAACTTGAAAACATCAATGCATAAAGATAAATGCACCCCTGTGTTCATTGCAGCGTTATTCACAATAGCCAAGACTTGGAAGCAACCTAAGTGCCCATCAAGGGACGAATGGATAAAGAAGCTGTGGTATATATACACAATGGAATACTACTCAGCCATAAGAAACGATGAAATCCAGCCATTTGTGACAACATGGATGGACATTGAGGGTATTATGCAAAGTGAAATAAGTCAGAGGGAGAAGGTCAAATACCATATGATTTCCCTCATTAAGCAGTAGATAATAACAACAACAAACAAACGCATAGAGACAGAGATTGGATTGGTGGTTACCAGAGGGGAAGGCGGGAGGGAGGAGGGTGAAAGGGATAATTCGGCACAAGTGTGTGGTGATGGGTTGTAATTAGTATTTGGGTGGTGAACATGATGTAATCTATGCAGAAATAGAAGTATAATGATGTACACCTGAAATTTATACAATGTTATAAACCAATGTTACTGCAATAAACAAAAAATTGAAAAAAAAAAAAAAAGAGAGAGAGAGAGCATGGGAGGGGAGAGAGAGGCCCTGGGAAGACACAGGCAGAGAAAAGAGGGATGCAGCTACAAGTCAAGGATGCCAAGAATTTCCGGCAGCCACCAGGAGTTAGGGGAGAGGCTTGGAATAGATTCTCCTTTAGAGCTTCTGGAAGGAACCAATCCTGTACATAAATTTGTGTTGTTTGAAGCCAAAAAAAAAAAATTTCTGAGAAATTTAACTAGGCAGATTTTTTTCCAGTGCTAATGTGAAAATAGCTTGAGTACCTTGGGAAATGTCATTATGTTTCAAGTCAATAAAGTTACACTAAAGAAAAAAAAAAAAAAAAAGAAAGACGAGCAAACCAAAGTACAGGCCTCCCAAAAGAGACATTAACTGACTGCAGCTGGAACGTCAAGTGTGTGAGAAGGAGAAGCAAAGACTGCTGGAAACGCAGATGGAACCAGACCAGGGAGGACCTGGAGAGCTATGTTGAGGATATTAGGTTGTTTTAAACAGGGAATTGGGAGCTATAAAGAATTTTAAAATCCTATTTTTAACTCAAATTTTAATTAGAAAAATAATTATAAAGGTAAAACAAGTTTATCATTAAAAACTCAAAGATATCAGAATATATTATGTATAAAGTGAAAGTTCACCACCAAACCCAATTCCCAGATGTAGCCGTGAACAATTTAGCTCACATCTTTACTTAACCTTTTTATGGTTCATGTTCCTCAACTATAATAATAGATAATAATAGTGCCTTCCTCATAGAGGTGTTATGAGGATTAAATGAATGATTGCCAACTCCATGAAAGCAGGGATTTTGTCTAGTTCAGGGTTTCTCAACATCTGCACTATTGACATTTTGGGCTGAATAATTCTTTGTAGTGGGGAGCTGCCTGGTGCACTGTTGGATGTGTAGCAGCATCCCTGGCTTCTACCCAGTAGATGCCGTTAGCAAACCCCCTAAACACACACACTCTTGCGACAACAAAATGTTGTCGCAAGACAACAAAATGTTTCCAGACATGGCCAGATGTCCTCTGAGGGGCAAAATCGCCCCATTTTTTTAACTATTGGTCTCATTTACTGCTGAATGGCTATCAGCATGTAATAAATATTTGTTGAATTCCGTGAATGAAAGGAATTAATAAAGGTAAAGCTCCTTGAACAGTACATCCACATAGGAAGCCCTCAGTGTTCGCAGTTAGCTATTTTAATTATACTATTTTCCTATAAGACTATACCATATATAACTATTTCCATATAAATGAGATCATATGTGTTTTACTGCAATTTGCAATTTTTCACTAACAACATATCTTGGACATCTTTTTATGTCACCGCACAGATATAGCTCTATCTCAATCATTTTCTATAGAGTCATAGTATTCTACTGTAAGGGATATGTCCTATCATGTCAATTCATTTATTTAATTCATTATTGATGGATATTTAGGTTAATTCCAACTTATTGCTATTATAAATAATGCTGCAAAGAACATTTTCTATCAAGAATTTTTAACAAAGTAATGACATTATCAGAACTATGTGTATTATGTCCTAATTTTAAAAGGGATTTGTATTCAGGAGTCCCCAAAGAAACAGAACCAAGAGGAATGACAGATAGATAGATAGATAGATAGATAGATAGATAGATAGATAGATAGAAAGAAAGAAACAGATTTATTTTCATGAATTGGCTCACGTGATTATAGAGGCTGGCAAGTCCAAAATCTACAGAGTGGGCCAGCAAGCTACAGACTTAGACAAGAGCCAGTGTTGTAGTTCAAGTCTGAAAGCCATCTGCTGTGGAATTCCTTCTTGCTCAGGGGAGGTCAGTCTTTTGTTCTATTCAGGACTTCAACAGATTAGATGAGGCCCACCCACAATATGGAGGGCAATCTGCTTTACTCAAAGTCCACCAATTTAAACATTAATTCATCCAAAAACACCCTGACAGAAACATCCAGACTAACGTTTGACCACATATCTGGGCACCATGGCCCAGCCAAGCTGACACATAAAATTAGTCATTAACAGATTCCTTGTCAACTGGAGAGACTCTCATCCCTGGCAACATAAACACATAGGCTGTCTGATTACCTAAGAAGAAAACTATGCAGGTGACCCATGTGCTGACTGGGAGCTGGACTGGACGACCTCTATATTCATTTGAGGTCCTGAGTCTGGACTGTGGCAATGTCTCCTGAGAACAGTATGCCTGCCTCTTCTTTCCCTTTAATCATGGCTGTAGACCAGTGTATTCTTGTGGTCTATGTGCCTACTATTTAGAATTCTTCTGCATTCTTGGAGCTGTCAGGCAGTCAACTGCCACTTCTTGATGTTAGTGCCGTGTCTGCCTCGAGCAGCTAATAATGGATATGAAAGCCCTTTGCATACTTGTTGATGCCAAGGAAATGTGCAGCAATGTGCCGCTCTGGTCTCCTGCGGGCTACACAAACCCAGATCACTGAGCTTATTACCATTCTGTGTAAAATTAAAGTAAATAAATAATGACTGAGGGCCTGAGTGGTTTTTTTAATGGTTGACAGTACTGACTGACTTGATGCACGAATCTTGTAACATCTATTTATATGCTGAAAGACTTGGGGTTTATTCTAGTTTCCCATCGGGGTTCTAGATGTGTGAGATGGCTGGGTAGGGAGGTTTTCCATCAGGGTGGTGTTGCCTGAAGTTACCAATCATTTCTGCCTAAATTATTTGTGGAACAAGGCACCAAATGTACAAATAAATATCAGAACTAAGGACACAAATAATAATTCTCCAGTCTCAATAAGTACTTCTCATAAATTGAAGGATTAATAGAGTCTCTCAGTTTTGTTTCTAAGTACAAAGTTTCTTTACTTTTAAAATTAGGTTCGTGTTCATGAAATAAGGTTAGAAATTCAGGGAAGAGAAGAAATCTACTATTTAAAAATGTACCACTATTTATTTTTAGCTCCCACTTTTCAGCACCTAGGTATAAAAATACATAATGATTAGGAGCTAAGCATATTCCATAACCTGTCATCATTCTCTCACTTCAGGAGGCCCATCATTAACCTTTTCATTAATTCTATACTTTTTAGATCTTCCTAAATCAACACCTACTCTAAATCACAACCCAAATTAAACCCTGGTTTTACATCTGCATTCTCTCTGTTCTAGTCCAAAAAGCCCACAAGCTTTTCTCTCTAGTCCCCATTTCTGCCTCACTCCAGAATCTGGCTCAAAGCCTGGACTTGCTCAAATCCAATTGCTAGCAAGCAAATTCTTTATCAAATCGCTCTCTCATGTGTCTGTGTATTAAAAATAGCTAATATGACTCACCAACACTTCTTACTTACTCAAATTGAAGGGCAGCTCTTGTGCCCCAGGGTTGGAAGAGTGGAGGAGGGCAGTGCGTGAAGAGAGCACCAATATTCAGAAATAATTCTCTAGGCTTCATATCGATGTTGAATTTGTCCCTGGTATTTCCAGCAGGAAACATATCTGTAAGTGATTTTATGTGGAATTATTCTTTTTTAACTGATTTTCCTGGGGAGGCACATTTTCTTAAGTCTCTGGTATGGCTAATACAGCACTGCATGTTTATTCACGGGTCATGCTGTTTAGACTAATATTATAATAATGGCCCTGGTTTCAAAAATGGCTTTTGTCAAACTGTCTTCTGCCTTAGCATTCATTCTGAACGAACCTTCATTCATTCATTCCTTTGTTCAAGAATCATCATTGACTACCTTCTGTGGAGGTCAGGGCTGCCACGGCCACTATTAGAATAGAGGGCACTATTCTCATCATACTCTCGGGAGTGGAGCTCTGGGGGGGCATTCTCTGCAGGTGTATATTTGCCGAAGGGGATAAAAAAGTATCTATGACATAGTCACCTAGCCCAGGCCCTCTGGGAATGATTAATAAACATTTTTCAAAACAAGTAGATTATTGTGCATTCATTGTATTATTCATTCATAGCTGCTGGCTATTCATTAATGAATAGCCCGGTTTCTGTTTTCCTTGGCCTCTGTCCGGTGGCTTTCTCAATGTCCAGAGACTCTCTCTATGCCTGACGTGAAAGTACACTTAGTAATCAGCGTAAGCACAAAACAGGCAGAGATTCGAAACCAACTATGAACTAGGCAATAAAAATGCTGGCTTTCAGATAAAGTTTCTCTCTTGTAAAATGTTGATAACTCTTATCAACCAATGACATAAAGTCCAGCCCTGTGCCCAACATGGCTGAGGACATGACCTTCATAAATGACAAAAAGTCGTTTGATTATCATGACCATTCCTTCTATCTTTTTTATCAAGCTATAACAGCAAAAAACTTGCTTCTCTTTAATATAGCCAAGAAGTTCATAAAGTCCATTCATGAGAAGTTTATTTATTATCATTTGTAAAAATGTTCTTTCAGTAAGAAAACTTTTTTTCCTAATAGTAACCAGGCTTTGTCATAATTCTTTTTCACCCCTGGCAAACATTCTGAGACTTGACATAACTACCTATGTTAGTTGGATCAAAAACACCCTGTGTGGGCTGGCCCCGTGGCTTAGCAGTTAAGTGTGCACGCTCCGCTACTGGCAGCCCGGGTTCGGATCCCGGGCGAGCACCGACGCACCGTTTCTCCGGCCATGCTGGGGCCACGTCCCACATACAGCAACTAGAAGGATGTGCAACTATGACATACAACTATCTACTGGGGCTTTGGGGAGAAAAAGGGGAAAAAAGGAGGAGGATTGGCAATAGATGTTAGCTCAGAGCCAGTCTTCCTCAGCAAAAAGAGGAGGATTGGCATGGATGTTAGCTCAGGGTTGATTTTCCTCACAAAAAAAACAAAACAAAACACCCTGTGATTCAGGTAGAAATAATACTTCAAGTAGAGGAATTTATATAACGGCGCCTCTTACCATCCATTAGGCAGCTTTTTATGTTGGGCTTACTTGTAATGTGTACTAATGTCAGCTTGTAAGAGGAAACAACATTCAGCACTTTCATTAGTCGATAATAAGAAATCACTATTTCAAATAACCTTCACTTAGTACTAGTCTGTACTGAGTACTGGAGAGTGGTGTATACAAAGATGAACAAGACATTATCTGTGCTTCTTTGCATATGCATCAATCTGGTGCCTGAGACCCACGTCCACTCAAAAGGGAAACCAACAACAGCTATAACCATGGATTACATGGAGACCTTTGAGAATATGGAAAGATTAATTCCAACTGAGGGATTTGCAAGTGTGTATAGTGACCACATGAGGATGTCAGACGAATGGGAAAACAAGGCAATTAAGGAATGAAGTGAGACTTGAGAAATTTAAGAATGGAAGTCTAGTTGAGGAATTTGGGTTTAACTCATGTAGGTCCTGGGTCTTGAAAGTAACATGCCCAGATCTCTGTTTCCTTCACAAGGTCTTATGCATCCTCCCTGTTTCATACAGGGTGCAACCTAAAATGTATTATTTAAGGTCTACAAAATCTCCCTCAACCTACCTTCTGTTGAAGATCCTCGTATCCATTCGTTCCAGTAAGAGTGCTCCACTTCCACCAAACAGACTTTCTCTCTGGCCTCCCAGCATGTCTTGAACTCTATCACCTCTGTAGTTTCCCTCAAACTCTACCACTGGCCTGGGATCCTTCCCCTTCCCTGGGGTTCACAGGTTCAGATCCCAGGCATGGACCTATACACCACTCATCAAGCCATGCTGAGGTGGCATCCCATATACAAAAATAAAGGAAGACTGGCACAGATGTTAGCTCAGGGACAATCGTCCTCAAGCAAAAAGAGGAAGATTGGCAACAGATGTTAGTTCAGGGCCGATCTTCCTCACCAAAAAATAAAATAAAATAAACACTCAGCACTCATTTAAATTATATGTGTGTGTGTATATTACTTTTTTTTTTTTTAACTGAGGGCCTAGTATATATTAAGCAGTGTGTGAGAAACGAAGTTACATCAGATCAGGTCACTACTAATCAGGGAGTTTATAGCCTATTTAATCCTATCCATCCTTTGAGAGAACTTCTCCAGATGAGCCTAGGCTGTGAAATTTTACGGTATGTTCAGAAATATCAGTATCAATTACATAAATGATCTAAACTGTTTCCTACAGATCTCTTTTTTTTTGTTTTAAATGTTATTTGAAATATTTATTATTATTTAGTTTTTCATCAAATAATTTTAAGCTTCTTGAGAATCAGGGTCCCATTTTATCTATCTTTGTTTCTCTACTAGCATTAATTAAAATGTTTTCTATACTATAGGTGCTCAACAAATAATTCATCCTTACAAAAGAAATTAATAAATATATAATTATATTAGTATATATATATTAATATATATCTAATATACATTACAATATATATTAGCATAATAGGCCAGTGTTAAGATGCAGTGCATATATTTGCACATTTTTCAATTTTGTGAACCAATAATTTTTTTAAATTAATGCATACATATGACAAAAGCTTATTTTCCTACTTAAGATTACTTCAAAAAAATCTATTGTTACATAAATCAAGCCATGCTGTGGCAGTGTCCCACATAAAAAAGAGAGGAAGACTGGCACAGATGTTAGCTCAGGGACAATCTTTACCTCAAGCAAAAAGAGGAAGATTGGCAACAGATGTTAGCTCAGGGCCAAGCTTCCGCACCACAAAAAAAAAAAGACAGAAAGAAACAACCACTGAATTAGAGTTACAATCAAGTTTGATCTGAACTGGCCAATGAAACATTGTAATTATTAATTCATACTATTAAAGATCCTGAAAAGTAACCATCTAGTTACAGAGGAATGAAAGCTAAAGATTTAAAAAGCGCTTTTACCTTAAGTATAAGGTCTGTGTCAGAAATAAATATGGTTGTGCTCTCCACAATTTGTTGTTACTTCCTTATAAAGGCTAGCAGTCACGTGACCCTCCCAGTTCTCTCTTCAGGAGGAAATGAGAAACTCACCCATTAAGAGAACTTTTACATAAGCTCCTTTCTTATCTGCTGGAATTTGAGTGAGCTCTCTCAGCCTCTCAGCTTGTTTTCCCAAGTTTACACAATAATAAAATACACACAATGACCCTCTTACTCTTCTCTTACCAGCCGATTATTTAATACTGATTAGCTTTGAAATGCAAATAACCCTATCAAATAGCAAGCTACTTGCCTTCACCTGGACGAAGGCTGTATTAGCCTGAAAGTCAAAACCATCTGATGCAAAGACAACATAGTCCATCCAGAGGCCCCTAGGAGATCTTCAATATTTTCAGGATTATATTCAGGATATGAAATGCTTTGTACTGGCTAACAGATTATCTTTTCTCCTAAAGTCATCAACCCTTTACTGACCATTAGCCTAACTTTCAAAGCAAACATAACGCTTTCAACATTTGTGCTTAGAGCCAGCCCTGATGGCCTAGTGGTTTACATTTGGCGTGCTCCACTTCAGCGGCCTGGGTTCGGTTCTTGGGCTCGGTTCCTGGGCGCAGAATCACACCATTCATCTGTCAGTAGCCATGCTGTGGTGGCAGCTCACATAGAAGAACTAGAAGGACTCACAACTAGAATATACAACTAGGTACTGGGGGCCAAAAAAAAAGGAAGATGGCAACAGATGTTAGGGTGAATCTATCCCAGCAAAGAAAAAAAAACATTTATCAAAATTTGACAGATACTAATAGGGGAGGGAATTTCTACAGGAGAAATTTATCTAGCTTATTAGTTAGGACTACTTTTCATTTGTCTTAAACAGAGAGTGACAATTTTAGAACTGCAAAATATCTTTGAGAGTACCCAATTCACCCTCTTCAATTTACAGATAAGCACCTGAGGCCTAGAGTGACTTTACTAGATCAGTTATTTGGGCTGGAGGAACCTGCTGAATGGTCAATTCCTGGTGAGATGGAAACTGATCTGGCGTTGGCAGGCAGGTGTCAAACCAGCTGGAGTCCCTGGCCTGAAATTCAAGGCTTGGAAGGAAGAGTCAGAGGCTGAGCAGGGCCTAAGACAGGATATTGAGAGTAGGACTGATTTCTCTAAAGCAGCAGGAGAGGATGGGGCTGCTGTCAGACACCAAGGTCTCAGGGCTCCCAGCACTGGCTAGGCATTCCTCTTCAACGACGATGCAGAGAAGCCAGTTTAAAATCTCAGTGGTATAGTTTAGAAAATGGCACAAACCTGCGGCAGAAATGCAATGCCTGCCACAGGCAATGGAAGCACCAACCCACTTCCTTTCTCCTTAAAAATATCCGCCATTACAAGGGCCAGCCCTGTGGTGTAGTGGTTAAGTGTGCGTGCTCCGATGCTGGCGGCCCGAGTTTGGATCCTGGGTGCGCACAGATGCACCACTTGTCAGGCCGTGCTGTGGTGGCATCCCATATAAAAGTGGAGGAAGAGGGCTGGCCCGTGGCTTAGCGGTTGAGTGCTCGTGCTGCGCTGCTGGTGGCCTGGGGTTCCATCCCCAGCGCGCACCGACGCACCGCTTCTCCGGCCATGCTGAGGCCGCGTCCCACGTGCAGCAACTAGAAGGATGTGCAGCTATGACCTACAACTATCTACTGGGGCTTTGGGGGAAAAAATAAATAAATAAAATTATTAAAAAAAAAAAAAGTGGAGGAAGATCGGCACGGATGTTAGACTAGGGCCAGTCTTCCTCAGAAAAAAGAGGAGGATTGGCATGGATGTTAGCTCAGGGCCGATCTTCCTCACAAAAAAAAAAAAAAACTGCCATTACAAAATAGAATGGTGGTTGCCAGGAGCTGGGGGAGGGGAGAATGGGAGTTATTATTTAATGGGTACGGTTTTAGTTGGGGAAGGTGAAAAAGTGCTAGAATGGATGGTGGTGATGGTTGCACAAAAATGTGAATGTACTTACTGCCACTGAACTGTACACTTAAAAATGGTTAAAATGGTAAACTCTATGTATACTTTACCACAATAAAAAGAAAAATCTGCCATTAGTTCTTAATTCACTAACATCTTCTGCCTTTTGAATACATTTCTCATTCTCATTTATTTAAAAAAAGAACCTCCAAAAAATTAAAGAATTCTAGTTTGAGAACATCATTACCAGACTGAAAATCACTTGATAGACAGTGAAATCTCTGAGCAAATTTAATTTTTTAAAATTTTGTCAGAAGTTGGTAAACAGAAAACAAAAAGAACTGTAAATTTCAGAGAAACTGAAGGTTTCTCACAACCCCAAATAAAAATGTTAGTTCCCAACACTACTTTCTCCAAATAAAAATGATCTTTAAGATTTATGCACCCCTATGTTCATCACAGCATTATTCACAGTAGCCAAGATGTGGAAGCAACCCAAGTGCCCATCAATGGATGAATGGATAAAGAAGATGTGGTATATTTATACAACGGAATACTACTTAGCCATAAAAAAAGACAAAATTGTGCCATTTGCAACAACATGGGTGGACCTTGAAGGTATTTTGTTAAGCGAAATAAGTCAGACAGAGAAAGACAAATACCGTATGATTTCATTCATATGTGGAAGATAAACATATAGATAAGGAGAACAGATTAGTGGTTACCAGAGGGGAAGAGGGTGAGGGTAAGGGGGGTAGGCAAAAGGGGCAAAGGGGCACATATGTATGGTGACAGATGAAAACTAGACTATTGGTGGTGAACATGACAGTCTATACAGAAGCTGAGATATAATAAGGTACACCTGAAATTCACACAATGTTATAAGTCGATATGACCTCAATAAAATAACTTAAAAAAAAAAGATCTTTAAAAATAAATAAGAGAGAGAGAGAACTGTCTCCTTTAAGTGTTTAAAACATGCAAAAGAAAGGGTGGGGGAACTTTTGAATTGTTGCTGGGTGTCACTTAATTGCCATTTTACAGCCAAAGAAATTGAGGATTAGAGAGGTTAAGTATCTTGCCCAAGGTCACCCAGTTTGGAAGAACAAGGTCCAGACTAGCCTCTAAAGCAATCAGACTCCAAATCCTCACTGTTAACAATTTGCTCTTCATATGCAAATGTGTGTCTTGCTTCAGGCTGTGTACTAATCATAAATAATGGGGTAGGGATGGGAGTAAGGCAACGGCATTGAGTAATGCCCCCAATAACCAAAGTAAATTGCTTGTAAATAGTGGGAGAGTCCTCATAAAGCACTCCACCTGCAACTTCCCTCCAAAAGCAGGCCATCAATAAAAGCCTCCCACCACAGCGGTCGAAGCCAAAAGAAAGCCATTTTGCAGCGGTAAAAGGAAAATCATACCACGTACACAGAGCTGACTGTAGCAAATAGAAACAGAAACATCTAGAAAACAGCATGATGTAGATGAAAAGTCTGAGTGTTTCAGTGTGAACTTTGAACAGACAGAGACTGAGAATTCCAGACAGTTCTATATTTAGCCCCATACCAGGAAGTTCCCAGCTGGCATGAATCTGTGTGGGACAATCCGGGATGAAGACTGGTATGCAGTTTTGAAAGGATCAGCAGGTGACTCAGAGCCAAACAAGCAAGACAATAAGTACAGAGCTGTTTCTCTTACTTTCTTACAGGGTTTTCCAACACATTACTGAGAAAGTGTCAAAAGTCAGTATCTTTGTGGTCATGTATGGTCTAAATACTTTGGTTCTCACGTGTATCAGGAACTGTGTATGTGTATGTATTTACATTTGGGTAAGCCAGGCCTAGGGTAAAACTGCGCACAAAGGCAGCCACAAATTTGTATTTCCCTAGATCTGCTCCTTTTTTCCTTTGGGAGCTCCAGTTTTCTCATATTCCTCCAGAATTGTTCTGGGAGGGACTAGGGACTGTTCTCCATGAGCAACTTGGTCTAGTGCTTGGAACCATTTTTTTTCCTCTCTTTCTCCAACTCACTGCAGTTACTAGATAAAACTCTGGTCACTCCCAATCTGCTGAGTAGCAACTGAGATGCCAATGTTTGCAAAGTTGCTACTACTGCTGTTGAACGTGCAGAGGTGTGCCGTTGGGGGTCAATGTCTGAAGTAGAAGGCAACATCTCCTTTGTCTAATCTATGAAGTCAGATGGCCTGAGTTCAAATTCCAACATTGCCATTCACTAGGTATATCAATACTGGCATACATTCATATATTTATCAAATGGGAATTTCAATAGCACTTCTCTGATAGGATTGTGGTCATGATTAATACCGCACGACATAATGCATATAAAGCACTTAGCTAACATTTATTCAGGGCTTATTATGAACTGTCTTGATCTGTTTTGGCTGCTGTGACAGAATACTACAGACTGAGAGGCAACAACACAAATCTATTTCTCACAGCTCTTGAGGCTGAGAAGTCCAAGATCAAGGTGCTGGCAGATTCGATGTCTGGTGAGAGCCTGCTTCCTGGTTCATAAAGAGCCATGTTCTTGTTGTGTTCTCACGTGGTAGGAGGGGCGTGGGAGCTCTCTGGGGTCTCTTTTATAAAGGCATTAATCTCATTCATGAGGGCTCCACCATCATGACCTAGTCTCCTCCCAGAAGGCCAGCCTCCTAATAGCATCAAGTTGGAGTTTAGTGTTTCAACACAGGAATTTTGAGAGGACACAAGCATTCAGTCTATAGCATGAGCTAAGTAATGTACTAATGTTGCTATTATTGGTAAGAAGCAAGGGGAAGATGCCACTCTCCATATTCCGTGCAATAAATAGCTCTGCCCATTTTTAACTTAGTCTTTAATTACAGCTCCTCCCTTTAGAAACTAGACTGGCCTAGAACAACATGAATGGCAGACACTGTGCTACACTCAGAAATAGCCTTCTGCACAGGCCCAGAAGTGACTCACTCTTGAGTGAACCAAATATCCAAGAGATTTAATAAATTGTACCTAGATCATTAATTACATAATTCCAATACAATAATAATCTTTGTGGGCTGGTCCTGTGGCTTAGTGGTTAAGTGCTCGCGCTGCACTGCTGGCGGCCCAGGTTCGGATCCCAGGCGCGCACCAACGCAGTGCTTCTCAGGCCATGCTGAGGCCGCGTCCCACATACAGCAACTAGAAGGATGTGCAGCTATGACAGACAACTATCTACTGGGGCTTGGGGGGGGGGGAATAAATAAATAAAATTATTAAAAAAAAAAATAATAATCTTTGTTTCTTTTTAAAGTATCAATTAAAAATTATCAGATAAAAAGGGGCCGGCCCCGTGGCCTAGTGGTTAAGTGTGGTGCACTCTGCTTCAGCAGCCCAGCTTCAGATCCTGGGCATGAACCTACGCCGCTCGTCGGTGGCCATGCTGTGGAGCATCCCACATAAAAAATACAGGAAGATTGGCACAGATATTAGCTCAGGGCCAATCTTTCTCAGAAAAAAAATTATCAGATGAAAAGGAGAAAAAAGACACAATTTTGGGGGAGTTTCAGACCTTGTTAAGGAGGACCCCAAATATGACAAACTCCTCTAAAATTTGAGCTGCTTAAGCTCAAAGGACACAAGTAAAGTGAAGTATCTCTTACAGAATGGAGCCCAGTAGGTCGTACCTAACCTACATTAAGAATTTCATTAATTTTTCCTGGGAATTTGTCCTATGAACATACTTTCATATATACGTACATAGGTATACATGAATAAAAGGAAATAAATATTTATCTGCAGAGAAGAGGGTAACTAAATCATGGCATTTTAAAAAATATGAATTAAATCTCTATGTTCTGATATGAAAAGATTTCCAATAACAATAAGTAAAAAAAGTAGGTACAAAAAAGTATCTTTAGCATGTCCACATATATGTGTATGTAGTTTTAAAAGATATATACATATTTGGGTTATATACATAAAACAATTCTGGAAATACATATTAGAAATTACTGGGTGGTCAGTGCCAACAGCTATTTCAGATGTTTTGATTGAACACCTTGCTAACTTTGATTTTCATAAAATTATGCATGGACAAAGGACAAATCAATTACATCTATAATGTTTAGGAATCAAAATGATACCCCAACACCTTCCTCCTGATGGCTTCCCTATTTTAAACAATATTTATTATGGCAAAATTCCAAGGAAAGAATTTGCATAATCTTTAGGAGTTTGTTGTAAGAAGGATCAACAATTATATAATTTTAGGGAGAAAAAAGTGCTGTATGTTACTGGTAACTTCCTTTTACTAAAGCTGCACTCAGGTTGTCTTTTCCAGATTCCTACTGGCATCTCAGAACTGGTAGGGCCACATAGTTATTTAAGTATCTGCCATTCCCTCTTCATGTTCATAAGAGCAGAGAAAAAATCACTCATTTGTGGTGCCTCCGACCTGAGAGAATTGAAAGTTGCAATGAGTTATTTAATATTATTTCTATATTCTCTCACTTTTGTTGGTCTGACCAAATTATACGGGGAGATATTTAGGGCCACCTATTATAAAAAATGGAACAGCAGAAAATATCTTACAATTGTTTTACACTATAAAACAGCTTAATGAAAACATGAATTGAATAAATCAAGAACTCTCAGATAAAATGATCAAATAACAGACTGATATTTTGAAAAGAGAGAAATTTTGTAGTCCTAAAGGAAAAAATGAGGATCAAAACAATATTAATACACAAATAATGAAGTGATAATAAATGGTAAAAGATGTGATAAATGCAGGTAAAAACTACATTACTAAAAGAGATCATCACAGTGAAACAGAATGAAAAGGCCAAAGATTGAAGCAATTAGAGAGGAGCTAATAGATAAGGGAGATAAAGAGAATCTAAGTATAACTGATGTTCTTGAAGAAGAGAACCCAAAAATGTAAGAACATTTTTATTCAAAGATATAATTCAAGAAATATCCCTGAAATGAACCAAAAACTGAATCTGCAGAACAGCTCCAAGAAAATTTGATATAGAACATTCAATTCAGAGACAAACTAATGAGCTTCAATAATAAAGATTTCTTCTTTTCAGGCATCTAGGATTTATAGGTAAACCACCGGCAAGGGAGAGAATTTAGGCTGGCTTCTGATTCTCCATGGCAATACTCAGCGCCAGAAAGCAAAGAGTAGTAGTAGCCAGTCTCCAAGATGGCCTTCAATGATCCTGCCTACTGGTATGCACACCCTTGTGTAGTCTCCTCATTTCACCAGGGTTGGTCTGTGTGACCAACAGACTCCTACAGAAGTGATGCTATGTCACTTCCAAGACTTGGTTCTACAAGCCCTGCAGCTTCCGTCCTGGTTGCATGCTCTCTCTTGGAGCACTCATTCTGAGGTAAGCCAGCTGCTATACGAAGGTCAACTCTACGAGGAACTAAAGTTTTCTGCCAACAACAGTGAGGAACGGCCTCCTAACCACAATCACATGAGTGAACCATTTTGGAAGTAAATCCTCTAGGCTCTGTCAACCCTTGAGATGACTACAGACCTAGCCCACAGCCTGATGCAATATCATGAGAGATCTTGAGCCAGAACCACACAGCTAAGCCGCTCCCAGATTCCTGACCCTCAGAAACTGTGTATGATAACAAAGGTTTGTTGTAAGTGGCTAAAATTTCGAGTAATTTGTTACCCAGAGATGGATAATTAAAACAATCCTCAAAAAGGGAAATAGAATGTGACCCAAGAATAATAGATTCAGACAAGATGTTATTCAAGAATAAAAGTAACAAGTAGCTATTTTCATAAAGGAAAAATGTTGGGCAATGCAGGATCCATTAAAAGAACTACTCGTTAAGAAAAATCAGCCAATTAAGAGATTAAAGTAAAGAATTCAAAAACAGAGAAACTGTGGCGAAAAATCTGGCAGTGAGTATTGACTCTGTTAAAATGTAGAAATGACACTAAACTAGCATGGAAATTTTGCTCTGGACTGGAAAATAAACGTTAAAAATCATACAATGGTGGCTGGCCCTGTGGCATAGTGGTTAAGCTCAGCATGCTCCACTTCTGTGGCCCGGGTTCGCAGATTCAGATCCCAGGCAGGGACCTACACCACTCATCAGCCATGCTATGGCACCGACCCACATATAAAGTAGAGGAAATTTGGCACACATGTTAGCTCAGTGCTAATTTTCCTCAAGGCAGAAAAGAGGAAGAGTGCCAACAGATGTTAGCTCAAGGCTAATCTTCCTCAAGCAAGAAAAGAGGAAGACTGGCAACAGATGTTAGCTCAGGGCTAATCTTCCTCAAGCAAGAAAAGAGGAAGATTGGCAACAGATGTTAGCTCAGGGCTAATCTTCCTCAAGCAAGAAAAGAGGAAGATTGGCAACAGATGTTAGCTCAGGGCTAATCTTCCTCAAGCAAGAAAAGAGGAAGATTGGCAACAGATGTTAGTTCAGGGCTATTCTTTCTCAGCAAAAAAAAAAAAAAAAAATCATACAATTTTTTTTTCAACTGCATAAACTATAAAAACAGTGTAAATAACAAACCACATTGGGAGAAATTACAGGAATGCTAAGGTCTTTCATCTTTTCCTAGCAGGATGCTAATTACTATTAGCTAAGATGTAAAGATTTTATTACAAAATAAACACAACTCCAACCTCTTTGTATTTTTCATAAATTCTTTAACTTAAGAGGAACCTTTTAGAAAATATTATCTCTAGCAAAGAACTCTGTCCTGATTTTGAATTTCAACAATTCCTTTAGTTGCACTTGTTTCTTTTCTTATATCGTATATTTGAATTAAATTATAGTTAGAAATAGGACTTATATTATTATCCCATTTGTAGAGAAACTTATCTTTCACTCTTCTTCCTTCCTTACACTGAAAAATGTCTTAAGTGAGGGTCACTACTGTGTAATTTCTTAAGGATAGAATTTGATGATTTTTTCAGTTTCCTTTTTGTACTTTTCTGCATTGCATAAATTCTTTGTCATCTGCATTTATTGATTTTATAATAATAATTGAGTAATTTTAATAATTATTAAGATAAAATACTAGAAGCAAATACGACAATACATTTAGTGATTTATTCTAGATGGTGGGAATATTTATGGTTGTGATTTTCTTCTCTTTACTTTTCTGTATTTCAAAATGTGAATGAATAAAAAATGTTTTTGTTAAAGAGCAACAAGTTTCCAAAAGATTTTCTATAAAATATGTGTAACTATTGATATATTTACTTTTTACATACATTTAATTGCTTTATTGGTTATAGAAGCAACATATGCTCATTCTTAAAAACATGTAAACAATGTAAAACATAAACATGTAAAAAAAATTTAAATGTAAAGAAAGGGATGTAAACAATCACCATAGTCTCTATTCCAAAACACAGCGGTAGGCCCTGTGAATAAGCAATTTCTTCTGGTTTCTTACTGTATATATAATCGACTAGGAGGAACGTCCTCCTCGAGGAGGATAGTGATGTTTGCTCACTGCTGTATCTCCCGTGCCCAGAACGGTGTCTGCGCAGATCCGCCACTCAACTAACACTTCTTACATTGATTAACAAACGGTGTTGAGATAATGTAGTAGTTACGATTTGTGTTTCCCTTTATTCAGCTACTTCATATAATAAACTGTTCCTCACATGATTAAACATTTTTCTTAAACATTTCACGTCTGCTAAAAGTCCATCATATGGAGTCTTTATTTAACTATTTCCCTCTTGTTGCATAGTTAAATTATTTTCTAAAATCTCACTTTTATAGAAGTTCAAGGAACTGCCTTATACATAAATTTGTCTGTATATCCATGTCTGATTATTTCCTCAGAAGAGATTCTAAAATGTATAATTACTAGACCAATGAGTATGAATATTTTTACGGTAGTATGATTTAATAATTTATAATGGTAATAAAAACATAGTTACAACTAACATTTATTGAGTGCTTGCTCTCTAGCAGACACTTGACTAAGAACTTCAGCTACATTGTCTCTGAGCTAACGCAGTGACCCTAGAACGTGAGTCCTATCACTATTCCCATTTTTCAGATAAGAAAACCTAGGCTGAGAGAGTAACTTTCCTACAGTCACACAACTAGTAAGCAGTGGAGTCAGGATTGGAAACAAGGCAAGACCACCCCAGGGAAGTTTGGGAGTCAGTTTGCTCAGGTTTGTATCTCACTTCCACCATTTACTAGCTGTGGGATCTGTGCAATTACTTAATCTCTTTGGCTTTGGTTTTCCGTAAAATGGAGTTAATAATAGTACCTTCTATAGTGAGAATTAAATGAGATAATGTAAATAAAACTCTTACCAGTGCTGATACATAAGAAGAGCTCAACACAAGTTAGCTACACAATTGCTATCTTGTTACTTATAAAGCTCTGAACATACCTTGCATATTTTCTATAAAACCCTCACACATTACATTCCCACCAGGAATGTTGACAGATTTATGTAGCTGCAGATTATACTGGGTTCCAAGAGTGCCAAGAAAAACAGTACACCAAACAGATGACCTACATACAGCAGAACCCACTTCCCGTTGCTTACACATCATATATGCATCCTACAGGTGTTATCTGGATTTTCCACACTAAGCTTCCTTTCTATTCTTTGCCATGGTTTTCATTTTGGAAAGAGGAATGTAAATAAGCGAAGTGGAGAGAACTGACAGAATAATTTTGGTATAAATCAAACTCTTGGAGACGGCCCCGTGGCTTAGCGGTTAAGTGTGCGCACTCCGCTACTGGTGGCCCAGGTTCGGATTCCGGGCACACACCAATGCACCGCTTGTCCGGCCATGCTGAGGCGGCGTCCCACATACAGCAACTAGAAGGATGTGCAACTATGACATACAACTATCTACTGGGGCTTTGGGGAGAAAAAGGGAAAAAAAGGAGGAGGATTGGCAATAGATGTTAGCTCAGGGCCGGTCTTCCTCACACACACAAAAAACCAAACTCTTAAAATTAATTTGATAAACCTCTGGTTAAAGAGGACAAAACTGAGGTTGTTTGAAATTATAGATAATTTCATCATTAGCCCATGATTTTTTTTTTCTAAATATACAAGGAGCTAGAGGAAAAGAAAGCAGAAAAAATTGGGTACTCTCGAGACTCTGCTTGATATTTGAAACCCTAATAAAGTAGAGACATTATTTAATTTTTCTGTTGTTATTTATTTCATTCAATTTTTCTCATCCTTATTGCAGCAAACCCACATGTTTCATTGTTATAATCAAGATATTCACATAATTTGTGATCGATTGACTATAACGATCTCAAGAATTTAAAAAGTGTAATTTATTCAAAGTCTACAAAACTTTATGATGAAAGTGTACAAGGTAGAAAACTGGATGAACACTTTCAACAAATTATGGAAATTATAGAAATTAAAATAAATGTAAAAAATCAAATAATTTCTATATTTTCCAAAAAAAGTTATTTCTTTTAAAATAGTCAAAGATTTATTGCAATTAAAGGCAAAATACAAACTAAAGAATATCACAATTTTAAATCAAAATTATTTTTAAATGCTAAATTTTATTTAATTTTGAAAATTTAATTACATTGTATTAATTTTTCAAATTAAGCATAATTCTAGCATTTACTGTCCATCTAGTTGTCAACATAAAAACTCATTATCCCAGGCTAGCCCCAGTGGCCTAGTGGTTAAGTTCAGTGTGCTCCACTTCAGCGGCCCAGGTTCAGTTCCTGAGCGCTGACGTACACCACTCATCTGTCAATGGCCATGCTGTGGCAGCGACTCACACACACACAAAAAAGAGGAAGACTGGCAATAGATGTTAGCTCACGGCGAGTCTTCCTCAGCAAAAAAAAAATCATTATACCACTTCAGTACGTTCAGACATATATATGCACATTTAAGAGTAACATGGATTGTTCAACCTCATTTGCCACTGTTCTAAATACCATGTTATTCTCAAGTACCTTCAGAGGTACTCACAATTTGCAACACAAAGAAATGCAAGAAAATGGTAGCTCCTCACTAACTGGCGAATGACACTTCCATTACGCAAGGATTTACACATTCATGCTATCAGCCAGGAAGGATTTGACAATTTGTCCTTTCCATTACCTAGGCATTCCTGCCTTGCAAATCCTCCTCACACTGTAAGGCAATGTATTTTTCTGACATTTGCAGCAGTACACCCCTAAACCTTCACATTTGGTTACAGGTGGCCTTTAGTTTCAATGAAATGAGGCAGGAGATGTGGAGAAGCTTTTCCCTGGGGCCTGAATGTTAGCCACTGGAGTAAACATTTAGGGTCACAGGTCATTCTGTGCCAGCATGCACATTATAACGATAAAGGTGCTCAGGCAGTTGGGGCTGCCATCACAGAATACCATAGGCTCTGGCTTCAAAAACAAACATTGATTTCTCACAGTTCTAGAGGCTGGAGATCCGAGATCAGGGTTCCAGCACGGCCAGGTTCTTGGTGATGGCTTCTTCCCAGATATGCATTCCTTTGTGCATGCACGAAGAGAGAGAGAAAGAGAGAGATCCCGTGTCTCCTCTTTTTATAAGGGCATTTTCATGAGGGCCTCATGATGGGATTACCTAATTACCTCCCAAAGGCCTGACCTCCAAATACCATCACATTGAGGGTTAGGGCTTCAATATATGAATTTGGGAGGGACACAAACGTTCAGTCCTTAGCAGGTATCCATGTGTTCTCTAATACATTTATTTTGTGGCTGTCTCTGTGATATGCGTGGCCCTCTACAGTGTGGGGCCCAGAGCAGTGGTCCCTCTTGCCCAGGTTCAAGAGCAGAACTACTGCAAGGAAGTGAGTATTGCTCCCATTTTCAGAGACTCTGTCCAGAACACTCAAGTTGAGGTTCGTACTGTTAGGGTCCTGGCACAGGGCCATTTAAAATTCACAGTAGGTCGTCAAGGGCAGGCATTCCTTCAGAGGCCAGAATCCCAAGTGGCATTTCGAAGGGGCCAGCTCTTTCATTCACAATAATAGCAACTCAAGGAGCAGGGGGCCCCAGACCAGCTGGCTGGTTCAGGACAGACTGCAGGGCCAGCTCCTCAAAGGCCCTACTTCCCCTTTTGATTTAGGGTCAGAGCCAGCTCCTTGCTCTCACATCTTATTCAGGGGCCCTGCTGCATTACTTGCACCTGGCCCTTGGTTAGGACCACCCCAGTCCAAATCTATGAATCCACTGAAATTTTAAACCTCAGGTAGAAAACTTGGGAAGCAAGGATTGAAGTATTTGTCTCTCCCTTCCCAGAAGCCCCCTGGGATCCTGATGTAAATGTCTTCCCTCAACTTCTCAGCTCAGAAGCTGGCTTTAAACTAACTGCCGCTTTTTACCTTTCTTCTGGGCATCGCCCATGCCCTCCTAGTAAAGGAAAGGCATAATGATCTGCTCAGAGGTCTACTACTCTACCAGTACAAGGAGGGAGTGGCAACATCTTTTGCAAAAGAAAAGAGAGAAAATATTCATGTCATCCCTTCTAGGGCATAAATTTGGCAGATAATCGCATTAGGTAAGTCAACAAAACCCTAATTTATGTACTTGGAATTCAGTGGAACTCTTCAAACAGTGTGATTACAAATTATCATAGTAATTTGTTACATTAGTAATTGAATACGTTTTATCTAGTTGGTGTTCCAGGGGAACATGTATCTCTGTTGCTTGTCAAGAGTATCACCTTGGTAGTTTATTAGTGGTTATTCTTGATTAATTCCAGTGTTGTACATTGAACGCTTGTCAAGATTCTGGATTTCACCACAGAGAGGTACATCTTTAAAGATGAGTATAAAATTTCTCAATGCTTTTAGACAGAGAAGATAAAATGTCAGTGTTTTTATTTCTTTTATGTGCAGCTAGCACGTATAAAAAGGAAATTTTTACTGCTTAGGATATGGACTTTATGCAATCACACTATAGAAAACATTAAAATTATTTTTATTACCCATATTTATTTTTTTCTGACTACAAAATTAATACTATCTACAGAAAACTTGGCAAATATAGAAAAGCACAAAGAGAAAAACTAAAAATCACCCGTATTTCTTCATCCAGATTTAAACCCGTTCACATTTTGATGTAAGACCTGAGTATTTTTTCGGCACATATGTATGTATATCATTTATTTTAAAAACTGGGTTCTTAGCATACATTCAGTTTTATAGTTTGATGTCTTCACTTAACATATTGCAAATTTTCTTCATGTTATTCAATATTCTTCTGTGATGTTTTTTAATGGCTGGAGAAGATCATACCATATGGCTATACTCTAACCAAACTCTTATTTTTAGACATTTTAAGTTATTTCTTGTGTTTTACTATTATTTACTTCAAGCAGATTTCTAAAACTAGAATTTTTGGGTAAAAGTGTCTACATGTGTCACAGACTCATGATACCTACTACAAATTGCACACAGCCACCACTCCCTCATCTCACCCCACATTTGCACTAAAGTCCATTTACACTCTCACTAGAAATGCATACAACAGCCTGTTCCCAGCACCTTCCACCATGGGGCATTACATGTTTTTAGGTATTACCAATTTCTTTAATTACTAGAGAAGGTGTTTTTTTCATATATTTAATTGCCTATTATGCACTTTACCTATTTTTTAACTGGAGTATTCAGATTTCTTAATGATTTTTTAACTTTGATAAAATAAATATTAAGATAATTATCCTTGTCATATGTTTGCAAACGTTTTCCCAGTTTGTCATTTTCCCCTGTAATTCTGTTTGACAGTTTTTTGACATACAGACGTTTTAAATTATTTATGTTGTCAACTTCATCAATCATTTTCCTTATGTTTTTTTTCCTTTGTGAAGGAAACAAAAAAATTCCTTTTATGTAATTACACAAGAGAGTTCACTTGGTTAAAATTCATCCAGCACACTTACGATTTGTGCACTTTTCCATATGTATGTCATATCTCAATAGAATTTACCAAAAATAGTAAAGATATTTTCTAGCCTATATATATGTATGTGTGTGCGCACGCGTGCGTGCGCACACACACACCCACACATATATTCTCCTGGTTATTTTGTTACTTCATTTTTAAATTCTTTAATCCATTAGAGTATGTTATTATGAAGAGAAATAATTAAATGTATTTTTCCAAATTGTCAACTAGTTTTGGCAAAATCACTTTTCTTTGAATATGGATAGATTAATACCTTTTTCCCCCCTGAACTTCAGCATCCACATTTGCAAAATGAAGATGGATTGATCTCTTGGCTTTTCTCTGTGTCTAAAGTTCTATGATTTAGTAACATAGATGTCATAAAATAACATGTGCTGATTTAAAACCACATGAGAAGAAAACCCTGAAACCAAATATACCAACCAGGCACTTCATCTAACAAGTCCATACAGACTTAAATAACTAACCTATTAATCACAGTTGTGTTCATACAAGTAAAGTTCAGGACACTAAAACAGATGAAAATGAAGGTAGAAAGCTGTTTCTTCTAGACTTGTAAGGTAAATAGTCCAGGGAAGAAATTATCAGAAGATGAAATCTAGCCACATCAGCAGCAGAGTGGTTCTTTATCCTGTGGCTGAGCTGGGAGCATGACAGCACCTCTGGTAATGGGATATCCATTTGGCCTCATGGTTCCTACACATCCGTTTATCCTTCCATCAGCTCCTGATGTGGATCTTGGAAGCATTGCAGACTTTGACCTAGTTGGGTACAGACTCTGGAAACTGTATTACCATTACCATGTTTACAGAATTCAAACATCATTTGCCCTTGAACTCCTCCAGGAATTGACACATTCAGTGAGTAAATTTGGGGACTGAAGTTTTTAATTCCAGAAACTGGACCTAATGGGGTTTGGCATAGAAGCAAACAGGAGGTAATTCTGCCCATTATCACTGAATCGCTATTCTTTCCAATGCTTCTGAAGGTCTCCTAGTTGAAGGAGCATGTATTGCCATCACCTAGCCTCGCACAAGTGTTCTGTGACCTTTTGTTCCTGCTGGTCACTATCATGACCACCTACTGCCTCCTAGAGTAGTTGCTAGGGATCCTGCCAATTCATGGAGGCACCTGGGCTCCCTCATAACTACAGAACACCTCCCACCGTGGTAACTTGAGGTTCTCTGTTAACTCGTTGGTCCCTAGAACCTGGGGCTTCATGAAAGCAGTATACTCCCCTATGACCCAACACCCAGGTGCTCCAGCAATTCTGGATACCAATGTTCATTAAAGACTCATACAGCCCGTATCATTATTGACAAGACAACCCTTATTTATTACAAGGGGCAGGAGTCAGTGATGAATTCCACTTTGCATTTGCTATCGCGGACAGACTGCCATTATCAACCAACATTGGCTTCTGTCTCTTTAATCTCAGGACATTTGTGAAAACTCTATCATGCCTGGGTCTGCACCTCTGCCAGTCTCATTTTGAGTAACAGAAGTCAGGAGTGAAAACATGAAAACTGCCTTCCACATCAGTACTGACCATTCAAACATAATCATGTCATTTTGACTATATTACACTCCAACGATCTTATAATGCATTTCATTTTCTACTAAAGTGAGGCCTGATAATCCACTCCAAGAGCACAGAAAACTTCTCTGTCTTGTTGCCTAATTTATCCCCAATGTCTATAATAGTATTGATCACACATTTATTGAAAAAAAGAGTATTTTAAAATTTATTTATTTTTTGAATAGGTAATACATGCACATATTACAAAATTCAAAAGACACGAAAGTATGTACAGTGAAAACTTAGTTTTCCTCCCATGGTCTTGTAGCTCCCCAACTCCCCTCCTCAGAAACAATAAGTATTATCAGTGTTTTTCTATCTCTTTCCAGAAATAATCATACGCATATACACACATATATATTTCACACAAATGATGGTATATGATAGACAGGGTTCTGCATCTTGCTTTCTTCAATTAACAAAATATTCTTGATATATTATTATTTCACAAACACAAATATATTAATATTTCATAAAAAACTGCCTCAATTAAAGACATTTTGGTTTTCTCACCTAGCCAATAAGAGAACTAAATTAAAACAGTTTTTGCCTTCCAATGAGAATTTTATAAATTATAAGTATGATTTTTTAAAGATTGAGTTTTTTAAAAGAAGGCAATAAGAATTAATCCAGAAATTCAATGTCTTCCTGGATTGAAGTGTACCCTATAATTCAAAATTCTTCCAGAATGCCCAGGTTTCAGATGGATTCAAGCAAGTCCTTTCAAAGATCCAAGAGTGTGTAAGAGAGGGAAGTTCTCTCTCCCTCTGAAGTTGTGAGTGCTATATGTAGAAAGTGCCTTCCTAAAATAAAGCCAAACTGAGGAAAAGCAGAGCCAAACAGGCTACTTGAGTCAGGACGTGATCATTTGAACCTCTGGATTCAGCTATACCTGAAGCAGGATTGGGACTAGGGTAAGGCAAGTGAGGCACTCATCTTTGGAGCAAAATTTAAGAGGATGCAAAAAAAGCTCAGTAATCAAAAAATTGTATTTTAAATAATACTTTTAAATATCAACATTAATATAAAAAAATCCATGATGAAAAAAATGTCAAACTTTTTAATAAAAATAGGATCCTACTCTGCACTTGTATGACCTACCTCACTCACCTTCCTCTAACCCCAGCTCTGAGACATCCTGGTTACGTGAGCAGATAAATTCTCTACACTTTTTTTTTCACCCAGGTTAATTTTAGTCCTGCGATTTCCAACAAAAAGAGTCCTAAGCCATCACTTCACAGTGTTATTGTAAGCAGTGCATGATTAACACACGTATAGCGCGTAGCAAATTCTTTGTGCACATATAAGTGTTGTTTTGCGGCTGTTGTTATTCACCGAAATGTCACCTCACCTCGCCTCCCATCCTGAAATACTCCAAATTCCTACACAAATTTGCAGATATCTTCAAAATTGTAAAAACAGTCCTGTCTACACGGGTCCTAGAGGAGGACCCAGGTGCTGTGCTCGGAATCTGCTGCAGTGTGAGTACCAAGTTCAAGCTGCCCGAGAGCTGCTCCAGCCAACGACCGAGTGCGGGAGGGAAACAAGGGCAGGCTCCTTCCTCACCCGGTGATGCTGGCCTGAGCACTCCCCAGCGGCCTTGCTGAAACTTTTAGAACTGCACTGCAGTCTAGGACTCTACCTACCCACCCTCCCTTCCTTCCCTCTCTCCTTGACAGGGGTCAGATGCGTGTTGTGGTCTGAGGCCCTCTGAGCCTCTTCTGTTCCCTCTTTCTCCATTTTCCCTCACAGGCATTTTCCCCAAGAATTCTTGCATTTTGATTCCCATCTTGATGTTGGCTTCTTGAAGGACTTGAACTAACGCAGGTCATAATCTGTCTTTCCATTCCTGTGTGCACATTTCTCCCTAAATGACTCAGGCCAAGCAAAACTACCAGACTTGTTAAATACACACACACACACACACACACACACACACACACTCAGAACCAAAGGCCAAAACTCCTTGGCCTTGAGGTCAGCCTTAAAGACTTGGCATCATAACTCAGTGGAAATCAGGCTGTGGCTGAAACAGAGTGCTACTAAAAACCACAAGCACAGGCAGATTATCAAGAAGCTGAATCATGGACAATTGTTCCTCCTCCTCCTTTTTTTTTTGGACATAATTTATTTAAATTAGTTAAGAAATAGGAATGACACCAGTATTTTCTAGCTTCATTTTCTAAAACACCTATATTCCTGGCACCCCAAAATTGGGCTTCTGGCCCATAAATCATAGTTGCCATTCCCCACCACTCATCACCGCTTACTCAGGCACCACACAGGAACCATGTAGGTCAAACATGTTGCCATCACTTACTTTCCTTTGGATCAGCAGGTCCTCTTGGAAAACAAAAATACAGAGTTCTTATGTCTTCAAGAGTTGTTTTACAGTATCTACACTGACCAGCTCCCATTCAGGAGAAAGGCTCTGGCAGTGAACCAGACTGCTGCCTGTCGAGCCCACCAGAGTGTATGAATACCCAGGAACTTCAGGCCACATCTCCACCAGTGGGTCACCAGGCATTCTTTAAGACATAACCCACCCACAAGAGATATCCAGTGACTCCTGATCCACCACAATGAGAGAAAGTTTGCATGTCACAACATGCCAGGTCTGCGCCATGCCAGAAATCTCACTAGTATCAAAAGCCTCCTTCTTAACCTGGAGCAGGCATGCGGGACTGTATTTACTGGTGTTATGATGTTGCCTTTGTTCCAAGGTCATGATGACATAGCAATTGTAGATACTGTTTTATTTTAAATTTTTTTTATTATTATTTTTTTCCCCAAAGCCCCAGCAGATAGTTGTATGTCATAGTTGCACATCCTTCTAGTTGCTGTATGTGGGACGCGGCCTCAGCATGGCCGGAGAAGTGGTGCGTCGGTGCACGCCGGGGATCCGAACTTGGGCCTCCAGTAGCGGAGCGCATGCACTTAACCACTAAGCCACGGGGCTGGCCCTATACTGTTTTAATAATAGTTCATTTTCCTAGGTACTGGGAATCTCCTTCCCATAGCAATCCATACTACTATGCTAGAAGCTAATAATTATTGCTTCTGGAGAAATTCTAGATGACTGACAGTGCCTAAGGAAAAAGCATTTATCTTTATATCCTCTTATAGATACTGAAGTTGGAGCCATATAACTACATTACCCACTCAACAAACAAAATGTAAAATAAAATAGATTATCGTGCTGTTCCTATAGGAATTTTCAATGGTCTTACCAGAATCAAATCAAGATTCACAATTCACCCAACTCGGGAAAATACTTATCTTAGTCTATTTGGGCTGCTATAACAGAAATAACATAGCCTGGGGGGCTTCAACAACAAACCTTTAATTCTCACAGTTGTGGAGGTTGGGAAGTCCAAAATCAAGGTACCAGCAGATTCAGTTATCTGGTGAGAGCTTGCTTCCTAGTGCATAGATGGCCTTCTTCTCACTGCATCTTCACATGGTGGAAGGGGCTATGGAGCTCTCTGTGGTCCATTTCATAGAGGCACTAATCTCATTCATGAGGGCTCAACCCTCATGACCTAATCACCTCCCAAAGGCCCCATCTCCAAATACCATCACATTAGGGGTTAGGATTTCAACACATGAATTTGGGGGGAACACAAACATTCAGTCTATAGCAATACCATTCTTCAGTCTCTAGGTATCTCTCTGGCACAACACTTTTACAACGATATTTTCGTTATATCACTGGCTACAAAAACACCTGGGTCTCCCTCCTTCACATCCCTGAGTCCTGCTCATAATGCCATCCATTTCTCCATTAAAAACATGGTCTTTCAATAAAACTATGGAGTCTATCCTTCATATCTCATAACACTTTCTTCCACAAGGCTGTCCAAGACTGACAATTCCCCAGCTGGTCCCAATTACTCTGTATTCACCTTCCAGCACGCTGAGACAAGGTAAAAATTTCCTGTAGATCAGCATAAATACGTAAAGACAGAGACTCTTTGACACTTTAGGTGGAACTTTTAAATCTCAATAAATTGAATACAAAATCATGTACATACATGCACTTATTATTTTTTCTAGTGAGGGTCCATAACTTTAATCAAATTCTCCAAGTGATTGATAACCACCAAAACAACCCTTAAGAACCATGTAGCAGATGCTGTAGGTGCCTGGCTCATATTCGCTCAGCATTTACTGTTCCCAAATTTCCTGTGAGTGAGAACCAATGACTGACTGCCTGCCTGAGGGCTTTCTCCAGCTGCAGGAGTGCTAGACCCCTAAAGGACAGATGGGGAATGCTGGGGAGTTAACGGTCCCAGGAGCAGCCTTTAGCCATTGACAGATGGGGGCTGGTGAATAAACGTCTTAGCTCCTCACCCCTCAGATGGGACAACTCCAAGACTTACTCTACATAATCTTCCAGGATCTCCCATTGGGACTGACCCATTATCCACAGTCAATCTGCTCATCAACATGCCTTCTATTGTCTTTCTTCCATGGTTGTCTCAATTCCCCATTTTACTACTTCCTGAGATCACCCTCTCAATAGAAACCTGCACTCAAATCCGTACCTCAAGGTCAGCCAAGTCAAACCATTACCCCATTGATTCCCATAGAGATAAGCCATTCTGGCTATCACTCGGGTCATCTACACTCTAACCAACCAAGACTAAAATCAGAATGCCTGCTAAATGGGCCCAGTTCTATATCCCACCTTGGGAACCTACCTGTGTTTCACTGATCCCTCCTGTAACCGTTACATAGACCCTACTTTGTATTCAACCTCACTACACTCCATACCACACTAGAGGTAGCTTATGGAGAAAATACATTACTCTTCCTAATATTTTAGGCCTCTATGCCCAGCATCACTACTTAAAAATTCTTAGCAGCTCTTTGGGGCCTGAGGGGAAAAATAAAAGGAATGAAAAAGGAGCTGACCTAGGATATCAGGAGGCTAAATATTTATTTCCTCTTTCCGTTGAAGATTACACCTACTTTGGTTTATTTGTTTTTGACTTGAATCCATACCCCTCATTCTTGCTGCCTTTACTTGGCTATCACTCTTCTTAAGGGATTAATTGGAGTCTTAGTAGTGTTCTAAGAAGTCGGCCCCTGGAATCCATAGGCACGTCTTTTGGCAGATGGCTTTTAGCAGTTCTGTAGCCCAAACCTAATTATCCACTTTGAGTTGTCATCTGAGTTTCTATTTGAGTTGCCCATGTTTGTCCATTTGATTCTTCTCCTGTCCATTAAGCAATTTTAGTGCATGACAGAGCATCTACACAAAAAGAATGTCAGGAAGCCAGCAGCCATTTGTTGAGAGGCATACGGGATATGCTGGGACTAGTCACCAGAAGTCTACTTTTTTCCTTAATCAAGCAAGTGGGAAATGTATAATATTGGAATAAGGAACACATCTACAGGGCACAGTCTGGATAATTCCTATCATGTTAACCTTAGAGTCCAACATATGCACTGAATGCATTTCTACTTTGTCAAGCCAGAGTGTACTTAATCTCTATTGGAATAACACAAAAACGCAAATGCTATAAATTGGAGCTACCTAAATACTTTTTGAATAAATACATGTTAAATATGTTTAAATGTTATTTCCTCAGTTTTCTTGTTTCTACAAAAGGTCAACTGCCCCCCCACTCCTACCCTGCATCTCTGCCAAATCTGAAGTGTCTGACTCACTGACACAACAGAAATTAATCTCTTCTCAGTGATACTCCCTATATTCCTTCTTTGCTTAGCAACAGCAGCAGGGAATTAGAAAAAAACAAACAAGCAAAAATCAGCCACTGTTTATTTTTATATACAATAAGGTTTACATAAAAGTGAAATCACAATGCTCAGCAGTGACAAAAACATTTTTTGGGTGTGTGTGAGGACGACTAGCCCTGAGCCAACATCCGATGCCAATCCTCCCTCACTTTTTTTTTTTCTTGAGGAAGACTGGCCCTGGGCTAACACCCGTGCCCATCTTCCTCTACTTTATATGGGAGGCCGCCACAGCATGGCTTAACAAGTGGTGCGTCAATGAGCGCCGGGGATCTGAACTGGCAAACCCTGGGCTGCCGAACTGTAGCACGCACACAACTGCTGCGCCACCGGGCCGGCCCCCAAAAACATTTTTTAATGATAAGGAAGACTTCTTAAATCTTTCCAATGCTTTTAAATAAGAAATACTTAACTGACTTTTAAACCTATAAAAGGAGGGACAGGTAAGATCACCTTGACAGCATGTCCATCTACACAATGGTAGATTCCTCCTTTGTCAGAAATTTACATGTTTCCTAGTCCTTTAGAGCTTGAGTTGTGAATTAGGATAATATGTTCTCACTACTAGAAATCAGAAATTAGAAATATCCAATATACCTATGAATGGCTGTCCTAGCCAAGAGGTCACCTGGTGGTCCAAAGAACAGCCTTTCTCTGCCCACTCCCACTGTCCCCGGGCACCCCCTCCACTTCACCTTCCTTTTCTTCTTCACTACTGTTTAGCAGAATGCATGGCTGATAAAGTTTCTGCTCCCCAATTCCAATGTGTGTGTGTCAGCGGGGGGGGGGGGGTCCCATGCCACCAAGCAATTCTCTGACACCAGCTGGGTGTTCTACAATTTAAGTCAATTCTGACAACATCTACCCGAAGATCACATCAGAATCCACAGGTTCAGGGCCCAGTCCTACAAGACACACTTCACCCCCCACCCCACGCCCACTTAAGAGGCCAATGGCAAGCCCAGGTTATCTGACTCACCGGCTGTAGATCGGACCAACCCCCTCCTTGGGTTCATTTAATTTGCTAGAGTGGACTTTATACGTTAACCACAAGTCCAGATTGTTACCTGTGCTTCTGACCAAGTGGCTATAAATAAGAGGATTTCACAATCTCCTCCTTGGGTTTGATTAATTTGCTAGAGCAGCTCACAGAACTCAGGAAACCCTTTGACTGACTAGATAATGGGTTTATTACAAACGATATTAAAGGATACGAATCAACAGCCTGATGAAGAGATACATAAAGCAAAGTCTCGAACAAAGGAACTTCTGTCCCCATGAAGTTTGTGGCCCAGCACAACAGTACATGGAAAAGTTCTGGTTCACCAACCTGGAAGCTCTTCAAACCCCCTCCTTTGGGATTTTTATGAAGGCTTCATTACACAGGTATGATTGATTAAACCATTGGTCATTGGTGATTGATTCAACCTCCAGCCCCTCTCCCCTCCCAGAGGTCAGGGGGTGGGACTGAAAGTTCCAACTCCCTATTTATGGTTGGTTCCCCTGGCAACCAGTCCCCATCTTTAAGGGATTTCCAAAAGTTACCTCACTGACATAAACCCAGTTGTGGTGGAAAGGAGCTTGTTACGAATAACAAGACACCTATTTCACCTTTATGGCTCTGAAGTGTTTTCAGGAACTGAGGACAAGAGACCAAATATTACAACAAGAGATGCTCCCATTGCTCCTATCGTTCAGGAAATTCCAAGCGTTTAGGGAGCAGTGAGCCAGGAACTGTGGATGAAGACCAAATATATAGAAGAAATATATTTTTCTTAGTCATCTGAATAACCATATATATTTCTTATAAGTCAGAATACTACAGTTGATGTTGTGCCAAACCCATTAATAAGGTCGCCAAAGCTGCCTGAGATCCATTGTCCCACGTTCTGCTCTTACTGATTCACCACCCTTGCTACTTACTCTTTCAACTCTAAACAGGGTCCTTCACTCCAACTTTCCACTGCATTCCCACCAGCGTTGATCTATGCTAGATCACTTATCCTTTCCTGAAAGATCTGCCAACTCGCCCTCTCCCTTTAAATGCAAATGTAGTCCCTTCTCCCTAAAACTGCAAACAACACTAGTTCCACATCATAATATATGCAACTTGCCCTTTAACATTCTACGCTCCATTGTTCCTGGGAAGAGAATAAAGTTTGGCAAAGAAGTCTCTATTCTGTGTCTGAGAGAAGTTGCTTGACTGGAGTGCTGATTTAGCCCTGTGAATGCAAGTTCTCATAAAAAGAGTCTTATGAATGACATTTCATTACGTTCTATCAGGAACACCAGGCTAAATGAGTTAGTGGGCTTCCTTGGGAAATTAACTACAACAGCAGCATGGCTGCTATGAGATTTACAACCAATACAAAAAACAAACTAATTCCTCAAAGGAGTGTAATCTAGGTTCCAAAATCTGGATCTCCAGCCAGGTTGTCTCTCTTTCTGGCATCTCCACTTGGATATCCCTCAGGCGCCGAAAACCTAACATTTACACTCTGCTAAACCTGCTTGTTCTCTAGGCCCTATGTAGTTAATAGCACACTTATCCACTGATTGCCCAAACCTAGAAACCTGAGATGGCTTTCATTGTTTCCTGTTCCCACTGCCCACATCCAACAGGGCTCAAATCCTGCTGGTTCTTTCTCCGAAATATCTCCCAAACCTCTCTCACCGCCACAACTTGAGTTCAGACCCCACCAGCTTTTACCGTAACTATGACAATTTATTCAATGACCTCCTTCTTACTCTCTTCAGAGCCATCCTTGGTCCTGCCTCTAGAGTTTCCTTTCCAAAACACAGAGAGGATTATGACAGGCCCTGTTTAAAACAAAAACAAACACTACCACCACACACACACAAACACATTGGATTGCTCTTTCTACTAAATCAAATAACCTGACTTCAGAAGAAGAGAGATTCTTGCCCACTCTGTGTTACACTTAAGCAACTGGTCAGTATATCTAAGGCTTTTGCTGGCAGCAACTGTCCAGAAGTCTCAGATGTGAGCACTTCAAAAGGCCAGGGAACAGACAACTCGAATGCATCTAGTCTTCTCAGTCTTCTTCAGGTGCCCTAGAAAAATCTACAGTGAGCCCCTTCCACTGCTCAAATTAACATACGAAGATGACTGGAAGCCAAAGAGCCAAAGGGAAATATACAGAAAAGTCTACTTCTTGGATTCAAATGGGGACTCCTGCTATAGAAATAACACACTGGCTTTCCTGTCCAATCTCAGATTTCCAAAAACCAGAGATAAATTTTGAATTAAATTGTGGCAGCTCCCCTTAATCACAGTTTTTCTGAGCTCCCCTCTTTCACTGTTTTCCTAATTTGTCTCTTGTTATCTTACTAGATTTTAATGGTTTTAGTTTGAATTAAGTTGTTAAGGAATTCTCCATTTTCTTGTTCAAATATGTTAGAATAGTAATTTAGAATGCCAACCATTTTCTTCCTGATTATAATTCCAAATTGAAGTTTCAGGATTTGGGTTCAAATTTCTTAAAATTTCTTAAAATCTAACTAATTCAGTCAACAAATACGTTTTAAGTCCATATTTAGCACTAAGCACTAAACTAGATGCTGGGGTGACAACAGTACAGACATGTTCCCTGCCCTCATGGAACCTACAGTTGGGTGAGTGGGATAGGTACTAATCAAACAATCAAATAATTAACACATTCAAGTATAAAAATGCAACTATGGCAAGTGTTCTGAAGGAGAGGTGTCTGACAAACTATAATGCTGGAATTTGACTTAATCAGGGGGTCTCTTAGGAGGGGGACACTAGATCTGAAATGGGAAGGATACCTAGGAGATATCCACTTGAGAAGGCCAAGTATTCCAGGCAGAGGGAACAGCATCTGCAAAGTGGCTTAGCTACAGAGGGGAGAGGGAGTATGAGATGAGCTTGGAGAGGTAGGTGAGAGCTAAACTCTTCATAGTCAAGAATTATTATCTTTATCATAAACACAAGTGAAGCCCTTGAAGAGCTTCTCTTTATGGGGAAGGAATGTGGGCTACTGGTTACCATCTAATCAAAGAAAGGGACTTATCCCTTTCTTTGAGTTTTTCTGTTTATTCTGAGTTCCATCTCCGACTCCTGAAATGCCTTGTCAACATGTTAATGCCCCCATGACTCTAGCTTCTTTGCCTATAAACAGTTTACCTCAATGTGTGTCATCTTGAGTCTTGTAGAGATAGTTTATGGAACAATGAGTCATAATTGCTGAGTTCTTTGAACTCCTTGGATGAAAGCTGTTATAGGGCCTATAAATGGGAAGCATTGTTATTACCTATCAGATAGAAAGCTGTCTCCAGCCAAAAAGAAACCAGCAAGATATAAAGTGTACGAGGCTCCATCCACTTCTGTAACATTTAAATTTATAATCTGGGTATAAATTAAATGGGTTTAACACTGGGTAAGCACAGCATCTTTGATCTAAAATGCCCAGAGCACTGTGCAAACATTAAGTCATCCATCCTCAAAATACCCTATGTGTACATCACAAACACCAGCCACTGTAATTCTTTCTTCCTAAGGATTATGATAGAGTTCAGAGTTTAATTTTCATTCTAAAGGTCACCACCAAAGTCAGTGTGACTAACTCCTATATCCCAGGAAGAGGATATAAGCTCCTGGTTTACTCTACTAGTCTGATTTTTTTTCCACCCAAACAAGCAAACAAAAACACCTCAAAGCCAAAATACAAACAAGAGAAATGTGGAGATGAAGGAAGAGTTTAAATAAAACAATCAATAGACTTTTATTCCTAGGTAAATATTTCTTTCTTATCTTTAGTACTGGGCAAATTTAGTACTCTGTGGATTGTTCTGGCCTAAGAATAAAAGTAGAGAAAAGGGACTGAGGATGAGTTCCATAAGGATAGGGACTTTGGGCAAAAGAGGTGAAACAGAGACAGAGATGAAGGGGAAATTTGTAAGTTCACTCCTTTCCTTCCCTTCCAAAGGAAACCTCTAATATTATTGGTATCACCAGAACGGCTTATATTAGGGGTGGCAAGAGGGAGGGAGAGATGAGCAATGTCCAGAGCCAGCTTATCCAGAGCCTGTGAAAATGTTTTCATTTCTTTTAAAATCAGAAGAAATAATGATATGATCCAGCCTGGATTAAATTTGTCTTTATACCAACACAGTCATAAGAGATAATTTTAAATATTTTTTATGGTGGGAGGAATCCACAAAGGAAAATACCTATGGCCCTGAAAGTCAGAATGTGGCCCGGGAAATGCCCTAACTTAGACATTTTAAGAAAACTTGCTCAGGAAATCCTTGATAAGGATTTATTTATTCTATCCAGACACCAGAGAATCTCACAAAAGCAACCAAATGTAATGTTTTTCAAGTGATTCAACAAACCGAAAGGAGCAAAGTAAGTGAAAAACCGTGGAGGATTATCAACAAAGGAAGATGTGGTTTGATTTCTCTATACAGCTAATCTACAGAGCCCAGGAGTGTTCTTTTATTTAAAAGGCTATTGAAGAGATGAGAGGGATGAACCTCATCTGAAAATCCGTAACTACAGCCCCCCTCATGCTGGTTTCTCATCCAAATTTACATTAACTGTGTCCTTTGTGAAACTTAATGCCAAAAATTATTTTAAAAGTTTTCCTGGATTGGTAGAGCCCCTAGGATCCTGGCAGAAGCTAATACAAATCCTCTTCCAAGGAAAGCACTTAAAACCTTCAAATAATTCACACAAAGTTCCACAAACATGAGCTAACAAGAAAAAATAATCCTAAAACATGAAAAAAGAAGCTTAACATAAGCAAGAATCTGCATAAACAAAAAACAAAATGAGATGCACAAAGATTTCAAATCAAGTAATGATTGCACACAATATATATTAAGCTTGTTTAATATGTTTAAAGAAATACAAGAGATATTTGGAAGTATGAGTAGGGAATAAGAAACCAAACAGATATGAAAAAAGATTAAATATCTATAAATGAAAAATATAATTGAAATTAAAATGCATTTGCAGAACTGAATAGTAGATTCAACACAACTGAAGAGCAAAGTTGTTAATAGGCAGATAAAACTGAAAAAAATTACCAGGAATTTAGCTCAGAATATCAAATACATGAAAAACATAAGAGAATAGGATGTGAAGGCTAGAATGAGAAGGTGTAACATACATCTAATTGGCATCTCAGAGGATGATAACAGAGTGTGGGAAAACCAACATTCAACAAGAGTTTGAATATTGAGGTTTTTCCAGCATTGAGGGATGACAGGAATTATCTCAGGTTCAGGAAATTCATTGCTAGATAAATAAAAAGAAATCCCAAAATAGACACATTGTAATCAAATCAAACAGTGAATCAAAGAGAAGATCTTAAAATCAGCCAGATTATCTACAGAGATCATAAGATTGACTCCATTAGAGCAGCAAAGAAAGCCAGAATATAGTGGAATAGTATTTTGAAAGCACCGACAGAAAAGACCAGTAAGCCCCAAATTCTATACCAAGAACTCTACCTTTTAAGAATGAGGGCAAATTAAAGCTAGATACTTTTAGACAAACAGAAACCAAGTTTACCTTAAAGAGATCTTTAGTAAAGGAATTTGTAAAGGACATACTTCTGGAAGAAGGAAAACTATCCTAGAAGCGTTTTGAGATGCAAGAAGAAATGGTGAAAAAGATATGTAGACAAATCTAATAAAACATTGGCTCTATAAAAAAAGGACAATGTATAATTTATCAGATGGACAGAACAAAAACATTGGATTACACTATAAATTAGGAGGGGGATTTGATAGGCGTTAAACCAGTCTAAAAGCCTTGTATTATCCAGGAGAAGTGTAAAGATGTTAATTCTCTTCAGACTTGATTGGATTTTTTAAAAAAGGCCTCCAGGTACAAGAAAAATGACAACAGGACAGAAGACACCACCACCAAACTTTTGGAAACTGGAAAGCAGAGGGACACAAGTTGACGGACTGAATGCACTCAAGAAAGCTGAATTCTAAACCAGCAGTGGTCAAAGTCAACCTGCAAAGAGATTCAGGATTCAGTGGCATCAGGCATATCTGAGAGTGGGATGAGGGTGGGGCTAAAACAGGGCTATTGGTTCAGAGTTAGTTTAACAAGAAGTTAAACGCTGAGATCCCACCCTTACCCTTTCTGCGAGCTGACATAAGATGGGGTGGGTAAAAAGAGCGTCTTGGGACAGGAGATATCACGCAGGGAGAGGGCGGGGATACCGTACTGCGCAGACACGGGTTTATATACCCACGTTGATGGCCCCAGTGCTCTTCCAGCCGTCCCTCCAGAGAGCTGGCCACCCTGGGTTTACATCGAGTGCTGGATATTAGTGGTCTTTTCTAAAAGTAGGTTTACTGGGGTACTCCTTAAATTGACCCCATAGAAAAGTATCACCTACAAGCCCAAAACTTTCAATATGCTTCTTTTTTCTGCCCTATTTTAACCTTTGAGCAGAAAACCACGTATCAGTGGAAATTGGAGGAAAGCAACTAGTATGAAGTGAGAGAGACCAAAACAATGAGAAGAAAGCAATCAGAAGAAATAGATTATTCTTGGATAAGAACATTAAAAAAGGCCATCAATAAAATCCTCAGTTTGGGTCTGTATAAACTTATCTCTTTTGTGTACTCATTTTGGAATCTGCATTATTAGGAATCTTAAAAAAAATGCCGGGTTACTTGCTACGGGTTGATTCATAAACATGGCATAAAACTTAAAATGTATGTATTTATAAATTCATACGCTTAGGGGTAAATAGTTGACTTGGATGGTATTAACCCATAAAATCAATGTTCTGGGGAATATAAGCAGAACTCGAACTTGCTGGGAATCTTCATTTCTTATTATGAACAGCATTGTCAATTTCCGGAAAATATAAAAATTAGCAGTGTCATGTAAGAAAGAAAGTTTCTTGCTTCACATGCCTTCATATTCCAAGCTGGAGAGAGGTGAAAATCCTTTAATTCTTAAGTGTAAGTTAACCTCTGAATGTGATCATAGAATTTTAATAATCTGTGGGTGTGTTGACAAATCCATTACTGCTGAGAAGTCTTTGTAAGGACCGATGCTATATTAACCACAGAGTTATTTATGTCTCTCTATTTACCACCTTCTTGATGGACCAGGAACCACCTTTCTACTGGTTTAGAGGTTATACAATGTGGTCGGCTTGATTTACTAAGACAGGGCAATTCATTTAATGGCTGTGCACTATTTGTTAGCTAGGTTTGAGGACATCAAACAATTAATAATTTGTACATTCCAGAATTAATGAGATTATCTCATGATAGCTTCCAGGAGACATAATTTCAAAGCTGACAACAGCCACAAAGGCTTTTTAAGGTTCATTAAGAAGTTTCACATAATTGAGTGATTTTAGCTTACTGCTTATATGAAATAATGTAGTCACAAACCAAAGTCTAAAGATGACTTCATACAACTTTTTTTCCTTTTTTCCTCATCTTTAATATAATTTTTTAAATAACAATAGTTCCCTAAATAAGATAAACTGATCCTTTAAAAGTTACTTAAATCTTAGACACATTTGGAAAAATTTGTGTTCCGTAATCTAAAGAAGTATAAAACATTAATTTCGTAAAATATACATTTTTAAAAGTACATTCTAAAAAGACATGTTAGGCTATAATGATTTTTGAGTTATTGCATGGATATTTAAATACTTTTTATTAATATAGTCAACATATTAATTAACATATGAATGGAGTATATTCAATTCAACAAATACTAGAGAACCTACTATGGGGCTGTGCTTCCAAGAGTGACAAAGATGAATAATGGGCCTTTTTGGCCTTCTAGAAATATTCAGAGTAAGAGAAGTGATTGATAGGTATGAAAACGCCTACCACAGAAGGAGGCAAAAGGTAGGGACTGTAAAAAGAAAAAGTACCAGAAGGGAAGGGATTAAGATGAAAATCCTTTCGGGTAATTTCTAAAGATTTCCTCTAGTAAGTGGTTGAGAGGACTCCTCAAGGGTGACTTGCATTCTACTGGAGGAGACAGGGTAGCAACTTTATAACAAGTGTGTGCTACTTCAAAGTGATTAATACTAGAAAAATTCTCATAAAACAGTCTGAAATCGATACAAACAACTTTAGCGCTTAATCTTTTCTAATTTTAGAAAGTATAGTGTGGTGAGTAAAAATTTAAGTTTCAAATATTTCATATCTTTAATTACATCCAGTAGAATTCCTGTTTCCTCAACTAACAGGAAGCCCCTAGGGGTAACTGTGGACTCTCCTTACATCAGCCAGGATTCCACTGGAGACAAGTTAAGTCAGGATCGCTGGTGGGGGCTCAGGTGTTAGTATTGTGTATACGTTCTCCGGATAATTTTCACGTGCAGCCAGGGTTGCAAGCCACCAGGGTAGATTGCAGTTGGGCAATTTTGGTCTTCCTGGTAACTGATTTATTTTCTTTGCTGGCTCAAGAAATAATAAGAATTTTCCAATATTATTTTTCATTAGCTTCCACTTTACTAAGTACTCACTATGCGCCAGGCACGGTGCCAAGAATTTTTCTGTGTGCATTATCTCATCTAATTTTCATAGCTACCCCTGAGGCAGGTGCTATTTCTAAGTTACTTGCCCAGTTCCTGCCCCATCTGGAGCCCAAGAACGTACCCACTGTGCTACACTGCTTCTGTCTTCTAATTCACTCCCGATACGGAACTGTTGGGAACACTCGTCTCTCAGCAGTTATAAATAAACGTTATCTAAAAAGAGCAACGGAGAACAAGCGGCAAAATAACACAAGAACAAGTATGGAGGGCACCAGGAGGCAGAAGCGAAGCGACATGGCAGGGTTGATCCGGCGATTCAACAGATCTAATTCCCCGGCCCTCAAGCACCTCTCCCTCCCCAAGCCATTAACCACCCCTGCTTAGCCCTACTTTTCAATCTCACTGGTCCTTATTGGTCAATTTCAGGGCTAGAATAACCTTCAATACAAAGGGGGAAAAAACCCAGTCTGGATATTTCCCAAACCCGTAGCTGCAGTTTAGGGTTTCAGTCATTACTGGAGATGGAGAAAAGCCTTCTCGAGCCTTCTTCTACATCAGCCCATCCGCCTCAATGACATGGGAACAAATGCTGGGGGCTGCCCGGTTGGCTTTCCCCAGAGCCTTAGGTGGGAGACCCCACCCCTGTAGCAAATCGCCAGAGGTGGGACGCGTGGCTGGGGGGGCCCCCGGGGCCCCCACCCCCTACTGCCTCGAGGGGAGGGCGGGGTGAGCGCAGGCGGGATCCCTGCATTAGCGCTCTTCAGGGTCCCCGGCAGGCGGGCGAGTATTGTCCGGTGCCGCGCCCTTAAGGAAGGGCGCAACCGCAGTTGCAGTTGTCTGGAGAGAGGGCTGGCCCGACCCTCGGGCACAAACCCCGATTTAACTGAAGGCACTGAGGCGGGGAGCCAGGCTCAGGCTGGGGGCGAGCGGCTGCGGCGCACGCTAACGCCGAGCGCGGCCGGCCGGGCAGGTCCCTCCCGGGGAGGGTTCCCGGGGCAGCCAGCGCACTGCGCCCGGTTGCCACGGCAACCCCACGCGCCCGGCGGAGCCGGCCCGCGCCCCGGGGCTCGCCGCTACCGGAAGTGACGTGCTTCACCTGCCGAGCGAGGGCGGGGTGGGACGGGGGTGCGGAGGTGCCGCCGCCGCCAGCCAGTCGGGAGCGCGCGAGGAGCCGGGTGACTGAGACCTCGGGTGAGAGCCGCCTACCTGCCGTCGCCGCCCACGGCCGGGCCGCCACCATGGCGCTTCTGCTGCTCTTCGTGCTCCTGTGCGGAGTCGCGGGTGAGTGGGGGCAATTCGGTCCCTTGGGTCTCCACTGCCGGCGCAGCCCTGGGGCGCGGGCTGCCGGCGGCCACCCGGGAACAATGAGCGTGGGGGAGGGGGCGGCGGTGCGGGGGGCTTTGCGCGGGGCTGGTTTGCCGGGCCGGGCGCGCCAGCCGGGAAGGTGGAGCGGCTCGGGAGGGAGCCCTGCGGGGACGTGGGGTGTCCGGGGGGCGTTGGCGGCGCGGGAGACCGAGCCCGGGGATACGGAGCGGCGGTGCAGGGGCTCCCGGGCGCGTGTGGGTGGGCGCGGCGTGCCGGGTGCGCCTGGCGTCGCTCCCAGACTGGTCTTTGCCGCGGGTGCGGGCTCTGCTTTATTTCCTTGCCCTTTCCCTTGTTCGCCGCCGTGTAGAGTCCGTGCAGGGTTACCCCATTTCAAATGCCTGGGGCGGCAAGTTTTCAGGTATCGAGCGGTCCAGGCAGGGAGGCTGAATTACAAACGCCATGGTGAAATGGACACTGAGCTTTTCAGTGCCTCGGATCGTCCAAGCTTCTTCTAGGAAAGAGGCGCTGAACGCACGGGAGCCTGTGAGCCTTCTTGATCTGGTCGGAGAGGCGAGCCCAGGCACGAGCTGTTAACGAGATGGTAACTCGGCGAAGTAGACCGTGAAAAATCAAAAGTAGGTTCCTGCAAAAATGCAGTATTGATTGCCGCAGTCCCGGGGCAGAGTGCAAAGGAGTAATTAGTAATCTCGGTTTTGAGTTTGTAATGAGTTGGTTCATTTTGAAGATAAGATGGGATGACATGTACAGGGTAATTCCCAAAGGATTCGCTAAGTACATTTTTCCACTGCGCCTTTCTCGGGAGGGAAGAAACAGCATTTAAAAAAATGCTTGGACCATTAGAAGGCATAATCGTTTGACACTTAGAAAAACTGATCTGTTTTCATGTCAGTGTTTCAGCCAGCTGATCTTGTTCGTCAGAGTAAGCACTTGTCGCATTTTAGAACCAAATGACTCATTAAAAAAAAATCTATAGGTGGGACCCTAGGAGGCACACTTGGTGTAGCCTCCAGAAGGATAATTTTTTTTTAAGTGCTTTGAAGCAGGATCGAGTGGCCCTTTCTGTTGGGACGGCTCTCTGCTTCCTGTTGAAATGTTAATTCCATTGTTGGATGCCACAGCTGTGAGCATTACTCATGGGATCTACATTCTATTAACAAGTCTAAGTTCAATCTGAGTCTAGAGCACTATCTCCACCTTTTTGATACATATCACTTAGACTTGGCTGAAATTTCCGAAGTAGAGCTTCCGGCAAAGGTGAAGGGTCAGTAACCCGTTTACATGGTAGGTTCCCACCTTTGTTTTGTCAAGGACTGAACTGGAGTTGCAGCTTAGAACGCAGCGTTTGTGTTCTCTATGGAAAAAGATGTTAGCCTACATCTAAGGCAGAAGAGTGGAAGAACATAAACCAGGTAGACGAATTTTTTTTCTGGGGATATCCAGATAATTGTCTGGATTTCATTTTTTCTGGATGCCTCACTTTGGTAGGCACAATTTCAATCAAGGATTTTTTTTTTTCTTTAACAGTTTTATTTATTTATTTATTTTATTTTTTGTGAGGAAGATCAGCCCTGAGCTAACATCCATGCTAATCCTCCTCTTTTTGCTGAGGAAGACCGGCTCTGAGCTAACATCTATTGCCAATCCTCCTCCTTTTTTTTTTCTCCCCCCAAAGCCCGGTAGATAGTTGTATGTCATAGTTGCACATCCTTCTAGTTGCTGTATGTGGGACGCGGCCTCAGCATGGCGGGAGAAGCGGTGCGTCGGTGCGCGCCCGGGATCTGAACCCGGGCTGCCAGTAGCGGAGCGCGCGCACTTAACAGCTAAGCCACGGGGCCGGCCCCTCAATCAAGGATATTTTGATACATATAGAGTCATTCTGCTCATAAAGTGTACACGAGGTTACACTGGGCGTCTTGTTAAAGGACGATTGTCTTGTCTTCAGGTAAACAAGACAGCTATTTTTAATTCCAGTTTTCCAGCTTAGGATGCAACTCAAAAACCATGTAATTGATGTACAGCTTTGAGTATTTCTTCAGATACTTCTCGTCATTTTAGAAATTTATTGCTATGAACTCAGGTTGAGTGCTGACATGAGTGGCTCCTACAAGTTGGCAGAACAAGGTGGAGGCTTGCATATTAAAAATTGCAGTGGGGGCTGGCTCGGGTGCGTAGTAGTTGAGGTCAGCATGCTCTACTTCGCTGGCAGGGGTTCGCATCCCAGGCGTGGACCTACACCACTCGTTAGCCATGCTGTGGCAGCAACCCCCATACAAAATAGAGGAAGATTGGCACAGATGTTAGCTCAGGGCTAATCTTCCTCAAGCAAAAAAAGAAGATTGGCAACAGATGTTAGCTCAGGGCCAATCTTCCTCAGCAAAAAAAAAAAATCAGTGTTATCAGTGATAGATCTTCCTCTAGATCTCTCTTTATGTGGATTGTAAAGAGTTCTGTGGTATACTCTGGTTGCTGGTGGAACTCATTTTGGTGCGTTTTTCTTGCCTGCCTAGTAGCAACTCGTACTACTAGAAATAGTAGTGGCAGTAGTAGTAGAGCAGTAGCAATGGTAGTAAAATTAAAGCCTTGCTTGAGCAGTTATTAAATACCAGGCACTGCTCTAAGGGCTTTATTTCTACTGACTCAGTCTACCCAGCACCCTAGAGGGTGTGTATTATAATGATCCCTGTTGTACAAGTGGGGAAACTGAGGCACAGAGTGGTTATATAACTTAACTTGAAAAGGTCACGAATTTCCTCCTTCATCCTTGCTCTTACCACTATATTATTCTGCCTCTTACACAGCCACTTTCCTCTTTGATTACCTCTAATTGACATTCTAAATTTCTCTCACTGGTTATCTGTCATTTATTAAAAACCACCTGTTGGTTTGACTGTGTGCCAGGTACTGAAGGCTTTTATTATTATCCCTTTAATTTCTTGATCTTAGTTGAATACTTTCGAGCACTACTGTAAGAACACGAGGATCCAGGGCTTAGACTGGTGTTGTAAACTAATGTGGCCCGTGTACCAGAAGCATCAGCATCACCTGGGAATCTTGTTAAAGTTTGTGATGCTGCTGTTTTTCATGCTGTCAACATGAGCAGAACTAAAAAAGTACTGGCCAAGGATTCTGGCCTCCCAACCACCTGTTAGCCATTTAATGGCGCAGGCACCTGTCTTCTCTGTGTGCATCAGTTGCTTTATGTGTCAAGAATGGGGATCCTGGGGCCGGCCCAGTGGCGCAAGCGGTTAAGTGCGCGGCCTCCGCTGCGGTGGCCCGGGGTTCGCCGGTTCGTATCCCGGACACGCACCGACACACTGCTTGGCAAGCCATGCTGTGGCAGCATCCCATATAAAGTGGAGGGAGATGGGCACGGATGTTAGGTCAGGGCCAGTCTTCCTCAGCAAAAAAAAGAGAAGGCTTGGCAGATGTTAGCTCAGGGCTGATCCTCCTCACACACACAAAAAAAGAATGGGGATCCTCCTGTTTCAGAGTTGTTGAGGAGCAAAGTGAAGTGTTTATCGATTTGCTTTCCTGGAGTCTTTTCCTTTACATGAGAAAAAAGGATTATGAGGCTGGCCCTGTGGCCTAGTGGTTAAGTTTTCACACTCTGGCTTCGAGGGTTCGGATCCTGGGCAGGGACCTACACCACTTGTCAGCCATACTGTGGTGGTGACTCACATATGAAATAGAGGAAGATGGGCACAGATGTTAGCTCAGAGCTAATCTTCCTCGGCAAAAAAAAACAAAAAGAAGATTATTAGATGTGGACTCTCTCCGCTCCATATACCTCTCTCTTGCTATTTACATTCCTGCCGTTGTACCAACCACCAGAGCAAAAGTTGCCTGTCTTACAAGGCAAGCCACCCTATATTCGCTCCTTACCTTATCTCTTGTGTCCATCAGTTACTCATTTGTCTCATTGCACCAGGTCAGGGGGCAGGGACATTACCTGTGTTGTTCATGGTTATAGTCCCGGTGTTAGCTTGTGGCACCTGGCAGAGAGCACGTGTTCAGTAAATGTTGTGTAACTGAAAGTTTTCAACCTCTTGACCACTGGGCCTGTGTATATGATACAACTCTTATCAGTTCCATCTCTCTTTCCCTCCCTTCTCATACAATAAAGATGGTCCTTGTAGGGATCATTCCACTAGCCTTGTCTCATTCGGTTGTTAGTCTAAAGTTAAGCTTCTGCTTTATCTCTGACCTTATGGTTCTGTTCCACCCCCCTGTTTCAGTGCCAAAGGTAACAGTAGCTGTGTGCCAAATCCATTTATCTTTTTGGAGCTTCTTGACACCTATTTTGGTTCTTTCTATTAACCTGCTGTTCACTGCCTTGCACAATAGGTCCCTTAAATGTCAGCCTTCTCAGTGAGTTGGCCCATAGTCCTCAGTCTCCATCTTAAATCTGGGTGACCTTATCTCTCCATTACTGTAACCTCCAGATAGTTGCTAGTGACTTAAAAATATTGCCAGCTCAGCCCACCTCTCCTTTGAATTCTGGGCCACTATTTCCAGCTGCCTGACATTCAGCTTCCGCCTGAATGCACTTTAGTACGGCAGACTCGGCAAGTCTGGAGCTGAACTCATCCTTTAATTAATTGATTAAATGGTCAAGTCATTCAAATTTTATGTCCTACTATGTACTGTGCTTGTGCTAGGTGCAAAAGGTTTGCTAGGACATCCCCAGCAGATCGTACGGCTTTTGCAAAGACCTGGATATCTGAAAGGGTGTGATGTGGCTCGGGAATTGAGAAATTCAGTGCATAAAAGCATCTAGGGGGCCAGCCCGGTGGCGCAAGCGGTTAAGTGCGCGCACTCCGCTGGGGCGGCCCGGGCTTTGCTGGTTTGGATCCCAGGCACGCACTGACGCACCGCTTGTCGGGCCATGCTGTGGCGGCGTCCCATATAAAGTGGAGGAAGATGGGCATGGATATTAGCCCAGGGCCAGTCTTCTTCAGCAAAAACGAGGAGGATTGGCAGATGTTAGCTCAGGGCCCATCTTCCTCACAAAATATAAATAAATAAAAATAAACGCATATAATCAGCACTTCTCAAACTTTTTATGTGATAAGAAGAACTGAGTCATTCTTATAAGAAAGTGTGAGGTGGAGCCGGAGATTTTGCATTTTAACAAATTCCCGTTGATGTCACTGCAGACCACACTTTGGGCGGGCAAAGATGTGAAGGCTATGCCAAGAACTTAGTAGGAGAGGAGAGATGATAGACATCTGTCGAGTTATACCACCCCCCACAGTGGCATTAAGAAGCTTGCAAAGGCATTAAAGAAGTGAGGTTATACACTGAGATGATTCTCTTGAATGATGCAGAACTCTGCAGAGGTTCTGGAGGCAGGGGGAACTGATAGATCATCTATCTGGGATGATCTGGACATAAGCAGTCCCTGTTGAAACACAGCAGAGTGGAATTGGGCTTCCTCTTTGATCTGGAAAGTTCTTTTGAGGGAGATGCAGTGGAACCTGACTTCTGGTTGGTTGAATGAAAGGCAAGAAAGTTGGAGAGAAGCAGTAAGATTTCTGGCTCGAGTGAATGGTGAAGTCACTAACCTACAGGGGATAAAGACAAGAGGAGCAAGTTTCAGAGAGGGCGACAATGAGCTTAAGTTTGGACAGGTTGTATTTGAGGTACCTGAGGGAAATGGAGGTAAAAAATATCCAGTAAGAAGATTTAAACAAAGGACTGATCTCAGGGGAGAGGCGAGGATAGGTGATGCAGAATTGAGAATCACCGCTGACAGGTGGCATCCGTGTAAGGTTAACCAGGAAGAGCAGGTAGGACTAGAAGAGAAGGTGAAATGTGACGCTGGGGACCATCAACATCTAATAGGTGGACAGAAGGTGAACAATAAGGAGTGATGGGGAATGTAGGAGAACTAGAGGATAGGGTGTCCTAGAGATGAGGCCAGTGGGTCTTACCATTAGGAGATTATTGAGAACGTTCAGGAAGTTGTCGGTTCCACAGGGAGGGCGGTTTCTGTAGTGGTGAGAGTAAAGCTCGATTTTAATAGATTGAGGAGTGGGCCTCAGGTAAGTGGAAAATGAGAAATGTATGGAGCACTTGCAGTTGGTTTGGCAGTGAGGAGTTGCACATAGGGCCTTGATTCTAGGGGACAGTAGCAGACGCAGGGGAGAAGGTAGAGCCAGCGGATAAGGACTACCCTTAGCTTCCAGCCACTCAGACCTAGAACCTTTTCCTCATTTTCCTTTATGGGCCCAGTTTCCTCTTTGTACATTAAGTGTTGGGATTCCTCCGTTTATGGCTTGAGTTACCGTTTATGTCCTTACAGCCTCCAGTCTATTTCTAGTCTATCTCCCAAGCTTTGCCCATAATTTCAAGCCACCCACTTACTATCTCTGCTGAGACTTCCCACAGGCACCTCCAGTTGAACCTGTCTACATACCACTGTTCCCTCTCATATTAAATGGCATTTTCAGCCACCAAAACGCTCAGGCACAAATCTGGGTACCTTAATTGACTTCCCATTCTCTCACCTGTTTACATCCAGTCAGTTTCTAAGTCACTTGAATCCCTCCAGCCACTATGCATAGTCCAGGTTATACCAGCATCTCTTAAGATGATTGAAATGGCTTCATAACTGGCATCTGATTAAGTGAGCTTTTCCTTGTGCTCCCGGCACATCCCGTTACTGGAACAGGTTCTAACACTTACCAAGTGTGCCATTATTGTAATTGTTTTCCCTGACCAGACCATACCTTTCATGAGCTCAGGGGTTGTCTGTTTTTCATTTCATTCCCAGTATGTGGCACAGTGTGTTAATTGAGTAGTGGGGAAAGGTGTGCTAGACAGGAATTCATGTTTGTTGGCTTGAGAAAAAGACCCAGAGAGGAAAGAGCATTTTGAAGAACAAAAATAGATACATCATGGAAGAGGCAGACAGGGCTGGGCTGGGTATGCTGCACAGGTCAGCTTTGCCAATGTTCGCTAGTGAAGTGAACTTATGTTTCCACTCCAATCCCATTTTAATCTCCTGTTTGCAGCCTGTTTTCTCCCTCCCCTTGTTTCTACCTTTCCTCTATCATACACCAATCATTATCAGGTATAATTAAATAAAGGCTAGAATTGAGACTGAGAACTTTTGATTTGGTTCATTTGGTGGCTAGCAGGCAATGGATGTGAACTTTACAATAATTATTAACATAACCTAGAAAGTAATTAAAAATGATCTAACTAAAATGAGCTTATGGCTTTATCGTACTCTTTCATCTATCTTGTGTTTTTTAAGAAAATAAGTCTAATATTCTAGAATAATTGTTAGATTGGTGTTGGAATTAGATTGGTTTCTGTTAAGAGTGTGGCACTAAGTAGGAGTAAGGAGCAGTGACGTTTTCTGGCAATGGCGGAGTGTGGCGGGGATGGGAGAGCTCACCTTGGCGTGGTGAAGTGATCTCTTCAGGAAGCCAGTAGAGTTCATGGTTTGGTGATCTCTTGGGGATCTATTATCAGTATTTCTTTGTAATTTGTTCACTTTGTTGAATCCATTACTGTCTCCACATAAAAGAAAAAGGGAAGGAAGTTGAAAATGTTTCTGCATTCAGTGGCAAAATGGTGACTTAAAGAGACATTTTATCTCTTCTGTGCTTTCCCACTAGTATTTTCTGTAGCCTTTCTTCCCTCATCTCATTGGTTCACCCATTCTGGTTTCTAATAAAGAGTTAGCCAATTAGAGTTTAAGCCTTAAAGGCCTTAACTTCACTCAGCAGTATTTGCAATTTATTTTAATTGGCAGGGTGCTCTTAGAAGAAAAGACTGTTGCCTGCCCTGTGCACAAAAGGGAGATAGGATAAGGGAGGGAGATAATGACAGTCTATTTTTAGGGTAGGTGTGAGATCAGTGGGACGCTTCTCTTGGTCCTTTGGTAACCGTCAAATTAACCAACGTTTATCCATGCAGATTTCTTTAGAAACTATTAAAATACTTTCATTCTTTCAGAGATATTTTACAAGTTGCAGTGGGAATGACTTTGATTTCATTTACTTCTAAGAAATAAAAATGTGTTTAGATTTCAAGAAGAAACAACATAACTAATTGTGGTTACTTTTTCCACCTTCCCGTGGTGTGGATGTATGTTCTGTGTGAGTTTTACAGGTTTCTCCAAAGGAAGGATGGTTTGGCTGCACAGTTAAAATGCTCTCAAGGAATCGCAAAGAACTGCAGATACAGTGAACCAAATGTTGAGCCACATCTTTGTTGAGTTGTTAGAGTGACTCTTGCTGACCCCCCTCGGTCTCTCTCAGATTCCCCCGTGAAGAGTGCTTTGAACTCTTGAATACCGGAAGATTCCTATGGGGGTTTTCTGTAATGGACCGGACAAAAACTTGTGAGTGTTTTGTGTTTGTGTAGAGTATTTCTACAGTAAGAATTGAGAAGGTTCTTTAACCTACTTGGCTGTGCAATGTAAAATCTGATACTTTTAGAATGAACTGGTAAATCTGGGCTAGAAAAGTGATCGCCCTTTATTTTTTTAAGACAATTTCACATGCATCTCATTTGAATCTACTCTCCTGATCACTTTGGGGTAGGAAGGACACATTATATTTTTATTTTCAGGAATCAAGTTGTAAATCCAAGGCCTAAGACCAATAAATTATGGCATTGGTCCAAACAGTACTGTCCAATAGAAATATAATGCAAACCACATATGTAATTTAAAATTTTCTGGTAGCCACACTTAAAACTAAAAAGAAAAAGGTGAAATTAATTTGAATATATTTTCTTTAACCCAATATATACAAAGTATTAATTCCATCTGTGATGTAATTGAGCATTAAAGAGATATAAAAATTTTTTTCATATTGAGTCTTCAAAATCTAGTCAGTATTTGACCTACAGCATGTCTCAGTTTGTGCTAGCCACATTTCAAGTGTTCAGTAGCCATATGTGGCTAGCAGCGGCCCTGTTGATCAGCACACGTTCAGACTCGGAGCTTTAGTTTCCATCACCTTCTACCATATCTAGTTTCAGAACATCCTGCTAACTAAAATAGCGTGGGTGTGGTGTGCCATCAGAACAGCTTTGTCAAATGGAACATGCCTTTGGAGTTGCTCTCATGAGATTTTACGTCTAAAATAATTATTTGTGTCACATAGCATTCCTGTTGGCAACAAGCTAAATAAAGTCTCTTGTTTCTTATTTAGTTTCTTGTAATCATCAGAACATTTGTTACACACACAAAATTATATCAGCTGTCCTTATTCGATAGTTATATTCATTTACGTTTTAGATATAAGGCAGCAAAAACAAATATATGCACCAAAATAATGTTTTTAACCTGCCTATAGGGGAAATAAATGTATTTATGGAGAGATAGCAAATAAGAATAGAATGGCCCCTGGTGATGGTTGCTAGGGAAATTTCAATTCACTTTGGGATATTAGAAAGGAATTAATGCCAAGATAGAGGCAATCAAGTTAGACATGCTTACAACAGGAATGATTTTCTTATAATTAACCCTGCCTTTATTAACTTTAGGATTTTCCATGAGGAGATAACGTTATTACTCGTTTTGTTGTTATGTCTATTTCTTTGCTTTCTTATTTTCTGTGATCTCATCTTTATAAGACACTTCACCTGAGTTTTTTGTTCTTTGGGTTTTTTTATTTTTGCCGAGTACTCAGTCTCTTTTCCTGTTTCATGTTAATTAAAGGAAGAGAAGAGAGCGTGAGGTTTTTATGAGCAAGGAGGCAAAGGCAGATTTCTTAAAATGGAGCGATACATAGTATTCTATGAAGGTGATGAAAATATTCACCATGGCAACGGATCTGCTTTACCCATAATGCAAAATATCCTATTTGCATTTGTTTTGCCAGAGAATTCTGAAATTAGCGTCTGTGTGTTAGAGAACAGGGAGAAGTTAATATACTACATGGATTGGAAAAACGCCGAGCCTTAATTTCTATTGGAATTAAAATTTGAATGCTTTCCTGAGATGAGTGTGTCTTTGTGTGTGAGGAGAGTGGGAAAGGAGTGGATCACAATCCGATTCAACAAATACTTGTGGAAAATCTATCTGCATGTTCACATTCTTAACTCCCCCTGTCTGGCTTTCCAGTATAATTTACATTTTCTCTGTTCCTGATTTATAAATTATATATTAAATATTTCTTATGAAGAACCTCAATCCCTGTGGAAGAAGTTGGGTGTAAATAAGTAATATCATGTGTCCATATGGGCAAGGCGTTTTATTAGGTGCTTCAGGAGATACAAACGAGGAAGTTACCGTTCCAGTACTCACCGCAAGCGTCAACCCGGAGGAGGGAGTCAGGCCCTTACTCCCCAGCTGTGATACCAAGCAGAGCAGGATGGGGATCAGAGCTGATGTGCTCTGTGATGTAAAAACTCGTGGCTTTCTGATTTTTCTCTTGAGACCTTACTGGCTTCTCCAGACTATTTCCCTTCCACCTTGTGTACCAATCCTTCAGCCTTTAAAACTCCTGCCCTCTGCTTACACCAAACTTCTGATTGCTTCTCCACATGGACCAAGAAATTCCCTGTCTCATCCTCCCGTCCCCTCCTCTGCACTCCCCTGCCCCCCAGTATAGCATTACCTTGGCATTTTAGTATTTACATTTCACAGTTCGCTTTTTTAACATCCTTACACCACAGTTCCTTGACTTCTCAAATACAGTGATTTTCTATCCATTTTACTTCGGCAGCTCATCTTATACTTAGTTCTTCAGCTCTGAAATCTTGAACTCTATTCACTGTCTCGCAGCTTTCTCAAACTTCCATCACACCTTCTTGCTATCATTGAGAGCTCCAGGCTTTACCCCCTTCCTCCCTGCTCTGGTCTTCTGGTTACTTTAAAACCAGAATTTCTTCTCTAAACCAGGGTCCCGGGGTCAGACTCCAGCTCCCCTTCCTGATATGGATCAGTCCTACAGGCTGATTGCCTTGCTCCTGCTCGTGGCCTGTGGTGCACAGATGGAGAAAAAGTGCGAATGCACAGCTGGGTGCACGGGGGAGCCTGTTCATTGTCCAATTTGGCTAGACTTTTTTAAAAGTACATTTATAAAGCATCAGAACATTATATTTTTAATAAAAACAAAATAAAAATAACTTTTCTGTCTCTAACTCCTTCAGCTGTTTTAAAATTTGTTTTTAAATAAACCTTTTATTTGAAGTATGACATTCATACATAGAAAAGCACAGGTTAGAGCATTGTTTATAAGAGTACAGGTCAGAGCATTATCACAGAGGAGACACATCTGTGTAATTATCACCCAGATCAATAGAACATAACCTGCATCTCAGAGGTCCCCCTGTGCCCCCTCCAGTCACTTCACTCTCTTCCGATTTCTGACAATAGACATGAGTGTTAACACTTTATTTAAATGTAATTACACAGTGTATGTTCCTTGTCTCACTTTCACTTGTTACCATGTTTGTAAGATTATTCATGTTGTGTAGCTTGAGTTTATTCATTTGCGTTGCTATATGGTATGCTATTGTGTGACTATACCACCACTGATTTGCCCATTCTACTGTTGATGGACATTTTTCTCTAGTTTTTGCCATTGTGAAAGATGCTGCTATGACATTCTCATACATTTGTTTTAGTGCACATGTGCATACATTTCTCTCCCCATGAGTGAAATTTCTGGTTCCCATAAGTTATACGTATGTTTAGCCTTAGTTGTACTGCCCAACAGTTTTCCAAAGTTAATTGTCCCGGTTGACACTCCCACCAATAAAGTGTGAAAGTTCCAGTTGCACCCCATCCTCCTCAGAGCCTGTTCTCATTTCAGCTGTTCTGTTGGGTGTGTAGTGCCGCATCATTATGGTTTTTTTTCTTTTTTTTTTTTTAACATTTTTATTATGGGAAATTTCAAGTATATATAAAACTAGAAAAAATGATGTGATAAACCCACAGCATATCTTTGCTCAGCTTCGTCACCTATCAGCTCATTTCAGTTGGACCTTTGATACCGTTCTGGAGTCCTTCATTTCTTTTCCCGTTCCTCTTCACAGGTGTTTCAGACTTGACCCAGTCTCCAAAAACCCTCTACCCATATTTGCTGCCTCTTTTATTCTAAGTAAATGCTGTATTCCTCCTTTGTCACAGAGGAAATAAGAGGCTCTCAGGTACAAATTCCCTTCATTTCCTTGACCCCAGTGTTTAAACTTATCCGTAATTGTACTGGTCCTCTTATGTCCTTCCCTCCATTCATATTTAAAGGTGTCTTATCCCCTATTTTCTAGGTATCATTCTTTTCTGGGGACTTGATCCTTCAGTCTCTAAGTGTTCTACTATATGTATGTTTAACCTCTCTCATTTTATTTGCCCCGTCTTTTTGACCTATAAACATGCTCTACATTTCTCGTTTCAAAACAGCCTTTCCTTAACTACGCATCACGCTCTGCTCCTTTTCTCCTACCCTTGAAAACCAAGTTCCTCAAAACAATAGTCACTTCTGTCTCTACTCACATAATCTAAACCTCTGTAGTTAGATATGTGCATGTCCCCGAAGGCTTCACTAAACCAGATTCGGCTTAGGTCACCAATGATATTCTGATTGCCAAACCTAGTAGATATATTTCAGTATCATTTATTTACATATCAAATTTTGAGTTCTTCCGATACAGAAGGCACTGCTAGGTGTTAGGGATAAAAGATTAAAAGACACCTTCCCGACACTACAGGAATTTATATCCTACTAGGGAGTGACAGGCTTATAAGGTGAAGAATTGTCATACTAGCTGCCATTTATTGAAAGAATGATACCATGTTGTGCTGAAATTGTTAAGAGCTTTACGTGCATTATTTTATGTAATCCCTACAGTGAAGTAGGCATTATTACTATTAATTCCCACGTTAAAGAAGAAAACGGTAAGATTTAAAAAGGCTAGAAACTTGCCTGTGGCCAAGCGTTTAGTAAGCTCAGTTTGAATTCGAATGCAGATCTGACTTCAGAGCCCATGCTATTACTGGGCAGAACGGCTTCCGTAATTCAAGAGGCTGATGTTTCAGAAGTGTCTGCACTTGTTGTGAGGCCAACTCAGAGAACTGTGCTGCCTTGGAGTTGTGGGAGGAGGGGAGGAGATGGATGTCAGGGGAAGGCGTCTTGTTGATTGATTGATGGATGGTCTAGAATTAGGACATGTTTAGATCTGAAATAGATAATTAAGTTCAACATCTTTAATTTATGTTTGAGCCCTAGAGAATCAACGTGTCCAAAATGATAGTTTTTTTTTGTGACAGACTTGACAACAGATTCCTAGTCTGCTTTTTATTTCCCTGCTAAAAAAAAAAAAAAAAAAAGGTTTACCCAAGCTCTTGAACCATGTGCTACCTAAAATGCTGTCTCGGAAATTTAGTATAGGAGAGGAATAGTGTAAATTCCAAACCCTGCTCCACCACAGTGTTTGGAATGGGGTCTAATAACCTCCTCACTGTGTTTTATAGTGATTTTTACAATGAAATCTCTACATCCAGGAGTGTTTACTGGTAGACTTCTACTTACAGGACGTGTGGGGTTGGGAGCCGGTCTGCCTAGATGTGTGTCTTGCTCCCTTTGTGGTTTAGCTCCCTCTCAGTGTCTGACTCTTCATTGTCAAGTGGGCATAATAGTACTGCCTCCCTCCGAGTTGTTCTGAGAATTGAAAGAGTTAATACGTATAAAATGTTTTGAGAAGTGCTCGGCACGTAATAAGTCCTCAGTCACTGTTACTGTTTGTTGTGAAGATGATGATTCCCACATTTGCATCTCAGTTTATTTGCTGGGTGCCTGCTTTTTGATTTCTCGTGGTGGGTGGGGAACTGGGAATTTATATTAGAAAAACTACAGAGAAAATTAAAGAAGTGGACTTAATGTCATTCTCATTGTTATTAACTTATCTAACTGTAAGTATTACTTTCTTAGCTGTAAGTTGTATTAATGTACTGTACTGAGTAGCGCACGTGGGAGTTGAACAACTAAAACTCCTAGACAGCAAGGAGCATAGTTTCTACCTTGCTGTGGGTGTTTTCTTCTCTCTGCCAGCAATATTTAAAGGCCTGGTTGGAGTAGTTAACTAGTATTCACATATTTAAAATGTTTTTCCTTTTCCTTTCTGGAAACACTGTTTAGGTGACTTTTAAATATTGCTAATCCCAAAGCAACTTCTGGTGAGGAAAGTTGGCACAGGTTGGAGTTAGGGTCAAGGAAATGCTCTAAATAGTGTGGTGGTTGCATTTTTGCACGAGGTTTGTAATATCTTGGTGACAGACACCTGTAGTATTTGTTATCAGACACACCCAACAAGATTATACTTGTCCCGATCAATCCTGTAAACACACCACTTTCTGATTTGTCCAGTTTGTTTCATAACATTGCTCTAGTAAATCATTTTTGATTAATATTGTGTTGTTTATATAAGATACCTGAATTCTGTGATCTGAACTCAGGAATATGATTGAATGTGTCCTCTGTATTTAAAATAGTAACTCTTACGACCTTCTTTGACATTTCTCAAAAAAGTCAATATCAGAGAAATTCTGTATCACAATTGACGTTTGTCATCATAACCATTTCCAAGAAACCAAAGAAATATGCAAAACTTTTGGAATGTAAATTTAAATTCTTATTTTTATTTCTAGTTTTTTTTTGTTATTGTTAATATCTTTGGAATGACTCCAGATATTTTGAGAAACCACACATCAGTGTGTAATATTTTTCTCTTTTTGCTTCATGTTGTTCTAGAGATAGTTGAAAGATTCTTTATCCGTAGTTGTGATTTTAGAATATTCGCAAAAGTTTTTCTTAGTGTCATATTTCTCAGATTAAATAACTATATATAAAGTTGCATACATGTTAATTTCTTACCAGATTTGCAGGCATTTATTATAGTATGGCTATTAAAGTAATAAGCATTAGTCTTCGCTCCCATCAGCATATGACCGGGCTTCCTCAGCCCCCTTTGAGCTGTATTTCCTGTCTTGGCTTCATTGTTCCATTTCTTTGCTTCCCTGGATACATGGTCTTTCCATGACTTCCCCACAAGGTCTGTTGCTCTTGTCTCCCATTACCACTCCTCTTCAAATAGTTCCTTCACCTTCCCTCTACTCCCACCCTCCATTTGCAGTTTATCTGTTTTGTCCAACACAGGTCTGGGGGCTTATTAAATAGGGCTTGGGACATACCCGCCAGGGGTGAAGCCCTGAGACCCTGTTAATGTGAGTGAAAGTGTGTGCTTAAGGGTAGGGGCATGTAAACAGTTACCTCCAGTAGAGGAACACATTGTGTAATAGGAGGAGGAAGCAATTAATACTGCCTGTGGGGAACAGGAAAAACTTCAGAGAGGAGATGAGGTCAGAGGTTCTTGAGAAATGGCTGGAGGCGCTCTCAGTGGGAGAGGGTGGGGCAAGGGGGAGAGTGGGCATTGCATCAAGGGAAAGTGTGAGCGAACACAAGTGCTACACAAATATGGACTTACTCGTCTTTTTCCCATTGGGGCTTCCTCTGATTTCTTTGATGTCCTTCTATGATTGGGCCCAGACCGTGACACTTGTACTGTTGTAGTTCCATCTGTAATAGAGAAAGGTCGTAACTTATTTTCACCTACTTTTAGCGACATTACAACTTGTTAATTTTTCTCCACCATTTTGAAAGGACTATCTTTGATCTCTGGTAGATCCTTTATTACCTTTCTCTTAGGTGAAAGTACTTGTGCCTGTGAGCTTTTTTTTTTTCTTCCCCAGCTGAGTACCTGAAATTTTGCTGCGCTGAAGGAAACCAGTGACAATCCAGAAGCGTAGTCTTTGGCTTCAAAATCAAATGTGAAATATTCCCTGGGGGTGCAGGAAGGACACAGTCAAGAAGCAACTTCAGTAAAGCAGGAGCAGTGCTTATGGTGGAGGCCTTATCAGCTGCCCTAGGAGTACCTGGGGGACATCTGATTCCACCTGTGTTTGGGCACAAGGAATGCTTTCTGGAAGAAGCCCCTGAACTGAGACCAAAGTAGTAGGAGTTGTTGAGAAGGTGGGATGGAGCGGGAAGGCAGTATCTAGAGTGTGCGGTGCTCAGTGAAATGGGAAGAGCGGAGGAAGAACTGGCTGAAGCTTACAGTGGGCGCAGCGCTGCTAGGAAACTGGAGGTGGGGAAGTGCCTGATCAGAGGGCCTTGTAGGGGAATTAAGGTGTCTGAATCAATATGGAGCCACCAGAGGTTTTCACACATGGCAGTGACGTAATTTAAAAAACAATTGTGTAGAGAACACTCTGGGTGAAATATGGAGATGGGTTAGAATGGGGAAGAGTGGATGGTGCAAGGGAGCCAGTTATCAAGCTGTGAGATAATAGTGGCCTGAGCTTAGATAGAAATGGTTGGATTTGGGGTATTCTGAATCTGACACCATTTCTGATGTGCGTTTTTTCCCCACACCACCAAGCAATTCTCCAATACCAGCTGGGTGTCCTACAATTCAACCTGATTCTGACACTGTCTGCCTGGAAGTAGCATCAGATCCCACAGGTTAAGGGAGACCTCAGTCCCACAAGACTGCCCCCTCCCCACACACACTTCAGATGCCAATTGCAAGTCCAGGTTGTCACCTCTCTTTCCGACCTACTGGCTACAGATCTAAGGTTCCCATAACCCACTTCTTGGGTTCAATTAATTTGCTAGAGTGGCTCACAGAACTCAGAGAAAAATTTTGCTTACTAGATCACCCGTTTATTATAAAAGGATGTAACTTGAACAGCCAGATGGCAGAGATGCATAGGGCAAGGTATGGGGAAGGGGTGCAGAGCTTTCACGCTTATGCCGAGCATGCCAATTTCCCTGCGTCCTCACGTGTTCACCAACCCGGAAGCACTCTGGACACTGTCCTTTTGGGTTTTATAGAGGTTTCATCAGATGGGCATGATTGATTAAATATTGGCCATTGGTGATTGAGCCAATCTCAGTTGACCTCACTGGAGCTCAACCTCCATCCCCTCTCCCTTCCCAGAGGTGGGAGGTGGGGTGGTACTGAAAGTTCCTATCCTCTACTCACAGGGTTGGTTCCCCTGGCAACCAGCCCATCCTTAGGTTACCTAGGGATTTTCCAAAAGTCACCTCATTAACATAACAAAAGATACCTTTATCGCTCTTAGGAGCTCTGTGCCAGGAACTGGGACTAAGAACAGATATATATTTCTTATTATAAATCATCATATTGCAGATATATTAAGAGACAGCAGTTGTCTTGGATTAAGGCTCCACCTTTATGACTTCATTTAACCGTAATCACCTCTGTAACGGGTCGTATCTCCAATACAGTCACATGGGGGAAAGGGGCAGGTTAGGGCTTCAACATGAATTTTGGTGGGACACAATTTAGTCTGTAGCACAGTCCAAAGAAAAGTAGTATTATATTTGTATATTTATTATTAAACATATATTTAAAGTCATGGTCTTTTTGAAAGATCTAATGATTAGATGATTATCTTTGCTATCAGGTAAATGGAATTAAACCTGGAGGCCGCAATATTTAGTCAAACATCTATTAATATGAATGGAAGTCGATTTTACCACCCCAGAGCCATATTTTAGTAAGGTCTTTTTGCTGGGGGACTGGTTCTAGCTTTGTGTATTTGTCCTAGCTCTTTGTCTCATGTAGATGAGCTTGGATTTCTTACCCTAATTTTCCTGCCTGTTATTAAAGAATTTAGGTTGTTCTCAGATGCTACCTGTTGTTGGGCATTTAGGTTGTTTTCAGATGTTTTTGTATCACACAGCACTTCAGTGAATAGTATTCTTGCACATAGTAGCTCTTGTGAGTTCAGCTGCAATTCCCAAAAGTGGATTTTCACACTTATATTTCACAAGTCTCCTCTTGTGGTTGCACGTTTATGTTTCACAGTCCTGCTGTTGTGTGGACAGTAAGTTGTGCTCAGTTACTCTCCATGTAGGCCATCATCAGTCTTCAGCACTTTGGCCAAGCTTGGCCTTTTCTGGTTCCGTTCTCACGCAAGGGTACTTGTGCCTGTGAGCTTTGCTTGGCCTCCTCTTCCCTCAGCATATCCCAGAATTGTGACCGGCTTACCTCCAGGCGTCCAGAATTCTTGACTGCTGCTTTATTCTGTTGTGATTAAGCTCTTTGCTGATGGCTTAGATCTCTATAGACAGTTTATGTAGTTGCCTGTTTCGTAATTCATACCCCTCTCTCTGCACCCAGGTGAAAAGACCTCACCTGTCACTGCTTGAATTCTGCCTCAGACATGATCTTTAAAATCGCTGTGCTTATGCCATCCCTGGACAGACTTCACATTTACTGTCTTACTAGTATAGGTAAATTCATGGAAAATGTTTCTAACCGTGCCTTTTGTTTTGTTTCCTCAGTGATAGAACAACAGAAAACCTTCCTTCATTAAGCAAGTGTTTGTTGAATGCTAGCTGATGATTTTCTAACCTAAAATATTTAATCTAGTTAAATTGTCTTTCTCTTCATAGCGTTTGTGTTTCTTCTCTGTTTTTCTCTAAGGCTTTCCACACTCAAGACACTGTTAAAAATTCTCACATGTTTACTTCTCTCTCTTTTTTTTTTAACCAACCATAAAGTTTCATGAGCACCTTCCATCTTCCTATGACTTGAAGATTGCCAGAAGGAAAAAAAGGAGAGCTGAAGACCATCCAGGTTAATGTGTAGCTTAAACTTGAAAAAAAAAATTAAGTCAAGGCAGGTCATCAGTTCCAAAGGTTGCCTTCCTTCTAGAGGAGTAGCGCCTTCCTTCATCTCTAGTTCTGCCCCATTCTTAGGGTAGGAACAGATCTAAGGCCTTAGTAGGAGAGAACAACATCCATCAAGGGCTAAAAAATGCTCTGGTGAACTCATGTCGTTTTGATGCTCAGATAGAAGTCAGACTGGGCAGAAGAGGAGCGCCATAAAGATCCAGGTGATTTGGAATTTGGGGGTTAAAAAAGGCAAGCAGAAAACTGAGAGGTGTTATTGCAGTCACTGCTAAAATGGGACATGCTTCAGTTTGTTTATCTAATTCAGTGCTGAGTGAGTATTCATTGGACTCTGCATATACTTGTGCCACGTATTTCATTACACTTTGGATATAAGTTTGAATAAAATTATAAGATTTGTTATTTGATTTAGTTTTGAGACCATGTTTGAACTTGCAAGTAGTTTGCAAGTTCAGTTATCACTCGATTTGCTGCATAAACAGAATTGGGCAGTGTTAGGAAAGAATCCTGAGACACTGCATGAGACCACGTGTCTGCCTTTTGTCTTCTGCAATTTGTGACTGTTGCACACATCAACACTTGAAAAACTATGTCTCTGCAAAAGAGGCCCCTTCCGTGTTGCTAGGAAACCCAGTAACTGTTTTGTGTGATCTTGAGATTTTAATTCATTTCTAGTGCAACACAATGAAGAGCAGTTGAATGTTTTAAACACTTTTTGGAAGAGAAATACTGACAGCCATTTAAAAGTCTGTTTAAAATTTCTTTAGTATACGTATTAAGAAAATCTCAGTATAAAGCAGAAATGGGCAATCACCTTTCTTAAAATCTCAGTTCTTAAAAATAACTGCTAACAATTTGATATATAACTTTCCAGATTTTATACACATTTAAATGTTTTCTATGGTACTCTTTTAAGAGAAAAGTAATTTTTATATATCAAACAAGAAAGAATGAAGGATACTCTCATAAAGACTAAGTTGCGTTTTATTCTGAGTTTGTGTAGTATAAGTACTGAGAGCATGAATTAGGAGGATTTGAATTTCTACCCATTTAGATATCTAATGGATGTCATTTAACATTTTTTTTTTTTTTTTTTTTTTTTTTTTTTTTTGTGAGGAGATCAGCCCTGTGCTAACATCCGCCAATCCTCCTCTTTTTTTGCTGAGGAAGACGGCCCTGGGCTAACATTTGTGCCCATCTTCCTCCACTTTATATGGGACGCCGCCACAGCATGGCTTGCCAAGCAGTGCGTCGGTGCGCGCCCGGGATCCGAACCAGCGAACCCCGGGCCGCCGCAGCGGAGCGCGCGCACTTAACCGCTTGCGCCACCGGGCTGGCCCCATCATTTAACATTTTTATTTGATTTTTATAAAATAAAAATTCTAGAAGCACAGAGCATCCAGGAAGTTTTAACTGTTTTTTATGACAAATTTTTCCTCTCACTTATATATTCTTGCCTCCATATTTTGGGACTGTGTCTTGATTCATTTTGAAGTGAAATTTTCATTCTGGAGTGTGCTTAGATTGTTCTTATCTTACTTCATACATAAAGTATTAATACCCAAACAAATTAAATGCAGGCAACAAATTGTAGTAGCTATAGAAAGGAGATCTTTAAGTAGCAGGAACTTCTTCTGGCAGATGAATGCTCTTTCTCAACATTTCTAAAATTGATCGAAGTTATAATCCAGTCACCAGTTCTTTTCTACTGCTGTGCAAGGAACCACAACAGGAGATAGAGGGACTGACAATTTCTCGCAGCCCTGGTGGTGGTAACAATAGAATGGTAAATCAGGACATGTAGTTTAAAAATTCACTTAAAAATACAAGGTAGTAGGGAAGTAAGCTTGTCAACATCTAGAAGACATGACAAAACCATGGAGCCTGCCTAAGTAACTTCCCAGTAAAGTTTATGAAGGAAAAAAGACCCAAGCTAGTATGTGCTAAGTGCCAAATGCTGATAGGGATAGCAGACAGTGAAGTACTGTCAGCATTCCTGGGAGGATGGAAAGCAAAGTCCCTGCAGGCTAGAGAGGTAGAAGAATGCCTTAGGGAATGAGGTAGGAATGGGCCTGAGTTTATTAGAAATGAGAGAGAGTGTTTATTTGGAGGATTGACTGTTAATTCAGGAGAAGCACTTGAGATTGTACACATAAATATCAAATCATATAATTTTAAATAGAAATGTGGACATGAAATGGAGACTGGAGTAGTATGGACTGTTTTGGGGATTTTAAGTGATCTGTTTGGGCTGGATCAGTGGGTTTGCATGGTGGATCATCAATCTTTGCTGTATAACAAACCAACCGAAACTTTAGAGGTGTTAAAACAAAAATCGTGTTAGTTCATGATCCTGTGGGTTGTCACTTTGGGCCAGGCGGAGGTGGGAAGTTCTTGGCTCACTCATGGGGCTGCAGACCGCTGGTCTGGACTGGGGCGGGTGTTCTAGGGTGGCTGCATGCTGGGCAGTTGCAGCTGTGCGTCATACACCTCAGTTCTGTCTTATGTGGTTTGTCCACATGGCGGCAGGTGGCAGGGGTTGGAGAGGGTGAGAGGGAGCGAGGGAGCAGCAAGGCCCCTTGAGGCCTGACCTCGGAACTCGCTCAGCAGCACTCGTGCTACATTCTCTTGTTAAGGCAGGGACAGTCTCACATTTAAGGGAAGAGGTGCAGAGAACCCGTGTCCAGTTTTAATTTGCTATTTGAGGAGTGCACTTAAATGTGATAAAAGCTCAGGATGGTGCCTGAATATCAATGGTCTTGAATGTAATCTGGCTTTTCTTTCCTTCTCGATTGTTGGCTTCAATTTAGTTAACATTTTATGACAAATGATAGTCCATGTGTGTAAACTTGTTTTAGGGTTCCTGGAAAGGGTCATGGGATGGCTAATAATTAATTCTTTGTTTTGTTCTGTTGGAATGTATTATTGGAAAAACGGCATCAAAGTAGTCATTATGGAGAATTAGGACTTGGATTTACTGACTCTTAATTTTGCCCTAGTGTGTTTGTTTTTATGGTGGAAGCAGGGGCAGGGAAGGGGAGGGAAGCAGGCCTCATGTACCATAATCTTCGTGCTCAGGGCCTCTGCCGGATCATCCTCCAGCCCTGCAAGTCAGTGTTGGGTGATGTAGAGGTCCAAGTGGTAGAGCTGCTGAAATTTGCTGTTTATTTGAAACTGGGGTTCTGCATACGTTAGGTATTTGAATTTGTATGTAAGAAAATGTTGGGTTGTCATAAGGAAAACATAGATGTGACAAACTAGTGCCTTGCAAACTTTTATAGTGTAAATAGTAAAAAAATTAAATTTTGTGTGATGGTTCATTTGCAGACTAAATTTGCATTTTCTATTGAGTAATTAACTGGCTTGTTCAAACTTCAATCTTATTATAAGACATACGTAGTGAACAGATCTATTTTATATGTGAATTGAAATGAATAAAATTGCTTTTTTTTAAAGAAAAACAAGATGTGAATTGATTAAACTTGGTATTTTTTCTCTTTATATAGATGAAGAAATCATGCCATTTTGCTCATAGTTTATTTCCACCTTTTATGCATATAAAAGATAATAGTTTTGTGTAAACCATTAGCAGCAAAGAGGAGACTTTTTTTCAGTTCTTATAGAGTTGTAGTGGGTTTAAGCCACCTCTCGTTAACAAACTCCATCCGAAGAGTCTCTTGGAATTTTGTTTGTTTGGGGCTTAGGACATCTTATTTTGGCTTTTACGTATTTTTCAAATATTGCCATTCAGCATTAATTCTCTCTTTAAGTGTGATGTAAATGGAAGTTTTATAGAATATGAATTTGAGAATAAGTTATGGAATTTTAAGATGTCTTTTAAAAATAATATAATAAATATGACTGACTTTTTCAGAAGGGAAATAGGATGGGATGAATAGTAAGAAATGTCTTAAAGATACTATTGAGGTAACTATTTGATAAATTTAAAAATATATGAATTGACAGAGTTGCCTTTGTTTTTGAATTGTCATCAAAATTTATTGCTTAGAAATATTTTTTTAAACAATTTCTTCTTTTTCCCCCCAGTTTTACTGAGATATAATTGACATACAGCACTGTATAAAGTTTCGGGTGAACAGCGTAATGATTTGACTTACATATATTGTGAAATAATCACCACCGTAAGTTTAGTTAACATCCATTATCTCATATGGGCACAAAAGAAAAAGAAAAAAAATTGTTTTCCCTTGTGATGAGAACTCTTTGGATGTACTTTCTTAGCTTAGAAGTATTTTTAAGCATTCAATGAAACTTCCAGAATCAGATTTTTAATAAAGATTTAGAATTGAGGAAGTTTTGGCAGAAAACGTGTCAGAATTCATCAGCATGTGCCCCAGTGACAAAGAATTCCCCCTGTGTTTGTGGCACCGTGGCAAGCATGAATTAATATAGCCTTGAACTAGTATGCCAGCTGACCTTACAGAGACTCTAGCTAAATTCAGTTTTGTGTGTGTGTGTGTGTGTGTGTGTGTGTGTAAGATCAGCCCTGAGCTAACATCCATGCCAATCCTTCCTCTTTTTGCTGAGGAAGACTGGCGCTGGGCTAATATCTGTGCCCATCTTCCTGCACTTTACGTGGGACGCCGCCACAGCATGGCCTGACAAGCGGTGCATTGGTAAGCGCCCAGGATCCGAACCCGGGCCGCCAGCAGTGGAGCATGCGCACTTAACCGCTACACCACGGGGCCGGCCCCAAGCTAAATTCAGTTTTAAACATCTGCTTGGATATAAAACCACCCTCTGCTAATAGAAACTTACATAAAGTTGGGAGGTTCACAGTGCTCTTAAAGGAAATTGTATCAAATAAGATAGATATTAATATTGTTATTCCATTTTTACAGAGCACAAACTAAAAACTGGGCATGATTGAGTTGGAACTCCATTACCTTGGTCCCAAATCACATCCTGTTTCCATTGCATCCTGTGCACCTTCTCTGAATGGCTGGATGCGCTGACCGTGCTGCAGCCTAACAGCAGATGCTCAGTCCGTGTACATGTTTCTTTCTCCAGATTTCACCAGAAGTTTGAGTATTACTACTCCTGACCAGATGATTGAGAAGGCCAAAGGGGAAACTGCCTATTTGCCGTGCAAATTTACCGTTGGTTCAGAAGACCAGGGACCGCTGGACATCGAGTGGCTGCTATCCCCAGCTGATAATCAGAAGGTGGATCAAGTGGTAAGTTTGCTAAGTACTTGCTCGCTCAGCAAGTGTCTGTGGAACCTGTCTTAGGTGTCCGTCCCTGTGCTGATCACACCGCTGGGGGAGCAGAGGGAGCTGTGAAGAAAGCCGCAGACTCCTCCAGCTTCTGGTCTAGGTGAGGAAGGCAGTCGCTCTGGTGGAAAGTGAGGACACGTGTAATGGAATGAAATGGATAATAAGTGACCTAAGATTTCAAAGGAAGAGAAGGTCACTAGACTTAGAAGGAGGAAGAACTTGTGAACGTTCCGAAAATCTGGATTTGGAAGTATATTCAAGACAGGGAGTAGTGGAGGGGTATGTGGAGCAGGCACGGTTGTGTGACAGGAATGTGTACAGTGTGTTAGGGGATGGTGAGTTGACTTGGTGAAAAGTTAGATCGAATTGAATTTTTAAGTTTTACACAACCAAGGATTCTGTTATCAGTATAAAGGTCATCAAGTGTAACATAATGTAACGTGGATACATATTATTAGAGTCTATTTTCCATATTTCTTCAAGTTAAATATCTTGTACAGTGAATTTCTTAAAAAGCAAAACAGTCTTTATAGCAAAAAAACAATTTATAAAACGTTCAATCTTAAATTTTAAAAAATTATCGAAATATTGTTATAAGATTTTTTTCTAATTACAGAATAATAAGAGCCTAACGTAGAAAACTAGAAAGCCAAAAGTAGCACGAAGAAGAAAAGTTGCCCGGTAATCTCATCTCTAAATACATATATTACACTTTGCCTTTTAATGGTACCAGACTATTTCGCTTAATTTACAGTGTTGCATACTAGCTTCATCTGACACATTTAATTTTAAAAAAATCAATGTTAATAAATTATATTAGACCAGAGAAAGAAAAGTCCAAATATTTAGAAGAATATGGTAATATATATATTAGGAAGAGAAATTTTAATTTTACTTATGGTCCATATAAAAGAAGGGGTTAATGGCTGAATCATTGCAGTTAGGTAATTACTATTTTTGCTAAATCTGGGCAGTTTTCCCATGATATATCTGTTAAAGGAAATAACTAAGGTGCTTTCCCAAGTTGAATGACTAAGGCCACCCCCTCCAAGGACATGCCGCTGCCCTGATTCTGCTACTGGAACTTGGTTCTGTCTCCCTAAGCCGGATAAATTGAGCCTGACTCATTCTGTTTGCTCAGCCCAGATACCCCGTTCCCTCCATGCCCTGCTCTCCTTCCCCCTCTCTCTCCATGGCAGTGCTGGCACCCTGAACACGGCTCTGCCTGAGTCCTGCATACCCCTCATGCCCCTGCCAGTGCACTGCCCTCTCCCCTCAGAGTCCAGGACTCTGCTCCCATGGTTGAGATGAATGAATGGAGAGCGCGGGTCTTAAATGCTTCTGCCTTAGACTTGTGAGTGAAACCCTGTGACAAGGTGCGTCTGGAGACCAAGAAGCACAGCGTGTGCTGTAGCCTTGTGTGTCTGTTCATGGAAGAGGGCCCAGAGTCTTCTGTGCTGAGTGAGAGGCACAGCCTTGCTGCCTCCAGGACTTGTGAGACAAGTGTGAAAGCAGGGACTGGGTGAAGTGTCCATTTCTGGATTAAAAACGTAGCCTCTGACCTAACACACAGTAAAATCAGACCAAAAGAAAGAAGCGTTAGGGAGAAATTGGTCAGAAGAGGATGCTTGTATAGAATTTCAGCTACATTCTATGTTAGCTGAGCCCTTATTTTAATATATTTAAGCTAGCAGCTGGTGTGGTCTCCAGCTGGCTGGAGAAATTTCCGTCCTTATTCTCTGTGTGATCTGTTTAGTTAGCAAACAGTTGCAATATACTATGTACTTTCTATGTGCTGGGCAGTGTTTTATATATTTTAATTATATATGCTTATTTATTAAGCCTTCAAACAACACCTTAACTTGAGAATTATTATACACGTGAAGAAGAGGAAATGGAGGCCCAGAGATTTGCAGAAACATGCCCAGGGTCACACAGCTGGGGTTGGAACCCAGGGCTCTCTGACTGCCCTCCTGCACTTGATTATCTTTTGCACTCTCCTGTACTGCCTCCATGTTTCATTTTTTTGGCTTTTCACAACAAGGGAGTCAGTAGTTAAATGCAGAGGAAGATATGGCAGCCTTATTTGAGGAGTTCTCAGTGTTGCTGTTGACAAGTGGGTATGGCAAGAAGATGTAGCAAATAAAGTAATGGCTTGTGTTTACAGAGTAAGTCAGCTGTGGACCTTCAACTGCTTCTTTTATTTAATTAGCAAACTCATATTGAGTGTGTCCTAGAGGCAGACGTTTACTGTATAAATAAAAAGTGTTTAGTGGATTAGGAGTGGGGTCAGCATGGAAGGAGAGGTGATAATACAGAAAAGAACCCAAGTCTCTGCCGTCGAGAAATTCCTGCAGATGACACACTTATTCTGATTTGCTGTCCATAATGAACATCACAGATAGATAATTACCTGCAGGATTTAGATTCTAGTCGTGTTTTCTGATTATTATTTGAGTTTGGCACCACTTCTCTTTGGCCTCTGGGTCTCAGATGACCAGAATGAAGGATTTCATTAGCAAATGTGAAAAATTATGAAATATGTTCAATTATTTTAGTGATAGAGATGACTACTATAATTCTCTTCCAAGTCAAGTTTAACATAGAATTTATTTTCTCTCTAAATCTAGCCTTTAATTATTTCCATCAAAGCCTGTAACAGTGGCTCAGAAAACTTAGTGGAATTAGGAAGAGGTCTTTACTCTTAGTCACAGAAAATTAATTGAAAGGTTATGTTAACCTGGGCACATGTATCTTAAGAGGTTTATTTTATCTACAGTCATGCACTGCATAGCAGCGTTTCGGTCAGCATTAGAGTGCACACATATGACAGTGGTCCCGTAAGATTAGTACCGTAGAGCCTAGGTGTGTAGTAGGCTATACCATCTAGGTTTGTGTAAGTACACTCTATGATGTTCACATAACAACCAAATCACCTTAACGATGCATTTCTCAGACTACATCCCCATCGTTAATTGACACATGACTGTATTAGAGTGTAGAATTCGAAAGTACCTCCAAGTTAGATACTAAGACAAAAATGTTGTCTTTTTTGTTAGATTCCACAGGTAAGTTATCATAGGCCTTTTTGGGGGAGTGGTGGTGGTGGTATGTACAAATGTATAAAATGCTTTTATACATTTGATTGGCATAACAGTGTATAGGAATTCACAAATCTGTGTTGTTGTCCAGTCTCACTCACTCACTCTCTAATATAGGGCTGTATTACTTGATCATCTTGGGTCTTGTTTGTCCATTTAAAATGAGAATTTATGACCATAACCAAGGATCATATTGATCTCTTTCCGTTTTCTTAATCTGTGATTTGAATAACTGTAGGTTTCCTCATAATACTGTGTTCTTAACTCTTTTTTTGGATCCCACAGTACCGTGGAATATCCAGAGCTCCTTGAATGAGACAGAGGGTTCACTTGTTTGTCTGTTTTTTTCCTGCCTCATTTTGGTTTTCTTTTAGATTATTTTATATTCTGGAGACAAAATTTATGATGACTACTACCAAGATCTGAAAGGACGAGTACATTTTACAAGTAGCGATCTCCAGGCTGGTGATGCGTCAATAAATGTCACCAATTTACAGTTGTCGGATATTGGCACATATCAGTGCAAAGTGAAAAAAGCTCCTGGTGTGGCAAATAAGAAGATTCAGCTGACAGTTCTTGGTAAGTTATTTGTATTAATGTTACTTATTATTGGGTGATTAGTCATAGTACTACAGTAGCAGCATTTATATGAGACCAAGCTTAGTGTTTTAGAGTAATAATTTTAAACATTTGAAGTAATTTTAACATCCTCAAACAACATAAAACAGAAAGCTGGCACACTTTTTTAAAAAATAAGAAGTGACCAGCTGCTTTGTGAAATTCATAAAAGAATTTGAAGGTAAACGAAGGAGTTTTGTGATATGGGAGAAGAACCCTAGGCCAGGAGTTAGGAGATCCAGGTTTTTTGCATTGTCTGTAGATTTGCCCTGAGAATTCAGTAGAACCTGTTCATTTCCTGGGCCTCAGCCTATCTTTTTGAAACATAAAAAGATTTAATTATCGTTAAATCTCTACCTGATCTCATTCAGTTCAAAGTTGTTTGTTATGGGCGCTTCAAGCTTTTTCAAACTGTGTTACTCAGAGTAAATGAGGTTTCTATGATGAATGATTGGAGTATTTGGAACAGAGAAGATGGAATATGGTAGAAGGGATGTTGAATTGGGATAAGGCCATGAAATGTCAGGTAATCCTTCCCTGAGCTTCACTGTTTTTTGTCCTTAAAGTTGAGGGGATTAGACAGATGATCACTGGGATATCGTCTTGCTCTCTCTGTGGTAATTAAGAAGGAGATAAGTGTAAATGGCTTTGTAAGCTGTCAAAGACCGAAAAGTTCATTATCCTTCTCTAGATTCTGTGGTCGTGCACAAGCAGTCTTAACCGCTTCAAATCAGGAAACTCTGAAAGGTCATTGTTCATAAATATACTTTTAAATCTTATTGTGGTAGATGTTACACAGAAATGGCTGCCACGTAGAAAAAAACAACTATCTGGCTCTGTTTTATGATAAGAAATTCCCCTGTTTTGTGACTTAAGGTCTCCTGTTTTGGGGGACATTTGGGTACCCACTTTGTGTAGGAAATTCAGATTGCTAGTACTGCCTGTACCCCTGGAAATAACTAATCAAGGCAGGTCTCCCCCACATCAACTTCTACCTCATTCCTTTTGGTTTAGAAGGGGAGGATGGAGAAGTAATTAAATGTGTTGGTTTCCAGACTCATTTTGAACATCACTCTTTTCTAAAGAATGAATATCACAGCAGGTATAGACTAGGAACAAGAGTGTGGATTTTTGTGCATCCCAATGGCAACTTCAGGGGTTGTCTTGGTTGGTAAGGCAGTCTTCCACTGGCAGCGTTGTTGAGTGGGCTCACAAGAGAGTCCTGATAAAAGGCACTCCATTTCTAAATGGCACTAGTTCAGAATGTTTCCTATGGTATGAAAGCAAGTGAACCTGAGCAAGGCATCAGGAAAAGGAATATCATCATGTTGGAAATTCTAGCTTTCTGTGTCTGCGTTCAGTAAACATGGAGTTACCTTTCTTTTTTATAAATATGAAAGCAGGTGTCGGGGTGGGGAAAATCCCCTTCTTCCCTTCTTGTGTTCTTGTGGCTGGATTGATAGTAAAATTGACACAAGACCAGGTTAACAGGAGAAAAACCCAGTTTAATACATACGCATTGGAGACCATAAAGAAATGATGCTCCAAGAGCGAACAGAACAGGCAGTATATATATCTTTGACACAAGCAAACAATAAATTTGTGAAGAATTGACAGGACAAGGAAACTTAGGTCTGGGGTACGTAATTATCAAGGTTTGCCTATTCAGATTTCTCGGCCTTCAAGAACATACAATGGAGAAAAGAAAGTCTCTTCAACAAATGGTGTTGGGAAAACTGGACAGCCACATGCAAAAAAATGAAAGTAGACCCCTACCTTACACCATACACAAAAATTAACTCCAAATGGATTAAAGACTTGAATGTAAGACCTGAAACTATGAAACTTCTAGAAGAAAACATAGGAAGTACGCTCTTCGACATCGGTCTTAGCAACATCTTTTCAAGCACCATGTCTGACGGGGCAAGAGAAACAATAGAAAAAATAAACAAGTGGGACTACATCAAACTGAAAAGCTTCTGCACAGCAAAGGAAACCATCAACAAAACGAAAAGACAACCTAACAATTGGGAGAAGATATTTGCAAACCATACATCGGATAAGGGGTTAATCTCCAAAATATATAAAGAACTCATGCATCTCAACAACAAAAAAACTAACAACCCAATTAAAAAATGGGCAAAAGACCTGAACAGACATTTCTCCAAGGAAGATATACAGATGGCCAACAGACACATGAAAAGATGTTCAAAATCATTAACTATCAGGGAAATGCAAATCAAAACTGCAATGAGATATCACCTCACGCCCGTCAGAATGGCTATAATTAACAACACAGGAAACAACACGTGTTGGAGAGGATGTGGAGAGAAGGGAACTCTCATACACTGCTGGTGGGAGTGCAAACTGGTGCAGCCACTATGGAAAACAGTATGGAGATTCCTCAAAAAATCAAGGATAGAACTACCATATGATCCAGCTATTCCACTGCTGGGTATTTATCCAAAGAACTTGAAAACACCAACGCGTAAAGATACGTGCACCTCTGTGTTCGTTGCAGCGTTATTCACAATAGCCAAGACTTGGAAGCAACCTAAGTGCCCATCAAGGGACGAATGGATAAAGAAGATGTGGTATATATACACAATGGAATACTACTCAGCCATAAGAAATGATGAAATCCAGCCATTTGTGACAACATGGATGGACATTGAGGGTATTATGCAAAGTGAAATAAGTCAGAGGGAGAAGGTCAAATACTGTGTGATTTCCCTCATTAAGTAGTAGATAATAACAACAACAAACACACACATAGAGACAGAGATTGGATTGGTGGTTACCAGAGGGGAAGGGGGGAGGGAGGAGGGCAAAAGGGATAATTTGGCACAAGTGTGTGGTGATGGGTTGTAGTTAGTATTTGGGTGGTGAACATGGTGTAATCTATGCAGAAATAGAAGTATAATGATATACACCTGAAACTTATATAATGTTATAAACCAATGTTACTGCAATAAACAAAAAATGAAAAAAAAAAAAAAAGATTTCTCGGCCTTGAATTCCCTAGCTCTGGTGATAAGGATGCAGGGAGAGCACCTTTCACAGAGGAGATTTATTTCCTGCTTTCAGGGGGAACACAGACAGGAGGGTCAGAAGGCACTTTTTGCTTTTTAAGGAACTTGAACTCAAAATAGTCAGTATGCCATTGTGGAACATCTCGAGGTGGCCTGTCCTGGGCCCCAACAGTTCCCTCCTCTGAAACTTCCCTGGAAGTGTCACATATTAAAGGTTGACCTGGTAGATTGTTTCATTTTTTCATTGAATTAATCTTTTAGTCTTGAAAATAGGTCAGTTCAGTTAAACAGTTATGTTTCATTTCAGGAGGCAGTGATGCAGGTGGGCTCCCAAAGTTAGGTCTACGGTGCAAGCAATCAGGTATTTAATAAGAGGCATTTCTACAGAAACAAAGAAAAACAGTGGTTACTGGTTAGAGCAAATTATAAACCAGTTTCTGAGCCAAGGGGGCAGCCAGTCAAAAAGGTCTCTGGATGTCAGAATCAGAGTGTCTTTTGCGGTTTGAAATGTCTCTGATGATGTCATCAGGTGTTCAGGTATCTTTCTGAGTGGCTTACACAGCAGCAGATGTGAATCTCTCTTAAGTTTATATCAAGTTGTCCAGCTTTAGGTTGCAGGGCTTTAGGAAAAGGGCAGGTTCAGTTTTCAATGATTCCAAATATAAATGATGGAAAAAATTGAAAACATTAGTTTGGAGATTTATAGCCAAATATTTGAGGAAATTAGAAGAATTTAAGATCTAGACCAGTTTTTAGGTGAATAACAAACTTCAAGGAAAATTAACAGCAATAAAATTTAATATTTACAAGTGTGTATTATAGTTTTTACTGAAACAATTTTTCTCTCTAAAATCACCCTTACTTTTACCAAAGATAGCCAAATTAAGACTGACTGGTTTGTAAACTAAGACTAGTTTTAATAAATTTGGCCCGGGGCAGGCCCAGTGGCATAGTGGTTGAGTTTGCACACTCTGCTTCTTCTGCCCGGCGTTTGCAGGTTCAGATCCCGGGTGCGGACCTATGCACTGCTCATCAAGCCATGTTGTGGCAGGCATCCCACATATAAAGTGGAGGAAGATGGGCATGGATGTTAGCCCAGGGCCAGTCTTCCTCAGCAAAAAGAGGAGGATTGGCAACAGATGTTAGCTCAGGGCTAATCTTCCTCACCATAAATAAGTAAGTAAAGGTAAATAAGCAAAGTAGGTAAATAAATAAGTAAATTTATAAATAAATTTATTTGGCCCAATTATTCTGCCTAGCTGGAACTTTTTATACCGAATCTCAGATTGAACTTTAAAGGCTTCTCAAGGCCAGGAAAGCCAAGGACTGATCAGACAAAGCCTGTAATATCTACAGATTTGGGTGAATTCTTCTCTTTTTTGAAGTTCCCCAAAATATTGAGGTTCCAGGCACCTGCCAGATAAGTGACCTTCCTTACTTACTCAGTAAGGTTGTTGGTATGCTATAAACAAGGTACCAGGCCATTATTTCCAAATGGCTCTATTCCATAAAGTCCAATCTTTGTCTCTCAAAAGCTGTCTGGTCATATCTGAGTTTGTATGTTTTTCTCAAATATGATGTTCCAGCCAAAGCTTTGGTAATATAACCAGTGTTTCCAATTGTGTCCTCTTATAAGGAGAACAGATTCTTATTGAACTTATGCAAATAAATACATTGCCATGAGATAATATTCACTTACTAAGAGTTTCCAAATTCTGGAGGGATCAGTTAGAAAAAGATAAATATTTTAATTCTGTCTACAAAAGCATAATTCACCAAATTGCTGTAAGTCATAGGTAGGAGAAAAGGACAAAAAGGTTTCCTTAAATCTGGAAAAATGAAAGATTAAAAAAAACCAGTAATATTTTAGACAAAAAGTCATAAAAAATTATAATCATCCTCATCAGTTCATTCAGTCCTATGTAATTAATTCTTGTTCTGCTTGAATTCGGTTTTTCTGTTAGTTCTCTCAACTTTGTCTGATGATTGAGGGTGAGAGGAACAGTGATAATTCCAAGAAGTTTGTGTTTTTTGTTATAGCTTATATAATTTGCCCAGTGAAGTAGGTGCCTCAGTCACTGAAGATTGTGGAAGCTATACGGCAAGTGAGAAACAATTTTCTAACAGTTTTAATTGCCACTGTGAGGGCATCAGTCTTGTGGCAAAGGAAGGCTTTAAGCCATCCAGAAAACATACATATAATAACAAGAACATGTTGACAACCCATCCTAAGTGGCAGTTGAATGAAGTCCAACTGGAGGTGCTCAAAGGAGCCAGAGGGAGGAGTTCTGAGGCCTCTGGGGACACAAATAGTTTTTCCTGTTGGATGAAGGAATGTGAAAACTGAAAAATGGAGTTTGCCCGGGAGCTGGGAAGAACCAATCGACTGTCTTGGGTTTCCCATAGCCCTGGCTGTTTGTTTAATTTATAGGCATTGTTTACCCATCTTAATTTCTCTGATTCAGGAGCAGACGGTTGCCATATTATAAGGACATCAGGATGGCAAAAGTCTGGCAACGAGGGGTCAATTTTTTCCTTTGGCAGAAGCAGAATGGACTTCATCCACTTGTGTCATAACCCTTACAGATTCTGTTATTGCTGCCTTTGCATGCAAGTCAGCTCAAACGTTTTCCTGATATCTAGTGTGAGCCTCACTTTTGATGACAGACAACATTTTACACCAGGATACATTGGACTTCCAGGAATTTCACATAATTTCTGGATCTCTTCTAACATACAATAATTATATAGATACAATGTCAAGAAGACTTAATGTTATTTCTTATTTGATAATGTTTTCCATGTAATTTAACATATCAAATAAATCTAATTAGTTTAATATCCCTCTTTTTATAAAGAGAGCGAACAAATCCTTTGAGATGTTTCAGGGATCCTCTGAAAAATCCCAAAGTTAGCTAGAGGTCAGAATGACTTCATCTAGAATTTGATTTTGGAAAGTTTATCAAAAATATCAGAGGTTTTAAAACGCTTGCCTAAATATGATCACAGATCATTATGAAACAATATTTAATTATCTCTTTAACCAAAGTGACAAAAATATTTTAAAGACAAATAAGGTGACATAGTTGCAAAATCGTAGCTCTTTTAATAGAAAAGACTCAGCTTTTAACATAAGGCACAGGAAGTAGTTCTGATAAAACACAAAAAAGTAAGGCAAAATCTTTCATAATCTCTTATCAGGAGCAGACCGATATTCCAAGAAAATTTTGTTCTTTTAAGAGACGAAAATTAAGTTCTAGTTTTATATAAATATACTATTGATATTAAAGCTTATTTTTAAAATTTTTAAAATTTTGCTAACTTGATCACACAACATAAGATTTTCTTCTCTCACTCGCTGCCTCTTTTTTTTCCAGAAATAACCAGTTTTATTTTCAGACAAAATTATTATTTTTTAACAAAATGTATTTTCATTTTTTATACCTTTTATGAAAAACATACATCTTTTTTTAGACAGAGATTTCTCCCTTATTAATTTTAGTAGTTTAGGTATACATTCATTAGAATTTTTAACCCTTAGAAACCTTAATTGCTAGTGAAAACTAAGAAGGAAGCAATTGTGAACTGTATGTTATATCCATATTCTTCAGATTGGCAAATTTATGAAGATGTTTTATAATTTTTAGAAACATTTTTTCGTAGTGTAATTTTGTAACAAAGCATAAAACATGTTTATTAATAGACTCAAAGTTATCTTTTAATTTTTCTATAATAAGGAGCCAAAAGTAGATAAACCCCTGTACAGTAATTAATATTTTATTAATTTATCTTATCTGGAGATGATATAGATATTTAATGAACATTTTATTATTTAACCTTACCTAGTAAAACTTTAACATTTTAAGCCATCAAAAAGACTGGGGGAATGGGGCCGGCCCGGTGGCGCAAGCGGTTAAGTGCACACGTTCCGCTGTGGCGGCCCGGGGTTCGCCGGTTCGGATCCCGGGTGTGCACCGACGCACCGCTTGTTAAGCCATGCTGTGGCGGCGTCCCATATAAAGTGGAGGAAGATGGGCATGGATGTTGGCCCAGGGCCAGTCTTCCTCAGCAAAAAAAGAGGAGGATTGGCATTGGATGTTAGCTCAGGGCTGGGCTGGTCCTCCTCACACACACACACAAAAAAAAAAAAAAAAAAAGACTGGGGGAAGTTATTTTTAAGTACATACACCATAAAACACAGTTATTGTACCAAAAAATCTTTATTTTATTAACATCTATATAATTTATTTGTTCTTAACAATTATACTTAGATTATGTATGAAAATTTTATAAGACATTAAAGCAGTTAGCCATTATTTTATTATTACTATTTTTTTGCTAACCAATTTTATAGCAGAGATAACGTGAGTTTATTTGATTAATAACCCAGGTAGAACAAAAGTTGCATGTTTGCATTATATCCAACGTTGATAACTGTGAAGGCATGCCTGTTTCAATTAAGCCAACAAACTTACGCAAGCTTTTATTTATCAAAGATGATTTTCTATTACATTAACTTGAAAAACATTTGGATTGGTTTTTATTCTATTTAGAAATAATTTATGTAAGTGCTTAGTTTGTTAAATAGAGCTCTACAGAAATGAATGTTGTTAATACCATCTGCAGGTAGAAAATATCTATAATATACATACGTATACATAGACAGACACAAACAGAGATCTTACAGCTTTTATTTTAAAAGTTTCAGCCCTGAATCAGGTATAATATAAAACTAATTTATAAATAATTGTGTCACTACAAGATGGGACAAGTTAAGGTTACCTACTTAAAAGTTTTGTTGTTGTCAGTAGTTTGGGGGAAGGCTTTTAAGATATGCCTGCCTTAGACAAGGAAGCCGTAAATTAGATTTGGGGCAACAGAGTCTCTTCAGCAGCCTGTGTTTAAAACAAAACTTTTTTTTTAATCTTAGGCTTTACTGATTGAGTTAGCCAGGTTTAGTCTCAGGCAATTATGGGCTGTTATCTTTTGGGGTGTTTACATTTTAAAGACATGGTAAAATTTATAACTTCTAGTGACAGAGAGAAAAATGCAAGTTTTTTTATAGGAGTTTCAGGATAATTGTGATTTAAAATTTTCCTGCAGTCTTAGGAATTGGGAATGATCTAAATAAGGAGAGGTTACATGTCTTTTGAGAAAAATAGGGGAGGTTTTGGGACTGGTGAAAGGGAATGGGTAGAGGGCCGGCCCCGTGGCTTAGCGGTTAGATGTGCGCGCTCCGCTGCTGGTGGCCCGGGTTCGGATCTCAGGCGTGCACCGATGCACCGCTTCTCCGGCCATGCTGAGGCCGCATCCCACATACAGCAACTAGAAGGATGTGCAACTATGACACACAACTGTCTACTGGGGCTTTGGGGAAAAAAAAAGGAGGAGGATTGGCAATAGATGTTAGCTCAGAGTCGGTCTTCTTCAGCAAAAAGAGGAGGATTAGCATGGATGTTAGCTCAGGGCTGATCTTCCTCACAAAAAAAAAAAAAAAGGAATGGGTAGAATCTGAACTGTCTTTAGAGCTGCATTTTTAGTTTTGCAAAGATTGGTAAGGTAAGGACAGTTTCTCTTAATTTCTTAGAAATTGAGTTGTAACTTAAATGACATTATAGGTTGATTTACCTGTCCAATTCTATTATTCTTAGTTTGCTTCTTTTCCCTGGGTGCATAGTTTATTTTAACTTAGGGAAGAAGGCCTATTAAAAAAAATTCTTATCAAGGCCTGAATATCAGTTTTTAATTTGGCCAAGCTTTGACCATAGAGCTACTAAACAAATCCTTCTAAATATCTTGTCAGTTTTCAGCTGAGACAAACAGTAAATATTTTTGGCAGTATTAAACAACTCTGTGGACCCAAGAGGTGTCCTCAAAGATTATTATCTTCCCAAGATCCAGAGTCATTCCCAAAGATAGACAAAAGAAGGAAGTGACAGCCTGCATGTGTGTCCCAGGCAGGCAGAAAGTTAAGCCAAGCCCTTAGGACACTAAGTGAGGCAAGTAAGAAGGTTAATAGCTGTCCCTGGGAGAGGAAGGGTCAATAATCAGTGGGTCTGGATTTGGAAAGGAAGGGACAATATGAAAAAACAATTTTTTTGACCCAGTGTTACGGAATGGCCATTGACTAGAGGTGAAAGAGCTGTTGTCCAGGGGACATAAATTCCCTGGGAAGGGGGTTCTAGGATAAATCTGCAAAGGATATTGCATAGGAAGGCCTGGAATTGGCAGAGCCTGATTATAGAGCCCAGCAGAGCGAGCTTTATTGCCTGTCCCAGGTGCCGCTTTATCTTTAGGCTTTCAACATTTACGTGAGTAGCCTGTATACTCTTAGAGATTAGGCTGGAGTGTTCTCTTTAAATCTTGTAGGAAAAGGAAGCTAAAACAGGCAGATGGAGCCAGATTTTAAAAAGGGGGTTTACATTAGATCTTAGTGTTAAGTCTAAATTTTTGTTCTCTTGTCTTATTAGGGAACCCCTAACCTTTTCCTTCTTAAGTGCCAGACAATTGTACTTCCAATGTCCTGATTTTCTTTTTTAAATAATATCTGCGAATGTCTGAAGGCAAATAAGAAGGGGTCTTAGTGGACTTGATTTTTGTTCTACTTTCTGTCTTTTCATCTTATTAAGGGAGTCTTTAATGGCTAGCTGTTATACTAATATGAGAGCTCTTTAAAAAATTTTTTTTCAGTTTAGAAGTTTTTCCAATTTAAAGGATCCGTTGTCTGGCCATTGATGAGTGGGATCTTAATAGTGACTCAAACCAATAAGCCTTTTTGTGGCTTAACAGATGGATGCAAGGGGCATCCCCAAAAGAGAGTGCAAAAGGATACAGTCCTCACAAGATCCAAAAGTTCACTCCCAAAAATAGTCTGGAAAGGAAAGACCTTCGTCGCATAGGCAGTAAGGATCGTGTAGTGTAAACGGTGTCTCCGGTCTCCCGCGAGAGCGTGGGACGCCTCCAGTCACAGACCTGCTAATCTGTGACACCAGGCAGGAATGGGATTTTTCCAGCATTCACAAGCAACGAAGTTTGAGACGACAAGAGCCCTTATGGACCCTTTATGACAGACTGCCCTGAGAGCCGGCACGGCCAGACAAAGAGAGTGCTGCTTGTGACCGCATGTCTTGGAACCCCAGTCTTTCTACTGGCAGCCAGGTGTACCTCAGTAAATACACCTTCCGATGGCGGAGACCAGAGAAAACATTTTCATTGGTCACAAAGCCAAGCTCTCAGGACACAGAACAAGGCGGCAGGAAAAACCTCATCCAGTTTTTGCAGAGGGGAGATAGATGCCGGCCTGGTGAGAACCGTAAAAGTCCAGTCTATGAGGCTGGCTCCAACAGCAGGCTTATCAAGGGCCTTTAGCTGCCGTCCTGCCCTCTGCTTCTTTCTCCTTATGACAAACGACACAACAGATGGAGACAAAGGAAAACAAAGACCTCCTCTGGGAGGAAGGGATCAACAAAACCAAGAGTACTCCTTTACCAAATGCCAAAGTTGCTAAAGTCCAAGAAACTAGTTTCACAAATATTTTCTCCTGCTAGTCTAAATTTAGAGAGAGAAAAAGAAACTCGCACCACTTTTGTACCCATTGGACTCTGCAGACAGAGATCTGGCAGGCTGGTGTGGTGAGAAAGCTCACCTTCTCACCGGCTTCTGTGTCGATGTCCCAGGATCTCTGAGCTGCAGCAGCCTCAGGGAGAAAGCAGTTTTCCAGCCGGTGGGTCTCCTGGCTGGCTCGCCAAAACTGTCGGGGTGAGGGAAATCCCCTTCCCTTGTGTTCCTGTGGCTGGACTAATAGTAAAATTGACACAAGACCAGATTAACAGGAGCAAAAACCCAGTTTAATACGTACGCATTGGAGCCCATAAAAAAATGATGCTCCGAGAGTGAACAGAACAGGCAGTGTATATATCTTTGACACAGGGAAACAATAAATTTGTGAAGAATTGACAGGACAAGGAAACTTAGGTCTGGGGTATGTAATTATCAAGGTTTGTCTATGCAGGCTTCTTAGCCTTGAATTCCCTAGCTCTGGCGATACAGAGGCAGGGAGAGCACCTTTCGCATGGGAGATTTATTTCCTGCTTTCAGGGGGAACAGAGACAGGAGGGTCAGAAAGCCCTTTTTGCTTTTTAAGTAACTTGAACTCAAAATAGTCAATATGCCATTGTGGGACGTCTTGAGGCGGCCTGTCCTGAGCCCCAGCACAGGCAAAAGTTTAATAACTTGTCTGAACTCTTATCCCAGACTCAAGCATACCTGGGATTATAACTCTGCCTATATATCTTCTTTTAACACTGCACTCCAGTAAGCATTGAGTGAAGTGAGGTACCAACCAGATTATACCTGGTTATCAGAATTATTTGTTGTGAAATCCCTGATGGGGGCAGGTATGCTGGGAAGAATGCAGTTGGTGTGTATTCCCAGAAGAGGTGTGGACAAGCACACTTTGAGTGTGTGTGTGTGTGTGAGTGAGTGAGTGATCCCAACGGACGAGGTTCTGGATTGAATTTGCAGGTCCTGACTGAAGGAAGCATTATAGCAAACAGCAGCATATATCCCAGAAGGAACTTGAGTTGGCCAGTAGTGTTGGCACATAATGTGGCTAAGCACACTCATGGCAGCAGCCATGACTGCCAGGTGGGAGGAATGTCCCTTTGACATTAAACCTCACAACCCCAACTTCTCATTGCTCAGGATTGAGGAGTGAGAAGTACTGACACAGTAACTCCTTTTGTTAGCTCTGTGGGGGATCACCATGGCCAAGCTAGCTGTGAATTCAAACCAGGGAGAGAGCGAGGGCCTTAATAGGGAGTAGGAGGAGAAAGGGGGAAGTGATTGCTGAAGGGAAGTGGGGATGACTAATACTCTAATCCGGCAAGGCTGTCTCAGAGCCAGAGGAGAATTTCTTGTAGCTCTTTCTTCCCTGTTTTCGGATGAGTCATGACTGCTGCTGGGAGAAACCACTAGAATTTTCTCTTGAAAGTGAGTGTTGGATGGAAGTGTATCTGTTAGCTTTATCTGAAAATTCTGCTTGGAGAATCTGTAGGAAATATGTAATGAAGTGCCCTTTAGGGACCCGAATGAGTGATGGTCCAGTGGAGCTCTCACTTGGTTCACTCTTAGAGGCTCTGCCTGCCTAATACCTTGATTTGTTGGTGGGAAATCTGGAGAAGATGCCAGCATGGTGTTCATAGAGTAGTGAGAGTTCATTCATTGAGCCCCATGTGCTGTGTGGACATGAACTGGGATGACGCTGTTAGTTGCCTGGGTGTGAGGGGTGATGTGATACCATAGCTTGCCGCATTGCCGGCACCTGCCCCATTCCATCAGATGCACCCAAAGTGCATGTGGATGCAGCTCAATAAAGAAGCTGAAAGCAAGGGATGCTAACAAAGGGAATTGATAGAGGGTTAATATGGTGGCCACCTATCACCAGCCTCTTCCCCCTGGAACTCTGAAAGGGCCTGTTATTGATACCTTTTGGTATAAACAGACCGGGTTGTCTTGAAGAGTTGCACAAGCACCATTAACAGTTTCCTGGATGATGTGGTGCACTCACAGTTCACCCATACCACTAGAACATGGTGGGAGCAGCATGTGTGATCGCTCACTCAGCTCGGGGCCTGAAGGATTTGCAAGCCATTGGTACAGAGCAGAGCTTTTCCTTTTTCTTTTTCACTTTTTACTTTGAAATAATTTTAGTTTTACAGAAAAGGTGCAAAAATACTAGAGAGTTCCCGAGAGTATACACATCATCAACTTTGTAATATTGTTAACATTTTACAAAATCATAGTACAGTTATCAAAACCAAGAAATTAGTGTTGGGCAATACTATTAACTAAACTATAGACCTATTTCGAATTGCACAATTTTCCACTAATGTCCTTTTGTGCTAGGATCTAGTCTAAGATCCACAGTGCATTTACATCTCCGTGGTTTCCTCCAATCGTGTCAAGGGGCACATGATGTCATGTCTCATTGTGAATCATGATCACGGTTTAAGTTTTATTTGAGGGGTTTGTCCCCTATAAAATTATAATTTTTCTTTCTGTAATTAAAAAATGTCTTGGGGGAGCCACTTTGAGACTATGCAAATATTTTGTGTCTCCTCAAACTTCTGCCCATTGATTTTTAGCATCTATGGATGGATTTTGCCTGGAGTCAGGGTATTTTGAACCAAGTAGAAATAGCATTCCTTAATGGATGACATGATGATAAAAGTATATCCTGTCCCAAATAGGGATTTAGAGTGTGTTTCCTATAGACTGAGGTAGGCTACTAGCACGGAGGGATGATGATGCAATACGTGAATGGAGCACAGCATTACTAAATGTTGGGGCGTTGGCCAAGTACAAGTTGATGGTCATGTACCTTACCTGGGAAGGACTGTTGACTTGTTAATGATCATGGAGGCAAATGTTCCGAGGACAGTGGCCAAGTATCCTGGAACCTCAGACCAGAGAAACATTAGAGGACAAGACTTTATCTGTGTTCCCTTTGTGGTTTTATCTTTCTTTCAAACCAGCAAGAGTGCCATGGATTAAGAGTTAATCTTCCTGTGGTATAATGGTTGGGGGTTGGCATGTAAAAGACTTGCATTTTCTTCTCCTGGTGGAAGGCCACTCCAAAGTGACACTAAGAAACCAGTGTTGGTAAAATCTTGTTCTATTGTGGGTGGATGGAGTATGTTGAGATCTCAAACTCAGTGGGGCCCTGAATTTCCTGAGTAGCCACTTTAAGTAAGTGCCCATTATTAGATATGTTTGGAATATGGGAAGGGGACATTTTCAGTAGAAAAGATGAGCATTAGAATACAGTGTTCAGTAGATGTTTGATGTACAAAGCACTGCTTTACTATCTCACTTACTGCTAATTGATGTAATAAAAGATTTGTTGGTAGTTTGAAGAAATGAAGAACAGCCTCATTTTGTTGAAGACTGACAGGATGAAATAATTTGCAAAACTGATTTACAAGTCCAATTGCTGTAGTCTATGGGGCAGTCGATCAATCTGAAAAAGAAACAGGTTCACTTAGGAAGATAAACAATGCATTTAAATGCGTCTGTTGATTCTTACTAAAAAGCACAAGTAGTAACAGATGAAGGGGAGAAATACAATCAATCTTTAGTATTATCAAGAAATGTGTGAAGAAGTGAAATCATGATTGACAACCTTAGTTAAAGAGGGCCCCTGGATATCACAGATCCTGTTGGCCAATTTAGGAAAACAGTTTGACAGTTTTTTATAGAGGTAAACGTACACTTAACCATGTATGACCCAGCAATTACCAAGCAAAAGGAAAACATATACCAGTTTACCTGAGTGTTCAAGCAGTGTTGTTCATAATAACACAAAACTGTAAAATCCATTCACATGTATTTGTAGTAGTGAAAGAATAAAAGCCCATCGAGGACTGAAAGAATGAAAATCAGCTCAGACTAAAAAAGAAAAAAGCAGTCCTGCTGTTTCTCAGGCTGGGAGGACATATGATATGAAGCCAGCTGCAGGGTTTATAGGAAGCGCTGCTTCTCCCAAGGTCCTGGAGCAGCAGGAACTAGAGACTGCTGCTGTCTCCCCAGTGTTGCCCCCACTCTGCATTACTCTCCTTTGCAGAGGAGACTCAGTTGCTAAACGGCCCTCAGTTCCAGTTTAATCCTTGCTTCTCCTAGTCCTGCCTCAGAAACAGCATCCAATTCAGAACTGGTCTCCGTTTCTCTTAGACTCTCCTCAGAATCCTTCAACATGAAATCAACAATTCAGAGAGATTTCTGCATCCATGTGTTCATCGCATTATTCACAATAGCCAAGATGTGGAAGCAGCCCAAGTGCCCATCAGTGGATGAATGGATGAAGAAGATGTGGTATATATACACAATGGAATACTACTCAGCCATAAAAACAGACAAAATTGTGCCATTTGCAACATGGATGGACCTTGAGGGTATTATGCTAAGCGAAATAAGCCAAACAGAGAAAGACAAATACCATATGATTTCACTCATATGTGGAAGATAATCAAACACATGGATAAGCAGAACAGATTAGTGGTTACCAGAGAGGAAGGGGGTGGGGGAGGGGGAAAGGGGCACATATGTGTGGTGATGGATAAAAACTAGACCTGGTGATAAACATGATGCAGTCTTTACAAAGACTGATATATAACAATGTATATCTGAAATTACACAATGTTGTAAACCAATATGACCTCAATAAAATAATTTAAAAAAAAAGAATCCTTCAGAATCCCTACTCTCTTGTCCAGTGCCATTCCACAGCTCCTCACAGTGGCTTCCTCACTGCTCAGTCAGTCTGATTTTGACAGACTCCACACTTGCTCCTGTTCAGTTTAGCTAATTAGGCTTTAACAGTAGCCCAAAAACTGGAAACAGTGTTCATCAACAGATGAATGGATAAGCAAGTTTATGTTATAGTCAGTCCATGGACTACAACTCAGCAATAAAAAAGAATGAACTACTGATCTATCCAACAACATGGACCCATGTCAGAAGCCTTACAATGAATAAAAGAAGCAAGACAAAAAAGTACATACTATATTAATCGATTTATATGACTTTAGGAAGCAGAACTATTCTGTAGTGATAGAAATCTGATCAGTGGCTGCATGGGGCCAGGGTTGTGACCTCAGATGACCACATCCACTTAGGGGACTTGCTTGGGAGAAGATTGGAGTGGTGCTTACCGAGTGTGTGTATATACACATTTGTTAAAATGATCAACCTTTGATTAAAATATGTTGATTGTATGTATATTATGCCTTAATGAAGTTCAGCAGAAGAGTATGAAACGCCATGGTGTTAATCCATTGTTGGGGTGAGTTGCAAGTAATGGGGTTAGCAGCTGCTCTAAATAGTTCCCCAGAGGGACCTAGAATATAACCTTAGATTGACCTTTTTATAACAGTGCTCTGTGGATGGTTTTGGGTTCATGTAAATGCAGAAGGTTAATTGGTCCTTGCTGCAGTAAGCAAATTGTCCCTGTTATCAGCATTATTTATTATAAACCGCCTGATTGGCAGGGTTACAGCACCCAGAGGGATGTGACATCGCACATACTCCCAGAGGGCTTCATGTCAAGCACTGAGAAGGATAGGTAATGAATGGAGGGAGGAAAGCTTCCTTGAGTCTGAAGTGGCCCAGCCTGCATCATCCTTTCTTTTCCTTGGAATGGAGGGGCACAGAGCTGCACCTGAGATGCTGCCAGACCTCCTTATGAATGGCTGCTTGCCTGAGCTTATTCTTGCCTGTTTTGTGTTGGATAAAGCTGAGTCAACTGGTGTTGGCAACCTATTGTAGTCTTTCAGTCTTGTCAACTCTGGACCCAAGTGCAGCATGCTGTGTGTTTCAGTAATCATCGTAAACAAATTCTATTCTCTTGTATAACGTTATAATTTATTTTCTTTTCTCAGTTAAGCCTTCGAGCACAAAATGTTACATTGATGGATCAGAAGAAATTGGAAGTGACTTTAAACTAAAATGTGAATCCAAAGAAGGTTCACTTCCATTACGCTATGAATGGCAAAAACTGTCTGACTCACGGAAGCTGCCCACCTCGTGGTTACCAGGTACTGCTGATTATACAATTTGTACCATGTGCTGTTGATTTCGGGTTAAATCTAGTAGGGTTGTGTGTGTATGTACATGTATTTCTTAATTCCCAAATACCTTCCCTTTTTTATACAGAACAGTCAGGATTCCCTGGGAATTATTCAGCATTTTATAATGACAACTTAGTGTCATGTAGTATACACGAAGAGATATTTTTATAACGATGTCACTGTTTAGGATATTATAATTTGTTTCTTTGGTATTTGTGCTGAGGAAGATTCGCCCTGAGCTAACATCCACTGCCAATCTTCTGGTTTTTGTTCGTGAGCCGCCACCACAGCTTGGCCACTGACAGGCGAGTGGTGTAGATCTGTGCCTGGGAACCGAACCTGGGCCCCCAAAGCGGAACGAGCTGAACTTAACCACTAGGCCACCGGGGCTGGCCCTGGTATATACTTTTTAATTTATGATAATACTGATGGAAAATGTTCATGATCATAAATTAGTAGTGGCTAAGTTATACCAACAGCTGGGTCTTGAGTGCTTTGCTGAGATTCATGTTGAAGATTTGGTGATTTACCCATGGTGTGTCTGTAAAACAAAAAAACACCTGTGTGACACTAACTAGAAAGTTACAAATTGGTTAAATCTGATCACTTACCTTTTGTTATAATTGACTTGTTATTCAAACTGATTACCAAGCTCCACCCTGCCTACCCAGGTCTTAAGTAGGATTTCTCTCCACTTCTCTTTCTTTTTTTATACTAAGATGCCAGGCTATATAACCCCTTCTGACTTGCTTTTGTATGTTTCTTCCATCTGGGGGGATGAAATAGGTTTTACAAGTCTTCCTGCTGCACCAAAGAGCATTTGTGGCATGGGATATTTTCCGTGATCACTGTGGCTCTGCTTCGGCTGAGACTCTGCCTGACTAAGGCAGCCATGGTTACTTTCGCATGGATACAGATGAACTGGAGGCACAGTTGTTTGCCTTCTGGAGACATGCATGTGTCTCCCTGGCAGTTTGTTCTGCACCCAGCTTCATTCTGTCTCACTTTTACCTGGATTGTCAAACTTAGTAGGGTTTGCCTTAACTAAAAACCCAGCAATACAATACTGTAAAAATGGGGTTTGCTCTTTCCCCTCCTTTTCTTCCCATAGAAATGACTTCACCTGTTATAACTGTAAAAAATGCCAGTACTGAGTATTCTGGGACATACAGCTGTACAGTCCAAAACAGAGTGGGCTCTGATCAGTGCCTGCTGCGCCTGGACGTCGTGCCTCGTAAGTGTCTTCTGTCTGTCTATTATAATCCTGTTGTTTTCCTTGCTTTTGTACAACCTCCTTTGGTTCAGGCAGCAAGTGCATGTTGAGGGAAGGGGATGCTAACTTTGAGCAGAGCGCTCTGTGGCTTGGTTATTAGCTTTCATAAGTCATGGAAAGGAAAAGAACACTACATTTTATTCATAAAACCTTCTTCATTATTCTAGCAACATTAAGAAGGTGAGAGTTATCAAATCAACTCTTGCACCATATTTAGCCATTATAAGTACAAGCTGTTTAGATCATTCTTATAGGCCAACCAAGATGGCTGTGAATGTTAAAATTTTTTAGTCTGGTTTTATCATTTTTATGCTTGAAATTACGAAGTTCAGAAGAAAGTTCTTTTAGTGGATTTTCCCCTGAACCAAAAAAAAGCTAGTTAATTTGTCTCTTAAAGTTAATATATGCAGTGAAATCAGTCTTGTCAATGTGTGTCCTTACCTTCAATATGACTAAATACAGAATTTTTTTACTATTAATTATTTTCTTATTAACATCTTATTCTAGCTTCAAACAGAGCTGGAACAATTGCTGGGGCTGTTATAGGAACTTTGCTTGCTCTAGTGCTCATTGGTCTTATCATGTTTTGCTGTCACAAAAAGCGCAGAGAAGAAAAATATGAAAAGGAAGTTCAGCATGATATCAGGTAACTAAGTGACGTGAGTTGACTGATGTATACTAAATTTGTTATGTCTCTAGAGCATTAATCTCTTAACCATCTGCAGCATTTACCCCCATGAGAACTGGATAAGGCTATAGCTCTTCTCAAGACGTTTGAAAGCTTTTACTTGCAATTTCAAGTGTGCAGATCCAGCCAACCTCCATCATGCCCTCCCCCCGCCACGCCATTTTGCACCCCATTTTGAAAACCACTGCAAAATGCTTATCTCAGGACTATGCCTTGTCCCAATAAAGTCCAGGCATGAAGTTTTCAAAAAATGGAGCAGATGTTAAGGTTTAAAATAAAAGACCTGATTGTATTAAGTGACATAGGTAGTTGATGGAACTATTGGTAATGTGATTTTATTTTTTAGAATTTTCTAAACCAGTATATCTTAACTAGAATTGCACATTGGATTATAGAACTTTCAAAAATAATAACAAATGACTTAAATAACACCCAGGAAATTGACATTTGGTAGATCTAAGATGGGATCTGGGCACTTGTATTTTTAAAATCCACCAAAGGTAACTGAGATATATATTTTTTGTTAATGCTTGGTGTGAAAATTCTTATGCCAAAATTCCCAGTTTTTGCAAACTTAAATCGGCTAAGTTTTCAGCTAAGGTCTTAGATAAGTAACTTTCATAACAAAAAAGATTTTTTTCTTTTTCTTTCTTTTTTTTTTTTTTTGGTGGAAATATATCTGTAGGTGTTAATGCTTTATCAACTATAAGGTGTTATGTGACTATAACTAGATTATCTTGATCAGTGATACTAGAATATGAAGATATTTGAGATTTATTCCTTGTAAGACATTTACAGAATCACAAATTTTTGTGAAAACCACATTCATCATGTGTGAAGATACACACTCTATAAGTGATAAATTTGGGACAAATACACAGTTCACGATATTGTGCTTTATCGTGCTTGCTTTTTTTGTGTCACACTTTTATGTACTTAATGCTTAAATAGAGGATCTTCCCTCACTGCCACCCATGATTCATAGCTTAGATGATTGTAGGTTTTTAGAAACTTGTTCTTTGGGGGCCAGCCCCGTGGCTTAGTGGTTAAGTGCACGCACTCCACTACTGGCGGCCCGGGTTCGGATCCCAGGCGCGCACCAAGGCACCGCTTCTCCAGCCATGCTGAGGCCATGTCCCACATACAGCGACTAGAAGGATGTGCAACTATGACATACAACTATCTACTGGGGCTTTGGGGAAAAAAAAAGGAGGAGGATTGGCAATAGGTGTTAGCTCAGACCCGGTCTTCCTCAGCAAAAAGAGGAGGATTAGCATGGATATTAGCTCAGGGCTGATCTTCCTCACCAAAAAAAAAAAAAGAAACTTGTTCTTTAAACTTATATTGGGATCTTTGCTTTCTAGGGAAGACGTGCCGCCGCCAAAGAGCCGTACGTCCACTGCCAGGAGCTACATCGGCAGCAATCACTCATCCCTGGGGTCCATGTCCCCTTCCAACATGGAAGGATATTCCAAGACTCAATACAACCAAGTACCAAGCGAAGACTTTGAACGCGCTCCTCAGAGTCCAACTCTCCCACCTGCTAAGGTAGCTGCCCCTAATCTGAGTAGGATGGGAGCGGTGCCGGTGATGATTCCAGCACAGAGCAAGGACGGGTCTATAGTATAGAGCCTCCGCACCTTTCATCTCTGCTCTCTGAGTTTCCTCTCTTCTCTTGAAACATGAAAACCTGTTCTGTTCTAAATTTTGTTACCAGCCTCATAATATATCAAAAAGAAGTTAAGCAGAAACTGTAAGAACTATACTTCAGAAGTTTTGTTTGGTTATATTGAATAGTAAAGGCATTAAAGTTACTAAAGAGAAATTCACCATCTGAAAAAGATTTCCTTTAAGAGGTCAATTTTATAGGTTTCTAAATATCAATACTTAAGTAAGATGTAGCACTTTGAATATGAAATCATAGGTGAGGAAATTGGTGAACTCACATGCACACCAAGTTGATACTTGAAGCATCTGAAAGTGGTACTTTATAATTTCTGCCGTTATTTTTAGGATGCCTTTGTCAATTAATTTATGACCCGGTAGTCCCCCCAAACTGGCACAGAAACATTCATGGCAAAATACTTATATACATTTATGTTTGTTCTTGTTTTTATAGCTTCTTTGAAAACTCTAAATGTGTTGAGAATAGCTCTAATAACATAGAAAACACTACAGTGTTCTAGAAATTATTAGTTTTACTTCGGAGTCATTCATAAACCTTGTCTATGAAATGATTTAAGTATTTAATTGATAGACTGCTACAGGCAACAGGGACATAGCTCTTTTATATGCTAAAATAAATGAGCATCTATCAGATTTATTTAGAAAGTTTGCTATCAGCTACCTCCAGTGATGACACTAGTGGTGAGGTAGCGAGGGTGGATTTTGTTGATAAGTGAGCTGATGCCTCGGGGCCTCTGGTGGTCTTCCGAACTATGACCCGCCAGATCAAATATAGAGTATTGTACAGTTCCCAGCTAAATACTGCCCCTCCACTTTAGGTGATATTTTTCTAATAAGAAAAAATTATAACTCATTTATTATTTGACAATTACAGATGGAAATTCCCTAATTATTGATTCCAAATTTTAAATGTGTTTTTTTTTTTTTTGGATAGTGTTGCAAATTATGTATTCTCAAAACGTAGTTCCTAAATTTACTCTCTTGAATGCAGTTCCTGGAGGATGTTTTCTTCATAGACTCAGAATGATGAAATAGAGTTTAAACTAGTAAGTGTCCTCCATTGCTTCTGTATTTCAAACTTGGGAGGATGTGCAGTTGCTATTGTATGGCCAACATGTCTTTGTATAGTTGCAGAAAATCAAGTTGAGCTTTGAGAAGTTTGAGTCTTAGTTTTGTGAAAGTGATTTATTCTTTAAAAATAAAAAGAAAGAAATGAAAGCAAATGGAGTTAAAGGAATACTCCTAACTGCCAAATGTGTTAAATACTGTTTTAGTGGAAGAAAGTGAATTTATTGTGTTTCCCTTAAGACTGTGAGGGAGTGTGGCTATAGTAGAATGAGCCAACAGTTTCTTTATAGTAAATGAGGTCTGCAATAAATATTTTAGTAGCTCTAAAACCTTTTCCCTAGATTTTAGTAGGGACTTGGTTTCTCTTGATCTTTTTGGGTGCTGTGGTGGTAAATGCTACATTATAAAGTAATGTTGGCATGAATTTATGACTAGGCAGAGTATTGTGTGCACTTCTAACGGTAAATTTAAGCTGAATGTCTGTGTAATGGATTAGTGTATCGTTTTACATATTTGAAAGCATTTTTTAAAGTAAGTTTTAACCTTACATAATATTGCTTTTCTACTGTGTTAACATTTTCATCTGTGCCTTTTGGATAATTTAGTTTGTATTACGAAGTTCTGGTGCCTATGAGCTAGCTATCGCCTGAAAGGTGCTTAGAGGTGAAGGTACTGTTCCTGACAACGCATCACTGTGACTCCCTGCTGTCCTCACACTTCCAGTCTTGCCTCCTCTTCTCTGTTCTTTTTGGATGCAACTTAACTGTTTGTGGTCTTCATAAAGATTTTAAAATTTCAACATCCCCAACACTCTTTGTGTTTCTGATTTTATAACAGTAGCTGTTTGAATGCTGGATGTCTGGCCTGTTTTATATGAATAACATTTATAAGATATTATAAGAGTAAATAACAGATCACAAACTTTAATGATAAAAATTTTTTGGTCTTGCCTATTCCTGATTTCCATAAAATGAAGATTATGCTATCAGTCTAAGTAGGAATTACTAGAAAAGGTGGACATCCGTGAGACTTTCTAGTCTAGGTTGGCTATAAGTAAATCAGAATCTCTCCTAGAAGCACTTTGAGTTTAGGTCCATACCAACCACAGCCTGAGATAGGAGATTGTTAGAATGGGTTATGTGACCTTCGGAGACCTACGGGGTGTGACTGAGTTTAGAGGACAGAATTCAATTTTAGGCCTATTTTTCTTGTGACTCCATTGTAAGCTTCAGTTAATCCAAAGGTCAGATAGTACTAACTTCCCCAGTAATTCTCAGTCATCATTTCAGTTGAGCCAGAGATCAAATATTTGTACTAGAATTACTATTGGTAACGATCAAACAATTCAACAAAAAATTGTTATTCAGGCATTTCCCTTAGCAAGCCGAACAGCATAGTCAAGGATGGAACTGCATCTTCGAAGCAAAACCATTTGATTCCACTTTACACCTGCGAGACTTGACACCGTCTTTTTGAGTTATGCAAGATAACTTGAAAAGAAATGCTGTAGAGGATGTAGTTCTCTGCTTTGAATATAGTAGTTTATAGGTGTTCTTTTTCTTATTAGCAGTCTTACTAATATTCCCCTGTTAGAAGGCCAAAAAAAAATCTCTTTATTGATTACACTGACCAGTTATTCCGGGGCAAATAACTTCCTTTAAATTTGGGTTATCTGCCGTGGAGTTGTTACAGTGGAAACACAGCCTGAGTGTGTCTTAGGGGAGGTTAATTCAAGAAACACAATTAGATTATGGATATGAAGAAATACCTGATTTTCATTACAAAGATAATTTTTATGATTGAGTTCTGGAAATTCAAAGCAAGTGAAGGGGGCAGTAAACATTTTGATTAAATATAAAGAGAACCCATTGCATGAAGTTGGATATCAAATTCTGTAATGCATGGCTTCTTGAAATAACTATTCTCTGTCTTTTTATGTGTGTGCAGCATGTAAATTTGAAGTTATGTGAATGTTTAAAGTTTTTTTCTAATCTCTTTTCATCTCCACAGTGTTTAGGGCTTTCACATGCCTTACTCCAGCGTGAACAGAAAAAGTCCATATTTTATGTGGTTAATGCTTTGATGTGTCATGTAAGGAGTAGTTTGTAGAAAATGTTGGCACAATTTTAACTTTTTAGTGGCTTGTGACATTACATATTATATATATGTACATATATCTTTATAATATTCCTGTGTTTAGTAGTGTAAATGTTCTGGGCAAGTTTTAATATTTCAAATGCCTTTGGATATTCTTGCAATAAAGGCAACATGTTCTGCAGTTGGATTTTTTACTTGTTTGCCTATTTTGACACTAAAATGGTTCATAACTGAGCGCAAGTTTTACTCATAAATATTATAGAAGCAGGGAAGAATAATAAATAAATCTATGAATTGTGGTTCTGTTTATCTTATGGATGGTAACACCAGCAAATAATTTGCTTCATCTAGCCTCTTACTATTAATTAAAATCAAATTTTACAAAATATTCTGTTTTGTAATTTAAGAGCATGGTGAATATCAGTTGGGTTTGGTTTTGGTCATGAAGACTAAAAGCTTTAATCCAGGAAGAACTCTCTGATTTCTGCTAACTTGTTTATTGACACATGTGTTAAGAGAACCACAGCTCATTGATTCACTTATTCTCGTCCCTAACTGTGAATTTTTGTGATAAATACACTTGTACTACTGAGAAAAAATATTTTGACACTTCACATATACAAGTAGAGAACTGATAGTGTCAGTTTCAAAAATGATTTTGTATTTAAAGTTTCTGGCTTAGGTATCCAATGGTGCAGATTTTTAAGTTTGTAAGAACAAAATTTGTTTAAAAAAACAAAAACTTGCTCTAGTTTTGTGACCTTGTGTACTTTTAAAATAAAATCAAGAAAGCAGTTTCCTGCCTCATGGTGTGGCTTCATTGTGCCTTTTTAAAAAGTGTCTCCTTTATAAGGCTTCACTCTGCTGTTCCTCCCTGCTTTCCTGAGTCAGGGTTTCCTTTCCCTCCTCCTCGCATCTTTTGTTACACAGAATGAAGATCGATTACACATCAGTGAAAACATGTCAGACATACATATATATTTCCCCACTCCTGTGCATTTATATGACAGACAGTATATAACATAATATAATATTTGGGGTTGAAACCTCCGAAGTCCTGTGATCATTTCACAATTTCCAGTACAAACTCAAAGAGTTTTTCAGATGCATTAAAAATGTGCACGCATATATGTATTAAATACATACGCATCTAGTTATGGTTTAAAGCTATTTTCATTGACTCTAAACATTGATTTCAGAAAAAAACAGGATGGGGTAATAATGCTTCTGTAAGAAGACATTTTGAGGAATGTTTTGTTTATACGATAATTCCTCAACCTTGGCACTTTCCGGCTGGATAATCCTTTGTCATGGGGACCCTCCTGTGCATTGTAGATGTTTAGTAGCTTCTCTGGCCAGTAGCACTTTTCCTCCCTGCCCCAGATGTGACAACCAGAAACGTCTCCAAACATTGGGGTGGGGGCAAAATCGCCCCCATTGAGAACCTTTGTTTTATACTAATGTGAAATTTTCTACTCAGGTCGAAAGGAGAAGAGCATAGGCCTTGGAGTCAGACATGTTTGAATACCACTTATTACTAGATGCTTTCCTTAGCTTTAGTTTCCTGGTACTTAAAATGGGGATAAAAATACCCACATCACAGGGGATGTTGGAAGGTTTTAAAGAAACAGAATTGATATAGTAATGAAAATTCTTTTCATTTGTCCCCGGTAGCTGGGATGCTAAGAGTGATACACAGATTTTCAAAGAATCAAGATTATAATAAAATATGCTAAGTGAAACTGCTGAGTATAATTTAATGCCTTTAATTTAGACCATATTTTAATCTTGTGGCTCTAAAGGCTGGATCATATTTCTGGTTAATTAAATACCAAATGGCAACACTGATGAAATTGAGACAATTGAATATAAAGTAATTTGTATTAAATCAAAATGGTCTAGTTTTAAGTCTAAGGCACAATCAAATGTAATTTCTAAATGCAATAAAGGCAACAGTGAAAAGATCAGGAAGCCAGTCCTGGGAACTCAGCTTAGTTTTTCTTGCCCCATATTTCTGAGGTATAAATCAAATGTGATTGGTTGTTTTGTTACTTAAATTTTTTAAAGTTTGATAACTGTACAAAAAAAAGTTGTCCTAATGGTAACTGCAGAAAAAGAAGAATTTCTCGAATTAATAAAGATCCAAGAAGTAAATTTCCATCTAGTTAACCAAGGACTAGGTCCTTGATCAGTTTGCTTCTCGTTTCACTGCTGAGCTGTGAAAATTCGAGCTCTAATGGAGAATGAGGGAGGTGGGAGGAGATACAGGACCGAGGTAAAGCCTGATGTCAGTCGCCAACAAAGTACAACACGCCATCAGGATCTTGACTTCTCTCTTTCTAAGTCGTTGTCCCCAGTTCTAGTGGATTGGTTGTCTTAAAATGTGAATATGATCATATTAAAAACCAGATCATCTTAATCTGATAGAAAAGGTCTCTCATGGTCCATTCCTTTATCTGAGGTTTATTTTCTCCACACCTCCAGGTACACCTTTATGCAACAGCAGGAGGCTGTGGTTCCATACCTTTGTAAACAGGCAGTTTCCTCAACCAGAGAACAGGCCCTCCTTGTTTACATGCCCTGCCAAGTGTAACTGCAAACACTATTTCCTTTGAGTCATTTTTCCTGATTCACACCCCTGCCCTTTATTGACAAGCTAAATTGAGGGTGTGTCTGGGCCCTCAACATTGCCAGTATAGGTTTTTTGTGGCCCAAAACCTTTTTCATTCTATTTAACATGCCCTCATTACAAGTTTGAAGCTGATTTATTCGCCCTTATCCTCAGTGCCTAACTCTGACTTGCATAATGCTGAATGAATTTTTAGAATGGAAACTACGGGCACTAAGGGCAAGTATGCATTCTTTAAGTACGGGTCAGGTGTTCTGCAAGACAACTGGCCTCGGGTCAGGTGTTCTGCAAGACAACTGGCCTCGTCTCTTCTAAAAAGGCAGTGTCAACAGAAAAAGGGTGAGTGTGTGCATGAGGTGAGGGGAAAGTCTGCCCATGGCTTAGAAAGTTAACTTGTACAAATACAGAATGAGAAGACCTGACTCAATAGGAGCCAACACAAAACAAACCTAATTATTATAAAAACCTGGAGAAGTGGAGAAACCTTTTAGAAATAAATTTCTAAAACCTTCCTCAGAGATGCTAACTGAGTAGGTCGGGGTGAATTAAAGAAATGAACAGTATTATGTCAGTTATTTTTGTCTTCTTACGTGATTAGTGTTCAGAAATGACTAGTCATTTACAATTCATTTCTATGTGTAATTGCATTAGTTTGCTAGGGCTGCCATAACAAAGTTCCACAGACTGGGTGGCTTAAACGACAGAAATTTAGTCTCACAGTACTGGAGGGTAGAAGTCTGAGATCAAGGTGTTCGCAGAGTTGGTACCTTCTGAGGGCTGTGAGGGAAGGATCTGCTCCAGGTCTTATTCCTTGGTTTGTGGATGGCCGTCTGCTCTGTGTCTCTTCACATCACCTTCCCTCTCTGTGTGTCTGTCCTTGTGTCCTAATTTTCTCTTTTTATGAGGACACCAGTCATATTGGATTAGGGCCCACGCTAATGACCTCATTTTAACTAACTGTAACTTCAATGACCTTTTTCCGAAAAAGGTCACATTCTGAGGTACTGGGGATTATGACTGCAACATAGGAATTTTGGGGCACAGAATTCAACCCATAGCAATAATGATGATTGGAAATTATGAAAAAAGACTAATAGTGAAAGTTGATGTGGAGCATGTGATGCCCAGAAATTTTTAACTTTTAGTGGTATAATAAAAATATCAGCACCTAAATAACTGTGCCAACGTAGTTATTTCATGGTTCTCAGTCTCCCCCATCCCCACCCCCAGGAGTGTACTATCTTTATTTCAAATATGTGTGGCCATAATACACTGTTAACCTCACATGTGCTTCTCAAGTGAAAAAGTAGTTGATGAAATGGTTATGGATTTGTCTTCTCTTATGAATCTTGCTGACAAGATGAAACTATATTTTTCCAGGGAAATAGTTTTAAAATAAGTTCAGTATTTTAAGTTACTTAGAGTTTTTGTGGATCTGAATTTTTTTTTAATATTTCAAATATAATGCACGATATAGAGTAAAATGTAAATCACAATCATGTTTCTCAATTTCTGTCCCCAGTTCTCTTCAAGAGGCATAGCTGTGTTTTAAATTCTGTTAGTTTTTTGAATGGGTAATCTATTCACAGGGCACAAAATTCATAAGGTATAAGAGTATATAGTGAGAAGTATGATCAATTTCTTATTTATCCTTCTAGAAATGCTCTAGACATATACAGGCACTTGTATGTGTATGAGTTTATCCTGGATATTTATATTGAAAAGTTGACAGTGAATGGATTGGTCATGGAGGGTGAGGGAATATTAAGTTTTTGATTGGAGCAACTGAAAAATTATGATGTTGGACTGGGAAAGATGGAGGGAGAAGCTAACTTGAAAGTAGAGTGTCTGTTTCTATTAGAATCTAGGCAAGATGATAGCAGGCAGGTGAATCACAAACCTGGACCTAAGTAGAAAACTCTGGGCTGGAGATAAAAATTTGGCCATCATAAGCACAAAAATAGATTTTAAAGATAAGAATAGATGAAATCATGGCAGAGAATGCAGCGAGAAATAAAGGTGGAAGTGGGAGCCCTGATTCTTTGAATGTTGGGGTTCAGTTTTGAACGTGGAATTTGGGAAGTTTATGAGATACCTAAAGGGAGATGTTGAACAGATACATGGATATATGCACCTAGCGTCTGAGAGAGGGCTGGGCTGGAGATTGAAGGTTGGGAGTCAAGAGCATGTAAATGTTAAAGATTATTAAAGACAAGTCACCAAACTCTGGGCACTTCACTTAAATAGGAAGTAGGAAAATGAAGGGGGGGAAATATATTTATATACATGGTTGATGTTGTGGGGGTCCAATGCTGCCAGCCAGTGGAGCGAGTATTCCTGGAAACTTTGGAAGAGCTGCTTGACTCCATCTGCTACTCCTCCTGTTGGAAGTTTTTCTAGTATTTTGAAGAGTTCCTATTTCTCAAATTTGGATTTTTATTTTGTAGGGGATTGCTGCTTTGGGAGAGGAGAAAAATGCCCATCAGGGATCCGTTGATTGAACAAATTTTATTTTGGTATTAAATGCAATAAGTGTAGTGTGGGGGCACCCTTCATCAGTACTCCCGACAGGGTAACACCATAAAATGATTTTGGGAGATAGCCTGCCAGGTTCTATTTGGATGACCTTAAACACACCACTCAACCTCTAGACTCCTTTTTCTTACCAATAAAATAGGGATAATAGTACCTACCTCGTAGAATTGTTCTGGGATTGATAAGTTAATACATGTCAAGCAGTTGGGCTGGCACCTGGTGAGTGCTCTATTAGCGTTGGTTGCTCTCATCATCATCGTTGTATTATAATAGTAATATTTGCCTCATTTCTTATTAATATAGGATAAGGTAACTATATCCCAGTTTTCCCAAGACAGTTCTCTCCTATGCCTGTTATCTCACTGTAATTACTAACAGCAATAAACCTTTAGCTCTCAAAAATGTCTCAGATTGGCCAATAAGATCTATGCTTACCCTACCTTTGGGGTTTGTAGAGAAGTTTGGAAGGAGAGTCTTGGTGATATGTTACTCAGCATGAAAAAAGGAAATGGCCCTATTCACCTCTGTCACTGTTGAATCACAAGCAGCACTAATATAGTTATATTTTAAATTTACATATAATTAAATTTCCTTTATGTTTAGATTGTCCCCAAAAGTCTAGAACATGCACCACTACAACTGTAATGTGTGGGATCGTTCCATGAGTTATTTAGAAATAACTTACCAGTAATGGGAAACAGTGAAGAAATTTCCATCTCTATAAGCCAGGATGTGTTTATAACTCATTGCATATTCAAAATTTGATTTTCATCTGCCTCAATGGTGGAATATTTTGAAAAAAACCGTTTCCTTGTTAGGACAGCATTGCAACAACAATAAATGAATTTAAAAATATTTCACCCAAATGATACCACTACCAAAACTTTTCTGTTCTATTTCTCTTCTAGTGTATTTAAGTATATATATTATTTTTAAAGTATATGTACTCCATTGGTTTCTTTTTTCCTACTTGATATTGTATCAAGGTACACATCTTACCTGTTGTTAGAAGTATTTAAATATATATCCATTTTAATAGTTGCATGGTTTCATTAAGTTGATGTTCCATGATTCATTATTTTCTTATTTTTGGATCTAGAGTATATTTCCAATATTCTGTTATATGTAATATTGCATTCCTAGAATTTTTTTCCCATTCTTTTGAAGAATTTTAGAGCACAGATATTAAAACAATGGGTTGTTAGGACAAATTAAGTTGTGGGATTTAAGTGAAACCACTGTTGTTTCTTACGACACCAGATCATTTCACAAGCTGTTTTTTGAGGATGCAGTGACACCAGATCATTTCACAAGCTGTTTTTTGAGGATGCAGTGATTTCTAGACTACAACTTGAGGAACCTGGTAAGGGGAAAAAGTGAAGTTCTGGCCTTTTTAAGCCAAAGGCATATGTAGGTTAATTCTACAAAACAGGGTGAGATCACTCAGTGTGTAGAATGAGAAGAGGACCCGGGGGTCAGTCCCCTGGGGCACAAAAGACCAAAAAAGAAACAATTTGGGGAATGAAGTCATTCACGCTGACAGACCAGTTCTGGTGGAATGGTAGGGCCAACCCTTACTTCAGTGTATTGAAGCATGAATGAGGTCTAAGGGAGTAGAAATACAGGTAGCATTTAAAATGGCAACTGGCTCAGATAAAAGTCGTCTACAGAGTCCAAATTATATAAAAGATGAAGTGGTTATTGCTTGTCTCTCCACCTCCCGCCTCCACCAGATCCCCACTGGCTCCTGAGACGTCTGGTTCATAAGACCCAATTTGAAAGCTATATTAGACTATTCTTTCAGTGTTCTTGGCCATGAAGGGAAGGAGAAAGCCAAGGGGCACAGTAATTAGAGTCTGGCAAAGGTTAGCTTGTGAGGATGGGAGACACTTGAGCATAATTAATGTAAGCTGTGGAGAAGGGGCCTGGAAAGAAGGAAGGAGCCAAAAGGGATGTGGTGGGATAAACTTGAAGAAGAGGGCAAGAACATTTTCTCCAGAGACTGAGGTGGGACAGTGAGTGAAGTTGGGAGCAGATTTAATAGGTTCATGGCTGTGTGGATGGGATGTAATCAGATGATCTGACTTTTCTCCATGAAGTTGGGGGTGGGTAGCTAGGTGGTAAGAGGACTGAGGGAAGAGGTGACATTTAGGAAATTTCAGGTGAAGAATGGGAGAGAGAAGAGGCTAAGCGCACAGAAAAGCGACTGAATGGTCCTGAGAATGCAGATGAAGTTTGGACCATGAATGTGTTACGCCGGGCCTGTTTAGGGTCTGGTACTGCAACTAAGAATAAGTGCTCAATAAAAGCGTGTTTGTATGAATTTATGATTTGTTTCATTTCTATTGCTTTTATAAAAGGAAACAACCTTTCCCATTCATTTACTACTGCTTATAGAGGTCTTGGAAGCATCTAACCTCAGGAAGCCCTGAAGAGGTGACAGACCACATTAGAAAGAAATAAGAATCCATCTGATTATGGAAGCAAATAGATGGCCATTGCTCTACAATTACCTATTTTCTAGGCAAGAGTTGATTAAAGGTCTCCACTTCCAGGTTAATTTTCTTAAAACACTTATGTTCACTCTCTTGCTGAAGAACTTTCCTGGACAATTTCTAACAAAGTCCAAACTCAAGCCTGGCTTTAGACTTTCACAACTGGCCCTCCACCTACCATACTCTAAGCTTACTTACACTTGCATATACATGTATATTTTTTTTCAAAAAAATAAGGTTTTATACACACTTTTAAATTAAATAAATCCTCTAAGACCATTCTGTATCTATGTATCCATTATGTATCATCTATGTATTGGTCTATCTAAAACAACCTTATTTGTTTTCAAAACTGTATATATAACTACATCAAAGTGACGCCGGATAACTTACATTTAACCAGTGTCCAGTTGATGGCCATTTAAATTGATCTCATCTTATTGATATAATGAGTAAAATGACAAGCAGTATGTTTGCATATACATCATTTTGCATATGGGTAAATGTATCTTTAAGGTAAATTTCTAGATGGGAGGTGCTGAGTAAAGAGTATTTTGATAGCTATGATTAAATACCTTCTTAAGAAGGTGTAGCAGCTCCTGCTGGCAGTGGATGAGAGTGCTTATCTCCCCTGAAATCCCCACCAATACTGATCCAACTTTTTGATCTTTCCCAATCTCTGAGAAGAAAATTATCTCATGGTTTAAATTCTATTTGTTCAGTTGAGCATCTTTTCCTATGTTTAAAAACCATTTGTATTTTTGAGAATTGTGTTCATAGTGTTGCCCATTTTTTTTTTTTTTGTGAGAAAGATCAGCCCTCAGCTAACATCTGATGCCAATCCTCCTCTTTTTTGCTGAGGAAGATTGGCCCTGGGCTAATATCCGTGTCCACCTTCCTCTACTTTATATGGGATGCCGCCACAGCATGGTTTGCCAAGCAGTGCGTTGGTGTGCGCCCAGGATCCGAACCTGCGAACCCCAGGCCGCCGCAGCGGAGCACGTGCACTTAACCACTGCGCCACGGGGACAGCCCAACCCATTTTTCTTTTCTATTACTATTCTGCCCATTTGGAGGAGCTTATAAATATTAATAAAATTAGCCCTTTGTGATATGAAATGGAACGTTTTTTGCCAGGTTATCCTTTTTCTTTGACTCTGTTTATGGTCTTACTTTTCTCTGCCCATGTAGTCCTAATCCTTCTGAAACTGTCCTGGTTCAACCTCACTTCTCGCTCCTTGAAACTGTACCTTCAGAGGAAGCTGGGGGTCACCTGTCTTCACGTGTTTGTCTCCTCTCCCTAAGCAGATGTTGGACTTCCAAAAGGCAGAGCATCTTTACATCTAAGTGCTCAACACACATCGATTCTCAGTACTCTTTGTTGATGATAATTGTAGCAGCTCTGGCTATGTTCATATCAAGGCATTGCCACATGTATCCCCATCACACTGTGTTTCTTCTTAATTTATCTTTGGTTTCTTCAAGTTTCTCGAGTTTTTGCTCAGAGCAGTTTTATGGAATCAGCACAAACTAAACTAATGAAGAAAATGAGTTATCTTGCACTTGAAGATGTGTCTAGGTCACATGTTAGGTCAGCTGTCACACACTATTCCAAGTTGAATGTTGGCTGCTGGCACTGTGCTCTTTTAGTATTGCTAAGCAGGACGTTTTTCCTCTCACGTAGTCCCAGAACTGTCAACGGTGAGAACATTTCCAGGGAACAGTAGAATGACCTTGCAGTTCTGAGAGGAGAAAGTGTGATAGAGAAAATACTAATGACTGCGACTTGGAACTTGTTGGAAAATCAGTCCTCCAACATTCAGCCTCCACCAGTCTTTTGCTCTACTGACAAGGAGGGGACATTTTATGTGTTTACAGAAAAAACAGAACACAAAGCAAAATGAAATAATTACATGAAAGGAAATGTAATCTCTGCCCTGACAACTAAAAGATATTATCTGCTATGTCTAGGACAAGGTAACTATGCACTGTATAGTAGCCAACAGGGCTTTATGAACATGTTTATGTAGGTTTGATTTAAACTTTTTGTGATATTAGGGGCAAAAGATTTGTGATATAGTTAAGTGAGGAGTTCATGTAGCAGTTCAAATTTTGTAAAAACAAAACAAAAAACCCTGCAAAATATGCATAGGCTATGTTATCTAGTTCAATATCATTTTATGGAAAAATCAAGATCCAGAAAGGTTTTGATTTAACGGCCACATAGTTAGGAACAAAATCCAGGTCTCCCGATTCCTGCTCTAGTATTTTGCTAGGAACCTTGTGTCCCTGGCATTCGCAGCTGAGAGAACTACGTATATAAAAGGAAAGAAGGGAAGAGTCAGAGTGTGTGGCTCGCTCATCTCTTTCTCCCCTCCCAGCAACATCAGCCAGGGAGAAGGCGAGTGAAAGGAGGGCAGACTGGCCTGACCAGTGCCCTCTGTTCCCTCTCCTAAACGTGGTCACCGATGCCCAAGGCATGCTGAGCATCCACAGCTGCACTCTCTCAATGCCCATGGTGGCCCCAGCAGGTGTATGACTGACAAGTGTCCGCTTTGTTTGGTACTAAGCCTGTTTATGCTTGTTATATTGCTGATTACATAATTTAAGTAAATTGTACATATCAACTGTACTAGATATGGTGAAAACAACGTATCTGAGGAAATGATTCTGTTGGCACACTGCTTCACAAATATATTGGTTTCACTCGACTGCAAGAAACCAAACTTTAAATTAGAATTGATAAATTGTGCACGCAGCTTATGGAGAAAAGAAAACACAGATAACTCCTAGCAACAGACCCATATTCTAAGAAAAATTCTTTACACCAAGAATTTGGTGACCCAAAGTATACCGATATATTTTAAAACATTTAAAATGTTTAAAGGATATATCATTTTTAATGGCTTCTCACTTAAACTTTTTTGATTGATTGGCACTCCTAATTGTGTCATGGAAGAGGGATTTTACTGTAGACCTGCATGCCAAATCCCTATGTCAGATCCTGTATTTTAACTTTTTGTGTATTCCTTTCTGGATTTCACAGTATCAAGCAAATGGTATTTTCAAAATTATTTACCAAAGGATCTTGCTAGCTGTCAATATCAGGTTTTATATATGGCCTGTCTTATCACTGGGCAACATCAGGAAACATGAAATCGTCAGATTTCACTTAGTAATAACTCAGATGACAAAACTGAAATTTTACATTTTTCATGTTCCAGCCACTTTAGACAAAGTTCAAAAATTTTAAATACACTTTCATTTTAATCAATAAATTTTATTTCACTTCTTTAGAAATGTTTGATGGATATCTGTAAGATGCAAAAACAATGTTTTTTTTTCCCATTGAGTTTAGTAAAACAGCCAGTTAACCACACTGGCTGTTTTTCTGTTGAATTTTACAGCTTTACTTATTAATATAACTCCCCAAAATTTATCATCTATATATATATTTTCTATGTGTGAATTTAAAAAGTTGGCAGTTCTGTTACAAGATCAACTTGTCTATTTCTGGATTTGAAAGGAATAGTCTCATCCCCCCACCCCAACCAAGGTGGTTTATATTTAGATATACAACTTAAAAGACGTTTTCCAAAAGAGATCTGTAGCTTAATATCAAATGATAAAGATCGATTAAGGCACATACATATGAATACCATGAAACTACTAAAAATTTTGTTTTAGGAAAAAAAATCAATGATATAAGGAAATGTTCCACGTTTTCAAATTGTATGACTATAAAATGAATATATTTCATATCATAACACAACGGTACAGGAGTATAAAAAGTAAAAGTTCCCTTTTTTTTTTTTCCAGGAAGATCAGTCCTGACCTAACATCCATGCCAATCCTCCTCCTTTTGCTGAGGAAGACCGGCCCTGAGCTAACATCTATTGCCAATTCTCCTCCTTTTTTCCCCCCAAAGCCCCAGGAGATAGTTGTATATTATAGTTGCACATCCTTCTAGTTGCTGTATGTGGGAAGCCCCCTCAGCATGGCCTGACAAGTGGTGCGTCGGTGTGAGCCCAGGATCCGAACCCGGGCCACCAGTAGCGGAGCGCGAGCACTTAACCGATAAGCCACAGGGCCGTCCCCTAAAAGCTCCCTCTTTTAAACATCCCCCATCCACTAAAATATTAATAATGCTTATCTCTGCTATAGAGATTATAGGTGATTTTAATGATCCTTCTCTGTGCTTTTAGGTATTTTTTCCCCTAAATGAACAATATTACTTTTATTAACAGAAAAATAAATCTAATAAAGAAATGTTTTGTTGTGTATAATAACTATGACATCATAATTAAAATTCTTGATTACCACTGGCAATTTCTACATGTAGCTCTATAGAAGAAGCAGTGATTTAAACTATAACCACTAATGCTTTTCATGGAGAAGGGAAATGATTATTTGCAAATACATTTTTTAGCTTGGAAGTTGGAAAAGAATATCTGATGCCCTCTTGTGGCCAGTAATTTTGCAAGGTGATTGATTCCTTTTCATTGAAATGCAGTCTAAACCAAGAGAATAATACCAAAATATCTCTATTGCTTTCTAAATGACAAAAAATAATGCTCACACACTATTATTAAACAGTTTAGTCTATGTTTCCAACCCTCTATCTAGGCCCTAAAATCTTGTGTCCTGGAGTCATATTGCCTGGGTTTGAAGCCCTGCTAGTTTACGTCACCTGGGGCAACTTACTAGAATACTCTGAGACTTGGTTTCCTCATGTGTAAGATGAGAATACCAAAACATACATAGGTTTATCATAGAAAGCAAAGCACTTACTTATAGTACCTGTCAAACAAAATTCCATTTTGCTAAATAAAATGCTTTATACATGTATGCATACATATGAACTATAATGGTTAACATTATCCTGTGATAAATCTGGGTAGGTTCTATTATTCTCATTTTTTGTTTCTCTTTTCACCCTTCGTACACCTTATGTAAACATAAAATTTATTGAGCATTTGATATTTGCCAGGTACTGGAGTGTTTTCCATTAATCATCTATTTCATTCTATGATAAACCTATTAAGTTGTATTATTGTCCTCACTTTTTGCACCCATTTTCACCCCTCACAATATGGTGGACATCTTTCCACATCAGCAGACACAGATCATTTTATTGGCCTCATGATCTTACACAGTATGAATGAATTGTAATCTTTTATTGTGGGAAATAATGCTGCATCAATTGTACATCAATTTTTATACATTTGAAAAAGTATTTTTATAAGTTATCCTCTAGATACATAGAATTTGAATTGCTGGGTAAGAGAATACACATATTAAAAAAATTTTTTGACATTGTCAAATTGTCTTCCACAAAGAATGCAAACCACAATCTTGTCAATGTCTGTCTATTTGTTAGGTGAAAAATGGTATTTCATGGTTTCAACTTATATACATCCCTTATCATTAGTGTCCCATTAGCACATCTTTTGTTTTTAGCCATTTGTATTTCTTTATATTTATTTGGCTCTGCTAAATAACTTAATTATATGTAGAAGCTTTTGGTATATTAAGAATATTAATTCACTTTCTTTTAAACATTTTGTGGAAATTTTCTCCCTCTTTGGAGTCTTTTAACTTTGTTTATGATACCTTTTGATATGCATTTTAAACTTTTTTTTCCATTCCAAACTGCCAATCTTCCTGTCATCATGAGGAAAATTTTCCTAAGCTAAGGTTTGTAATTATCTCCTTCCCTTTTTTCCTCTCAGTACTTTCATAATTTACATTTTATCTTTAATCCATCTGTAATTTATTTTTATGGTTTAAGTAGGAATTTAACTTTTAAAAAATGCATAGCCAAGGGCTGGCACGGTGGCACAGGCAGTCAAGTGCGCGTGCTCTGCTGCTGCGGCCCGGGGTTCGCCGGTTCGGATCCCGAGCGCACACCGACGCACTGCTTGGCAAGCCATGCTGTGGCGGTGTCCCATATAAAGTAGAGGAAGATGGGCACAGATGTTAGCCCAGGGCCAGTCTTCCTCAGCCAAAAAAAAGAGGAGGATTGGCAGATGTTAGCACAGGGCTGATCTCCTCACACACACACAAAAAAAACAAAGTGCATAGCCAAATAGTTCACTCTTAATTTTTTATTGGTGAATTATTTCCAATCTGGAAAACCACATTCACTGTAGATTAAATGTTTGTATATAAATGATTCTGGTTCTACACTTGTAATTCTGTTTCATTGGTGTATTAGTTCACTCATATGTTATACTTTAGAGTATGTATTGATAAATCACGTAAAAGAAAGAACATCCCTGTCCATGGTCCTTTTAAAGAAAATTCTTGGTTATTCTTGAGTATTCTTCTTCCATGGTAAACTTAAAATCAGGTTTTCAAGTTTCATTAAAATTTCATTGGGGGGCCGACCTGGTGGCATAGCAATTAAGTACACCTGCTCCGCTTCGACGGCCCAGCATTCACGTTTGGATCCCAGGCAAGGACCTACGCACCGCTTATCAAGCCATGCTGTGGCAGGCGTCCCACATATAAAGTAAAGGAAGATAGGCACAGGTGTTAACCCAGGGCCAATCTTCCTCAGCAAAAAGAGGAGGATTGCTGACGTTAGCTCAGGGCTAATCTTGCTTAGCAAAAAAAAAAAAAAAAAAAAAGTTTTTTTAATTGGGATTTTAATTATGATTTATATTGATTTTACATATTAATTTGAAAAGTTTTTATAACATTGAGTCAATTTGGAAATATGGTATATCCTTCTAGTCAATTCTTTATTTGTGTCTTGAGGCAAATTTTTATAAATTTTTCTCCTCTATAGGACTCACTTCTTTCTGTTATTGTTAAAGTTTATTTCCAGGTATTTAATACTTTCTTAACAATAGGGATTTTTCTCCCACAAAGTATATTTTAAATTTCTCTCGTGAAATATTATATTTTATATAATTGGGAACACTGGAGGAAAAGTATGTAATACTACCACTCTATTAAAAGCATTTATTATTTTGGAATATTTCCTTCTAGACACCATATGATCAACAAAAAAATTTTATAACCACATTGCAATCATTTAATTTAGAAATGTAACAGAGTGCCCATGAAACATATATGTAATCTGGTTATCAGTGATGTACAGTATCTGTATTTGCTAAAAATAAATCTGCCAAACTTGTCTTAAGCGCTTCTAAAAAAGTTTGTCTTTTTATCCCTCCAGTTACCAAGAATAATGCTCAGTATGAAATTCTAAAGACTGAAATGTACAATTTAGAAAAATAAAGTTCTCTGTATCTGTGTCCCTTCCCCTGCCTCTGAGAACACTAACTACTGTTAACGGTTTGGTATTTATTTTTCCACACAATACTGGCACCATCCTAGATATATTATTTTTCTTTCTCCACTTGCACTATTTCCCCAACTTGCAATATTTAATTCCACATCATTAGAAACTGATGCACTTTTTGTGTGTGTAGTGTTTTCCATAGTATTTTTTGAATAGATGTTCAAATTTTATTTAACTGTTTATCTATTGGTGGCTACTTGAGTTTTTGTTATTTTTGCCATTCACAACAATTTTGCAATGAATATTTTCACACAGATAATGGCCCCCTTGTTTATTTCTATAAATTTGTAGAAGTAAGTACAGTTGCTTGATCAAAGGATATGCACCTTTCCATTTTTAATTGCCCTTCAAAAAGGTAATATTCCTTTAAACCTGTACTAACACTATATGAAGACTGACTGCTTCCCCACACTCTCTCACCAACATTGGGCATTTTAAACCTTATGACTGCCAAAATAAACTGCTTTAATTACTAGTGAAGGTCATACATTTATCAGTTATGACACTGAAATTTGTGTACAGAAGTTATCCATTAAGCCTCTAGCCTGGGTAGAAATGCTTACTACCTATATTTCCTATAGATTTAATATATATTATACATATTAAAATATATTTAAAAAAATGGTAGAGTTTTTAAGCCAATCTATGGATGTCTATATCATAATACTTGGTATTTTCAAGTCCTATAAAATTTAAGCAAGGCTCCCATGAGTGTTAAGTTCCAGGTCATTGCTGTAGCAAGCTATTTCGTTTTTGAAGGTAGAAACAATAAAATTCAGTACTTTTATTTGGGCTGATCATGTGCTTTAAGAAATAAACATCAAACCACCCTAATTGCAGTGGTATATCTGCTACAAGTCCTAAGGGAGAATTTGCTTCAATAACGGTTAGATGTGTTTCCATTTTGGTCCTTATGTTATCCTTTACACATTATACGTGAAAGAACAAACGAACCTGGACGGTACCTAGTGCTATTAAATTGGGAGGCAAGGGATGCTTTCTGCAGAGAATAAGGTGTGCACATTTTAAAGGAGAATTGCATGAGCCTTCTCTATAACTAGTGCTTGTGTGACAACTTCTCAGGATGAGCTGATGCCATAAAGCTCCATCTGTAATGCAGGGATACTGTGATGTCTCCCTTAGAGCCTCAGAGTGTTACTGCCTCACAACTGGAATACAAACTCCAGACAATAGATAATAACATTGTGAGCCGTGTTCAATCAACAAATATTTGATGACTAAGGAAAAAAAGTTAAAGCCTGTGATAAACTTGGGCCTTACTAATATCACTAATTCTCTGTGTGACCTTTCCCCTTGACCAATCATTGGTACAGTTTGGTTTGTCATCTCAACCCTCAGTTGATTGGGCTGTATTTTATATTGCAATTTGACTTAGAGTTCAAGCAAATGCCTATCAAGTTATTAGCCTGCCCCCTTTCAGAAATATCTGAAGAGTTTGTAAAAAAGAACTTTGTCAAGGCTTATTAGTCATTAATCAGTAGATACTTTAATGTCTTGTATTCTCCCTCGCTCAATCTAATCTTTGCATCTGTTCCTTTTTTTCAAATCTTTGCTTGATACCAAACCTTCTCCTAAGTTTCAAGAGTTGGTAGATTTTACAGGTAACAAACTGAACCAATGCACCATGGAGCACGGGCTTTACAAAGCCCAGCTTGTTTTTAAAGTCAGGGCTTCATCACTTAGCTTTCTATGATCTTGAGCACTTTTAACTTCTCTGAGAGTCCTTGTCTAAACTGGGATAATAACAGTACCTACCGCATGGGGTTATTATGAGGAATAAACAAGTTGTTGGCACACAGCAATAAAAATTTTAAAAACTTACTGTTTACTAGTATCTGTAAAATGGGTAGAATGGCTACTCTGGCAAGGTAAGTGCATGATAGGTGTTTGTAGGCTTTTTTCCCCTCTTCCTGATCATCAAATAAGAAATCACTTTAACAGTGATAGCTGAGTAGAAGTCAACATAAATGTTTTATCTTAGCTTGAAATCATAGAAGTTTGCTGAGAAGTTAAATATTTTGAGATAAATAGTACAATAAAAAAACAGAAACAAGCACTTTAGTATTGATATAATAGAACTTACCAAAGTAATTTATATTCTTTTCTTTTTAAAATTTCCATGTCCAAGTTTAACCTCTAAATTTAGAGCTTTGCAGTTATGCCTACAAATGTAAAATAAAATGGAGAATTAAGAGAAATTATCAACATTCAGTCACAAACCACTCCTGTTAGAAAGACTGATAGGCTTTCAAGCTGAAATGAGACGGCTATGCTTGTCCTCATTAGAGCAGTCCTGGAGCCATCTGAGGGAGACAGACTTAGAGATGTCACAACTCCTTGAGTCCCACTTACCATTAAAAAGTTTGACAGACTCTTCGACCCCATTCTTACCAGACTGAATTTAAGACCAGCTGCTGAGAGATAGATGGCTTTATTTTACTAGGAATGGATTAGAAAAGCCATATTGACGAGTATTTTCTTTTGCTTTAAATAAATTTTGGAATAAAATTAGGGGGTGGATAGTCAATAAAGGGCAGAATCTTCTACAAGTAGTACGTCTAATATGCAGTCAACTTCAAAATTAGCATTTTCTCCATGGCACTCTTGCCATTTAGTTGTCAGCATGAATGAATAAGGGATTTAGGCGATTTTATAGTAATCTAATGTGGAAAGAAAGGTCTGGTTATGAGGTCTGTGCCAAAGACACTTCCCTTCTTGACACTATGGCTATCATGCTTCTGATTTTCCCAACAAGCTTATAACTATGACACGAGCAAATTAATAGAACTAATGCTATCTGCTAACTCCATGATATAAATACTTGAAACTTGCCACCTTTACAATTGCCCACAAATCTGCCATTATCACACAAAACTCTCTAGGACCTGTAAGGGAACAGTAACAGATAAAAAAAGTTCCAACTTAAATAAATAAAACTAACCTCCCTTGTGATGCCAGTTACCCCTAGGAAAATACACTCAAGTGTGAATAGGCATTCACTATATATTCCAGGAAAAAAAGTAGATATTAATATGGTTTAGAAATATGTTAAAAGTCATGTATGGCTTATCAAAGAGTAGAAGATTAAAACTAGCAAAGTCTCTAAGGTTCAGAAATACGTTTTCTGTTGATGTTGCAAATACTTTAAATTCTACAAACCTTGGAGCTATGTATCCTTATTTGTGCACTTTTCTGGTATTCTATACTTCAATAAAAAATGACAACAGGATTATTTAGAATAGCCAAGGACATCTCATGATTTATTAGCAAGTTGTGATTTTTCTGATAAGTCAAATAATTTAAGACTAGAAATCTAAAGATGTGAGTGATGGGAAAAAGTGTACTGATCTTACTTTTTTAAAAATTAACTTTGAAAAAATTCCAAATTCTTCTCTTTTTCTCTTTTTGTAGTTGAAGCATGCTCACAAGACTGATGGCGTTACAGTGGTATAAATATGAAGCACTACTGAAGAATCTGAAGCACTGTACTATTTGGCTTTATTTTAGACCTCTAGTAAAGACATGTTGGAAAAAAGCACCAGTCAAGAGATTAGAGCGCCTGTTAAGAACATTTCTGCTTTATGCAAAGCATTAGGCATATAAGTCAGATGTCATACCAAAATTAGTACAGGCCAGATTCTTGGTCAAGAAAATTCTACGTATAGTGACTCTGATGGTTGAAAGATGTTTTATTATATTTATATTTCCAATTAGCTACTACTAATAAATTTTAGACTTTTTATATGCATATTTTGGTACTGTAGCCATTGGGAAAGGTATAGTTAATAAAAAGTTGATTTTTTTAACAGAAAGTTTGAATTCTTACATTGCTTTTTTCTTTGCTAAATATTTAAACACTGAAGTGAGATATCACTTTTGCTCTTTCTCCCTTCTTTCTTATGCACAGAACAGAAGCACACATTGTCATGCCTCAAACTACTTTTTATTTGCAACTACATGATTTCACGCAATTCTTCTAAACAAAAATGACATAAAATAGACTTCCATGTGTATAAATAACTTACATACTCTCCATAAAGTAAATGCGCAAAGGTGCTAGAACAGATCGTCCTCTCCTACAGTGTTCTTGTATCCAACAGAGTTGATGCACAATATATAAATACTCAAGTCCAGTATTAAAAACTCAGGCACTTGACTAATAAAGTTTCTCAAACTATATCAATATATCTAAAGTGCATATATATTTTTTAAGAAACATTATTCTCAATAACTTCTCTATAAAAATAAGTTTGATGGTTTGGCCCATCTAACTTTACTACTATGAGTATGAACTTTTAACTTTTAATATGTAGTCAGGCTTATTCTACCTTCTCTCAACATGACACCAACAGAATCAAAAGCAGCTAGTGAGGTGCTAACATGTGAGGATTAAGCCAGTGATTCCGGTCACAATGCATTCCAGGAGGAGGTACCCATGTTACTGGAATTGGGCGATATGGTTTATTCTTCCTTCCCTGATTTGGATAACCAAATGGAACAGGAGGAGGGTAGTGATTCTGATGGCCATTCCCTCGGTATATTCCTGGCTTTTTTCTTGGCAAAGGATGCCACACTGGAAGAGGCGGGAATATCAGTTCTGAAATCTGTAGGGAAGAGAAACCAATAAATTAATTCAAAGGAAAAATTAGTCATGTGTTACATAAAAACTAGGTGACCTTCCGGATTCCTCACTGAAGAAAAATAAAATCACTCACCCGTAACCCTAAGAGTAGTTCTAAAGTGACATTCCTATGGTCAAGTCTAAATATGTTAAAAACCTCATATATAATAGGTGATCAATCCATGTTTTCTGAATGAATGAAAATGAATAAACTCAAACACAGCACTCTAAAACAACCAGAAAAGATCAAAACATAGAATGAATGGAAGATTGTAAGGACACATATTTTAGACCAGTGGTTTCCAGAGCTGGCTGGTTAAAGGAGTCACCTAAGAAGATTTTAAACACAAAACATTCAGGCCCCGGCCTTGGTCTACTGAACAATAACAAAATCTTGGGAATAGAGGCCAAGGTATATTGACCACACTCTGCAGGTGATTCTGATGGAGCCAGTTTAGTGTTTTGCAACAGTCTTAGATTACCCCCTAAGTCACGTGGGACATCAAGTTCCCATTATTCAAAATGTTCTCAGCAGTTTTGGACCTCTCTGCTCAGAATGCTATCTATACTCTGTGACTATGAGTTTCAGAATTCTCTGGTTTCTAATTTTCTCTTCTTAGTATAGGTATTTTAAAATTTATATTCTATATAGCATTGCATTCATATGATAGTAAATTCAAAAAGTACAAAAGTGTATCCAGTGAAAAGTCTCTTTCTGATTACCATCGACCCAATTACCCTCAGAGGCAACTGACACTATATCGATTTTTTGTGTACACCTTTAGAGATATTCTATGCACATACTTGTGTGTACATCTATACACATTAAAAAAACACTCGTACAATTTTTAATAGTGCTTTTTGCACTTAATACATCTCAGAGACATTCATATCAATACATAAAGACCTTTTTTGTTATTTTACAGCTAGATAGTAATGCAATGACTATGCCATAACTCAATTAACTGGTGTCCTATTAATGAGACATTTAGGTTGCTTTCAGTCTTTTACTATTAAAAAACAATACACAACAACAAAACAATGCTGCAGTGAATAACCTCAGTATAGTTAACTCTTAATTATCTACAATAATGGGAAAATAGGGAAGAACTCAGAGTTCAAATAATTGACCTGTACTACAAACCAGGAGCAAAATGGAATATTTTCATTTCTTTCTACATTGGGGTGCTGATATGCTTTTAAAACTGCCAGAAAGCAGACAAAATTCTGGAGCTTACATTACCCCTTTCCAGTTAATTCTCACACCCCAGAGGCAACTACTCTTGTGATTTCTACCACCAGACTGAGCTTTCTCTGTGAACTTCATATAAATAGAATCATCCAGCATGTATTTTTTTGTGTCTGGCAAAATTCTTCTACTCAATCAAATGTTTTGAGGTCCTTCCATATCATGTCTATTATTAATGTTTTGTTTTATTGCTATTATTTTCCTGTATGAATACATCATAATCCCCCTCTTCACTTCTTAATGGACATTTGGGTTGTTTTCAGGGTTTTTTTTACAACATGAAAAAACCTGCTATGAACATTCTAATACAAGGCTTTGTGGATATTTATTTTCATTTCTCTTGTTAAATACTTATGAGTGGAACTTCTGGGTAACAGAGTAGATGCATACTTAACTTTATAAGTGCCAAATAGTTTTCCAAAGTGGGTGTGCATCATTTTACACTCCCACCAACAGTTTATGAATCCAGCTGCTTCACATTCTTGCCAATATTTAGTGTTGTCAGGTTTTTTAATTTTAGCCATTCTGTAAGAAGCAGTGTTTCATCGTGGTTTTAATTTGCATTTCTCTGATGACAAATGAGGCTGAGCATTTTTTCTCATGTGCTTACTAGCCATTTATAAACTTCTTTTGTACAGTGTTTATTCACATCTTTTGCCCATTATTTTTAATTGGGTCATTTGTCTTTTATTATTGATTTATAGGAGTCATTTTTAAAGCATATTCTTGAAACAAGTCCTTTGACAGATTTATGTATTGAGAATATTTTGTCCCAGTCTACGCTTTGACTATTCATTTTCTTAATGGTTTCTTTTGATAAGCAAAGATTTTTAATTTCGATGAAGTCAAATTTATCCACTTTTTTTCTTGGGTTTTTTGTCCCAGGAAAAAATCTTTGCCTTATCCCAAATAATAAAGGTATCTCCTTACGTTTTCTTCCAAAAGTGTCAAAGAGTTAGCTGTTATGTTTAGGTCTAATCTTGAGTCTGTTCAACTGCAAATCCCACAGTCTTTCCCTTGTTGGGAACCTGGCTGGGTGCCAGTTGGCAAGGGGACTGAAGCCATGACCTAAAACCCTCTTCCTTCTCTCTGGGCCTCCTATGGTCTTCTTCCCTTTGAGCTGACTTTCCTTGAGATCCATGTGAGGTGGTCAGGCACAGCTGGCAGCAGGACCCATCTCAAATTAATTTTTTTGTGTATGGTGTCAGGTAGCAGTTAGGTTCTTTTCTTTTTTTCCAATTAGATTATCCAATTGTTACAGCACCAGTTCTTTTTTTTTTTTTTTTCCCGAGGAAGATCAGCCCTGACCTAACATCCATGCCAACCTCCTCTTTTTGCTGAGGAAGACTGGCTCTGAGCTAACATCTATTGCCAATCCTCCTCCTTTTTCTCCCCAAAGCCCCAGTAGATAGTTGTATGTCATAGTTGCACATCCTTCTAGTTGCTGTATGTGGGACGCGGCCTCAGCACGGCCAGACAAGCGGTGTGTCGGTGCACGCCCGGGATCCGAACCCGGGCTGCCAGTAGCAGAGCACGTGCACTTAACCGCTAAGCCACGGGGCCGGCCCCTCAGCACCAGTTCTTGAAGACTTTCCCTACTGAGTTGCGCTGGCACTTTTATTAAAAAAAAAAAAAAAGACTGTACATATATGTAGGTCTATTTCTAGACACTCTATTCTGTTCCATTAATATATTTATCTTTAAACCCATTACCACCCTGTCTTGATCTACCATAATGGCTTTATATCAGTATGAAACCTCCAACTTGATTTTCCTTTTTTAAAATTTTAGAATCAATTTTTTACTTTCTAGAAAAAGCCTTTTGGAATTTTGATTGATACTGAATTGAATCTATAGATCAATTTGAGAAGAAATGACATACTCTTCACTTCTTAATTAGTGCAGAGTTATTTCTGGGGGTACATTTCAGAAAACACATAGACCTCTCAGAGAACAAAGAACCTAACCTAGGAATTCTTTGTCCTTACTTAGATAACCCCTTTATTAAAGCTCTCGGCAATGCCAGGTTCAAGATGAAAAAGTGGATAGGAAGAAAAGCTTACAGTGGGCCACTTGCACCAGCTTTCTACAGAATGGCCTGTAATAGCCATGCTTCTCTGTCATGAAATGTTTTGTTAGTGAACATAACGTCAATGAGAAATGTTTTATTGGGGCTGGCCCGGTGGCGCAACGGTTAAGTGTGCGTGCTCCGCTGCAGCGGCCTGGGGTTCGGATTCCGGGTGCGCACTGACGCACCGGTTGTCAAGCCATGCTGTGGCGGCGTCCCATATAAAGTGGAGGAAGATGGCACAGAGCTAGTCTTCCTTAGCAAAAAGAGGAGGATTGGCAGATGTTAGCTCAGGGCTGATCTTCCTCACACAAAAAAGAAATGTTATATTTAAAAAGCACATAAAAGACACTTCAATGTTCATGCCTTTCTGTTATAATTTTATCCCAACAGTCTTCCAACATGGGAAAAAATAAATACAATTTAATTTAAAAAGAAAAGCTAAAAATTAAAGGTCAATTTACTTGTAAAAAATTAGCAGTAATCAGCACATTTTGGGACTTATATTTTTGCTTTGTTGAGTAACAATAAATAAAATTCTGAAATAAAACTGCCACATCTGAATAAATTCCAGGCAATTTAACAACAGGAATTTGCAGTATTATAATACATCACGCAGAGAAAAAAATGCACTAAGTATTTATGGCAAAGGTCTTAAAAATGATCCCTGAAACACAAATATTATGTTTATTTATCTATATAGGGAATCTCTTGGGAAGAATACAAAAGTAACTTGTAATGAATACTTCCATGGAAGGGCACAGGACTGGTGGTTGGGGGAAAGGGAGGGCTTATCACTATTATACTCTCATATACTGTTTGAAGTTGTTTTTTAAAGTAGGTGCATGTTATCTTATAACAACACACATATACATATATCCCTAAAAATATGATAATGTTCAGAACTAACCTCCCTCTCAAGCCTAGGAAGGATAATTCAAAAACTGAAAAAAAAAAAAAGAAATCAAAAAATTACGTTATACTGAAAGGATGTTCATTATACAAATATATGCTGAATTTAAAGGTTTAGTTTCTCATATTCAAAACTCTGATTTCTTAGTAAGCTCTAAATTCTCATTTTAGTCCAAATCCAACCCTACCATAGATCTGGTATGTTTCATTATATCTAACTAAGGCCAAATTAATCAAAATAGGTACTTTAAAATACACTCAAAATTAGAAAAAAAATACACGTACAGAATAAGGCTTAACTCTGAAGATTTCTTTAAATTTTTTTGACTTTAAAATACCTTTTCGGGCCGGCCCCGTGGCTTAGCGGTTAGGTGCACGCGCTCTGCTGCCGGCGGCCCGGGTTTGGATCCCAGGTGCACACTGATGCACCGCTTCTCCGGCCATGCTGAGGCCGTGTCCCACATAAAGCAACCAGAAGGATGTGCAGCTATGACATACAACTATCTACTGGGGTTTTGGGGGAAAAAATAAATAAATAAAATTAAAAATAAATAAAAAAAAAATAAAATACCTTTTCTGCTAAGCCACGGGGCCGGCCCTTTTTAATGCATATTAAATGTTATTTAGTATGTGGGATATACATAATAAATAAGTGAAAGAATCTATAAGTGCATGCATGGTTGCTATATGACTCTTCAACTGTTAAAGCAAAGGAGATATTGTTGTGGCTTGAATAAAAAATTAACTGAAATATAATTTAGCGAGGTTTCTCTTTAATTATGGAAAGGGAGAGAAGAACAAGAAAGTTAAACCCAGGGCTGGCCCCGTGGCTTAGCGGTTAAGTGCGTGTGCTCTGCTGCTGGTGGCCCGGGTTCAGATCCCGGGCGCGCACCGACGCACTGCTTGTCTGGCCATGCTGAGGCCGCGTCCCACCCCACATACAGCAACTAGAAGGCTGTGCAACTATGACATACAACTATCTACTGGGGCTTTGGGGGAAAAAAATAAAGAAATAAAAATTAAAAAAAAAAAGAAAGTTAAACTGAAAGGTATGAATTGGAAGTGTTGAAGACTACAAAAAAATGAGTGACTATTTTTGAATACAACAAGAATTTTTAAAACATCAGGAATGTTTTATCACCATAATTTTTTTCTATTCTTTGCCTCACTTTTTGAAATATATTTACCCCACTTATTGAGTAGTACAGCAGACCTTTGATAAAGTAACTCAGGATGCTTATTTACCTCTCAGAGGAGCAGCTTCCCATTAGTGTGGAAAGGCAAGAACTATGATCCAGAATCTCAAATTAGAAACCTTGGGCCACGTGAGCAGGACTACCTGGAATGACCTGGCAAGCCCTGCTCATGACCTTCAACACAGAGTTGTTTCATGGTTACCTGGTACACGGGGCTTGGGGTTGCAGTCACTGAACTGGGTTTCACGTCTACTTCCTTACTTGTTTCTTCATCTGAAGAAGAGGATCCCGAATGATAATCAGAGGTAACTTTATCAAGAGCCCTGGTAACTTTCTTAGAGATCTCATCCTTGTTCTCATCCTCATTTTCAAAGCTGGCAACAATGAATGCATTGTTTTTCTCTCCATACCTAAAAAAACAAAAACAAAAACAAAAACACTTACGAACTTTGAAGTCACATCAACAAACAAGAAATGTCCATAAAAACAAGTAAACAGGTCTGGACATGCCATCAGTCCAAGGCAAAGAAGGACCCCTCCCAGAACTCGATCCTACATATATAGTATTCTAACCCAGCTCCATGCTAACAGGCAGGCCACAACTGTCTACCTCTGGTCTATGTAAGTACAAATAAAAGTGACCCCATTCTCTTTCCCAATTTTCTTTTCTACTGCTTTCTAACAAAAACAGTTGTTTAAAACATCAAAGAGAAATTCAGTGTTTTAATTACATTTTTGTACATACCATTGAAATTGGCTGTACAGTAAAATTTTCTAATGTATTTTTTTTTTTTTTTTTTTTGTGAGGAGGACCAGCCCTGAGCTAACATCCAATGCCAATCCTCCTCTTTTTTGCTGAGGAAGACTGGCCCTGGGCTAACATCCATGCCAATCTTCCTCTACTTTATATGGGATGCCGCCACAGCATGGCCTAACAAGCGGTGCGTCGGTGCGCACCCGGGATCCGAACCGGCGAACCCCGGGCCGCCGCAGCGGAACGTGCGCACTTAACCGCCTGCGCCACCGGGCTGGCCCCTAATGTATTTTTAACTGACCCCTGTAATGTAGATTCTAGTATTCAAGTCACAAATAATTATACCTTTCCTATGAGATTTACTTTTACCACGATTAAATTAAAAAGGTGCCTGTGTTTCCTATATCTACACCAAAAAAAAAGGAGAATTGAGGCAACTGTTGAAGTTAAAGGAAAAAAAAAAAAAAAAAACTGTTGTTGAGGAAAATAAAGGGGTTTGCTTAAATTATACTGCTTACCTTGTAGAGATTCCTAGGATAACTGCTCAACTCTCATGTTAATTTTTTTAAAAAAGTAAAATGAGGGGCCGGCCCGGTGGCGCAAGCGGTTAAGTGCGCGCGCTCCGCTGCGGCAGCCCGGGGTTCGCTGGTTCGGATCCCGGGCGCGCACCGACGCACTGCTTGGTAAGCCATGCTGTGGCGGCGTCCCATATAAAGTGGAGGAAGATAGGCACTGACGTTAGCCCAGGGCCGTCTTCCTCAGCGAAAAAAAGAGGAGGATTGGCGGATGTTAGCTCAGGGCTGATCGCCTCACAAAAAAAAAAAAAAAAAAAAAAAAAAAAAGAAAAAAAAAAAAAAAAAAAAGTAAAATGAGCAAGCCTTTTTTACCATTCCAAGACACTTTTAAAGCCTTGACTAAGAAAAATAACTGTTAGAATATGTACTTTGGCTGTTGGTTACTACAAAAAAGGGAAAATAAATTCTGCAATGAGGGAAAATAGCGTAACGAAAAGGAGAAACCCACAGATCTATTTAAATAGATTGCACAACATAAATACTGAAACAATTTCTAGTAAGCATTAGGACAAAAGAAATGAATTAAGCAGTTCTTACACAACATGTAATTCAAGCTAGAAAGACAAAGTGATTCTAAGCTTAAAAAACAAAAACAACTTCAATAGAAAAGTAGGGTTAACTATAATTGACAATGAAGTCAATTAATTTCATTCCGAGATAACTCTTGTCTCAAATTATTTCTGAATCAGGATATCTACAATAAAGCAAAAGGCCTAACTGCAATAAAGTCTTTGACAGTTTATATGGCAATCAAGTAGTCTCATAGGTGAGGAGTTCTATTTCTTTATGTAGCTGTGCTGTCTTCCCTTCTCATAGGCTGAAAGGGGCCATAAATACTACCTAAATATGGTGCATAACTCCCTTTCCTATTCTTTTTCAGTTTACTCATAAAAGGAGTTGCTACATGATGGTAGAAAGAGCACTGGACAAATTTCTGTTCTGGCTCTGCCATTAACTAGCTCTGAGACCAGGCGCAAGTCATTTAATCTCTCCAGACCTCCGTCCTCTATTTGCTGGGTGAGGAAGCTGGAACTGGCTGGATACTGGTTGGTCTTGAGCTGGTGATTCTTCCTAATACAAGATGACTAAACAGTTGGGTGAGTTCCTCACAGCACAGAATTCATGTACTATAATTTCAAGTTTACTTAGCATAGGGTTTTAGCAATGGAAATTTGTCCCTCTGTCCTCTCTAGGGTTTAAAGACTCAACAAATTTCAATACAAACAAAAGGTTAATTTGTATGTTAATACAAGCAATATTAACAATGGGCTTAGGCCTCCCTTCAGTTTTGCCCATTATTGAAGTCAAAATTCAACCAAAACAGAAAGGCAGGAAATTTGAGAAAAATCCCTGCCTTTGTAGAAACAGAAACCTAAATCAAGAGCAGACATTTAATGATTGAAGGATCAGCTTTATTAACTCAGATTTCTTTGACCAGCAAGTTCAATTGTGTTCTGTATCTTTCCCTTTGTAGTGTTTTGATATGAAGGTTCTCTTCATGGTAAGCAAAATTGTTTACTATATTACTGTAACATTAGAATGTGCAGTTAATTCCTTAGAATCAGTAATGGACAATTTTTAAACTTTCCATTTTTCAATGACACACTGCTAAAACGTTAAGGCCAATTTAGTTAATTTGAAACAAATCAATAGTATCTAATGCTCTTTATTAGGAAAAGAATTATGGAAATTACAAGAAGAAAAACAAGGTGTAGAATATGTTGAGTAGATAATAAAGCTGCCAGCTATTCTCTGGCCTTCTCCTTATAGGAAAGATGTGTTAACTATTCTGTATCCTTTTAAATATTTCACTAAGTGATAACCTTTCTAACTATATAACACTCTGCATCCTTCCAATATTTTATTCTGATGAAATAACTCAGATGATGAAGAATGTTCTTTGAGTGCATTTCAATATTTTGATACCCTTAGTCTCTAGTATACCAATGAGTTATTATTTTTAATGACTCAGACATTTATTCAATTATGTAACTGCTAGATCAGCTTTGTTTTACTTTTCAGAATATTCATCTTTCCAGTTTTGGTCCAAAAGCACTAACCAGTATCTCAATCTCCTATACGAACTTATAGCAATCATCTTGACTCAATCACTTAACATGTCTTTCTTTTTTGGGTTATCACTGAATGAATATCCCACATTCTTTTTTTTTTTTTTGTGAGGAAGACCGGCCCTGAGCTAACATCTATTGCCAATCCTCCTTTTTTTTTTCCCTTTTTCTCCCCAAAGCCCCAGTAGATAGTTGTATGTGATAGTTGCACATCCTTCTAGTTGCTGTATGTGGGATGCCGCCTCAGCATGGCCCGACAAGCGGTGCATTGGTGCACTGGTGCGCGCCCGAGATCCAAACCCCGGGCCACCAGTAGCAGACCGCAGGCATCCAACAGCTAAGCCACGGGGCTGGCCCCTCTCACTTTCTGAAGAAGACTTCTATTAGCTGTGAAAAAATATCACATCACAGCCAATTTTTGACAAAATTTTAATTATACACAAAATCATCAGAAGGCTACTGAATACAAAGATTTTCTTATATTAACAAGATAAAAGCACAGTAATTTTTCATTATCTGGCATTATCAAGTAAGGAAGCATCCACTTAAGTAGAATGTCCACATAACTAAAGCTTGTATCTTCACATGTCAAGATTTAGCTTATGCATTTCAAATTTATACAATTACCTGACTTCTTAAACATCCTTGGAAATAGAAATTTTTTCCTAATGATTTAAGATCATTGTATTGAATATTCATTATTTGACTGTGTGATGATACATTTGTGCCAGCTCTTTAGCTTTTTCACTCCTGCCTCTGTCAGACTATATCACATTTTTTTGCAGCATTAATGCCTACTATGAACAACCACCTTTCAAACACTGCTTAGAATTTTTACAGGCTTGGGCCAGCCCGGTGGCTTAGCGGTTAAGTGCGCGCACTCCGCTACTGGCGGCCCGGGTTCGGATCCCAGGCGCGCACCAACGCACCGCTTCTCCGGCCATGCTGAGGCCGCGTCCCACATGCAGCAACTAGAAGGATGTGCAACTATCACATACAACTATCTACTGGGGCTTTGGCGGAAAAAAAAGGGAGGAGGATTGGCAATAGATGTTAGCTCAGGGCTGGTCTTCCTCACAAAAAAAAAAAAAAAAAGAATTTTTACAGGCTGAAAAACTACACAACTTATAGAACTGCGTGTTAAATAAGAGTCAATCAGGATCTAAGTACGGGCCTAATAACAAAATAAACAATTCAATACAGTAACTTCGTGATAGCTATTTCTTTTTACTGAGGTCTTCCGCAGCGGTTCAGTGGCTGAAGTCTGCAAAGTCTGACCCTGGCCTAAGGTGAGTCATTAATTAGTCCCAGAATCTAAAAATGTTGGACCTTCTTAGACCAAAACTTGGATGTCTTGCTCTTCCTTTTTCTAACTAAGAAAGAAGTGTTGGAGAATCTACTGCCTAAAGCCCGTTTCCCAAAGCAATAAGGTTATACCAACAGCTTATACCAAGCTGCTCCAAGGTGGTCCAGAAAAATTCAGTGGAAGAATAACCATGTATTTTTGGCATGACATGTCTTCACCCCCACTTTCATTGTTGGAGATCAGGTCAAAGGCTATGACCACCTTTGGAACGTATTAGGGTTGCATCAAAAAGCACTGATACTAAGGTCAACAGGTGAATTGTACCTCAAAACCACAGAGAAATACCCTAAAATAGCTGTAGGAAATCACTCACAGAGGGTTCCATGCATCTGTTCATCCTGTTCCTCCCGCCTCGAAATGTCCTTCCCACCTTATCATCTAGTCAACTGCAATTCTTCCTTCCCCATTAGCTCAAGTATCACCTACTCAGAGTCTTTCCTGACTTCCGGCAGAAGCAGTAACTTTCTCCTTTGTGCCACCAGCCACTGCATTTTGTACATATTTCTATTATAGCACAAATCGCACTCTGTTGTAACCTGCTTATTCTTTCTTCTCCATCATTACACTTTGAATTACCCGAAAGCACAATGTCGCTTTCATTTTTTAAAATCTCACAACTAAGAATGCCTGGTCCACAACAAATGTTTTTCAGAATGAATGAAGTTCAATTAGATACCATACCTAACACTTGCCTTTTACAAATCTACTCATTAGAAGACGAGAAATAATTTCCACTATGAAAACAAAACCAAGAAAATATCAGTCACTTAAAAACCAAAAAGGAGGAGGGAGGCAAGAGCAGAAACAAACAGAAACAGAGACAACCAAAAGTTCTTGTCCAGAATTATTTGGGATTTGCTTCTGTCCTAATTTGCAAAGGGGAAAGACAAGTACACTACCAACAAAAGAAGACAATAATTGACCTTCAGGAATCTAGGTGTCTAAATTCTACTTCTTGGTCTACAATAAACTTCTTGGCAAAGCTCTAGAAAAACCCTGCCCAAATCAGTTTTTGAGTTTCTTTAGCTGTAAAACAGGAATGTAACCAGTCCTTCACTATCACCTCCAGAAGAGCACTTTACAAAATTCACATCTGAGAAAGTCAAACAACCAGCTCCTGGCCATAAAGATACATAGGCAGGCAGTCTCTGAGAGAACTTCATAAGATCAGTTCCAGCATGGTAATCAGTTCAGGGGCTAAACTTAAGAACTCACCGACAGCACACCTCACATGGATCCACCCACAGAGTGAGTTCCTTTGGCAAGCCCAGGTCGCTGTACAAGATGCAGCTGTTCTCACAAGCCTTCAGAACATCAGGATCAACTCTTTGAAATTTATTAACACGAATGCATCTACAACAAAGTGGAGTAATGTTAACAGCTTTAATTGAATCTTAATCAAAAACCTCATTATATGTATTTGCCCAAGTGAATTAAAAAAAATAGCCTGGCAGAGAACCCAGGAGCACATCTATCCTAAATAGATAATAAACGTAAACTAGGGCCGGCCCTGTGGCTTAGCGGTTAAGCGCGCGCGCTCCGCTGCTGGCGGCCTGGGTTCGGATCCCGGGTGCGCACTGACGCACGGCTTCTCCGGCCATGCTGAGGCCGCGTCCCACATACAGCAACTAGAAGGATGTGCAGCTATGACGTACAACTATCTACTGGGGCTTTGGGGGAAAATAAATAAATAAATAAAATCTTTAAAAAAAATTAATAAATAAATAAATAAATAAATAAACATAAACTAAAGGCAAAGAGGCAGCATCAACAAGACTACCCAGTCTGGTGGAAAGAAAAGGGCATCTGGCGTGAACAGAGGGAAATCAGCGGAACTGGCTCTTCCTCATTTTACCCAGAAACTACTCAACCTCACATGTACATGAAATGAGCCAGGAGTATGAAAGTTGTGTGAAATTACTAAGAGCTCTGAAAGTAAAAGTTTTAACAGGCCAAGTTCCTACATAATAAAATCCTCAACTAACAAAAGACCTCCAATGTTTCAAATAATATTAGAAAATTCTTGTGACAAGTTTTGATCTGTCATTATTATCTTACTTACACATCCCAGATAATAAAAATAAATGTTAAGGATGTCCTTTGCCTTACTTATAACTGCTCTATAAATATAGAATTAATCAAGGACAGAGAACCATTCATATCGCACACTTAAGATTCAAATATCCAAGTGTTACTGCCTTATTTAACTTCTGTTACCCAAGGATTTTATTTTTATTTTTTAAATAGTCGTCAAAATAAGTGAAAACAATTTCTAAACCAATAGATCCTCTCTTCCATTTTTTTAACCCAAGAAATATCACATCTACCTAACAGAATGTTCCAAGATAGCTCCTAGTATGAATGTAAAAATCCATGTTAAAATAAACATTCTGCTTACTCAGAGTAATGGTAGCCACAATGAAAGTATTTACTGCCTACAACTAAGAACTCAATCAAGGGAACTCAGGTTTTAGTACTAGTTCTAGTACTTATTTATTGGGTGAATTTAGATTAAGTCATTTCACCCCTTCCTCAGATCTAAAGCTCTAAAGTATGGAAAATACAAGTTAATTGACAAATAGTAATTATACCTTAATTAAATACAATGACATCAGTAAAATAATTTGTTATTTCAAGTTAAATCATTTTATTAGATGATTTCAATTTTCATTTAAAACAGTGGAGATGGTTCTCTATTCTCTGTTATCTAAGTTCTCTTCAGGTAACAGCTAATACATATTTTTAAATAACAACAACTCTTTTCAAAGTCTTACTATGCAATGGTTTCTGAAATGCTTTGTATTAATGCTTTTCATTTTCACAACTATCCTGTAAGTTACTACTACTTTCCCCATTGTAAGAAAGACAGGAGGCAGAGAGAGTTTGAGTAACTTGTCCAACATCACACAGCCAGAAAGTGGTGAATCCAGGGTTCAAATCCAGACCACCAGACTCCAAAGTTTATTTTACTAAACAATACTCTATTCCGTCTGCACCTATCTTAACACCACCATTAACAATTCAGCAAATTCAGAGTGAAAAAAGTTATTTTACGGCATGTAAGATGCTGTCTGTTCCTTTCAATAAGATGGTCTTATGTCACGATTCTAATGTTGTGTAGGTTGACGCAAAAGTCCCATTTGCTCCAGGATCAAAAGCAGTTAAGGGTAAGGAGACAGATGTTAGATGTTTTTGTTATCTACAATGAGGGTGATGTCGGCTCTAATTTTAAAAAATGTATACGTAAATATAGATGCTTAAATAGGGACTCTGCTTCAACAAAATTTGCATATTTTTATGATGTTTTTTCACTCTACATACTTCGACGACATCCATTAACCACTCTTCAAAAATAAGATTTTAAACATTGCATAAAAATAATCTATCATTTACTTAATGTTGACAATTTAGTTCTTTCCAATTTTTTGCAATTATAAAGTGTAAGAAACATCCATATTCATATATATTTGTCTGTATTTGATTATGCTTCTAGAATAGATTTTTAGGAGACTTACTATTTAGAGAGTATGAATATTTTTACAGATCTTGATAGCACTGCTAAATTGCCCTCCAAAAGCAGGTTATTTGTATATACTGTGGAGAAATCATTTTTAATTTATAAACACTTTAGAAGAAACAGAATACTCCCAACCTACCCTATGGAATTGAAGAGTCTACTAACTCTGGTTAATCCTGTATTCTATTCATTTTTATAATAGTAACGACCCACCATTAAGTCTAATAGTTTTCTACTTCAAAGACAGCTTGAAAATGACTCAATAATGATACTTCTGATCAAAAGCCAGTTTAATCCTGTTTGGCTAACTTTTTTTCAAGTTTTTATAATTAAGGGAAATGAAACTGTACACTGTCTGACCTTTAAGTATTTACTTGACAGTGTCTCCTTTTTCACTAATAGTACAGTGGCTTGGCACTTCCAAAAGCCTTCGTCCAATGTCAATTATATCAGTATAAAAAGCCTCAACGCTCAATCTAACTCACGAAAGCTGTTCACTCTATCAGAAATGAAGATGTGCAGGAAAAAATTAAGAAAATCAAGTGAGAAGATAAAGAATAATAACTTGAGTCTGCTTTATATAGAACATCTACATTCCTACTTTAATTCACCACATTTTCCAATTAACTAGGGAACCTCTCTGGATAAAAATGAAGGAGAAAATACACCAACGACTTTAATTCACTTCTTTTCAATAGCCACACATGCTCACCTGGCTTTTAGCAAATGAGAAATAAACAAATCATATTTTCACCTCCCTTGTAGACTACTGGAATAGTCTCGCACTTGCCAGAGCTCAGTGCCGGAAAGGAAGTCCCTTACATCAAAGCTCGTAAGTGCTATTTTGTGGAGGAAACTTTGGGGGCAGCGATCCGCGTAAATAAAAGCATTTCTGTAGTCTGATAGCTACAACTATTCCACTTTTATTTTTTGTGGCCACATCCACAAACGGGCAAGGTTTGACAGATAAGTTTAGCAGAACATTCTCAACCCAGGTTCCCAAGTGGTCACATAAATACTAGGGAGTGAGCATGCCAGGACATGTTCTACAGGAGCCCGCTCTTTACTTTAAGCTGTAAATGTAACTTATAAATCAGACTGCAAAAAACAGCTGCAAGTGAGAATTACTTTCCCTCTCAGAGCCAAGGCAGTGGCTGCATTGTGGTGTGCGGAAAGCCCATAAGAATTTAGGGTCAGTTAGACCTGACTTCAAATTCCAGAGCTAATGTTTACCAGTTGTGGATCATATGTAAGTTATCTTCACCTATAAAATAGTTACACTGGCTTCTACCATAAAGAATTTATGCACAATATAAATGAAATTATTCTTGTGTCAAGAACATATTAGGTGTCTAATAATCTTAGTTCCCGTTCGCTATCAAACTTTCATTTTTTCAAAAAACATGTAACATGTAATTTACTTTTAGATACAAGGACACTCACTTTAGTCAACTCCTACCAAGTCCATTTATGGGTGATAGTTTTAGGGGTCCTCAAGAATTGTGAAAACCCCCAAGTACCTGTGATACATAGAGAAATGCACTCAGTCAGGAGCCAAACTATAACCACAGGACGACTAACTCCTAGGAGCCTACAGTATCGGCCTCCCAAGTCCAGGCAGTAGGACTCCAACAACAAATACTTGTATTTTACAGTGAGTAAGGAAAAAACGCTGCGACACTTCAGAGTTCTGTATTTTGCACATAAACTGTGATAGGCACGGGCCGGACACACTTCAGTCCTCTGGCCTTGCACTCATCTCAGGAGTTGATTAGCCTCTTCACTTAGTCCAATCCAACTGTCCAACCTAACCCTTTACCTGTAGGCCTGTCCTTTTGATGGTTTTTCCGGATACCAGTGATTTTTATATTTTTCTTGAAGTATTAGAGTCAATTTCTCAGCAAACCTCTCAACTGCCTCTTTCTTCAACTTGTCATGTTTTCGAACTAGCCTTGTGAAAAAGAAGACAACGGCAGCAATTTCATTCTTCATCTTTCCCTGCAAAGATAAAACAGTTTTTCTCAAAAATCCAAAATATAAAAACTGGACGATAAAGCTCTGCAAAATAATCTCTCCTTGACAGTTCCCCTTCCTCATTCTGATTTTCTCTTGTGTTTCATTGGCTCATATCTGGAGTAGGGAAAAAACAATCATTAATTTATGCCATAAAGACCTTATTATAAAATACTGTTTAAGAACCTTAACACTTAGCTTTATGAAGAAGTTCAGTAAAGAGAGCACACCAACTGCTCCTGTTGGCTAATATAAAATTAGACATATCACTCAAAGAGAAGCACTACAAAAACATCACAATAAAGGTTTTACTAAATGTGTCAATATTTAGCCACAATAATTTAAATTTAAAATTCTGTAAAATAATTTGAACTTTAAAACATAAAAAGTCCACTTTAAAACCCAGTATTGTAGAGCCATTATAGAAAATAGTTTGGCAGTTCCTAAAAAGACAGTTATTATATGACCCAGTATTTCTACTCCTAGCAGTATACCCAAGAAAAATGAAAATATATGCCCACACAAACACTTGTACGCAAATGTCCATAGTAGCATTATTCATAATAGCCCCAAAGTGGAAACAACCCAAATGTCCATTAACTGATGAACGGACCAATAAAGTGTGGTATATACAGGTTTCCTCCAATATCTGAAAGTTCACTTTATGCCACTTCACTTTTACAAAAGGTCTGGATTAGTACCTGGTTTGCTAACCAAAGAAATCTAAAGAGGATTTTCGCTTTTATGAAAAGAGGCAAAAACCGAAAATAGCGTTCAGCGTTTGTTTTGCAGCAAGCCATACAGAGGCTAAGCAGTCAAGCATACTGTCGTGTTTCAAGCCTTTCACATCAGCCTCAGCAAACAACAAACTTCTCAAACCTTCGACAGCCAGGCAGGCAGACACAGAAGGTGGTGTAGACGTTAGTGACCTGCCTGCCCTGATAGATTCAGTCGATGATGTGAAGTTAATAGATGATCCTCTCTCTCCTACACCCCTTACCTGTACTCCCTACCACCCCAACCGATGACTCAGCCTAGCACATCATCACCACCACCACCACCACCTCTCAGCCTTCCAGTGTGCTGGCTGTCTGTCAGATTCTGGTAAGTGAAACTACACTGTACATACCATTATTTCTACTTTATGTAGGCTGTATATTTATCATATAACTCCTGCTTTTACTATATGTTAGTGTTCTTTTAGGTTTTATGTGTTATTTGGTAGGTTATTTTTTGTGTCTGGGAATGCTGGAAAATTTTTCCCATATAAATTAATGGGAAATCTTCAGTTTATGCCATTTTGGCTTTAGAAAGGTTTCACAGGAACACTACTTTTGGTTAGTGGGGGAAACCCCTACATGGAATATTACTCAGCAACAAAAAGGAATGAAGTATTGATACACACTACAACATGGGTGAACCTTGAATATATTATGCTAAGGAAAAGAACTAGTCACAAAAGACCAAATATTGTATGGTTTCATTTATATGAAATGTCCAGAAGAGGCAAATCTGTATAGACAGAAAGGAAATTAGTGGCCTAGGAGGAATGGGAGAAAGGAGGAGTGATGTCAATGAGTACAGGGTTTCCCTTTGTCATGATGAAAATGTCCTAAAATTGACTGTGGTGATGGTTGTACAACTCTATGAATATACTAAAACCAACCAACTGTACATTTTAAATGTGTGAATTGTATGGTATGTGAATTATATCTTAATAAAGCTGTTATACAGAAAAAAAAATACAGTATTAAGTTTCTGTACGCATTCTTTCAGGAATAGAGATACATTTACCTAAAAGATATGACAAAAAATAGTAGCTCTATCAAACAATATTTAAGAGAGTGGAAATTCAGGGTCATCCACAGAAAATCAAACTAAAAGACATAATCAGAGATTTAGCTGCATTCTGGAATTGCCTCAAGAAGAACTCTCTTTAAATGGCAGATCTGATTTATCACTGATTAATCCATAAAGGGAAAAACCTTGTCCTGGGATTGTTTCAATGTATATTCTGTCTTTACTCAATGAGCTCATTCACTTGGCTGCTGTAAGTAACTTGGAGTTATTGAGATGCTGCATTTACTAAGCAACATCACCTTTTTTGGAGCCAAAGACATACAGCCTCTGCTACGTTTGGTATAACAACAGACTAACCTAGCTGATAGTCTGTGTTCTCACACATTCAAAAAAATAAAGCTGATTCTGTTAGCTTCATTTTTCTTTTCTCAAATCTGCTCTTAAAGTCTCTCTTCATAATACAGTTCCTTTACGCCCTGTGCAAACTCCAACAAGGGATCTCACTGTGAAACAAATTCTATTTAGTTACCTGAGAGGTGTGCTGGCAGCTATAGCCACTCTGATCCTGGATGGGAAGACACCCAAACCTTCATCCTGGAACCCTAGAATGCCAAATCCACCTTCTACAGCCAGCTACCAGGCACCAGGGACTGGGCTGCAAACAAGAGTGTGCAGGCACACACAACCCCAGCCCTCCACAACTGCTCTGCAGCCTCCTCCTGAAAACATGTAAGCCATTTTCATTTTATGAAGCTATATTTACATCCCACTACCTTATGAGTTATGATGGAAAAGAAAACCCACTGCAATTTAATTTATGGTTTGGGATGAAAGTTGCTGATGGAACTACATTAGCCTCCCCCTCACCAAAGAAAACCAGGAAGCACACTAAACAAATGTACTGAATCCTTAACTAGATCATTCTCCTCATTCATTAAATTTGCCAACTACGTTCTACATATCTCACTTCTGGGTTTGGTTTTCTTTTTTTTGTTGCTGTTGCTCTGTTTCTTATCAAAAAAGAAAAGGAAGAAAGGAAGGAAAGAACCACTTAGTGGTTGCTCTTGGTTGTAACACAGATGAGTCATATGGAATCACTTTTTGTTTGTTTGAAGGAATGACGCCTGAAATAGCTGAAAAATGAATCCACCCCCACTAGTCAGCATTCTAGGAGTATCAAAAGCTAGAAAAGGGAGAGTTCTAAAGCCAGGGAGGGAGAAGCCAGAAGCAAGCAGGGCCACTAAGACCTTTGGCGTCTAGAAAGAGTAGCCGCAATCCCTCCACCCACGCTTGGAGCAAAAAGCTCCCATTTTAAACATCGCACGGTGACGTCATCCTGGGATGTCTTCAACGCGGCGGCTCCTCAAGTTCTACTTTGTTCCACGGGCTCCTCTGCTCCCAGGATACATAAAACCAGAGGAGAACCAAGCCCTGCCTTCCAGGGGCTGGTAACTTTGTACTGTTCCCTCCCTGGTCACGAAAAGATAATCGCGATCGTTTCTAGAAACAAGTATTTCTCCTGCTGGACGTTCCCAACGTGGAGGGAGCGGGGATCCCGGGGGTGAGGGTGAGGAGGCCCCGAGCAGCCTCGACGGTGTGACAAAGCGGGATGGGGAGGAGGGACGGGATGTCGCCGGGGCCGGGAGGTGGACTTTTGAAGGCATCAAACATCTCTCCCCCTCTGGAAGGAACGGCCTGGAAGCGCGTCCAACTTTTGCAATCGCGGGTTTCCCGGAGTTAGGGGGAGGGCCCGAGCCCCAGGCCCCTCCTCCCCCAGCAGCCTCGTGGGGGGCGCCTTCCAGCCCGCCCCCGGGGCCGCCGCCCGCACGCAGGCGCCAGTCTCTGGGGGGCCCTGGGTTCGAGGACGCGGCTCCCCTCGGACAGCAAGCCTGTCCCGGCTCCAGAAAACGCACGGACGCGGCAGGGGGGTGGAGGCGCAGGGCTGTCGCCCACCCCGAGCGGAAGGTAACGCGCCCCGGAAACGTGGCAGGAGCCTCGAGGCGGCGTCTCCCCGTCCCGATCCCGCCGAGGGTCCCGCGGAAGCCCTCGCGGGCCACCCCCCGGCCCCCAGCACTTCCTTCGCGCCGAGCCGGAGCCCAAGCAACCCGGCGCGATCCCGCACTCCTCCCGTTCCCGCGCGCCGCCCGCCCGCGAGCCTTCGACGTGGCCGCAGGGCCGCCCGGACCACCATCCCGCCGCTGCCCGCAGCCTCGCCATGGCCGCCTCCCCCCCGCCCGGTCTCCTCACCGCAGCCGCCGCCGCCGCTCTGGGGCCGCAGATTGGGCGGCCCCGACCGTCTCCGAGCGGGAACCGAGGGCGCCGCCTCAGCCGGCCGGCGCTCGGCGGCAGGGAGCGCGGCGAGTCTCGTCCGGCGCGTGCGGCTCCCGCGTCGTCGGGCGGCCGAGCGCGCGCTGAAGGCGGGCTGGCGGCCGAGCGCGCGCGAGCGAGTGAACGCGGCCTTGAGGCGGCGCGCGGGGGGCTCGCGGCCCGGAAGAGGGGAGGGGCGATGACCCGGGAAAGGGTTGGCGCCGCGCGGGACCGGCTCGCGCCCCGGGGGGGGAGGAGCCGGGGGCGGGGCTTAGCCAAGGGCCCGCCTCCGAGACCCGCGCCGCGCCGCGCGCCTCAGGGAGCATCCTCCGCGCAGCCACGCGCCGGGCGCAGACCCTCCGGTCCGACGGCGAGGCCCCAGCGCCGCGAGCTGCCCTCCCCGGGGAACACCCGCGCTGAGGGCCGAGCGGACCCTTGCTGCCCGCCCTACCTGCTGCAGCGCCTTTGGGGGTCGCGCGGGCCGCGTCCCCTCGGCTGCCTGGGCCTCTCTTCCCCTCTGGTCTCTCCTGGCCGCTCTGCGCCCTGACACCCTCCGGCCGGGAGGGCAACTTCTAGACCCAGCTCTGTAGAGCTTCGGTTCTCTAGATCCAAGGCTCCTGGGGGCGACACGGACCACACGGAAGGGAGACTTGCGTTTATGGACTGATCCCCGTCCTTCTTGCTGTAGTAATTGCAGGCACGTCAGCCGTGCAGCTAGCCTGTTAAATGTTAGGTTGTTTGTTTTGAAGTCCTAGTTGGCCCCTTCCCTGGCCGGGCGGGTGGCTCCCTCAGAGCGGAGACTACCTCCTGTTGCCCGGTGTGTCCCGGCCTGGCGCTGAGCACAGTGGCTTGCGCAAAGGAGGGGCCCCAGCGGGGTTCGCCGAATGAACGAGACCCTGCGAGTCCGGGCTTTCTATTTCTGAGCCGCTTCTCTTCAAGATGCAAAGCTTAATCTTTGAGCAAATACAAATGTGGAAAAGGTGCTTTAACTTTCTGAGGAAAAGGAGGACCATCTTTCCAATCTTTTATATTCGATTGGCACCATGGTATTAGTTTTGTGAAAGCACTTTAATATACGTCAGACAGGTTAGGAAAATACAAGATATTTCTAAATTTTTTTTTTATTATTAAAAGAGAGCAAGTTTTCATTCGTTCTGACTAAAACATGTTGTAAATTACTCAAGAACTGATTGTTCAAGTTATAGATTGACCAGATTCCTCACGGCCCCCTCGGCCTGGATGCATGTTTTCAGCTCAGTTTTATGAAGACTTTAAATTTTTATTACTGATGTTAGTGATTATAGCCTATTAGCAATTCAAAAGGATTATTTTTTAGCAGTAATAAAATATACAATCCCAAGACCGGTACAATAAACTTTATTTGTAAAAAAATTATACTCTTCTATGTAGGGTTATGTACTGGTCAGTTTAAAGAGGATACTGATATTTATACTTTGGACTCTTCTAGGAGATGTGAGGATGTTTTCATTCTAAAATCTTAGTCTGATTGGGATTGTTTTACTGATGAAGGTTTTTATCTCTGCAATTTCGTAAGATAGCTACATAGCCACAAACATTACTTAAGTTTTGTTTAGAAATTTCTATAGCTCAAGAGTGGTATTTTGTGTAATGTTTATAAATCTGTGATCCACATGGTCCAGTCTTAGAGCAGTACTGTATTGAAAAAACACAGGCATGAACTTGAAACCTTATTTCAAAATAACTTTAAAAAAATTCTCATAGCCTGCCTACCCGGTGGCGAAGCGGTTAGGTTCCCACGATCCGCCTTGGCAGCCCAGGGTTTACGGGTTTCGGTCCTGGGTGCAGACCTATGCACCACTTATCATGCCATGCTGTAGCAGGCATCCCACATATAGAGTAGAGGAAGATGGGCACGGGTGTTAGCCCACAGCCAATCCTCCTCAGCAAAAAGAGGAAGATTGGCAATAAATGTTAGCTCAGGGCTAATCTTCCTCACACACTCACACAAAATTCTCACAGCCTGAACACCGTAAAGCAAATAAATAACAAACAGCATATCTTAAACACTTTTCTTTTCTCTCTCATCCACTGTTCTCACACAAGGTAGCTGCTTGTGTGCCTCTGTCTTTCAAAACTTGCCCTAGTCTTCTCCAGCCCTGGCTGTGTTCTTCAGAGTTTCCCCCCAGCTCTCTTTCCTCCTGAGTCAGAATCACAAAAGCCCAAAATAATTAGTCTAGCAAAGTAGAATCCTCCTCTTTAGGAGGCTGGAAGAGGGGAGCAGAGTTGATATAGACAATTACACATTAATATGTCTTTTTCTTTTCACAATTGATTCCTTTTCACAGTGAACTCTAAATGTTCACTAAGATTGTGTGTTAATAGGTATAGTTGGCTTTTAGCACAGTGGTTTCTTTTGAAAATGAGTCACCTTAACAGGGCAGTGGCTTTATAATCACACATATCCTGTGCTTGTATCCAGAAGTCACAGAGAACGCGACTCACACGCAATCACCAAAATCTGTAAATAGCTTTCAAAATCGAGACTTATTTTCCACTAAATAACTCTTTAAAATCTGTTATGCCTTTGAGCTCAGAGAAGTTCAGCATTGAAAACAGAACAGTTTCAGGTATCATCTTCTCAATCCATGTGTCAAGTATGAATCTGAATACAAAGCCATTATTTATTTTTTTTTTTTTTGCTGAGGAAGATTCCTCCTGAGCTGGCATCTGTTGCCAGTTTTCCTCTTTTTTTTGCTTGAGGAAGATTAGCCCTGAGCTAACATCTGTGCCAGTCTTCCTCTATTTTGTATGTGGGTTGCTGCCACAGCATGGCTGACAAGTGATGTGGGTCTGTGCCTGGGATCCAAACCTGCAAACCCGGGCCACTAATGTGGAACTTAACTACTAGGCCACAGGGCCAGCCCCAAGCCGTCACTTTTATAGTGGATGTAGAGAGTTCTGTTATATAATATCAGGGAAAAATTTTCAGCCTTTGGGGGCTATTGGAGGTCTAGCAAGTGGGATCTTAGACTTTTTAATTCTAAAAACTAAAAATTCAATATATTTCTTCAAAATTTTCCAGAACTTAACCATTTGGCTAAATTAAAATAAACTAAATATAGTATCTTTACTTCAACTTCTTAAATATCCATAAACTGGCAGTGGTTAAAAAAACATAAGCATAAAGATAATTTATAATCATTATTTTCTCCATTACATCATGCAATAAAACTGACTTCCAAAAGTCACAACACAAACTCTCTTGATGAATGAGGCAATGGAAACTGGACACACCAGCCTTCTGTTTTGAGTTGCATTAGCTGGTGAAACCCTCCTCCTGCCCCAGCCATGCCCCAAACATCTTTTTCAGAAGAAAATGTTTTGATCCAGCTTCTCGGATTCTTTATTGGTAATCGGTTAGGACTTGTTAGTTCGTGTGAACTAGGTTAGGAAAATGTATAGGCTATAATACTTAGGTGGGCTGCCCGCTCTGGGCTCAAGTAGAGCTTCATATTGGAAACCCTTGGTGTAAAATTGCCCTGCTTGGCAGGAGAGGTGCCACTGTTGTCAGGTTCCTTTGACAGTACTCTCTTGTTCTCCATACCAGCAGAGAAACTGACTTGTATTATTACTGTACAGACTCCTACCCTTATTCCATGTAACAAAATTAAGAATATAGGTATATTGAATTAGGGAAAGGTTCAGAAATATTATAAAAGAAAGAATTGCTTTGAAATACAACTGTTAGTTAGGGTTCCACAGAGAAACAGCATATATGGAGAGAGAGATTTATTTTAAGGAATTGGCTCATCTGATCATGGGAGCTGGCAAGTCCAAAATCTGTAGGGGAGGCTGGCAGGCTGGAAACTCAAGCAAGAGCTGAAGTTGCAATCTTGTTCTGTTCTGGTTTTGAGGAAGTAGTATTCATTCTACTCTGGGAAACCTCAGTTTTTGCTGGTAAAGCCTTCAACGGATGGAGTCTCACCCACATCAGTGAGGGTAATCTCTTTACTTAAAGTCCACTGATTGTAACTGTTAATCACATCTACAGGATACCCATCACAGCAACATCTAGCGTTTGGCCAAACAACTTGGCACCGTGGCCTAGCCAACTTGACACATAAAATTAACCTTCACGACAACCTTCATTCAATAGTATTTCCTCAAAGGCACGTTGATAAGTAGGTTTAAAATATAAATCCGTGGGGCCAGCCCAGTGGCGTAGTGGTGAAGTTCAGCATGCTCTACTTGGTGGCCCAGTTTCAAGGGTTCAGATCCTGGGCATGGACCTATACTACTCATGAAGCCATGCTGTGGCGGCAACCCACATACAAAATAGGAGAAGATGGGCACAGATGTTAGCTTAGGGCCAATCTTCCTCAAGCAAAAAGAGGCGGATTGGCAACAGGTGTTAGCTCAGGGCTGATCTTCCTCACCAAAAATAAATAAATAAATCCCTTAGTGAATGACATAAAACATGCTATCCTCTTGTTTTTACTTTTCTTTGCTTTTTTCAGTCAGTTGTATGGTTTGGGGGATGGGGTAGGGAAGGACTGGATGTCGGTTTTCAGGGGCCCCCTTTGCATAATCATGTCAAATATTTGTGCTAGAGCACTGGGGACAGTGTGTCTCTTAGAGAGGATCAAAAGATAAATAAACTGCTCACAGTCTAGTAGAAGACAGAGACATGTGAACAATCTGCTTTACATATTACAAGTTGTATTATAAATTAAAGTGCCACAAAAAGGTATAAAGGCAACAGTGTTGTAGGTATATAAAAAGGTTTGGATGTGATTGAGCTCCCAGCTGAAAGGAAGCTTCACAGACTTCTGAGGGCAGCATTGCAAACCTTCCTTACTACTTTTTCGATAGAGGCAGGTGGAGGAGGAGAGGCCATAAGCACAAGGAAATTGCTTCCAAGGCAGAGCCACTCCTTTGATGCGGACAATGTCAGTTGCCCCACAGAGATGGCTAGAAGAATCAAATTCACACAGCAAGTCCTGACATTTGATGGCCTAATTAGGGTGATTGTGGGTAAGCTTTAAAAAGCTGCCCTGTCAGCAGATGATCCAATGAGATGTTACCATAAAGAGCGTGTTCCCACCCCACACCCAGCCCAAGAGAAGCTCAAAAAATGGAACTAAAGTTAGTACATTAATAATTGTTTGTGATGTGGTTGGCAAAAATATTTTGTGATTGTGCCTATAAAGTGCTTTAGAGAGATAATTGCAGTGGGTCATGTTTTTCTCTATGTTGTAGTAAGGTTTCAACAACTCTTTTACTCTTTGTGTGGTTATGTATATATATTTCTTTGAGAGAAGGAATGAGAAAGAGAGAGAGGAAGAGATTTATGACACAGAGAGAAAGATTTATGACAGATTGTGTGTGTGTGTTTATACTAGCCTAAAGTGCTCACACATACATTTTGTTTCAGAAGGAAAGTTAGTGAGAGTAATAAACGAGCTATGACCTATATCATAGCAACAACTGAAACACAGGGCAGTATGTGTGGAAGGAAACAAAAGAGTAGAACAAAGTTGTTGGGTTGGTAATTTTCTGTTTTGTTTTGCTTTTGTTTTTAATTGCAGACATGTAAATACTGAATTTTCGTAGTGTTGAGGAACCAAAATGAATTGAGAGAATAATACTCCTCACCAGATGATCAGCATAAATGTTATATAAAAATGTACACAATTCTAGGACGTTAAAATGTCTCGGAACAACAGCTATTAGAGGAATATAGTTCACTAGTCTCTTGATATGAGTGTAGCCTATGCAAATTTCCCTGGGCTTTTTCAACTATATGATCAGTGTTTAATTTGGAAGACCTAAAATTAAGTGATGACTCCTCATTTTGGATTTTGTGCGATAGTACGGATTTTATTGTTTTATTGTTTTTAATGCAGGTGATTTATTAAATACATAACTAAATATTTAAGAAATATTTTGGTTTGTGGTATTATTTATATATTTTTATTTACAAATCAGGAGAATAATATCATCGAGGAGAGACTTTCAAAAGGGATAAGCCAGGAGGCACCACTCTTCTCTCTTTACACTCATTTCGTTGGTGTTTGAACTCAGCATCTCATGGCTTTGAACACTGCTGATGTGTGAGGACTCCTTAATTAATAGTTCCAGCTCCAGACAATCCTCTGAACTCCAGACTTGTGTATCTAACAGCTTAATGAACATCTCCACTTGGATGTCTGATGAGCATTTCATATATAACGTGTCCCAAGACGAACCCTTGTTTGCTCCTGCCCTTTGACCCCACTAAACTTGTTTCTCCTGCATCATTTGTTATCCCACAACTCTTTGACCCTCGGCTCAGGCCAATGATTTTGGAGTCAACAATGACTCCTTTCTCCCCAATACCCCATAGACCGCCTGTGAGCAAATCCTCTTGATTCATCCTTTAATTTTTCAACTCTTTTTGACCCACTCAAATTGCAATTTTATATGCTTCAACCTAATGTATCCAGAATCTGACCATCTTATCTCCCTTACAATTTCTCTAGTTTACGCTGTTGTGTGAACTGTTGCAACATCTAACTGGATTCTATACAGGGTAGTTTAGAGTGATCCTTTTATAGTGTAAGTTTGATTATATTATGCCTGCCCCAAAATCCCATTGGCTCCCTATTGCACCCACAGTGAAAGACAAAGGCCTTACAATGGTCTACAAGGCCCCACGGGAGCTGCCCTCTCGTTTACCTTCTTCCTCCAGTCCATCCTCCCTGCCTCTCTTGTTTCATCTCCTATTACACTCCACCTCTCATTTCAATCCAGTGTCATGGTCTCTATTAGTTTTCTATTGCTGCCACAACAAGTGACCACAAATTTAGCAGCTTAAAACAATACAAATTTATTATCTCACGGTTCTGTAGGTCAGAAGTTGGATTGGCTTGGCTGTTTCCTCTGGCTGTTTGCAGAATCCTGTGCCTTCTGTTTGTAGCATTGAGGTCCCTGTTGCCTTGCTGGCTTTTGGCTAGGGGCTGCCCTTAGCTCCCAGAGGCCTCCTTCAGGTCCTTGCTCAAGGGACCCTACATCTCAGAGCCAGCAAAAGTCCATGGTATTCTTCCCACACTTGGCATCTCTCTGACTTCCCCTTCTGCAGAATCTCTCTTGATGTGGCCAGAGAAAGTTCTCTGCCTTTAAGGATTCATGTGATTAGAGGGAATCCACCTGGATAATCCAGGATTATCTCTTTATCTTAAGGTCTGGAATTTTAATTCCATTTGCAAAATTCCTTTGCCATCTAATATGGCAAATTCAAAAGTTCCGGGAATTAGGACGTAGACATCTTTGGGAGATCATTGTTCTGCTTATCATGGGTCCTCTTCGCCAAGCATGCTTCCATCTCAGGGCCCATGTGCTTGCTGTCCTGCTACCTGGAATATTCTTCCCTGGATAATTACGCAACTCATTCCATCACTGCCTTCAGGTCTCTTCTGCTGTCATCAGATCTATCAGCCTCTCTGACCAGTCTTTAAAAGAAACGGCCCCCCCATTACTCTTTATTTCCCTTTAATCTGTTTTTGTCTTTGTTTTTTTTTGTTCACTGTTACCTTACATAGATTATATTTGTTTACTTTTCTATTATCTGTCTCCCTAGACTAAGTCCCTTGAGATCAGGGACTTTGATTTATTCATCGTTGGATTCCTACTATCTACAGCAGTTCCTGGCACATGGTAAAATGTTCAATAACTATTTGTTGAATGAATATAAATCACCAAAAACCCCCAGAGGCCTCACTCTATTACTTATATCTGAGAAAAATGAGTCAGCTAACTCTGAATTGACCTAATAGAACAACTTTTTAAAAAATTTTATTCATATTATTAGTTTGTCAAATGCCTTGCTGAAGTCATTAGTTGCGACTTCTGTAGCATCTCCCATCTATCATAAAAGAAAACAAGGAGTTTGTATTCCTGTCCTTGGCGTACCTGAACTAGCTCAAAGGTCTCATCTCTTCCATCTCTAAGTGCTAACTAGCTTTTTCATAATCTGTTCTAAAGTCTGGAAGAGCTCAACTCTGTAGTTTAGAATTCACTTTTTTCCTTCTTTCAAAATCAGAATATATCTAATTTGAAAATTCTTGATATGTCTCTTATTTTAAATATTTACTCAAAGATTATTGACAGTGCACCCTAAATCTGTAAGTGACTCAAATCAAAGATGTTAGTCCCCTCAAAGTTACCATTCCTTTTTTTTCTTTAATCCTCTCCATACGATGTTTATTTTGTTCTTTCTTGTTTAAGGTTTCTTTGCTTGGAGCAGAGAATGAACGCAAAATGAGATTTTGAAGATTTTGTTTTCTTTCTCCATCTGTGCTGAGCAGGGATCTGAATACTTTCTCTGAACCTAGTTAAACAGCCCCTTGCGCAGTGTCAGCTCATCCAGACATTTAGCCTTCGCTTCACCACTGGTAAGGATTTGAGCCAATGTCTTTTTTATTTGTAGCTTATCCATCAGGCAGCACTTTGTGCAATCTCTTGGGTGCCTATGCATTTTCCCCTTTTCTTTCCTCCTGGGTATTATTTTTGATATTATGGGCAGAATATTTTAGAGTTACTCATTTCTCCTGAACCATTTTCTATTTTAGATCTTTGTCAATGCAAATATACCTATTCTTCTGAATTAAAACAGATTAAAAAAAATTTTTTTTGAGCCCATGCTAAGTGCAAGCAAGAAAATGTGCTAGATACAGCAGTTTTTTTCTCAGTGTGGTCCCTGGACCACCTGAATTAGTATCATGGGGCAGGGACGGGGGTACTTATTACAATGTAGGTTACCAGTTACTGAATCAGAATTGGAAGGAGGTGGATGGGAGGCTTGGGAATCAGCATTTTTAACAAGTTTCTCAGGTTATACTCTTCAAAGTTTGAGAACTTCATCTGTCATAGAGAAGCATAAGTCCTGGCTCTTAAGGAGCTAATACTATATTTAAGATGATGAGGTGTAAAAATAATATATTTGAAATGAATGGTGTGGACAATAAGTGCACTTGAGTCAGCAAGTCCAGCAGTTAGTGGTGAGGTGGGCAGTGTTCAGGTTGGCTTTATAGAGCAGGTGTTCATTGCTCATAAGAGAGACTCAGGAACTGTTTGTTGAATTAATGACAGAGCTGTGCTGAAAGATGAAGAAACCATAATATTTTTTTAACTGAAAAAGAACTTAGAATCCTCTTATCTTTCTTCTTTATCATACAGATAAGGAAACTGAGTTCCAGAGAAGTGATTTGACTCAATTGCCGCAGTCACACAATATGGTGGTATTGGAAAAGACTAGAACCAAGGTTTCCTAATTCCAGACTTAGTGCTTTCTCCACTGTTTCTTGAGAGAATTTGGACTGGCTAAGAGTAAGGGAGAAGGCGTTTTAAGAACTGGAGTTCTTATGCGAGCAAAATAATTGGGGAGATGCTTTCCACAGGAGGATGGTGGATTGTGGAAAAGGGAATGCCAAGTGCAGAAGATGAAATGCATGGCATAGATCAAGAACGCAAAGGAAGCAGAAATGGAGAGAAAGAGAGATGATGTGGAGAATCGTAAGGCCTCTCCCCAGCTCCCTCACACCTACCAAAGCAAGCAAACCAAATTTAAGAAAATAGAGACAGCAAATGTAGGCTTTAAGATAATTCCAGAAAAGTCAGTACTATATTAAGAAGATGATGGAAATCTGAATAGTAAAATGTATTAAACCCGCTAAATAGATTATTGTTACATTGGCATTGTAGGTTCTTTAGCTGAAATATAGAACTGACACATTTTTCTTGAGGAAAGGGTAGATTATGACACTTATTGTAGAAGCATGTAGAATTCAGTGGTAAATGGTTTAGTATAGTTTTACAGTTTGTTGCTTTTATAGTCTAGACTATAAAATAAAACAGTTGAGGGCCGGCCCCGTGGCTTAGCGGTTAAGTGCGTGCGCTCCGATGCTGGCGGCCCGGGTTCGGATCCCGGGCGCGCACCGACACACTGCTTCTCCGGCCATGCTGAGGCCGCGTCCCACATACAGCAACTAGAGGGATGTGCAACTATGACATACAACTATCTACTGGGGCTTTGGGGGAAAAATAAATAAATAAAAATTAAAAAAAAATAAAATAAAACAGTTGAACTGAAAATGTCATGCTCTTACCCAATTTCATCGCCCCACTGCTTTCCATGCTCTTTTGCTTTTTGTTGGCCAGCACACTAGTTCATTTTAAGCCAAGTACTTGAAAGTGTCACATGAAGTACTGCGGCAGCCAGGCAGAGCTGACTTTGTTTTTACTTAAGTGTGAGGTAGCGCTCACAGTTGTCAGCTTGTATTCTTTTTTAATGAAATAATTTTTATGAATTTCAAATACACTAAAACATTGCCAGAATTACCTTTGAAAATTTAGTGTACAGTAATCAGTGCAGACTCCAGCAACACCTCAAATAATCAAATATTCATTCTCATAGAGATCTGATGAGATCAACATAACAATATCAATGATTTTCGCTTTTTTAAAAAAATTCCCTCTTGATATCCTTTTCAGTTTATGCATTTCTCTACAGATTGTCATTTTACACATTTCTCCACATTACTGCTGTCTAAGACAGATTGTAAGCTAAAGACATTTGTTTGTGCTGCCTAGCCACCCCCAAGTTTGGTAGGCTAGACACCACTTGATTCTGGTGACAGTGAAGGGAAGATGAGATTTCTTTCACACTACTTCAAAAATGTCTGAATTTGGGAAATTTCAACAGGAAGCAGCAAACATGATTGAGAATTTGGGTAGAAATAACCTATTTACTTATTTATTTCCAGTTTCAGTACCACATAGTGAAAGATTCAGAGTGGATCATTTGAAGTTGACAAAATTCACACTTCTCTCCAAGAGTGAAGGATTTTACAGTCTGTAGGTTAAGATTGGGGCCCGAGTTAAAAAGTCTGTGAAATACAAAGTTTAAGAGTTCAGAGGGAAATTTAAGAGAATACAATGTGAGTTAATAGCCTTAGGAAAGATCAAGGATGGGAAGAACTATAAAAAGAACAGATAAGAAAAGCACACACAGAATAACAGAGTTGCATATTGATGTGGAGGCTCAACTAAAGGCGGAATAGGACAAACTGCTCAGATTTCCAAAGGGTGACATTTAGGAGACACAAGCCAAGTAGGCAATTCAGGTGGTCATTAGTGGTATAAATTCTGCTTAAAACTAAAGGAAATAGAGTTGGGTCAAAGCCTGTGTCTGTATGTATGAAGGATTTGAAGGAGGGAGCTTAGATTCTGGCTAGAGCTATGGTCAAGATGGTCCCAAGATTTAAGTGTAATTCTTTAAATCTGTGCTAAGGTAATTGCATAACGTGAGGTTCACACTTGGAATTTTCTTTAACTGTATGAAGCTTATATCTCAGAATGGCCTCACACACACTAGTAAAGATTAGCAGGTCTTTTGGACCAATGATGTGTTCTGGAATAAAGTGAAGAGAAGAGGAAAGAAAATTTCAAAAGGTCATGAACCCTGGGGTATGATCTTCAGAGGAGAGATTTTCTCTCTCTTAAACTCTACGTAATAGTGGAACTCTATATGGGAGGATCTGCCATGTGGGACCTGCCACAGGGCAGAGTAAGGTAGGAGTACCTCATTCTGTCGTACCTAAAAGACAAAGTACTTTTTAAGACTTTGAAAAATTTCATTCGTGTTGCCTGTCTTTTTGAATTCTGGCTTTATGCCCTAAAAAGAGATCCTAAAAAAGGCTCTTTTTAGACTAAGATCCTTATAAGCACAGTAGCTCTTCCAGTAAGTCAGCAATCAGACTTACAAAAATATTGGAGGGAGGTTTTCAGATTAGGTAGAGAAAGGTCAGTTGGTGACCTTGAACTAGTTATTTCCATTTAGAATGCTGAACCTTTTTTAGTTTACTTATTTATCCTCTAGTACTCTAGCTTGCTCTGGAAATCAGTAGACAGAAATAACGGTGGTATTTCATGCGAGTGATGTGTCAAAGATTATATTTTGGAGGACTGCAGAAAGAAGAAAAATTAGAAGTATCCATAATCAGTGGTAGAGACAATGATAAATGCCTTCTTTACTGGTCCTGGATGGTGGAAGGGAACACCATTTTATAGCCCTTGACTCCTTGAACACAACCACAACAATCCCATAGTAATGTTCTCTAATGAAGATATGTAAATTACAAGGAGTTGGATTCTACAGAGAAGAAATGAATAGAAGTTATCTCAAAATGTAGTTACACTTGAAAAAAAACAAACACAGGAAGGCCTAAATAGAATTTTTAGTATAGATCTGGAAGGGGCCCTTAGAAATTATTTCCTTCAATAATCTCCTTTTGAAAATGTCAAGGCTAAGAGCTGGAGAGATAAAGTTACCTGCCCAAAGGCTGGTTAGTGACAGACCCAGTACTAAAAGTTTTAGGTCTGCAGATTCTCAGTTCAGTGCATTTTCTGGAGCTTCTGAAAATTGATGTTATTACTCTTTGCTCTATTAAAGCATAATTATAAGCATCAAATACTTATAAAATATCTTCTGTATAATAGGATATTTTTCTTTTTGTTTATTACTAAATTTGCCACTATATTAATTTATTTAGTAAATTAGATTTTTTTCTTTCTGTTCATCATATACTTCACTAGCAGGTAATCCCCTGCCACGCCCTCACCCCATCCCATTTCATTCTCACCTGGTATCTGAAGAATGGAGTCACTCAGGCCTTTCTCAAGCTCATGACAACTACTAATTTACTTCTAAAATATTTCAAATCTAAAATGATTTGAGCTGTAAAATTTACCTTAATAAGATAGTTTTTTCTTAAAGATATTTCTAGCCTTTTATCCGATAATTATACTTCTAGAAATGACTTTCTAGAAAAATACTTTTAAAAACCCAAGATATCCTCCAAATTTGTTCTTCATTCCTTAAGTAGTTTTGGCTATTCTGGATATTTTGCATTTTTATATAAATTTTAAAATCAGCTTGCGACTTCTACAAAGTAGCCCGCTAAGACTTTGACTAGGATGCCTTGAATCTATAGATCATTTTGAAGAGAACTGACATCTTAACAATATTGAGTCTTCTAATCTATGAACATGATATATCTCTCCATTTATTTAGGTCTTCTTTAATTTTTCTCAGCAATGTTTATAGTTTTTAGTGTATGAGTCATAAACATCTTTTGTCAAATATATGTTTAAGTATTTTGTATTTTTCATGCTATTGCAAATGGTAAATTTTAATTTCAATTTCTGATTATTCATTGCTAATATATAGAAATACGGTTGGTTTTTGTATATTGACTTTGAACTTTGCCATCTTACTAAACTCAGTTTTAGTTCTGGTAGCTTATTTGCAGATTCTTTAGGATTTTTACATAGATGATCACATCATTTGTGAATAAACAGAGGTTCATGTCTTCCTTTCTGATCTGTTTGCTTTTTTTTTTTTTTTTTGTGAGGAAGATCAGCCCTGAGCTAACATCTGATGCCAATCCTCCTCTTTTTGCTGAGGAAGATTGGCCCTGAGCTAACATCTGTGCCCATCTTCCTCTACTTTTATATGGGATGCCCCCACAGCATGGCTCTACAAGCGGTGCGTCGGTGCGGGCCCGGGATCCAAACCGGTGAGCCCCGGGCCACCGCAGCGGAGTGTGCACAATTAACCGCTTGCGCCACCAGGCCAGCCCCTGATCTGTTTGCTTTTCTTTCTTTCTCTCGCCTTATTATAGTGTTAGAACCTCCAGTGGATGTTGAATAGAAATGGTGGAAGTGGACAACTTTGCCTCGTTTTCTGTTTTAGGAGGGTTGTGTTGAGTCTTTCACCATTAATATGACACTAGCTACAGGAATTTCATATATGCCTCTTATCAGTTTGAGGAAGTGCCTTTCTATTCATGTTTTTCTGAGGTAATATGCAAACTGCAAAAGTAATTGTCAGCTTGATATAATTTTGAGTAATTAAAATATTATATCTCAATTACGTTTTTCAGTCTCGATGTATGTTATCTTTTCAAAAAAATGCTCATCAATAATAATAGCTGAGTCAGTTAGAACTCTTATCTTGCTTTGGATAGAAGAAACCACATTGTGACGTAAAAAGGGGAGATTATTTGCTCATATAATAGAAAGTCATACTTTGATGCCATCAGGGACTTATGCTGTTAGGGCCCGTTTCTCTCTCCCAGGATCTCTGCTGTTATCCTTTCTGGCACCATTCTTAGACATTCTCTCTTCTTGTGATGGTAAAAATGGCTATATTGGTTCCAGACCTTAGATTTTCTCAGCCTTAAGGCCACCAGAAAAGAATGTCTGCCTCTGTCCTGGAAGTCTCAGCAAGTCTTGCTGCATCTTTGGCCTGGGTTGGGTTACTTACCATCCCTAAATGAATTAACCTGGCCTGGGGAGTGTGATGAGTTGATTGGCTCAGGCCTGTGTCTAGTGTACCACCTGGACTTGAAGTGAGGCCAGAGCCAACAAAACCACACAGTCTGAGAGTGGCAGAGGTATTGCCCTGAAGGGAAATAGGGATATGGCTACCAAACTTAGAGGGAGTGGATTATGACTAGCCAGAATCAATAACAGTCCACTGTACTAATATTTATTCAGCACACAATATGTACAAGACACCTTAAATCTCCTCATTTATTCCTCCTCAAAACAACCCTATAACACAGGAACTGTTGTTCCGCTTTTCCAAACGAGGAAACTGAGATTCAGAGGTGTCACACAGACTCAAACTCACATGGCCAGGTTGTCCGACTTTGAAGGCCAAGCAATTAAACCCTCTCAATTAACTCACTGCCAGATAATATGTTTAATTTTTATTTATTTATTTTTCCCCCAAAGCCCCAGTAGATAGTTGTATGTCGTAGTTGCCCAGCCTTCTAGTTGCTGTATGTGGGACGCGGCCTCAGCATGGCCAGAGAAGCAGTACATCAGTACGTGCCTGGGATCCGAACCCGGGCTGCCAGCAGCGGGGCACACGCACTTAACCACTAAGCCACGGGGCCGGCCCATGCCAGATAATATGTTATTTGTCCATGCTCAAGAAATAAAAGAACATGACAGTCAAATCTAGCAAGAGAACCCCCAAAGGGAAAGAAATATATTTGTAAGATATATTTAAAGGTGATACATTATGATTATAGAAAATATCTTTTAATAGTTTTTCTTTTTAATAGACTTTATTTTTTTATTTTTTATTTATTTATTTTTTAATTTTTATTTATTTTTTTCCCCCAAAGCCCCAGTAGATAGTTGTATGTCATAGATGCACATCCTTCTAGTTGCTGTACGTGGGACGCAGCCTCAGCATGGCCAGAGATGCGGTGCGTCGGTGCGTGCCCGGGATCCGAACCCGGGCCGCCAACAGCAGAGCGCGCACACTTAACCACTAAGCCACGGGGCCAGCCGACTTTATTTTTTTAAATAGACTTTATTTTTTAGAGAAGTTTTAGGTTCACAGCAAAATTGGGTGGAAAGTACAGATATTTCCTGTATGCCTCTTGCCACCCCCCCACAGCCTCCTCCACTATCAACATCCCCCACCAGAGTGGTACATTTGGGACAGTCAATGAACCTACAGTGACACATCATTATCACTCAAAGTCCATGATTTACGTTAGGGTTCACTCTTAGTGTTTTACATTCTATAGGTTTTGATGAGATATAATGAGGTGTCTATCTCTATAGCATCACGCAGAGTAGTTTCACTGCCCTAAAAATCCTCTGTGCTCTGCCCATTCATCCTTCTTTACCCTCTAGCCTCTGGCAATCTCTGATCTTTTTACTGCCTCCATAGTTATAGTTTTTTTTTAAAATTATGAGTTCAGAAGAAAACAAAAAATTAATGAGGCAAGTGCAAATACTGTTCCCAAACATGGAAAAAGAATAAGCATGCATAGATCTGGTTTCCTAATCAAGCTATAGAGAGATATAATAAAACTGCTGGACAAAACCACATACCAAGATGCCATTCTTGGGCTGATGGCAGTGAGTAAGGGGACAGTGAGTAATCGATCGTTCAACAGTTACATTTATCAAACATTTATTGACTCACTTCCTTCGTCCGGGCTCCCTAAAGGCTGTGTTAGCTATGTCATTTTAATTAATGCATTGTGTGGAGCAACCTCTTTATGTGTCTGCGGTAGAGTCCTGTCTTTAATATGGTGCCTGGACTTAATAGACTCGTGAATGAAAGCTCCGTTCTGAAGTCCAGGGAGAACACACAGACCAGTGAGAAATGTCTTAGCCCTTCTGTAGATTACTGCAGTCTAACAGGGGAAATGTTGATGTATAGTTATGTCTGATCTAAAAAAAGCAGGGGTGAGTGCTAGAGAAAGGGTCTCGTCAATGTTGATTTCTGCTGCATTTTCAACAAGAAAAGGGGTTGTTTTTCACATAACAGGAAGCACCGAGGGCAGAAATCTGGGGCTGGTGCAGCTGCTCTTTCAGTGAGTGCTCAAGGACGCTGGTTCCTTCTAACTTCCAGCTCTGGTTAGTGGCACCAGGACTGGCTATGTAATTTGTGGGGCCCAGCGCAAAATGAAAATAGGGAAGCCCCCTGTTCAAACATTAAGAATTAAGATGGTGACAGCAGAGAGCATTAAACCACAGCACAGGGCCCTGTGCGACTGCATGGGTTGCACAACCGTGAAGCTGCACCTTTATCTTCATTGTTGCAAAATGGCTCCAGATATTGTAGTCAAGTTCTGGGCACTAAGATGGGAAAGGTGGAGGCATAAGACATCTACTCACTGAGTCTGTCCCTTTTTGTTAGGAATGCAGTAGCTTTCTTGGAAGCTCTGAATAGTCAACGTCCACTTACATTTCATTAGCCGGAAATGATTCACATGTCAACCCCTAGCGGCAAGGTATCTATGGAAATAGGTTTTTATAACTGGTTATTTTGCTGCTCCGAAGAAAAGTGGGCTTCTTCTTTTAAGAGGGAAGGGAGAGAGGCTATCAAATAAATAGGCAATTAGCAGACATGATATTAATACTAACACTTACTGCTCCATTTATCCAATGCTGTGCAACCAATCACCCCAAAATCTAGTGACATAGAACGATGACAACATTTATTTTTTTATTTCTTTTTGAGGAAGATCAGCCCTGAGCTAACATCCATGCCAATCCTCCTCTTTTTGCTGAGGAAGACTGGCCCTGGCTTAACATCTGTGCCAAACTTCCTCCACTTCATATGGGACGCCGCCACAGCATGGCCTGACAAGGGGTGCGTCGGTGCACGCCAGGGATCTGAACATGGGTCGCCAGCAGCGGAGCAGAGCGTGCACTTAACCGCTACGCCACGGGGTCGCCTCATGACGACAACATTTAATTGCTCACAAATCTGCATTTTCGCAGGCTTTGGCAAGGTTCTCTCTGCTCTACTGTGCATCAGTTGGAGTGGCTCAAGGCTGAAAGCTAGAATGATCTGAAGGCTCACTCACTCGCATGTCTCGTGGTTGATTCTGGTTGTTACCTGGTACCTCCACTGGACAGTGGCTGGAACACCTTCATGTGGCTCTTCTGTGTAGTTGCTTGGCTTCCTCACGGCATGGTGGCTGAGTTCTAATGACAAAGCTGTATTGCCTTTTATAACTTAGCCTGGAAGTCACATGGTATCACTACTGCTGTAGTCATAGGCCCACCTCAATTTTGGGACTAGTATCTTCACATTGTAAGAAGAGCATGTGTGGGTCAGCCCGGTGGCATAGTGGTTTAGTTTAGCACTCTCCCTTCCGCGGCACAGAGTTTGTGGATTTGGATCCCAGATACTGACGTACACCACTCATCAAGCCATACTGTGGCGGTGACCCACATAAAAAGTAGAGGAAGATTGGTACAGATGTTAGCTCAGGGCCCATCTTCCTCACACACACACACAAAAAACCCATAAAAGAAGAGCATGTGGGATGGGGTATATTGGTGCTGGCACCTTTGGAAGATAGAATCTGCCAGTAAGTGCTTACCTGCCCCTGCGCTGATGTCTGAACATGATCACCATTTCATTTCCGCAAACATCAGCCAAAGCATCCTTTTTCCTTCCCCCGTTCCTTCCTTTCCTCCCTCCCTTCCTTCCTGCCTCCATCCCTCCCACCCTTCCCAGAACATTCTTTTAAAAACAAAAACTGGACCATGTTGTTTGTCGACTTACAATGTTTCAATTCTTCCCATTATAACTCAGATACAATAAAATCTTTTTACCATGGTTTATGAGCCTGGTTTTTCTCTCCAATTTCCTGTTATTTTCTTCTCCCCTTCACTGGCTGTGCTTCTGCTACAGGACATGTCAGTTCTGCAACCATTTCAGCTTCTTTTTTTCTTCTAGTCCTTTGCACATGCTGTTTGCTCCACGTGGGGCTCTCTTCTTTCAGCACATGAAATGGACTGGCCCCTGCTCCGTTCTTCACCTCTCAGAGGGCTTTTAAATAGGTGATTGGCTAAGATACTATATATCAACATTTATTTTTACTTATTTGTTTATTTCCCCCTCTGAAATGATGCTTCACAGCTGCAGAAACCTCATCAGTTTGGTCTCTGCTATATACCTGTGTCTAGTACTGTGCTTGGCATTTCATCACAATCCAATGAGCTACGTATTGTTACTCCCATTTTACTGATAGAAACCGAAGCCCAAGGCCCATAGGTAGTAAATGACACAGCCAGGCCTGGAACCCAGGCACTCAGGCTCCAGAAGCAATGCTCTGATTCACCATCCTCTGAATGATTTGGTGAAAGAGAGAAAGCATGTGTTAATTCGGCCTGTCGTGGCTGATAGGGAAAGGGCTTCATGGAGGTGAGGCCATTTGAGCGGGGCCTTGAGTGATGCATACAGCTTTGCTGGATGATGAGGGGAAGAAGGGCATTGCAGGTAGTGGGAACAGTGTGAACAGAAGCAGAATCGGGAAAGCACTGGTACATTCCGGGAATAGTGAGTAACACAGAATAGGGTGTGGGGGTGTTAAAACTGGAAAGGTAGGCTGCATCATTCTGCAGATGATTAGAAGACATCAACAGTTTTGTTAAGAGGAGGCTGCATCTGTGCTTTAGGAAGATAAGGCTGCACAGGGTAAGTAAGAAATCAGCTGTTGGTCTTGAACAAGTCACATAAATACTTTGAGTCCTGTTTTACTTATTTATAAAATGGAAATATAAATAAGACTACGCTTATAGTTTTTTTATATGTGAGGGTTAAATAAGATGATCCTTGTGAAAGTACTTTGCAAGCTATAAAGAACTACACAAGGTGCCGGCCCCTTGGCGTAGCGGTTAAGTGCGCGTGCTCCACTGCTGGCGGCCCGGGTTCCGATCCCGGGCGCGCACCGAGGCACCACTTGTCAGGCCATGCTGTGGCGGCGCCCCATATACAGTGGAGGAAGATGGGCACAGATGTTAGCCCAGGGCCAGTCTTCCTCAGCAAAAAGAGGAGGATTGGCATGGATGTTAGCTTAGGGCTGATCGTCCTCAAAAGAAAAGAAAAAGAACTACACAGAAGTTAGTATTTTCGTCATATGGTGCTTGATTGAGGAGAGTGTAGAAGCAAGCAGGTAACCAGATCAGTTGGGCAGTAGAGAGAGCCAGGTGAAAGGTGAGCAGAGTCTAAAAGGGGGCAAGATAATGAGACACTGTTGTCTAACAAGGGCAAGTTTAAATGAGTTTATATTTGTAGAGTTCTTGGAAGAATACCTGGCTCATGACCCATAAATAAGTGATTATCTCTCTCTCTCTCTCTCTCTCTCTCTCTCCCTATCTATCTATCTATCATGTTGCCTGTCTATCTTATCTATGTTATCTATATATCTGTGTTATCTATGTCGTTTATCTATGTTATCTGTCTATCTGTGTTATCTATCATGTTTGCTATCTGTCTTTCTATCTATGTTGTCTATCTAGTTATCTAAATTATCTGTGTTGTTTATCTAGTTATCTATCTTATCTACCTATCATATTTGCTATTTATTTATTTATCATCTATCTTTGTTTGTTAAGTAATAGGAATGCAAAAGGCATTTAAGGGAGAGAACTAATTAAGATTATATCCTTTATTGTGTGAAGGTCATTTGCAGAGAGGAAGGAATCAAAATTAACGAAAAAATTATAAGCCCAGATGCCTGGGAGACTGTTCATTAATTGAGATAGGGAAGAAAGAACAATTTTTAGAAAGAAGAGATTAAGACTTCCTTTGAACATGGTATGTTGTCCATTAAAAACCCATAGCAAGGGGCCCGCCCCTTGGCGTAGCGGTTAAGTGCACCCACTCTGCTGCTGGCCCGGGTTCGTATCCCGGGTGCGCACGGATGCACTGCTTGTCAGGCCATGCTGTGGCAGCGTCCCACGCAAAGTGGAGGAAGATAGGCACAGATGTTAGCCCAGGGCCAGTCTTCTTCAGCAAAAAGAGGAGGATTGGCATGGATGTTAGCTCATGGCTGATCTTCCTCACACACACACAAAAAAAACCCATAGCAAATGTTCAAAAGCTCGTTGAAAATGGGGACATGGTATAAAGGATGGAAGGAGCTCATGGTCAGAAGAATAGATTTGGGGATTTTTGGTTAGAATTGTTAGTTGGAGTTTTGGATCAGATCAACAATAGAGTGAACAAAGGTTAGAGAAAATGGCCAAGGGCAGGACCTTAGAGTGTGTCTCTCAATCTTTACCGCATATATGAATCACCTGGACATGTTATTAAAATGCAGATTACAGGGGCTGGCCCGGTAGCCCAGCGGTTAACTGCACGGGCTCCGCTGCGGCGGCCCGGGGTTCGCCGGTTCGGATCCCGGGCGTGCACCAACACACTGCTTGGCAAGCCATACTGTGGCTGAGTCCCATATAAAGTGGAGGAAGATGGGCATGGATGTTAGCCCAAGGCCAGTCTTCCTCAGCAAAAAAGGAGGAGGATTGGCAGATGTTAGCTCAGGGCCAATCTTCCTCACAAAAATAAATAAATAAAAATGCAGATTCCAATTCAGTAGGTCTCCTATAGGCACGCGAGATGCTGTATTTCTGACAAGCTCCCAGGTCACAGCAGTTTTGCTAGTCCATGGGCATATTGAGTAGCAAGGCCCTCCACCCTGAGGTGCTGAGGTATGGCTAGAAAATTCAGAGCCAGAGGAGACTGAGGTGCAGAGAGAGAGAGAGAGAGAGGGAGGAGAGAGACTGAGGCAGAGAGAGAGAGAGAATTAAAATTGAGAATGCAATGATGCAATGTAATGAAAAAAAGGAGAAGAAAGTTTTAAAAAAAGGAGGGCTCCTTAGTGCAGGGACAATGAATAATACTGTTGATTTTTGTCAGTTAAGCCAAAATATATAAATAAGAGAATAGTTTCAGTCGATGGATGATGGGAGGTCGGATTACATATAGAAGGTAGAAAAACTGAGGTAGTGATTGTAAACCATCCAATGGAAAAATTCAGCAAAGAAAAAAGATGAGTGGTGGTTAGTAGCTTAATAGGGAGGTAATTGTAAAGGAAGGATTGCTTTTAGGATGGGAAAAACTCCTCAGTTTGTAAGCTGAGAAAGATGAGGCAGTAGAGAAGAAATGACTGACTGGAGAAGAAGGAGCGAACAGACGGATAGAACATGTACTAGAGAGAAAGAGAAGTTAAGTCCAATCACAGGCAAAAGGTAGACTTGAAAAGAGGATAGGTGAAGATACGGAGATGATTTCAGGCAGAGGAGAGGCTAGGGCAGTAGATGGCATTAATTTCAGATGGTTAAATCTGCTGAGGGGGTATGGAGCTAAGGCAGGTGATTCAAGGAGCATAGAAAAGATTTGGAGCAGCCTCTCTGGGTGACACGACAAGGAACAAAGAAGGGTGAAATAAAGATGGCCAACCAGAATGAGGACATGCTGAGGTTGGAGATCATGAATATGTAGTGATGCTAATTGGCGCCATTAAGCGACTTTCTCAAGCAGCGCACCGCAGCCTCTACTGGAACGGACATAGATGTTTGGGCTTACAGAGGTGTTGGGAGCTGGACATGTGGGTCCACCTGAAGGTCATGGTGGTCACATTTTGGTATTTTTGATTATTGCCTTAAAGTTGGGTAAAGAGCCAAGTGAAGCCAGGTGAGGACAGAATTATGGGTCAAAGCCGTGTGATTCAGAGGAACTAGTACTAGACTGAGAGCAAGGAGACCTGGTTCCAACCCTACCTCCGCTTCCTAGATGGTTGACCTTGGATAAGCTCCCTTAGTTCCTTCATCTTTATAACAAAATGTTGAAATAAATCAGCTCTCAAACTTGGCTTTACGTAGAACTGCCTGAGAAAGTTTTAAAAAATGTTATTCCTGGTCCCTATCTTATAACAATTAAATCAGATTGGGAGGTGTGACCTAGATATCTGCTTTTTGGCTTTTGTTTTTTTAAAGCGTGCAAAGTGATTTCTCCCCCCGCCCCCCAGCTTTATTGAGATATAATTGACATATAATAACATTATGTAAGTTTAAGGTATACAATGTGATGGTTTGATGTACGTAAATATTGTAAGATGCTTATCACAATAGCGTTAGTTAACACATCCATCATCTCACATAGTTACCTTTTGTGTGTGTATGATGAGAACTTTTTAAGATCTACTCTCTTAAACACTTTCAAGTATACGCTACAGTATTGTTAACTGTGGTCACCATGCTGCACATTAGATCCCCAGAACTTATTCATCTTATAACTGGAAGTTTGTACCCTTTGACCACCTTCACCCATTCGTCTACCATCAGTTTACTCTCTGTTTCTATGAGTTCAATTTTTTTTTGTACATTCCACATATAAGTGAGATCATACAATATTTGCCTTTCTCTGTCTGACGTATTTCACTCAGCATAATGCCTTCAAGGTCTATCCATGTTATTGCAATACCAGGTGATTTCTATTGAGCAGCCAGACTTGAGAACCACTAGGGTAGAGGATCTCTCAAGTTTCTTTTCTTTTCTACTCATTTAAGAGTCTCAAATAACGATAATGGTAAAATACTAGAGATGTCCACAAAGGCGAAGGCAAGTTCAGTTATAGTGAGTGATTGGGAATGTTGGAAAAATAGGTCGGAAAGTGAAATTTTAGGTTGTGATGAGGTTGGGAGAAAAGCCCTCCATGTGGGTAGTCAATACTAACTAGAGTTGAATTTTGTGGTGGCACAGAAATCATTTTTGACTGAATTTCTATTAGAGACATTGTGGCAAGAGTCTGTAGAATAAATGCCATAGTCAAATGTTGACAACACATGGATTCTAGTCAGTGCCAATCTCAGCACTTACGACTGGGCCACCAGCTAATACCATTGGGTAAGTTGGGGCTCGAGCCCAAGATGACGTTGATGAAACCACAGAACCTTGTTAGCTGTTAATTCTTTTCATGCGTGTTATGGCTGTCACCCTCAGGTCTAGAATGCAGGCTCCTCAGGCATCTCTTTCTTATCTTCTTCTCCATCTTGCTCTGTGTTTTTTTTTCTGAGTCATCTTCCCATTGCTTCCCACTGCTGACCTCTCTCACAACCCTTTCTCCTGCTCTCTGGCAATCATTCTTTTCTCTACAACATCCTCAGTCTCTTCTCGGAACTCACTATGTTCTTGTCCTAATGTAAACTTGGCTTTTCCTTGATGTCATCACTTCTCAGGCAGCTTTCTTTAAAGATGCTGGCCATTCTTTCTTCATCTGTATCTCTGGGCTAGGAGGTAATGTTCGCTTAGACCTTCATTGTCACTTCCAAACCTTGGAACTCCAATCATATCCAAAAAAGCCCTCTTTCTTTGAGTTGTATGACACCCAATTCTAACACCCACTACCTTGCCTCAACTAATCTGGTCACTTTCACGATCACTAAGGACTATGACAAGTGGTTCCTCATCAGAAAGAATGTGAAATGAAAATTATCTTCCCCCCATGTCTTCTAATCCCCCAGTACCCCTTTCTGGAAGCAGCTATTATCACTAATTTTTAGATATCCTTCCAGAGGTATTTTAGGCATATATAATCATATACATGTATATGTAGATATATAAATTGTTTCTTGGGAATACACAAATGGTAGGATGTTATATACACTGCTCTGAAACCTTTCTTTATTTTGCTTAACAAAACATTTTAAATAACTTTTCTTATCAGTACATACAAATTTTCCTTTTTAAAAAAAGTGTTCTGCCATTACAAATGAGGCTGCTATAAATAACATTTTACCTATGTCATCTTTTATATTTGTGAGTTATTTGTGGCATGAGCTCCTAGAATTGAGATTGCTGGGTCAAAAGTTATTTGCTTTTTTAAAGTTGTGGTAGATATTGACAAAATTGTTCTCCATACCCTGTATGCTGATTTATACACCCATCAGAAATATTTGCAAGAGTCAGTTTCCCATTACCTTTGCCAACACAATATTTTATTGATTTTTTTACCTTTGCTGATTTGATAATTGAAAAATACTTCATTGAAATTTTAATTTGCAATTCTACTTTGAGTGAGGATGCACATCTTTTCAAATGTTTAATACTGTATTTCCTTTTCTGTGAATTATTGACCATCTCTTTTGCCTATTGTGATGTTGTGATTATAATGAGAAATGTGTATTTTAGTCTTCATCATTTCTGGCACAGAGCTCCTAAAACCCTTAGAATTTCCTAAGTGATGAGAGCGATAAAGGTGTCCTTTGTTGTGTTAATGAGGTGACTTTTAGTCCAACCTCTGAGAATGGCAGCTAGTTGCCAGGAGAACCGTGTAATTAGAGAGTTGGAACTTTCAGTCCTACCCCCCTGACCTCCAGGAAGGGGAGAAGGGCTGGAGGTTGAATCAATCACCAGCGAGCAGTGATTTACTCACTCATGCCTATGTAATCAAGCCTCCATAAAACCCAAAAGGAGGGGATTTGGAGAGTGTTCAGGTTGGTGAAACAGAACTGTTCCATGTGCTGCCGTGCCAGGCTCCAAACTCCACGAGGACAGAAGCTCCTTTGTTTGAGACCTTGTCCTATGTATCTCTTCATCTGGCTGTTGTTGTATCCTTTAATATCCTTTGTCATAAACGGGTAATGTAGTGAGTCAATGGGTTTCCTGAGTTCTATGAGCTGCTCTAGCAAACTAATCAAACCCAGGGAGGGAGTTGTGGGAACCTCTGGTTTATAGCCAGTCAGTCAGAAGCTCAGGTAACAACCTGAACTGGTGATTGGCATCTGAAGTGGAGGGCAGTATCGTGGGACTGAACCCTTAACCGATGGGATCTGATGCTATCTCTAGTTAGATAGTGTCAGAATTGAGTCAAGTTGTAGAACATCCAGCTAGTGTCAGAAAATTGCTTGGTGGTGTGGGGAAAGCCCTCACATGGTAGAATTGGATGCAGAACCTTTACCTATTTTCTTATTGTTTTGTTGCAGGTCTTTATATAATAAGGAAAAGAGACCTCTACTAAAATGTGAGTTGCAATATATTTTTTCCTAGTTTGTTGAATTGCCATTTTGGTTTTGGTGTTTTGTCATGTAGAACAATTTTATTTACATATTGTCCAGTTTATCAATCTCTCCATTTTGCTGTCTATGTTTTATATAATACTTTTCCTATTTTGAGATAATTAAAAAAATTTCCATACAGCATGGTAACTACAGTTAATTAAACTGTATTGCATATTTAAAAGTTGCTAGGAGAGTGGATATTAAAAGTTCTCATCACAAGAAGAAAAAGTGTTGTAACTATGCATGGTGACAGATGTTAACTAGACATTGTGGTGATCATTTTGCAATATATACAAATATCGAATCACTATGTCGTACACCTGAAACTAATATTATATGTCAATTATACCTCAATAAAAACAAATTTACAGTTGTTTTGGTAGAAAAGAAATACTTAAAATGTATTTCCTTATTATAAAATTTGATTAAGGACCCTCTCAAAATTCCCCTTAATGTGAGTTTTGTCAAAAAAAATGTCAACTAAGAAAAAAATTTCCTTTGTTTCTTCTAGTACTTCAATTTTTATGTGCTTATTTTTACACATAAATCTTTGGTCCAACTAGAATCCTAGTCTTTCTAACTCCTGCCACCATCGTGGATCACTTCCCCCTTAATCACTTTCTCAACCTCCTACCTACCATGATCCTTGATCTCCTTTGCTCCAAAAGCCACCTCCCTTCCCGTCTTTCACCAGCACATCCTGGAGCTTCTCGTCACCTGTGAGACCCTTCTTCATTTCCAAAAACTTAAAACTCTCACATTCCACTCCCTCATCACAATCTCTTCTCCTTCTAGGTCTCTTGCTCTCTTAATTTGACTACAAATTCATAATAGTTTCATTAAGTCCTCTGACGCTTACCATCTCCCTTTTTTTTCGTATTGTCTGCCTCTCCTAGGCAGGACCACATAATGACTTTCATGAGCCCTATGCATTTTGCATTTTTGCCTTCATAGGCCCCTAGATAAAAAAAATAATTATTATGTTTTACAATTGAACTTATATAAAAGTATTACTATGTATTAAAACATTTTCTTTGGCCTAAAAGTTTACTTTTTCTTCCACTTCTAAAAGAAATTAAAACGTTTTCATGGGGCCTGGGCTCTGTACCTCATGCATCAGTTGGCGTTGCTCCTTGGCACTTAGTTACTGCTTTAACCACTTTCTCAACACCACCCTCTGCTCTCTTGGCCCCTTGTTTTTCTGTGTATTTGTACTGCCACGCCTGAAACCTATAAGAATCTTTTGAGCTCTACTATGGAAAAATCATAAAGGGGCTTGGTGCCATCACGGATTATGTTCTATGACGTGAATCGGGTCCTCAACACTGTTTAACAATTTTTCTACCTGTCCCTAATCAATTATCTGTTTCATTTCTCATATTAGCTATTTCAAATCACTTAGCATTCTGTTCAACTAAGAGAAAATAAAGTGTGAACTCTCTTAACGCCCCATTCTTCTATGTTCTGATTAGCCTTGGCTGGGTAACAAAACATCCAAAGATTTAGTGGCTTAAAACAAAAATTATTTTTCTCTTAAGATTCTGTGCGTTGGCAGCCACAGCTGGGCAGTTGTCATTTGGGGTCTCTTGAGTGATTGCAGCTTGACCTGTAGACAGTGAGTTTGGCCTATAGACGGTTGAAGATTTGACTGAGCTGGATGCCCAAAATGTCTCTCCCACATGGCTGGCAATTGATGCTGGTTGTAAGCTAGGAGCTGGGCTGAGGCTGTCGACCAGAACACTTACATGTGGTTGGCCTTTCTATGTGGCTGCTCATGGCATGGTGGTTGGGTCTGAAAAGGAGTGGCCTAAGAGCAAGGATTTCAAAACTAGGTCATAAGCCGTGGAAATCCCAGAGTGTCAGTTCTACTGCATTCTGTTGATCAAGCAAGTCACTAAGAACAGTCTAGATTCAAGGGTAGGAGAATGACTCCATCTTTTGATGGAGGAGTGGCACAGTTACATTGCTGAAGAGCATATGGATGGAAAATGCATTCTGTCACATGGTAACACAAAATCGTTTGCCTCTACGCCCATTTTTACTTTCTTTGTTCCCATCTCAGAGGAAGTAGTGTCCCTATATCTGTTCATAGCTTATCTTTTTACATAGCAGCTTGTTCTTAGCTTTGCCCACCTCGTCAGAGACCTCATTTTGTCAAGTGTCTTTCCTCTTGTGTGTTCAATCTTCTCCCTCCACTGGTTGTTTGCTTATGAATATCCTCAGGTCGCCCCCTGAAGAGTAATAAATTTGTCTTTGGCTCTATATTCCACTCCAGATAATTACCTTATATTTCTCTTTCTATGTACAGGCAAAATTGTTGAAAATTAAGTCTATCTTATTGGTTTTATCTTTTTGACTTCCCATTCACTGTTCAGTCTACTGAATACTGGATATGGACTGCCATCCCTGCCACCATATTGAGACTATTCTTCTGGTGGTTATTAAAGACTTCCTAATTGCCTAATCCAACAGGCATTTTAAAATCTTTACCTCAACCTTTTGGTAATATTTAAAAATATTGATTGCTCCCTTATTCTTGAGACTATTCCTGGGCTTTTATGAATCCTTCTCTACTAGTTTTCTATATGACTTCTTGGCACTATATAGACGGTGAAGTCTTAGAGAATGAAAGTCAAGAATAGGAAAGTATATTAGTTTCCTATGGCTCTGTAATACCACACACTTGGTGGCTTAAAACAATAGGAGTTTATTCTCTCTCACTTCTGGAGGCTGGAAGTCCAAAATCAGTACCCCTGGGCTAAAATCAAGGTGTCAGCAGGCCTGTGCTTCCTCTGGAGGTTCTAAGGGAGAATCGGTTTCTTTTCTCTTCCAGCTTCTGATGGCAACTGGTGTTCCTTGGCTTGTGGCTGCGTCACTCTAACCTTAAGGCCAGCATCTTAAGATCTCTCTGTTCTATCTTCACATCGCCTTCTCCTTTGTATGGGTGTCAAATCTCTATCTGCCTCTCTCTTATAAGGACACATGTGACAGCATTTAGGGCCCACACAGATAATCCAGGACAATCACATTTCAAGATCCTTTATTTAATCATATCAAAGTCTTTTCCAAATACGATAGCATTTACAGGTTCCAGGGATTAGAGCATGGATATATTTCATGGTCCCATTTATTAGCCTATCGGAGAAGAAAACTGACCTAGTAATTCAAAATGTTATGGAAAGTCATGGGTAATTGGCTGAGATGGGTCTAGCTAATATAAGCAAATAACATGAATTTCAAAAGAGCAATTGAAATTATTGAGGTTGGTTTTAAAAAAAAAGGCTGGAAACTACAGTCTGGAAGAAGAAAAATGGCAACTCTCTTGCACGTTTAGGACTAGTAGAAGGAAGCAGCTATTGCTAGAATGGGCTGCAAGGGAAGGAATCAGAAGAAAGGTAAATTTCAGTTAAGACAAGAAGGTAGAAGTAGCCTTAGATGAGTACCTACCTTGACAGAACAGTTATGGTGTAGTGAAGTCTTGTCTGTATAGGGGAGAGAGCTCTATAAATCAATCTGAAATACAATTTGTTTCAAACTAATAGTGGTAGTACAAACCATTTGTCATGGTTTCCAAGTTACTTTCCTAGAATAGATACTGTATAGTTAATACATAATTAATTAATTATGGTTTATATAGAAAGACTACTAAAATTCCCAACAATAGTGCTTGACAACACACTTATTCAAGAACTTCAATTAAATGGAATTAATTGAATTAATGATCTAATGAACATATTGATATTTAGAAGAACTTGCAGTCTGACCTCGCCTAGCTGGAGAACAATTGTCCCAGGAGACTCATTTGAGCGCTGACCTATCAAGGTAAGCACCTTACTTGTATAGTCAAGTAGCCATTCAGATATATAGCTCCTTAAATCTAATTTGTGTACCCTTTTCTTCTTTATTTCCTATCTAAAATGGTAAGAATTTAAAAAATAGTCAATTGTTCATAACAGTGAAATCATATTTCAAATTATCATGCATTTGCTTTGAAATGTGGGAAAAATATTTTTAGTGTTGACCACGATAGACTGAAATTCAGAAAGAATAAAGGCAGAAATGCCCCATAATTGCCTCTGAAGCAGAGGCTATTGATTTCTGCCCCATCATCTCATCAAACAGAAAGTGAAGGGAGAAAAATACAAGTTCAAAGGGACTAGCTACTCAGGTATTGGGCAGGAGCTTCGAGTGAAAATTTCTGCCTCATTAAAAACACTTAAAGGAAGCAGCTTGTCTTCATGTAGGAATCATTATTCTCAGTTTGAGTTCATCCTCGAGTTTTCACCTCTTCAGAAGGGTGCACTCTGTGCAATTTCTAAGAAGTGCTTCTTTAATGGGAGGGATTTATGTTAAGTTGGTTCAGGAGAGGTAGACAGTTGTGGAGCCTTTTTAATGGACTACAAAAGACTGTCGAATAATTACATAGATTTCTTTTCCCTTAGACTGTTCCATGGATTTAAAAACACTCTGCTGAGCATGTAAAATCAATTTCCATTACTGGCCTTCACCTTTGCAGTTTTATAAACATGTTTTTTCCCTGGGTTTGGAATGTGGTTCATTTGCAATCATAGAAGACTAGAGAGTGAGACATGTAGGTCATCGTAATGAAAGTTACTGCTTTTACAGTGAAAATTTTCTTTTCACACAGGCATTCATTCAACTGTGTATGTTATAAATATAATTATATAAATACCTGCTTCTCCGTGTTTATATTATATATGTTTATGTGTATTTATATTGGAGGCAGGATTTTTTTTTTTATTGCTCTATAAAAAAAAATTTTTGCTTTGTTTTCACTGCTGAAGGGATTTTTCCCCTTCCCATTCCAAGAAAGTAGCCAAGCCATTGTGTTCCTCTGCCCCAGGGGCTTTGGGTTGCTGAATGGAAAGCAGATGTTGCCAGAGGATGCTTCGTTCCTTTTTTTGGGTTTTGTTTTAGAAGACTAGACCTGTTGAGGGGATTATGCCACATCACCTAGAGTGGAAGAGAAGAAAGATGAGGGCTTTTAGAGGGTGGTTTGGGTGGTTTCCAAGGAAGGTAGCCCAGGTCCTGCTTGTGAACTCCCAATTGGGTGGATTGCAACAGGACGCTCTGGAGGAAGGACTCTAGGAGCCATGGTCTCAGGAATTGAGATGACAGAGACCCTTGTTAAAGCTTATCTGTGAGTACAGCTTGCCTCGGGGACATGATCATGTGGCCTGGACAATGATCGTATCAGTGGGGACCAGTGGGGACCATAAGCCTTCCTTTCAATATTTTGGACTGCAGAAGATCTCCCCACCCCTGACCTTTGTATCTCCTGGAAATGACTGAAATGGAATTTCCTGCCAGCCGATTGCTGCTCTGAGCAGCTCAATTTGATTTAAACAAAATAAGGAAATGTGATATTTCTTACACCCAGAGTTAATGGTGAAATTTTCACTGCCTTTTCTCTTTCTTCCACTTCATCTATAAAATGGTGATTATTGAATTCACCTTGCAGAGTTGTTTTAGCATTAAATTAGATAACATGTATAAAGTGACTATATCACTTTATATGGTAGTCAGTTTATAAAGTGAGTATATCACATAATACGTGTTCAATAAATTATCACCAGGAAATATTTGTGTGTCTCCATACTGTTACAAGAATTGAATCAGGTGCTAGATTTTCAAAGAAACACAAGACATACTTCTAGTTCTCGAGAATTTTGTTGTGATTAGAGATGCAGTTGAAATATATAGAACTATCTAGAAGTACTAGGTTCATATCTCTAAGTCAGAAATGCAGGCAAGTGAAACATGGGAGAGGCCATAGGGAAATTGAATGGAAGAATTTGGAGGCAGGAATCATGCCATAAAACAGAAAACCTAGTGGAAGCTTGGAAGAGATGGCAACAGTGAAGGGAATTTGTGTATCATGCTACATGAGACACAAGTGGCCATTCATATAACGTCTGGACAGCCAGTTTGGATTTTTCCCTCTACCTTTTTTCCCCTCAATTAAAAAAAAAAAAAAATCAAAGTTAGAGGTGCACAAAGTTTAGACAATAAAATAACAAGATGGTGTAAAAAAACCTTAGTCTCTCTCATCCATTTCTCTTTACCTAGAAGCAACCACTTTCAACTCTTTTATTTGTTTTGTTTTTTTTTTCTCTTAGGTATATTATCTTCATGTTTCTAAATAATATGCTAATATTTCCATTCTTGCCTTTTTGGTTTCAGTCATTATCTGTTAATATATCCCATTTTGGAAAATAATCATTTTTCTTTAAAAGAGTTCTCATACCTACACCCCAGCCCATCAGATGCATTCTTTTTTGCTCCCCATCTTTCTAGTTTAGTTATTTCATAATTTGGGTTAGATCAAAATTATTGCAATATGATGATGACGTAAATGCTATTCACAGCTATGCCTTGTAGAATACAGTGATTTATGCAAGTATGATTATTCCTCCGATTCACAACTGTGTTTTCCCAAAAAAATTTTTTTGGCTTAGTTTTCTGTGTATTCCTAATTGAAACTTTCTGCCAATTGCTTAAGTCTCTTCTTGGAGAGTTCAGACACATAAGGTATTCCAGCGTTGCATATCCCTGAAGCACTCCCTCCTGAAGCACGCTAACCTGCCCAAATCTGGAAAGGCTGTTCTCAGAGCCCACACACAGCTGGGATCATGGAATCGTTGCCATTCCCTCCACCTCTCTCCCCCATAGGGTTCCTGTCTCCAGGGTCTCATGTCTTCCTTTTTGTTTTTGTTTTTGTTTTTGTTTACCCACTGACTTTAGTGAAGCAGAGCCTGTAAGTGGCTATCTGAGGGAGGGTGCAGGTGAGGTAAGATTTTTGATATCCTAAACATCTGAAAATGTCCTTAATTCTTCCCTCATACTTAATTGATAGGTTGGCTGGATTTATATGTCCATGGTGAGAAATATTTTCCTTCAGAATTTTTTAGGGCCGGCCCCGTGGCTTAGCGGTTAAGTGCGCACGCTCTGCTGCTGGCGGCTCGGGTTCGGATCCCGGGTGCGCACCGACACACTGCTTCTCCGGCCATGCTGAGGCCGCGTCCCACATACAGCAACTAGAAGGATGTGCAACTATGACATACAACTATCTACTGGGGCTTTGGGGGGAAAATAAGTAAATAAATAAAATCTTTAAAAAAAAAAAGAATTTTTTAAAACATTGCTCTTCTGCTTTCAGTGTGCTGTTGAAAGATCCAAAGCTATTCAGATTCTTAATACTTTTAGGTGACCATTCCCCCCATCCACCCACTCCAAGCTTGCCTTGTCCAAGTGTTTTAAGATTTCGTGATGATGTGACTTTGGTGTGGTTCTCAGTCATTGCTGGGTACTCTGGATTCTCTCTCAGTCTGGATACTTAGGTCATTCTGTTCTGGGAAATTCAGTTGAGATGTTTCTTAAATAATTTTCTCCTCTCATTTTCTCTCCCGTTTCTTGGGAACTCCTTTTATTTGCATGTTGAACTTGTGAACTTGTCCTCTAATTTTATGATTTTTTTTCTCTTCTCCATTCTTTACCTTTTTTTTGCTCTGCTTTCTGAGAGATTTCTCCAGTTTTATCTTCTGACACTTCTATTGAGTTTTTCACATATACCATTGTGTTTTTAAAATTTCTAATATCTTATATTTTTATTTATTGAATTTTTTTTTACAACAGGCTATACTTGTTTCATAGAAACAATATCTTCTCAAACCCCATGAAGTTATTAATGATGACGTTTTCTTCTCTGTATTGTCTCTGGTTCTTCCAGTTTGCTTAAACTGTAACTCACTTCTCTATTTTTTGTATTAAAAGATGTCTTACCTGTCTGGTGATCCTTGTGTTTCATATGTTTGAGAGTGTGGCACACTTAGATTGTGAGAGTGGAGACTGTTGACTTTGCTTCAGGGAGATCTGTCTAGATTGGTGCTATCTAATATAACTTTATGCAATGATGGACATGTCCTATATCTACACTGTCCAATACCATAACCACTAGCCATATGTATCTTCAATCACTTAAAATGTGGCTAGTGCAACTGAGAAACTGATGCTTTAATATTTTGATTAAGCAATTAATTAATTACGTTTTAATGTAAGTCACTATATTGGACAGTGCAGGTCCAGACTTTCTCTTTGAATTTTTCTTTAGTGAATTGCATTGGATTCTTTAGAGAAAGAGCTTTGAACTCCTTTCTGGAAGGTTTAGGCTTGATTGCTAGTATTCCGAGGGCCAGGTAGAGAAAGAGGACCAGGGGACAGGGGTGAGTTTTCATTTTCATTATGTCAAGATCCACCTCTTCTTAATTTTCTGTTCGCAGCCCCTCAACTCTCCCAGATCCATCTCTTTTAACTTTTCCAAAACATAAACTTCTAGGCTTTTATTGGGGTTTAATAGCGGATTTGAGGCTCTAACTACTTCTTATTTTTTGCTCTATCTTCAATCCTACTTCCACAGCTGCCCAGACTTGTGTGTAATCAATGCTTCTCGGCTTTTCTGCCACCATCTTGGGACCCAGCACTCTTGGATCTGGTATATCAGTTACTTTTCATTAATCTTCCCAACTTTCAAATCTTGATGCTGTTGTGTCTTTCCTTATTCTTTGTCCTCCTGATTTGATGTCTTGAAAAAAAATTCTTTATTATGTTTTAGTGGAGTTTCAGAAAAGTATAAAAAACAAACGAGTATGTTCAGTCAGTCATCTTTACTCCACAGTTGGTTTATTTCATATGTAGGTTGTCTTAGTCTGTTCAGGCTGCTATAACAAAAATACCGTAAGGAAAGAAGGCTGGGAAGTCCAAGATCAAGGCACTGGTAGATTTGGTGTTTGGTGAGAACACTAATCCTGTTCATGAGGGTTCTACCGTCATGACCTAATCACCTCCCAAAGCCTCCGCCTCCTAATACCATCACATCGGGGGTTAGGATTTCAGCATATGAATTTTGGGGAGACACAAACATTCTGTCCATACCATGGGTCTGTATTTATGATCTTTCCAATCTAATCACTTACTATACAGCTTTTTAAGTTGATCTTTAAAAGGACTATTTACAGTGTCACCCAACTCTTATAATTTATAATGCATACCTCCAGGAATAATTTCAAATCTGTGTAAAATATTTTTGCCTCCTGTTTTTTTTTTTTTTTTTACCGACTCTATCAGCTGACTTCCACAAGCATTTTAAACTTCTACTGATTGAAACTGAATCAGGATAATTGAATAGCCTTCCCATAACAATTCAAATATAAGGTGAGTTTTTTTATCTCTAAGAAAAAATTTGGGAAACACTATACCTTTTATTCAGGTATATGCCATTAGCTTTTCAAAATAGTTGAATAGGCCTTCTTAAAACAGGAAGGACTTTGTAAAGACTAAAATATAAGGTGATTCCTTTTATTTCTATGGAATAATTTTTGGAGAAAATATCATTTATATTCAAGTTCGCATGGTATGTAAGAAAATCTATACAAAATATAAAGCGTGGATGTAACTTAAATACATAATTAGTGCTATTGTGTTTTCCCTCCTCTTCTCCCACTTAGGGGAGTGGTCAATAACGACTAAGGTTGGATTTTCCTGGGGGTGCAGATTCAGATTACTATGATTTTCAGAAAATAAAGTGCTATTTATTGTTCATCCATGGTTATGGAATTGGGTATAAGCCATATATATATATATATATATTTCTTTTTCTTTTTTTGCAGGGAAAGATTTGCCCTGATCTAACATCTGTTGCTAATCTTCCTCCATTTTTTTTTTCCTCTCCAAAGCCCCAGTACATAGTTGTATATCCTAGTTGTAAGTCATTCTAGTTCTTCTATGTGAGCCGCTGCCACAGCGTGGCAACTGACAGATGGGTAGTGTAGTTCTGTGACCGGAAAGTGAACCTGGGCCGCCGAAGCAGTGAGTGCCGAGCTTTAACCACTAGGCCATTGGGGCTGGCTCTCAATATATATTTAAAGGAATACATGACAAGGGAGATCAGCGGAGTGATGGGTAGAGTCAGCCATTTAACTTTATAAAGTAATACGTTTTAAACTTGTACTTCAGTTTGGACTTTTTATGGAGTTGGATGATTTATTTCTGCTCCTCATTTCCTAACTGTAAGCTGACTTTTCTTGCAAAATAAGGACGGTCACTCATCTCCTCTCCACCACAGGTGAGCCCAGTCACGGCCCGTGCTTAGAACTTTCAAAGTGCTCCAGTCTTCTTCAAGAATGTGACCCTGGAGAATAAGTAACCAGAGCTGGCTGTTTTTGGTAGCATGTGCTTTGAGTGCTAAAATGAGCCTCTTCTTAGTGGATTGGTCTTCTGTTTTTGTTAAATCTACAGTTTGACATTGATGGGGTTCAGGGCAGGCCACCCCAAGATGTGCCACTCTGGTATGCAGATTATTTCAAGCTGAAGACAATAAAGGCTCAGAAGACTCAGAAAGAAACTTTGACCTCCCCCCACAACTAACTGCCTAAAAGAGTTTAAGAGATAACTCTGGGTATGGGGATAGACTGGGAGGGTCCTTTCTAAGCCCATTCTTATCAAAGCTTTGAAAACCAAGTAAAAGTAGAAGTTATCCTTTGTAAGAGACATTTACATTTATAAGGAAAATCTCCATTTGTAAAGGTATCTCCCTCTCTGTACCAGGAAAAGGGGGGGGGGGCTTATCTCTAGAAACTCTTATAAGTGTGGAAGGCAAGGACCTAAATCTGCATGTTAATCTTACTCTTGTTACTGTGCTTTTCTGGTAATCTCCCATAACTGACTCCCCCCACTCCTAGCATCCTCCTTTGTCTTTAGCTGAAGATAGTATTACTCCCCCTCAGCCCCTTCTACCCTCCCCATCTAACTAAAGTGTTGTGATGGTTCAGAAGACAAAAGTCACGCGTGGTATGTCTTTGTAACCCTCACAGTGCTGTACATGTAGAGGCACTCAAATTAGGCTTTCTCATCGTGACACAGAATTGTGACATGCACAGCCATTTATCTTATACCTCCTCTGTTCCAAGTGCTGTGTAGGCACTTTACATCTTGTTTCTCATCCTTACATAGATCCTGCGAGGGAACTGATATTTTTACCTCATTTCTCAGTTGAATCTGACACTCAGAGAAGGCAAGTAACTTCCGTGTAGCTAGTAACCGTCATAGTCAAGATGTGAACCCAGCTTGAACCCAGGATTTGAACCCATGTTCTTTCTATTCTCATATACCAACTTGCCTCCTTCTCAGAGCTCACATAGAGTCCAAATAAGCATCTTAAAGCAGCATTGCTTAGCTTTCATCTAGATTTATAATTTGGACTGCTAACCTAGATGGAATTCAAGTTCTATTCCCATGACTTCCAGTGTTAGCTCTGCCTTTTTGAGAATGGGGCGACCAACTTTCTGAGCAAAAGTGCTTATCTCTTTAGGGCCACTGGAGCCTGGTGAGAGCTTGAGAGTGTCAAGATGTCATCAGTGAACAGCCTGGTTCTGAAACCCAGGACCTTTCCCGAGTCTAACAGTGACAGGGATGCCTATAACCTGTTCTTCATTTCCTTTTCTGCATTTCATCACACCCACATTTTTAAAACAACACTTCCTCTTTGATATAATAAGGGGCAAGCACTCTGAGTTTTCAAGTGACAAGTGAGTGCCAGGAATATTTTATTTGTCTTGGAAAGATATGAATTCCTGGGTTTATACAGATTCCAGTGGCTTTCAGAGAGCCAGAGCACACTGCTCTCCTTAAGAAAGGCCACCAATGGGAGTGATTTCTGATGATGCAATGCTGATATTTTAGTACCATTCTGGAGAAGGGAAGAGGTGGGGTTTCTCTGGAGCCAGATGAACTCATAATTAGTTCTCACTCAGGCTTCTTAAGCAATTATGGTGAAACCAAATCACATTACTTTTTTCTCCTGCTCCTGATAAAAGCCTCAGTCCTGCTCCTTCTGCCCCGTAGGGCACTTGGCTGGCTGTTATTCCTAACACCACAGACACTATTCTTCCCTTTTGTTTCCAGACTAGAACTGTCGCTGTGTAAAATAAGAAGTGTGGGGGAAATAATATACACCTCTCGGTCTCATACTTCAGAGGCACCTAGCAACCCCGTCTCCAGGCAGCCAGCACGCATCTCCCTGGTAGTTTACTGCCCACTCACAGCAGAGGCGGCATGCTCTCTGCAAATAGCCTTACGTCTTTGCCAAAGCCAGCTTGGTGGTGGGGTGGCGGTGTCATTTGGTGTCCTCAGGGACGTTTGGTTCTTGTTCTGGGAAGACTAGGGCAAAGCAATGACTGTTTCCCCAAAGCTGTTTTTGGAATCAGAAATTAGGTCAAGCATTTCCGTACTTGGGGTTGCACAGTCTAAAATCAAAAGCAATGGTTTTCAATCTTTGTTTTTTCCAGTCTTCAACACATTTCTGTCAAGAACCTTCCAGAATGTTCATGACATTTTCTAAAGGATGAAGAGGATGTTTCCCAGGTATATCTATGCAATGAGAACCCTCCTGGCCATTTTGTCCATCCACCAATCCCCCCAATGATGCTACCACATCAGCCATTCCCATAGTTTTCACCAAATCCACTCGGTGCCTCCAAAATGTCAACTGGGCTGAAGAGAGCCCTGCACTGGCTTGCCAGCCAGCCACATAGACTTTCCATTTCAGTGTCATATACCACAGGTGTTATGGATGGATGTTGAGAGTTGTGATTTGCTTTTTGTGCCAGAGGGAATTGTTACACTTTCTTTGTTTCTTTACTACTTGTATTTGATCTGCATTTAATCCTTGGAGAATGAAAGTCACATCTCTTGGAGGGAAACCAAGCTTTTCCTCTGTGGTGACCAATCAAAGAATAAAAGGGCTCAGGATCCTGGAATGTAAAGCTTGATTGTGGAAACCGAGTGCTGCTGGGTATAGGGGTGATCCCAGTATGAGGAAGGGAATAGGTTTTAACCTCCAGGAGTTATTCATTCACTCACTCACCAAACAGTTATTGGATTCCTACCATGTGCCAAGCCCTCTGCTAGGAGCAAGGGAGACAAATATAAATGAAAGATCTTATTGACAAACCCATAATCTGGGGGATATTTTAGTGAAAACAACAATTAGAAACAATGTCAGATTTGTTGTAATACAAGTACTTGCAAAGTGCTTTGGGAGCTCAGACAGGGCTGGGAGGGAGATGGGATATGGTGGGAAGGAGATTTATATCAGTTAAGTTTTAACAATAGCTACGTTTAACAACCGGCTCACAACATTCCTGAAAATCTGGCACTTGGCCCTCATGAGCTGGTGTGAACTGGCTCCAGCACACCATGGGATGAAGGTGAAACTGGGAAGCATAGATATGTCTTGTAGCCACACTAAGGAGTTTGGACTCTTTCTATGAGACAGGATAATTTGAAATATTAATTAGTGTTTTTATTTTTCTTGTATTATATATTTTTAATTCTCCCACAAAAGAAGGTGCCTAACTTGTTTTTCCTTGTCTCAGAGGCTTTTGTATTGCTGGGCAGAAACCAAATATTTCTAAGGAGCTAGGCTTGGCGTTACCTACTTTCATAGGACCACCTGGATACAGCCAAGGTGAAGGTCAGCAGGGGGCATTGTAGACTAAGACCAGAGGGCCCATTCTTGAATATTCTGTGTGAGATCTCTATAAATTTCCTTCCTTGGTGGAAGGAAGGAGCCCAATAAAAAGACTGAAATTGAGTTTATCACTGACTGAATAGAATAGGGCTCCGCATAATTTAACTGTTTTAGAGAAGTTCAGAGAAGTGATGTTTCTTGCATTCCAGTGTTGTAGAATGAAACTGTTACCCACTACCGCTGTAGGTCATACACGTTTTTTAACCAAAAATATGACCTGATTGTATCTGTATTTTGGAAGGATAACTGTCGCCCATGGAGAGAAGGAATTGGATGGGAGGGAACCAGATTGAAAAACAAGATCGATTAGATTGATCATCTGTCATGATAAGGAGAGTAATCAGGGTAGTCTCTGGGAATAAAGAGGAGAGGACAAGCTTCACATATTTTAGAGAATAAATCACAAAGGATGTGAATACAAGTTTGAGGATTTAAAATATGAGCTGTTATGGCTTAGAGGCAAATGCAGCCCCATGTCTACATTGGTTACCACTGCCTTCTATATACCTGGCATAGTGCCTCGTACTTAGCAGGTTCTTAATAAGTACATGTTGAATGAATGAAAGAGCGAATCAATGAATAAGTTCAATGCACAAGCAAATACGCATGTTTTCATTACATTAAAAATAAGTCTTGTCAAGAGAATGAGAAGACAAGCCATAGACTGGGAGAAAATCTTTGCAAAAGACATATTTGATAAAGGATTGTTATCCAAAGTATACAAAGAACTCATAAAACTCAACAGGAAAAAAACAAACAACCTGATTACAAAATTGGCAAAAGACCTGAACAGACACCTCACTGAAGAAGATATACAGATAGCAAATAAGCATATGAAGAGGTGCTCCACTTCATGTGTCATTAGGGAAATGCAGATTAAAACAACAATGAGATATCACTGCACACCTATTAGAATAGTCAAAGTCCAGAACACCAACACCACCAAATGCTGGTGAGGATGTGGAGCAATAGGAACGCTCATTCATTACTGGTGGCAATGCGAAATGGTACAGCCACTTTGGAAGACAGTTTGGTGGTCTCTTATAACACTAAACATACTCTTAGCATACGATCCAGCAATCGTGCTCCTTTGGTATTTACCCAAAGAAGTTCAAGATATTCATATAAAAACCTGCACATGAATATTTATAGCAGCTTTATTTATAATTTCTAAAATTTGGAAGCAACTAAGATGTCCTTCAGTAGGTGAATGGATAAACAGACTGTGGTATATCCAGACAATGGAATATTATTCAGCACTAAAAAGAAATGAACTATCAAGCCATGAAAAAACATGGAGGAAACTTAAACGCATTTTACTAAGTGAAAAAAGCCAATCCCCAAAGGCTATATGCTATATGATACCCAGTATATGACATTCTGGAAAAGGCAGAACTATGGAGACGATAAAAAGATCAGTGGTTGCCAGAGAGTGGGGGGAGGGAAGAATGAATATGCAGAACACAGAGGATTTTTAGGGCAGTGAAACTATTCTGTATGATACTGTAATGGTGGATACATGTCATTATACATTTGTCAAAGTGTATGGAATATACAACACCAAGAGTGAACCCTAATATCAACTATGGACTTTGGGTGATAATTATGTATCCATGTAGGTTCACCAGTTGTAACAAATGTACCACTTTGGTGCAGGATGTTAATAGTGGGGGAGGCTGTGCGTGTGTGTGAGGACAGCCGGTAATGGGAAATCTCTGTACCTTCCACTCAGTTTTGCTGTGAACCTAAAACTGCTCTAAAAAATTAAGTCTATTTAAAAGGAAAAAAAAAAAAGAGTCTAGGAACTAGCGTGAGGATTCATGACTCAGTACCTGAGTGGTGGTTATAGAAACCAGAGCTTCCCTGCGTTGCCTCAAGATGATATTCTGACCAGTAGACGCACTTGTATAAAGCTCGGTGGGCGTGTCAATGAAGACAAATGCGAGTGTGGCAGGAGGAAGTTTAGATACACAGGATTATCATCAGGTATGTGTTGAAGAATAGAATATGAGAATTAGAACCAACTTAACCTAGTTTACTGTCCCACGAATGTCAGGTAATTTTGGACTTCATCAGAACTCTCCAGTAGTTAGAGGGAGTATCAGCTCTGTGTTTCCAATTCATCGTCCTTCTACCAGGCAGTGGTAGCAAAAGCACGTTTTATTTTATTTATTTATTTTTATTAATTTTTTCTATTGTTTTCCTGTTTTCATTTATTTACTTATTTACTTTTTGTGAGGAAGATCAACCCTGAGCTAACATCTGCCAATCCTCCTCTTTTTTTGCCAGTCCTCCTCCTTCCTCTACTTTTACCTGGCTTGACAAGCAGTGCATCGGTGCGCGCCCGGATCTGAACCCGGGCCTCCAGCAACGGAGCGCGCGCGCTTAACCGCTACGCTACCGGGCAGGCCCAGCAAAAGCACATTTTAAACCATATTATTCTAAGCAAACAAATATTTGCTAGCAAGCAGGCACAAAACAATCGTTCAGCCTGTGTATACTTGGAATGTTTTCAGTCTCAACCCTTGACAAATGACCAGCACTTTCATGAAAGTCTCTCTCTAAGATGAAGACAGGTATTCTGATGGAGGGAGTCAGGGCTTTCAGTCAGATCAGATGGCAGGATCATCCACTAAGGGGAGGGGCACAGGATCATTGGGCCTTGCATCTGGAAGCTGTCCCCCTGGTATGAACTACTGGCTTGGTCAGGTGTTTATTTATACATTGTTGTCCAAGTAGGCGGTGTCCGAGTTTTAACAATCGCGTAACTTAAACTCCACTAATTTCACCAATTAAAAATTCTTTATAACCTGCTAAGTAATAAAACTTCTGGTGTTGATTTTGACAAAAATACTTTTGAATGCCACCTGGCCAATTCTTAAGGTGTTAATTCTATTAGGCCACTTCATATGCTAATTGATCCCTAGGGTGGAGATTGAATTGTGCACACAGAATTCCCAATGTTTACATACCTTGTTATTGTAAAGCAAATTACAGCAGACAATAAAACCAAAAGAAATATTCAGAAAAAGATTTTTAAAAAGCTCCAACATCAAAATGAAACTGTATTTCTGCTTTGCATTGTACTAACTATTAGATCTAATTGTGCATGTTCCTAATTATTGTGCTGGAGAGAGTGAGTGTATATGGGGCTTTATAACATTTAAACTAAAACAGTTTAAAGCAATTTACTGCCTTGGTTGATGTAGCCTCATGGCTCCTTTTTGAGATTCCCCAATAACAAAAGATTTCCCATTAATAAAACCCTTGATGTAAGGCTTTATTTATTTATTTTTGGTAAGGCTTTATTTGATGGATTTTTTTTTTTTTTTTGTAACCAGTAGAGCCAGGAGTACTATAGATGAGCAGAAAAATATTCCAGAGAGAGGTTGTCATAGGAACTGTGCCAGGAGCCCAGCTACGCACAGGATAGAATGCACCATCCAAAGAAGAGAGGAAGGAAGTGATCTTGAAGCTGCTTTTTCCATCAGTTTTGGGGTAAAAAGCTCTCAGGAATCTCCACTTAGAAATTGTCCTTAGTGATAGCAGGGGGAGGTGGAATACTAGGAGGCTGTGGGGGGCTGATGACATAACTCATAGGATTTCTGTAGGAGATTAAAATAGATAAAATATATAAAACACCTACTACGTATAGTCCCTGAAAAATATTAAAAATAAATAACAATAATTTTTACTATCTCATATAATCCTCATTAGAGCCCTCTGAGAAAGACACAGTCATTATTAAAATTTTCCAGGTGAGGAGATGAGGCGCAGAGAAGGTGAATGAGTCAAGGTCCCATGGTAAATGGTAGAGCTGGACTCTTTGCAAGGTTGTCTGACTCTGGGGCCTTTGCTCTTAACTTCTCTGCTGGACTGAACTAGTAGGTGATCAATTACTGGTAATAATTATAAAAATGACTCTTTGGTGGTAGAATAGTAGTGGGAGTTTCAATTGCCATGAGATACATATGGCAGAATGTCACAGCATTTGTTGATTTTTTTTTGTTTTCCTGAGGCAGATTAGCCCTGAGCTAACATCTGTGCCAGTCTTCCTCTATTTTGTGTGTGGGTTACTGCCACAGCATGGCTGACAAGTGGTGTATGTCCGTGCCTGGGATCTGAACCCATGAACCTGGGCTGCCAAAGCGGATCACGCCAAACTCAACCACTAGGCCATGGGTCCAGCCAGATTTTGTTTTTTCCTTAAGTTTATTTTTCCTAAACCATGGAAGTGTCGTCATAGACGATGACATTTTTTGTTCCATCCTCCCCTTCTTACTCCCCAATGCAGAGCTCCAGGTTGCTTCAACCAATCCATGTCCTCCTGTAGAGCTCTAAGAAAAACAGGAATCTTCTCCCTTTCTGTTTCCTAAAGGAGAAATTCATGGCTAGAGCTTCCTTAGCATACCTTCCCCAAAGTTTCAAGACCTTGTGTTATGGGCTGAATTGTGTCCCCTGCCAAATTCATATGTTAAAGCCTGTTGAGGAAAAAGTTATTCGTGTCACTTGTTAAAGAATGGTAAGGCAGTCTTTATTCAGGGACACTATCACAATAAGTATAGGGACCACCACAATGGGGTTTTGTAGTAGGAGAGAGAGATTTGGCTCACCTCCAAATACAAGAAAAATGGGAATTTGTAGCCAAGAACCCAGGGATGGGGAGGTCAGTGGATGGAAAATTGCCAAGAGGAAACATCATTGCTAAGGGAGGATTCTGGCTAAACCGACCTAACAGGAATCTTGCTGAAGGCAAGCCAGGGTGATCAGACATCCGTTGACGGAAGGTAGATGAGGAACCTGATCAGATATGGAGAGTGATCAGAGATTGAGGACAGGAGATTCTGGTTAAACTGACTTCGCAGAGTTCTTGCTAGACATGGACTCTACACGGAAGGACATGGGAGCCTAAGGTCAAGCCTAGTCAAAAAGAGAGCTCAGAAGAGCCTGACCAAAGTTTGGTCAAGTAGAGAATCTTTATCAAGTCCTAACTCCCCAGTGCCTAAAAATGTGACTGTTTTTGGAGATAGAGCCTTTAAAGAGGTGATTAAGGTAAAATGAGTTCACATGGGTGGAATCTACTCCATATGACTGGTGTCCTTATAATAAGAGGAGGTTAAGACACAGACACACACACAGAGGGAAGACCATGTGAAGACAGCCATCCACAAGCCAAGGAGAGGCCTTCAGAAGAAACCAACCCAACCTCTTAGACTTCTGGACTCTAGAACTGGGAAATAAATTCCTGTTGTTTAAGCCATCCTGTCAGTGGTACTTTGTTATGGCAGCCCTAGCAAAGTGATATATCCTGAAGTGGCCTAAGCACCATGGCTTCTTTCACATTCATGCCATCTTTTCTTCCTGGCATCTCCAGGAGAATGTTGGCATTCTGTAGTTGTGTCTGTTTCACTGAGGTTAAGCACCAGATGTGGAATGCGAACCCACTGTGTAAAATGGCACAGGTCCGCTTTGGAAATGGCTCTGGGGAGACTAAGTCCAGGAAAATTAATCAATGTACATGCTTTCTTTTATGTTCTTGTGCCTGCCTTCTGCTTGCCCAGGCTCTGCCAGGGAATAATGCCTTCCTTGGAGCTAACACAACACGTTGTTCATGTCTAGATGCAAGTTCTTAGAGGACTGCACTGCCATTAATTTTTTATATGTCTGTTTACCACCCCTACGCCACGCCCAGTTAATTTCTGAATTCATAGACACTGAGATTATGCCTATGAATTTTTCATTTTTGTACTCCCAGCCCCATTACAATTCCTGGTTCAAACAAGGCACTAATTCATGTTTCAACTTCTTAAATGGATATATATATATATATATATATTTTTTTAATCTTTTCTTCCTTCTTTACCTCTGATGAGAGGATTTTTATAATACAGACTCAAATGAAAGAAATTTTAAACACATTAAACGTGTGATGCTATGAGCAACGGTCAGTGTTATAAGAAAAAGGGCTTATCTTTATTTTAAATGCTCCAGTCAGAAGATTCTGAAATGCCCAAGCCTCTTCTTATGAGGGAGAATGCAAGTATAATAGAGGTTGAGTTGTTTAGGAAAAATGGTCATCATGACCTCAAGGAATCTTACTGCCCACTCCACTCCCAAGATAGAGCCAGCAGCCCAGGGAAGGGGTTAGGCATTGGTGGGGAGGTGGAGAGAGAAAGGAGACTACAGAGGAAAGGGATTCCCAGGCTCCCACTCAAGACTGACTCTGTAAGGACCGTCAGCAAACTCACTGGAAAATAAATATTTCACCTCTGGATATCTTCTGGACTCCTTGTGTGTCTGGACTAGTTACTAGTTGGATTGTTTCTTTTCGGTAATGAACTGTACCTAATTCTCTTCAGACTTTTGGGCGGAGGAGAGGAGAGGTAAATTTTGATTGTTATGAACTGTAACAGGCCAGTCAAGTTGAACCTGGAAACCTGCCCCTCTCATCCCTCCTCAGTCCAGACCAATGAGAGATGTCTGCTCTATAATACAGCCCTTCAGCTGGCTCTTCCAGAGACACAATCCAAGGAAGGCCAACTTCTGAAGGTTTTAGTAAAAAGCTGGATCGTGAGCACCCGTTATTTTTAGACAACAATAGGCGATGGACAAAGCAAGACGTGTAACTAACAACACATGTTTTTGCACTACTTGGAAGACAGTCCTCCTTCAGGAGTTTACTGTTGATGAGATAATTGCCAACACCCCACGGATTTGTGTCAGGAACACCAAAGAAGCAGAATCAATCATTTGTCTTCCGTTAGACTTTGTGTATTACTAAAAATGAACACAAGTTAAGGTGAAAGCTACCCTCCAGGTTCCAAATTATAATTCAGAGAGCCAGGAGGGAAAGGAAATGGAGAAAAAGTAAAAAATAAAAAAGTCTGTCTGGAGTTTGGGAACACTAAGCGGAGAGGGAAGATATTTCTGTCTTTGATGTCAGAGATCCACATGGTCACTTTTTTCTCCTAAAGGCATTTAATTTTGTGAGATTGAATTCTTCTTTCTGACACCTAGGAAAATATAAATGCCATCAACTGTTTGATCTCATCTGGGTAGTTTGAAGGCTGTTTGTAGGCAAGGGAGCTAATGCCACAAAAAGCACGACAATCCTACAACGTGATTCACAGCAAATATCACAATGCAGGTCAGATGGTGCATTTCTGACGTTAAAAAAAAAAAAAGAGAGGATTACTTAAGTGTGTATCCAGAAAACACAAGACATTTGTACTATGTGTTATCCAGTGAAAGCTAAATAACATTGGGGCATGGTTATTTTGGGTTACAGTTTGAAGAAACAAAAACAATTGTTTCTGACACCCGCCTCCCCAAAATTTGCTAATTTAAATGGTTTTGAAAATTGGCACAAAGGAGGGAAAAGGGCCTTTTATGTGATGTATAAGGAAGATCTGTTGAAGAAAATTAACTTCTACAGAAATAGGATTAATAATGTGACACATACACACTTTGGTGTAAATTTAACATCTTCCCACATTTTCAACGTTCCAGTGTCCTTCTAGTTACTATAGTGATCATTCCTTGCAACTCAACATTTAATTCCTAGGTAACAGACAACAAGCGTGGATACCAGGGTGGGCGCATGTAAAAATTCTGTTTATTAAATATCTGGAGTTACCTGTTTGAAAAGCATCTCTCTTTCTCTCTCTCTCTCCTTTTTTAAGCATATTTTAGGCTTGTTACAGCTAATGAAGCTATTGAAAAGCCTCCAAATATAAGTTGTACAGGAAGAATCAAGAAGCCTGTTTAGGCCCTGGTTTTGAGCGTAAGAACCTTGACATGATGTCACAGCATTGCTAGGGAAACAAAAAATGAGGGTTCTAAAATAAGTACTTTTCCAATGGAGCTGACCTAGAAAGAGCCTCTTGATGTTGGATGAAGCTGTGGACAAAAAAATACCCTCAAGAGTTGGAGCATCTGTTCTGTCCAGTGATGTTGTGCCATAGTCAATGTTTATTCTTTTTCTAAAATGAACAGATCCATGATGTGGGAGTTTTTTTTTTCACAAAAGCAACTTGCATTAGAAACTTCCAGATAAATGCAGGAGAATTTCCTGACCATTGGAAAGGCAAACAACTAGTACTTCATTACATGGCTCTTCATACTTTTTAAACATCTTATCAGGAGGCCTATTTCAGCTCTCCAATAAAAAGCGTGTCCAAAGATTCCTACCTGAGTGGCACAGAGATATTCTTACTATTTACATGCCCAAGTATTAGCTCTCTAAGGCAGTCTTCCTGGCTTAGAGATAGCAGTAAGTCCCCTGAAATGCAAGGTTCCGAAACAAGAACCCACACTTTCAAATCTTGCTTTTCCATTGCCACACAGTAAATGAAGGCAAAAATAACCAAAAAAAAATTAATAAACCAAAAATACACTAGAAAAGTGAGGAGTGACAAAAGGAGAGGGGAAAATTAAGAAATCTTAATGTTAGATTATGTTCAGAAACCTAATAGCAATACTGTTGTAACAGTTATTCATCTCTTCCTATGTGCCGGGCCCCGAGCTAGGCACCTTCACTTGCATTCCTGTATTTAGTCCTCATGACAGCTATGTGAAGTTGTCATTATTAATGTCTCCATTTTACAGATGAGGAATTAAGACTGAGAGCGTTAAACTAACTTGCTCAAGGGATCCCAGTTAAGCTAGTAAGTGGTGGGACTTGTGTATATTTAAAACAACAACAACAAAAAAGCCTAGGCAGTCCAGAGGAGATTTTGTGGGTGGTTGGTCTCACAAGTGCCAGCATACAATCTAGGGGATGCCTGGGGCTTGCACTGTGGCATAGAACAATAAATTTACCAAGTCAAGAACAGGTAACCAAAGCTACTCTTGAAAGGAAGCAACCAGAAACTGGGATGTGGATTTGATTTTCATAAAGCCTTTTTGTTCTTCTATGTAGAAGAGTTTTCATGTGCCCTGTGATAAAAGTAAATACACTATGTATATATCCACATCCTCAAATTGGAAAGCAGAATAGGTAGAAGTTCTTTATAACCCCTGATATGGAAGAATATAATAATGTTAGACTTTATGTTTTTATGTCCTACAAAGTTGTCCTAAGGATCAAATATGGATGGTAGGTTTATTACTGTTCTTGGGAACTCAGAGTAGGTGTCAAACAGTGATAATCATATTTCATTATAGTCCAGGGTAGTTTTAGCAGTTCATTCTGCAAATCTCAGCGTGTATTATTGATTATTGTTCCATATGAATCAATCACAGATGAAATCTAAGATAGAGTGGTCTCTTGTAAAATGAGTTACATAAAATTTAATGGGTCTGTACCAACTTCTAAATTAGTAGTAGAAAAGAATAGTAACTGCAATGCACCGCAAGAGGGCGCGCTGGTACTTTTAAATATCAATAACTTGGCAGGCAAAGGGATCATAATTAAAGACCGGGTGCAGAGTTCAGGTACAAGTCAGTTGCTTATCTGCAATCATTAAATATCAAACCAAGAAGATTTTCTTCAGTCATTTTTGTGGGATTTGAAAAGAGTAATGAGATTTTTAAGGCACATTGCTTCTTATTTTCATAGAAAGAAATGAGATTTTATTTATTTTTATTTTTTTATTTTTTGTGAGGAAGATCAGCCCTGAGCTAACATCCATGCTAATCCTCCTCTTTTTGCTGAGGAAGACCGGCTCTGAGCTAACATCTATTGCCAATCCTCCTCCTTTTTTTTCCCCCCAAAGCCCCAGTAGATGGTTGTGTGTCATAGTTGCACATCCTTCTAGTTGCTGTGCATGGGCTGCGACCTCAGCATGGTTGGAGAAGTGGTGCGTCGGTGCGCGCCCGGGATCCGAACCCCGGGCCACCAGTAGCGGAGCGCATGCACTTAACTGCTAAGCCACGGGGCCGGCCCAGAAATTAGATTTTTTTCCTCAAAATTTCTTTTCTCAGGTTAATATTTTATTAGATGTGTATTTTTTATGCTCACCAATTATCAAGATGATTTTGGGAGAATTAAAAAGAAAAAATTGTTTCCTTTTTTTATCAGCAATGCAAGTTACAGAATGGTGAAATTGGGGTTCATTTTAGCAGATGGAAAAAAGGTTAAATGGAGAGAATTATGCCAAATTAGCAGAGATTCAAATAACCTTCTCCATACCCCTTCCCCTCACACATGTAATATGTAATGATGACTCATTATATATTGAAGAATGGCTTTTATTGACAAGACTGTCCATCATTTTTAGACCCTAGTATTGCCTCTCTAATAACCACTGAAATCTGAACATGGAGTTGAAAAAAAAATATGTATGTTGTGCCCTAAAGCTAAGGATGAAAAATAAAGAAAAATTAGCAAACAGCAAAATCCTCACAACCTGTGCAGTGTGGGGTTAATCCTGGAAGTATATGTGATATTTCTCTCTCGGAGGAAAATTTGTAAATATTTTCACTGGAAATGCGCCTTTAGTCTACGGATTGGCAAACTTTCTCTATAAAGAGCCGGATAGTAAATACTTGCAGGCATATGGTCTCTGTCTTCTTCTGGCTACTCAATTTTGCCACTGTAGCGTGAAAGCAGCCGTAGACGAGAAATGAATGGGCCTGGTTGTGTTCCAGTAAAATGTTATTTACAAAAACAGGTGCCAAGCTAGATTTGGCCCCCGGATTGTAGTTTGCTGAACCCCACTTTAGTCTAGCTGTGGACCCCCTCACAGAAGAGGGGTGAGTGAGAAGGAGAAATCCACTTTGGAGGCCTGGACATAGGGACACACAAAGAACCTCTAACGAGAGAGCGTAAGGATGTAAAAAGCTTCACCTCAGGTCCCAAGAGATGCTCAACAGAGTCCGTAGCAAGAAGCCAAAGTAAAAGTTGTCTTAGGAAAAAGTGTATTTCAGAAAATTGGTTGAAACGGATGCCATAGCCCCACATCTAAAATAAGCAGAGCCCAGAGGGTGCAGTAAATCAAAAGAGTCTGAGACGGGGAGTTTGTCCTGAGCACCAGGAGCCCTGGCATTCTGAGCCACCAAGAAGTAAGGAAATCTTGAACCCTGCAGGAAGTTTTGCAGTAAGACAATTGTGGGTGATAAACTAGCCCCAAGGATGCACCCTCATTTTCTGAACATAAGGAGGCACCCCTCAGACTCAAGGACATTTTCTAAAGGACCACTCGAACTTTAAATATTTTGAAAATATATTTCATGGTTCATAGAAACATCAGATACATTCCCTAAGAGTGACAGATGCATTATACTTTGATTTGGGAGATGAGCTAAGATTTCCACGAAATCAATTTATTAATTTCTAGGAAAAAATGCTTAGAAGAGTATGTACTGCAGTGGTTCCCAAATCTGGCTGCAGAAAAATGTCAAGGAGATTTTTTCACAACACAGTTTCCCAAGTCTCATTCCAGACCTATTGAATTAGATTTTCTGGAGCCTCTGGTCCAGGCATTTTGACAGTGCTGCCCAAGTGGGTCGGGAGCAGCCAGGCCAGCAGGAGCCCAGGGGCCCAGGGGCTGGTGTTTGGGAACCACTAGGACAAAGGACAAACCCCAGGTTTGAAGTTTGGCCATGCTGAGTTCGAATTCAGGCCCTGCCTTCTATTAGTCATTTGACCTTGAGCCGGTGATGGAACATCTCCAAGCTTCAGCTATGATACCTATAACGTGGAGCCAACGTTCGCCCCTACTGGAAGGACTGGAAATCCAATGTGGCTCTGTCAGGCTTGGAGTGTAGATGCTATTGGCTCTTTCACATCCCCTCTCCCTTTCTTCATGAGACTTGCTCCGCTCACCATTACACAGAACTTTGCTAAAAATGAGAGCATTTTTAAGAAGACATGTAAGTTTAGTTTTGCATTGAAGCATTTCTTCTCGAGTTTTCTGAGAACTCTGGGTTCAGGTCGTGTTATCCCTACTCTTAAACACCCGCTGGGGACAAGCCAAAGAAGGGAGATGTTGTGTCCTCAGACACCCCAGCAGGTCCTAGCCTGTGCTGACTTTCTTTGCAACTTGGTGTGAGGCAATTCCAAACTCACTGCTGGCAATTTGGCATTCGAGTCCAAATTCCTGAGCTTTGTTCTTACACGCAGGTGTAGGAGGATTTTGCTTCTTTGTCAGAAGTTTAGGTGGCAGTGAATAAGGCCACACTTGCTCCTTTATTTATTTTTCTCTCATTTCTCTGAACAAAGAAGAACATCACTCCCTCTGAATCTGGAGTGTGGGAAATCGCAGGGCAGCCTACCAATTGTTCCTTGGCAGGGGACGTGATACTGAGGAGGGAGCTGGCAACCGCCTTCCTCCGGCCAGAGGGGCTTTTCTTACTTGTAAGCAATTACTCATCTGCTCTTTGGGAAGAGAGGTTGTTCCTGCATCCTGAACATACAAGGTTGAAATGAACTAATCAAGGAGGAAAATGATTTCACAGTGCGTGTTGTTAAAGCTTCTCCACGGTAGGGAAGTATTTGTGGAACAGAAGAGAAGCGGAGTTTGGCAATCATTCTGTTTATTTTGTTGAAAGAAGAAAGCTAGGAAAAATCAAATTGCCGTTAAAGGAAGACTTGCTTTAGTTTACAGGTCCGCGGTGGCTTCTCCAATGCTTGTGGATGGCAAGTCAGGAAGGTAGATTTACATTTTGGGAGTTTGTGGATTCAGCCTAAGAGTCAAGTTTCTTTGCAAGTAAAACCTCATGGTTTTGTTGTATTCTAATTTAGAGTTGGGCATTAGCCAAATTAGGAATGAAAAATCCTACATCAGCAGGTTTACTGCTTAGTTTCATTATTGGTTCTATTTCGTAACTTCAAGCCGAGTAAAGGAGGCAGCTATAATCTTGCAAGGAATCAGGATATAGCAATTGGACAGCATTTGAATATTAGTTTTTTTAGCACAATAGCTCTATAAATTGAATGACACCTCTAAAGTCCAAAAATAAAATTGAAATTTTAAGTTGTTCCCTTAAATCTATTCACATCTCTCAGAATCTTAGGAGAAATAAATATTCCCAAAACACACATCACTTAGCATTATTTTTACCAAAAAATTTTTCTCCAAGCCAAATATTAAAGCAAAGCACATCTGTTCAAATTAGAAGTAAATTGTTAAATAAAGTTGAAATGCTCATGTGAAAAAAAAAAGGAAACAAATAAATGTGTGGCCTACCATTAATTTTTTTTTTTTTATTTCTAGGTTAGCAGTCTCGAATGCAAAGAGTCTCATCTCTGAGGTAAACTATTAATGCTTTTTATTTTTCCCAAATAACATTTCAAGGGATAACTTTGGGGTCAGAATAATAGCATTACTTTGGGTGGTTGAAAATGATTGCTTTGTATATTTCCAGGCACTTTTGATATTTGTGGTGGAGAAAATTAGTTCCAGCCAGGAGGAAGGCTTTCAATGCTCTGGTCCTTATAGTGCTTTTTACAAATGGGCTGTGACCCAGTGTGACATCATTTAATACTGGTGCTTTCCCATGCAATGAAAACTTTGACGAGGATTGAAAAATAGGTAAGAAGCAGTATAGAAGCCAGTAGCTCATCCAGCTAAAACATCACTTGATAAAACTAGAGGCCTTGGCATGGTCTTTGCTTTTGTTCTCTCTGCCTCTGATCTGTGACCAAATTCTCAGTCCCCTCCTCTCTATTTTCTCAGCCACTGTCTGCACAGTTCTTTACTGTCTTACCCCAAACTATTACAATATCCTTCTAAAAGTTTTCCTGCATTTTGCCCTATTTTTTTATAATCCATCCTTCGGAAGCATAGACCTGATTATGTCATCCTCCTGCTGAAAGCTTTATTTGCCGCAACTCGGATGATTCTGGTGAGGACAAGGGTCTCTGGGGTTCTGTTTACTTTGGAGTAAGACCTTCACTGACATTCCAGCCCCACAGAAAAGGAAGTGTTAGGGTTAGGCAGATTGTCAGGTCCCAACCAAGTAACTCAGGGTCCTTCCAGAAGCCACAAGCCTAGGGGGAAACTGGATTGCTGATGAGGACATCAAGACAGAAGCCCAGCTGTATACTGGGCACATGGGGAGGGTGGGAGAAGGCTTGAGGCCCAATGGACATTGAATGCCCAAGTACAGTGGGTGACTATACCCAGTGCCCACTCTCCAATGGATACAAGATAACCAATCTACTTCCTGTCCTGTTCCGGAACCCTCCGAGGCTGAATGGACCAGTTTGAGATCTTGGTAACGCCAGTGGAGCAAGACTAAGAAAGGCTTTCTCTGGTCTCTGCAGTCATGGTTCCCAACCTGAGCTCATCATCTGAGTTTCTTGGGAAGAGTCCAGGTATCCATTACAAAAGGTCTAAATCAGCCTTCCTGCCGCGCCTCCACGCACGCCCGTCGGCCCCGGGTACGTCTCCGCCACCCGCGCTCGCACGCATGGTGCGTGGTGACGTCGCGGAGGCTCGGGCGCCATCCCGGAAGCGCGAGCAAGGCCGCCATATGTGCAGGCAGCGGAGGAGGAGGAAGAGATGGACGCCCCGGAGGAGGAGGAAGAGATGGACGCCCCGGACTCGGCCTCAAGGGTCTTCTGCAGCCGCATTCCTGAGCATGGTGAACGTGGACGATGTCAACGCCATCATCCTGGCCCAAAAGAACATGCTGGACCGCTTTGAGAAGACCAACGAGATGCTGCTAAACTTCAACAACCTGTCGAGTGCCCGCCAGCAGCAGATGACTGAGCGCTTCCTACACCACACGAGGACCCTGGTGGAGATGAAGCGGGACCTGGACAGCATCTTCCGCAGGATCAGGACGCTGAAAGGGAAGCTGGCCAGGCAGCACCCAGAGGCCTTCAGCCACATCCCAGAGGCGTCCCTCCTGGAGGACGAGGATGAAGACCCCATCCCGCCTAGCACCACAACAACCATTGCCACCTCAGAACAAAGCACGGGCTCATGTGACACCAGCCCCGACACCGTCTCGCCCTCCCTCAGCCCCGGCTTCGAAGACCTGTCCCACGTCCGGCCTGGCTCCCCTGCCATCAATGGCCGCAGCCAGACGGACGACGAGGAGATGCTGGGCGAGTAGTCCTGCTCCCAGGGGTCTCAGGGCAGTGGCAGCACCCCCAGGTGCCTGAGGTGGCAGTGGGTAACCCTGCCTCAAGATCGTCAGCTTTGCCATGATAGTCTGTCATCCAGGGCTCCAGGGGGACAAGCTCCTTTCGGGGGTAGTCAAAGCCCTGTGGGGTTTGTTCTTCTCACTCCTCCCTCACCGAGAACACCTCTCCTCTGCAGGCCCCTCTGCTGGGCCGGGGGCCATCAGCGCAGCTGGAGTTGTTGGACTGGGCACAAGGGAGCTTTTCCAGATGAGGCCTGAGGTCTGCTCTGATCAACACTCCAAGGTTCCCAGAGACCAGAGCCAGATGTCCCCTGCCCCAGCACCCTGCTCAGGACCTCCTGAAGGTGGGCAAGCACTGTCCTGTCTGAGTTCACCCCAGCCCATCCCCCACACACCTGCTAATTCTGGTCTCCCTGCCCCTTCTTCCTATCAGAGTATTGATGAAAGCATCTCAAGGCGGTTTCTGAGACAGTTGTAGAAGGCTCAAGACAGAGGCTGGCCACCTACTCAGCCGAGCCAGCCTGACAAGGCCTGTTTCTCTGACCAGAGGTGTGCACCCTGAGAGCCCAGCAGGCCTCTCCTGGGGTCTCTGTGGAGCAAGCCAAGCCACCTTGGAAAACAGAGAGTTTAAACAATATTTTTGTACCCGATGTTTACAGATGCTGTTGGGAAGTTATCAGTAAAAAGACTCTGTTACTAAAAACAAAAAAAAAAACAAAAAAAACACAAAAAAACAAATGGTCTAAATCAAATTATCTAGATCTGCCCTCAGGAATATCTATTTTAAACAAGTTTTCCAGATAATTCTTTTGTAGCCAGTTCAGCACAGGTGTGGGGACCAGTGAGGTAGAGGGGGAAAAAAATCAACCTTCCTCACCGTGACATTCAAGGCTATCAACCGCCAAGCTCCCATCATTCTGTAGTCATTCACCTTAGTGGAGTTTTTTCTCTTTTCCCTAGTACTTGATCCCACTCACTTCTCTACATTTGCTCATATTTTTCTCTTTGCTTTGTATGCTGTCTTCTCCAGGTGGAAAAATCCTGTAGTTACATCAAGATCCATTGGATCTCTTGTGAAGTTTCCTCTGATCCCACCAGCAGAATTAATTGCTTCTTTTATGTTCCCGAAGAACTTTGTTCATACCATTGGTAAGTATTTATCATGTTAAGTTTATAGTGACAAGGTCAAGATATTCTGAAGCGCAAACCAGGACACATGATCCAACAATCAGAATTATCTCAGATAATCTAAGATAGTTGATCACCACCATTACAGTTGCTTGTGTGTCTTCCCTGATAAAAATATGAGCTCTTGTAGGCCAGAGATAGTGCTGAATTTACCAGTGTAACCCACTCAACCTTTAAGATAGTACAAGGCACATAGAAGATGCTTAATAAATGTTGAATCACAGAGTGTTTATGTGAATATGGTGCTACCAATGTGAGCGCCAAGATACTTTTAGCACCACTCAGAAACTAGGAGCTCCAGACTCCTCTCAGAAGGTGAACGGAGAGAGTTTTTTTGTCTTTCTCTCCCTTTCTTTGATATATTTCAGTCAAGACCAGGCATAAAGCATGCTGAGACATCAGCAGTGTCAGGCCAGGAGGGTGAGGGAGGAATCCATGACCTGCCAGAAGGGGAACTGGAGCTGGCTATGTAAGATATATACCAGATGCTAGTTCTCATAAAATTTAAATTCTAGTAGGGGAGATGGGCCCCAAAACAAGTGAAACAAATACAATATTTCCAAAATGCTTTATGTAACAAAGGAATCAGACAACAAGGAAGTACACAAATCAGATGATTCAAGTAGTGATAAGTGCCTTGAAGAAAATAAAAGTGATGATGTGTCTGAGGGGGTCTGCTTATTGAGGATGGTGGAGCAGGATTAGAGCTCTCAGGTATGTTGAGTTGTGTTGGCTCTCAGAGTAGTGGTCTCAGATGTGTTATGTTTTGTGTTGAGAAGTGAATATGAGGAAAGGGCCAGCCATGCAAAGAGCTGGCAGGAAACCTTTCCAGGAAGAGGAAACCTCAAGTGGCAAACTTGGAGATATGAATCAGCTTGAGTGTTTGAGGAACAGAAAGAGACACGATGTGGCTAGAGCCCAGTAACAGAGGGGCCAAGCTGTAGGAGATGTGGGTGGAGAGGGAGGGAGGGAAGTTTATGTGGGGCCTTGGAATTTTCTTTTTTTTTTTTGCCTGGTTTTGTTTTTACTGGAGGCTCAGGTGGCACATGACAGTCCATAAAATGGCTTTAGAGGTAGGGGGTAGAGGGGACACAAGAAGTAAACTGGGGTGGGGAAGAAAAACAACGAGGAGGGGGCCAGCTCCATGGCATAGTGTTAAGTGCGCGCGTTCTGCTTCTGGCGGCCGGGGTTCGGATCCCAGGCGCGCACCAACGCACCACTTGTCAGGCCATGCTGTGGCGGCGTCCCACGTAAAGTGGAGGAAGATCGGCACAGATGTTAGCTCAGGGCCAGTCTTCCTCAGCAAAAAGGAGGATTGGCATGGATGTTAGCTCAGAGCTGATTTTCCTCAAAAAAAAAAAAAAAAAGAGAGAGAAAGGAAAAACAACCAGGAGGAGGTAAGAGCTGGCTGGTTCCTTCTCAGCCTGATTTAAGGGAGAGAGATGGTGCCTCTGAACAATACGGATGGAGCCTTTCCCTTAACACTTGGTAGGGGAGAGAGGAAAAACAGCAAAAGACTGTTGCTTTGGCCCTCCTGAGTCTCAAGGAAAAGGAGGAGGAAAAGCTGGTGTTTTGATGTTATGAATTATGGGACAGGGAGGGTTGCTGGGTCAGTTGGAAAACTGGCAGCTCTGGTTGTCCTTTGAGTTGGAATCGCTCCAGCGTGGTGGTGGTGGGGTCCCCACTGTTGATGGGGCCTGAGGTCTGCGGGGCTGTGGGCTGCCTGGGTCCGCGGGGCTGCTGCGTTGCCACTAGAAGTAGGGGTTGTTTCGTGGGCACTGGGGCTCAGGCCAGGAACCACCAGTATGGCTTTGGCTGGGCTGGTCTTGCCATCCCCTCCTTCTGTGGGAGGCTGCTGGGGGCCCTGGGGCAGATAGGTCTTCAGTACCTGGGTGGGAATCTGGGTGTGGGAGGAATTTTCATTTTATGCCAAGTCGAATGGAAAACCCTTGGAGGGGTCGGCCCGGTGGCGCAAGCGGTTAAGTGCGCGCGCTCTGCTGTGGCGGCCCGGGGTTCGCAGGTTTGGATCCCGGGCGCGCACCAACGCACCGCTTGGCAAGCCATGCTGTGGCAGTGTCCCACGTAAAGTGGAGGAAGATGGGCATGGATGTTAGCTCAGGGCCAAGCTTCCTCAGAAAAAAAGAGGAGGATTGGCATCAGATGTTAGCTCAGGGCTGATGTTCCTCACAAAAAAAAAAAAAAAAACAAGGAAAGCCATTGGAGAGTTCTAAGCAGGGAGTGACATAATCTCATCATTTGATCTATAATTCTGAGAAATTAGGAGGTATAATTAGCAAAATTAGGTGATTTCTAAAATACTTTAAAAGGAGAGAGTATAGTGAGGAAGTACAAAGATTCAAAGGTGAGTCAGGTTATTGACTTAGCTAATTGGGTGGATGTGGGGTGCTACAGAAGGAGAAAGCTTTGTATGAGAGTTGATGTGTTATTTTAGACATGCCGAATCTGAGGGTCCCATGGGGCATCCAGGTGGAAATGTTGCATAAGAAATTGGGTATATGTGTCTGAAGCTTTGAGGAGAAGTCTCAATCAGAGATACAGATTAGAGACTCATCATCATTATGTAGATGGTTGCTAAAACCACAGGAGTGGCTGAAATTACACAGAAAGTATGCAGCATGAGTGGGCTAAGAATGAGCCCTTGGGAACAAGAATATTTTTAAAGTGGATGGAGATAACAGTATCAACATAAGAAACACGGAAAGAAATCAAGGGAATTGTTTTTGTAATAAAGACTTAAATATGTTCATTAGAGTTGATAGTATGGAGTCATTGGTGACCTTGGGGAGGTAAATTGAAGCAGAAAGTGAACGTTGACTGCTCTTTGAGAAACTTAGCAGAGAATGGAAGGAGACAAATTGTAGGGAAGAGTACAGGGTTAGTGGAATATTTTTTTAGGGTGGGAAGAAAAGAATAGAAAGGAAGAGACTGAATATTTAAGAGAAAAGGGAAATTTAGAAGAATGAGAGCTTGGAAGAAAGACTGGAGGTATTTGGAGGAGTTATCTTTAAATGGGAAGGACACCTCATTCTCTTAGCATGAAATGAGGTAGTAGAAGTGTGGATGTCCACATATTTGCGTGCAAGGTGGTAAGTGTTTAAAACTGAAGGGGGGCCGGCCCTGTGGCGTAGCGGTTAAGTGCATGCGCTCCGCTGCTGGCAGCCTGGGGTTCAGATCCCAGGCGCGCACCGCTTGTCAGGCCATGCTGTGGCAGCGTCCCACATAAAGGGGAGGAAGATTGGCACGGATATTAGCTCAGGGCCAGTCTTCCTCAGCAAAAAGAGAACTGGCATGGATGTTAGCTCAGGACTGATCTTCCTCACACACACACACAAGAAAACCTGAAGGGATTTATAGTGGATGGTCCCAATAGTCTTATTTAATCTAGTTAGATAGTAGGAAGTTGTTGGCCCAAGAGCTCTGTTTAAATATATATTTTTGCTTTTTAAAATGTTTTATTTTTTTTTATTGTGGTGAAATTTACATAACATAAAATTAACTATTTTAGAGCCAGCCTTGATGGCCTAGCAGTTAAAGTTCCATGCACTCCGCTTTGGTAGCCTGGGTTCGGTTCCCGGGTGCGGAACATAATTCATCTGTCAGTAGCCAGCTTGTGGCAGCGGCTCACATAGAAGAACCAGAAGAACTTACAACTATACACAACTATGTACTGGAGCTTTGTGGGGGACAAAAGAAGAAAAAAGGAGGAAGATTGGCAACAGATGTTATCTTAGGGAGAATCTTCGCCTGCAAAAAAAAAGAAGAAAAAGATTTTTAAAAATTAACTATTTTAAAGTGGACAATTCAGTGGCATTTAGTACATTCACAATGTTGCGCAACTGTTACTGGATACAAACACGGGTTCTTTACTCACCACACAGGAGGGGCCAAGTAAAAACTGGAACACCAGGCTCATGGCAAGGAAAGGGTTTTTATTTCAGGTGACGTGGGCCAGGAGACGAGAGTAAGTTCTCAAATTTGTCTCGTCTCCCCAAAAGACAGGAGGCAGGGGGTTTTAAAGGTTGCCAATAATGCAGCTGCTTGTAGGGAGGGGGTGCCTGTGGCCTTGCTGGTTGGCGCTTTCCCACCAGCCTGAGTTTGGCCTTGTGAAGCTGCTTGCAGGGAGGGGGTGGCCAGATAAGGGAATCCGCAGGTGGGTGTCCTTGGTTGTTTGCCTCCGTGATGAGTGGCGAATCCTGGTGCCAGGAAGCCAAGGAGTTGGGGTCTGGGGAGCTTCAGCTTCTTGATATTCTCTGGATATCAGTTTCCCTGTAACAAACCTCAATAACCAGTAATTAGCCAAAACTAATGAGGCCAGCTGGGCTTTTAACAATTTGTAACTTCTATAACTTCTATTTGCCCTGTGAAGTTCAGGGATACAAAGGTTTAAAAAAAACTGGTATTTACATATGAATGTAACTGAGACAAGCAGAGAAAGGGGATGAGTGCTTTTGGTTTTAACCCCATATATGCTGGGTTTAACGTAGGGAAACTGATACCAGGGTTGGCATCACAACCACCACCTGTATCTAGTTCTAAAATATTCTCATCACCCCAAAATGAAACCCCATATCCACTAAGCAGTTACTCTCCGTTCTCCACTTCCCCGCTCCCCTAGCAAACATTAATCTGATTTCTGTCTCTGTGGATTAGTCTATTCTGGATATTTCCTATAAATGGAATCGTACAATATATGACCTTTATGGTCTGGCTTCTTTCACTTAGCATAGTGGTTTCAAGGTTCATCCAGGCTGTAGCATGTATCAGTACTCCATTCCTATTTACGGCTGAGTAAGATTCCCTTATATGTGTATATCATAATTTGTTTATCCATTCATCTGTTGATGGACACTTGGATTGTTTCCCATTTTTTAAAATTGTGGTAAAGAACACATACCATAAAATTTACTATCTTAACCATTTTTAAGAGTGTAATACAGTAGTGTTAACTATATGCATATTGTTGTGCCACAGATCTCTAGAACTTTTTCATCTTGCAAAACTGAAATTCTACTCATTGAACAACAATTTCTCATTTTCCCCTCCCTCCAGCCCCTGGTGATTACATTCTATTTTCTGTTTCTATGAGTTTTACTACTTTAGATATCTCATATAAGTGGAATCATGCAGTATTTTTCCTTGTGTAACTGGCTTGACTAAGCATAATGTCCTCAAGGTTCATCCATGTTGTAGTGTATGACAGAATTTCCTTCTTTTTTAAGGCTGAATAATAGTTATATATATATATAAAATCACATTTTCTTTATTCATTCATTCATCAGGGGACATTTAGGTTGCTTCCATGTCTTGGCTGCTGTGAACAGTGCTGCCATGAACATGGAGTATTAGGAAAACAATCAGTCAGAAACAAGGAGAGTCAGGCAGAAGGCCACAGCTGGATAAAATATTTGATAGGAAAACAAATGATACCAAGTCTAGGGTTTGTTTAGTAGCAAAAAACATCTTAGCCAGCTGGCAGCTGTGGAGTACAGCTCCTCTTACTTGGTCATCAGGCCCTGTCCTAGGAGTTGAGTTAATTCGGAGACATATCACAGGGAGGCTATGGGTAAGTAACCTCATTTCTCTGACTGTGGAATAGGGTCAGGCAAGAGCTTGCAGTGGGAGATAATCATCAGAGACCTGGGCTGCAGGGAGCAGGAGATCTGCGCTGGGGAAGCCAGGGAGGGGTTAGCTCTGGAAGCCTCATTATTTTCCTCTTCAATCACCTCACCATCTTCTGCCTCCCTCCTCTTCTTTCTTTCTCCTCCTCCTCCTCCTTTTCTCTCTCCTCCCCCTCAGTTCTCTCCCTCTGCTGGTATTGTTCCACTTAAGCCTTCATGGACACTGTGTACAGGAAATAGGTGGGGGGTAGTGAAGACTGCTTATCTTTGCTACACTTGTGTTATCTTTGTTCTCTTAGTTCCCCACAGTTCACATCCCTTCCCCAGTACAGATCAGTTGAGCTGAGGAGCTGCAACCAGGCAGAGTTTTCAAAGACAGCACCACTGCTCCAGGCTAAAGAATCTCTGGTCACTTCTCCAAGAAATGGCTTAGGTTGTCTCAAAGGCTGGGAGCCATGCTCTCACTGCCTGCTGAGCAAGTGTGAGCCTGCTTCAGGTTCTCCTTCCCTTTCCCCTCAAAGTCCAGATCTGGAGAGACAGGAGGACTGGCTGCTCAGCCCCAGCCACCCATAAAGAGGACAAGAAGGAAAGCAGAAGTGCAGCCCATTGCCAGGGTTAGCTCTCAACTTCCAAAATTCTCACTACCCCCTTAATTGGCTTAGTGACACTAAACACTTCTGATCAGAGCAGAGATCAAAGTCTTGAATGATTTACTCCTCTCTTCTGTCTGCTCCAGTCCATGTGACAGTCTTGCTTTAGTGAGCCTGGTGAGCTAGCTCATCGCTGGCATGGATTCAGTAGCAAGAAGTAGGGGTAGGGAGGCCAGTTTCACCCTCCCCGGCTGAGGAAAGAGGAGGGCAGGAACACTTCCTGTGCTGTATGCTAGCCACACGAGTGACAGTTACTTCCTAGGTATTAATATCAGTCTGTTCCCTAATCCATGGGCCACTTGGGCGGTGACATGTAAACTGAACATTTACTCATGCTTTTGCACTTTCTTTTATTTTAGTTTCTGTTGTTGTTAAAGTTCTCTTTTAGCAATATTTATCTGCCCTTGCTTTGATGAGGGAAAGGGGGAAACAAGGTTTTGGTTCATGGCTAGGCCTGCAGAGAGGATCCGTGTAGCACAAAAGTTTAGTTAAGCAGTTGGCAGTAAGAAGAGCCCGGGAGAGAGGTAAGAATTCAGCAGGAGAGAGAGGTCTGGCCAGAACCCCCTTGACCATTTCTTCCTGACCACCTGGAGTTGCCTACTGCACAAGCCCATCTCTGTGTATTGCTTAGAGGATTTTTGTTTGATTTGGCTTAGAGTTGTGGAAATATTTACTTCTGATTGCGCAGCAGGTGGGTAGGCATAGGATCAAGGAAGAAGGGAGAGGACTCTTTGATTTGGCCGTCAGGTCCGTTTGTTCCAGGAATTCTAAAAGGGAGCTCTGGATAGAGTTTCATACAGTAATCATTTTTCAGGTTAGCCTCATTCAGTGAGTTTGGCTACATTAGGTGGACTAACTTGGAACCCCCGGTTTCAAGTCCTGAACGACAGAACTAGATGTGAACTCTTGGAGCATGAATCATTTGAAACTACCTGTATGTGAAATGTCTTTGTTGTTCCTTGCCCTCTGGTGGCTCACATTAATTCATAATTCTGCTCAAAGTCAAACACCCTTTAGGACCAGCCTAGGGTGATTCCTCTTGGCCAGCTCTGGAGAAGGATTGGGCCACCTGCTGTACACAGAAACCGAGAGAAACCCAGGCAGGATGAACAATGAGATTCCCAAGTAGTTCAAGCTCCCAGTCAGTCAGTCTTCTCTGGGCTCAAGGCCCAGTTATTCTAGAGGCTGTGCTGTATATAGAACAACACTGATGATGAGCCTGTTAGAACAATTTGATCTCTGATACCTGCGAAGAAGACTGGTGCATGATAAATGAAGATGACCTTTAGACTGTTATAGGGAATTGATAATGATGTTTATATCCCATGAAAGGCCCAGAAAGGTTATCTCCCAGCCCTTCTTAAAAAGTGATGATTGAACTAGAGAAAATCTTTGAGAGACTTCTGGGCAGCTACTGAGCCAGGTAATTAGATAACACACCAGTCTCAAACATCATAAAAGTATCCTCTGTCCCTTGAAACAGAAGCTGGAGCCCTCCTGTAGAACAGCTTTCTCAATGCTCTCTACCACGTCTTGTTTTCTTTGTAACGTTTCCTTTTCTTTTATGTCTTTCTTTTCTCAACTCTCAGATTTCCAAAGGCGTACTTGAGATCTCATAGACTGTTCTTTACAACAAAGGTGGGCACAGTGTTAAAAGGGATATAAGCAAGGGTATTTGTCTTAATAATAGGAGGTTCTAGCTAAGTGCTTTCACTGGGTAATTGCTCAGTTTTAGATCCAAATTTCAAACCACTTATAAACATTTCTTCTTGAATATCAGAAAGGCATCCCTGTATTAGTTTTCTATGATTGCCGTAACAAAATATCACAAACTGAGAGGCTTAAGGCAACAGAAATTTATTCTCTCAGTTCTGGAGGCTAGAAGTCTGGAATCCAGGAGTCAGCAGGGTTGGTTCCTTCTGGAAGCTCTGAGGGAGAATCTGTTCCATGCCCCTCTCTTCTAGCTTCTGGTGGTTGTTGGCAATCAGCATTCCTGGCTCGTAGATACATCATTTCAATTTCTGCTTCCATCTTCACGTGGCTGTCTTCCGTCTATGCGTGTGTCTGTGTTTCTCCAAATCTCTCTCTCCTTATAAGGACACCAGTCATTAGATTTAGGGCCCACGCTAATCAAATATGACTGCATCTTAACTTGATTACATCGGCAAAGACACTATTTTTGAATAAGGCACATTCACAGGTACTGGGAGTTAGGACTTTAACATATCTTTTTGGGGGACACAATTCAACACACAACAATCCTCGGCTACAATTCTAAAGCCAAAATCGTGATCTTCCCTAAAACTATACCTCAGACTTTCCATTCAGTTCAATCATTCATTTATGCAACAAATATTGGGCACCTGCTCAGCATAACTGTTGGCACTGTGAATATGATAGTAAACATCAGCAAAGACCATGAAAATCATTTATATAAGTCTGAAAGCATCCTCTATTTTATCACCCTCCTCCCCAAATCCAAACCATCATCGTGTCTTGTTGACTTTATTTCTTGAATATGTTTCAGATCCATTCACTTCTTTCCAACTCCACCTCCAACTCCGGAGCCCAAACTCTTACATTCTCTTGCTTGGACCATTGTAATTGCCTTCTGATTGCAAATCACATTTGATTCTACTCCTGTCTAATAAGTTTCCACATTGCGACTAGATTCCCTCCTACCTCCCCTCCACAAACGTACACTTAAAACACTTATGACTTCCCAATACTTTCAGAATAAAACCAAACTCCTAATCCTGGTCAGTGAAGCTCTGGGTGTTGGGCTCTCCCTGCCCTCCCAGCCACGGCTCTTACTGTGCCCTACCCCTCGCTTTCTTAGGTGTAGCCACATTGGTCTTCTTTCAATCTCTCAAATTTTAAAATGTGTACAGATCACCTGGGAATCTTGTTAAAATGCAGATTCCAATTAATTTGATCTGGGATGGGGCCTGAGATTCTGCATTTCTAACCAGCTCCCAGGTGATTCGATGCTTCTGGTCCAGGGCTCTGCTTTGAATCCAAAGGTCTATCAGTCCCCATGACCCCTTTGCAGATGCTTTTGCACAAGCTGTCCCTGGTTTTCCTCAATACTCTTTCCTCCTCTCTTCACTTGAACACATTGTTCAGATCTCAATTCAGTATCGCTTCTCAGGGAATTCTCTGATCTCCCCAGCTAAGCCAGATCCCCTCAACACCACTGTGAAGTCTCATGGAACCAGATGCCTCTCTTTAGCACTTAGCACAGTCAAGTTCTGTGTTTTCTGTGGACATTGTTTTGATCAAATATTTATCTCCCCCACTAGACTATAGGCTCCACAAGGAAGGGTCTGTGTCTGTTTCTGATTACGGTTGTATCCCCAGAGCCCAACACAGCGTGAGGCTCTCAGAATAGACACTCATTAAATATTTGTTGGATGAATGAACGAGTGATACCCAAGTCCCTAGCATTCTTTCCCTTCACTAGCAGAGTAAAGGAGTGACTTAATTATGCTGCCCCAGTGGATGTTTAGACACTCAGAAGAAAATGGCTTTGTCTTTCCCTTGTTGTCACAGGAATCCTGCTGCTTCTATTTTGGATTGCCCCCGATGATGTCAACAACCTTTGTACACACACTCTGAGTTTGTTTCTGCCTTGTGGCTGTTCAGCTCAGATGGTGACCTGGGGTTAATAAACTCGCGTTTTTGCAAGCAACAGAGATTCTCTCTGATTACTTCAAATAACTTGTAAGGCTATATGTGAAAATAAGGGAGATGGGGATCTCAGCCGGATAGGCAGTCCACTCAGACAGCAGAGCTCTGCACTGCTGTCTGGGGTTAAATGCAGCCAGCCCTTGTCGCTGTGTCAATAGTGTGGGTTGATTGCTCTGTACTGTGTGGCCCCACCACTAAGACAGCTCAGCTACTCTTCCTGGCTTTGTATCGCTTGGAGTATCTTTCAGTTTCTGTTATTGCCACCACTTGGTTACCTTTCACTACCAACTGCTTGCTCATAGTTTCTGCCGTTTCCTTTCCCTGTGGTATCGCTGCGTCTGCCTTCTTGGCTTTTATTCCCTGGTGTCTGTTGCTCTCATTCTCTGTATACTTTGCCTTCATATTCACCCAGAGGGGATATTCACCCAGAGGGGATTTGATTGCTTTGCTTAATCACTATTATCTTTTTCTGATTCTCATGTCACAACAAGCCTAGGCCCCTGACAGGCCTGTACCGGATTTGCTTCCTGTGAGTTTGGTGCTCATGCTGGTCCAAGCAGGTCTGAGCAGGACAGTATGCTCACATGCAGTGGTGTGCTGGAGGTGGCTCCTACTGGTCCTCCAGAGCTGATAGTGAAATATTTAGAAATTTGATGAGCCCAGTTGTTAAAGAGTTGATAGCCTGAAATCAGCCCAGGTAGGAGTATTTACACTATGGAAATTGGCAAAGGCTACAAATCAGGGCTCTTTTTTCCCACAGAGCCAGTTTGCCAGCACACAGCTGCATGGAATAGAGAACAAGGCTCATCCTCAGGAAGCGTTCAGAGCCGTTTCTCTTGGTGGTGTGGTTGCCATTCTGAGGCTTCCCTGATGGGGGCAGTGTAGCTGGCAAGTGCCCTGCGTGGCTGATTCAGTCTCGACAGGTCACTCCCAGGGCTTTCAAAGTAGACGCAGGCTCCTTTCATTATTGTTGCTGCCTCAGTTGCTGCTATACTTATATTTTTGGTTTAGTTTTGTGGGAAACAAACACTGAGATGGAGATTTGTATGCAAAAACGTTTTGAGGAGTGTGCTTGAGTTCATCCTTATGGAGGAGAGAAGAAGGTAAGATTGCACACAGGGAGGAATGGAACTGCAGTGTATTCATCAAAAAGGTATCAGCTGATCCCGTGAAAAAGACAAGCAATTAGATGGGCATTGCTCACTGGCCGAGGTGGCTCTTTTCAGAGCAGAGTGATTCCCAGGGAAGAGCCCAGCTGAGAACCATGGATCGGCCACCAACACTCTCAGCAGATGGAAAGATGAGTACCTTGTATTAAAGGGCAGTCGGGGTGGCTCACACACATCCAGTACGTGTAGAAGGGAAAAAAGTATGTAAAAATGGTTAAAATTTCCCTAGAGCATGTTAAAGTTACTTGATTAAGTTCCCAAGTAGGAAAGCTTTCATCATTTTTAACAAATCTTTAAAGGTTATTACTCTTACTTCATACAATCTTTCCATTTTTCAGAGCCCTCATTTCCTGAAAAGAATTGCAATCCCCGGTTTCCTCACCAGCAGGATCAGAAGACAGTATAATTGACATTTCATAGTATCACACTTACCTGTCTTGATCACCTCTGCCCACCTCTGCTTGTCCTTTCTTCTCAGAGGGGGTTCCTGTCACCAGCATGAGTGTCATAAACCAATGATTACATATTCGGCTGCAGCCTCTTTCTCTTCACGTTCCTACATCTTCTTCCTGGCATTGGTTTCAATGTTTCCCACCCCTCTTTGTCTGGCAGAACTCTGTTTTTTTTTTTTTAATATAAAGTGAAGATTTTTATTTTATTTATTTATTTATTTTTTGGTGAGGAAGATGGTCCCTGAGCTAACATCTGTGCCCATCTTCTTCTGTTTTGTATATGGGACGGCGCCACAGCACGGCTTGATGAGTGGTCTAGGTCTGTACCTGGGATCCGAACCTGTGAAGCTGAGAACCCCAGGCCACTGAAGCAGAGCGCACCTAACTTAACCACTGCACCACCGTGCTGGCCCCTGGCAGACCTCTTGTACCTTTCTGTGGGTCTCAACAGCCTATGTTGACCTGCCCAATTTGCAGATATGGGTGCCCCAAGAAGTACTACATTGGGGGAGCCTTGCCAGATGTGGCACATTAAAGATGGCTACCAGTTCTTTGACTCTCCTCCCATCAAGAGGTTGTAGGGGAGAGAGGAGTGTCTACGTCCCTTTGCCTTGAAACTGTGTGACTCAGTGATTGCTTTGACCAGTGGCAAATGGCAGAAATGATATTGTACAGGTTGCCTGGCACAGCCCTTAAGAAACTGGCAGGTTCCATCTCCTTGTTCCTGGAAAACTTTTTCCAGGAGCACTGAGTTATGTAAGAAGTCCAACTAGCTGAGAGCATCGTGTGAAGAGTCCAGCATAGGCGCTCTGGTCAGTGGCCCCAGCTGAGCCCAGCCTGCCAGTCATCCCTGCCCAGGTGCCAGGCGTGCATGAAGCCGTGTTAGACCCTCTGTTCAGCCCATCCACCAGCTGAATACCCTGAGCAACTTCACCCAGTGCCACAGGGAGCAGAGGAATCACCCAGCTGAGCCCTGCCTGAATTCCTGATATACAAGATCTTAAGATATTATAAAATGAGTATTGCTTTGAGCTGCTACAGTTTGGGTTGATCTATTACATGGCATTAAATCACGAGATCATCAAGTGTATGGCATTCTCAGTCTCTGACCAGGACAGTGATATTTTCTTCATAGTTGTTTCATAAATGCTACAACTGAATGTTCCAAAAAGTGTTAACAATTAAATGTTATTCAAATTTCATTAAGAAATTAAGTGTCTAAGACCTCTTTCTGTTATCTCCCTAGACATGCATCAGGATGTATATTTGGAGTTCAAAGATTTTTTCCCTTAGATGAGTAGGTATGGAAAGTGCCATACCTTTCTCTACGTTTTCTCCCTTTTTTCTCTTTCTCTTGGATTATAGTCCTTTCCGTCTAAGCCATACCTTGTAGAAAGGAATATGAAGAGGCTGGGAAATAGAAGGTTAAAAGCAGTGGTGTTTGGGGTCGCCTTCCCTCCTTCAGAATGGAGTGGATGACACAGGTCATTTACCACTTGGGGGATGTATCTCTCCTCAAGGACAGAGAGCTTCAGAAGTCTGACCTTGCTCAGAAGATGCCACTCCAAGGGCATTCCGCTCCAAGTCACAGGTTGAAATTACTCTATTTGAGTCCACGTGCATCTCAACTCATTGGCTCTAGCGCATTTACGTTGCATTTGTTATCTTTAAGCTCTGCCTTTTTAGATCAGTGGTTCGCAACCCAGGATGCACATCAGAACCACCCAATGAGCTTTTAAAAGGTACTGATGCCTGAACTCCACCCTAGAGCTCCTGATTACATTGGTCCGTGGGCACCAAGGCATCAGTATTTTTTTACAAGCTCCTTAGGTGGTTCTGATATGCAGCCCGGGCTGAGAACCAAAGTGCCCTGAGGAATCACTGCATGCTTGCACATCTTGATTAGTGTTTCTCTTCTCCCTCATGAGACCCCAGCATCCTGAGGACTTATCCTAGGTCATATTTACACTTCTTGTCTGGTTTTTATATGCAGCCCTTTCCATCTCATTCCCCATCCTTCTGCATAAATAAGGTGTTAGTGAGGAGGAAAGCCTGGGGGAAGAGAGGTGTTCAGAACAAGGCTTCTGACACTGGAGACTTGAAGGTACCTGGGTAGGGAGGGCTCACATCACTGATGGCAAGATTCTCCTGTACCCAATGGGAATCCCAACAAACTTGAATGTGGCAATGAGAACTGCCCAGAAGACAAGCTTTTGAGGTCTCCTGAAATATGCTGACGGGGGTCCCTGAGCTATATTACCCTTGTGCCTTCTCTGTCTCACTCATCTGGTCCTCTCGTTGCAACCTGTGGTTCTGGACACAGCCATGGTACCATTATCACTATCTTTGCTGGTCCAGTTCCCCTCTCTTCAACTTGACAGCTGGAGTTCTATCCTAATTCTGCCTGCTTCATGAAGTCTTTCCTGAGTCCATCCCCAGCCAGTCTCATGTATTGTTTGGAACTTTCATAACATCTGGCAGCAGGCAGAGTAGAAATAACAATGGATTGGGGACTAGACCAGGCTCCAATTCTGCACAAACCGGTAGTGCCTGAGCATCTATACTCACAATAAGTGTTTGTCAAATGACTGAATGATGGAATGAATGAGTTGCCTTGGGTGAGAAACTTTTCTGAACTTCCATTTCTTTACCTGTGATTAGGGTCATTATAAAGAAGTTTGTGTTTTTTTTTCCCCCCTCTAAGAGTGGTCCTTGGAATGCCTGTATCAAAATCCTCTGGAATTCTTGTTTAAGTGCTGAGTCCTGCCCTCCCATCTGAATCAAAATTGCTGGAGGTCTGAGAATCTATGTTTAACATGCACCCCGTGATTATTATGTTCAGTAAAGGTGGAAAACCACTGAATTAGTGGTTATCTGTTCAATTAAAGTGACATGATGGCAGTTACAAATGTAAAACCTTGGAATTCATAGAGATGGGAGATTCTTTTTGTTGACGGTAGATGGAAGAGATCTCTTGGGTGGAAAAGCTGTTAGGTAGTAGAAAGAACTTGAAATACTCCAGGAACTTCATCTGCAGGTGGAAACATGTTGGGGCAGAGTGATAGCAGCAAATTTGAATATCACTGATTATTCGCATATCCTCTCCCTTCATAGTCAATAATTACATATTAAATACCTGCTCATCAGGCTAAGCCAAGTACTGGGGTATGGGGGTGATTTTTGCTACATCTATTCCGTGTAGATGTGGCTGTTATATTATTTATACCTGGCAGTGTCAGTTCCAGGACCAGGAACCAGAAGCCCAAGGAAGTAACTGAATCCAATTTCCAAGATGCTCAACTGTCTTCTTACAAAATCTTGAACTCTGCATTGCAACTTCTTTTTTGACTAGGGTTTATGGATTCTGTTTTCCATAGGAATGGCTTCTGAATTTTATAAATGAGATAAGCGAGGGAGAATAAGACTTTCTTTATAAGAATTTTTCTTGGTACATATCTTTGCTGTGATGTACCAGATCTAAGCTGGGGCTGCATGTTATATTACAGGTTTTTGGACTGTGAATCTCCTAAAGATATAAAATCACCAACTGTGATGACTTTATTCCTGCTCAAATCAGCATGCGGCTTCCGATGAAATTTCTGGTCATCAAAGAGCAGACTTGCTGTGCTTCTGATTAATTGTCAGAGCCTCTCTTGTTAGAAGAGCTGCCTTTATTTCTGTCTATATTACTGAGCCACTGTGTGATCTTAAGTATGTTAAAGAGCTTTGGGATATCTTAGTTTCACATTCTGTAAAATGGTGATAAAAATACATTGCATGCATCTTTCAGAAGCACTATGAGGATTAATGAGATAATGTTAGCAGGCATATTAAAGTCACCCAGTTTTTTTGTATTCAGATTTCTGATTCATTTCCTAATACTAAAAAAGGGTCATCTATTTAAAAAAAAATAAAAAGCAACCATGCAGGATTAAGATTATGGGAAGCTGTATTAGTTATTTCCCAAAAGGAACAAACAAACGACAAGGGGAATTATTAAGCTTCTATATATAAATCTTCTCTTTTACTTTAATTCCATGTTTTGTCCATACTTTAGAAGAGAATTTTTTACTGTGCTAGGATTCTTGATCCATATGCCAGACCGTCTGTTTAATTTAAAAACCACTGAAATGGACTGAAACCTTACATTGTCAGTAATAATTTGCTTTCCTGAATAATGAGGGTGATATCCCTAAACAGGCAATAAGCCCAGAGCCCATGAGCATTGTTATCTTATCTCTGAGACACCTCAATCCCTGCTGGAGGAAACTCAGAACCAAAATTCATGGGCTAAGAATAAGAGAGGAGCTATCCATCATCGCTGGCCCATCCATCATGCTGTTGCCCCACATCGTGCCTGCCATGAATTTCATCAGTGGCTGTATTTTATAAGTCGAACCTGGTGATCAGACAGGGTCACCCTGAAACCCCATCTGGAGAGGGAGGCATCATGTGGCTGCCTGCCTCTCCTAGATTGATGGCTATCCCAGCATCCGTTGGTTTTCAAGATATGGAAGACAGCTTAGAAAAAGCTAAGGCTCTTTCTGCCAACTTTAAAAAAGCCAACTTTCTGGCTCCAAAAGTGGACACAAACCACAGGAACTGGGCGTTGAGTGGGAGGAGAGGGACTGGAGGGAGGGAAAAAAGAGGGAATAGAACAAACGAGAAATAAAACATTGGAAAAAGAAAAAATATAAGCAAGGTGGGGGGAGGAGACACCCGAATTATATGTAAAAGTGAGGATAAAAGAAAAAAAAGAAAACAAATGGAAATAAATCAGAAAGATACTCATTTTCACATTCACTGAGGTGATAGGTTTGGATCCTCCACAAAGCTCCCTGTGTCAAGTGCACTGTATCTACTTTCCCAGGAGCCTTTCGTTTTCACGGTGTTTACGTATATCCTCCCCACTCAGTCCTTTCAACAAGCTAGTCCAATATTATCTCTATTTTACCTGTGAGCAAAAGGAGGCAGATTTATTGTGAAGCAAATAAAGCTTAAGTTTCAGGGCATTTCACTAACACAGGCTCATTCCAAGGCTCTGGGACGGGCCCTAACAATGTGATTACATTGTCACATATTTCTGTAAACTTTAAAAAGGAACCACATCTTCAGATTACTGCTGTCTCTTTCCTTGCTTTTTTTTTTTTTTTTATAATTTTATTTATTTCTTTCTTTTTCCCCAAAGCCCCAGTAGATAGTTGTATGTCATAGTTGCACATCCTTCTAGTTGCTGTATGTGGGACGCGGCCTCAGCATGGCCGGAGAAGCGGTGGGAGCCCGGGATCCGAACCCGGGCCACCAGCAGCGGAGCGCACGCACTTAACCGCTAAGCCACGGGGCCAGCCCTGTCTCTTTCCTTTCTGACTTCTCCTGACTTCTCTTCCATCCTGCTTCACCTCATGTTGGGCGACACTGGGGCATTTTTTGGCACCTGGCCGAGGGAAGTTTAGGTGAGACTGCGTTTAGATGGGGTGTAGTGGGATATACTTAGGGGGTCTAGGTCACTTCCGTGTATGGTTAAGTTATTGCTAGCTGTTCCGGGCTAGAGTAGCTTTCCAGACGTGGTGCCCCTCTCCCCTGACTCAATCTCCAATTCCTGTGGCGCCTGGCTCTGTGGACAGTAGAGAAGAAAGAAAGCTTGAAATGAAGGGTGTTAGAAGGTAGTTTGGAGGAAATTTTTCCAGCCATCTGATGTGTAAAATTGTGAGCAGACCATGAAAAGACGTGGAAAAGACTTAAATGCATATTACTAAGTGAAAGAAGCCAATCTGAAAAAGCTACAGACTATATGATTCCAACTGTATGACATTCTGGAAAAAGCAAAAATAGAGACAATAAAAATACTAGTGGTTGCCAGGGATGGGGAGAAGGAGGGGGAGTGATTAGTTAGAGAGCACAGAGGATTTTTAGGGCAGTGAAAATACTCTGTATGATACTATAATGGTGGATACATGTCACTATACATTTATCCAAACCCGCAGAATATTCAACACCAAGGGTGAACCCTAAAGTAAACTATGGACTTTGGGTGATTGTGATGTGTCAATATAGGTTCATCCTTGATGAAAAATATAGTGTTCTGGTGAGTGAGTTTGGTAATGAGGGAGGCTATGCATGCATGAAGTATATGGGAAATCTCTGTCCCTTCCTCTCAATGGTGTTGTAAACCTAAAACTGCTCTAAAAAGAGGTCTTAAAAAATTGATGAAACGCAAGAAAAATACAAAAATTGCAAAAAAAAAATTGCAAACACAGAGGATTCAGTTGTTTTTGAAGCCTAGGCAAAGTGGAGATTCCTACAGTCAGGAATATACTTGCTAATGTAGCACATATAATTATAAGCACACCATTTTTCTTCCTTTTTTTTTTTTTGTGAGGAAGATCAGCCCTGAGCTAACATCCATGCTAATCCTCCTGTTTTTTTGCTGAGGAAGACCGGCTCTGAGCTAACATCCACTGCCAATCCTCCTCCTTTTTTTCCCCAAAGCCCCAGTAGATAGTTGTATGTCATAGTTGCACATCCTTCTAGTTGCTGTATGTGGGACGCGGCCTCAGCATGGCTGGAGAAGCGGTGCGTCGGTGCGTGCCCGGGATCCGAACCCAGGCCCCAGTAGCGGAGCGCGCGCACTTAACCACTAAGCCACAGGGCCGGCTGGCCCCTTTCTTCCTTTTTGATGGGAATCCCACAAATAGAATTTATTATAATAGCTGTGTTGGTAAGGCAAAAACAATACAAACAGGAAGGACAACTGAGTGTGAGGTTGCTTTTTTTATGTATCTCAACTGTCAATAAGAGAGAAACAAATTTCAATTAATCATGCTAGGAAGAAAATTTTTTTCTTTTTGTTCCCTTTAGAAAATATTACAAAATTGTCATCATATGAAAAGATTATCAAAGAGTATGCAGACAAAGATGTAGGGGGAAAGTATTATAGAGGTATTCGAGGCAGCATAAAAATATCTTATTATTCAGGATTTTGTGATATTTGCTGAATTTGTCAGCTTTTAAGATTGTTTTTATGATTTCATTTCTCACTATAAATATGTAGTCAGTTTCATGCTTAATTTTGGATTAGTAATCGTGTATTTTTCTTAAAGAGGGTCTTTAAATCACGTAGAATCTTTAAGTTTCGCAAAACCTGGATTTGATGATGGAGATACAAGTCAGATAAATAGTTTTTCTCAGATCACATGGCAATTGGTGGAAGAGGCCAAACAGCACAGAACAGCTGAGTTCTCTTCAGCCGTCTGTCTAGTACTTCAGTCTTCCTCTGGCTTTAAGAGAAAAGTGAAAGACAGTACTGCTCTGGACATGTTCCAGAAAGCACACACACATTTAAATTGATGTCACAAAATAGCTAAACATCAGAAGGATGTGACCCGGAAGGAAATGACTAATAAGTCAATGATTTTATTTTATTTATTTAAGTGGTACATTTAGTTATTAAAAAAGATATTAAAAGGTAAAACAAAAAATTAACTGAATTTATTATTTGTTTTCCTTATATATAGAGATGAATAGAGAGTACGAATGTATATTCAGTAGGCGTTAGGAACAGTGCCAAACTTGAAATCAGAAAACCTTGATTAAAGTCCCTGTTCCACTTCTATAGGGCCTGGCGATCGTGGCAGATTTGGTTAATTGGCCACATAATTCCCTCCCATCCTAGCTACCATGGTCTCTTGGAGGGTCTCCCGCAATAGCTGGTCTCCCCTCACCTCCATGGGCCTCTTGCAGTTCAGTTGCCTCACTGAAACCTGAGTGATATTTTGAAAATGCAAACAATGTCCTCTATCTGTACCATTTGTGCTTATTGTCCAGCCCCCACAACTGTCTACCCCTCCAGCTCCTTTTGCACTGCACTCCCTGTCACTTTCTGTGCCCCAGCCACCTGGTCAGGTCCCTCCAGACCCTCAAGAGGCCAAGCTGTCTGCTGCCACAGGGCCTTTGTACCTGCTGTGCCTCTGTCTTGTTCATGCCCATTTCGTTCATGCCCTCGCTTCTCTGCTCAAGCCTCATGTCCTCAGAAAGCCTTCCGTGACCCCATGTCTCGGTCAGCTTGCTGTGTCCTCTGTTTCCATGTGAACATAGCCCTTTCCGTCAGTATGTAAGGACACGTCCTCTAATGTGATAAATTGTTTCTGTCCCATAAAGCCAGACACCTGGGAGCAGGAATCCTGTCTCTTTTCATTCAACATTATATCCTGGCCGCTGCTCAGGAGAAGTCCAGTAAATATTTGCTGATGGAATGAGGCGGGTGGGCCAGAGAAAGCTGAGAACAGCCTGGTTGCTGGCAGGTGAATGGACCAAGGATAAGGAGTCGGATGTCGGGGGACTTGGGGTGGAGTTATTTCAGCGTGGGGCTGCTTAGACAGTCATTTGAGTCAGAAGACAAACTGGATGGGCCTGGGTCTCCAGAGAAAGGGGTTTCTCTCCAGTCAGCACAACAAGGCTTAGGGAACGTTTTGCTTTGTTGTGAGTGGCTCCAGGATGAGAGAGAGACAGAATCCATCTCTCTGTAGCAGACTGAGCAGAAGTAGGAGGCCTGCTTTACCCACCCCCATCCAGTTTATTCATTACATGGGGAGACTCCAGGGTATTAGAATGAGCGTGGGATAAGGAACTGGAGAATGGAAACCTGCATTCGAGTCCAGGCTCTGTCACTAACCAGTTAGCTACTCTACCTCTTGGTGCCTCAACTTCTGCGCTTGTAAAATGGGTACCTGTCCCATGACCCAGTTACTTGGCACCGATTGAGAGCCTTATCCAGACCTGCCAGGAGAACACCGGGAATGTGCCCATGTGCAGGGACCTAGTTAGTTATTAGCCATAATATGTGAAACATCATGTAAATAAAATATATTTAAAATCGCATGCTTGGTGTTATGTTTATGAACATATATATCATTCAGTTTTTATTAAGACCTTCTCAAAACTAAGGTGGCTTATTTGGCTAAAGTTAGGGGCTTAAACCAATACTCATTTAATATCTCCCGGGTCTGTTGGTCAGAATTCTGGATTGGCTCAACTGGTTTCTCTGCTTTGGGTTCACAAGGTTGAAAGATGTCCAGTAGCTGGGCTTTCATTGGGAGGCTCGAGGAAGATCCCCTTCCAAGTTCATCCAAGTTGTTAGCAGAACCCAGTTCCCTGTGGTTGTAGGGCTGAGGCCTCAGTTTCCTTGTGGCTTTCAGCTGGGGCTGCACTGAGCTTCTAGAGGCCTCTCTCTGGTCCTTGCACTCACTGCCTGCATCTGAGAGACAGGAAAGTCAGGACAACTCCTTCTCATTCTGGCATCTCCCTGAGTGTCCATCTGCTGCCTCTCTCCTCTGCGTCCAGCCTGGGAAAGTTCTCTACTTTTTTTTTTTTTTAATTTTTTGTTTATTGCAGTAACATTGGTTTATAACATTGTATAAGTTTCAGGTGTACATCATTGTACTTCTATTTCTGCATAGATTACATCATGTTCACCACGCAAATACTAACTACAACCCATCACCACACACTTGTGCTGAATTATCCCTTTCACCCTCCTCCCTCCCCCCTTCCCCTCTGGTAACCACCAATCCAATCTCTGTCCCTATGTGTTTGTTTATTGTTGTTATTATCTACTACTTAATGAAGGAAATCATACGGTATTTGACCTTCTCCCTCTGACTTATTTCACTTTGCATAATACCCTCAATGTCCATCCATGTTGTCACAAATGGCTGGATTTCATCGTTTCTTATGGCTGAGTAGTATTCCATTGTGTATATGTACCACATCTTCTTTATCCATCTGTCCCTTGATGGGCACTTAGGTTGCTTCCAAGTCTTGGCTATTGTGCGTAACGCTGCAATGAACACAGGGGTGCATGTATCTTTATGCATTGGTGTTTTCAAGTTCTTTGGATAAAAACCCAGCAGTGGAATAGCTGGATCATATGGTAGTTCTATCCTTGATTTTTTAAGGAATCTCCATACTGTTTTCCGTAGTGGCTGCACCAGTTTGCACTCCCACCGGCAGTGAATGAGAGTTCCCTTCTCTCCAACGCATGTTGTTTCCTGTCTTGTTAATTATAGCCATTCTGACGGGCGTGAGGTGATATCTCATTGTAGTTTTGATTTGCATTTCCCTGATAGTTAATGATTTTGAACATCTTTTCATATGTCTGTTGGCCATCTGTATATCTTCTTTGGAGAAATGCCTGTTCAGGTCTTTTGCCATTTTTTAATTGGGTTGGTAGTTTTTTTGTTGTTGAGATGCATGAGTTCTTTATATATTTTGGAGATTAAGCCCTTATCAGATGTATGGTTTGCAAATATCTTCTCCCAATTGTTAGGTTGTCTTTTCGTTTTGTTGATGGTTTCCTTTGCTGTGCAGAAGCTTTTTAGTTTGATGTAGTCCCATTTGTTTATTTTTTCTATTGTTTCTCTTCCCCGGTCAGACATGGTGCTTGAAAAGATGTTGCTGAGACCGATGTCGAAGAGCGTACTGCCTATGTTTTCTTCTACAAGTTTCATAGTTTCAGGTCTTACATTCAAGTCTTTAATCCATTTGGAGTTAATTTTTGTGTATGGTGTAAGGTAAGGGTCTACTTTCATTTTTTTGCATGTGGCTATCCAGTTTTCCCAGCACCATTTGTTGAAGAGACTTTCTTTTCTCCATTGTATGTTCTTGGCTCCTTTGTCGAAGATTAGCTGTCCATAGATGTGTGGGTTTATTTCTGGGCTTTCGATTCTATTCCATTGATCTGTGTGTCTGTTTTTGTGCCAGTACCATGCTGTTTGGTTACTATATCTTTGTAGTATATTTTGAAATCAGGGAGTGCGATACCTCCAGCTTTGTTCTTTTTTGTCAGGATTCCTTTAGCTATTCGGGGTCTTTTGTTGTTCCATATAAATTTTATATTTTATTTTAGGATTCTTTGTTCTATTTCTGTGAAAAATGTTGTTCGAACTTTGATAGGGATTGCATTGAATCTATAGATTGCTTTAGGAAGTATGGACATATTAACTATGTTAATTCTTCCAATCCAAGAGCACGGAATATCTTTCCATTTCTTTGTGTCTTCTTCAATTTCTTTCAGAAATGTTTTATAGTTTTCAGTGTACAGATCTTTCATCTCTTTGGTTAAGTTTATTCCTAGGTATTTTATTCTTTTTGTTGCAATTGTAAATGAGATGGTATTCTTAATTTCTCTTTCTGCTACTTCCTTGTTAGTGTACAGAAATGCAGCTGATTTTTGTATGTTGATTTTGTATCCTGCAACTTTACCGTATTCATTTATTACTTCTAAAAGTTTTCTGGTGGATTCTTTAGGGTTTTCTATATATAAAATGATGTCATCTGCAAATAGTGAGAGTTTCACTTCTTCCTTTCCAATTTGGATCCCTTTTATTTCTTTCTCTTGCCTGATTGCTCTGGCTAGGACTTCCAGTACTATGTTAAATAGGAGTGGTGACAGTGGGCATCCTTGTCTGGTTCCTGTTCTTAGAGGGATAGCTTTCAGTCTTTCACCATTGAGGGTGATATTAGCTGTGGGTTTGTCATATACGGCCTTTATTATGTTCAGGTACTTTCCTTCTATACCCATTTTATTCAGAGTTTTTATCATAAATGGATGCTGTATCTTGTCAAATGCTTTCTCTGCATCTATTGAGATGATCATGTGATTTATTCTTCATTTTATTAATGTGGTGTATTACGTTGATTGATTTGCAAATGTTGAACCATCCCTGCATACCTGGAATAAATCCCACTCGATCATGGTGTATAATCTTTGTAACGTATTGTTGTATGTGATTTGCTAGTATTTTGTTGAGGATTTTTGCATCCATGTTCATCAGTGATATTGGCCTGTAATTTTCTTTTTTTGTGTTGTCCTTGTCTGGTTTTGGTATCAGAGTAATGTCGGCTTCGTAGAATGAGTTAGGGAGCTTCCCCCCACTCCTCAATTTTTGGAAGAGTTTGAGAAGGATAGGTATTAAGTCTTCTTTGAATGTTTGGTAAAATTCACCATGGAAGCTGTCTGGTCCTGGACTTTTATTTTTGGGGAGGTTTTTGATTACTGTTTCGATCTCCTTACTGGTGATTGGTCTATTGAAATTCTCTATTTCTTCTTGATCCAGTTTTGGAAGGTTGTATGATTCTAAGAATTTATCCATTTCTTCCAGATTGTCGAATTGGTTGGCATATAGCTTTTCATAGTATTCTCTTATAATCTTTTGTATTTCTGAGGTGTCTGTTGTAATTTCTCCTCTTTCATTTCTTTTTTTTTTTAAATTTTTTATTGCAGTAACATTGGTTTATAACATTGTAAAAATTTCAGGTGTATATCATTGTACTTCTATTTCTGCATAGATTACGTCATGTTCACCACCAAAATACTAATTACAACCCATCACCACACACATGTACCGAATTATCCCTTTCACCCTCCTCCCTCCCCCCTTCCCCTCTGGTAACCACCAATCCAATCTCTGTCCCTATGTGTTTGTTTATTGTTGTTATTATCTACTGCTTAATGAAGGAAATCATACGGTATTTGATCTTCTCCCTCTGACTTATTTCACTTTGCATTATACCCTCAATGTCCATCCACATTGTCACAAATGGCTGGATTTCATCATTTCTTATGGCTGAGTAGTATTCCATTGTGTATATATACCACATCTTCTTTATCCATTCGTCCCTGGATGGGCACTTAGGTTACTTCCAAGTCTTGGCTATTGTGAATAACGCTGCAATGAACACAGGGGTGCTCTCCTCTTTCATTTCTGATTTTACTTATTTGTGCCTTCTCTCTTTTTTTCTTGGTGAGTCTAGCTAAAGGTTTGTCAATTTTGTTGATCTTTTCAAAGAACCAGCTCTTGGTTTTATTAATTTTTTCTATTGTTTTTTTAGTCTCTATTTCATTTATTTCTGCTCTGATTTTTATTATTTCTCTTCTTCTACTGATTTTGGGCTTTGTTTGTTCTCCTTTTTCCAGTTCCTTTAGGTGCATTGTTAGATTGTTTATTTGAGATTTTTCTTGCTTGTTGAGATAGGCCTGTATTGCTATAAACTTCCCTCTTAGAACCGCTTTTGCTGTATCCAATAAATTCTGGCATGTCATATTTTCATTTGTCTCCAAGTATTTTTTGATTTCTTCATTGACCCAGTCGTTGTTGAGTAGCATTTTGTTTAATTTCCATGTATTTGTGGCTTTTCTGATTTTCTTCCTATAGTTGATTTCTAGTTTCATACTGTTGTGGTCAGAAAAGATGCTTGGTATTATTTCAGTCTTCTAATATTTATGGAGACTTGTTTTGTGGCCTAATATGTGGTCAATCCTGGAGAATGTTCCATGTGCGTTTGAAAAGAACCAATATTCTTCGGTTTTTGGTTGGAAGGCTCTGTATATATCTACTAGGTCCATCTGTTCCAGTGTGTCATTTAAGGCCAATGTTTCCTTATTGATCTTCTGTTTGGATGATCTATCCATTGGTGTAAGTGGAGTGTTAAAGTCCCCTACTATTAATTGTGTTACTATCTATTTCTCTTTTTATGTCTGTTAATAATTGCTTTTTATATTTAGGTGCACCTACATTGGGTGCGTAGATATTTACAAGTATTATATCCTCTTGTTGGATTGTTCCCTTGATCATTATGTAATGCCTTTCTTTGTCTCTTTTTACAGTTTTTGTTTTAAAGTCTATTTTGTCTGATATGAGTACTGCTACCCCAGCTTTCTTTTCATTGCCATTTGCGTGGAGTGTCTTTTTCCGTACCTTCACTTTCAGTTTGTGAGTGTCTTTAGGTCTTAAGTGTGTCTCTTTTATTCAGCATATATATGATCTTATTGTTTTATCCAATCAGCCACCCTGTGCCTTTTAATTGAAGCATTTAGTCCATTGACGTTTAACGTAGCTATTGATAAGTATGTACTTACTGCCATTTATTAACTTTTTTTTTTCTCAGTGTTTTAATAGTCCTTCTCTGTTCCTTTCTACTTCTGTACAGAATTGATGGTCTCTTTAATTTGACCTCTGTCTGAAAGCTCTACTGTTTAACTCTCCTCCTCTCTCATTTTATGTTTTTGATATCATATCTAACCTCTTTTTGTGCACTTGTATCCATTACCCTCTTATCATGGAAATAGATAATTTTTCCTGTTTGCAGTCTTCTCTTTTCCTCTTAAATCAGTCCCCTTTAACATTTCTGGTAGCACTGGTTTCTTGTTGACAAACTCCTTTAATTTCTGCTTGTCTGGGAAATTTTTGATCTCTCCTTCCATTTTGAATGATAACCTTGCTGGGTAGAGTATTCTTGGCTGTAAGTTTTTTCCTTTTAGCACTTTAAATATATCATGCCACTCTCTTCTAGCCTGTAAGGTTTCCGCTGAGAAGTCAGCTGATAGCCTTATGAGGTTTCCTTTATATCTAACTTGTCTTTCTCTTGCGGCTTTTAGGATTCTCTCTGTATCTTTAATTCTGGACATTTTGATTATGATGTGTCTCAGTGTGGGCCTCTTTGGGTTTATCTTGTTTGGGGCTCTCTGTGCTTCCTGTACCTGGATGTCTGTTTCCTTCCTTAGGTTAGGGAAGTTTTCATCTATTATTTCTTGAAATAGATTCTCTGCCTCTTTGTCTTGCTCTTCTCCTTCTGGGACACCTATAACACGGATGTTAGTGCACTTGATGTTGTCCCAGAGGTCCTTTAGACTGTCCTCACTCTTTTTAATTCTTTTCTCTTTTACCTGTTCCACTTGGGTAATTTCTTCTAGTCTTTTGTCCAGCTTGCAGATCCGTTCTTCTGTATCCTCTACTCTGCTTTTGAGTCCCTCTAGTGAATTTTTCATTTCCAGTATTGTATTCTTCATTTCTGATTGGTTCTTTTTTATATCTTCCATTTCTTTGTTGACATTCTCACTGAGTTCATCTATTCTTCTCCCCAGATCAGTGAGCATCCTTAACACTCTTTGTTTGAACTCTCTGTCAAGTAGGTTGCTCATTTCTGTTTCACTTAGTTCCTTTTCTGGGGTTTTGTCCTGTTCCCTTACTTGAAATGTATTCCTTTTTTTTTTTTTTTTAATTTTTTATTTATTTATTTTTTTCCCCCAATGCCCCAGTAGATAGTTGTATGTCATAGCTGCATATCCTTCTAGTTGCTGTATGTGGGACATGGCCTCAGCATGGGCAGAGAAGCGGTGCCTTGGCGTGTGCCCGGGATCCCAACCCGGGCCACCAGCAGCGGAGCGCACGCACTTAACCGCTAAGCCACGGGGCCGGCCCCGGAATGTATTCCTTTGCCTCCTTTGCCTCCTTTGCCTCTTTTCCTGAGTTTGTGTCTACATATTAGGTAGGTCAGTTATATCTCCTGCTGTTGGATAGGTGACCTTATATAAGTGATGCCTTAGGAGGCCTGCAGTGTGCTTCCCTCAGTTCTCAATGTTCCAGGAGTGACCCCATGTGGGCTACGTGTGCCCTTCTCTTGTGGCCTGTTTGCCCTCTCTGTAGGTGCCCAGGGAGGCCGAGTTATGCTCCTGGCCAGCTGTTGTAATGCTCAGCTGCTTGTAGTTCTTGTGGGCCCTTCAGTCTCTTTATCAGGTGTGGGGAGCCCCAGCACAGTTGGCTGCAAGTTCTAATAGCTCATTTGTGTTGCAGTATTTCTTTTAAGTGAGTAGGCCCCCAGCGTGGCAGGTTGTTAGGCTCAGGGCCTTACAATTGCTATAAGCCTCCAGCGTTTAGGTCTCTTGTCAGCTCTCTGAGGATTGCAGCTGGGTGGGGCTGGCCTCTGGCACAGGAGCACCCAGTTGTTTCAGGCTTTGGAAGGTGGGGCAAACCCCCTATGTGGGTCTTTGAGAAGCACAAGTCTTCCACAGCTGACAAGCTCTGCCACCCACAGGTCCACACACACACTCAACACAGTCCTGCGCTGTGTGTATACCCCGACCTCCTGAAGTGGACCCAGTCTCTCCATGGCGGGAGCCCCACACACTCCACCACCGCCCCACACTCTCCACCCACTCCTTGTGCACGCCCTGCCCCACTGAAGTCGGCTCAGTCGCCAGGCTGCAGAGAACCCAGTCACCAATCTATGCAGGCCCACAAGTTGCCTGAGGGCTTGTTGTTGGGTGGGGCCAGTCTCTAGGGTGGGCTACCCGCCCTGGCAGAGCTGGATTAAATTGGTGCTCTAGTGGGTGAGGCAGACCCTGGGCTAGCAGGCCTCAGGGAGAACTCCAATGGCGTCTGTGTCAGCACGCCCACACCAGGCCACAACAATGGCCGCCGCCAATGTCCCAGTCCCTGGAGAGGTCTCACCTCTAACCGAGATGCACTCTGGGCCTATCAGGTGAGTCTCTTTTCACCAAAGCACTGTGCACCTTTCTTTCTGCTGATTTTCGGTTGCTTTCTGAAACAGGTGAGTTTGCGTGTGGGCCGTTCAAGAGCCAGTTTTAATGTCTTTGTGAACCAGCTTTTCTGGGGGTCTCCCCAATGTTTTAGTAGCAGGCAAAGTCAGATATTGTGTTACTCGCCTCGATTGTGCTAGGTCCACAAAGTGCTTACAGTGGGGGCGCTCCCCTCTCAGTGCCCCGTGCCTCCGGGGAGGCTGCGTGCCTGTGGGCTGCTGCTGGGCGGCCGTGACTCTGGCCGCTTGTGAAGGCAGCGTTTTTCCTTTCCAGAAGGGAGTTTCTGCCTCTTCCACCTGAATTAGGGTTGTCCTTTGTTGCAGGAGTTCCTCTTATCCAGCTTTCAGTTCTGTCTCAGGGTAATTTTTCCACGAGTAGTTGTAAATTGGCTGTGTGCGCGGGAGGAGGTGAGTTCAAAGTCTACCTACGCCGCCGTCTTGTACAGTCCAGTGGAAAGTTCTTTACTTTTAAGGGCTATCATGATTAGAGGGGGCCCAACTAGATAATCCAATATAATCTTTCTGTCTTCAGGGGCATAACTTTCATTATATCTGCGATCTTTTTCACCATTTAGCAGAACATGCGCACAGGCCCCAAGGATTAGGACGTGGCCATTTTTAGGGCAGCGTGCGGGCATTATTCTGCCTCACTCATGCAACGTGTATTAAATTAGCAACAAGGCAAGGTGGTTGCACAGGCAAGCAGAAGCCCCTGCACCCTGGGAGGTTCTCAGGATTCTTGAGAGAAAAAATTAGTTAGGTTCGCTCTCGCAGTAAGGAAAACTGAATTATACCAAATTCTTAACCTCATTTTTCCCTGAAAAAGCCATTTAATACAATATCATTAGTAGCTTATTTTGCAAATATTCACAAGGAAAAGAAGGCATATCTTCTTTTCTTTATAATGCAGGTTCTGTTATAGCCACTCTTTCTAGATGTGGATATTTTAGTGAGGTAACAGACACAGAAGTCACATTCACTCTTTTCAGAGTTTGTTTTCAGGTTTTGTAGAAACATTTCCAGAGCATTCGTTATGTTAAATTCTGGTTTTCTAATCCCTGAATACTGTGATAATAGAGCCACAGAAAAAGAATCATGTGAAAAAAGCGTAAAACGCATGTTTAAATCATTACGTCTGTTATTAGAAAATTTTAATGTTGACTAATAATAACTATAAATTTCCATGCTTCCCTTCTCTTGCTTCCTTGTTAATGTTTCCAAATCTTCCATATTACACTTCTCCAATCAGTAAGGATAAGCTTCCTTCAATGAATGTCACAACTAAAAGTATTAAAATCACAAATAATGTGTTTTTTCTACTGAGGGACAAAGGAAAATTGGTGCTATTTAAATATTGTTTTTTTTTCATGTTGTAGAAGCCTGTAACTTTAGTAAGCTAAGGTTACTGCAAATTTAGAGTAAAGATTACAGCCTCTTTCCCTAACGGTAGATAGAAAAGATTTTTATTGCGCACAAAAATATGGAAAATAATGTTAATCACCAAGTTTAACCTTTTACTGATGGTGTTGTATTATTGATGGATTGATTGATATTTTTATTGAGGTCACATTGATTTATGACATTTTATGAATTTCAGGTGTACATCATTATATTTTGATTTCTGTGAAGACTACATCGTGTTCACCACCCAAAGTCTAATTGCCTCCCGTCACCATCCACCCGGGTCCTTTTACCCCTAGAATATAATTCTTGAGTGAAAAAATTAGTTTGGTTTGCTCGCACAATAAGGAAAACTGAATCATACGAAAACCTTAACAGTAATAGGCCAAATTAGATAAACTGATGTAGATATTATTTTCATTTTATTGTCCCATCAGAAAGCTTCAGTTCATAGAAACCACTTGGATACCTGTTAGCACTTTTGATATTTCTATTAGTTACCTCTCAGTTGTCAGTAGACCACTATGATCTATTCATTACCTTGGAAAGATGTTTTTTAAATGATAAGTGAGTTTGTCTTCTCAGTCACTTTTGAAAAAAGTGCCATGGATGGTGCACAGAATTGGGGAATTAGATGAGGCTAGAAATAGGTTACTTGGACGAATGTTTATGTACACAAGGACTATTTACAAAGGTGTAGGTGTAGGAGAATGGCAATGCGTAGGGTGTGGTACGATGTGCACCTTCTAATCCCCAGAACCTGTGAGTATGTTACCTTATATAGAAAAAATGACTTTGCAGGTGTGATTAAGGTAAGGGTCTTGTGACATGGACATTTTCCTGAGATATCGATGTGGCCCCAATGGAATTACAAGGGACCTCGTAAGTGAAAGAGGGAGGTGGCAGGGACATGGAGGGAGATGTGGTGAAGGGAGCAGAGATCAGAGAGGCTAGAAGGTGCTGAGTGGCTGGATTCCAGTGGCTGGACTGGAAGAATCAGGAAGGGACCACAAGTAAAGGAATGGAGGTGGCATCCAGATGCCGGAAAGTCAAAAGGAGACTCACGTGAGTAGACGGAGTCCACCTAGATAATCTGGGGAAATCTCGTCAAGTTCATAACCTTCATTACATCTGCAGTCTCTTTTGGCATGTATTACCACATATACACAGGTCTCAGGGATTAGGACACGGCCATCTTGAGGGCAGCGTGGAGGGCATTATTCTGCCTCGCACAAGCAATCTGCATTAAATTAGCAACAAGGCATGTTGGTTGCATAGCCGAGCACAAGCCCCTATATCCTGGGAGGTTCTCAGTTGCCTGAAATATGATTCTTGAACGAAAAAAACAGGTTTGGTGTCTCAATAAGGAAAACTGAATTATACAAAAACCTTAACAGAGTTAGTCAAAAGTAGGTAAACTTTATATAGATGATGTCTTCATTTTATTGTCCTACCAGAAAGCTTTAGTTTGTAGAAATCACCAAGATACCCGTTTGTACTTTTTATATTTCCACAAGTTACCTCTAAGTCAGTAGACCACTATAATCTATTCGTCATCTTGGAAAGATGTTTTTGAAATGCGAAGTGAGTTTATCTTCTCAATCTAGTTTTGAAAACAGTGCTGTATATGGTGCACAGAGTCAGGGAAATAGATAATGCTGGAGATGAGTCACTTGGAGGAAAGTTTATACAAAGAAGACTATTTACAAAGGTGTGAGTGTAGGAGAATTGCAATGCATAAGGTGTGGTGTGGAAGACAGAATAATGGCCCTCAAAGATGTCCACCTTTTAAAAACCCAGAGCCTCTGAGTATGTTACTTTACGTGGACTTTGCAGGTGTGATTAAGGTGAGGCTCTTGGGATGTGGAGAGTTTCCTGGGGTATCCATGTGGCCCAAATGTAATGACAAGGGACCTCGTAAGTGAAAGAGGGAGGCAGCAGGGACATAGAGGGAGGTGTGGGGCAGGAAGCAGAGATCAGAGGGAGGGAAGGTGCTGGGTGGCTGGACTCGAAGATGCAGGAAGGGCCCACAAGTCAAGGAATGTACGTGGCGTCCAGATGCTGGAAAGTCCAAAGGAGACTCCAGAAGGAACCAGCCCTGCTGACACCGTGAATTTAGCCTAGTGAGTCTGATTTGGGACTTTCGTCCTCCAGAATTGTAAGATAGTAAAATGTGTGTTTTCAAGCCCCCAAGGCTGTGGAAGTTTCTTCGAGCAGCAATGAAAACCAATAGGCAATAATATGGGGTCATTACAGTCCGGTTGTCATCACCCACAGGCCTCAAGGAACCAGGAGAAGAGGTAAGGGAACCCCGAGGAAGAGAGCCACGCAGAGTCAGCCCTTAACAGGAGCTGGGCTCCAGCCGCAGACAGAGCCAGTGCAAGGCCACCTCGTCAGGAAGGAGCCAGGAGGGTCAGTGCTCACACTCCTCCCTCCCTCCAGCCTCCTCCTGGGCTTCCCCATTGGTGCCTCCAAAGGGAGCTGGAGGGACACGAATCTGTTTGTGGCCGACACCCTGCAGATCAGCAGCAGACAGCAGGTGGAGAAGGACAGAGAGGGGACATGAGACGACAGACTGATGACGTCTTAGACCAGGGGGTCATGAGCTGTGCGAAGTGAGGGACCCAAGTGCTGGGTCAGAGGAGGGCACAGGTGCTTTCAACACAGTCTGGAGTTGATGGTGCACAGCCGCGGTTCCCATCTCGGCTGTGCATCAGAATCATGAGAGGAATGTGGCAAAAATGCAGATGTCCAGGCCCCACCCCAGAGCACCTGAATCAGAGCCTGGCAGGGAGGGGCCCAGAAGGAAGAGTTTTCCACTGCCCTGTCTTCCTCCTTGTGTTGTCTTTCTAGGAGCCCTGCTCTGGGCGTAGCAACTTCATGTCTTTACATTATAGCTTGAGACTCAATGTCTTACTTCGCCACAAAATGTGCCTGTGTCAGAGTCAAACCTAGGAATCACCTGTCTATAATTCACAAGATGATTTCAGTCCCCGAAGTTTACATTAGTTGGACTCCTGTGAAAAGATTTCCAAGAACAGTCCCTTCTGGTTCCATGAGAAGTTGGAAAGGCCTTGACTTTAATCCGACATATTCAGTGTTGTGTGACCCCACATATCATTCAGTTCTTGTTGGGACCTTCTCAAAACAGAGATGGCTCATATTTGTCCTGCAAGAAGGGATGTGGAATCGTCTTAACCAAAAATGTCATGTCCCCACTCTGATTAAATTGGCAAAATAGCGGTGAAGAAACTTCAACTGTCCAAGGCTGCATTTAGATTTAGACGGAAATCACATTGTCTGTGTTTCTCATGAGCTTTTTCTCATGAGCTTATATGTTTGAGAAATGTTGCACTTCTATTTGGAAAGTTTGAATCCAAGCAAGTCATTAATTTTGTGACCATCTAATTTCTTGTCATGACTGGAGCCGTTTTATGAGTGCAAAGGGGAGCTATCCATAGTACGTCAGGCACAAACCAGGCAGCCCCTGAGCTGTCCAGGCTGCACTGGGGTGTGTGCTCACCCTCGCCGTCCGTGACCCAGAGCCAGGAGACAGGGGGCTGAGGGCCGGGGTCGGCTGGACCTTCATCACACACATGTCCAACCTGGCTTCGTTCTGGCCACGCCCAGGTCATGGGTTAAAGAGTCTGCTCTGGCTGCTGAGAGGAGGTCGATGGGAGGAAGCATGGTGACGTGGGTCCAGTAGGCAGGACGGTCACCAGAGTGACAGTCACCCAGGAGAGAGAGAGGGGAGGTTTGCCCTGGAGGGTGGAGGCAGAGATGGAGTGAAGAGAACAGTGGGAGTTTGAAGGAACAATCTCTAGAGCGCCTGATGCACTGGATGCAGAGGGTGAGGAACGAGGGCGGGTCAGGAGGGTCCCCAGGGGTCTGGGCTGAGCAAGCGAGGGGGCGTGGGGCCATCGACTGACTAGGGCATTCTGGAGCTAAAGTGGGTCCCCCACGGCCGGACTCCCCAAGAGCGACCCCAAGTCTGTGGTTCATCGTGCTCCTCTGAAACAGGACGCGTACTTGGGACGGGATCCAGCCATGGTAGACAGGAGCGTTCGAGAGGATAATTGGGAGCAGGTCGCCTGCACAAGTGACACATCAGCTCTGCCAGGCTGTCTGTACCTTCGTGTCTGTGCCTGGGTGGACCTTGGCCAGAAAGACCCCTGGCCCCTTTATCTTTCCCACGCTTTTGCCCGTAATCATCTCAAGACCCTTGCTATTCTCTGTCCAGTCCCAGCGTGGACGTCGCCTGGGAGCAGTGCGGGGATTCAGGCCCTCACCAGACGTGATGAATTAGAATCTGCTTTGTAACAAGATCTCCAAGTGATTCATATGCCCCTCAGAGTCTGTAAAGCACTGTAGATAACTCCTACTTACCCTTCAGTATACAGCTCAGGGGCCACCTCCTCCAGGGAGCCCCCCTTGACCACACCTCACCCCCCAGCCTCCTGCAGGGACAATTAGAGAGCTGGACACAGTGCCAGCAATGAGTGCATGCACCACCTTCATGAGCACTTCTGGTCGGTGAGTCTTTCTCTTCCACTGGCCGTGCACTCTGCTGGAGTCAACTTAGCATTCGTCTTGGTGTCTTCACAAGTGGCATCGTTATCGGCTCAACTCAGGGAGTGAAGGCATGACCCTGGGGAATCCTCCCGCTGCCCTGGAGCCCCTCCTGGACCTGCCCTTGGAGTCCCTGTGGTGGGAGCTCCTGAGAGGTCAGACCGTCTGATCCCCAGGGCCTTCGGGGATGGTAGGAGCCGCGTGGAAGTCCCAGTGGACACGCCTAGCCTACTCCACGCTCCACTCCTTAGAAAACCAGGCTTTTCGCTGGGCGGACTACACCTGCGCCCTGCTGACCCTTGTTCGGGTTCCCCTGCAGAGACTTTCCTAAGACTGACTGAATGTAGTGCAGACAGTACACGGGTTATCAGAGAAGTTCTGAGTCGTTCGTCATTCCTCTTTTCTGACCCCCCAACAGCCCAAACGCAGCCCCCATCTGTCCTCTTCCTCCATCTCCCTGACAGCCACCCCAGTGCTCCATGCAGATCCCTGTGAGACCCCTCATCAAAATCCTGCCTCCTACCCCCACCCCACATTCCACTCGCCACGTACGGAGATCGTGTAGACTACACACCACACCGTGTCCCCAGCCACCCACCCTCTCCCCTCCAGATCTACACCGTCCCCTGGTGTCACTACACTGCACTAGAGAGACCTCTGTGCAGTGGGCCCTGTTCACTGCCCCCCTCCCCCTCCCCGTCATCTTAGTCCCATTTCCCCTGCCCCAGAAGCCCACCTCTCAGGCCTCTCCACCTCCTGTTCTCTCTGCCTGGAACATTCTGCCCCTGACCTGCCAGGCTAACTCCTCTTACCTTTCATCTCAGCATGAATGTCACCTACTGGGTGTTACCCGTCATCCCGCCTTACCCCTCCCCCCATTGGAACTGTCTGTAGAGCACGTATATTTCCATCCTTGGTCTCCTTTTCTTTATGACCTGACCTCGCCCCTCACCAGGATGTAAGCTCTGGGGTCCACAGTCCTCATCGGGCTGTGTTGTCCATCGCGGCTTCCCAGACACCTGGCACAGTGCCGAAGACCTTGCAAAAGCTCCACATGTGCTATGTGAATGGATGTCGATGAAGGCAAAGAAACGCACACACTGTGGATCAGCATCAAGTGTGCTGGCCCTTCTCCAGATGCTTCTGGGCCCTTTCCCGGCCTGCTCTGTGCCCAGGGCTGACTCCCCTGCCTGCACTAGCCAGGCCTCTGGGGGGCTGCCTCATGGTCCAGCAGGGAATGGGAGGACAGGAGGACAGCGGGTGGGGGCAGTTTTCCCTGTTCCCATGACAGCCCCTCCTGGGCCCAGAGGACACCACCTCCCGCTCCTCCCTCCAGCCCAGGGCTGGGAACAGCTTCCCTCTTGCTGGCACCTGGGAGCCCCCCATCCTTGGTCCGTCCCTTCTCCCCGTCTCAGCTCCAGAAACTGCTGCACCTCCGTCTCTTCGTCTGCACCATTTGGGTGCAGTGTTTCTAGTTGGCATTTTGTCAGATACATCAGACGTCTCCTTTTCTGTGTACATGTTTAGGATTCTTTTGTGTACATACCGGTGGATTTGCATGATCTTTTTCTTTAATCTATTTAAAATAATTTTTCAAAATTGAATCTCTTAATTTTCCATTTTCCTTAAGTACTGAAATAACAAAGTGTTCTATATCTGCACTGTGCTTCGTGTGTGTGTGTGCATGTGGTTGCCACCAAGGGAAAACTTTTATCTTGACTGCATAAAATGGAGAAATCTTTCAACAACAAACACTATCTTAAACAATACAACATACGTTAACAAAAAGCTACAAAACAAAATCAACGACTGCAAATTATCCTCTAAATTAATCTATGAATTTAGGAGTAAATACAAATATCATGAAGTATGGGTGGTGGTGTGTTGAAGTTTTTTTTCTCTTTTTTGCCCCCACTGGTTTTTAATACCAATCTAATTTATCCAGGCAAATGTTAAGTTACTTGACAGATTTCTCGTAGCAGCTCAGAGCACACAGAAATGGTCTTGATTGTTTTCTACCTCTCTATGTGCAACTTCAGTGATAGCTTTAGTAATAGTGACCTGTCATTTTATCTGAATACAATCCTTATACTGTCTTATTCTAGAGGGTCCAAGGACATAGAAAGCAATTATTGATAAGAATTGCATTAAATGAAACTTTATCTGAAAAAATATCTTACAAATTCGAGTGGTTTATCTACTTGAATCAGAATAATCAATTAAGTCATAGTAGCTAAACTAAAAAGACAAAAATCAAAATTTCTTTGAAAAGAGCGCACAGGTGCAGAGGCTCTGCCGCGGGTGGGGCCTGAGGCCCAGCTGCTGTGGAGGCTGAGTCACACCTGCAGGGGAGCCCCGGTCCCCGCGGCCTCGGGGCAGGACCCTCCTCCTTCCTGGGGGGGCCAGCTGGCCCAGGGGATCCCCCACACTTCCGGGCCTCTGGGGGCTGCGGGGGGAGCAGCTGGAGCCACAGGGCCTCCCGGGAGAGGCCCTTTGAACCTGGCCTCGTACACGGCCAGCCTCTGCCGGTTGTGCTCATTTTCTCTTCTGAGCTCCTTGAGCTTTCTCTCAGCCAGCACGGCCGCCCCCCAGCTTTCTTCCGCTCTCTTCTTCTGGAAGAGCTTCTCCTTGTGATAGTAGGAAGTGCATCTCGCCACTTCGTTGGCCACGTCTTCAGCCATCTTCTTGTAGAGGTTGCGAAGCTGACACGTGGAGTTCAGGTCTCTACACACGCTGAGGAGTTCCTTGTCCAGCTCTGAGCAGAGCCTTTCCTCCGCGAACAGTTTTCTGTGAAGTTGCATGATGTGATCGTCCTGTAGATCAGGCAGAACTTGAAGTTTCTTCTTCAGCTGCTGCATCTCACTTTCAAGCTTTGCGTTTTCGTGCTGTAAAGAGGCTGCCTCAGTTTGGAGAGAGAGTATTTGTCCAAGAAGCTCTTCGTCCATTTGCTTGTCTTCCCACGATTGTCCGGCTCTTTCCGGATGTTCCTCTTCGGGACTTTGAAGGGGCACACCGAGGTCAGCATCATCGCTGACGCCCTTCCGATCAACCTCTGAGCCATGGACGGGGTGCTCGCCCTTTCCTGCTTCCCTCTTTGGCTGGACTTCACCATTCCTGTCATCCACTTGGTCGCCAAGGAGGTCAGGCGAAGGGATGGTCTGCAGCAGGTCTGCAACCACTGACAGGGTTTGGCTGACTTTATCTTTCAGGATCTGCTGCGTTCGTGTGTTCGACTGCTCCAGCCTTTCCTTCTCCTTCTCCTTTTCCTGTGCTCTCTCCTTCCATCTCGACACATCTTGGCAGAGCACGAGTGGACTTGCTGGAGAATGAGTGTTTCCGTTCAAATCATTCGTTGTGGTCTTCTGGAGTTGTTCTCCATCCTTCTCTGATGCTTTTAAGATGGGTTTTGCATCAGTTGCTTGGGAAATTTTAAGAGGCTGGCTCTTCCGTGCCTTTTCCAGAAAGTCAACAGTGTCCTGACGTGAGAACCTGCTCAGGTTTGTATTTATTGCTGACAAGCACAAGGTTTGTAACAGGAGAGGACTGGCCTCCCCCCCAGGCACCTCAAGGGCTTCAGCGTCTTGGCTCACGGGTCCAGTATTCTCACCACGTTTTCCACCGACTTCATCGTGGGCAGAACACCTTTCATCTAGTGCCGTCCCACTTCTTAAAGTCTGTCCTCTCTTTACTATCAAAACCACCAGCACCGCCACCACAGTACGTACCAGGATCTCCCAGGGAAATGCAGGGAGAGCTGGCACTTGTCTCAGGCTTTCAGAAATCACCAGCAGAGCACCCCACAGGTGCTCCAGGATCAGCTGGAAAGTGGATCCGACGGCAGGCAGCAGGCCCTCCATGGCTGGGGAGGGCTCTGCAGCTCTGCCTCCGAGTGCCAGTGTCCTGTGGGCCACAACTGACCGCTCAGAACCCTGAGGGTTGTCCTATCTCAAGAGTAAACAGGTGCCCGGCAACCAGGCTGATCAGTTGGTTGGGGGAGGGGAGGCCAGCCAGGTTCTAGGAAACAGACCCCTAACTGAACTCTGAAAGTAGGAAGTGATCTCGCTTCTCCAGGCACTGAGGGAGGTGGAAAGGGCTGATGGCAGCCTATTGCTCTAGGCCCACCTGGCCCTACAGCACGTCTAGGGGGTCAAGGCAGGGCCCGGCGATGTCCCTTTCCGTGCACGGGAGCAAGTCAGGGCAGAGTGGTGGGGGCCATCCCTGGGTGAGGCCCCTTCTCCTGTTTTAAAGTTTCCTTCTCTGCAGGGATGCCTGGGACTGCCCACAAGGCTCCCAGGAGCTTCCTCCTCTGAGGCTCCCTCTCTCCTTGTGTTTGGTCACTGGGGACAAGCAAGGGCCTAGGGCTGAAGGGTGTCCCTAAAGGTATTAAGTAAGAGACCGTGATTCCAATCCTAACAAGTCAAGAGTCATCAATAGGGACTGGCGTTCTTAACATGTCATGGATTTGGGTGGAGCCAGCATGTCCCTGTTCAATCCAGGTGTTCCTGTGTGGGAGTGACTCTCTTGGGGTGACACAGTGACCTGGGCTCCTTCCCTCGTGTGGCCCTGCCATCTTCAGCACAGGCCTCCCAAGGTGGCCGTGGGGAGGGTCCTTCCACCACGTCATCTCCAGAAGTGGGCCTGTGGGGAGGGCGCGGGTCCTCTTCAGGCTCTCTTGCCACCCTTTATTTCAAGAAACCACATTGCTGTCCTCGAGTCTCTGGCAGGCCCAGGCTCAGACCTTCTAGTCCATCCCTGGGATTCTGCGATGAGTGGCTGTTCCCTAGTCTCTTTAGCCAAAGGGAGATGAGAGAATAGTCATCTGAGTCGTATTTGCGGGTGTTGAAGGGTGCCAGGGCTCAAGAGCCCCATGGGACACAGAGTGGGCTTGAGGGTAGTGGCCCCTCCCAGAGGAAGTCAGACTCCTTTCAGTGCAGCAGGAGCCAACTCTGCTAATGCAAGTAGTTGGTCATCATAAAAGAATCAAATGGGGGTCCAAAAAATGACAGTATTTTCCCAGATACCAAGCCAGGTCTAAAGAGAGTGAAATGGGCTTACGACTATCCTCATAAAGAGGTCCAGGATGTGGTATTGAGTCCCACAGAAGGGTTCGACGCAAAGAGTGAACGCTAATGTAAACTAAGGACTTTAGGTAATAGTAATGAATGCATCAGTATTGGTTCATACATTGTAAGAAATGGACCACACCAATGCAAGATGGTAGTAATAGGGAGAAAGAGGTGGGGGGATATGGGAACTCTCTGTACTCTCTGCTCAGTTGTTTTGTAAACCTAATACCACCCTAAAAGTAAAGAGTCTATTACGAATACAGTTTTCTTTGACTAGCTGTTCAAGTGAAAGGAAAAAAAGATATGGCTCTGCCCGGGTTGTTGAAACCAGCTCATTGACGTGATCTCGTGACGATATTCTCATAACATCACCCTGTCACAAGTGCTCTTGTTGCATCCTCCGAAAGGTTTTGCGGAGAAGAATCTCCTCCTGTGTCGTCCGTTGGTATTGGGCTAGTGGTCAGTGGTGCCCCCGCTGGCTTTTGTGCAGGTTTCTCTTGTTCAGTTGCTCCAGGAGGTGCAGGTTCCGAAGACGCCGTCCTTGATGCTGGAGCGGTGGGCGCAGGTGCAGAAGGCGGAGCCAAAGCAGGGACAGAGGTGGGGCTTGAGCCACAGTTGCTGCTGTGGGGGAGCCAACTGTGGCAGTGGTGGCAGGATTTGATCTCTGGGCTGTAGCTGGGGCTGGTGTCATCACCGCTGTGGGACTTGTCCCTATAACTATTGCAAACTTTTTCTCTTCATAATTAAAATCTTTGAGGGCAGTATCATCCTTAAGGGCTTTGTCTGCAAAAATTAATTTTTGCCCCAATACCTAAAATGCATCATTCACCTTCAATGCTTTTACTACAGATCTGCAGCCAATGTCAAAATTTCTAGTAACTTGAGCTAAGCTGCGTTCTGACAGTGTGTTCGACCCACACAATGGAGTGTTATTTAGTGCTAAAAAGAAAGGAGCTACTAAATTCCGAAAAGACATGGAAGAACCAGATGAAAACTATGGACCATCTCTCCAGAAAGATGCCCTTGCACATTTGACACACCCACTGAAGTCCATCAACAGGCCTGAAGTTATGAATGCTGATCGACAGTTTAGAGCAGTGCTTCTCAACCCCTTTCCACCACATGGCGTCCGTAGAGTTGGTGATATTGTTACAGCACAGTGGGATAAGTTAAGGCGGGTTTGGGGGCAACTGTATAGGGCTTAGTGAAAACGTTTATTTTCTTTATATCATTGTCATAACATAAATAAAATAAATATATTAAAAATGATGTGACGTATTGATTTTTTATAAGCTTCCAAATAAGATCTTCTCAAAAGTTAAAAAAAGACATGGAGGAAATTTTAACTGCATATTCCTAAGTGAGACAAGCTAATCTGAAAAGACTACACATGTATGATTCCAACAATGGGACATTCCGGAAAAGACAAACTATAGAGACAGTTTCCTCGTGGCTGTCAGCTGGGGGCCGCCCTGAGCTTCTAGAGGCCTCTCTCTGGTCCTTGCGCTCACTGCCTGCATCTCAGAGACGGGAAAGTCAGGACGACTCCTTCTCGTTCTGGAATCTCCCTGACTGTCCATCTGCTGCATCTCTCCTCTGCTTCCAGCCTGGGAAAGTTCTCTACTTCTAAGGGCTCACGTGAGTAGATGGGGTCCACCTAGATAATCTGGGGAAATCTCGTCAAGTTCATAACCTTCATTACATCTGCAGTCTCTTTTGGCATGTATTACCACATATACACAGGTCTCGGGGATTAGGACACGGCCATCTTGAGGGCAGCGTGGAGGGCATTATTCTGCCTCGCACAAGCAATCTGCATTAGATTAGCAACAAGGCATGTTGGTTGCATAGCCGAGCACAAGCCCCTATATCCTGGGAGGTTCTCAGTTGCCTGAAATATGATTCTTGAACGAAAAAAACAGGTTTGGTGTCTCAATAAGGAAAACTGAATTATACAAAAACCTTAACAGAGTTAGTCAAAAGTAGGTAAACTTTATATAGATGATGTCTTCATTTTATTGTCCTACCAGAAAGCTTTAGTTTGTAGAAATCACCAAGATACCCGTTTGTACTTTTTATATTTCCACAAGTTACCTCTAAGTCAGTAGACCACTATAATCTATTCGTCATCTTGGAAAGATGTTTTTGAAATGCGAAGTGAGTTTATCTTCTCAATCTAGTTTTGAAAACAGTGCTGTATATGGTGCACAGAGTCAGGGAAATAGATAATGCTGGAGATGAGTCACTTGGAGGAAAGTTTATACAAAGAAGACTATTTACAAAGGTGTGAGTGTAGGAGAATTGCAATGCATAAGGTGTGGTGTGGAAGACAGAATAATGGCCCTCAAAGATGTCCACCTTTTAAAAACCCAGAGCCTCTGAGTATGTTACTTTACGTGGACTTTGCAGGTGTGATTAAGGTGAGGCTCTTGGGATGTGGAGAGTTTCCTGGGGTATCCATGTGGCCCAAATGTAATGACAAGGGACCTCGTAAGTGAAAGAGGGAGGCAGCAGGGACATAGAGGGAGGTGTGGGGCAGGAAGCAGAGATCAGAGAGGAGGGAAGGTGCTGGGTGGCTGGACTCGAAGATGCAGGAAGGGCCCACAAGTCAAGGAATGTACGTGGCGTCCAGATGCTGGAAAGTCCAAAGGAGACTCCAGAAGGAACCAGCCCTGCTGACACCGTGAATTTAGCCTAGTGAGTCTGATTTGGGACTTTCGTCCTCCAGAATTGTAAGATAGTAAAATGTGTGTTTTCAAGCCCCCAAGGCTGTGGAAGTTTCTTCGAGCAGCAATGAAAACCAATAGGCAATAATATGGGGTCATTACAGTCCGGTTGTCATCACCCACAGGCCTCAAGGAACCAGGAGAAGAGGTAAGGGAACCCCGAGGAAGAGAGCCACGCAGAGTCAGCCCTTAACAGGAGCTGGGCTCCAGCCGCAGACAGAGCCAGTGCAAGGCCACCTCGTCAGGAAGGAGCCAGGAGGGTCAGTGCTCACACTCCTCCCTCCCTCCAGTCTCCTCCTGGGCTTCCCCATTGGTGCCTCCAAAGGGAGCTGGAGGGACACGAATCTGTTTGTGGCCGACACCCTGCAGATCAGCAGCAGACAGCAGGTGGAGAAGGACAGAGAGGGGACATGAGACGACAGACTGATGACGTCTTAGACCAGGGGGTCATGAGCTGTGCGAAGTGAGGGACCCAAGTGCTGGGTCAGAGGAGGGCACAGGTGCTTTCAACACAGTCTGGAGTTGATGGTGCACAGCCGCGGTTCCCATCTCGGCTGTGCATCAGAATCATGAGAGGAATGTGGCAAAAATGCAGATGTCCAGGCCCCACCCCAGAGCACCTGAATCAGAGCCTGGCAGGGAGGGGCCCAGAAGGAAGAGTTTTCCACTGCCCTGTCTTCCTCCTTGTGTTGTCTTTCTAGGAGCCCTGCTCTGGGCGTAGCAACTTCATGTCTTTACATTATAGCTTGAGACTCAATGTCTTACTTCGCCACAAAATGTGCCTGTGTCAGAGTCAAACCTAGGAATCACCTGTCTATAATTCACAAGATGATTTCAGTCCCCGAAGTTTACATTAGTTGGACTCCTGTGAAAAGATTTCCAAGAACAGTCCCTTCTGGTTCCATGAGAAGTTGGAAAGGCCTTGACTTTAATCCGACATATTCAGTGTTGTGTGACCCCACATATCATTCAGTTCTTGTTGGGACCTTCTCAAAACAGAGATGGCTCATATTTGTCCTGCAAGAAGGGATGTGGAATCGTCTTAACCAAAAATGTCATGTCCCCACTCTGATTAAATTGGCAAAATAGCGGTGAAGAAACTTCAACTGTCCAAGGCTGCATTTAGATTTAGATGGAAATCACATTGTCTGTGTTTCTCATGAGCTTTTTCTCATGAGCTTATATGTTTGAGAAATGTTGCACTTCTATTTGGAAAGTTTGAATCCAAGCAAGTCATTAATTTTGTGACCATCTAATTTCTTGTCATGACTGGAGCCGTTTTATGAGTGCAAAGGGGAGCTATCCATAGTACGTCAGGCACAAACCAGGCAGCCCCTGAGCTGTCCAGGCTGCACTGGGGTGTGTGCTCACCCTCGCCGTCCGTGACCCAGAGCCAGGAGACAGGGGGCTGAGGGCCGGGGTCGGCTGGACCTTCATCACACACATGTCCAACCTGGCTTCGTTCTGGCCACGCCCAGGTCATGGGTTAAAGAGTCTGCTCTGGCTGCTGAGAGGAGGTCGATGGGAGGAAGCATGGTGACGTGGGTCCAGTAGGCAGGACGGTCACCAGAGTGACAGTCACCCAGGAGAGAGAGAGGGGAGGTTTGCCCTGGAGGGTGGAGGCAGAGATGGAGTGAAGAGAACAGTGAGAGTTTGAAGGAACAATCTCTAGAGCGCCTGATGCACTGGATGCAGAGGGTGAGGAACGAGGGCGGGTCAGGAGGGTCCCCAGGGGTCTGGGCTGAGCAAGCGAGGGGGCGTGGGGCCATCGACTGACTAGGGCATTCTGGAGCTAAAGTGGGTCCCCCACGGCCGGACTCCCCAAGAGCGACCCCAAGTCTGTGGTTCATCGTGCTCCTCTGAAACAGGACGCGTACTTGGGACGGGATCCAGCCATGGTAGACAGGAGCGTTCGAGAGGATAATTGGGAGCAGGTCGCCTGCACAAGTGACACATCAGCTCTGCCAGGCTGTCTGTACCTTCGTGTCTGTGCCTGGGTGGACCTTGGCCAGAAAGACCCCTGGCCCCTTTATCTTTCCCACGCTTTTGCCCGTAATCATCTCAAGACCCTTGCTATTCTCTGTCCAGTCCCAGCGTGGACGTCGCCTGGGAGCAGTGCGGGGATTCAGGCCCTCACCAGACGTGATGAATTAGAATCTGCTTTGTAACAAGATCTCCAAGTGATTCATATGCCCCTCAGAGTCTGTAAAGCACTGTAGATAACTCCTACTTACCCTTCAGTATACAGCTCAGGGGCCACCTCCTCCAGGGAGCCCCCCTTGACCACACCTCACCCCCCAGCCTCCTGCAGGGACAATTAGAGAGCTGGACACAGTGCCAGCAATGAGTGCATGCACCACCTTCATGAGCACTTCTGGTCGGTGAGTCTTTCTCTTCCACTGGCCGCGCACTCTGCTGGAGTCAACTTAGCATTCGTCTTGGTGTCTTCACAAGTGGCATCGTTATCTGCTCAACTCAGGGAGTGAAGGCATGACCCTGGGGAATCCTCCCGCTGCCCTGGAGCCCCTCCTGGACCTGCCCTTGGAGTCCCTGTGGTGGGAGCTCCTGAGAGGTCAGACCGTCTGATCCCCAGGGCCTTCGGGGATGGTAGGAGCCGCGTGGAAGTCCCAGTGGACACGCCTAGCCTACTCCACGCTCCACTCCTTAGAAAACCAGGCTTTTCGCTGGGCGGACTACACCTGCGCCCTGCTGACCCTTGTTCGGGTTCCCCTGCAGAGACTTTCCTAAGACTGACTTAATGTAGTGCAGACAGTACACGGGTTATCAGAGAAGTTCTGAGTCGTTCGTCATTCCTCTTTTCTGACCCCCCAACAGCCCAAACGCAGCCCCCATCTGTCCTCTTCCTCCATCTCCCTGACAGCCACCCCAGTGCTCCATGCAGATCCCTGTGAGACCCCTCATCAAAATCCTGCCTCCTACCCCCACCCCACATTCCACTCGCCACGTAGGGAGATCGTGTAGACTACACACCACACCGTGTCCCCAGCCACCCACCCTCTCCCCTCCAGATCTACACCGTCCCCTGGTGTCACTACACTGCACTAGAGAGACCTCTGTGCAGTGGGCCCTGTTCACTGCCCCCCTCCCCCTCCCCGTCATCTTAGTCCCATTTCCCCTGCCCCAGAAGCCCACCTCTCAGGCCTCTCCACCTCCTGTTCTCTCTGCCTGGAACATTCTGCCCCTGACCTGCCAGGCTAACTCCTCTTACCTTTCATCTCAGCATGAATGTCACCTACTGGGTGTTACCCGTCATCCCGCCTTACCCCTCCCCCCATTGGAACTGTCTGTAGAGCACGTATATTTCCATCCTTGGTCTCCTTTTCTTTATGACCTGACCTCGCCCCTCACCAGGATGTAAGCTCTGGGGTCCACAGTCCTCATCGGGCTGTGTTGTCCATCGCTGCTTCCCAGACACCTGGCACAGTGCCGAAGACCTTGCAAAAGCTCCACATGTGCTATGTGAATGGATGTCGATGAAGGCAAAGAAACCCACACACTGTGGATCAGCATCAAGTGTGCTGGCCCTTCTCCAGATGCTTCTGGGCCCTTTCCCGGCCTGCTCTGTGCCCAGGGCTGACTCCCCTGCCTGCACTAGCCAGGCCTCTGGGGGGCTGCCTCATGGTCCAGCAGGGAATGGGAGGACAGGAGGACAGCGGGTGGGGGCAGTTTTCCCTGTTCCCATGACAGCCCCTCCTGGGCCCAGAGGACACCACCTCCCGCTCCTCCCTCCAGCCCAGGGCTGGGAACAGCTTCCCTCTTGCTGGCACCTGGGAGCCCCCCATCCTTGGTCCGTCCCTTCTCCCCGTCTCAGCTCCAGAAACTGCTGCACCTCCGTCTCTTCGTCTGCACCATTTGGGTGCAGTGTTTCTAGTTGGCATTTTGTCAGATACATCAGACGTCTCCTTTTCTGTGTACATGTTTAGGATTCTTTTGTGTACATACCGGTGGATTTGCATGATCTTTTTCTTTAATCTATTTAAAATAATTTTTCAAAATTGAATCTCTTAATTTTCCATTTTCCTTAAGTACTGAAATAACAAAGTGTTCTATATCTGCACTGTGCTTCGTGTGTGTGTGTGCATGTGGTTGCCACCAAGGGAAAACTTTTATCTTGACTGCATAAAATGGAGAAATCTTTCAACAACAAACACTATCTTAAACAATACAACATACGTTAACAAAAAGCTACAAAACAAAATCAACGACTGCAAATTATCCTCTAAATTAATCTATGAATTTAGGAGTAAATACAAATATCATGAAGTATGGGTGGTGGTGTGTTGAAGTTTTTTTTCTCTTTTTTGCCCCCACTGGTTTTTAATACCAATCTAATTTATCCAGGCAAATGTTAAGTTACTTGACAGATTTCTCGTAGCAGCTCAGAGCACACAGAAATGGTCTTGATTGTTTTCTACCTCTCTATGTGCAACTTCAGTGATAGCTTTAGTAATAGTGACCTGTCATTTTATCTGAATACAATCCTTATACTGTCTTATTCTAGAGGGTCCAAGGACATAGAAAGCAATTATTGATAAGAATTGCATTAAATGAAACTTTATCTGAAAAAATATCTTACAAATTCGAGTGGTTTATCTACTTGAATCAGAATAATCAATTAAGTCATAGTAGCTAAACTAAAAAGACAAAAATCAAAATTTCTTTGAAAAGAGCACACAGGTGCAGAGGCTCTGCCGCGGGTGGGGCCTGAGGCCCAGCTGCTGTGGAGGCTGAGTCACACCTGCAGGGGAGCCCCGGTCCCCGCGGCCTCGGGGCAGGACCCTCCTCCTTCCTGGGGGGGCCAGCTGGCCCAGGGGATCCCCCACACTTCCGGGCCTCTGGGGGCTGCGGGGGGAGCAGCTGGAGCCACAGGGCCTCCCGGGAGAGGCCCTTTGAACCTGGCCTCGTACACGGCCAGCCTCTGCCGGTTGTGCTCATTTTCTCTTCTGAGCTCCTTGAGCTTTCTCTCAGCCAGCACGGCCGCCCCCCAGCTTTCTTCCGCTCTCTTCTTCTGGAAGAGCTTCTCCTTGTGATAGTAGGAAGTGCATCTCGCCACTTCGTTGGCCACGTCTTCAGCCATCTTCTTGTAGAGGTTGCGAAGCTGACACGTGGAGTTCAGGTCTCTACACACGCTGAGGAGTTCCTTGTCCAGCTCCGAGCAGAGCCTTTCCTCCGCGAACAGTTTTCTGTGAAGTTGCATGATGTGATCGTCCTGTAGATCAGGCAGAACTTGAAGTTTCTTCTTCAGCTGCTGCATCTCACTTTCAAGCTTTGCGTTTTCGTGCTGTAAAGAGGCTGCCTCAGTTTGGAGAGAGAGTATTTGTCCAAGAAGCTCTTCGTCCATTTGCTTGTCTTCCCACGATTGTCCGGCTCTTTCCGGATGTTCCTCTTCGGGACTTTGAAGGGGCACACCGAGGTCAGCATCATCGCTGACGCCCTTCCGATCAACCTCTGAGCCATGGACGGGGTGCTCGCCCTTTCCTGCTTCCCTCTTTGGCTGGACTTCACCATTCCTGTCATCCACTTGGTCGCCAAGGAGGTCAGGCGAAGGGATGGTCTGCAGCAGGTCTGCAACCACTGATAGGGTTTGGCTGACTTTATCTTTCAGGATCTGCTGCGTTCGTGTGTTCGACTGCTCCAGCCTTTCCTTCTCCTTCTCCTTTTCCTGTGCTCTCTCCTTCCATCTCGACACATCTTGGCAGAGGACGAGTGGACTTGCTGGAGAATGAGTGTTTCCGTTCAAATCATTCGTTGTGGTCTTCTGGAGTTGTTCTCCATCCTTCTCTGATGCTTTTAAGATGGGTTTTGCATCAGTTGCTTGGGAAATTTTAAGAGGCTGGCTCTTCCGTGCCTTTTCCAGAAAGTCAACAGTGTCCTGACGTGAGAACCTGCTCAGGTTTGTATTTATTGCTGACAAGCACAAGGTTTGTAACAGGAGAGGACTGGCCTCCCCCCCAGGCACCTCAAGGGCTTCAGCGTCTTGGCTCACGGGTCCAGTATTCTCACCACGTTTTCCACCGACTTCATCGTGGGCAGAACACCTTTCATCTAGTGCCGTCCCACTTCTTAAAGTCTGTCCTCTCTTTACTATCAAAACCACCAGCACCGCCACCACAGTACGTACCAGGATCTCCCAGGGAAATGCAGGGAGAGCTGGCACTTGTCTCAGGCTTTCAGAAATCACCAGCAGAGCACCCCACAGGTGCTCCAGGATCAGCTGGAAAGTGGATCCGACGGCAGGCAGCAGGCCCTCCATGGCTGGGGAGGGCTCTGCAGCTCTGCCTCCGAGTGCCAGTGTCCTGTGGGCCACAACTGACCGCTCAGAACCCTGAGGGTTGTCCTATCTCAAGAGTAAACAGGTGCCCGGCAACCAGGCTGATCAGTTGGTTGGGGGAGGGGAGGCCAGCCAGGTTCTAGGAAACAGACCCCTAACTGAACTCTGAAAGTAGGAAGTGATCTCGCTTCTCCAGGCACTGAGGGAGGTGGAAAGGGCTGATGGCAGCCTATTGCTCTAGGCCCACCTGGCCCTACAGCACGTCTAGGGGGTCAAGGCAGGGCCCGGCGATGTCCCTTTCCGTGCACGGGAGCAAGTCAGGGCAGAGTGGTGGGGGCCATCCCTGGGTGAGGCCCCTTCTCCTGTTTTAAAGTTTCCTTCTCTGCAGGGATGCCTGGGACTGCCCACAAGGCTCCCAGGAGCTTCCTCCTCTGAGGCTCCCTCTCTCCTTGTGTTTGGTCACTGGGGACAAGCAAGGGCCTAGGGCTGAAGGGTGTCCCTAAAGGTATTAAGTAAGAGACCGTGATTCCAATCCTAACAAGTCAAGAGTCATCAATAGGGACTGGCGTTCTTAACATGTCATGGATTTGGGTGGAGCCAGCATGTCCCTGTTCAATCCAGGTGTTCCTGTGTGGGAGTGACTCTCTTGGGGTGACACAGTGACCTGGGCTCCTTCCCTCGTGTGGCCCTGCCATCTTCAGCACAGGCCTCCCAAGGTGGCCGTGGGGAGGGTCCTTCCACCACGTCATCTCCAGAAGTGGGCCTGTGGGGAGGGCGCGGGTCCTCTTCAGGCTCTCTTGCCACCCTTTATTTCAAGAAACCACATTGCTGTCCTCGAGTCTCTGGCAGGCCCAGGCTCAGACCTTCTAGTCCATCCCTGGGATTCTGCGATGAGTGGCTGTTCCCTAGTCTCTTTAGCCAAAGGGAGATGAGAGAATAGTCATCTGAGTCGTATTTGCGGGTGTTGAAGGGTGCCAGGGCTCAAGAGCCCCATGGGACACAGAGTGGGCTTGAGGGTAGTGGCCCCTCCCAGAGGAAGTCAGACTCCTTTCAGTGCAGCAGGAGCCAACTCTGCTAATGCAAGTAGTTGGTCATCATAAAAGAATCAAATGGGGGTCCAAAAAATGACAGTATTTTCCCAGATACCAAGCCAGGTCTAAAGAGAGTGAAATGGGCTTACGACTATCCTCATAAAGAGGTCCAGGATGTGGTATTGAGTCCCACAGAAGGGTTCGACGCAAAGAGTGAACGCTAATGTAAACTAAGGACTTTAGGTAATAGTAATGAATGCATCAGTATTGGTTCATACATTGTAAGAAATGGACCACACCAATGCAAGATGGTAGTAATAGGGAGAAAGAGGTGGGGGGATATGGGAACTCTCTGTACTCTCTGCTCAGTTGTTTTGTAAACCTAATACCACCCTAAAAGTAAAGAGTCTATTACGAATACAGTTTTCTTTGACTAGCTGTTCAAGTGAAAGGAAAAAAAGATATGGCTCTGCCCGGGTTGTTGAAACCAGCTCATTGACGTGATCTCGTGACGATATTCTCATAACATCACCCTGTCACAAGTGCTCTTGTTGCATCCTCCGAAAGGTTTTGCGGAGAAGAATCTCCTCCTGTGTCGTCCGTTGGTATTGGGCTAGTGGTCAGTGGTGCCCCCGCTGGCTTTTGTGCAGGTTTCTCTTGTTCAGTTGCTCCAGGAGGTGCAGGTTCCGAAGACGCCGTCCTTGATGCTGGAGCGGTGGGCGCAGGTGCAGAAGGCGGAGCCAAAGCAGGGACAGAGGTGGGGCTTGAGCCACAGTTGCTGCTGTGGGGGAGCCAGCTGTGGCAGTGGTGGCAGGATTTGATCTCTGGGCTGTAGCTGGGGCTGGTGTCATCACCGCTGTGGGACTTGTCCCTATAACTATTGCAAACTTTTTCTCTTCATAATTAAAATCTTTGAGGGCAGTATCATCCTTAAGGGCTTTGTCTGCAAAAATTAATTTTTGCCCCAATACCTAAAATGCATCATTCACCTTCAATGCTTTTACTACAGATCTGCAGCCAATGTCAAAATTTCTAGTAACTTGAGCTAAGCTGCGTTCTGACAGTGTGTTCGACCCACACAATGGAGTGTTATTTAGTGCTAAAAAGAAAGGAGCTACTAAATTCCGAAAAGACATGGAAGAACCAGATGAAAACTATGGACCATCTCTCCAGAAAGATGCCCTTGCACATTTGACACACCCACTGAAGTCCATCAACAGGCCTGAAGTTATGAATGCTGATCGACAGTTTAGAGCAGTGCTTCTCAACCCCTTTCCACCACATGGCGTCCGTAGAGTTGGTGATATTGTTACAGCACAGTGGGATAAGTTAAGGCGGGTTTGGGGGCAACTGTATAGGGCTTAGTGAAAACGTTTATTTTCTTTATATCATTGTCATAACATAAATAAAATAAATATATTAAAAATGATGTGACGTATTGATTTTTTATAAGCTTCCAAATAAGATCTTCTCAAAAGTTAAAAAAAGACATGGAGGAAATTTTAACTGCATATTCCTAAGTGAGACAAGCTAATCTGAAAAGACTACACATGTATGATTCCAACAATGGGACATTCCGGAAAAGACAAACTATAGAGACAGTTTCCTCGTGGCTGTCAGCTGGGGGCCGCCCTGAGCTTCTAGAGGCCTCTCTCTGGTCCTTGCGCTCACTGCCTGCATCTCAGAGACGGGAAAGTCAGGACGACTCCTTCTCGTTCTGGAATCTCCCTGACTGTCCATCTGCTGCATCTCTCCTCTGCTTCCAGCCTGGGAAAGTTCTCTACTTCTAAGGGCTCACGTGAGTAGATGGGGTCCACCTAGATAATCTGGGGAAATCTCGTCAAGTTCATAACCTTCATTACATCTGCAGTCTCTTTTGGCATGTATTACCACATATACACAGGTCTCGGGGATTAGGACACGGCCATCTTGAGGGCAGTGTGGAGGGCATTATTCTGCCTCGCACAAGCAATCTGCATTAGATTAGCAACAAGGCATGTTGGTTGCATAGCCGAGCACAAGCCCCTATATCCTGGGAGGTTCTCAGTTGCCTGAAATATGATTCTTGAACGAAAAAAACAGGTTTGGTGTCTCAATAAGGAAAACTGAATTATACAAAAACCTTAACAGAGTTAGTCAAAAGTAGGTAAACTTTATATAGATGATGTCTTCATTTTATTGTCCTACCAGAAAGCTTTAGTTTGTAGAAATCACCAAGATACCCGTTTGTACTTTTTATATTTCCACAAGTTACCTCTAAGTCAGTAGACCACTATAATCTATTCGTCATCTTGGAAAGATGTTTTTGAAATGCGAAGTGAGTTTATCTTCTCAATCTAGTTTTGAAAACAGTGCTGTATATGGTGCACAGAGTCAGGGAAATAGATAATGCTGGAGATGAGTCACTTGGAGGAAAGTTTATACAAAGAAGACTATTTACAAAGGTGTGAGTGTAGGAGAATTGCAATGCATAAGGTGTGGTGTGGAAGACAGAATAATGGCCCTCAAAGATGTCCACCTTTTAAAAACCCAGAGCCTCTGAGTATGTTACTTTACGTGGACTTTGCAGGTGTGATTAAGGTGAGGCTCTTGGGATGTGGAGAGTTTCCTGGGGTATCCATGTGGCCCAAATGTAATGACAAGGGACCTCGTAAGTGAAAGAGGGAGGCAGCAGGGACATAGAGGGAGGTGTGGGGCAGGAAGCAGAGATCAGAGAGGAGGGAAGGTGCTGGGTGGCTGGACTCGAAGATGCAGGAAGGGCCCACAAGTCAAGGAATGTACGTGGCGTCCAGATGCTGGAAAGTCCAAAGGAGACTCCAGAAGGAACCAGCCCTGCTGACACCGTGAATTTAGCCTAGTGAGTCTGATTTGGGACTTTTGTCCTCCAGAATTGTAAGATAGTAAAATGTGTGTTTTCAAGCCCCCAAGGCTGTGGAAGTTTCTTCGAGCAGCAATGAAAACCAATAGGCAATAATATGGGGTCATTACAGTCCGGTTGTCATCACCCACAGGCCTCAAGGAACCAGGAGAAGAGGTAAGGGAACCCCGAGGAAGAGAGCCACGCAGAGTCAGCCCTTAACAGGAGCTGGGCTCCAGCCGCAGACAGAGCCAGTGCAAGGCCACCTCGTCAGGAAGGAGCCAGGAGGGTCAGTGCTCACACTCCTCCCTCCCTCCAGCCTCCTCCTGGGCTTCCCCATTGGTGCCTCCAAAGGGAGCTGGAGGGACACGAATCTGTTTGTGGCCGACACCCTGCAGGTCAGCAGCAGACAGCAGGTGGAGAAGGACAGAGAGGGGACATGAGACGACAGACTGATGACGTCTTAGACCAGGGGGTCATGAGCTGTGCGAAGTGAGGGACCCAAGTGCTGGGTCAGAGGAGGGCACAGGTGCTTTCAACACAGTCTGGAGTTGATGGTGCACAGCCGCGGTTCCCATCTCGGCTGTGCACCAGAATCATGAGAGGAATGTGGCAAAAATGCAGATGTCCAGGCCCCACCCCAGAGCACCTGAATCAGAGCCTGGCAGGGAGGGGCCCAGAAGGAAGAGTTTTCCACTGCCCTGTCTTCCTCCTTGTGTTGTCTTTCTAGGAGCCCTGCTCTGGGCGTAGCAACTTCATGTCTTTACATTATAGCTTGAGACTCAATGTCTTACTTCGCCACAAAATGTGCCTGTGTCAGAGTCAAACCTAGGAATCACCTGTCTATAATTCACAAGATGATTTCAGTCCCCGAAGTTTACATTAGTTGGACTCCTGTGAAAAGATTTCCAAGAACAGTCCCTTCTGGTTCCATGAGAAGTTGGAAAGGCCTTGACTTTAATCCGACATATTCAGTGTTGTGTGACCCCACATATCATTCAGTTCTTGTTGGGACCTTCTCAAAACAGAGATGGCTCATATTTGTCCTGCAAGAAGGGATGTGGAATCGTCTTAACCAAAAATGTCATGTCCCCACTCTGATTAAATTGGCAAAATAGCGGTGAAGAAACTTCAACTGTCCAAGGCTGCATTTAGATTTAGACGGAAATCACATTGTCTGTGTTTCTCATGAGCTTTTTCTCATGAGCTTATATGTTTGAGAAATGTTGCACTTCTATTTGGAAAGTTTGAATCCAAGCAAGTCATTAATTTTGTGACCATCTAATTTCTTGTCATGACTGGAGCCGTTTTATGAGTGCAAAGGGGAGCTATCCATAGTACGTCAGGCACAAACCAGGCAGCCCCTGAGCTGTCCAGGCTGCACTGGGGTGTGTGCTCACCCTCGCCGTCCGTGACCCAGAGCCAGGAGACAGGGGGCTGAGGGCCGGGGTCGGCTGGACCTTCATCACACACATGTCCAACCTGGCTTCGTTCTGGCCACGCCCAGGTCATGGGTTAAAGAGTCTGCTCTGGCTGCTGAGAGGAGGTCGATGGGAGGAAGCATGGTGACGTGGGTCCAGTAGGCAGGACGGTCACCAGAGTGACAGTCACCCAGGAGAGAGAGAGGGGAGGTTTGCCCTGGAGGGTGGAGGCAGAGATGGAGTGAAGAGAACAGTGGGAGTTTGAAGGAACAATCTCTAGAGCGCCTGATGCACTGGATGCAGAGGGTGAGGAACGAGGGCGGGTCAGGAGGGTCCCCAGGGGTCTGGGCTGAGCAAGCGAGGGGGCGTGGGGCCATCGACTGACTAGGGCATTCTGGAGCTAAAGTGGGTCCCCCACGGCCGGACTCCCCAAGAGCGACCCCAAGTCTGTGGTTCATCGTGCTCCTCTGAAACAGGACGCGTACTTGGGACGGGATCCAGCCATGGTAGACAGGAGCGTTCGAGAGGATAATTGGGAGCAGGTCGCCTGCACAAGTGACACATCAGCTCTGCCAGGCTGTCTGTACCTTCGTGTCTGTGCCTGGGTGGACCTTGGCCAGAAAGACCCCTGGCCCCTTTATCTTTCCCACGCTTTTGCCCGTAATCATCTCAAGACCCTTGCTATTCTCTGTCCAGTCCCAGCGTGGACGTCGCCTGGGAGCAGTGCGGGGATTCAGGCCCTCACCAGACGTGATGAATTAGAATCTGCTTTGTAACAAGATCTCCAAGTGATTCATATGCCCCTCAGAGTCTGTAAAGCACTGTAGATAACTCCTACTTACCCTTCAGTATACAGCTCAGGGGCCACCTCCTCCAGGGAGCCCCCCTTGACCACACCTCACCCCCCAGCCTCCTGCAGGGACAATTAGAGAGCTGGACACAGTGCCAGCAATGAGTGCATGCACCACCTTCATGAGCACTTCTAGTCGGTGAGTCTTTCTCTTCCACTGGCCGCGCACTCTGCTGGAGTCAACTTAGCATTCGTCTTGGTGTCTTCACAAGTGGCATCGTTATCGGCTCAACTCAGGGAGTGAAGGCATGACCCTGGGGAATCCTCCCGCTGCCCTGGAGCCCCTCCTGGACCTGCCCTTGGAGTCCCTGTGGTGGGAGCTCCTGAGAGGTCAGACCGTCTGATCCCCAGGGCCTTCGGGGATGGTAGGAGCCGCGTGGAAGTCCCAGTGGACACGCCTAGCCTACTCCACGCTCCACTCCTTAGAAAACCAGGCTTTTCGCTGGGCGGACTACACCTGCGCCCTGCTGACCCTTGTTCGGGTTCCCCTGCAGAGACTTTCCTAAGACTGACTTAATGTAGTGCAGACAGTACACGGGTTATCAGAGAAGTTCTGAGTCGTTCGTCATTCCTCTTTTCTGACCCCCCAACAGCCCAAACGCAGCCCCCATCTGTCCTCTTCCTCCATCTCCCTGACAGCCACCCCAGTGCTCCATGCAGATCCCTGTGAGACCCCTCATCAAAATCCTGCCTCCTACCCCCACCCCACATTCCACTCGCCACGTAGGGAGATCGTGTAGACTACACACCACACCGTGTCCCCAGCCACCCACCCTCTCCCCTCCAGATCTACACCGTCCCCTGGTGTCACTACACTGCACTAGAGAGACCTCTGTGCAGTGGGCCCTGTTCACTGCCCCCCTCCCCCTCCCCGTCATCTTAGTCCCATTTCCCCTGCCCCAGAAGCCCACCTCTCAGGCCTCTCCACCTCCTGTTCTCTCTGCCTGGAACATTCTGCCCCTGACCTGCCAGGCTAACTCCTCTTACCTTTCATCTCAGCATGAATGTCACCTACTGGGTGTTACCCGTCATCCCGCCTTACCCCTCCCCCCATTGGAACTGTCTGTAGAGCACGTATATTTCCATCCTTGGTCTCCTTTTCTTTATGACCTGACCTCGCCCCTCACCAGGATGTAAGCTCTGGGGTCCACAGTCCTCATCGGGCTGTGTTGTCCATCGCGGCTTCCCAGACACCTGGCACAGTGCCGAAGACCTTGCAAAAGCTCCACATGTGCTATGTGAATGGATGTCGATGAAGGCAAAGAAACGCACACACTGTGGATCAGCATCAAGTGTGCTGGCCCTTCTCCAGATGCTTCTGGGCCCTTTCCCGGCCTGCTCTGTGCCCAGGGCTGACTCCCCTGCCTGCACTAGCCAGGCCTCTGGGGGGCTGCCTCATGGTCCAGCAGGGAATGGGAGGACAGGAGGACAGCGGGTGGGGGCAGTTTTCCCTGTTCCCATGACAGCCCCTCCTGGGCCCAGAGGACACCACCTCCCGCTCCTCCCTCCAGCCCAGGGCTGGGAACAGCTTCCCTCTTGCTGGCACCTGGGAGCCCCCCATCCTTGGTCCGTCCCTTCTCCCCGTCTCAGCTCCAGAAACTGCTGCACCTCCGTCTCTTCGTCTGCACCATTTGGGTGCAGTGTTTCTAGTTGGCATTTTGTCAGATACATCAGACGTCTCCTTTTCTGTGTACATATTTAGGATTCTTTTGTGTACATACCGGTGGATTTGCATGATCTTTTTCTTTAATCTATTTAAAATAATTTTTCAAAATTGAATCTCTTAATTTTCCATTTTCCTTAAGTACTGAAATAACAAAGTGTTCTATATCTGCACTGTGCTTCGTGTGTGTGTGTGCATGTGGTTGCCACCAAGGGAAAACTTTTATCTTGACTGCATAAAATGGAGAAATCTTTCAACAACAAACACTATCTTAAACAATACAACATACGTTAACAAAAAGCTACAAAACAAAATCAACGACTGCAAATTATCCTCTAAATTAATCTATGAATTTAGGAGTAAATACAAATATCATGAAGTATGGGTGGTGGTGTGTTGAAGTTTTTTTTCTCTTTTTTGCCCCCACTGGTTTTTAATACCAGTCTAATTTATCCAGGCAAATGTTAAGTTACTTGACAGATTTCTCGTAGCAGCTCAGAGCACACAGAAATGGTCTTGATTGTTTTCTACCTCTCTATGTGCAACTTCAGTGATAGCTTTAGTAATAGTGACCTGTCATTTTATCTGAATACAATCCTTATACTGTCTTATTCTAGAGGGTCCAAGGACATAGAAAGCAATTATTGATAAGAATTGCATTAAATGAAACTTTATCTGAAAAAATATCTTACAAATTCGAGTGGTTTATCTACTTGAATCAGAATAATCAATTAAGTCATAGTAGCTAAACTAAAAAGACAAAAATCAAAATTTCTTTGAAAAGAGCGCACAGGTGCAGAGGCTCTGCCGCGGGTGGGGCCTGAGGCCCAGCTGCTGTGGAGGCTGAGTCACACCTGCAGGGGAGCCCCGGTCCCCGCGGCCTCGGGGCAGGACCCTCCTCCTTCCTGGGGGGGCCAGCTGGCCCAGGGGATCCCCCACACTTCCGGGCCTCTGGGGGCTGCGGGGGGAGCAGCTGGAGCCACAGGGCCTCCCGGGAGAGGCCCTTTGAACCTGGCCTCGTACACGGCCAGCCTCTGCCGGTTGTGCTCATTTTCTCTTCTGAGCTCCTTGAGCTTTCTCTCAGCCAGCACGGCCGCCCCCCAGCTTTCTTCCGCTCTCTTCTTCTGGAAGAGCTTCTCCTTGTGATAGTAGGAAGTGCATCTCGCCACTTCGTTGGCCACGTCTTCAGCCATCTTCTTGTAGAGGTTGCGAAGCTGACACGTGGAGTTCAGGTCTCTACACACGCTGAGGAGTTCCTTGTCCAGCTCTGAGCAGAGCCTTTCCTCCGCGAACAGTTTTCTGTGAAGTTGCATGATGTGATCGTCCTGTAGATCAGGCAGAACTTGAAGTTTCTTCTTCAGCTGCTGCATCTCACTTTCAAGCTTTGCGTTTTCGTGCTGTAAAGAGGCTGCCTCAGTTTGGAGAGAGAGTATTTGTCCAAGAAGCTCTTCGTCCATTTGCTTGTCTTCCCACGATTGTCCGGCTCTTTCCGGATGTTCCTCTTCGGGACTTTGAAGGGGCACACCGAGGTCAGCATCATCGCTGACGCCCTTCCGATCAACCTCTGAGCCATGGACGGGGTGCTCGCCCTTTCCTGCTTCCCTCTTTGGCTGGACTTCACCATTCCTGTCATCCACTTGGTCGCCAAGGAGGTCAGGCGAAGGGATGGTCTGCAGCAGGTCTGCAACCACTGATAGGGTTTGGCTGACTTTATCTTTCAGGATCTGCTGCGTTCGTGTGTTCGACTGCTCCAGCCTTTCCTTCTCCTTCTCCTTTTCCTGTGCTCTCTCCTTCCATCTCGACACATCTTGGCAGAGCACGAGAGGACTTGCTGGAGAATGAGTGTTTCTGTTCAAATCATTCGTTGTGGTCTTCTGGAGTTGTTCTCCATCCTTCTCTGATGCTTTTAAGATGGGTTTTGCATCAGTTGCTTGGGAAATTTTAAGAGGCTGGCTCTTCCGTGCCTTTTCCAGAAAGTCAACAGTGTCCTGACGTGAGAACCTGCTCAGGTTTGTATTTATTGCTGACAAGCACAAGGTTTGTAACAGGAGAGGACTGGCCTCCCCCCCAGGCACCTCAAGGGCTTCAGCGTCTTGGCTCACGGGTCCAGTATTCTCACCACGTTTTCCACCGACTTCATCGTGGGCAGAACACCTTTCATCTAGTGCCGTCCCACTTCTTAAAGTCTGTCCTCTCTTTACTATCAAAACCACCAGCACCGCCACCACAGTACGTACCAGGATCTCCCAGGGAAATGCAGGGAGAGCTGGCACTTGTCTCAGGCTTTCAGAAATCACCAGCAGAGCACCCCACAGGTGCTCCAGGATCAGCTGGAAAGTGGATCCGACGGCAGGCAGCAGGCCCTCCATGGCTGGGGAGGGCTCTGCAGCTCTGCCTCCGAGTGCCAGTGTCCTGTGGGCCACAACTGACCGCTCAGAACCCTGAGGGTTGTCCTATCTCAAGAGTAAACAGGTGCCCGGCAACCAGGCTGATCAGTTGGTTGGGGGAGGGGAGGCCAGCCAGGTTCTAGGAAACAGACCCCTAACTGAACTCTGAAAGTAGGAAGTGATCTCGCTTCTCCAGGCACTGAGGGAGGTGGAAAGGGCTGATGGCAGCCTATTGCTCTAGGCCCACCTGGCCCTACAGCACGTCTAGGGGGTCAAGGCAGGGCCCGGCGATGTCCCTTTCCGTGCACGGGAGCAAGTCAGGGCAGAGTGGTGGGGGCCATCCCTGGGTGAGGCCCCTTCTCCTGTTTTAAAGTTTCCTTCTCTGCAGGGATGCCTGGGACTGCCCACAAGGCTCCCAGGAGCTTCCTCCTCTGAGGCTCCCTCTCTCCTTGTGTTTGGTCACTGGGGACAAGCAAGGGCCTAGGGCTGAAGGGTGTCCCTAAAGGTATTAAGTAAGAGACCGTGATTCCAATCCTAACAAGTCAAGAGTCATCAATAGGGACTGGCGTTCTTAACATGTCATGGATTTGGGTGGAGCCAGCATGTCCCTGTTCAATCCAGGTGTTCCTGTGTGGGAGTGACTCTCTTGGGGTGACACAGTGACCTGGGCTCCTTCCCTCGTGTGGCCCTGCCATCTTCAGCACAGGCCTCCCAAGGTGGCCGTGGGGAGGGTCCTTCCACCACGTCATCTCCAGAAGTGGGCCTGTGGGGAGGGCGCGGGTCCTCTTCAGGCTCTCTTGCCACCCTTTATTTCAAGAAACCACATTGCTGTCCTCGAGTCTCTGGCAGGCCCAGGCTCAGACCTTCTAGTCCATCCCTGGGATTCTGCGATGAGTGGCTGTTCCCTAGTCTCTTTAGCCAAAGGGAGATGAGAGAATAGTCATCTGAGTCGTATTTGCGGGTGTTGAAGGGTGCCAGGGCTCAAGAGCCCCATGGGACACAGAGTGGGCTTGAGGGTAGTGGCCCCTCCCAGAGGAAGTCAGACTCCTTTCAGTGCAGCAGGAGCCAACTCTGCTAATGCAAGTAGTTGGTCATCATAAAAGAATCAAATGGGGGTCCAAAAAATGACAGTATTTTCCCAGATACCAAGCCAGGTCTAAAGAGAGTGAAATGGGCTTACGACTATCCTCATAAAGAGGTCCAGGATGTGGTATTGAGTCCCACAGAAGGGTTCGACGCAAAGAGTGAACGCTAATGTAAACTAAGGACTTTAGGTAATAGTAATGAATGCATCAGTATTGGTTCATACATTGTAAGAAATGGACCACACCAATGCAAGATGGTAGTAATAGGGAGAAAGAGGTGGGGGGATATGGGAACTCTCTGTACTCTCTGCTCAGTTGTTTTGTAAACCTAATACCACCCTAAAAGTAAAGAGTCTATTACGAATACAGTTTTCTTTGACTAGCTGTTCAAGTGAAAGGAAAAAAAGATATGGCTCTGCCCGGGTTGTTGAAACCAGCTCATTGACGTGATCTCGTGACGATATTCTCATAACATCACCCTGTCACAAGTGCTCTTGTTGCATCCTCCGAAAGGTTTTGCGGAGAAGAATCTCCTCCTGTGTCGTCCGTTGGTATTGGGCTAGTGGTCAGTGGTGCCCCCGCTGGCTTTTGTGCAGGTTTCTCTTGTTCAGTTGCTCCAGGAGGTGCAGGTTCCGAAGACGCCGTCCTTGATGCTGGAGCGGTGGGCGCAGGTGCAGAAGGCGGAGCCAAAGCAGGGACAGAGGTGGGGCTTGAGCCACAGTTGCTGCTGTGGGGGAGCCAACTGTGGCAGTGGTGGCAGGATTTGATCTCTGGGCTGTAGCTGGGGCTGGTGTCATCACCGCTGTGGGACTTGTCCCTATAACTATTGCAAACTTTTTCTCTTCATAATTAAAATCTTTGAGGGCAGTATCATCCTTAAGGGCTTTGTCTGCAAAAATTAATTTTTGCCCCAATACCTAAAATGCATCATTCACCTTCAATGCTTTTACTACAGATCTGCAGCCAATGTCAAAATTTCTAGTAACTTGAGCTAAGCTGCGTTCTGACAGTGTGTTCGACCCACACAATGGAGTGTTATTTAGTGCTAAAAAGAAAGGAGCTACTAAATTCCGAAAAGACATGGAAGAACCAGATGAAAACTATGGACCATCTCTCCAGAAAGATGCCCTTGCACATTTGACACACCCACTGAAGTCCATCAACAGGCCTGAAGTTATGAATGCTGATCGACAGTTTAGAGCAGTGCTTCTCAACCCCTTTCCACCACATGGCGTCCGTAGAGTTGGTGATATTGTTACAGCACAGTGGGATAAGTTAAGGCGGGTTTGGGGGCAACTGTATAGGGCTTAGTGAAAACGTTTATTTTCTTTATATCATTGTCATAACATAAATAAAATAAATATATTAAAAATGATGTGACGTATTGATTTTTTATAAGCTTCCAAATAAGATCTTCTCAAAAGTTAAAAAAAGACATGGAGGAAATTTTAACTGCATATTCCTAAGTGAGACAAGCTAATCTGAAAAGACTACACATGTATGATTCCAACAATGGGACATTCCGGAAAAGACAAACTATAGAGACAGTTTCCTCGTGGCTGTCAGCTGGGGGCCGCCCTGAGCTTCTAGAGGCCTCTCTCTGGTCCTTGCGCTCACTGCCTGCATCTCAGAGACGGGAAAGTCAGGACGACTCCTTCTCGTTCTGGAATCTCCCTGACTGTCCATCTGCTGCATCTCTCCTCTGCTTCCAGCCTGGGAAAGTTCTCTACTTCTAAGGGCTCACGTGAGTAGATGGGGTCCACCTAGATAATCTGGGGAAATCTCGTCAAGTTCATAACCTTCATTACATCTGCAGTCTCTTTTGGCATGTATTACCACATATACACAGGTCTCGGGGATTAGGACACGGCCATCTTGAGGGCAGCGTGGAGGGCATTATTCTGCCTCGCACAAGCAATCTGCATTAGATTAGCAACAAGGCATGTTGGTTGCATAGCCGAGCACAAGCCCCTATATCCTGGGAGGTTCTCAGTTGCCTGAAATATGATTCTTGAACGAAAAAAACAGGTTTGGTGTCTCAATAAGGAAAACTGAATTATACAAAAACCTTAACAGAGTTAGTCAAAAGTAGGTAAACTTTATATAGATGATGTCTTCATTTTATTGTCCTACCAGAAAGCTTTAGTTTGTAGAAATCACCAAGATACCCGTTTGTACTTTTTATATTTCCACAAGTTACCTCTAAGTCAGTAGACCACTATAATCTATTCGTCATCTTGGAAAGATGTTTTTGAAATGCGAAGTGAGTTTATCTTCTCAATCTAGTTTTGAAAACAGTGCTGTATATGGTGCACAGAGTCAGGGAAATAGATAATGCTGGAGATGAGTCACTTGGAGGAAAGTTTATACAAAGAAGACTATTTGCAAAGGTGTGAGTGTAGGAGAATTGCAATGCATAAGGTGTGGTGTGGAAGACAGAATAATGGCCCTCAAAGATGTCCACCTTTTAAAAACCCAGAGCCTCTGAGTATGTTACTTTACGTGGACTTTGCAGGTGTGATTAAGGTGAGGCTCTTGGGATGTGGAGAGTTTCCTGGGGTATCCATGTGGCCCAAATGTAATGACAAGGGACCTTGTAAGTGAAAGAGGGAGGCAGCAGGGACATAGAGGGAGGTGTGGGGCAGGAAGCAGAGATCAGAGAGGAGGGAAGGTGCTGGGTGGCTGGACTCGAAGATGCAGGAAGGGCCCACAAGTCAAGGAATGTACGTGGCGTCCAGATGCTGGAAAGTCCAAAGGAGACTCCAGAAGGAACCAGCCCTGCTGACACCGTGAATTTAGCCTAGTGAGTCTGATTTGGGACTTTTGTCCTCCAGAATTGTAAGATAGTAAAATGTGTGTTTTCAAGCCCCCAAGGCTGTGGAAGTTTCTTCGAGCAGCAATGAAAACCAATAGGCAATAATATGGGGTCATTACAGTCCGGTTGTCATCACCCACAGGCCTCAAGGAACCAGGAGAAGAGGTAAGGGAACCCCGAGGAAGAGAGCCACGCAGAGTCAGCCCTTAACAGGAGCTGGGCTCCAGCCGCAGACAGAGCCAGTGCAAGGCCACCTCGTCAGGAAGGAGCCAGGAGGGTCAGTGCTCACACTCCTCCCTCCCTCCAGCCTCCTCCTGGGCTTCCCCATTGGTGCCTCCAAAGGGAGCTGGAGGGACACGAATCTGTTTGTGGCCGACACCCTGCAGATCAGCAGCAGACAGCAGGTGGAGAAGGACAGAGAGGGGACATGAGACGACAGACTGATGACGTCTTAGACCAGGGGGTCATGAGCTGTGCGAAGTGAGGGACCCAAGTGCTGGGTCAGAGGAGGGCACAGGTGCTTTCAACACAGTCTGGAGTTGATGGTGCACAGCCGCGGTTCCCATCTCGGCTGTGCATCAGAATCATGAGAGGAATGTGGCAAAAATGCAGATGTCCAGGCCCCACCCCAGAGCACCTGAATCAGAGCCTGGCAGGGAGGGGCCCAGAAGGAAGAGTTTTCCACTGCCCTGTCTTCCTCCTTGTGTTGTCTTTCTAGGAGCCCTGCTCTGGGCGTAGCAACTTCATGTCTTTACATTATAGCTTGAGACTCAATGTCTTACTTCGCCACAAAATGTGCCTGTGTCAGAGTCAAACCTAGGAATCACCTGTCTATAATTCACAAGATGATTTCAGTCCCCGAAGTTTACATTAGTTGGACTCCTGTGAAAAGATTTCCAAGAACAGTCCCTTCTGGTTCCATGAGAAGTTGGAAAGGCCTTGACTTTAATCCGACATATTCAGTGTTGTGTGACCCCACATATCATTCAGTTCTTGTTGGGACCTTCTCAAAACAGAGATGGCTCATATTTGTCCTGCAAGAAGGGATGTGGAATCGTCTTAACCAAAAATGTCATGTCCCCACTCTGATTAAATTGGCAAAATAGCGGTGAAGAAACTTCAACTGTCCAAGGCTGCATTTAGATTTAGACGGAAATCACATTGTCTGTGTTTCTCATGAGCTTTTTCTCATGAGCTTATATGTTTGAGAAATGTTGCACTTCTATTTGGAAAGTTTGAATCCAAGCAAGTCATTAATTTTGTGACCATCTAATTTCTTGTCATGACTGGAGCCGTTTTATGAGTGCAAAGGGGAGCTATCCATAGTACGTCAGGCACAAACCAGGCAGCCCCTGAGCTGTCCAGGCTGCACTGGGGTGTGTGCTCACCCTCGCCGTCCGTGACCCAGAGCCAGGAGACAGGGGGCTGAGGGCCGGGGTCGGCTGGACCTTCATCACACACATGTCCAACCTGGCTTCGTTCTGGCCACGCCCAGGTCATGGGTTAAAGAGTCTGCTCTGGCTGCTGAGAGGAGGTCGATGGGAGGAAGCATGGTGACGTGGGTCCAGTAGGCAGGACGGTCACCAGAGTGACAGTCACCCAGGAGAGAGAGAGGGGAGGTTTGCCCTGGAGGGTGGAGGCAGAGATGGAGTGAAGAGAACAGTGGGAGTTTGAAGGAACAATCTCTAGAGCGCCTGATGCACTGGATGCAGAGGGTGAGGAACGAGGGCGGGTCAGGAGGGTCCCCAGGGGTCTGGGCTGAGCAAGCGAGGGGGCGTGGGGCCATCGACTGACTAGGGCATTCTGGAGCTAAAGTGGGTCCCCCACGGCCGGACTCCCCAAGAGCGACCCCAAGTCTGTGGTTCATCGTGCTCCTCTGAAACAGGACGCGTACTTGGGACGGGATCCAGCCATGGTAGACAGGAGCGTTCGAGAGGATAATTGGGAGCAGGTCGCCTGCACAAGTGACACATCAGCTCTGCCAGGCTGTCTGTACCTTCGTGTCTGTGCCTGGGTGGACCTTGGCCAGAAAGACCCCTGGCCCCTTTATCTTTCCCACGCTTTTGCCCGTAATCATCTCAAGACCCTTGCTATTCTCTGTCCAGTCCCAGCGTGGACGTCGCCTGGGAGCAGTGCGGGGATTCAGGCCCTCACCAGACGTGATGAATTAGAATCTGCTTTGTAACAAGATCTCCAAGTGATTCATATGCCCCTCAGAGTCTGTAAAGCACTGTAGATAACTCCTACTTACCCTTCAGTATACAGCTCAGGGGCCACCTCCTCCAGGGAGCCCCCCTTGACCACACCTCACCCCCCAGCCTCCTGCAGGGACAATTAGAGAGCTGGACACAGTGCCAGCAATGAGTGCATGCACCACCTTCATGAGCACTTCTAGTCGGTGAGTCTTTCTCTTCCACTGGCCGCGCACTCTGCTGGAGTCAACTTAGCATTCGTCTTGGTGTCTTCACAAGTGGCATCGTTATCGGCTCAACTCAGGGAGTGAAGGCATGACCCTGGGGAATCCTCCCGCTGCCCTGGAGCCCCTCCTGGACCTGCCCTTGGAGTCCCTGTGGTGGGAGCTCCTGAGAGGTCAGACCGTCTGATCCCCAGGGCCTTCGGGGATGGTAGGAGCCGCGTGGAAGTCCCAGTGGACACGCCTAGCCTACTCCACGCTCCACTCCTTAGAAAACCAGGCTTTTCGCTGGGCGGACTACACCTGCGCCCTGCTGACCCTTGTTCGGGTTCCCCTGCAGAGACTTTCCTAAGACTGACTTAATGTAGTGCAGACAGTACACGGGTTATCAGAGAAGTTCTGAGTCGTTCGTCATTCCTCTTTTCTGACCCCCCAACAGCCCAAACGCAGCCCCCATCTGTCCTCTTCCTCCATCTCCCTGACAGCCACCCCAGTGCTCCATGCAGATCCCTGTGAGACCCCTCATCAAAATCCTGCCTCCTACCCCCACCCCACATTCCACTCGCCACGTAGGGAGATCGTGTAGACTACACACCACACCGTGTCCCCAGCCACCCACCCTCTCCCCTCCAGATCTACACCGTCCCCTGGTGTCACTACACTGCACTAGAGAGACCTCTGTGCAGTGGGCCCTGTTCACTGCCCCCCTCCCCCTCCCCGTCATCTTAGTCCCATTTCCCCTGCCCCAGAAGCCCACCTCTCAGGCCTCTCCACCTCCTGTTCTCTCTGCCTGGAACATTCTGCCCCTGACCTGCCAGGCTAACTCCTCTTACCTTTCATCTCAGCATGAATGTCACCTACTGGGTGTTACCCGTCATCCCGCCTTACCCCTCCCCCCATTGGAACTGTCTGTAGAGCACGTATATTTCCATCCTTGGTCTCCTTTTCTTTATGACCTGACCTCGCCCCTCACCAGGATGTAAGCTCTGGGGTCCACAGTCCTCATCGGGCTGTGTTGTCCATCGCGGCTTCCCAGACACCTGGCACAGTGCCGAAGACCTTGCAAAAGCTCCACATGTGCTATGTGAATGGATGTCGATGAAGGCAAAGAAACGCACACACTGTGGATCAGCATCAAGTGTGCTGGCCCTTCTCCAGATGCTTCTGGGCCCTTTCCCGGCCTGCTCTGTGCCCAGGGCTGACTCCCCTGCCTGCACTAGCCAGGCCTCTGGGGGGCTGCCTCATGGTCCAGCAGGGAATGGGAGGACAGGAGGACAGCGGGTGGGGGCAGTTTTCCCTGTTCCCATGACAGCCCCTCCTGGGCCCAGAGGACACCACCTCCCGCTCCTCCCTCCAGCCCAGGGCTGGGAACAGCTTCCCTCTTGCTGGCACCTGGGAGCCCCCCATCCTTGGTCCGTCCCTTCTCCCCGTCTCAGCTCCAGAAACTGCTGCACCTCCGTCTCTTCGTCTGCACCATTTGGGTGCAGTGTTTCTAGTTGGCATTTTGTCAGATACATCAGACGTCTCCTTTTCTGTGTACATATTTAGGATTCTTTTGTGTACATACCGGTGGATTTGCATGATCTTTTTCTTTAATCTATTTAAAATAATTTTTCAAAATTGAATCTCTTAATTTTCCATTTTCCTTAAGTACTGAAATAACAAAGTGTTCTATATCTGCACTGTGCTTCGTGTGTGTGTGTGCATGTGGTTGCCACCAAGGGAAAACTTTTATCTTGACTGCATAAAATGGAGAAATCTTTCAACAACAAACACTATCTTAAACAATACAACATACGTTAACAAAAAGCTACAAAACAAAATCAACGACTGCAAATTATCCTCTAAATTAATCTATGAATTTAGGAGTAAATACAAATATCATGAAGTATGGGTGGTGGTGTGTTGAAGTTTTTTTTCTCTTTTTTGCCCCCACTGGTTTTTAATACCAGTCTAATTTATCCAGGCAAATGTTAAGTTACTTGACAGATTTCTCGTAGCAGCTCAGAGCACACAGAAATGGTCTTGATTGTTTTCTACCTCTCTATGTGCAACTTCAGTGATAGCTTTAGTAATAGTGACCTGTCATTTTATCTGAATACAATCCTTATACTGTCTTATTCTAGAGGGTCCAAGGACATAGAAAGCAATTATTGATAAGAATTGCATTAAATGAAACTTTATCTGAAAAAATATCTTACAAATTCGAGTGGTTTATCTACTTGAATCAGAATAATCAATTAAGTCATAGTAGCTAAACTAAAAAGACAAAAATCAAAATTTCTTTGAAAAGAGCGCACAGGTGCAGAGGCTCTGCCGCGGGTGGGGCCTGAGGCCCAGCTGCTGTGGAGGCTGAGTCACACCTGCAGGGGAGCCCCGGTCCCCGCGGCCTCGGGGCAGGACCCTCCTCCTTCCTGGGGGGGCCAGCTGGCCCAGGGGATCCCCCACACTTCCGGGCCTCTGGGGGCTGCGGGGGGAGCAGCTGGAGCCACAGGGCCTCCCGGGAGAGGCCCTTTGAACCTGGCCTCGTACACGGCCAGCCTCTGCCGGTTGTGCTCATTTTCTCTTCTGAGCTCCTTGAGCTTTCTCTCAGCCAGCACGGCCGCCCCCCAGCTTTCTTCCGCTCTCTTCTTCTGGAAGAGCTTCTCCTTGTGATAGTAGGAAGTGCATCTCGCCACTTCGTTGGCCACGTCTTCAGCCATCTTCTTGTAGAGGTTGCGAAGCTGACACGTGGAGTTCAGGTCTCTACACACGCTGAGGAGTTCCTTGTCCAGCTCTGAGCAGAGCCTTTCCTCCGCGAACAGTTTTCTGTGAAGTTGCATGATGTGATCGTCCTGTAGATCAGGCAGAACTTGAAGTTTCTTCTTCAGCTGCTGCATCTCACTTTCAAGCTTTGCGTTTTCGTGCTGTAAAGAGGCTGCCTCAGTTTGGAGAGAGAGTATTTGTCCAAGAAGCTCTTCGTCCATTTGCTTGTCTTCCCACGATTGTCCGGCTCTTTCCGGATGTTCCTCTTCGGGACTTTGAAGGGGCACACCGAGGTCAGCATCATCGCTGACGCCCTTCCGATCAACCTCTGAGCCATGGACGGGGTGCTCGCCCTTTCCTGCTTCCCTCTTTGGCTGGACTTCACCATTCCTGTCATCCACTTGGTCGCCAAGGAGGTCAGGCGAAGGGATGGTCTGCAGCAGGTCTGCAACCACTGATAGGGTTTGGCTGACTTTATCTTTCAGGATCTGCTGCGTTCGTGTGTTCGACTGCTCCAGCCTTTCCTTCTCCTTCTCCTTTTCCTGTGCTCTCTCCTTCCATCTCGACACATCTTGGCAGAGCACGAGAGGACTTGCTGGAGAATGAGTGTTTCCGTTCAAATCATTCGTTGTGGTCTTCTGGAGTTGTTCTCCATCCTTCTCTGATGCTTTTAAGATGGGTTTTGCATCAGTTGCTTGGGAAATTTTAAGAGGCTGGCTCTTCCGTGCCTTTTCCAGAAAGTCAACAGTGTCCTGACGTGAGAACCTGCTCAGGTTTGTATTTATTGCTGACAAGCACAAGGTTTGTAACAGGAGAGGACTGGCCTCCCCCCCAGGCACCTCAAGGGCTTCAGCGTCTTGGCTCACGGGTCCAGTATTCTCACCACGTTTTCCACCGACTTCATCGTGGGCAGAACACCTTTCATCTAGTGCCGTCCCACTTCTTAAAGTCTGTCCTCTCTTTACTATCAAAACCACCAGCACCGCCACCACAGTACGTACCAGGATCTCCCAGGGAAATGCAGGGAGAGCTGGCACTTGTCTCAGGCTTTCAGAAATCACCAGCAGAGCACCCCACAGGTGCTCCAGGATCAGCTGGAAAGTGGATCCGACGGCAGGCAGCAGGCCCTCCATGGCTGGGGAGGGCTCTGCAGCTCTGCCTCCGAGTGCCAGTGTCCTGTGGGCCACAACTGACCGCTCAGAACCCTGAGGGTTGTCCTATCTCAAGAGTAAACAGGTGCCCGGCAACCAGGCTGATCAGTTGGTTGGGGGAGGGGAGGCCAGCCAGGTTCTAGGAAACAGACCCCTAACTGAACTCTGAAAGTAGGAAGTGATCTCGCTTCTCCAGGCACTGAGGGAGGTGGAAAGGGCTGATGGCAGCCTATTGCTCTAGGCCCACCTGGCCCTACAGCACGTCTAGGGGGTCAAGGCAGGGCCCGGCGATGTCCCTTTCCGTGCACGGGAGCAAGTCAGGGCAGAGTGGTGGGGGCCATCCCTGGGTGAGGCCCCTTCTCCTGTTTTAAAGTTTCCTTCTCTGCAGGGATGCCTGGGACTGCCCACAAGGCTCCCAGGAGCTTCCTCCTCTGAGGCTCCCTCTCTCCTTGTGTTTGGTCACTGGGGACAAGCAAGGGCCTAGGGCTGAAGGGTGTCCCTAAAGGTATTAAGTAAGAGACCGTGATTCCAATCCTAACAAGTCAAGAGTCATCAATAGGGACTGGCGTTCTTAACATGTCATGGATTTGGGTGGAGCCAGCATGTCCCTGTTCAATCCAGGTGTTCCTGTGTGGGAGTGACTCTCTTGGGGTGACACAGTGACCTGGGCTCCTTCCCTCGTGTGGCCCTGCCATCTTCAGCACAGGCCTCCCAAGGTGGCCGTGGGGAGGGTCCTTCCACCACGTCATCTCCAGAAGTGGGCCTGTGGGGAGGGCGCGGGTCCTCTTCAGGCTCTCTTGCCACCCTTTATTTCAAGAAACCACATTGCTGTCCTCGAGTCTCTGGCAGGCCCAGGCTCAGACCTTCTAGTCCATCCCTGGGATTCTGCGATGAGTGGCTGTTCCCTAGTCTCTTTAGCCAAAGGGAGATGAGAGAATAGTCATCTGAGTCGTATTTGCGGGTGTTGAAGGGTGCCAGGGCTCAAGAGCCCCATGGGACACAGAGTGGGCTTGAGGGTAGTGGCCCCTCCCAGAGGAAGTCAGACTCCTTTCAGTGCAGCAGGAGCCAACTCTGCTAATGCAAGTAGTTGGTCATCATAAAAGAATCAAATGGGGGTCCAAAAAATGACAGTATTTTCCCAGATACCAAGCCAGGTCTAAAGAGAGTGAAATGGGCTTACGACTATCCTCATAAAGAGGTCCAGGATGTGGTATTGAGTCCCACAGAAGGGTTCGACGCAAAGAGTGAACGCTAATGTAAACTAAGGACTTTAGGTAATAGTAATGAATGCATCAGTATTGGTTCATACATTGTAAGAAATGGACCACACCAATGCAAGATGGTAGTAATAGGGAGAAAGAGGTGGGGGGATATGGGAACTCTCTGTACTCTCTGCTCAGTTGTTTTGTAAACCTAATACCACCCTAAAAGTAAAGAGTCTATTACGAATACAGTTTTCTTTGACTAGCTGTTCAAGTGAAAGGAAAAAAAGATATGGCTCTGCCCGGGTTGTTGAAACCAGCTCATTGACGTGATCTCGTGACGATATTCTCATAACATCACCCTGTCACAAGTGCTCTTGTTGCATCCTCCGAAAGGTTTTGCGGAGAAGAATCTCCTCCTGTGTCGTCCGTTGGTATTGGGCTAGTGGTCAGTGGTGCCCCCGCTGGCTTTTGTGCAGGTTTCTCTTGTTCAGTTGCTCCAGGAGGTGCAGGTTCCGAAGACGCCGTCCTTGATGCTGGAGCGGTGGGCGCAGGTGCAGAAGGCGGAGCCAAAGCAGGGACAGAGGTGGGGCTTGAGCCACAGTTGCTGCTGTGGGGGAGCCAACTGTGGCAGTGGTGGCAGGATTTGATCTCTGGGCTGTAGCTGGGGCTGGTGTCATCACCGCTGTGGGACTTGTCCCTATAACTATTGCAAACTTTTTCTCTTCATAATTAAAATCTTTGAGGGCAGTATCATCCTTAAGGGCTTTGTCTGCAAAAATTAATTTTTGCCCCAATACCTAAAATGCATCATTCACCTTCAATGCTTTTACTACAGATCTGCAGCCAATGTCAAAATTTCTAGTAACTTGAGCTAAGCTGCGTTCTGACAGTGTGTTCGACCCACACAATGGAGTGTTATTTAGTGCTAAAAAGAAAGGAGCTACTAAATTCCGAAAAGACATGGAAGAACCAGATGAAAACTATGGACCATCTCTCCAGAAAGATGCCCTTGCACATTTGACACACCCACTGAAGTCCATCAACAGGCCTGAAGTTATGAATGCTGATCGACAGTTTAGAGCAGTGCTTCTCAACCCCTTTCCACCACATGGCGTCCGTAGAGTTGGTGATATTGTTACAGCACAGTGGGATAAGTTAAGGCGGGTTTGGGGGCAACTGTATAGGGCTTAGTGAAAACGTTTATTTTCTTTATATCATTGTCATAACATAAATAAAATAAATATATTAAAAATGATGTGACGTATTGATTTTTTATAAGCTTCCAAATAAGATCTTCTCAAAAGTTAAAAAAAGACATGGAGGAAATTTTAACTGCATATTCCTAAGTGAGACAAGCTAATCTGAAAAGACTACACATGTATGATTCCAACAATGGGACATTCCGGAAAAGACAAACTATAGAGACAGTTTCCTCGTGGCTGTCAGCTGGGGGCCGCCCTGAGCTTCTAGAGGCCTCTCTCTGGTCCTTGCGCTCACTGCCTGCATCTCAGAGACGGGAAAGTCAGGACGACTCCTTCTCGTTCTGGAATCTCCCTGACTGTCCATCTGCTGCATCTCTCCTCTGCTTCCAGCCTGGGAAAGTTCTCTACTTCTAAGGGCTCACGTGAGTAGATGGGGTCCACCTAGATAATCTGGGGAAATCTCGTCAAGTTCATAACCTTCATTACATCTGCAGTCTCTTTTGGCATGTATTACCACATATACACAGGTCTCGGGGATTAGGACACGGCCATCTTGAGGGCAGTGTGGAGGGCATTATTCTGCCTCGCACAAGCAATCTGCATTAGATTAGCAACAAGGCATGTTGGTTGCATAGCCGAGCACAAGCCCCTATATCCTGGGAGGTTCTCAGTTGCCTGAAATATGATTCTTGAACGAAAAAAACAGGTTTGGTGTCTCAATAAGGAAAACTGAATTATACAAAAACCTTAACAGAGTTAGTCAAAAGTAGGTAAACTTTATATAGATGATGTCTTCATTTTATTGTCCTACCAGAAAGCTTTAGTTTGTAGAAATCACCAAGATACCCGTTTGTACTTTTTATATTTCCACAAGTTACCTCTAAGTCAGTAGACCACTATAATCTATTCGTCATCTTGGAAAGATGTTTTTGAAATGCGAAGTGAGTTTATCTTCTCAATCTAGTTTTGAAAACAGTGCTGTATATGGTGCACAGAGTCAGGGAAATAGATAATGCTGGAGATGAGTCACTTGGAGGAAAGTTTATACAAAGAAGACTATTTGCAAAGGTGTGAGTGTAGGAGAATTGCAATGCATAAGGTGTGGTGTGGAAGACAGAATAATGGCCCTCAAAGATGTCCACCTTTTAAAAACCCAGAGCCTCTGAGTATGTTACTTTACGTGGACTTTGCAGGTGTGATTAAGGTGAGGCTCTTGGGATGTGGAGAGTTTCCTGGGGTATCCATGTGGCCCAAATGTAATGACAAGGGACCTTGTAAGTGAAAGAGGGAGGCAGCAGGGACATAGAGGGAGGTGTGGGGCAGGAAGCAGAGATCAGAGAGGAGGGAAGGTGCTGGGTGGCTGGACTCGAAGATGCAGGAAGGGCCCACAAGTCAAGGAATGTACGTGGCGTCCAGATGCTGGAAAGTCCAAAGGAGACTCCAGAAGGAACCAGCCCTGCTGACACCGTGAATTTAGCCTAGTGAGTCTGATTTGGGACTTTTGTCCTCCAGAATTGTAAGATAGTAAAATGTGTGTTTTCAAGCCCCCAAGGCTGTGGAAGTTTCTTCGAGCAGCAATGAAAACCAATAGGCAATAATATGGGGTCATTACAGTCCGGTTGTCATCACCCACAGGCCTCAAGGAACCAGGAGAAGAGGTAAGGGAACCCCGAGGAAGAGAGCCACGCAGAGTCAGCCCTTAACAGGAGCTGGGCTCCAGCCGCAGACAGAGCCAGTGCAAGGCCACCTCGTCAGGAAGGAGCCAGGAGGGTCAGTGCTCACACTCCTCCCTCCCTCCAGCCTCCTCCTGGGCTTCCCCATTGGTGCCTCCAAAGGGAGCTGGAGGGACACGAATCTGTTTGTGGCCGACACCCTGCAGATCAGCAGCAGACAGCAGGTGGAGAAGGACAGAGAGGGGACATGAGACGACAGACTGATGACGTCTTAGACCAGGGGGTCATGAGCTGTGCGAAGTGAGGGACCCAAGTGCTGGGTCAGAGGAGGGCACAGGTGCTTTCAACACAGTCTGGAGTTGATGGTGCACAGCCGCGGTTCCCATCTCGGCTGTGCATCAGAATCATGAGAGGAATGTGGCAAAAATGCAGATGTCCAGGCCCCACCCCAGAGCACCTGAATCAGAGCCTGGCAGGGAGGGGCCCAGAAGGAAGAGTTTTCCACTGCCCTGTCTTCCTCCTTGTGTTGTCTTTCTAGGAGCCCTGCTCTGGGCGTAGCAACTTCATGTCTTTACATTATAGCTTGAGACTCAATGTCTTACTTCGCCACAAAATGTGCCTGTGTCAGAGTCAAACCTAGGAATCACCTGTCTATAATTCACAAGATGATTTCAGTCCCCGAAGTTTACATTAGTTGGACTCCTGTGAAAAGATTTCCAAGAACAGTCCCTTCTGGTTCCATGAGAAGTTGGAAAGGCCTTGACTTTAATCCGACATATTCAGTGTTGTGTGACCCCACATATCATTCAGTTCTTGTTGGGACCTTCTCAAAACAGAGATGGCTCATATTTGTCCTGCAAGAAGGGATGTGGAATCGTCTTAACCAAAAATGTCATGTCCCCACTCTGATTAAATTGGCAAAATAGCGGTGAAGAAACTTCAACTGTCCAAGGCTGCATTTAGATTTAGACGGAAATCACATTGTCTGTGTTTCTCATGAGCTTTTTCTCATGAGCTTATATGTTTGAGAAATGTTGCACTTCTATTTGGAAAGTTTGAATCCAAGCAAGTCATTAATTTTGTGACCATCTAATTTCTTGTCATGACTGGAGCCGTTTTATGAGTGCAAAGGGGAGCTATCCATAGTACGTCAGGCACAAACCAGGCAGCCCCTGAGCTGTCCAGGCTGCACTGGGGTGTGTGCTCACCCTCGCCGTCCGTGACCCAGAGCCAGGAGACAGGGGGCTGAGGGCCGGGGTCGGCTGGACCTTCATCACACACATGTCCAACCTGGCTTCGTTCTGGCCACGCCCAGGTCATGGGTTAAAGAGTCTGCTCTGGCTGCTGAGAGGAGGTCGATGGGAGGAAGCATGGTGACGTGGGTCCAGTAGGCAGGACGGTCACCAGAGTGACAGTCACCCAGGAGAGAGAGAGGGGAGGTTTGCCCTGGAGGGTGGAGGCAGAGATGGAGTGAAGAGAACAGTGGGAGTTTGAAGGAACAATCTCTAGAGCGCCTGATGCACTGGATGCAGAGGGTGAGGAACGAGGGCGGGTCAGGAGGGTCCCCAGGGGTCTGGGCTGAGCAAGCGAGGGGGCGTGGGGCCATCGACTGACTAGGGCATTCTGGAGCTAAAGTGGGTCCCCCACGGCCGGACTCCCCAAGAGCGACCCCAAGTCTGTGGTTCATCGTGCTCCTCTGAAACAGGACGCGTACTTGGGACGGGATCCAGCCATGGTAGACAGGAGCGTTCGAGAGGATAATTGGGAGCAGGTCGCCTGCACAAGTGACACATCAGCTCTGCCAGGCTGTCTGTACCTTCGTGTCTGTGCCTGGGTGGACCTTGGCCAGAAAGACCCCTGGCCCCTTTATCTTTCCCACGCTTTTGCCCGTAATCATCTCAAGACCCTTGCTATTCTCTGTCCAGTCCCAGCGTGGACGTCGCCTGGGAGCAGTGCGGGGATTCAGGCCCTCACCAGACGTGATGAATTAGAATCTGCTTTGTAACAAGATCTCCAAGTGATTCATATGCCCCTCAGAGTCTGTAAAGCACTGTAGATAACTCCTACTTACCCTTCAGTATACAGCTCAGGGGCCACCTCCTCCAGGGAGCCCCCCTTGACCACACCTCACCCCCCAGCCTCCTGCAGGGACAATTAGAGAGCTGGACACAGTGCCAGCAATGAGTGCATGCACCACCTTCATGAGCACTTCTAGTCGGTGAGTCTTTCTCTTCCACTGGCCGCGCACTCTGCTGGAGTCAACTTAGCATTCGTCTTGGTGTCTTCACAAGTGGCATCGTTATCTGCTCAACTCAGGGAGTGAAGGCATGACCCTGGGGAATCCTCCCGCTGCCCTGGAGCCCCTCCTGGACCTGCCCTTGGAGTCCCTGTGGTGGGAGCTCCTGAGAGGTCAGACCGTCTGATCCCCAGGGCCTTCGGGGATGGTAGGAGCCGCGTGGAAGTCCCAGTGGACACGCCTAGCCTACTCCACGCTCCACTCCTTAGAAAACCAGGCTTTTCGCTGGGCGGACTACACCTGCGCCCTGCTGACCCTTGTTCGGGTTCCCCTGCAGAGACTTTCCTAAGACTGACTTAATGTAGTGCAGACAGTACACGGGTTATCAGAGAAGTTCTGAGTCGTTCGTCATTCCTCTTTTCTGACCCCCCAACAGCCCAAACGCAGCCCCCATCTGTCCTCTTCCTCCATCTCCCTGACAGCCACCCCAGTGCTCCATGCAGATCCCTGTGAGACCCCTCATCAAAATCCTGCCTCCTACCCCCACCCCACATTCCACTCGCCACGTAGGGAGATCGTGTAGACTACACACCACACCGTGTCCCCAGCCACCCACCCTCTCCCCTCCAGATCTACACCGTCCCCTGGTGTCACTACACTGCACTAGAGAGACCTCTGTGCAGTGGGCCCTGTTCACTGCCCCCCTCCCCCTCCCCGTCATCTTAGTCCCATTTCCCCTGCCCCAGAAGCCCACCTCTCAGGCCTCTCCACCTCCTGTTCTCTCTGCCTGGAACATTCTGCCCCTGACCTGCCAGGCTAACTCCTCTTACCTTTCATCTCAGCATGAATGTCACCTACTGGGTGTTACCCGTCATCCCGCCTTACCCCTCCCCCCATTGGAACTGTCTGTAGAGCACGTATATTTCCATCCTTGGTCTCCTTTTCTTTATGACCTGACCTCGCCCCTCACCAGGATGTAAGCTCTGGGGTCCACAGTCCTCATCGGGCTGTGTTGTCCATCGCGGCTTCCCAGACACCTGGCACAGTGCCGAAGACCTTGCAAAAGCTCCACATGTGCTATGTGAATGGGTGTCGATGAAGGCAAAGAAACCCACACACTGTGGATCAGCATCAAGTGTGCTGGCCCTTCTCCAGATGCTTCTGGGCCCTTTCCCGGCCTGCTCTGTGCCCAGGGCTGACTCCCCTGCCTGCACTAGCCAGGCCTCTGGGGGGCTGCCTCATGGTCCAGCAGGGAATGGGAGGACAGGAGGACAGCGGGTGGGGGCAGTTTTCCCTGTTCCCATGACAGCCCCTCCTGGGCCCAGAGGACACCACCTCCCGCTCCTCCCTCCAGCCCAGGGCTGGGAACAGCTTCCCTCTTGCTGGCACCTGGGAGCCCCCCATCCTTGGTCCGTCCCTTCTCCCCGTCTCAGCTCCAGAAACTGCTGCACCTCCGTCTCTTCGTCTGTACCATTTGGGTGCAGTGTTTCTAGTTGGCATTTTGTCAGATACATCAGACGTCTCCTTTTCTGTGTACATATTTAGGATTCTTTTGTGTACATACCGGTGGATTTGCATGATCTTTTTCTTTAATCTATTTAAAATAATTTTTCAAAATTGAATCTCTTAATTTTCCATTTTCCTTAAGTACTGAAATAACAAAGTGTTCTATATCTGCACTGTGCTTCGTGTGTGTGTGTGCATGTGGTTGCCACCAAGGGAAAACTTTTATCTTGACTGCATAAAATGGAGAAATCTTTCAACAACAAACACTATCTTAAACAATACAACATACGTTAACAAAAAGCTACAAAACAAAATCAACGACTGCAAATTATCCTCTAAATTAATCTATGAATTTAGGAGTAAATACAAATATCATGAAGTATGGGTGGTGGTGTGTTGAAGTTTTTTTTCTCTTTTTTGCCCCCACTGGTTTTTAATACCAATCTAATTTATCCAGGCAAATGTTAAGTTACTTGACAGATTTCTCGTAGCAGCTCAGAGCACACAGAAATGGTCTTGATTGTTTTCTACCTCTCTATGTGCAACTTCAGTGATAGCTTTAGTAATAGTGACCTGTCATTTTATCTGAATACAATCCTTATACTGTCTTATTCTAGAGGGTCCAAGGACATAGAAAGCAATTATTGATAAGAATTGCATTAAATGAAACTTTATCTGAAAAAATATCTTACAAATTCGAGTGGTTTATCTACTTGAATCAGAATAATCAATTAAGTCATAGTAGCTAAACTAAAAAGACAAAAATCAAAATTTCTTTGAAAAGAGCGCACAGATGCAGAGGCTCTGCCGCGGGTGGGGCCTGAGGCCCAGCTGCTGTGGAGGCTGAGTCACACCTGCAGGGGAGCCCCGGTCCCCGCGGCCTCGGGGCAGGACCCTCCTCCTTCCTGGGGGGGCCAGCTGGCCCAGGGGATCCCCCACACTTCCGGGCCTCTGGGGGCTGCGGGGGGAGCAGCTGGAGCCACAGGGCCTCCCGGGAGAGGCCCTTTGAACCTGGCCTCGTACACGGCCAGCCTCTGCCGGTTGTGCTCATTTTCTCTTCTGAGCTCCTTGAGCTTTCTCTCAGCCAGCACGGCCGCCCCCCAGCTTTCTTCCGCTCTCTTCTTCTGGAAGAGCTTCTCCTTGTGATAGTAGGAAGTGCATCTCGCCACTTCGTTGGCCACGTCTTCAGCCATCTTCTTGTAGAGGTTGCGAAGCTGACACGTGGAGTTCAGGTCTCTACACACGCTGAGGAGTTCCTTGTCCAGCTCCGAGCAGAGCCTTTCCTCCGCGAACAGTTTTCTGTGAAGTTGCATGATGTGATCGTCCTGTAGATCAGGCAGAACTTGAAGTTTCTTCTTCAGCTGCTGCATCTCACTTTCAAGCTTTGCGTTTTCGTGCTGTAAAGAGGCTGCCTCAGTTTGGAGAGAGAGTATTTGTCCAAGAAGCTCTTCGTCCATTTGCTTGTCTTCCCACGATTGTCCGGCTCTTTCCGGATGTTCCTCTTCGGGACTTTGAAGGGGCACACCGAGGTCAGCATCATCGCTGACGCCCTTCCGATCAACCTCTGAGCCATGGACGGGGTGCTCGCCCTTTCCTGCTTCCCTCTTTGGCTGGACTTCACCATTCCTGTCATCCACTTGGTCGCCAAGGAGGTCAGGCGAAGGGATGGTCTGCAGCAGGTCTGCAACCACTGACAGGGTTTGGCTGACTTTATCTTTCAGGATCTGCTGCGTTCGTGTGTTCGACTGCTCCAGCCTTTCCTTCTCCTTCTCCTTTTCCTGTGCTCTCTCCTTCCATCTCGACACATCTTGGCAGAGCACGAGTGGACTTGCTGGAGAATGAGTGTTTCCGTTCAAATCATTCGTTGTGGTCTTCTGGAGTTGTTCTCCATCCTTCTCTGATGCTTTTAAGATGGGTTTTGCATCAGTTGCTTGGGAAATTTTAAGAGGCTGGCTCTTCCGTGCCTTTTCCAGAAAGTCAACAGTGTCCTGACGTGAGAACCTGCTCAGGTTTGTATTTATTGCTGACAAGCACAAGGTTTGTAACAGGAGAGGACTGGCCTCCCCCCCAGGCACCTCAAGGGCTTCAGCGTCTTGGCTCACGGGTCCAGTATTCTCACCACGTTTTCCACCGACTTCATCGTGGGCAGAACACCTTTCATCTAGTGCCGTCCCACTTCTTAAAGTCTGTCCTCTCTTTACTATCAAAACCACCAGCACCGCCACCACAGTACGTACCAGGATCTCCCAGGGAAATGCAGGGAGAGCTGGCACTTGTCTCAGGCTTTCAGAAATCACCAGCAGAGCACCCCACAGGTGCTCCAGGATCAGCTGGAAAGTGGATCCGACGGCAGGCAGCAGGCCCTCCATGGCTGGGGAGGGCTCTGCAGCTCTGCCTCCGAGTGCCAGTGTCCTGTGGGCCACAACTGACCGCTCAGAACCCTGAGGGTTGTCCTATCTCAAGAGTAAACAGGTGCCCGGCAACCAGGCTGATCAGTTGGTTGGGGGAGGGGAGGCCAGCCAGGTTCTAGGAAACAGACCCCTAACTGAACTCTGAAAGTAGGAAGTGATCTCGCTTCTCCAGGCACTGAGGGAGGTGGAAAGGGCTGATGGCAGCCTATTGCTCTAGGCCCACCTGGCCCTACAGCACGTCTAGGGGGTCAAGGCAGGGCCCGGCGATGTCCCTTTCCGTGCACGGGAGCAAGTCAGGGCAGAGTGGTGGGGGCCATCCCTGGGTGAGGCCCCTTCTCCTGTTTTAAAGTTTCCTTCTCTGCAGGGATGCCTGGGACTGCCCACAAGGCTCCCAGGAGCTTCCTCCTCTGAGGCTCCCTCTCTCCTTGTGTTTGGTCACTGGGGACAAGCAAGGGCCTAGGGCTGAAGGGTGTCCCTAAAGGTATTAAGTAAGAGACCGTGATTCCAATCCTAACAAGTCAAGAGTCATCAATAGGGACTGGCGTTCTTAACATGTCATGGATTTGGGTGGAGCCAGCATGTCCCTGTTCAATCCAGGTGTTCCTGTGTGGGAGTGACTCTCTTGGGGTGACACAGTGACCTGGGCTCCTTCCCTCGTGTGGCCCTGCCATCTTCAGCACAGGCCTCCCAAGGTGGCCGTGGGGAGGGTCCTTCCACCACGTCATCTCCAGAAGTGGGCCTGTGGGGAGGGCGCGGGTCCTCTTCAGGCTCTCTTGCCACCCTTTATTTCAAGAAACCACATTGCTGTCCTCGAGTCTCTGGCAGGCCCAGGCTCAGACCTTCTAGTCCATCCCTGGGATTCTGCGATGAGTGGCTGTTCCCTAGTCTCTTTAGCCAAAGGGAGATGAGAGAATAGTCATCTGAGTCGTATTTGCGGGTGTTGAAGGGTGCCAGGGCTCAAGAGCCCCATGGGACACAGAGTGGGCTTGAGGGTAGTGGCCCCTCCCAGAGGAAGTCAGACTCCTTTCAGTGCAGCAGGAGCCAACTCTGCTAATGCAAGTAGTTGGTCATCATAAAAGAATCAAATGGGGGTCCAAAAAATGACAGTATTTTCCCAGATACCAAGCCAGGTCTAAAGAGAGTGAAATGGGCTTACGACTATCCTCATAAAGAGGTCCAGGATGTGGTATTGAGTCCCACAGAAGGGTTCGACGCAAAGAGTGAACGCTAATGTAAACTAAGGACTTTAGGTAATAGTAATGAATGCATCAGTATTGGTTCATACATTGTAAGAAATGGACCACACCAATGCAAGATGGTAGTAATAGGGAGAAAGAGGTGGGGGGATATGGGAACTCTCTGTACTCTCTGCTCAGTTGTTTTGTAAACCTAATACCACCCTAAAAGTAAAGAGTCTATTACGAATACAGTTTTCTTTGACTAGCTGTTCAAGTGAAAGGAAAAAAAGATATGGCTCTGCCCGGGTTGTTGAAACCAGCTCATTGACGTGATCTCGTGACGATATTCTCATAACATCACCCTGTCACAAGTGCTCTTGTTGCATCCTCCGAAAGGTTTTGCGGAGAAGAATCTCCTCCTGTGTCGTCCGTTGGTATTGGGCTAGTGGTCAGTGGTGCCCCCGCTGGCTTTTGTGCAGGTTTCTCTTGTTCAGTTGCTCCAGGAGGTGCAGGTTCCGAAGACGCCGTCCTTGATGCTGGAGCGGTGGGCGCAGGTGCAGAAGGCGGAGCCAAAGCAGGGACAGAGGTGGGGCTTGAGCCACAGTTGCTGCTGTGGGGGAGCCAACTGTGGCAGTGGTGGCAGGATTTGATCTCTGGGCTGTAGCTGGGGCTGGTGTCATCACCGCTGTGGGACTTGTCCCTATAACTATTGCAAACTTTTTCTCTTCATAATTAAAATCTTTGAGGGCAGTATCATCCTTAAGGGCTTTGTCTGCAAAAATTAATTTTTGCCCCAATACCTAAAATGCATCATTCACCTTCAATGCTTTTACTACAGATCTGCAGCCAATGTCAAAATTTCTAGTAACTTGAGCTAAGCTGCGTTCTGACAGTGTGTTCGACCCACACAATGGAGTGTTATTTAGTGCTAAAAAGAAAGGAGCTACTAAATTCCGAAAAGACATGGAAGAACCAGATGAAAACTATGGACCATCTCTCCAGAAAGATGCCCTTGCACATTTGACACACCCACTGAAGTCCATCAACAGGCCTGAAGTTATGAATGCTGATCGACAGTTTAGAGCAGTGCTTCTCAACCCCTTTCCACCACATGGCGTCCGTAGAGTTGGTGATATTGTTACAGCACAGTGGGATAAGTTAAGGCGGGTTTGGGGGCAACTGTATAGGGCTTAGTGAAAACGTTTATTTTCTTTATATCATTGTCATAACATAAATAAAATAAATATATTAAAAATGATGTGACGTATTGATTTTTTATAAGCTTCCAAATAAGATCTTCTCAAAAGTTAAAAAAAGACATGGAGGAAATTTTAACTGCATATTCCTAAGTGAGACAAGCTAATCTGAAAAGACTACACATGTATGATTCCAACAATGGGACATTCCGGAAAAGACAAACTATAGAGACAGTTTCCTCGTGGCTGTCAGCTGGGGGCCGCCCTGAGCTTCTAGAGGCCTCTCTCTGGTCCTTGCGCTCACTGCCTGCATCTCAGAGACGGGAAAGTCAGGACGACTCCTTCTCGTTCTGGAATCTCCCTGACTGTCCATCTGCTGCATCTCTCCTCTGCTTCCAGCCTGGGAAAGTTCTCTACTTCTAAGGGCTCACGTGAGTAGATGGGGTCCACCTAGATAATCTGGGGAAATCTCGTCAAGTTCATAACCTTCATTACATCTGCAGTCTCTTTTGGCATGTATTACCACATATACACAGGTCTCGGGGATTAGGACACGGCCATCTTGAGGGCAGCGTGGAGGGCATTATTCTGCCTCGCACAAGCAATCTGCATTAGATTAGCAACAAGGCATGTTGGTTGCATAGCCGAGCACAAGCCCCTATATCCTGGGAGGTTCTCAGTTGCCTGAAATATGATTCTTGAACGAAAAAAACAGGTTTGGTGTCTCAATAAGGAAAACTGAATTATACAAAAACCTTAACAGAGTTAGTCAAAAGTAGGTAAACTTTATATAGATGATGTCTTCATTTTATTGTCCTACCAGAAAGCTTTAGTTTGTAGAAATCACCAAGATACCCGTTTGTACTTTTTATATTTCCACAAGTTACCTCTAAGTCAGTAGACCACTATAATCTATTCGTCATCTTGGAAAGATGTTTTTGAAATGCGAAGTGAGTTTATCTTCTCAATCTAGTTTTGAAAACAGTGCTGTATATGGTGCACAGAGTCAGGGAAATAGATAATGCTGGAGATGAGTCACTTGGAGGAAAGTTTATACAAAGAAGACTATTTGCAAAGGTGTGAGTGTAGGAGAATTGCAATGCATAAGGTGTGGTGTGGAAGACAGAATAATGGCCCTCAAAGATGTCCACCTTTTAAAAACCCAGAGCCTCTGAGTATGTTACTTTACGTGGACTTTGCAGGTGTGATTAAGGTGAGGCTCTTGGGATGTGGAGAGTTTCCTGGGGTATCCATGTGGCCCAAATGTAATGACAAGGGACCTCGTAAGTGAAAGAGGGAGGCAGCAGGGACATAGAGGGAGGTGTGGGGCAGGAAGCAGAGATCAGAGAGGAGGGAAGGTGCTGGGTGGCTGGACTCGAAGATGCAGGAAGGGCCCACAAGTCAAGGAATGTACGTGGCGTCCAGATGCTGGAAAGTCCAAAGGAGACTCCAGAAGGAACCAGCCCTGCTGACACCGTGAATTTAGCCTAGTGAGTCTGATTTGGGACTTTTGTCCTCCAGAATTGTAAGATAGTAAAATGTGTGTTTTCAAGCCCCCAAGGCTGTGGAAGTTTCTTCGAGCAGCAATGAAAACCAATAGGCAATAATATGGGGTCATTACAGTCCGGTTGTCATCACCCACAGGCCTCAAGGAACCAGGAGAAGAGGTAAGGGAACCCCGAGGAAGAGAGCCACGCAGAGTCAGCCCTTAACAGGAGCTGGGCTCCAGCCGCAGACAGAGCCAGTGCAAGGCCACCTCGTCAGGAAGGAGCCAGGAGGGTCAGTGCTCACACTCCTCCCTCCCTCCAGCCTCCTCCTGGGCTTCCCCATTGGTGCCTCCAAAGGGAGCTGGGGGGACACGAATCTGTTTGTGGCCGACACCCTGCAGATCAGCAGCAGACAGCAGGTGGAGAAGGACAGAGAGGGGACATGAGACGACAGACTGATGACGTCTTAGACCAGGGGGTCATGAGCTGTGCGAAGTGAGGGACCCAAGTGCTGGGTCAGAGGAGGGCACAGGTGCTTTCAACACAGTCTGGAGTTGATGGTGCACAGCCGCGGTTCCCATCTCGGCTGTGCATCAGAATCATGAGAGGAATGTGGCAAAAATGCAGATGTCCAGGCCCCACCCCAGAGCACCTGAATCAGAGCCTGGCAGGGAGGGGCCCAGAAGGAAGAGTTTTCCACTGCCCTGTCTTCCTCCTTGTGTTGTCTTTCTAGGAGCCCTGCTCTGGGCGTAGCAACTTCATGTCTTTACATTATAGCTTGAGACTCAATGTCTTACTTCGCCACAAAATGTGCCTGTGTCAGAGTCAAACCTAGGAATCACCTGTCTATAATTCACAAGATGATTTCAGTCCCCGAAGTTTACATTAGTTGGACTCCTGTGAAAAGATTTCCAAGAACAGTCCCTTCTGGTTCCATGAGAAGTTGGAAAGGCCTTGACTTTAATCCGACATATTCAGTGTTGTGTGACCCCACATATCATTCAGTTCTTGTTGGGACCTTCTCAAAACAGAGATGGCTCATATTTGTCCTGCAAGAAGGGATGTGGAATCGTCTTAACCAAAAATGTCATGTCCCCACTCTGATTAAATTGGCAAAATAGCGGTGAAGAAACTTCAACTGTCCAAGGCTGCATTTAGATTTAGACGGAAATCACATTGTCTGTGTTTCTCATGAGCTTTTTCTCATGAGCTTATATGTTTGAGAAATGTTGCACTTCTATTTGGAAAGTTTGAATCCAAGCAAGTCATTAATTTTGTGACCATCTAATTTCTTGTCATGACTGGAGCCGTTTTATGAGTGCAAAGGGGAGCTATCCATAGTACGTCAGGCACAAACCAGGCAGCCCCTGAGCTGTCCAGGCTGCACTGGGGTGTGTGCTCACCCTCGCCGTCCGTGACCCAGAGCCAGGAGACAGGGGGCTGAGGGCCGGGGTCGGCTGGACCTTCATCACACACATGTCCAACCTGGCTTCGTTCTGGCCACGCCCAGGTCATGGGTTAAAGAGTCTGCTCTGGCTGCTGAGAGGAGGTCGATGGGAGGAAGCATGGTGACGTGGGTCCAGTAGGCAGGACGGTCACCAGAGTGACAGTCACCCAGGAGAGAGAGAGGGGAGGTTTGCCCTGGAGGGTGGAGGCAGAGATGGAGTGAAGAGAACAGTGGGAGTTTGAAGGAACAGTCTCTAGAGCGCCTGATGCACTGGATGCAGAGGGTGAGGAACGAGGGCGGGTCAGGAGGGTCCCCAGGGGTCTGGGCTGAGCAAGCGAGGGGGCGTGGGGCCATCGACTGACTAGGGCATTCTGGAGCTAAAGTGGGTCCCCCACGGCCGGACTCCCCAAGAGCGACCCCAAGTCTGTGGTTCATCGTGCTCCTCTGAAACAGGACGCGTACTTGGGACGGGATCCAGCCATGGTAGACAGGAGCGTTCGAGAGGATAATTGGGAGCAGGTCGCCTGCACAAGTGACACATCAGCTCTGCCAGGCTGTCTGTACCTTCGTGTCTGTGCCTGGGTGGACCTTGGCCAGAAAGACCCCTGGCCCCTTTATCTTTCCCACGCTTTTGCCCGTAATCATCTCAAGACCCTTGCTATTCTCTGTCCAGTCCCAGCGTGGACGTCGCCTGGGAGCAGTGCGGGGATTCAGGCCCTCACCAGACGTGATGAATTAGAATCTGCTTTGTAACAAGATCTCCAAGTGATTCACATGCCCCTCAGAGTCTGTAAAGCACTGTAGATAACTCCTACTTACCCTTCAGTATACAGCTCAGGGGCCACCTCCTCCAGGGAGCCCCCCTTGACCACACCTCACCCCCCAGCCTCCTGCAGGGACAATTAGAGAGCTGGACACAGTGCCAGCAATGAGTGCATGCACCACCTTCATGAGCACTTCTAGTCGGTGAGTCTTTCTCTTCCACTGGCCGCGCACTCTGCTGGAGTCAACTTAGCATTCGTCTTGGTGTCTTCACAAGTGGCATCGTTATCGGCTCAACTCAGGGAGTGAAGGCATGACCCTGGGGAATCCTCCCGCTGCCCTGGAGCCCCTCCTGGACCTGCCCTTGGAGTCCCTGTGGTGGGAGCTCCTGAGAGGTCAGACCGTCTGATCCCCAGGGCCTTCGGGGATGGTAGGAGCCGCGTGGAAGTCCCAGTGGACACGCCTAGCCTACTCCACGCTCCACTCCTTAGAAAACCAGGCTTTTCGCTGGGCGGACTACACCTGCGCCCTGCTGACCCTTGTTCGGGTTCCCCTGCAGAGACTTTCCTAAGACTGACTGAATGTAGTGCAGACAGTACACGGGTTATCAGAGAAGTTCTGAGTCGTTCGTCATTCCTCTTTTCTGACCCCCCAACAGCCCAAACGCAGCCCCCATCTGTCCTCTTCCTCCATCTCCCTGACAGCCACCCCAGTGCTCCATGCAGATCCCTGTGAGACCCCTCATCAAAATCCTGCCTCCTACCCCCACCCCACATTCCACTCGCCACGTAGGGAGATCGTGTAGACTACACACCACACCGTGTCCCCAGCCACCCACCCTCTCCCCTCCAGATCTACACCGTCCCCTGGTGTCACTACACTGCACTAGAGAGACCTCTGTGCAGTGGGCCCTGTTCACTGCCCCCCTCCCCCTCCCCGTCATCTTAGTCCCATTTCCCCTGCCCCAGAAGCCCACCTCTCAGGCCTCTCCACCTCCTGTTCTCTCTGCCTGGAACATTCTGCCCCTGACCTGCCAGGCTAACTCCTCTTACCTTTCATCTCAGCATGAATGTCACCTACTGGGTGTTACCCGTCATCCCGCCTTACCCCTCCCCCCATTGGAACTGTCTGTAGAGCACGTATATTTCCATCCTTGGTCTCCTTTTCTTTATGACCTGACCTCGCCCCTCACCAGGATGTAAGCTCTGGGGTCCACAGTCCTCATCGGGCTGTGTTGTCCATCGCGGCTTCCCAGACACCTGGCACAGTGCCGAAGACCTTGCAAAAGCTCCACATGTGCTATGTGAATGGATGTCGATGAAGGCAAAGAAACGCACACACTGTGGATCAGCATCAAGTGTGCTGGCCCTTCTCCAGATGCTTCTGGGCCCTTTCCCGGCCTGCTCTGTGCCCAGGGCTGACTCCCCTGCCTGCACTAGCCAGGCCTCTGGGGGGCTGCCTCATGGTCCAGCAGGGAATGGGAGGACAGGAGGACAGCGGGTGGGGGCAGTTTTCCCTGTTCCCATGACAGCCCCTCCTGGGCCCAGAGGACACCACCTCCCGCTCCTCCCTCCAGCCCAGGGCTGGGAACAGCTTCCCTCTTGCTGGCACCTGGGAGCCCCCCATCCTTGGTCCGTCCCTTCTCCCCGTCTCAGCTCCAGAAACTGCTGCACCTCCGTCTCTTCGTCTGCACCATTTGGGTGCAGTGTTTCTAGTTGGCATTTTGTCAGATACATCAGACGTCTCCTTTTCTGTGTACATATTTAGGATTCTTTTGTGTACATACCGGTGGATTTGCATGATCTTTTTCTTTAATCTATTTAAAATAATTTTTCAAAATTGAATCTCTTAATTTTCCATTTTCCTTAAGTACTGAAATAACAAAGTGTTCTATATCTGCACTGTGCTTCGTGTGTGTGTGTGCATGTGGTTGCCACCAAGGGAAAACTTTTATCTTGACGGCATAAAATGGAGAAATCTTTCAACAACAAACACTATCTTAAACAATACAACATACGTTAACAAAAAGCTACAAAACAAAATCAACGACTGCAAATTATCCTCTAAATTAATCTATGAATTTAGGAGTAAATACAGATATCATGAAGTATGGGTGGTGGTGTGTTGAAGTTTTTTTTCTCTTTTTTGCCCCCACTGGTTTTTAATACCAATCTAATTTATCCAGGCAAATGTTAAGTTACTTGACAGATTTCTCGTAGCAGCTCAGAGCACACAGAAATGGTCTTGATTGTTTTCTACCTCTCTATGTGCAACTTCAGTGATAGCTTTAGTAATAGTGACCTGTCATTTTATCTGAATACAATCCTTATACTGTCTTATTCTAGAGGGTCCAAGGACATAGAAAGCAATTATTGATAAGAATTGCATTAAATGAAACTTTATCTGAAAAAATATCTTACAAATTCGAGTGGTTTATCTACTTGAATCAGAATAATCAATTAAGTCATAGTAGCTAAACTAAAAAGACAAAAATCAAAATTTCTTTGAAAAGAGCGCACAGGTGCAGAGGCTCTGCCGCGGGTGGGGCCTGAGGCCCAGCTGCTGTGGAGGCTGAGTCACACCTGCAGGGGAGCCCCGGTCCCCGCGGCCTCGGGGCAGGACCCTCCTCCTTCCTGTGGGGGCCAGCTGGCCCAGGGGATCCCCCACACTTCCGGGCCTCTGGGGGCTGCGGGGGGAGCAGCTGGAGCCACAGGGCCTCCCGGGAGAGGCCCTTTGAACCTGGCCTCGTACACGGCCAGCCTCTGCCGGTTGTGCTCATTTTCTCTTCTGAGCTCCTTGAGCTTTCTCTCAGCCAGCACGGCCGCCCCCCAGCTTTCTTCCGCTCTCTTCTTCTGGAAGAGCTTCTCCTTGTGATAGTAGGAAGTGCATCTCGCCACTTCGTTGGCCACGTCTTCAGCCATCTTCTTGTAGAGGTTGCGAAGCTGACACGTGGAGTTCAGGTCTCTACACACGCTGAGGAGTTCCTTGTCCAGCTCCGAGCAGAGCCTTTCCTCCGCGAACAGTTTTCTGTGAAGTTGCATGATGTGATCGTCCTGTAGATCAGGCAGAACTTGAAGTTTCTTCTTCAGCTGCTGCATCTCACTTTCAAGCTTTGCGTTTTCGTGCTGTAAAGAGGCTGCCTCAGTTTGGAGAGAGAGTATTTGTCCAAGAAGCTCTTCGTCCATTTGCTTGTCTTCCCACGATTGTCCGGCTCTTTCCGGATGTTCCTCTTCGGGACTTTGAAGGGGCACACCGAGGTCAGCATCATCGCTGACGCCCTTCCGATCAACCTCTGAGCCATGGACGGGGTGCTCGCCCTTTCCTGCTTCCCTCTTTGGCTGGACTTCACCATTCCTGTCATCCACTTGGTCGCCAAGGAGGTCAGGCGAAGGGATGGTCTGCAGCAGGTCTGCAACCACTGACAGGGTTTGGCTGACTTTATCTTTCAGGATCTGCTGCGTTCGTGTGTTCGACTGCTCCAGCCTTTCCTTCTCCTTCTCCTTTTCCTGTGCTCTCTCCTTCCATCTCGACACATCTTGGCAGAGCACGAGTGGACTTGCTGGAGAATGAGTGTTTCCGTTCAAATCATTCGTTGTGGTCTTCTGGAGTTGTTCTCCATCCTTCTCTGATGCTTTTAAGATGGGTTTTGCATCAGTTGCTTGGGAAATTTTAAGAGGCTGGCTCTTCCGTGCCTTTTCCAGAAAGTCAACAGTGTCCTGACGTGAGAACCTGCTCAGGTTTGTATTTATTGCTGACAAGCACAAGGTTTGTAACAGGAGAGGACTGGCCTCCCCCCCAGGCACCTCAAGGGCTTCAGCGTCTTGGCTCACGGGTCCAGTATTCTCACCACGTTTTCCACCGACTTCATCGTGGGCAGAACACCTTTCATCTAGTGCCGTCCCACTTCTTAAAGTCTGTCCTCTCTTTACTATCAAAACCACCAGCACCGCCACCACAGTACGTACCAGGATCTCCCAGGGAAATGCAGGGAGAGCTGGCACTTGTCTCAGGCTTTCAGAAATCACCAGCAGAGCACCCCACAGGTGCTCCAGGATCAGCTGGAAAGTGGATCCGACGGCAGGCAGCAGGCCCTCCATGGCTGGGGAGGGCTCTGCAGCTCTGCCTCCGAGTGCCAGTGTCCTGTGGGCCACAACTGACCGCTCAGAACCCTGAGGGTTGTCCTATCTCAAGAGTAAACAGGTGCCCGGCAACCAGGCTGATCAGTTGGTTGGGGGAGGGGAGGCCAGCCAGGTTCTAGGAAACAGACCCCTAACTGAACTCTGAAAGTAGGAAGTGATCTCGCTTCTCCAGGCACTGAGGGAGGTGGAAAGGGCTGATGGCAGCCTATTGCTCTAGGCCCACCTGGCCCTACAGCACGTCTAGGGGGTCAAGGCAGGGCCCGGCGATGTCCCTTTCCGTGCACGGGAGCAAGTCAGGGCAGAGTGGTGGGGGCCATCCCTGGGTGAGGCCCCTTCTCCTGTTTTAAAGTTTCCTTCTCTGCAGGGATGCCTGGGACTGCCCACAAGGCTCCCAGGAGCTTCCTCCTCTGAGGCTCCCTCTCTCCTTGTGTTTGGTCACTGGGGACAAGCAAGGGCCTAGGGCTGAAGGGTGTCCCTAAAGGTATTAAGTAAGAGACCGTGATTCCAATCCTAACAAGTCAAGAGTCATCAATAGGGACTGGCGTTCTTAACATGTCATGGATTTGGGTGGAGCCAGCATGTCCCTGTTCAATCCAGGTGTTCCTGTGTGGGAGTGACTCTCTTGGGGTGACACAGTGACCTGGGCTCCTTCCCTCGTGTGGCCCTGCCATCTTCAGCACAGGCCTCCCAAGGTGGCCGTGGGGAGGGTCCTTCCACCACGTCATCTCCAGAAGTGGGCCTGTGGGGAGGGCGCGGGTCCTCTTCAGGCTCTCTTGCCACCCTTTATTTCAAGAAACCACATTGCTGTCCTCGAGTCTCTGGCAGGCCCAGGCTCAGACCTTCTAGTCCATCCCTGGGATTCTGCGATGAGTGGCTGTTCCCTAGTCTCTTTAGCCAAAGGGAGATGAGAGAATAGTCATCTGAGTCGTATTTGCGGGTGTTGAAGGGTGCCAGGGCTCAAGAGCCCCATGGGACACAGAGTGGGCTTGAGGGTAGTGGCCCCTCCCAGAGGAAGTCAGACTCCTTTCAGTGCAGCAGGAGCCAACTCTGCTAATGCAAGTAGTTGGTCATCATAAAAGAATCAAATGGGGGTCCAAAAAATGACAGTATTTTCCCAGATACCAAGCCAGGTCTAAAGAGAGTGAAATGGGCTTACGACTATCCTCATAAAGAGGTCCAGGATGTGGTATTGAGTCCCACAGAAGGGTTCGACGCAAAGAGTGAACGCTAATGTAAACTAAGGACTTTAGGTAATAGTAATGAATGCATCAGTATTGGTTCATACATTGTAAGAAATGGACCACACCAATGCAAGATGGTAGTAATAGGGAGAAAGAGGTGGGGGGATATGGGAACTCTCTGTACTCTCTGCTCAGTTGTTTTGTAAACCTAATACCACCCTAAAAGTAAAGAGTCTATTACGAATACAGTTTTCTTTGACTAGCTGTTCAAGTGAAAGGAAAAAAAGATATGGCTCTGCCCGGGTTGTTGAAACCAGCTCATTGACGTGATCTCGTGACGATATTCTCATAACATCACCCTGTCACAAGTGCTCTTGTTGCATCCTCCGAAAGGTTTTGCGGAGAAGAATCTCCTCCTGTGTCGTCCGTTGGTATTGGGCTAGTGGTCAGTGGTGCCCCCGCTGGCTTTTGTGCAGGTTTCTCTTGTTCAGTTGCTCCAGGAGGTGCAGGTTCCGAAGACGCCGTCCTTGATGCTGGAGCGGTGGGCGCAGGTGCAGAAGGCGGAGCCAAAGCAGGGACAGAGGTGGGGCTTGAGCCACAGTTGCTGCTGTGGGGGAGCCAACTGTGGCAGTGGTGGCAGGATTTGATCTCTGGGCTGTAGCTGGGGCTGTGTTATGAGAGGTTCGGGGATTCGATCGGAGACGTAAAAGACACTTTCCACTCCAAACAAATGGACTGAAGGTATATTTTATTATATAGAGGGTAGTAAAGGTGATAGTCTGCAAACAGATCTAGATAGGTCAAGCATTAGAAGGGAAAAAACATCAGCCCGACTGGAAAGGGAAAACACCCACATCGGCTGAAGAGAAAATGACACAAATCAACCGGAAAGAGAAACACCAGGTTGACCGAAAAGAGAACACATCAAATCAATTACTTCATATCAAATCAATTGCTTCACATCAAATCAGTTACTCACAACATCCACGCCCCACTGCCGGGAGAGCCCTGTCAATCGACGCGGGTGGGCAAGGATCACACGTCCTGGGCAAGGTGTCCCTTCCACAGGTGGAACTCTCATTGGGTCTCAGTTTTCAGCAGTTTTTATATCATCAGTAATTTTCAGAGTAAGCAATTACAGAGTTGCAGAGCAAGCATTTAGTGTTCCCATGCACAAAATGGTTATCAGTGGTGTACGTGCATTGAGCCCCCTGGTTAATGTCCCAGCCCAGTAGTTGTGTACGTGCATTGTTCTCTTTGGTTATCGTCCCAGCCCGGCACAGATGGCCAGTCCATCCCGTGCTACGACGCTCCAAGAGCCTTGAAATGTTACAACTTGCAACTCCCTCCGTGAGAAAAGGGCCAGTTCCCACCACGCAGAAAGCAGCTTTCATATTTCTTTTTGTGCTGGTGGCTGTAGGTCAATGGAGCGGCCAAACATGGTTGTACTCATGTCAAGACATATTCGGCCGTGGCCGTCTCCATTAACCATAAGACACCATATGCACAGACAATGAACTTCGTACACAAGTACATAAGGCACATCCAAGAATCCAAAATCCAATGACTACAATAATTATAAAACTATCTCACAATAAAGGACCCAAACCCCAAGGTAACCAATCAAATAACCCCTTAGAATATGAAATGTTATTAACTTGATCTTGCAAATTATGTACAGCATCAAAGATAACATTAGATAAGGTAACTTAGGCCTAACAAACTAGCTTGTAGAAGGTCAGATCAGCCCCCATCACGGAGGGTAACAGAAGACAGAGCAATGGAGAAATTATAACTAGTTCTGTGTGCAGATATAGGCTTGTACCGAGAGATTGCTTGATGTTTCTGAGACCAAATTTCTCGGCCATTCATAGTCCAGGTTATAGGTCCCACTGGTGTAGAGCAGTTGGTCCAGCAGTGCAGGGTCAAAGGTTGTCCTACGGAGACATTAGTTGGCATGTAGGTCTGCAGCAGACATGGAAGTGCAGCACAGCATAGTAAACACAGCAGGAATATCTATTCACGCAAAGAAACAGAATTTTTAGGAACATGATATAATTGTTCATTTCCTGGATGCATAACTATGAGTGTTGCAGTGGGCCCTTGGGCCATTACTTCTGCGGCATGGGGAGCTGCATTGGGTGGATGTGTCATCCACACTTTTGCTCCAGGTTTCCATCCATCTGTAGATTTAAATCCTTGTATTCCTCTTTTAGTTAATTCACTTGGAGGTTGTCCTTGTGACACATTTGGAGTCAAGAGGGGAAGCACCAATAATTGTCCCATTCGTTCCCCAGACTCTACAGTTAGTACTGTGTCACTACCATTATATAATATAAATTTTATTTCTCCCTGGTAATCTGGATCAATAATTCCTCCCAGTACATCAATACTTTTTGCTGTCAGTCTAGAGCGTCCTTTTAACAAACCAAAGGTATTTTTGGGAAATTGTACCCCTATCCCAGTAGGGACTATAGACTGCTTCTTAGGGGGCAATTGAATAGAATGAACAGTAGATAAATCCAATCCAGCCGCTTCGGCCGTGGCACGAAAAGGCGGTTTAGCAGATTGAGTCAGGGGCCAATAGGTTAAGGTCATAAGCTCATGGGTGGCGGCTGCCACTTTTGTAATCTTTGTTGGTAACAACCTTGACAGAGGAGTCTCATTAGGGCCTAGTGGCCTGTTATTTAACACATTTAGAGCAGTACTTAGATGGTTGTGTCACCCCTTTAATGAGCCATGACCAAGTTTCCTCAATTGTTGTTTAAGCAATCCATTCATTTGTTCTATGAGGCCATTTTATATAATTTTCCTTGGTATAGGTTTGAATCAACTTACCTGTAAAGTGGGAACCGTTGTCACTCTGAATTTGCCTTGGTGTTCCATAATATAACTTAATTATATCTAATAATTTTATGGCACTCTGTTGGGTGGCCACTTTAGCTGGCATAGCCAATAAATAACCAGAATATGTATCAACAGCAGTGCAGGCATAAGTATATCCACAAGAATTTGGCAATGGTCCAATAAAATCTATTTGCCAGGTATGAGTGGGAAATAATCCCTTTTGGATATGACCTTGGTAGGGGTGTGGAACTCCCCGTTTATTTAACTGTTGGCATAACTGACATTGTTTTACTGAAGTGGCAATATCATCATGGGTGACAAGGATTCCCCTTTGTTTTGCCCACCTGTATGAAGTTTATTCTCCCAAGTGTTCACTCTTTTCGTGGATTCATTGTGCTAAGCCTGGGTTGTGCGTTGCATGATTTTGCACCAGCTGATCAGCATAAGAGTTATACTTTTGTTCTGTAGAAATTAAAGAACTGTGAGCATCAACATGAAATACAGTATTGTATTTTAGCATCATAATCATATGTCTTTTTGTAATTTCTTTTTAAGTTAAAAAAACTTTAATTTTGGCAGAAATTTATCAAAAATATCAAAGATTTTAAAACACTTGGTCAAATAGGAAACAATGCCTAGTTATTTATTTAATCAAGTTGACAACAGAAACAGTTAAAGGCAAACAGAGAGTTAAAACAGTCAAAAAACAAAAACAAAAACCTTAAGGGAGAGACTTCAGTCCTTTTGAACGTAGGAAATTATTTTAACAAAACATAGGTGTTTTGTCTTTTACATAGACTTACTCAAAAGAACACCTTTTAATCTCTATATAAAGAGTAGACCAAAAGTTTAAGAAAATTACCTTTATAAGAGACAAAGCCAAATTTTAATTTTTTATCAGCTTACTTTAGCCAACTTGATCATGTGTAAAACTCCTCAGGGCTTTACTTTTATAAACCTTCTGTCACTTATTTTTTACATTTAGAATTTGTCTTACGCCTTTTTTCTTTTCTTAGTACTTTAGGACAAATTTATTTTTCTTAACAAAACAAACATAAATATCTCTATTCTTTATACCTTCTTTATGGACAACATACCTTTTGCTTTTTTTGTATACAGACTTTCCAGAAATGTGTACTTTCTCATAGAAAATTCCTCAACATGCACATAACATGTTTATCATTAAACGTAAGCATCTTTCAGTTTTTTTTTTTTTGAGATAAGAGATCATAGGCAGACAAATTTATGCTTAGTAACCAATTTTTAATGTTTTATCTTATGTGGGAATGACCAGAGACTCAATAAATTTTTATCAACTTAATTTAGCAAAACTTTAAAGCTTCAAGTTACCAAAAAGATTTTGGAAGCTGTTTTTGAAATAACTTTGTCTTTTAGAAGTCTCTGTGTATTAATTAAAGATTGCATTTCATCGTGAGAGGTTTTGAATCCTCTCTTTTAAGGGCGACCCTTAAGGTGAACTCATCAGATTCTCCAGAATAGCCATTTCAATTTTAAATTACTTCAAAAGTTTAAATTGAAATTGCCCCATTTTGGCCACTTTTCCTCTCTGGAGTCTATGGAATATTGTGGCAATGTGGTGTTACAATAAAAAACTTATCTTCTTGGATATGGGCTCCTAGCTGAATATAGCCCATTTAGCCAAGAGGTGGCCCAGAGGGCTCTCCTTGGGGACAGATGGAACTTCCCCCCTTCAAAATTACAAACATACAGAATAGACAGTTAAATGGGATCCCAAACAGAACAGATAGATGCATCTAATAGATTCCGGGTAAAAGTCCTATAATTATTCCCACTCCAGTAGGGATAGCCCTGCCTCTTAAAGAGACAGGACTCCAGATGGAGGGGAAGGGAGTTGTTGATGTAAGCAAAAACAAACAAACAGGCAAACAAACAAATAATTTTAGAGCCTGTTTCCCTGTCATAAGAAAAATGTGCCCAGGGTCAGCGGTGCCGGGTCAGATGGAAAGCATTGGGAGCAGTCCCTAGGGCAAATCACCTAGGCAGCTGCTGGACTGTTTCCCAGGACGTCCCATCCGGTTTGGGCCCACCGAGCCACGGACAAAGAGCCTCCCGGCTGGCTCGCCAAATTATTATTGGATACATATTCAGGCTCTCCATTTGTCACTTAAGAGGGGCCAAATAAAACTAGAATGCCAGGCTCACGGCAAGGAAAGAGTTTCTATTTTGGGTGACATCAGCCGGGACTGTAAATTTGAAACTTCTTTTTTCAAGAGTATATTCTCCCTTGTATTTTATCCCTATCTTCCATAGCCCGACGATAAGCAGTCAATAAACATTAACCTCGCCGTGCCAGAAAAGAAACATTATCTCTTTTTTCCTACTGTCTGCAAAGCTTTGGTCACATCCAATGGTTCATATTTCGCAGACGAACATCCCAAGTTTCATATAATCCTGACCTGTGAGTCCACTCCCCAGCCAGAGTGCAAGAGGGAGGGTCCTCCCATCCTGGAATTTCTTCCACCTTGGCTTCAGTTACCTTTCGTTTGAATAGGAAAGGCATCTCCTTAATTGAATCCTGCTCACAGCGCCAATTATGTTATGAGAGGTTCGGGGATTCGATCGGAGACGTAAAAGACACTTTCCACTCCAAACAAATGGACTGAAGGTATATTTTATTATATAGAGGGTAGTAAAGGTGATAGTCTGCAAACAGATCTAGATAGGTCAAGCATTAGAAGGGAAAAAACATCAGCCCGACTGGAAAGGGAAAACACCCACATCGGCTGAAGAGAAAATGACACAAATCAACCGGAAAGAGAAACACCAGGTTGACCGAAAAGAGAACACATCAAATCAATTACTTCATATCAAATCAATTGCTTCACATCAAATCAGTTACTCACAACATCCACGCCCCACTGCCGGGAGAGCCCTGTCAATCGACGCGGCTGGGCAAGGATCACACGTCTTGGGCAAGGTGTCCCTTCCACAGGTGGAACTCTCACTGGGTCTCAGTTTCCAGCAGTTTTTATATCATCAGTAATTTTCAGAGTAAGCAATTACAGAGTTTGCAGAGCAAGCATTTAGTGTTCCCATGCACAAAATGGTTATCAGTGGCGTACGTGCACTGAGCCCCCTGGCTAACGTCCCAGCCCAGTAGTTGTGTACGTGCATTGTTCTCTTTGGTTATCGTCCCAGCCCGGCACAGATGGCCAGTCCATCCCGTGCTACGACGCTCCAAGAGCCTTGAAATGTTACAACTTGCAACTCCCTCCGTGAGAAAAGGGCCAGTTCCCACCACGCAGAAAGCAGCTTTCATATTTCTTTTTGTGCTGGTGGCTGTAGGTCAATGGAGCGGCCAAACATGGCTGTACTCATGTCAAGACAGGCTGGTGTCATCACCGCTGTGGGACTTGTCCCTATAACTATTGCAAACTTTTTCTCTTCATAATTAAAATCTTTGAGGGCAGTATCATCCTTAAGGGCTTTGTCTGCAAAAATTAATTTTTGCCCCAATACCTAAAATGCATCATTCACCTTCAATGCTTTTACTACAGATCTGCAGCCAATGTCAAAATTTCTAGTAACTTGAGCTAAGCTGCGTTCTGACAGTGTGTTCGACCCACACAATGGAGTGTTATTTAGTGCTAAAAAGAAAGGAGCTACTAAATTCCGAAAAGACATGGAAGAACCAGATGAAAACTATGGACCATCTCTCCAGAAAGATGCCCTTGCACATTTGACACACCCACTGAAGTCCATCAACAGGCCTGAAGTTATGAATGCTGATCGACAGTTTAGAGCAGTGCTTCTCAACCCCTTTCCACCACATGGCGTCCGTAGAGTTGGTGATATTGTTACAGCACAGTGGGATAAGTTAAGGCGGGTTTGGGGGCAACTGTATAGGGCTTAGTGAAAACGTTTATTTTCTTTATATCATTGTCATAACATAAATAAAATAAATATATTAAAAATGATGTGACGTATTGATTTTTTATAAGCTTCCAAATAAGATCTTCTCAAAAGTTAAAAAAAGACATGGAGGAAATTTTAACTGCATATTCCTAAGTGAGACAAGCTAATCTGAAAAGACTACACATGTATGATTCCAACAATGGGACATTCCGGAAAAGACAAACTATAGAGACAGTTTCCTCGTGGCTGTCAGCTGGGGGCCGCCCTGAGCTTCTAGAGGCCTCTCTCTGGTCCTTGCGCTCACTGCCTGCATCTCAGAGACGGGAAAGTCAGGACGACTCCTTCTCGTTCTGGAATCTCCCTGACTGTCCATCTGCTGCATCTCTCCTCTGCTTCCAGCCTGGGAAAGTTCTCTACTTCTAAGGGCTCACGTGAGTAGATGGGGTCCACCTAGATAATCTGGGGAAATCTCGTCAAGTTCATAACCTTCATTACATCTGCAGTCTCTTTTGGCATGTATTACCACATATACACAGGTCTCGGGGATTAGGACACGGCCATCTTGAGGGCAGCGTGGAGGGCATTATTCTGCCTCGCACAAGCAATCTGCATTAGATTAGCAACAAGGCATGTTGGTTGCATAGCCGAGCACAAGCCCCTATATCCTGGGAGGTTCTCAGTTGCCTGAAATATGATTCTTGAACGAAAAAAACAGGTTTGGTGTCTCAATAAGGAAAACTGAATTATACAAAAACCTTAACAGAGTTAGTCAAAAGTAGGTAAACTTTATATAGATGATGTCTTCATTTTATTGTCCTACCAGAAAGCTTTAGTTTGTAGAAATCACCAAGATACCCGTTTGTACTTTTTATATTTCCACAAGTTACCTCTAAGTCAGTAGACCACTATAATCTATTCGTCATCTTGGAAAGATGTTTTTGAAATGCGAAGTGAGTTTATCTTCTCAATCTAGTTTTGAAAACAGTGCTGTATATGGTGCACAGAGTCAGGGAAATAGATAATGCTGGAGATGAGTCACTTGGAGGAAAGTTTATACAAAGAAGACTATTTGCAAAGGTGTGAGTGTAGGAGAATTGCAATGCATAAGGTGTGGTGTGGAAGACAGAATAATGGCCCTCAAAGATGTCCACCTTTTAAAAACCCAGAGCCTCTGAGTATGTTACTTTACGTGGACTTTGCAGGTGTGATTAAGGTGAGGCTCTTGGGATGTGGAGAGTTTCCTGGGGTATCCATGTGGCCCAAATGTAATGACAAGGGACCTCGTAAGTGAAAGAGGGAGGCAGCAGGGACATAGAGGGAGGTGTGGGGCAGGAAGCAGAGATCAGAGAGGAGGGAAGGTGCTGGGTGGCTGGACTCGAAGATGCAGGAAGGGCCCACAAGTCAAGGAATGTACGTGGCGTCCAGATGCTGGAAAGTCCAAAGGAGACTCCAGAAGGAACCAGCCCTGCTGACACCGTGAATTTAGCCTAGTGAGTCTGATTTGGGACTTTTGTCCTCCAGAATTGTAAGATAGTAAAATGTGTGTTTTCAAGCCCCCAAGGCTGTGGAAGTTTCTTCGAGCAGCAATGAAAACCAATAGGCAATAATATGGGGTCATTACAGTCCGGTTGTCATCACCCACAGGCCTCAAGGAACCAGGAGAAGAGGTAAGGGAACCCCGAGGAAGAGAGCCACGCAGAGTCAGCCCTTAACAGGAGCTGGGCTCCAGCCGCAGACAGAGCCAGTGCAAGGCCACCTCGTCAGGAAGGAGCCAGGAGGGTCAGTGCTCACACTCCTCCCTCCCTCCAGCCTCCTCCTGGGCTTCCCCATTGGTGCCTCCAAAGGGAGCTGGAGGGACACGAATCTGTTTGTGGCCGACACCCTGCAGATCAGCAGCAGACAGCAGGTGGAGAAGGACAGAGAGGGGACATGAGACGACAGACTGATGACGTCTTAGACCAGGGGGTCATGAGCTGTGCGAAGTGAGGGACCCAAGTGCTGGGTCAGAGGAGGGCACAGGTGCTTTCAACACAGTCTGGAGTTGATGGTGCACAGCCGCGGTTCCCATCTCGGCTGTGCACCAGAATCATGAGAGGAATGTGGCAAAAATGCAGATGTCCAGGCCCCACCCCAGAGCACCTGAATCAGAGCCTGGCAGGGAGGGGCCCAGAAGGAAGAGTTTTCCACTGCCCTGTCTTCCTCCTTGTGTTGTCTTTCTAGGAGCCCTGCTCTGGGCGTAGCAACTTCATGTCTTTACATTATAGCTTGAGACTCAATGTCTTACTTCGCCACAAAATGTGCCTGTGTCAGAGTCAAACCTAGGAATCACCTGTCTATAATTCACAAGATGATTTCAGTCCCCGAAGTTTACATTAGTTGGACTCCTGTGAAAAGATTTCCAAGAACAGTCCCTTCTGGTTCCATGAGAAGTTGGAAAGGCCTTGACTTTAATCCGACATATTCAGTGTTGTGTGACCCCACATATCATTCAGTTCTTGTTGGGACCTTCTCAAAACAGAGATGGCTCATATTTGTCCTGCAAGAAGGGATGTGGAATCGTCTTAACCAAAAATGTCATGTCCCCACTCTGATTAAATTGGCAAAATAGCGGTGAAGAAACTTCAACTGTCCAAGGCTGCATTTAGATTTAGACGGAAATCACATTGTCTGTGTTTCTCATGAGCTTTTTCTCATGAGCTTATATGTTTGAGAAATGTTGCACTTCTATTTGGAAAGTTTGAATCCAAGCAAGTCATTAATTTTGTGACCATCTAATTTCTTGTCATGACTGGAGCCGTTTTATGAGTGCAAAGGGGAGCTATCCATAGTACGTCAGGCACAAACCAGGCAGCCCCTGAGCTGTCCAGGCTGCACTGGGGTGTGTGCTCACCCTCGCCGTCCGTGACCCAGAGCCAGGAGACAGGGGGCTGAGGGCCGGGGTCGGCTGGACCTTCATCACACACATGTCCAACCTGGCTTCGTTCTGGCCACGCCCAGGTCATGGGTTAAAGAGTCTGCTCTGGCTGCTGAGAGGAGGTCGATGGGAGGAAGCATGGTGACGTGGGTCCAGTAGGCAGGACGGTCACCAGAGTGACAGTCACCCAGGAGAGAGAGAGGGGAGGTTTGCCCTGGAGGGTGGAGGCAGAGATGGAGTGAAGAGAACAGTGGGAGTTTGAAGGAACAATCTCTAGAGCGCCTGATGCACTGGATGCAGAGGGTGAGGAACGAGGGCGGGTCAGGAGGGTCCCCAGGGGTCTGGGCTGAGCAAGCGAGGGGGCGTGGGGCCATCGACTGACTAGGGCATTCTGGAGCTAAAGTGGGTCCCCCACGGCCGGACTCCCCAAGAGCGACCCCAAGTCTGTGGTTCATCGTGCTCCTCTGAAACAGGACGCGTACTTGGGACGGGATCCAGCCATGGTAGACAGGAGCGTTCGAGAGGATAATTGGGAGCAGGTCGCCTGCACAAGTGACACATCAGCTCTGCCAGGCTGTCTGTACCTTCGTGTCTGTGCCTGGGTGGACCTTGGCCAGAAAGACCCCTGGCCCCTTTATCTTTCCCACGCTTTTGCCCGTAATCATCTCAAGACCCTTGCTATTCTCTGTCCAGTCCCAGCGTGGACGTCGCCTGGGAGCAGTGCGGGGATTCAGGCCCTCACCAGACGTGATGAATTAGAATCTGCTTTGTAACAAGATCTCCAAGTGATTCATATGCCCCTCAGAGTCTGTAAAGCACTGTAGATAACTCCTACTTACCCTTCAGTATACAGCTCAGGGGCCACCTCCTCCAGGGAGCCCCCCTTGACCACACCTCACCCCCCAGCCTCCTGCAGGGACAATTAGAGAGCTGGACACAGTGCCAGCAATGAGTGCATGCACCACCTTCATGAGCACTTCTGGTCGGTGAGTCTTTCTCTTCCACTGGCCGCGCACTCTGCTGGAGTCAACTTAGCATTCGTCTTGGTGTCTTCACAAGTGGCATCGTTATCTGCTCAACTCAGGGAGTGAAGGCATGACCCTGGGGAATCCTCCCGCTGCCCTGGAGCCCCTCCTGGACCTGCCCTTGGAGTCCCTGTGGTGGGAGCTCCTGAGAGGTCAGACCGTCTGATCCCCAGGGCCTTCGGGGATGGTAGGAGCCGCGTGGAAGTCCCAGTGGACACGCCTAGCCTACTCCACGCTCCACTCCTTAGAAAACCAGGCTTTTCGCTGGGCGGACTACACCTGCGCCCTGCTGACCCTTGTTCGGGTTCCCCTGCAGAGACTTTCCTAAGACTGACTTAATGTAGTGCAGACAGTACACGGGTTATCAGAGAAGTTCTGAGTCGTTCGTCATTCCTCTTTTCTGACCCCCCAACAGCCCAAACGCAGCCCCCATCTGTCCTCTTCCTCCATCTCCCTGACAGCCACCCCAGTGCTCCATGCAGATCCCTGTGAGACCCCTCATCAAAATCCTGCCTCCTACCCCCACCCCACATTCCACTCGCCACGTAGGGAGATCGTGTAGACTACACACCACACCGTGTCCCCAGCCACCCACCCTCTCCCCTCCAGATCTACACCGTCCCCTGGTGTCACTACACTGCACTAGAGAGACCTCTGTGCAGTGGGCCCTGTTCACTGCCCCCCTCCCCCTCCCCGTCATCTTAGTCCCATTTCCCCTGCCCCAGAAGCCCACCTCTCAGGCCTCTCCACCTCCTGTTCTCTCTGCCTGGAACATTCTGCCCCTGACCTGCCAGGCTAACTCCTCTTACCTTTCATCTCAGCATGAATGTCACCTACTGGGTGTTACCCGTCATCCCGCCTTACCCCTCCCCCCATTGGAACTGTCTGTAGAGCACGTATATTTCCATCCTTGGTCTCCTTTTCTTTATGACCTGACCTCGCCCCTCACCAGGATGTAAGCTCTGGGGTCCACAGTCCTCATCGGGCTGTGTTGTCCATCGCGGCTTCCCAGACACCTGGCACAGTGCCGAAGACCTTGCAAAAGCTCCACATGTGCTATGTGAATGGATGTCGATGAAGGCAAAGAAACGCACACACTGTGGATCAGCATCAAGTGTGCTGGCCCTTCTCCAGATGCTTCTGGGCCCTTTCCCGGCCTGCTCTGTGCCCAGGGCTGACTCCCCTGCCTGCACTAGCCAGGCCTCTGGGGGGCTGCCTCATGGTCCAGCAGGGAATGGGAGGACAGGAGGACAGCGGGTGGGGGCAGTTTTCCCTGTTCCCATGACAGCCCCTCCTGGGCCCAGAGGACACCACCTCCCGCTCCTCCCTCCAGCCCAGGGCTGGGAACAGCTTCCCTCTTGCTGGCACCTGGGAGCCCCCCATCCTTGGTCCGTCCCTTCTCCCCGTCTCAGCTCCAGAAACTGCTGCACCTCCGTCTCTTCGTCTGCACCATTTGGGTGCAGTGTTTCTAGTTGGCATTTTGTCAGATACATCAGACGTCTCCTTTTCTGTGTACATGTTTAGGATTCTTTTGTGTACATACCGGTGGATTTGCATGATCTTTTTCTTTAATCTATTTAAAATAATTTTTCAAAATTGAATCTCTTAATTTTCCATTTTCCTTAAGTACTGAAATAACAAAGTGTTCTATATCTGCACTGTGCTTCGTGTGTGTGTGTGCATGTGGTTGCCACCAAGGGAAAACTTTTATCTTGACTGCATAAAATGGAGAAATCTTTCAACAACAAACACTATCTTAAACAATACAACATACGTTAACAAAAAGCTACAAAACAAAATCAACGACTGCAAATTATCCTCTAAATTAATCTATGAATTTAGGAGTAAATACAGATATCATGAAGTATGGGTGGTGGTGTGTTGAAGTTTTTTTTCTCTTTTTTGCCCCCACTGGTTTTTAATACCAATCTAATTTATCCAGGCAAATGTTAAGTTACTTGACAGATTTCTCGTAGCAGCTCAGAGCACACAGAAATGGTCTTGATTGTTTTCTACCTCTCTATGTGCAACTTCAGTGATAGCTTTAGTAATAGTGACCTGTCATTTTATCTGAATACAATCCTTATACTGTCTTATTCTAGAGGGTCCAAGGACATAGAAAGCAATTATTGATAAGAATTGCATTAAATGAAACTTTATCTGAAAAAATATCTTACAAATTCGAGTGGTTTATCTACTTGAATCAGAATAATCAATTAAGTCATAGTAGCTAAACTAAAAAGACAAAAATCAAAATTTCTTTGAAAAGAGCGCACAGGTGCAGAGGCTCTGCCGCGGGTGGGGCCTGAGGCCCAGCTGCTGTGGAGGCTGAGTCACACCTGCAGGGGAGCCCCGGTCCCCGCGGCCTCGGGGCAGGACCCTCCTCCTTCCTGGGGGGGCCAGCTGGCCCAGGGGATCCCCCACACTTCCGGGCCTCTGGGGGCTGCGGGGGGAGCAGCTGGAGCCACAGGGCCTCCCGGGAGAGGCCCTTTGAACCTGGCCTCGTACACGGCCAGCCTCTGCCGGTTGTGCTCATTTTCTCTTCTGAGCTCCTTGAGCTTTCTCTCAGCCAGCACGGCCGCCCCCCAGCTTTCTTCCGCTCTCTTCTTCTGGAAGAGCTTCTCCTTGTGATAGTAGGAAGTGCATCTCGCCACTTCGTTGGCCACGTCTTCAGCCATCTTCTTGTAGAGGTTGCGAAGCTGACACGTGGAGTTCAGGTCTCTACACACGCTGAGGAGTTCCTTGTCCAGCTCTGAGCAGAGCCTTTCCTCCGCGAACAGTTTTCTGTGAAGTTGCATGATGTGATCGTCCTGTAGATCAGGCAGAACTTGAAGTTTCTTCTTCAGCTGCTGCATCTCACTTTCAAGCTTTGCGTTTTCGTGCTGTAAAGAGGCTGCCTCAGTTTGGAGAGAGAGTATTTGTCCAAGAAGCTCTTCGTCCATTTGCTTGTCTTCCCACGATTGTCCGGCTCTTTCCGGATGTTCCTCTTCGGGACTTTGAAGGGGCACACCGAGGTCAGCATCATCGCTGACGCCCTTCCGATCAACCTCTGAGCCATGGACGGGGTGCTCGCCCTTTCCTGCTTCCCTCTTTGGCTGGACTTCACCATTCCTGTCATCCACTTGGTCGCCAAGGAGGTCAGGCGAAGGGATGGTCTGCAGCAGGTCTGCAACCACTGACAGGGTTTGGCTGACTTTATCTTTCAGGATCTGCTGCGTTCGTGTGTTCGACTGCTCCAGCCTTTCCTTCTCCTTCTCCTTTTCCTGTGCTCTCTCCTTCCATCTCGACACATCTTGGCAGAGCACGAGTGGACTTGCTGGAGAATGAGTGTTTCCGTTCAAATCATTCGTTGTGGTCTTCTGGAGTTGTTCTCCATCCTTCTCTGATGCTTTTAAGATGGGTTTTGCATCAGTTGCTTGGGAAATTTTAAGAGGCTGGCTCTTCCGTGCCTTTTCCAGAAAGTCAACAGTGTCCTGACGTGAGAACCTGCTCAGGTTTGTATTTATTGCTGACAAGCACAAGGTTTGTAACAGGAGAGGACTGGCCTCCCCCCCAGGCACCTCAAGGGCTTCAGCGTCTTGGCTCACGGGTCCAGTATTCTCACCACGTTTTCCACCGACTTCATCGTGGGCAGAACACCTTTCATCTAGTGCCGTCCCACTTCTTAAAGTCTGTCCTCTCTTTACTATCAAAACCACCAGCACCGCCACCACAGTACGTACCAGGATCTCCCAGGGAAATGCAGGGAGAGCTGGCACTTGTCTCAGGCTTTCAGAAATCACCAGCAGAGCACCCCACAGGTGCTCCAGGATCAGCTGGAAAGTGGATCCGACGGCAGGCAGCAGGCCCTCCATGGCTGGGGAGGGCTCTGCAGCTCTGCCTCCGAGTGCCAGTGTCCTGTGGGCCACAACTGACCGCTCAGAACCCTGAGGGTTGTCCTATCTCAAGAGTAAACAGGTGCCCGGCAACCAGGCTGATCAGTTGGTTGGGGGAGGGGAGGCCAGCCAGGTTCTAGGAAACAGACCCCTAACTGAACTCTGAAAGTAGGAAGTGATCTCGCTTCTCCAGGCACTGAGGGAGGTGGAAAGGGCTGATGGCAGCCTATTGCTCTAGGCCCACCTGGCCCTACAGCACGTCTAGGGGGTCAAGGCAGGGCCCGGCGATGTCCCTTTCCGTGCACGGGAGCAAGTCAGGGCAGAGTGGTGGGGGCCATCCCTGGGTGAGGCCCCTTCTCCTGTTTTAAAGTTTCCTTCTCTGCAGGGATGCCTGGGACTGCCCACAAGGCTCCCAGGAGCTTCCTCCTCTGAGGCTCCCTCTCTCCTTGTGTTTGGTCACTGGGGACAAGCAAGGGCCTAGGGCTGAAGGGTGTCCCTAAAGGTATTAAGTAAGAGACCGTGATTCCAATCCTAACAAGTCAAGAGTCATCAATAGGGACTGGCGTTCTTAACATGTCATGGATTTGGGTGGAGCCAGCATGTCCCTGTTCAATCCAGGTGTTCCTGTGTGGGAGTGACTCTCTTGGGGTGACACAGTGACCTGGGCTCCTTCCCTCGTGTGGCCCTGCCATCTTCAGCACAGGCCTCCCAAGGTGGCCGTGGGGAGGGTCCTTCCACCACGTCATCTCCAGAAGTGGGCCTGTGGGGAGGGCGCGGGTCCTCTTCAGGCTCTCTTGCCACCCTTTATTTCAAGAAACCACATTGCTGTCCTCGAGTCTCTGGCAGGCCCAGGCTCAGACCTTCTAGTCCATCCCTGGGATTCTGCGATGAGTGGCTGTTCCCTAGTCTCTTTAGCCAAAGGGAGATGAGAGAATAGTCATCTGAGTCGTATTTGCGGGTGTTGAAGGGTGCCAGGGCTCAAGAGCCCCATGGGACACAGAGTGGGCTTGAGGGTAGTGGCCCCTCCCAGAGGAAGTCAGACTCCTTTCAGTGCAGCAGGAGCCAACTCTGCTAATGCAAGTAGTTGGTCATCATAAAAGAATCAAATGGGGGTCCAAAAAATGACAGTATTTTCCCAGATACCAAGCCAGGTCTAAAGAGAGTGAAATGGGCTTACGACTATCCTCATAAAGAGGTCCAGGATGTGGTATTGAGTCCCACAGAAGGGTTCGACGCAAAGAGTGAACGCTAATGTAAACTAAGGACTTTAGGTAATAGTAATGAATGCATCAGTATTGGTTCATACATTGTAAGAAATGGACCACACCAATGCAAGATGGTAGTAATAGGGAGAAAGAGGTGGGGGGATATGGGAACTCTCTGTACTCTCTGCTCAGTTGTTTTGTAAACCTAATACCACCCTAAAAGTAAAGAGTCTATTACGAATACAGTTTTCTTTGACTAGCTGTTCAAGTGAAAGGAAAAAAAGATATGGCTCTGCCCGGGTTGTTGAAACCAGCTCATTGACGTGATCTCGTGACGATATTCTCATAACATCACCCTGTCACAAGTGCTCTTGTTGCATCCTCCGAAAGGTTTTGCGGAGAAGAATCTCCTCCTGTGTCGTCCGTTGGTATTGGGCTAGTGGTCAGTGGTGCCCCCGCTGGCTTTTGTGCAGGTTTCTCTTGTTCAGTTGCTCCAGGAGGTGCAGGTTCCGAAGACGCCGTCCTTGATGCTGGAGCGGTGGGCGCAGGTGCAGAAGGCGGAGCCAAAGCAGGGACAGAGGTGGGGCTTGAGCCACAGTTGCTGCTGTGGGGGAGCCAACTGTGGCAGTGGTGGCAGGATTTGATCTCTGGGCTGTAGCTGGGGCTGGTGTCATCACCGCTGTGGGACTTGTCCCTATAACTATTGCAAACTTTTTCTCTTCATAATTAAAATCTTTGAGGGCAGTATCATCCTTAAGGGCTTTGTCTGCAAAAATTAATTTTTGCCCCAATACCTAAAATGCATCATTCACCTTCAATGCTTTTACTACAGATCTGCAGCCAATGTCAAAATTTCTAGTAACTTGAGCTAAGCTGCGTTCTGACAGTGTGTTCGACCCACACAATGGAGTGTTATTTAGTGCTAAAAAGAAAGGAGCTACTAAATTCCGAAAAGACATGGAAGAACCAGATGAAAACTATGGACCATCTCTCCAGAAAGATGCCCTTGCACATTTGACACACCCACTGAAGTCCATCAACAGGCCTGAAGTTATGAATGCTGATCGACAGTTTAGAGCAGTGCTTCTCAACCCCTTTCCACCACATGGCGTCCGTAGAGTTGGTGATATTGTTACAGCACAGTGGGATAAGTTAAGGCGGGTTTGGGGGCAACTGTATAGGGCTTAGTGAAAACGTTTATTTTCTTTATATCATTGTCATAACATAAATAAAATAAATATATTAAAAATGATGTGACGTATTGATTTTTTATAAGCTTCCAAATAAGATCTTCTCAAAAGTTAAAAAAAGACATGGAGGAAATTTTAACTGCATATTCCTAAGTGAGACAAGCTAATCTGAAAAGACTACACATGTATGATTCCAACAATGGGACATTCCGGAAAAGACAAACTATAGAGACAGTTTCCTCGTGGCTGTCAGCTGGGGGCCGCCCTGAGCTTCTAGAGGCCTCTCTCTGGTCCTTGCGCTCACTGCCTGCATCTCAGAGACGGGAAAGTCAGGACGACTCCTTCTCGTTCTGGAATCTCCCTGACTGTCCATCTGCTGCATCTCTCCTCTGCTTCCAGCCTGGGAAAGTTCTCTACTTCTAAGGGCTCACGTGAGTAGATGGGGTCCACCTAGATAATCTGGGGAAATCTCGTCAAGTTCATAACCTTCATTACATCTGCAGTCTCTTTTGGCATGTATTACCACATATACACAGGTCTCGGGGATTAGGACACGGCCATCTTGAGGGCAGTGTGGAGGGCATTATTCTGCCTCGCACAAGCAATCTGCATTAGATTAGCAACAAGGCATGTTGGTTGCATAGCCGAGCACAAGCCCCTATATCCTGGGAGGTTCTCAGTTGCCTGAAATATGATTCTTGAACGAAAAAAACAGGTTTGGTGTCTCAATAAGGAAAACTGAATTATACAAAAACCTTAACAGAGTTAGTCAAAAGTAGGTAAACTTTATATAGATGATGTCTTCATTTTATTGTCCTACCAGAAAGCTTTAGTTTGTAGAAATCACCAAGATACCCGTTTGTACTTTTTATATTTCCACAAGTTACCTCTAAGTCAGTAGACCACTATAATCTATTCGTCATCTTGGAAAGATGTTTTTGAAATGCGAAGTGAGTTTATCTTCTCAATCTAGTTTTGAAAACAGTGCTGTATATGGTGCACAGAGTCAGGGAAATAGATAATGCTGGAGATGAGTCACTTGGAGGAAAGTTTATACAAAGAAGACTATTTGCAAAGGTGTGAGTGTAGGAGAATTGCAATGCATAAGGTGTGGTGTGGAAGACAGAATAATGGCCCTCAAAGATGTCCACCTTTTAAAAACCCAGAGCCTCTGAGTATGTTACTTTACGTGGACTTTGCAGGTGTGATTAAGGTGAGGCTCTTGGGATGTGGAGAGTTTCCTGGGGTATCCATGTGGCCCAAATGTAATGACAAGGGACCTCGTAAGTGAAAGAGGGAGGCAGCAGGGACATAGAGGGAGGTGTGGGGCAGGAAGCAGAGATCAGAGAGGAGGGAAGGTGCTGGGTGGCTGGACTCGAAGATGCAGGAAGGGCCCACAAGTCAAGGAATGTACGTGGCGTCCAGATGCTGGAAAGTCCAAAGGAGACTCCAGAAGGAACCAGCCCTGCTGACACCGTGAATTTAGCCTAGTGAGTCTGATTTGGGACTTTTGTCCTCCAGAATTGTAAGATAGTAAAATGTGTGTTTTCAAGCCCCCAAGGCTGTGGAAGTTTCTTCGAGCAGCAATGAAAACCAATAGGCAATAATATGGGGTCATTACAGTCCGGTTGTCATCACCCACAGGCCTCAAGGAACCAGGAGAAGAGGTAAGGGAACCCCGAGGAAGAGAGCCACGCAGAGTCAGCCCTTAACAGGAGCTGGGCTCCAGCCGCAGACAGAGCCAGTGCAAGGCCACCTCGTCAGGAAGGAGCCAGGAGGGTCAGTGCTCACACTCCTCCCTCCCTCCAGCCTCCTCCTGGGCTTCCCCATTGGTGCCTCCAAAGGGAGCTGGAGGGACACGAATCTGTTTGTGGCCGACACCCTGCAGATCAGCAGCAGACAGCAGGTGGAGAAGGACAGAGAGGGGACATGAGACGACAGACTGATGACGTCTTAGACCAGGGGGTCATGAGCTGTGCGAAGTGAGGGACCCAAGTGCTGGGTCAGAGGAGGGCACAGGTGCTTTCAACACAGTCTGGAGTTGATGGTGCACAGCCGCGGTTCCCATCTCGGCTGTGCATCAGAATCATGAGAGGAATGTGGCAAAAATGCAGATGTCCAGGCCCCACCCCAGAGCACCTGAATCAGAGCCTGGCAGGGAGGGGCCCAGAAGGAAGAGTTTTCCACTGCCCTGTCTTCCTCCTTGTGTTGTCTTTCTAGGAGCCCTGCTCTGGGCGTAGCAACTTCATGTCTTTCCATTATAGCTTGAGACTCAATGTCTTACTTCGCCACAAAATGTGCCTGTGTCAGAGTCAAACCTAGGAATCACCTGTCTATAATTCACAAGATGATTTCAGTCCCCGAAGTTTACATTAGTTGGACTCCTGTGAAAAGATTTCCAAGAACAGTCCCTTCTGGTTCCATGAGAAGTTGGAAAGGCCTTGACTTTAATCCGACATATTCAGTGTTGTGTGACCCCACATATCATTCAGTTCTTGTTGGGACCTTCTCAAAACAGAGATGGCTCATATTTGTCCTGCAAGAAGGGATGTGGAATCGTCTTAACCAAAAATGTCATGTCCCCACTCTGATTAAATTGGCAAAATAGCGGTGAAGAAACTTCAACTGTCCAAGGCTGCATTTAGATTTAGACGGAAATCACATTGTCTGTGTTTCTCATGAGCTTTTTCTCATGAGCTTATATGTTTGAGAAATGTTGCACTTCTATTTGGAAAGTTTGAATCCAAGCAAGTCATTAATTTTGTGACCATCTAATTTCTTGTCATGACTGGAGCCGTTTTATGAGTGCAAAGGGGAGCTATCCATAGTACGTCAGGCACAAACCAGGCAGCCCCTGAGCTGTCCAGGCTGCACTGGGGTGTGTGCTCACCCTCGCCGTCCGTGACCCAGAGCCAGGAGACAGGGGGCTGAGGGCCAGGGTCGGCTGGACCTTCATCACACACATGTCCAACCTGGCTTCGTTCTGGCCACGCCCAGGTCATGGGTTAAAGAGTCTGCTCTGGCTGCTGAGAGGAGGTCGATGGGAGGAAGCATGGTGACGTGGGTCCAGTAGGCAGGACGGTCACCAGAGTGACAGTCACCCAGGAGAGAGAGAGGGGAGGTTTGCCCTGGAGGGTGGAGGCAGAGATGGAGTGAAGAGAACAGTGGGAGTTTGAAGGAACAATCTCTAGAGCGCCTGATGCACTGGATGCAGAGGGTGAGGAACGAGGGCGGGTCAGGAGGGTCCCCAGGGGTCTGGGCTGAGCAAGCGAGGGGGCGTGGGGCCATCGACTGACTAGGGCATTCTGGAGCTAAAGTGGGTCCCCCACGGCCGGACTCCCCAAGAGCGACCCCAAGTCTGTGGTTCATCGTGCTCCTCTGAAACAGGACGCGTACTTGGGACGGGATCCAGCCATGGTAGACAGGAGCGTTCGAGAGGATAATTGGGAGCAGGTCGCCTGCACAAGTGACACATCAGCTCTGCCAGGCTGTCTGTACCTTCGTGTCTGTGCCTGGGTGGACCTTGGCCAGAAAGACCCCTGGCCCCTTTATCTTTCCCACGCTTTTGCCCGTAATCATCTCAAGACCCTTGCTATTCTCTGTCCAGTCCCAGCGTGGACGTCGCCTGGGAGCAGTGCGGGGATTCAGGCCCTCACCAGACGTGATGAATTAGAATCTGCTTTGTAACAAGATCTCCAAGTGATTCATATGCCCCTCAGAGTCTGTAAAGCACTGTAGATAACTCCTACTTACCCTTCAGTATACAGCTCAGGGGCCACCTCCTCCAGGGAGCCCCCCTTGACCACACCTCACCCCCCAGCCTCCTGCAGGGACAATTAGAGAGCTGGACACAGTGCCAGCAATGAGTGCATGCACCACCTTCATGAGCACTTCTAGTCGGTGAGTCTTTCTCTTCCACTGGCCGCGCACTCTGCTGGAGTCAACTTAGCATTCGTCTTGGTGTCTTCACAAGTGGCATCGTTATCGGCTCAACTCAGGGAGTGAAGGCATGACCCTGGGGAATCCTCCCGCTGCCCTGGAGCCCCTCCTGGACCTGCCCTTGGAGTCCCTGTGGTGGGAGCTCCTGAGAGGTCAGACCGTCTGATCCCCAGGGCCTTCGGGGATGGTAGGAGCCGCGTGGAAGTCCCAGTGGACACGCCTAGCCTACTCCACGCTCCACTCCTTAGAAAACCAGGCTTTTCGCTGGGCGGACTACACCTGCGCCCTGCTGACCCTTGTTCGGGTTCCCCTGCAGAGACTTTCCTAAGACTGACTTAATGTAGTGCAGACAGTACACGGGTTATCAGAGAAGTTCTGAGTCGTTCGTCATTCCTCTTTTCTGACCCCCCAACAGCCCAAACGCAGCCCCCATCTGTCCTCTTCCTCCATCTCCCTGACAGCCACCCCAGTGCTCCATGCAGATCCCTGTGAGACCCCTCATCAAAATCCTGCCTCCTACCCCCACCCCACATTCCACTCGCCACGTAGGGAGATCGTGTAGACTACACACCACACCGTGTCCCCAGCCACCCACCCTCTCCCCTCCAGATCTACACCGTCCCCTGGTGTCACTACACTGCACTAGAGAGACCTCTGTGCAGTGGGCCCTGTTCACTGCCCCCCTCCCCCTCCCCGTCATCTTAGTCCCATTTCCCCTGCCCCAGAAGCCCACCTCTCAGGCCTCTCCACCTCCTGTTCTCTCTGCCTGGAACATTCTGCCCCTGACCTGCCAGGCTAACTCCTCTTACCTTTCATCTCAGCATGAATGTCACCTACTGGGTGTTACCCGTCATCCCGCCTTACCCCTCCCCCCATTGGAACTGTCTGTAGAGCACGTGTATTTCCATCCTTGGTCTCCTTTTCTTTATGACCTGACCTCGCCCCTCACCAGGATGTAAGCTCTGGGGTCCACAGTCCTCATCGGGCTGTGTTGTCCATCGCGGCTTCCCAGACACCTGGCACAGTGCCGAAGACCTTGCAAAAGCTCCACATGTGCTATGTGAATGGATGTCGATGAAGGCAAAGAAACGCACACACTGTGGATCAGCATCAAGTGTGCTGGCCCTTCTCCAGATGCTTCTGGGCCCTTTCCCGGCCTGCTCTGTGCCCAGGGCTGACTCCCCTGCCTGCACTAGCCAGGCCTCTGGGGGGCTGCCTCATGGTCCAGCAGGGAATGGGAGGACAGGAGGACAGCGGGTGGGGGCAGTTTTCCCTGTTCCCATGACAGCCCCTCCTGGGCCCAGAGGACACCACCTCCCGCTCCTCCCTCCAGCCCAGGGCTGGGAACAGCTTCCCTCTTGCTGGCACCTGGGAGCCCCCCATCCTTGGTCCGTCCCTTCTCCCCGTCTCAGCTCCAGAAACTGCTGCACCTCCGTCTCTTCGTCTGCACCATTTGGGTGCAGTGTTTCTAGTTGGCATTTTGTCAGATACATCAGACGTCTCCTTTTCTGTGTACATATTTAGGATTCTTTTGTGTACATACCGGTGGATTTGCATGATCTTTTTCTTTAATCTATTTAAAATAATTTTTCAAAATTGAATCTCTTAATTTTCCATTTTCCTTAAGTACTGAAATAACAAAGTGTTCTATATCTGCACTGTGCTTCGTGTGTGTGTGTGCATGTGGTTGCCACCAAGGGAAAACTTTTATCTTGACTGCATAAAATGGAGAAATCTTTCAACAACAAACACTATCTTAAACAATACAACATACGTTAACAAAAAGCTACAAAACAAAATCAACGACTGCAAATTATCCTCTAAATTAATCTATGAATTTAGGAGTAAATACAGATATCATGAAGTATGGGTGGTGGTGTGTTGAAGTTTTTTTTCTCTTTTTTGCCCCCACTGGTTTTTAATACCAATCTAATTTATCCAGGCAAATGTTAAGTTACTTGACAGATTTCTCGTAGCAGCTCAGAGCACACAGAAATGGTCTTGATTGTTTTCTACCTCTCTATGTGCAACTTCAGTGATAGCTTTAGTAATAGTGACCTGTCATTTTATCTGAATACAATCCTTATACTGTCTTATTCTAGAGGGTCCAAGGACATAGAAAGCAATTATTGATAAGAATTGCATTAAATGAAACTTTATCTGAAAAAATATCTTACAAATTCGAGTGGTTTATCTACTTGAATCAGAATAATCAATTAAGTCATAGTAGCTAAACTAAAAAGACAAAAATCAAAATTTCTTTGAAAAGAGCGCACAGGTGCAGAGGCTCTGCCGCGGGTGGGGCCTGAGGCCCAGCTGCTGTGGAGGCTGAGTCACACCTGCAGGGGAGCCCCGGTCCCCGCGGCCTCGGGGCAGGACCCTCCTCCTTCCTGTGGGGGCCAGCTGGCCCAGGGGATCCCCCACACTTCCGGGCCTCTGGGGGCTGCGGGGGGAGCAGCTGGAGCCACAGGGCCTCCCGGGAGAGGCCCTTTGAACCTGGCCTCGTACACGGCCAGCCTCTGCCGGTTGTGCTCATTTTCTCTTCTGAGCTCCTTGAGCTTTCTCTCAGCCAGCACGGCCGCCCCCCAGCTTTCTTCCGCTCTCTTCTTCTGGAAGAGCTTCTCCTTGTGATAGTAGGAAGTGCATCTCGCCACTTCGTTGGCCACGTCTTCAGCCATCTTCTTGTAGAGGTTGCGAAGCTGACACGTGGAGTTCAGGTCTCTACACACGCTGAGGAGTTCCTTGTCCAGCTCCGAGCAGAGCCTTTCCTCCGCGAACAGTTTTCTGTGAAGTTGCATGATGTGATCGTCCTGTAGATCAGGCAGAACTTGAAGTTTCTTCTTCAGCTGCTGCATCTCACTTTCAAGCTTTGCGTTTTCGTGCTGTAAAGAGGCTGCCTCAGTTTGGAGAGAGAGTATTTGTCCAAGAAGCTCTTCGTCCATTTGCTTGTCTTCCCACGATTGTCCGGCTCTTTCCGGATGTTCCTCTTCGGGACTTTGAAGGGGCACACCGAGGTCAGCATCATCGCTGACGCCCTTCCGATCAACCTCTGAGCCATGGACGGGGTGCTCGCCCTTTCCTGCTTCCCTCTTTGGCTGGACTTCACCATTCCTGTCATCCACTTGGTCGCCAAGGAGGTCAGGCGAAGGGATGGTCTGCAGCAGGTCTGCAACCACTGATAGGGTTTGGCTGACTTTATCTTTCAGGATCTGCTGCGTTCGTGTGTTCGACTGCTCCAGCCTTTCCTTCTCCTTCTCCTTTTCCTGTGCTCTCTCCTTCCATCTCGACACATCTTGGCAGAGCACGAGTGGACTTGCTGGAGAATGAGTGTTTCCGTTCAAATCATTCGTTGTGGTCTTCTGGAGTTGTTCTCCATCCTTCTCTGATGCTTTTAAGATGGGTTTTGCATCAGTTGCTTGGGAAATTTTAAGAGGCTGGCTCTTCCGTGCCTTTTCCAGAAAGTCAACAGTGTCCTGACGTGAGAACCTGCTCAGGTTTGTATTTATTGCTGACAAGCACAAGGTTTGTAACAGGAGAGGACTGGCCTCCCCCCCAGGCACCTCAAGGGCTTCAGCGTCTTGGCTCACGGGTCCAGTATTCTCACCACGTTTTCCACCGACTTCATCGTGGGCAGAACACCTTTCATCTAGTGCCGTCCCACTTCTTAAAGTCTGTCCTCTCTTTACTATCAAAACCACCAGCACCGCCACCACAGTACGTACCAGGATCTCCCAGGGAAATGCAGGGAGAGCTGGCACTTGTCTCAGGCTTTCAGAAATCACCAGCAGAGCACCCCACAGGTGCTCCAGGATCAGCTGGAAAGTGGATCCGACGGCAGGCAGCAGGCCCTCCATGGCTGGGGAGGGCTCTGCAGCTCTGCCTCCGAGTGCCAGTGTCCTGTGGGCCACAACTGACCGCTCAGAACCCTGAGGGTTGTCCTATCTCAAGAGTAAACAGGTGCCCGGCAACCAGGCTGATCAGTTGGTTGGGGGAGGGGAGGCCAGCCAGGTTCTAGGAAACAGACCCCTAACTGAACTCTGAAAGTAGGAAGTGATCTCGCTTCTCCAGGCACTGAGGGAGGTGGAAAGGGCTGATGGCAGCCTATTGCTCTAGGCCCACCTGGCCCTACAGCACGTCTAGGGGGTCAAGGCAGGGCCCGGCGATGTCCCTTTCCGTGCACGGGAGCAAGTCAGGGCAGAGTGGTGGGGGCCATCCCTGGGTGAGGCCCCTTCTCCTGTTTTAAAGTTTCCTTCTCTGCAGGGATGCCTGGGACTGCCCACAAGGCTCCCAGGAGCTTCCTCCTCTGAGGCTCCCTCTCTCCTTGTGTTTGGTCACTGGGGACAAGCAAGGGCCTAGGGCTGAAGGGTGTCCCTAAAGGTATTAAGTAAGAGACCGTGATTCCAATCCTAACAAGTCAAGAGTCATCAATAGGGACTGGCGTTCTTAACATGTCATGGATTTGGGTGGAGCCAGCATGTCCCTGTTCAATCCAGGTGTTCCTGTGTGGGAGTGACTCTCTTGGGGTGACACAGTGACCTGGGCTCCTTCCCTCGTGTGGCCCTGCCATCTTCAGCACAGGCCTCCCAAGGTGGCCGTGGGGAGGGTCCTTCCACCACGTCATCTCCAGAAGTGGGCCTGTGGGGAGGGCGCGGGTCCTCTTCAGGCTCTCTTGCCACCCTTTATTTCAAGAAACCACATTGCTGTCCTCGAGTCTCTGGCAGGCCCAGGCTCAGACCTTCTAGTCCATCCCTGGGATTCTGCGATGAGTGGCTGTTCCCTAGTCTCTTTAGCCAAAGGGAGATGAGAGAATAGTCATCTGAGTCGTATTTGCGGGTGTTGAAGGGTGCCAGGGCTCAAGAGCCCCATGGGACACAGAGTGGGCTTGAGGGTAGTGGCCCCTCCCAGAGGAAGTCAGACTCCTTTCAGTGCAGCAGGAGCCAACTCTGCTAATGCAAGTAGTTGGTCATCATAAAAGAATCAAATGGGGGTCCAAAAAATGACAGTATTTTCCCAGATACCAAGCCAGGTCTAAAGAGAGTGAAATGGGCTTACGACTATCCTCATAAAGAGGTCCAGGATGTGGTATTGAGTCCCACAGAAGGGTTCGACGCAAAGAGTGAACGCTAATGTAAACTAAGGACTTTAGGTAATAGTAATGAATGCATCAATATTGGTTCATACATTGTAAGAAATGGACCACACCAATGCAAGATGGTAGTAATAGGGAGAAAGAGGTGGGGGGATATGGGAACTCTCTGTACTCTCTGCTCAGTTGTTTTGTAAACCTAATACCACCCTAAAAGTAAAGAGTCTATTACGAATACAGTTTTCTTTGACTAGCTGTTCAAGTGAAAGGAAAAAAAGATATGGCTCTGCCCGGGTTGTTGAAACCAGCTCATTGACGTGATCTCGTGACGATATTCTCATAACATCACCCTGTCACAAGTGCTCTTGTTGCATCCTCCGAAAGGTTTTGCGGAGAAGAATCTCCTCCTGTGTCGTCCGTTGGTATTGGGCTAGTGGTCAGTGGTGCCCCCGCTGGCTTTTGTGCAGGTTTCTCTTGTTCAGTTGCTCCAGGAGGTGCAGGTTCCGAAGACGCCGTCCTTGATGCTGGAGCGGTGGGCGCAGGTGCAGAAGGCGGAGCCAAAGCAGGGACAGAGGTGGGGCTTGAGCCACAGTTGCTGCTGTGGGGGAGCCAACTGTGGCAGTGGTGGCAGGATTTGATCTCTGGGCTGTAGCTGGGGCTGGTGTCATCACCGCTGTGGGACTTGTCCCTATAACTATTGCAAACTTTTTCTCTTCATAATTAAAATCTTTGAGGGCAGTATCATCCTTAAGGGCTTTGTCTGCAAAAATTAATTTTTGCCCCAATACCTAAAATGCATCATTCACCTTCAATGCTTTTACTACAGATCTGCAGCCAATGTCAAAATTTCTAGTAACTTGAGCTAAGCTGCGTTCTGACAGTGTGTTCGACCCACACAATGGAGTGTTATTTAGTGCTAAAAAGAAAGGAGCTACTAAATTCCGAAAAGACATGGAAGAACCAGATGAAAACTATGGACCATCTCTCCAGAAAGATGCCCTTGCACATTTGACACACCCACTGAAGTCCATCAACAGGCCTGAAGTTATGAATGCTGATCGACAGTTTAGAGCAGTGCTTCTCAACCCCTTTCCACCACATGGCGTCCGTAGAGTTGGTGATATTGTTACAGCACAGTGGGATAAGTTAAGGCGGGTTTGGGGGCAACTGTATAGGGCTTAGTGAAAACGTTTATTTTCTTTATATCATTGTCATAACATAAATAAAATAAATATATTAAAAATGATGTGACGTATTGATTTTTTATAAGCTTCCAAATAAGATCTTCTCAAAAGTTAAAAAAAGACATGGAGGAAATTTTAACTGCATATTCCTAAGTGAGACAAGCTAATCTGAAAAGACTACACATGTATGATTCCAACAATGGGACATTCCGGAAAAGACAAACTATAGAGACAGTTTCCTCGTGGCTGTCAGCTGGGGGCCGCCCTGAGCTTCTAGAGGCCTCTCTCTGGTCCTTGCGCTCACTGCCTGCATCTCAGAGACGGGAAAGTCAGGACGACTCCTTCTCGTTCTGGAATCTCCCTGACTGTCCATCTGCTGCATCTCTCCTCTGCTTCCAGCCTGGGAAAGTTCTCTACTTCTAAGGGCTCACGTGAGTAGATGGGGTCCACCTAGATAATCTGGGGAAATCTCGTCAAGTTCATAACCTTCATTACATCTGCAGTCTCTTTTGGCATGTATTACCACATATACACAGGTCTCGGGGATTAGGACACGGCCATCTTGAGGGCAGCGTGGAGGGCATTATTCTGCCTCGCACAAGCAATCTGCATTAGATTAGCAACAAGGCATGTTGGTTGCATAGCCGAGCACAAGCCCCTATATCCTGGGAGGTTCTCAGTTGCCTGAAATATGATTCTTGAACGAAAAAAACAGGTTTGGTGTCTCAATAAGGAAAACTGAATTATACAAAAACCTTAACAGAGTTAGTCAAAAGTAGGTAAACTTTATATAGATGATGTCTTCATTTTATTGTCCTACCAGAAAGCTTTAGTTTGTAGAAATCACCAAGATACCCGTTTGTACTTTTTATATTTCCACAAGTTACCTCTAAGTCAGTAGACCACTATAATCTATTCGTCATCTTGGAAAGATGTTTTTGAAATGCGAAGTGAGTTTATCTTCTCAATCTAGTTTTGAAAACAGTGCTGTATATGGTGCACAGAGTCAGGGAAATAGATAATGCTGGAGATGAGTCACTTGGAGGAAAGTTTATACAAAGAAGACTATTTACAAAGGTGTGAGTGTAGGAGAATTGCAATGCATAAGGTGTGGTGTGGAAGACAGAATAATGGCCCTCAAAGATGTCCACCTTTTAAAAACCCAGAGCCTCTGAGTATGTTACTTTACGTGGACTTTGCAGGTGTGATTAAGGTGAGGCTCTTGGGATGTGGAGAGTTTCCTGGGGTATCCATGTGGCCCAAATGTAATGACAAGGGACCTCGTAAGTGAAAGAGGGAGGCAGCAGGGACATAGAGGGAGGTGTGGGGCAGGAAGCAGAGATCAGAGAGGAGGGAAGGTGCTGGGTGGCTGGACTCGAAGATGCAGGAAGGGCCCACAAGTCAAGGAATGTACGTGGCGTCCAGATGCTGGAAAGTCCAAAGGAGACTCCAGAAGGAACCAGCCCTGCTGACACCGTGAATTTAGCCTAGTGAGTCTGATTTGGGACTTTTGTCCTCCAGAATTGTAAGATAGTAAAATGTGTGTTTTCAAGCCCCCAAGGCTGTGGAAGTTTCTTCGAGCAGCAATGAAAACCAATAGGCAATAATATGGGGTCATTACAGTCCGGTTGTCATCACCCACAGGCCTCAAGGAACCAGGAGAAGAGGTAAGGGAACCCCGAGGAAGAGAGCCACGCAGAGTCAGCCCTTAACAGGAGCTGGGCTCCAGCCGCAGACAGAGCCAGTGCAAGGCCACCTCGTCAGGAAGGAGCCAGGAGGGTCAGTGCTCACACTCCTCCCTCCCTCCAGCCTCCTCCTGGGCTTCCCCATTGGTGCCTCCAAAGGGAGCTGGAGGGACACGAATCTGTTTGTGGCCGACACCCTGCAGATCAGCAGCAGACAGCAGGTGGAGAAGGACAGAGAGGGGACATGAGACGACAGACTGATGACGTCTTAGACCAGGGGGTCATGAGCTGTGCGAAGTGAGGGACCCAAGTGCTGGGTCAGAGGAGGGCACAGGTGCTTTCAACACAGTCTGGAGTTGATGGTGCACAGCCGCGGTTCCCATCTCGGCTGTGCATCAGAATCATGAGAGGAATGTGGCAAAAATGCAGATGTCCAGGCCCCACCCCAGAGCACCTGAATCAGAGCCTGGCAGGGAGGGGCCCAGAAGGAAGAGTTTTCCACTGCCCTGTCTTCCTCCTTGTGTTGTCTTTCTAGGAGCCCTGCTCTGGGCGTAGCAACTTCATGTCTTTCCATTATAGCTTGAGACTCAATGTCTTACTTCGCCACAAAATGTGCCTGTGTCAGAGTCAAACCTAGGAATCACCTGTCTATAATTCACAAGATGATTTCAGTCCCCGAAGTTTACATTAGTTGGACTCCTGTGAAAAGATTTCCAAGAACAGTCCCTTCTGGTTCCATGAGAAGTTGGAAAGGCCTTGACTTTAATCCGACATATTCAGTGTTGTGTGACCCCACATATCATTCAGTTCTTGTTGGGACCTTCTCAAAACAGAGATGGCTCATATTTGTCCTGCAAGAAGGGATGTGGAATCGTCTTAACCAAAAATGTCATGTCCCCACTCTGATTAAATTGGCAAAATAGCGGTGAAGAAACTTCAACTGTCCAAGGCTGCATTTAGATTTAGATGGAAATCACATTGTCTGTGTTTCTCATGAGCTTTTTCTCATGAGCTTATATGTTTGAGAAATGTTGCACTTCTATTTGGAAAGTTTGAATCCAAGCAAGTCATTAATTTTGTGACCATCTAATTTCTTGTCATGACTGGAGCCGTTTTATGAGTGCAAAGGGGAGCTATCCATAGTACGTCAGGCACAAACCAGGCAGCCCCTGAGCTGTCCAGGCTGCACTGGGGTGTGTGCTCACCCTCGCCGTCCGTGACCCAGAGCCAGGAGACAGGGGGCTGAGGGCCGGGGTCGGCTGGACCTTCATCACACACATGTCCAACCTGGCTTCGTTCTGGCCACGCCCAGGTCATGGGTTAAAGAGTCTGCTCTGGCTGCTGAGAGGAGGTCGATGGGAGGAAGCATGGTGACGTGGGTCCAGTAGGCAGGACGGTCACCAGAGTGACAGTCACCCAGGAGAGAGAGAGGGGAGGTTTGCCCTGGAGGGTGGAGGCAGAGATGGAGTGAAGAGAACAGTGGGAGTTTGAAGGAACAGTCTCTAGAGCGCCTGATGCACTGGATGCAGAGGGTGAGGAACGAGGGCGGGTCAGGAGGGTCCCCAGGGGTCTGGGCTGAGCAAGCGAGGGGGCGTGGGGCCATCGACTGACTAGGGCATTCTGGAGCTAAAGTGGGTCCCCCACGGCCGGACTCCCCAAGAGCGACCCCAAGTCTGTGGTTCATCGTGCTCCTCTGAAACAGGACGCGTACTTGGGACGGGATCCAGCCATGGTAGACAGGAGCGTTCGAGAGGATAATTGGGAGCAGGTCGCCTGCACAAGTGACACATCAGCTCTGCCAGGCTGTCTGTACCTTCGTGTCTGTGCCTGGGTGGACCTTGGCCAGAAAGACCCCTGGCCCCTTTATCTTTCCCACGCTTTTGCCCGTAATCATCTCAAGACCCTTGCTATTCTCTGTCCAGTCCCAGCGTGGACGTCGCCTGGGAGCAGTGCGGGGATTCAGGCCCTCACCAGACGTGATGAATTAGAATCTGCTTTGTAACAAGATCTCCAAGTGATTCACATGCCCCTCAGAGTCTGTAAAGCACTGTAGATAACTCCTACTTACCCTTCAGTATACAGCTCAGGGGCCACCTCCTCCAGGGAGCCCCCCTTGACCACACCTCACCCCCCAGCCTCCTGCAGGGACAATTAGAGAGCTGGACACAGTGCCAGCAATGAGTGCATGCACCACCTTCATGAGCACTTCTAGTCGGTGAGTCTTTCTCTTCCACTGGCCGCGCACTCTGCTGGAGTCAACTTAGCATTCGTCTTGGTGTCTTCACAAGTGGCATCGTTATCGGCTCAACTCAGGGAGTGAAGGCATGACCCTGGGGAATCCTCCCGCTGCCCTGGAGCCCCTCCTGGACCTGCCCTTGGAGTCCCTGTGGTGGGAGCTCCTGAGAGGTCAGACCGTCTGATCCCCAGGGCCTTCGGGGATGGTAGGAGCCGCGTGGAAGTCCCAGTGGACACGCCTAGCCTACTCCACGCTCCACTCCTTAGAAAACCAGGCTTTTCGCTGGGCGGACTACACCTGCGCCCTGCTGACCCTTGTTCGGGTTCCCCTGCAGAGACTTTCCTAAGACTGACTTAATGTAGTGCAGACAGTACACGGGTTATCAGAGAAGTTCTGAGTCGTTCGTCATTCCTCTTTTCTGACCCCCCAACAGCCCAAACGCAGCCCCCATCTGTCCTCTTCCTCCATCTCCCTGACAGCCACCCCAGTGCTCCATGCAGATCCCTGTGAGACCCCTCATCAAAATCCTGCCTCCTACCCCCACCCCACATTCCACTCGCCACGTAGGGAGATCGTGTAGACTACACACCACACCGTGTCCCCAGCCACCCACCCTCTCCCCTCCAGATCTACACCGTCCCCTGGTGTCACTACACTGCACTAGAGAGACCTCTGTGCAGTGGGCCCTGTTCACTGCCCCCCTCCCCCTCCCCGTCATCTTAGTCCCATTTCCCCTGCCCCAGAAGCCCACCTCTCAGGCCTCTCCACCTCCTGTTCTCTCTGCCTGGAACATTCTGCCCCTGACCTGCCAGGCTAACTCCTCTTACCTTTCATCTCAGCATGAATGTCACCTACTGGGTGTTACCCGTCATCCCGCCTTACCCCTCCCCCCATTGGAACTGTCTGTAGAGCACGTATATTTCCATCCTTGGTCTCCTTTTCTTTATGACCTGACCTCGCCCCTCACCAGGATGTAAGCTCTGGGGTCCACAGTCCTCATCGGGCTGTGTTGTCCATCGCGGCTTCCCAGACACCTGGCACAGTGCCGAAGACCTTGCAAAAGCTCCACATGTGCTATGTGAATGGATGTCGATGAAGGCAAAGAAACGCACACACTGTGGATCAGCATCAAGTGTGCTGGCCCTTCTCCAGATGCTTCTGGGCCCTTTCCCGGCCTGCTCTGTGCCCAGGGCTGACTCCCCTGCCTGCACTAGCCAGGCCTCTGGGGGGCTGCCTCATGGTCCAGCAGGGAATGGGAGGACAGGAGGACAGCGGGTGGGGGCAGTTTTCCCTGTTCCCATGACAGCCCCTCCTGGGCCCAGAGGACACCACCTCCCGCTCCTCCCTCCAGCCCAGGGCTGGGAACAGCTTCCCTCTTGCTGGCACCTGGGAGCCCCCCATCCTTGGTCCGTCCCTTCTCCCCGTCTCAGCTCCAGAAACTGCTGCACCTCCGTCTCTTCGTCTGCACCATTTGGGTGCAGTGTTTCTAGTTGGCATTTTGTCAGATACATCAGACGTCTCCTTTTCTGTGTACATATTTAGGATTCTTTTGTGTACATACCGGTGGATTTGCATGATCTTTTTCTTTAATCTATTTAAAATAATTTTTCAAAATTGAATCTCTTAATTTTCCATTTTCCTTAAGTACTGAAATAACAAAGTGTTCTATATCTGCACTGTGCTTCGTGTGTGTGTGTGCATGTGGTTGCCACCAAGGGAAAACTTTTATCTTGACGGCATAAAATGGAGAAATCTTTCAACAACAAACACTATCTTAAACAATACAACATACGTTAACAAAAAGCTACAAAACAAAATCAACGACTGCAAATTATCCTCTAAATTAATCTATGAATTTAGGAGTAAATACAAATATCATGAAGTATGGGTGGTGGTGTGTTGAAGTTTTTTTTCTCTTTTTTGCCCCCACTGGTTTTTAATACCAATCTAATTTATCCAGGCAAATGTTAAGTTACTTGACAGATTTCTCGTAGCAGCTCAGAGCACACAGAAATGGTCTTGATTGTTTTCTACCTCTCTATGTGCAACTTCAGTGATAGCTTTAGTAATAGTGACCTGTCATTTTATCTGAATACAATCCTTATACTGTCTTATTCTAGAGGGTCCAAGGACATAGAAAGCAATTATTGATAAGAATTGCATTAAATGAAACTTTATCTGAAAAAATATCTTACAAATTCGAGTGGTTTATCTACTTGAATCAGAATAATCAATTAAGTCATAGTAGCTAAACTAAAAAGACAAAAATCAAAATTTCTTTGAAAAGAGCGCACAGGTGCAGAGGCTCTGCCGCGGGTGGGGCCTGAGGCCCAGCTGCTGTGGAGGCTGAGTCACACCTGCAGGGGAGCCCCGGTCCCCGCGGCCTCGGGGCAGGACCCTCCTCCTTCCTGGGGGGGCCAGCTGGCCCAGGGGATCCCCCACACTTCCGGGCCTCTGGGGGCTGCGGGGGGAGCAGCTGGAGCCACAGGGCCTCCCGGGAGAGGCCCTTTGAACCTGGCCTCGTACACGGCCAGCCTCTGCCGGTTGTGCTCATTTTCTCTTCTGAGCTCCTTGAGCTTTCTCTCAGCCAGCACGGCCGCCCCCCAGCTTTCTTCCGCTCTCTTCTTCTGGAAGAGCTTCTCCTTGTGATAGTAGGAAGTGCATCTCGCCACTTCGTTGGCCACGTCTTCAGCCATCTTCTTGTAGAGGTTGCGAAGCTGACACGTGGAGTTCAGGTCTCTACACACGCTGAGGAGTTCCTTGTCCAGCTCCGAGCAGAGCCTTTCCTCCGCGAACAGTTTTCTGTGAAGTTGCATGATGTGATCGTCCTGTAGATCAGGCAGAACTTGAAGTTTCTTCTTCAGCTGCTGCATCTCACTTTCAAGCTTTGCGTTTTCGTGCTGTAAAGAGGCTGCCTCAGTTTGGAGAGAGAGTATTTGTCCAAGAAGCTCTTCGTCCATTTGCTTGTCTTCCCACGATTGTCCGGCTCTTTCCGGATGTTCCTCTTCGGGACTTTGAAGGGGCACACCGAGGTCAGCATCATCGCTGACGCCCTTCCGATCAACCTCTGAGCCATGGACGGGGTGCTCGCCCTTTCCTGCTTCCCTCTTTGGCTGGACTTCACCATTCCTGTCATCCACTTGGTCGCCAAGGAGGTCAGGCGAAGGGATGGTCTGCAGCAGGTCTGCAACCACTGATAGGGTTTGGCTGACTTTATCTTTCAGGATCTGCTGCGTTCGTGTGTTCGACTGCTCCAGCCTTTCCTTCTCCTTCTCCTTTTCCTGTGCTCTCTCCTTCCATCTCGACACATCTTGGCAGAGCACGAGTGGACTTGCTGGAGAATGAGTGTTTCCGTTCAAATCATTCGTTGTGGTCTTCTGGAGTTGTTCTCCATCCTTCTCTGATGCTTTTAAGATGGGTTTTGCATCAGTTGCTTGGGAAATTTTAAGAGGCTGGCTCTTCCGTGCCTTTTCCAGAAAGTCAACAGTGTCCTGACGTGAGAACCTGCTCAGGTTTGTATTTATTGCTGACAAGCACAAGGTTTGTAACAGGAGAGGACTGGCCTCCCCCCCAGGCACCTCAAGGGCTTCAGCGTCTTGGCTCACGGGTCCAGTATTCTCACCACGTTTTCCACCGACTTCATCGTGGGCAGAACACCTTTCATCTAGTGCCGTCCCACTTCTTAAAGTCTGTCCTCTCTTTACTATCAAAACCACCAGCACCGCCACCACAGTACGTACCAGGATCTCCCAGGGAAATGCAGGGAGAGCTGGCACTTGTCTCAGGCTTTCAGAAATCACCAGCAGAGCACCCCACAGGTGCTCCAGGATCAGCTGGAAAGTGGATCCGACGGCAGGCAGCAGGCCCTCCATGGCTGGGGAGGGCTCTGCAGCTCTGCCTCCGAGTGCCAGTGTCCTGTGGGCCACAACTGACCGCTCAGAACCCTGAGGGTTGTCCTATCTCAAGAGTAAACAGGTGCCCGGCAACCAGGCTGATCAGTTGGTTGGGGGAGGGGAGGCCAGCCAGGTTCTAGGAAACAGACCCCTAACTGAACTCTGAAAGTAGGAAGTGATCTCGCTTCTCCAGGCACTGAGGGAGGTGGAAAGGGCTGATGGCAGCCTATTGCTCTAGGCCCACCTGGCCCTACAGCACGTCTAGGGGGTCAAGGCAGGGCCCGGCGATGTCCCTTTCTGTGCACGGGAGCAAGTCAGGGCAGAGTGGTGGGGGCCATCCCTGGGTGAGGCCCCTTCTCCTGTTTTAAAGTTTCCTTCTCTGCAGGGATGCCTGGGACTGCCCACAAGGCTCCCAGGAGCTTCCTCCTCTGAGGCTCCCTCTCTCCTTGTGTTTGGTCACTGGGGACAAGCAAGGGCCTAGGGCTGAAGGGTGTCCCTAAAGGTATTAAGTAAGAGACCGTGATTCCAATCCTAACAAGTCAAGAGTCATCAATAGGGACTGGCGTTCTTAACATGTCATGGATTTGGGTGGAGCCAGCATGTCCCTGTTCAATCCAGGTGTTCCTGTGTGGGAGTGACTCTCTTGGGGTGACACAGTGACCTGGGCTCCTTCCCTCGTGTGGCCCTGCCATCTTCAGCACAGGCCTCCCAAGGTGGCCGTGGGGAGGGTCCTTCCACCACGTCATCTCCAGAAGTGGGCCTGTGGGGAGGGCGCGGGTCCTCTTCAGGCTCTCTTGCCACCCTTTATTTCAAGAAACCACATTGCTGTCCTCGAGTCTCTGGCAGGCCCAGGCTCAGACCTTCTAGTCCATCCCTGGGATTCTGCGATGAGTGGCTGTTCCCTAGTCTCTTTAGCCAAAGGGAGATGAGAGAATAGTCATCTGAGTCGTATTTGCGGGTGTTGAAGGGTGCCAGGGCTCAAGAGCCCCATGGGACACAGAGTGGGCTTGAGGGTAGTGGCCCCTCCCAGAGGAAGTCAGACTCCTTTCAGTGCAGCAGGAGCCAACTCTGCTAATGCAAGTAGTTGGTCATCATAAAAGAATCAAATGGGGGTCCAAAAAATGACAGTATTTTCCCAGATACCAAGCCAGGTCTAAAGAGAGTGAAATGGGCTTACGACTATCCTCATAAAGAGGTCCAGGATGTGGTATTGAGTCCCACAGAAGGGTTCGACGCAAAGAGTGAACGCTAATGTAAACTAAGGACTTTAGGTAATAGTAATGAATGCATCAGTATTGGTTCATACATTGTAAGAAATGGACCACACCAATGCAAGATGGTAGTAATAGGGAGAAAGAGGTGGGGGGATATGGGAACTCTCTGTACTCTCTGCTCAGTTGTTTTGTAAACCTAATACCACCCTAAAAGTAAAGAGTCTATTACGAATACAGTTTTCTTTGACTAGCTGTTCAAGTGAAAGGAAAAAAAGATATGGCTCTGCCCGGGTTGTTGAAACCAGCTCATTGACGTGATCTCGTGACGATATTCTCATAACATCACCCTGTCACAAGTGCTCTTGTTGCATCCTCCGAAAGGTTTTGCGGAGAAGAATCTCCTCCTGTGTCGTCCGTTGGTATTGGGCTAGTGGTCAGTGGTGCCCCCGCTGGCTTTTGTGCAGGTTTCTCTTGTTCAGTTGCTCCAGGAGGTGCAGGTTCCGAAGACGCCGTCCTTGATGCTGGAGCGGTGGGCGCAGGTGCAGAAGGCGGAGCCAAAGCAGGGACAGAGGTGGGGCTTGAGCCACAGTTGCTGCTGTGGGGGAGCCAACTGTGGCAGTGGTGGCAGGATTTGATCTCTGGGCTGTAGCTGGGGCTGTGTTATGAGAGGTTCGGGGATTCGATCGGAGACGTAAAAGACACTTTCCACTCCAAACAAATGGACTGAAGGTATATTTTATTATATAGAGGGTAGTAAAGGTGATAGTCTGCAAACAGATCTAGATAGGTCAAGCATTAGAAGGGAAAAAACATCAGCCCGACTGGAAAGGGAAAACACCCACATCGGCTGAAGAGAAAATGACACAAATCAACCGGAAAGAGAAACACCAGGTTGACCGAAAAGAGAACACATCAAATCAATTACTTCATATCAAATCAATTGCTTCACATCAAATCAGTTACTCACAACATCCACGCCCCACTGCCGGGAGAGCCCTGTCAATCGACGCGGGTGGGCAAGGATCACACGTCCTGGGCAAGGTGTCCCTTCCACAGGTGGAACTCTCATTGGGTCTCAGTTTTCAGCAGTTTTTATATCATCAGTAATTTTCAGAGTAAGCAATTACAGAGTTGCAGAGCAAGCATTTAGTGTTCCCATGCACAAAATGGTTATCAGTGGTGTACGTGCATTGAGCCCCCTGGTTAATGTCCCAGCCCAGTAGTTGTGTACGTGCATTGTTCTCTTTGGTTATCGTCCCAGCCCGGCACAGATGGCCAGTCCATCCCGTGCTACGACGCTCCAAGAGCCTTGAAATGTTACAACTTGCAACTCCCTCCGTGAGAAAAGGGCCAGTTCCCACCACGCAGAAAGCAGCTTTCATATTTCTTTTTGTGCTGGTGGCTGTAGGTCAATGGAGCGGCCAAACATGGTTGTACTCATGTCAAGACATATTCGGCCGTGGCCGTCTCCATTAACCATAAGACACCATATGCACAGACAATGAACTTCGTACACAAGTACATAAGGCACATCCAAGAATCCAAAATCCAATGACTACAATAATTATAAAACTATCTCACAATAAAGGACCCAAACCCCAAGGTAACCAATCAAATAACCCCTTAGAATATGAAATGTTATTAACTTGATCTTGCAAATTATGTACAGCATCAAAGATAACATTAGATAAGGTAACTTAGGCCTAACAAACTAGCTTGTAGAAGGTCAGATCAGCCCCCATCACGGAGGGTAACAGAAGACAGAGCAATGGAGAAATTATAACTAGTTCTGTGTGCAGATATAGGCTTGTACCGAGAGATTGCTTGATGTTTCTGAGACCAAATTTCTCGGCCATTCATAGTCCAGGTTATAGGTCCCACTGGTGTAGAGCAGTTGGTCCAGCAGTGCAGGGTCAAAGGTTGTCCTACGGAGACATTAGTTGGCATGTAGGTCTGCAGCAGACATGGAAGTGCAGCACAGCATAGTAAACACAGCAGGAATATCTATTCACGCAAAGAAACAGAATTTTTAGGAACATGATATAATTGTTCATTTCCTGGATGCATAACTATGAGTGTTGCAGTGGGCCCTTGGGCCATTACTTCTGCGGCATGGGGAGCTGCATTGGGTGGATGTGTCATCCACACTTTTGCTCCAGGTTTCCATCCATCTGTAGATTTAAATCCTTGTATTCCTCTTTTAGTTAATTCACTTGGAGGTTGTCCTTGTGACACATTTGGAGTCAAGAGGGGAAGCACCAATAATTGTCCCATTCGTTCCCCAGACTCTACAGTTAGTACTGTGTCACTACCATTATATAATATAAATTTTATTTCTCCCTGGTAATCTGGATCAATAATTCCTCCCAGTACATCAATACTTTTTGCTGTCAGTCTAGAGCGTCCTTTTAACAAACCAAAGGTATTTTTGGGAAATTGTACCCCTATCCCAGTAGGGACTATAGACTGCTTCTTAGGGGGCAATTGAATAGAATGAACAGTAGATAAATCCAATCCAGCCGCTTCGGCCGTGGCACGAAAAGGCGGTTTAGCAGATTGAGTCAGGGGCCAATAGGTTAAGGTCATAAGCTCATGGGTGGCGGCTGCCACTTTTGTAATCTTTGTTGGTAACAACCTTGACAGAGGAGTCTCATTAGGGCCTAGTGGCCTGTTATTTAACACATTTAGAGCAGTACTTAGATGGTTGTGTCACCCCTTTAATGAGCCATGACCAAGTTTCCTCAATTGTTGTTTAAGCAATCCATTCATTTGTTCTATGAGGCCATTTTATATAATTTTCCTTGGTATAGGTTTGAATCAACTTACCTGTAAAGTGGGAACCGTTGTCACTCTGAATTTGCCTTGGTGTTCCATAATATAACTTAATTATATCTAATAATTTTATGGCACTCTGTTGGGTGGCCACTTTAGCTGGCATAGCCAATAAATAACCAGAATATGTATCAACAGCAGTGCAGGCATAAGTATATCCACAAGAATTTGGCAATGGTCCAATAAAATCTATTTGCCAGGTATGAGTGGGAAATAATCCCTTTTGGATATGACCTTGGTAGGGGTGTGGAACTCCCCGTTTATTTAACTGTTGGCATAACTGACATTGTTTTACTGAAGTGGCAATATCATCATGGGTGACAAGGATTCCCCTTTGTTTTGCCCACCTGTATGAAGTTTATTCTCCCAAGTGTTCACTCTTTTCGTGGATTCATTGTGCTAAGCCTGGGTTGTGCGTTGCATGATTTTGCACCAGCTGATCAGCATAAGAGTTATACTTTTGTTCTGTAGAAATTAAAGAACTGTGAGCATCAACATGAAATACAGTATTGTATTTTAGCATCATAATCATATGTCTTTTTGTAATTTCTTTTTAAGTTAAAAAAACTTTAATTTTGGCAGAAATTTATCAAAAATATCAAAGATTTTAAAACACTTGGTCAAATAGGAAACAATGCCTAGTTATTTATTTAATCAAGTTGACAACAGAAACAGTTAAAGGCAAACAGAGAGTTAAAACAGTCAAAAAACAAAAACAAAAACCTTAAGGGAGAGACTTCAGTCCTTTTGAACGTAGGAAATTATTTTAACAAAACATAGGTGTTTTGTCTTTTACATAGACTTACTCAAAAGAACACCTTTTAATCTCTATATAAAGAGTAGACCAAAAGTTTAAGAAAATTACCTTTATAAGAGACAAAGCCAAATTTTAATTTTTTATCAGCTTACTTTAGCCAACTTGATCATGTGTAAAACTCCTCAGGGCTTTACTTTTATAAACCTTCTGTCACTTATTTTTTACATTTAGAATTTGTCTTACGCCTTTTTTCTTTTCTTAGTACTTTAGGACAAATTTATTTTTCTTAACAAAACAAACATAAATATCTCTATTCTTTATACCTTCTTTATGGACAACATACCTTTTGCTTTTTTTGTATACAGACTTTCCAGAAATGTGTACTTTCTCATAGAAAATTCCTCAACATGCACATAACATGTTTATCATTAAACGTAAGCATCTTTCAGTTTTTTTTTTTTTGAGATAAGAGATCATAGGCAGACAAATTTATGCTTAGTAACCAATTTTTAATGTTTTATCTTATGTGGGAATGACCAGAGACTCAATAAATTTTTATCAACTTAATTTAGCAAAACTTTAAAGCTTCAAGTTACCAAAAAGATTTTGGAAGCTGTTTTTGAAATAACTTTGTCTTTTAGAAGTCTCTGTGTATTAATTAAAGATTGCATTTCATCGTGAGAGGTTTTGAATCCTCTCTTTTAAGGGCGACCCTTAAGGTGAACTCATCAGATTCTCCAGAATAGCCATTTCAATTTTAAATTACTTCAAAAGTTTAAATTGAAATTGCCCCATTTTGGCCACTTTTCCTCTCTGGAGTCTATGGAATATTGTGGCAATGTGGTGTTACAATAAAAAACTTATCTTCTTGGATATGGGCTCCTAGCTGAATATAGCCCATTTAGCCAAGAGGTGGCCCAGAGGGCTCTCCTTGGGGACAGATGGAACTTCCCCCCTTCAAAATTACAAACATACAGAATAGACAGTTAAATGGGATCCCAAACAGAACAGATAGATGCATCTAATAGATTCCGGGTAAAAGTCCTATAATTATTCCCACTCCAGTAGGGATAGCCCTGCCTCTTAAAGAGACAGGACTCCAGATGGAGGGGAAGGGAGTTGTTGATGTAAGCAAAAACAAACAAACAGGCAAACAAACAAATAATTTTAGAGCCTGTTTCCCTGTCATAAGAAAAATGTGCCCAGGGTCAGCGGTGCCGGGTCAGATGGAAAGCATTGGGAGCAGTCCCTAGGGCAAATCACCTAGGCAGCTGCTGGACTGTTTCCCAGGACGTCCCATCCGGTTTGGGCCCACCGAGCCACGGACAAAGAGCCTCCCGGCTGGCTCGCCAAATTATTATTGGATACATATTCAGGCTCTCCATTTGTCACTTAAGAGGGGCCAAATAAAACTAGAATGCCAGGCTCACGGCAAGGAAAGAGTTTCTATTTTGGGTGACATCAGCCGGGACTGTAAATTTGAAACTTCTTTTTTCAAGAGTATATTCTCCCTTGTATTTTATCCCTATCTTCCATAGCCCGACGATAAGCAGTCAATAAACATTAACCTCGCCGTGCCAGAAAAGAAACATTATCTCTTTTTTCCTACTGTCTGCAAAGCTTTGGTCACATCCAATGGTTCATATTTCGCAGACGAACATCCCAAGTTTCATATAATCCTGACCTGTGAGTCCACTCCCCAGCCAGAGTGCAAGAGGGAGGGTCCTCCCATCCTGGAATTTCTTCCACCTTGGCTTCAGTTACCTTTCGTTTGAATAGGAAAGGCATCTCCTTAATTGAATCCTGCTCACAGCGCCAATTATGTTATGAGAGGTTCGGGGATTCGATCGGAGACGTAAAAGACACTTTCCACTCCAAACAAATGGACTGAAGGTATATTTTATTATATAGAGGGTAGTAAAGGTGATAGTCTGCAAACAGATCTAGATAGGTCAAGCATTAGAAGGGAAAAAACATCAGCCCGACTGGAAAGGGAAAACACCCACATCGGCTGAAGAGAAAATGACACAAATCAACCGGAAAGAGAAACACCAGGTTGACCGAAAAGAGAACACATCAAATCAATTACTTCATATCAAATCAATTGCTTCACATCAAATCAGTTACTCACAACATCCACGCCCCACTGCCGGGAGAGCCCTGTCAATCGACGCGGCTGGGCAAGGATCACACGTCTTGGGCAAGGTGTCCCTTCCACAGGTGGAACTCTCACTGGGTCTCAGTTTCCAGCAGTTTTTATATCATCAGTAATTTTCAGAGTAAGCAATTACAGAGTTTGCAGAGCAAGCATTTAGTGTTCCCATGCACAAAATGGTTATCAGTGGCGTACGTGCACTGAGCCCCCTGGCTAACGTCCCAGCCCAGTAGTTGTGTACGTGCATTGTTCTCTTTGGTTATCGTCCCAGCCCGGCACAGATGGCCAGTCCATCCCGTGCTACGACGCTCCAAGAGCCTTGAAATGTTACAACTTGCAACTCCCTCCGTGAGAAAAGGGCCAGTTCCCACCACGCAGAAAGCAGCTTTCATATTTCTTTTTGTGCTGGTGGCTGTAGGTCAATGGAGCGGCCAAACATGGCTGTACTCATGTCAAGACAGGCTGGTGTCATCACCGCTGTGGGACTTGTCCCTATAACTATTGCAAACTTTTTCTCTTCATAATTAAAATCTTTGAGGGCAGTATCATCCTTAAGGGCTTTGTCTGCAAAAATTAATTTTTGCCCCAATACCTAAAATGCATCATTCACCTTCAATGCTTTTACTACAGATCTGCAGCCAATGTCAAAATTTCTAGTAACTTGAGCTAAGCTGCGTTCTGACAGTGTGTTCGACCCACACAATGGAGTGTTATTTAGTGCTAAAAAGAAAGGAGCTACTAAATTCCGAAAAGACATGGAAGAACCAGATGAAAACTATGGACCATCTCTCCAGAAAGATGCCCTTGCACATTTGACACACCCACTGAAGTCCATCAACAGGCCTGAAGTTATGAATGCTGATCGACAGTTTAGAGCAGTGCTTCTCAACCCCTTTCCACCACATGGCGTCCGTAGAGTTGGTGATATTGTTACAGCACAGTGGGATAAGTTAAGGCGGGTTTGGGGGCAACTGTATAGGGCTTAGTGAAAACGTTTATTTTCTTTATATCATTGTCATAACATAAATAAAATAAATATATTAAAAATGATGTGACGTATTGATTTTTTATAAGCTTCCAAATAAGATCTTCTCAAAAGTTAAAAAAAGACATGGAGGAAATTTTAACTGCATATTCCTAAGTGAGACAAGCTAATCTGAAAAGACTACACATGTATGATTCCAACAATGGGACATTCCGGAAAAGACAAACTATAGAGACAGTTTCCTCGTGGCTGTCAGCTGGGGGCCGCCCTGAGCTTCTAGAGGCCTCTCTCTGGTCCTTGCGCTCACTGCCTGCATCTCAGAGACGGGAAAGTCAGGACGACTCCTTCTCGTTCTGGAATCTCCCTGACTGTCCATCTGCTGCATCTCTCCTCTGCTTCCAGCCTGGGAAAGTTCTCTACTTCTAAGGGCTCACGTGAGTAGATGGGGTCCACCTAGATAATCTGGGGAAATCTCGTCAAGTTCATAACCTTCATTACATCTGCAGTCTCTTTTGGCATGTATTACCACATATACACAGGTCTCGGGGATTAGGACACGGCCATCTTGAGGGCAGCGTGGAGGGCATTATTCTGCCTCGCACAAGCAATCTGCATTAGATTAGCAACAAGGCATGTTGGTTGCATAGCCGAGCACAAGCCCCTATATCCTGGGAGGTTCTCAGTTGCCTGAAATATGATTCTTGAACGAAAAAAACAGGTTTGGTGTCTCAATAAGGAAAACTGAATTATACAAAAACCTTAACAGAGTTAGTCAAAAGTAGGTAAACTTTATATAGATGATGTCTTCATTTTATTGTCCTACCAGAAAGCTTTAGTTTGTAGAAATCACCAAGATACCCGTTTGTACTTTTTATATTTCCACAAGTTACCTCTAAGTCAGTAGACCACTATAATCTATTCGTCATCTTGAAAAGATGTTTTTGAAATGCGAAGTGAGTTTATCTTCTCAATCTAGTTTTGAAAACAGTGCTGTATATGGTGCACAGAGTCAGGGAAATAGATAATGCTGGAGATGAGTCACTTGGAGGAAAGTTTATACAAAGAAGACTATTTACAAAGGTGTGAGTGTAGGAGAATTGCAATGCATAAGGTGTGGTGTGGAAGACAGAATAATGGCCCTCAAAGATGTCCACCTTTTAAAAACCCAGAGCCTCTGAGTATGTTACTTTACGTGGACTTTGCAGGTGTGATTAAGGTGAGGCTCTTGGGATGTGGAGAGTTTCCTGGGGTATCCATGTGGCCCAAATGTAATGACAAGGGACCTCGTAAGTGAAAGAGGGAGGCAGCAGGGACATAGAGGGAGGTGTGGGGCAGGAAGCAGAGATCAGAGAGGAGGGAAGGTGCTGGGTGGCTGGACTCGAAGATGCAGGAAGGGCCCACAAGTCAAGGAATGTACGTGGCGTCCAGATGCTGGAAAGTCCAAAGGAGACTCCAGAAGGAACCAGCCCTGCTGACACCGTGAATTTAGCCTAGTGAGTCTGATTTGGGACTTTTGTCCTCCAGAATTGTAAGATAGTAAAATGTGTGTTTTCAAGCCCCCAAGGCTGTGGAAGTTTCTTCGAGCAGCAATGAAAACCAATAGGCAATAATATGGGGTCATTACAGTCCGGTTGTCATCACCCACAGGCCTCAAGGAACCAGGAGAAGAGGTAAGGGAACCCCGAGGAAGAGAGCCACGCAGAGTCAGCCCTTAACAGGAGCTGGGCTCCAGCCGCAGACAGAGCCAGTGCAAGGCCACCTCGTCAGGAAGGAGCCAGGAGGGTCAGTGCTCACACTCCTCCCTCCCTCCAGCCTCCTCCTGGGCTTCCCCATTGGTGCCTCCAAAGGGAGCTGGAGGGACACGAATCTGTTTGTGGCCGACACCCTGCAGATCAGCAGCAGACAGCAGGTGGAGAAGGACAGAGAGGGGACATGAGACGACAGACTGATGACGTCTTAGACCAGGGGGTCATGAGCTGTGCGAAGTGAGGGACCCAAGTGCTGGGTCAGAGGAGGGCACAGGTGCTTTCAACACAGTCTGGAGTTGATGGTGCACAGCCGCGGTTCCCATCTCGGCTGTGCATCAGAATCATGAGAGGAATGTGGCAAAAATGCAGATGTCCAGGCCCCACCCCAGAGCACCTGAATCAGAGCCTGGCAGGGAGGGGCCCAGAAGGAAGAGTTTTCCACTGCCCTGTCTTCCTCCTTGTGTTGTCTTTCTAGGAGCCCTGCTCTGGGCGTAGCAACTTCATGTCTTTCCATTATAGCTTGAGACTCAATGTCTTACTTCGCCACAAAATGTGCCTGTGTCAGAGTCAAACCTAGGAATCACCTGTCTATAATTCACAAGATGATTTCAGTCCCCGAAGTTTACATTAGTTGGACTCCTGTGAAAAGATTTCCAAGAACAGTCCCTTCTGGTTCCATGAGAAGTTGGAAAGGCCTTGACTTTAATCCGACATATTCAGTGTTGTGTGACCCCACATATCATTCAGTTCTTGTTGGGACCTTCTCAAAACAGAGATGGCTCATATTTGTCCTGCAAGAAGGGATGTGGAATCGTCTTAACCAAAAATGTCATGTCCCCACTCTGATTAAATTGGCAAAATAGCGGTGAAGAAACTTCAACTGTCCAAGGCTGCATTTAGATTTAGACGGAAATCACATTGTCTGTGTTTCTCATGAGCTTTTTCTCATGAGCTTATATGTTTGAGAAATGTTGCACTTCTATTTGGAAAGTTTGAATCCAAGCAAGTCATTAATTTTGTGACCATCTAATTTCTTGTCATGACTGGAGCCGTTTTATGAGTGCAAAGGGGAGCTATCCATAGTACGTCAGGCACAAACCAGGCAGCCCCTGAGCTGTCCAGGCTGCACTGGGGTGTGTGCTCACCCTCGCCGTCCGTGACCCAGAGCCAGGAGACAGGGGGCTGAGGGCCGGGGTCGGCTGGACCTTCATCACACACATGTCCAACCTGGCTTCGTTCTGGCCACGCCCAGGTCATGGGTTAAAGAGTCTGCTCTGGCTGCTGAGAGGAGGTCGATGGGAGGAAGCATGGTGACGTGGGTCCAGTAGGCAGGACGGTCACCAGAGTGACAGTCACCCAGGAGAGAGAGAGGGGAGGTTTGCCCTGGAGGGTGGAGGCAGAGATGGAGTGAAGAGAACAGTGGGAGTTTGAAGGAACAATCTCTAGAGCGCCTGATGCACTGGATGCAGAGGGTGAGGAACGAGGGCGGGTCAGGAGGGTCCCCAGGGGTCTGGGCTGAGCAAGCGAGGGGGCGTGGGGCCATCGACTGACTAGGGCATTCTGGAGCTAAAGTGGGTCCCCCACGGCCGGACTCCCCAAGAGCGACCCCAAGTCTGTGGTTCATCGTGCTCCTCTGAAACAGGACGCGTACTTGGGACGGGATCCAGCCATGGTAGACAGGAGCGTTCGAGAGGATAATTGGGAGCAGGTCGCCTGCACAAGTGACACATCAGCTCTGCCAGGCTGTCTGTACCTTCGTGTCTGTGCCTGGGTGGACCTTGGCCAGAAAGACCCCTGGCCCCTTTATCTTTCCCACGCTTTTGCCCGTAATCATCTCAAGACCCTTGCTATTCTCTGTCCAGTCCCAGCGTGGACGTCGCCTGGGAGCAGTGCGGGGATTCAGGCCCTCACCAGACGTGATGAATTAGAATCTGCTTTGTAACAAGATCTCCAAGTGATTCATATGCCCCTCAGAGTCTGTAAAGCACTGTAGATAACTCCTACTTACCCTTCAGTATACAGCTCAGGGGCCACCTCCTCCAGGGAGCCCCCCTTGACCACACCTCACCCCCCAGCCTCCTGCAGGGACAATTAGAGAGCTGGACACAGTGCCAGCAATGAGTGCATGCACCACCTTCATGAGCACTTCTGGTCGGTGAGTCTTTCTCTTCCACTGGCCGCGCACTCTGCTGGAGTCAACTTAGCATTCGTCTTGGTGTCTTCACAAGTGGCATCGTTATCGGCTCAACTCAGGGAGTGAAGGCATGACCCTGGGGAATCCTCCCGCTGCCCTGGAGCCCCTCCTGGACCTGCCCTTGGAGTCCCTGTGGTGGGAGCTCCTGAGAGGTCAGACCGTCTGATCCCCAGGGCCTTCGGGGATGGTAGGAGCCGCGTGGAAGTCCCAGTGGACACGCCTAGCCTACTCCACGCTCCACTCCTTAGAAAACCAGGCTTTTCGCTGGGCGGACTACACCTGCGCCCTGCTGACCCTTGTTCGGGTTCCCCTGCAGAGACTTTCCTAAGACTGACTTAATGTAGTGCAGACAGTACACGGGTTATCAGAGAAGTTCTGAGTCGTTCGTCATTCCTCTTTTCTGACCCCCCAACAGCCCAAACGCAGCCCCCATCTGTCCTCTTCCTCCATCTCCCTGACAGCCACCCCAGTGCTCCATGCAGATCCCTGTGAGACCCCTCATCAAAATCCTGCCTCCTACCCCCACCCCACATTCCACTCGCCACGTAGGGAGATCGTGTAGACTACACACCACACCGTGTCCCCAGCCACCCACCCTCTCCCCTCCAGATCTACACCGTCCCCTGGTGTCACTACACTGCACTAGAGAGACCTCTGTGCAGTGGGCCCTGTTCACTGCCCCCCTCCCCCTCCCCGTCATCTTAGTCCCATTTCCCCTGCCCCAGAAGCCCACCTCTCAGGCCTCTCCACCTCCTGTTCTCTCTGCCTGGAACATTCTGCCCCTGACCTGCCAGGCTAACTCCTCTTACCTTTCATCTCAGCATGAATGTCACCTACTGGGTGTTACCCGTCATCCCGCCTTACCCCTCCCCCCATTGGAACTGTCTGTAGAGCACGTATATTTCCATCCTTGGTCTCCTTTTCTTTATGACCTGACCTCGCCCCTCACCAGGATGTAAGCTCTGGGGTCCACAGTCCTCATCGGGCTGTGTTGTCCATCGCGGCTTCCCAGACACCTGGCACAGTGCCGAAGACCTTGCAAAAGCTCCACATGTGCTATGTGAATGGATGTCGATGAAGGCAAAGAAACGCACACACTGTGGATCAGCATCAAGTGTGCTGGCCCTTCTCCAGATGCTTCTGGGCCCTTTCCCGGCCTGCTCTGTGCCCAGGGCTGACTCCCCTGCCTGCACTAGCCAGGCCTCTGGGGGGCTGCCTCATGGTCCAGCAGGGAATGGGAGGACAGGAGGACAGCGGGTGGGGGCAGTTTTCCCTGTTCCCATGACAGCCCCTCCTGGGCCCAGAGGACACCACCTCCCGCTCCTCCCTCCAGCCCAGGGCTGGGAACAGCTTCCCTCTTGCTGGCACCTGGGAGCCCCCCATCCTTGGTCCGTCCCTTCTCCCCGTCTCAGCTCCAGAAACTGCTGCACCTCCGTCTCTTCGTCTGCACCATTTGGGTGCAGTGTTTCTAGTTGGCATTTTGTCAGATACATCAGACGTCTCCTTTTCTGTGTACATGTTTAGGATTCTTTTGTGTACATACCGGTGGATTTGCATGATCTTTTTCTTTAATCTATTTAAAATAATTTTTCAAAATTGAATCTCTTAATTTTCCATTTTCCTTAAGTACTGAAATAACAAAGTGTTCTATATCTGCACTGTGCTTCGTGTGTGTGTGTGCATGTGGTTGCCACCAAGGGAAAACTTTTATCTTGACTGCATAAAATGGAGAAATCTTTCAACAACAAACACTATCTTAAACAATACAACATACGTTAACAAAAAGCTACAAAACAAAATCAACGACTGCAAATTATCCTCTAAATTAATCTATGAATTTAGGAGTAAATACAAATATCATGAAGTATGGGTGGTGGTGTGTTGAAGTTTTTTTTCTCTTTTTTGCCCCCACTGGTTTTTAATACCAATCTAATTTATCCAGGCAAATGTTAAGTTACTTGACAGATTTCTCGTAGCAGCTCAGAGCACACAGAAATGGTCTTGATTGTTTTCTACCTCTCTATGTGCAACTTCAGTGATAGCTTTAGTAATAGTGACCTGTCATTTTATCTGAATACAATCCTTATACTGTCTTATTCTAGAGGGTCCAAGGACATAGAAAGCAATTATTGATAAGAATTGCATTAAATGAAACTTTATCTGAAAAAATATCTTACAAATTCGAGTGGTTTATCTACTTGAATCAGAATAATCAATTAAGTCATAGTAGCTAAACTAAAAAGACAAAAATCAAAATTTCTTTGAAAAGAGCGCACAGGTGCAGAGGCTCTGCCGCGGGTGGGGCCTGAGGCCCAGCTGCTGTGGAGGCTGAGTCACACCTGCAGGGGAGCCCCGGTCCCCGCGGCCTCGGGGCAGGACCCTCCTCCTTCCTGGGGGGGCCAGCTGGCCCAGGGGATCCCCCACACTTCCGGGCCTCTGGGGGCTGCGGGGGGAGCAGCTGGAGCCACAGGGCCTCCCGGGAGAGGCCCTTTGAACCTGGCCTCGTACACGGCCAGCCTCTGCCGGTTGTGCTCATTTTCTCTTCTGAGCTCCTTGAGCTTTCTCTCAGCCAGCACGGCCGCCCCCCAGCTTTCTTCCGCTCTCTTCTTCTGGAAGAGCTTCTCCTTGTGATAGTAGGAAGTGCATCTCGCCACTTCGTTGGCCACGTCTTCAGCCATCTTCTTGTAGAGGTTGCGAAGCTGACACGTGGAGTTCAGGTCTCTACACACGCTGAGGAGTTCCTTGTCCAGCTCCGAGCAGAGCCTTTCCTCCGCGAACAGTTTTCTGTGAAGTTGCATGATGTGATCGTCCTGTAGATCAGGCAGAACTTGAAGTTTCTTCTTCAGCTGCTGCATCTCACTTTCAAGCTTTGCGTTTTCGTGCTGTAAAGAGGCTGCCTCAGTTTGGAGAGAGAGTATTTGTCCAAGAAGCTCTTCGTCCATTTGCTTGTCTTCCCACGATTGTCCGGCTCTTTCCGGATGTTCCTCTTCGGGACTTTGAAGGGGCACACCGAGGTCAGCATCATCGCTGACGCCCTTCCGATCAACCTCTGAGCCATGGACGGGGTGCTCGCCCTTTCCTGCTTCCCTCTTTGGCTGGACTTCACCATTCCTGTCATCCACTTGGTCGCCAAGGAGGTCAGGCGAAGGGATGGTCTGCAGCAGGTCTGCAACCACTGATAGGGTTTGGCTGACTTTATCTTTCAGGATCTGCTGCGTTCGTGTGTTCGACTGCTCCAGCCTTTCCTTCTCCTTCTCCTTTTCCTGTGCTCTCTCCTTCCATCTCGACACATCTTGGCAGAGCACGAGTGGACTTGCTGGAGAATGAGTGTTTCCGTTCAAATCATTCGTTGTGGTCTTCTGGAGTTGTTCTCCATCCTTCTCTGATGCTTTTAAGATGGGTTTTGCATCAGTTGCTTGGGAAATTTTAAGAGGCTGGCTCTTCCGTGCCTTTTCCAGAAAGTCAACAGTGTCCTGACGTGAGAACCTGCTCAGGTTTGTATTTATTGCTGACAAGCACAAGGTTTGTAACAGGAGAGGACTGGCCTCCCCCCCAGGCACCTCAAGGGCTTCAGCGTCTTGGCTCACGGGTCCAGTATTCTCACCACGTTTTCCACCGACTTCATCGTGGGCAGAACACCTTTCATCTAGTGCCGTCCCACTTCTTAAAGTCTGTCCTCTCTTTACTATCAAAACCACCAGCACCGCCACCACAGTACGTACCAGGATCTCCCAGGGAAATGCAGGGAGAGCTGGCACTTGTCTCAGGCTTTCAGAAATCACCAGCAGAGCACCCCACAGGTGCTCCAGGATCAGCTGGAAAGTGGATCCGACGGCAGGCAGCAGGCCCTCCATGGCTGGGGAGGGCTCTGCAGCTCTGCCTCCGAGTGCCAGTGTCCTGTGGGCCACAACTGACCGCTCAGAACCCTGAGGGTTGTCCTATCTCAAGAGTAAACAGGTGCCCGGCAACCAGGCTGATCAGTTGGTTGGGGGAGGGGAGGCCAGCCAGGTTCTAGGAAACAGACCCCTAACTGAACTCTGAAAGTAGGAAGTGATCTCGCTTCTCCAGGCACTGAGGGAGGTGGAAAGGGCTGATGGCAGCCTATTGCTCTAGGCCCTCCTGGCCCTACAGCACGTCTAGGGGGTCAAGGCAGGGCCCGGCGATGTCCCTTTCCGTGCACGGGAGCAAGTCAGGGCAGAGTGGTGGGGGCCATCCCTGGGTGAGGCCCCTTCTCCTGTTTTAAAGTTTCCTTCTCTGCAGGGATGCCTGGGACTGCCCACAAGGCTCCCAGGAGCTTCCTCCTCTGAGGCTCCCTCTCTCCTTGTGTTTGGTCACTGGGGACAAGCAAGGGCCTAGGGCTGAAGGGTGTCCCTAAAGGTATTAAGTAAGAGACCGTGATTCCAATCCTAACAAGTCAAGAGTCATCAATAGGGACTGGCGTTCTTAACATGTCATGGATTTGGGTGGAGCCAGCATGTCCCTGTTCAATCCAGGTGTTCCTGTGTGGGAGTGACTCTCTTGGGGTGACACAGTGACCTGGGCTCCTTCCCTCGTGTGGCCCTGCCATCTTCAGCACAGGCCTCCCAAGGTGGCCGTGGGGAGGGTCCTTCCACCACGTCATCTCCAGAAGTGGGCCTGTGGGGAGGGCGCGGGTCCTCTTCAGGCTCTCTTGCCACCCTTTATTTCAAGAAACCACATTGCTGTCCTCGAGTCTCTGGCAGGCCCAGGCTCAGACCTTCTAGTCCATCCCTGGGATTCTGCGATGAGTGGCTGTTCCCTAGTCTCTTTAGCCAAAGGGAGATGAGAGAATAGTCATCTGAGTCGTATTTGCGGGTGTTGAAGGGTGCCAGGGCTCAAGAGCCCCATGGGACACAGAGTGGGCTTGAGGGTAGTGGCCCCTCCCAGAGGAAGTCAGACTCCTTTCAGTGCAGCAGGAGCCAACTCTGCTAATGCAAGTAGTTGGTCATCATAAAAGAATCAAATGGGGGTCCAAAAAATGACAGTATTTTCCCAGATACCAAGCCAGGTCTAAAGAGAGTGAAATGGGCTTACGACTATCCTCATAAAGAGGTCCAGGATGTGGTATTGAGTCCCACAGAAGGGTTCGACGCAAAGAGTGAACGCTAATGTAAACTAAGGACTTTAGGTAATAGTAATGAATGCATCAGTATTGGTTCATACATTGTAAGAAATGGACCACACCAATGCAAGATGGTAGTAATAGGGAGAAAGAGGTGGGGGGATATGGGAACTCTCTGTACTCTCTGCTCAGTTGTTTTGTAAACCTAATACCACCCTAAAAGTAAAGAGTCTATTACGAATACAGTTTTCTTTGACTAGCTGTTCAAGTGAAAGGAAAAAAAGATATGGCTCTGCCCGGGTTGTTGAAACCAGCTCATTGACGTGATCTCGTGACGATATTCTCATAACATCACCCTGTCACAAGTGCTCTTGTTGCATCCTCCGAAAGGTTTTGCGGAGAAGAATCTCCTCCTGTGTCGTCCGTTGGTATTGGGCTAGTGGTCAGTGGTGCCCCCGCTGGCTTTTGTGCAGGTTTCTCTTGTTCAGTTGCTCCAGGAGGTGCAGGTTCCGAAGACGCCGTCCTTGATGCTGGAGCGGTGGGCGCAGGTGCAGAAGGCGGAGCCAAAGCAGGGACAGAGGTGGGGCTTGAGCCACAGTTGCTGCTGTGGGGGAGCCAACTGTGGCAGTGGTGGCAGGATTTGATCTCTGGGCTGTAGCTGGGGCTGGTGTCATCACCGCTGTGGGACTTGTCCCTATAACTATTGCAAACTTTTTCTCTTCATAATTAAAATCTTTGAGGGCAGTATCATCCTTAAGGGCTTTGTCTGCAAAAATTAATTTTTGCCCCAATACCTAAAATGCATCATTCACCTTCAATGCTTTTACTACAGATCTGCAGCCAATGTCAAAATTTCTAGTAACTTGAGCTAAGCTGCGTTCTGACAGTGTGTTCGACCCACACAATGGAGTGTTATTTAGTGCTAAAAAGAAAGGAGCTACTAAATTCCGAAAAGACATGGAAGAACCAGATGAAAACTATGGACCATCTCTCCAGAAAGATGCCCTTGCACATTTGACACACCCACTGAAGTCCATCAACAGGCCTGAAGTTATGAATGCTGATCGACAGTTTAGAGCAGTGCTTCTCAACCCCTTTCCACCACATGGCGTCCGTAGAGTTGGTGATATTGTTACAGCACAGTGGGATAAGTTAAGGCGGGTTTGGGGGCAACTGTATAGGGCTTAGTGAAAACGTTTATTTTCTTTATATCATTGTCATAACATAAATAAAATAAATATATTAAAAATGATGTGACGTATTGATTTTTTATAAGCTTCCAAATAAGATCTTCTCAAAAGTTAAAAAAAGACATGGAGGAAATTTTAACTGCATATTCCTAAGTGAGACAAGCTAATCTGAAAAGACTACACATGTATGATTCCAACAATGGGACATTCCGGAAAAGACAAACTATAGAGACAGTTTCCTCGTGGCTGTCAGCTGGGGGCCGCCCTGAGCTTCTAGAGGCCTCTCTCTGGTCCTTGCGCTCACTGCCTGCATCTCAGAGACGGGAAAGTCAGGACGACTCCTTCTCGTTCTGGAATCTCCCTGACTGTCCATCTGCTGCATCTCTCCTCTGCTTCCAGCCTGGGAAAGTTCTCTACTTCTAAGGGCTCACGTGAGTAGATGGGGTCCACCTAGATAATCTGGGGAAATCTCGTCAAGTTCATAACCTTCATTACATCTGCAGTCTCTTTTGGCATGTATTACCACATATACACAGGTCTCGGGGATTAGGACACGGCCATCTTGAGGGCAGCGTGGAGGGCATTATTCTGCCTCGCACAAGCAATCTGCATTAGATTAGCAACAAGGCATGTTGGTTGCATAGCCGAGCACAAGCCCCTATATCCTGGGAGGTTCTCAGTTGCCTGAAATATGATTCTTGAACGAAAAAAACAGGTTTGGTGTCTCAATAAGGAAAACTGAATTATACAAAAACCTTAACAGAGTTAGTCAAAAGTAGGTAAACTTTATATAGATGATGTCTTCATTTTATTGTCCTACCAGAAAGCTTTAGTTTGTAGAAATCACCAAGATACCCGTTTGTACTTTTTATATTTCCACAAGTTACCTCTAAGTCAGTAGACCACTATAATCTATTCGTCATCTTGGAAAGATGTTTTTGAAATGCGAAGTGAGTTTATCTTCTCAATCTAGTTTTGAAAACAGTGCTGTATATGGTGCACAGAGTCAGGGAAATAGATAATGCTGGAGATGAGTCACTTGGAGGAAAGTTTATACAAAGAAGACTATTTACAAAGGTGTGAGTGTAGGAGAATTGCAATGCATAAGGTGTGGTGTGGAAGACAGAATAATGGCCCTCAAAGATGTCCACCTTTTAAAAACCCAGAGCCTCTGAGTATGTTACTTTACGTGGACTTTGCAGGTGTGATTAAGGTGAGGCTCTTGGGATGTGGAGAGTTTCCTGGGGTATCCATGTGGCCCAAATGTAATGACAAGGGACCTCGTAAGTGAAAGAGGGAGGCAGCAGGGACATAGAGGGAGGTGTGGGGCAGGAAGCAGAGATCAGAGAGGAGGGAAGGTGCTGGGTGGCTGGACTCGAAGATGCAGGAAGGGCCCACAAGTCAAGGAATGTACGTGGCGTCCAGATGCTGGAAAGTCCAAAGGAGACTCCAGAAGGAACCAGCCCTGCTGACACCGTGAATTTAGCCTAGTGAGTCTGATTTGGGACTTTTGTCCTCCAGAATTGTAAGATAGTAAAATGTGTGTTTTCAAGCCCCCAAGGCTGTGGAAGTTTCTTCGAGCAGCAATGAAAACCAATAGGCAATAATATGGGGTCATTACAGTCCGGTTGTCATCACCCACAGGCCTCAAGGAACCAGGAGAAGAGGTAAGGGAACCCCGAGGAAGAGAGCCACGCAGAGTCAGCCCTTAACAGGAGCTGGGCTCCAGCCGCAGACAGAGCCAGTGCAAGGCCACCTCGTCAGGAAGGAGCCAGGAGGGTCAGTGCTCACACTCCTCCCTCCCTCCAGCCTCCTCCTGGGCTTCCCCATTGGTGCCTCCAAAGGGAGCTGGAGGGACACGAATCTGTTTGTGGCCGACACCCTGCAGATCAGCAGCAGACAGCAGGTGGAGAAGGACAGAGAGGGGACATGAGACGACAGACTGATGACGTCTTAGACCAGGGGGTCATGAGCTGTGCGAAGTGAGGGACCCAAGTGCTGGGTCAGAGGAGGGCACAGGTGCTTTCAACACAGTCTGGAGTTGATGGTGCACAGCCGCGGTTCCCATCTCGGCTGTGCATCAGAATCATGAGAGGAATGTGGCAAAAATGCAGATGTCCAGGCCCCACCCCAGAGCACCTGAATCAGAGCCTGGCAGGGAGGGGCCCAGAAGGAAGAGTTTTCCACTGCCCTGTCTTCCTCCTTGTGTTGTCTTTCTAGGAGCCCTGCTCTGGGCGTAGCAACTTCATGTCTTTACATTATAGCTTGAGACTCAATGTCTTACTTCGCCACAAAATGTGCCTGTGTCAGAGTCAAACCTAGGAATCACCTGTCTATAATTCACAAGATGATTTCAGTCCCCGAAGTTTACATTAGTTGGACTCCTGTGAAAAGATTTCCAAGAACAGTCCCTGCTGGTTCCATGAGAAGTTGGAAAGGCCTTGACTTTAATCCGACATATTCAGTGTTGTGTGACCCCACATATCATTCAGTTCTTGTTGGGACCTTCTCAAAACAGAGATGGCTCATATTTGTCCTGCAAGAAGGGATGTGGAATCGTCTTAACCAAAAATGTCATGTCCCCACTCTGATTAAATTGGCAAAATAGCGGTGAAGAAACTTCAACTGTCCAAGGCTGCATTTAGATTTAGACGGAAATCACATTGTCTGTGTTTCTCATGAGCTTTTTCTCATGAGCTTATATGTTTGAGAAATGTTGCACTTCTATTTGGAAAGTTTGAATCCAAGCAAGTCATTAATTTTGTGACCATCTAATTTCTTGTCATGACTGGAGCCGTTTTATGAGTGCAAAGGGGAGCTATCCATAGTACGTCAGGCACAAACCAGGCAGCCCCTGAGCTGTCCAGGCTGCACTGGGGTGTGTGCTCACCCTCGCCGTCCGTGACCCAGAGCCAGGAGACAGGGGGCTGAGGGCCGGGGTCGGCTGGACCTTCATCACACACATGTCCAACCTGGCTTCGTTCTGGCCACGCCCAGGTCATGGGTTAAAGAGTCTGCTCTGGCTGCTGAGAGGAGGTCGATGGGAGGAAGCATGGTGACGTGGGTCCAGTAGGCAGGACGGTCACCAGAGTGACAGTCACCCAGGAGAGAGAGAGGGGAGGTTTGCCCTGGAGGGTGGAGGCAGAGATGGAGTGAAGAGAACAGTGGGAGTTTGAAGGAACAATCTCTAGAGCGCCTGATGCACTGGATGCAGAGGGTGAGGAACGAGGGCGGGTCAGGAGGGTCCCCAGGGGTCTGGGCTGAGCAAGCGAGGGGGCGTGGGGCCATCGACTGACTAGGGCATTCTGGAGCTAAAGTGGGTCCCCCACGGCCGGACTCCCCAAGAGCGACCCCAAGTCTGTGGTTCATCGTGCTCCTCTGAAACAGGACGCGTACTTGGGACGGGATCCAGCCATGGTAGACAGGAGCGTTCGAGAGGATAATTGGGAGCAGGTCGCCTGCACAAGTGACACATCAGCTCTGCCAGGCTGTCTGTACCTTCGTGTCTGTGCCTGGGTGGACCTTGGCCAGAAAGACCCCTGGCCCCTTTATCTTTCCCACGCTTTTGCCCGTAATCATCTCAAGACCCTTGCTATTCTCTGTCCAGTCCCAGCGTGGACGTCGCCTGGGAGCAGTGCGGGGATTCAGGCCCTCACCAGACGTGATGAATTAGAATCTGCTTTGTAACAAGATCTCCAAGTGATTCATATGCCCCTCAGAGTCTGTAAAGCACTGTAGATAACTCCTACTTACCCTTCAGTATACAGCTCAGGGGCCACCTCCTCCAGGGAGCCCCCCTTGACCACACCTCACCCCCCAGCCTCCTGCAGGGACAATTAGAGAGCTGGACACAGTGCCAGCAATGAGTGCATGCACCACCTTCATGAGCACTTCTGGTCGGTGAGTCTTTCTCTTCCACTGGCCGCGCACTCTGCTGGAGTCAACTTAGCATTCGTCTTGGTGTCTTCACAAGTGGCATCGTTATCGGCTCAACTCAGGGAGTGAAGGCATGACCCTGGGGAATCCTCCCGCTGCCCTGGAGCCCCTCCTGGACCTGCCCTTGGAGTCCCTGTGGTGGGAGCTCCTGAGAGGTCAGACCGTCTGATCCCCAGGGCCTTCGGGGATGGTAGGAGCCGCGTGGAAGTCCCAGTGGACACGCCTAGCCTACTCCACGCTCCACTCCTTAGAAAACCAGGCTTTTCGCTGGGCGGACTACACCTGCGCCCTGCTGACCCTTGTTCGGGTTCCCCTGCAGAGACTTTCCTAAGACTGACTTAATGTAGTGCAGACAGTACACGGGTTATCAGAGAAGTTCTGAGTCGTTCGTCATTCCTCTTTTCTGACCCCCCAACAGCCCAAACGCAGCCCCCATCTGTCCTCTTCCTCCATCTCCCTGACAGCCACCCCAGTGCTCCATGCAGATCCCTGTGAGACCCCTCATCAAAATCCTGCCTCCTACCCCCACCCCACATTCCACTCGCCACGTAGGGAGATCGTGTAGACTACACACCACACCGTGTCCCCAGCCACCCACCCTCTCCCCTCCAGATCTACACCGTCCCCTGGTGTCACTACACTGCACTAGAGAGACCTCTGTGCAGTGGGCCCTGTTCACTGCCCCCCTCCCCCTCCCCGTCATCTTAGTCCCATTTCCCCTGCCCCAGAAGCCCACCTCTCAGGCCTCTCCACCTCCTGTTCTCTCTGCCTGGAACATTCTGCCCCTGACCTGCCAGGCTAACTCCTCTTACCTTTCATCTCAGCATGAATGTCACCTACTGGGTGTTACCCGTCATCCCGCCTTACCCCTCCCCCCATTGGAACTGTCTGTAGAGCACGTATATTTCCATCCTTGGTCTCCTTTTCTTTATGACCTGACCTCGCCCCTCACCAGGATGTAAGCTCTGGGGTCCACAGTCCTCATCGGGCTGTGTTGTCCATCGCGGCTTCCCAGACACCTGGCACAGTGCCGAAGACCTTGCAAAAGCTCCACATGTGCTATGTGAATGGATGTCGATGAAGGCAAAGAAACGCACACACTGTGGATCAGCATCAAGTGTGCTGGCCCTTCTCCAGATGCTTCTGGGCCCTTTCCCGGCCTGCTCTGTGCCCAGGGCTGACTCCCCTGCCTGCACTAGCCAGGCCTCTGGGGGGCTGCCTCATGGTCCAGCAGGGAATGGGAGGACAGGAGGACAGCGGGTGGGGGCAGTTTTCCCTGTTCCCATGACAGCCCCTCCTGGGCCCAGAGGACACCACCTCCCGCTCCTCCCTCCAGCCCAGGGCTGGGAACAGCTTCCCTCTTGCTGGCACCTGGGAGCCCCCCATCCTTGGTCCGTCCCTTCTCCCCGTCTCAGCTCCAGAAACTGCTGCACCTCCGTCTCTTCGTCTGCACCATTTGGGTGCAGTGTTTCTAGTTGGCATTTTGTCAGATACATCAGACGTCTCCTTTTCTGTGTACATGTTTAGGATTCTTTTGTGTACATACCGGTGGATTTGCATGATCTTTTTCTTTAATCTATTTAAAATAATTTTTCAAAATTGAATCTCTTAATTTTCCATTTTCCTTAAGTACTGAAATAACAAAGTGTTCTATATCTGCACTGTGCTTCGTGTGTGTGTGTGCATGTGGTTGCCACCAAGGGAAAACTTTTATCTTGACTGCATAAAATGGAGAAATCTTTCAACAACAAACACTATCTTAAACAATACAACATACGTTAACAAAAAGCTACAAAACAAAATCAACGACTGCAAATTATCCTCTAAATTAATCTATGAATTTAGGAGTAAATACAAATATCATGAAGTATGGGTGGTGGTGTGTTGAAGTTTTTTTTCTCTTTTTTGCCCCCACTGGTTTTTAATACCAATCTAATTTATCCAGGCAAATGTTAAGTTACTTGACAGATTTCTCGTAGCAGCTCAGAGCACACAGAAATGGTCTTGATTGTTTTCTACCTCTCTATGTGCAACTTCAGTGATAGCTTTAGTAATAGTGACCTGTCATTTTATCTGAATACAATCCTTATACTGTCTTATTCTAGAGGGTCCAAGGACATAGAAAGCAATTATTGATAAGAATTGCATTAAATGAAACTTTATCTGAAAAAATATCTTACAAATTCGAGTGGTTTATCTACTTGAATCAGAATAATCAATTAAGTCATAGTAGCTAAACTAAAAAGACAAAAATCAAAATTTCTTTGAAAAGAGCGCACAGGTGCAGAGGCTCTGCCGCGGGTGGGGCCTGAGGCCCAGCTGCTGTGGAGGCTGAGTCACACCTGCAGGGGAGCCCCGGTCCCCGCGGCCTCGGGGCAGGACCCTCCTCCTTCCTGGGGGGGCCAGCTGGCCCAGGGGATCCCCCACACTTCCGGGCCTCTGGGGGCTGCGGGGGGAGCAGCTGGAGCCACAGGGCCTCCCGGGAGAGGCCCTTTGAACCTGGCCTCGTACACGGCCAGCCTCTGCCGGTTGTGCTCATTTTCTCTTCTGAGCTCCTTGAGCTTTCTCTCAGCCAGCACGGCCGCCCCCCAGCTTTCTTCCGCTCTCTTCTTCTGGAAGAGCTTCTCCTTGTGATAGTAGGAAGTGCATCTCGCCACTTCGTTGGCCACGTCTTCAGCCATCTTCTTGTAGAGGTTGCGAAGCTGACACGTGGAGTTCAGGTCTCTACACACGCTGAGGAGTTCCTTGTCCAGCTCCGAGCAGAGCCTTTCCTCCGCGAACAGTTTTCTGTGAAGTTGCATGATGTGATCGTCCTGTAGATCAGGCAGAACTTGAAGTTTCTTCTTCAGCTGCTGCATCTCACTTTCAAGCTTTGCGTTTTCGTGCTGTAAAGAGGCTGCCTCAGTTTGGAGAGAGAGTATTTGTCCAAGAAGCTCTTCGTCCATTTGCTTGTCTTCCCACGATTGTCCGGCTCTTTCCGGATGTTCCTCTTCGGGACTTTGAAGGGGCACACCGAGGTCAGCATCATCGCTGACGCCCTTCCGATCAACCTCTGAGCCATGGACGGGGTGCTCGCCCTTTCCTGCTTCCCTCTTTGGCTGGACTTCACCATTCCTGTCATCCACTTGGTCGCCAAGGAGGTCAGGCGAAGGGATGGTCTGCAGCAGGTCTGCAACCACTGATAGGGTTTGGCTGACTTTATCTTTCAGGATCTGCTGCGTTCGTGTGTTCGACTGCTCCAGCCTTTCCTTCTCCTTCTCCTTTTCCTGTGCTCTCTCCTTCCATCTCGACACATCTTGGCAGAGCACGAGTGGACTTGCTGGAGAATGAGTGTTTCCGTTCAAATCATTCGTTGTGGTCTTCTGGAGTTGTTCTCCATCCTTCTCTGATGCTTTTAAGATGGGTTTTGCATCAGTTGCTTGGGAAATTTTAAGAGGCTGGCTCTTCCGTGCCTTTTCCAGAAAGTCAACAGTGTCCTGACGTGAGAACCTGCTCAGGTTTGTATTTATTGCTGACAAGCACAAGGTTTGTAACAGGAGAGGACTGGCCTCCCCCCCAGGCACCTCAAGGGCTTCAGCGTCTTGGCTCACGGGTCCAGTATTCTCACCACGTTTTCCACCGACTTCATCGTGGGCAGAACACCTTTCATCTAGTGCCGTCCCACTTCTTAAAGTCTGTCCTCTCTTTACTATCAAAACCACCAGCACCGCCACCACAGTACGTACCAGGATCTCCCAGGGAAATGCAGGGAGAGCTGGCACTTGTCTCAGGCTTTCAGAAATCACCAGCAGAGCACCCCACAGGTGCTCCAGGATCAGCTGGAAAGTGGATCCGACGGCAGGCAGCAGGCCCTCCATGGCTGGGGAGGGCTCTGCAGCTCTGCCTCCGAGTGCCAGTGTCCTGTGGGCCACAACTGACCGCTCAGAACCCTGAGGGTTGTCCTATCTCAAGAGTAAACAGGTGCCCGGCAACCAGGCTGATCAGTTGGTTGGGGGAGGGGAGGCCAGCCAGGTTCTAGGAAACAGACCCCTAACTGAACTCTGAAAGTAGGAAGTGATCTCGCTTCTCCAGGCACTGAGGGAGGTGGAAAGGGCTGATGGCAGCCTATTGCTCTAGGCCCTCCTGGCCCTACAGCACGTCTAGGGGGTCAAGGCAGGGCCCGGCGATGTCCCTTTCCGTGCACGGGAGCAAGTCAGGGCAGAGTGGTGGGGGCCATCCCTGGGTGAGGCCCCTTCTCCTGTTTTAAAGTTTCCTTCTCTGCAGGGATGCCTGGGACTGCCCACAAGGCTCCCAGGAGCTTCCTCCTCTGAGGCTCCCTCTCTCCTTGTGTTTGGTCACTGGGGACAAGCAAGGGCCTAGGGCTGAAGGGTGTCCCTAAAGGTATTAAGTAAGAGACCGTGATTCCAATCCTAACAAGTCAAGAGTCATCAATAGGGACTGGCGTTCTTAACATGTCATGGATTTGGGTGGAGCCAGCATGTCCCTGTTCAATCTAGGTGTTCCTGTGTGGGAGTGACTCTCTTGGGGTGACACAGTGACCTGGGCTCCTTCCCTCGTGTGGCCCTGCCATCTTCAGCACAGGCCTCCCAAGGTGGCCGTGGGGAGGGTCCTTCCACCACGTCATCTCCAGAAGTGGGCCTGTGGGGAGGGCGCGGGTCCTCTTCAGGCTCTCTTGCCACCCTTTATTTCAAGAAACCACATTGCTGTCCTCGAGTCTCTGGCAGGCCCAGGCTCAGACCTTCTAGTCCATCCCTGGGATTCTGCGATGAGTGGCTGTTCCCTAGTCTCTTTAGCCAAAGGGAGATGAGAGAATAGTCATCTGAGTCGTATTTGCGGGTGTTGAAGGGTGCCAGGGCTCAAGAGCCCCATGGGACACAGAGTGGGCTTGAGGGTAGTGGCCCCTCCCAGAGGAAGTCAGACTCCTTTCAGTGCAGCAGGAGCCAACTCTGCTAATGCAAGTAGTTGGTCATCATAAAAGAATCAAATGGGGGTCCAAAAAATGACAGTATTTTCCCAGATACCAAGCCAGGTCTAAAGAGAGTGAAATGGGCTTACGACTATCCTCATAAAGAGGTCCAGGATGTGGTATTGAGTCCCACAGAAGGGTTCGACGCAAAGAGTGAACGCTAATGTAAACTAAGGACTTTAGGTAATAGTAATGAATGCATCAGTATTGGTTCATACATTGTAAGAAATGGACCACACCAATGCAAGATGGTAGTAATAGGGAGAAAGAGGTGGGGGGATATGGGAACTCTCTGTACTCTCTGCTCAGTTGTTTTGTAAACCTAATACCACCCTAAAAGTAAAGAGTCTATTACGAATACAGTTTTCTTTGACTAGCTGTTCAAGTGAAAGGAAAAAAAGATATGGCTCTGCCCGGGTTGTTGAAACCAGCTCATTGACGTGATCTCGTGACGATATTCTCATAACATCACCCTGTCACAAGTGCTCTTGTTGCATCCTCCGAAAGGTTTTGCGGAGAAGAATCTCCTCCTGTGTCGTCCGTTGGTATTGGGCTAGTGGTCAGTGGTGCCCCCGCTGGCTTTTGTGCAGGTTTCTCTTGTTCAGTTGCTCCAGGAGGTGCAGGTTCCGAAGACGCCGTCCTTGATGCTGGAGCGGTGGGCGCAGGTGCAGAAGGCGGAGCCAAAGCAGGGACAGAGGTGGGGCTTGAGCCACAGTTGCTGCTGTGGGGGAGCCAACTGTGGCAGTGGTGGCAGGATTTGATCTCTGGGCTGTAGCTGGGGCTGGTGTCATCACCGCTGTGGGACTTGTCCCTATAACTATTGCAAACTTTTTCTCTTCATAATTAAAATCTTTGAGGGCAGTATCATCCTTAAGGGCTTTGTCTGCAAAAATTAATTTTTGCCCCAATACCTAAAATGCATCATTCACCTTCAATGCTTTTACTACAGATCTGCAGCCAATGTCAAAATTTCTAGTAACTTGAGCTAAGCTGCGTTCTGACAGTGTGTTCGACCCACACAATGGAGTGTTATTTAGTGCTAAAAAGAAAGGAGCTACTAAATTCCGAAAAGACATGGAAGAACCAGATGAAAACTATGGACCATCTCTCCAGAAAGATGCCCTTGCACATTTGACACACCCACTGAAGTCCATCAACAGGCCTGAAGTTATGAATGCTGATCGACAGTTTAGAGCAGTGCTTCTCAACCCCTTTCCACCACATGGCGTCCGTAGAGTTGGTGATATTGTTACAGCACAGTGGGATAAGTTAAGGCGGGTTTGGGGGCAACTGTATAGGGCTTAGTGAAAACGTTTATTTTCTTTATATCATTGTCATAACATAAATAAAATAAATATATTAAAAATGATGTGACGTATTGATTTTTTATAAGCTTCCAAATAAGATCTTCTCAAAAGTTAAAAAAAGACATGGAGGAAATTTTAACTGCATATTCCTAAGTGAGACAAGCTAATCTGAAAAGACTACACATGTATGATTCCAACAATGGGACATTCCGGAAAAGACAAACTATAGAGACAGTTTCCTCGTGGCTGTCAGCTGGGGGCCGCCCTGAGCTTCTAGAGGCCTCTCTCTGGTCCTTGCGCTCACTGCCTGCATCTCAGAGACGGGAAAGTCAGGACGACTCCTTCTCGTTCTGGAATCTCCCTGACTGTCCATCTGCTGCATCTCTCCTCTGCTTCCAGCCTGGGAAAGTTCTCTACTTCTAAGGGCTCACGTGAGTAGATGGGGTCCACCTAGATAATCTGGGGAAATCTCGTCAAGTTCATAACCTTCATTACATCTGCAGTCTCTTTTGGCATGTATTACCACATATACACAGGTCTCGGGGATTAGGACACGGCCATCTTGAGGGCAGCGTGGAGGGCATTATTCTGCCTCGCACAAGCAATCTGCATTAGATTAGCAACAAGGCATGTTGGTTGCATAGCCGAGCACAAGCCCCTATATCCTGGGAGGTTCTCAGTTGCCTGAAATATGATTCTTGAACGAAAAAAACAGGTTTGGTGTCTCAATAAGGAAAACTGAATTATACAAAAACCTTAACAGAGTTAGTCAAAAGTAGGTAAACTTTATATAGATGATGTCTTCATTTTATTGTCCTACCAGAAAGCTTTAGTTTGTAGAAATCACCAAGATACCCGTTTGTACTTTTTATATTTCCACAAGTTACCTCTAAGTCAGTAGACCACTATAATCTATTCGTCATCTTGGAAAGATGTTTTTGAAATGCGAAGTGAGTTTATCTTCTCAATCTAGTTTTGAAAACAGTGCTGTATATGGTGCACAGAGTCAGGGAAATAGATAATGCTGGAGATGAGTCACTTGGAGGAAAGTTTATACAAAGAAGACTATTTACAAAGGTGTGAGTGTAGGAGAATTGCAATGCATAAGGTGTGGTGTGGAAGACAGAATAATGGCCCTCAAAGATGTCCACCTTTTAAAAACCCAGAGCCTCTGAGTATGTTACTTTACGTGGACTTTGCAGGTGTGATTAAGGTGAGGCTCTTGGGATGTGGAGAGTTTCCTGGGGTATCCATGTGGCCCAAATGTAATGACAAGGGACCTCGTAAGTGAAAGAGGGAGGCAGCAGGGACATAGAGGGAGGTGTGGGGCAGGAAGCAGAGATCAGAGAGGAGGGAAGGTGCTGGGTGGCTGGACTCGAAGATGCAGGAAGGGCCCACAAGTCAAGGAATGTACGTGGCGTCCAGATGCTGGAAAGTCCAAAGGAGACTCCAGAAGGAACCAGCCCTGCTGACACCGTGAATTTAGCCTAGTGAGTCTGATTTGGGACTTTTGTCCTCCAGAATTGTAAGATAGTAAAATGTGTGTTTTCAAGCCCCCAAGGCTGTGGAAGTTTCTTCGAGCAGCAATGAAAACCAATAGGCAATAATATGGGGTCATTACAGTCCGGTTGTCATCACCCACAGGCCTCAAGGAACCAGGAGAAGAGGTAAGGGAACCCCGAGGAAGAGAGCCACGCAGAGTCAGCCCTTAACAGGAGCTGGGCTCCAGCCGCAGACAGAGCCAGTGCAAGGCCACCTCGTCAGGAAGGAGCCAGGAGGGTCAGTGCTCACACTCCTCCCTCCCTCCAGCCTCCTCCTGGGCTTCCCCATTGGTGCCTCTAAAGGGAGCTGGAGGGACACGAATCTGTTTGTGGCCGACACCCTGCAGATCAGCAGCAGACAGCAGGTGGAGAAGGACAGAGAGGGGACATGAGACGACAGACTGATGACGTCTTAGACCAGGGGGTCATGAGCTGTGCGAAGTGAGGGACCCAAGTGCTGGGTCAGAGGAGGGCACAGGTGCTTTCAACACAGTCTGGAGTTGATGGTGCACAGCCGCGGTTCCCATCTCGGCTGTGCATCAGAATCATGAGAGGAATGTGGCAAAAATGCAGATGTCCAGGCCCCACCCCAGAGCACCTGAATCAGAGCCTGGCAGGGAGGGGCCCAGAAGGAAGAGTTTTCCACTGCCCTGTCTTCCTCCTTGTGTTGTCTTTCTAGGAGCCCTGCTCTGGGCGTAGCAACTTCATGTCTTTCCATTATAGCTTGAGACTCAATGTCTTACTTCGCCACAAAATGTGCCTGTGTCAGAGTCAAACCTAGGAATCACCTGTCTATAATTCACAAGATGATTTCAGTCCCCGAAGTTTACATTAGTTGGACTCCTGTGAAAAGATTTCCAAGAACAGTCCCTTCTGGTTCCATGAGAAGTTGGAAAGGCCTTGACTTTAATCCGACATATTCAGTGTTGTGTGACCCCACATATCATTCAGTTCTTGTTGGGACCTTCTCAAAACAGAGATGGCTCATATTTGTCCTGCAAGAAGGGATGTGGAATCGTCTTAACCAAAAATGTCATGTCCCCACTCTGATTAAATTGGCAAAATAGCGGTGAAGAAACTTCAACTGTCCAAGGCTGCATTTAGATTTAGACGGAAATCACATTGTCTGTGTTTCTCATGAGCTTTTTCTCATGAGCTTATATGTTTGAGAAATGTTGCACTTCTATTTGGAAAGTTTGAATCCAAGCAAGTCATTAATTTTGTGACCATCTAATTTCTTGTCATGACTGGAGCCGTTTTATGAGTGCAAAGGGGAGCTATCCATAGTACGTCAGGCACAAACCAGGCAGCCCCTGAGCTGTCCAGGCTGCACTGGGGTGTGTGCTCACCCTCGCCGTCCGTGACCCAGAGCCAGGAGACAGGGGGCTGAGGGCCGGGGTCGGCTGGACCTTCATCACACACATGTCCAACCTGGCTTCGTTCTGGCCACGCCCAGGTCATGGGTTAAAGAGTCTGCTCTGGCTGCTGAGAGGAGGTCGATGGGAGGAAGCATGGTGACGTGGGTCCAGTAGGCAGGACGGTCACCAGAGTGACAGTCACCCAGGAGAGAGAGAGGGGAGGTTTGCCCTGGAGGGTGGAGGCAGAGATGGAGTGAAGAGAACAGTGGGAGTTTGAAGGAACAATCTCTAGAGCGCCTGATGCACTGGATGCAGAGGGTGAGGAACGAGGGCGGGTCAGGAGGGTCCCCAGGGGTCTGGGCTGAGCAAGCGAGGGGGCGTGGGGCCATCGACTGACTAGGGCATTCTGGAGCTAAAGTGGGTCCCCCACGGCCGGACTCCCCAAGAGCGACCCCAAGTCTGTGGTTCATCGTGCTCCTCTGAAACAGGACGCGTACTTGGGACGGGATCCAGCCATGGTAGACAGGAGCGTTCGAGAGGATAATTGGGAGCAGGTCGCCTGCACAAGTGACACATCAGCTCTGCCAGGCTGTCTGTACCTTCGTGTCTGTGCCTGGGTGGACCTTGGCCAGAAAGACCCCTGGCCCCTTTATCTTTCCCACGCTTTTGCCCGTAATCATCTCAAGACCCTTGCTATTCTCTGTCCAGTCCCAGCGTGGACGTCGCCTGGGAGCAGTGCGGGGATTCAGGCCCTCACCAGACGTGATGAATTAGAATCTGCTTTGTAACAAGATCTCCAAGTGATTCATATGCCCCTCAGAGTCTGTAAAGCACTGTAGATAACTCCTACTTACCCTTCAGTATACAGCTCAGGGGCCACCTCCTCCAGGGAGCCCCCCTTGACCACACCTCACCCCCCAGCCTCCTGCAGGGACAATTAGAGAGCTGGACACAGTGCCAGCAATGAGTGCATGCACCACCTTCATGAGCACTTCTAGTCGGTGAGTCTTTCTCTTCCACTGGCCGCGCACTCTGCTGGAGTCAACTTAGCATTCGTCTTGGTGTCTTCACAAGTGGCATCGTTATCGGCTCAACTCAGGGAGTGAAGGCATGACCCTGGGGAATCCTCCCGCTGCCCTGGAGCCCCTCCTGGACCTGCCCTTGGAGTCCCTGTGGTGGGAGCTCCTGAGAGGTCAGACCGTCTGATCCCCAGGGCCTTCGGGGATGGTAGGAGCCACGTGATAGTCCCAGTGGACACGCCTACTCCACGCTCCACTCCTTAGAAAACCAGGCTTTTCGCTGGGCGGACTACACCTGCGCCCTGCTGACCCTTGTTCGGGTTCCCCTGCAGAGACTTTCCTAAGACTTACTTAATGTAGTGCAGACAGTACACAGGTTATCAGAGAAGTTCTGAGTCGTTCGTCATTTTTAAAACCCAGAACCTCTGAGTATGTTACTTTACATGGACTTTGCAGGTGTGATTAAGGTGAGGATCTTGGGATGTGGAGAGTTTCCTGGGGTATCCATGTGGCCCAAATGTAATGACAAGGGACCTCGTAAGTGAAAGAGGAAGGCAGCAGGGACATAGAGGGAGGTGTGGGGCAGGAAGCAGAGATCAGAGAGGAGGGAAGGTGCTGGGTGGCTGGACTCGAAGATGCAGGAAGGGCCCACAAGTCAAGGAATGTACGTGGCGTCCAGATGCTGGAAAGTCCAAAGGAGACTCCAGAAGGAACCAGCCCTGCTGACACCGTGAATTTAGCCTAGTGAGTCTGATTTGGGACTTTTGTCCTCCAGAATTGTAAGTTAGTAAATTTGTGTTTTTTCAAGCCACCAAGCTTGTGGAAATTTCTTACAGCAACAATAAAAATCTAACGGGCAATGACATGGGATATTTGCAGGTCAGCTGTTACCATCTACAGATCTCAAGGAACCAGGGGTGAAATGCTATTCAGCCTCCTTTCTCTCTCCTTGTATCTCTGCTCAAGCCCTAGTTGCATTTTTGCTATCTCTTCCATTCAGCCTGGAAAGATGTCTAAAGAGCCTAGGTTATGAGTCTGGAAGCTGATGGCAGACAGGCCAGTGTCCAGTGGGGTGGACATCCAGTCTCGTTGAACAGAAAATAGTCTATTTTACAAAAACTGATCATTGACAGCTCCATGTCACAGTGAACTGCTGGGCATACCCTCAGCTATGAAGAAGGCTTTTTTTTGAGAGACAGAGGGAAGGAGGGAGGAAGCAAGGGAGAGAAGAATATCACAAAGGACAAATGACAGTTCTCGGTAAGAGAAAAGATAATATTTGGTGAATTTAGGATCTTGAGGAAACGTCTGAATGAACAGGGAAGTCAAATCTTTCCTTGGATGCTGATCTATAGTTTGACTCCCCAGGCACAACAAGGGGAAAGCAATATTTTGATTGAGACAGGAATTAACCTACATATTTCTTTTTGTATTTACTTTTCAAGTTGAGCAAGTCCTGGGCAAAGGCTGGTAGGCATCATTGTTTTTAATATTTCAAGTAAAGGTATGTGTCTTGAATGGCATTAGAATTACCAAAAAAATTTACTATGTAATTTCTTTTCCTGCGATACAAAGTCTTGATTATGCAAAATTCCCATCAGAACACACACAAGCACACATACACACGCGTGCGCGCGCGCGCGCACACACACACACACACAGCTATACTAAAAAAAAAAAAAAGAAAAATCCAAATAGAGAAAACTATGACTGGAAAGGGCCTAATTTTGATTAAATTCCAGGGTTCATTCTTTTACGAGCTCTTTCAGCTTAATGATCAAATCCAACCCATGGATAGCTTTCTGGTGTTATATTTCTTCTAAGGTCCATCTCTGGAAATCTTGTCTGGGCCCATAAAGGCAACATCTCAGAGAATCCTCAGTATATTTGAACATAGTCTTTGTCAACACGCCCCTTTGTCTCTCTATACCTGGCTTCCCTCATTTCCTCCCCTGTGTAATTCTCTCTTCGTTCAATCTCACAATTCAGTCTTCGCCATGTTCTGTTGAGTCTGCTTTTCTTAAATGCATCTCAATTCCGTCCATTTCCTTCTTTCTTTCTTTTTTTGTTTTTGTGAGGAAGGTCAGCCCTGAGCTCACATCCGTGGCAATCCTCCTCTTTTTCCTGAGGAAGACTGGCCCTGAGCTAACATCTGTGCCTATATTCCTCCACTTTATGTGGAAGGCCGCCACAGCATGGCCTGACAAGCAGTGCGTCGGTGCACGCCCGGGATCCAAACCCGGACCGCCAGCAGCAGAGCGCGCGCACTTAACCACTACACCACCGGGCCAGCCCCTCCATCCATTTCTTTCTATCTTCGCTATCAGGGTCTGATCCAAGTCACTAGCACTTTTCTCCTGGGCTAATTCATAATCTCTAATGTAGCTGGAGTGATATTTCTGAGACATAGTTCTCTTTGTATCAGTTCCATGTGCTTTAAGCTTTTAAGTGGCTTCATTTTTTTCTCCTGAGGAAAAAAATCAAAATTCTTGAAAAACACTGATAATAGATCTACCCCTGCTAGATCTTGTGTACGCATTTCCCCAGCCAGTCTTGTCTACTCATTTCCACCTTCTCCCCTCCATCTCTCTTCCTGCTTATTTATTTATTTATTGGTGAGGAAGATTGGCCCTGAGCTAACATTTGTGCCAATCTTTCTCTATTTCGTATGTGGGACGCCGCCACAGCATGACTTGATGAGTGGTGTATAGGTCCACACCCGGGATCCGAACCCATGAATCCTGGGCCGCTGAAGTGGAGCGCATGAACTTAACCACTACGCCACTGGACCGGCCCCTCTCCTCCTGCTTATTCATCATCTCTCCTCCTGCTTTTCCTTCTTGTCCTTCCCATCTCTCTTTCCACCACTAACACTGCAACCATTTCTTTCAGTCTCTAAAAGATGCGCTGCACTTGTTCTCTTCCTGGGGCCTTCACTCAACCCTCTCCAGATCCCTCCTCTCTTATCCTTCAAGATTCCTCCATTCAACACTCAGGAAAATCGCCCTGACGCTCCTCTTCTACTAGTTTAAGTTGGGTGTCCCTACTATGTGTCTAAAGAACCATCAACTTCCCCTTTAATAAACCGTCCTCTTTTGTCATTGTTTGTGGGCTTGTTTGTATTGTAACTGCTTGTTAAATATTTTGTAAATGAATAAATTTCTTAACTATTTCAAAGAAGTGTGGAGCCTAGAACCCCTCATGGACCACATTACAGAGGAATAGAGGAGTCACCCAATTTGTAAAAATGTGGCAAGTACATGGTAGAAGAGTCTAATACTTGGTGTTTCTTCTTAGTGCAAAAGTTTTCTTTTACTGTACGATATTATTGATAACTGTTCTACATTGCATTCTAATATAGCTACAACCTATGGGAAAATTTCTTCTTGATGGTATGCTCAGAATTTAGTTTTCTCTACCCTCTTTTCTTTTCCTAGGTGAGAGCCCATAGTAGGAGGAACTGGGTGGTATAGTTGAACATGTTTTGATTCTTATGTAGAGAGTTAAGCATGCCTGGGATTGCTCACAGAAAATCTCTGGCTGTATCTGATAATAACTTTGGTTTTGTTACATGCCTGCAAACACAGTTATATTCTTAAACTGATATCCAAATATAGTTAACTGTAACAACTGTGGGAGGGGTTGCCTGCTTCCAAAGGATAGAATATACCGTGAAGCAAATGTATACAGTGATGTGCCATGTAACAACATTTTGGTCAATGATGGACCACATATATGATAACGGTCCCACAAGATTAGCACCGTATAGCCTAAGTGCGTAGTAGGCTATACCATCCAGGTTTGTGTGAGTACACCCTGTGATGTCCACACAACAATGAAATTGCATTTCTCAGAATGTATCCCTGTCATTAAGCAACACACGACTGTAATTGTGGATTTTAGATAGCAATTCCAAAAAGATTCAGAATCGCTGATCTATTTCTTCTCTTCTAAACATTCCTGTGTTCAAACTTCTAACATGGCCACACTCAACATCCTCCTCCACCCTCCATTTTTGTGAATGTTGATATGTTTGGTCATGATTCTCTTCCCTTTGAAAACACTGTATTTTTCCTTGGTTATTTCTAGAGGAATAGTTTTCAGTTATAAAAAACAGCGTTAAGTTTAATCCTGAAAAACGAGCTTTTGTAGCTAGAAATTTAGATGTTCTTTGGAAGCTATTGAACACAACTCACAAATTTCTGTCATATCTGTTCACATTGGGAGATGAAGTGCTGTTACATCTGTTTATAGTGTTATGTCACTAGAGATCCTGAATTTTATTTTATTTTATTCCAACTGAACATACTAGATTGTGAAAAAACATACTAGACTGTCTCCGTGTTTTCATTATGACTATGATTGACTTGCTGTACATTCCATCCTCCTAATGAATATAATATTGCTAAAATGTCCTCATTCTGCAGAAATACATAAACAAGGAAGGAAAGTAATTTAATTTTAGCTTATATTTAACTTGGACTTAGTCGTTACCAGTTTTATGTGGCAGCCACAAAAAACAGGCAAATTCCCACCATGCCAGGCTACAAGGCAGTTTCCGGCAATAGTAAGCGATTGCAATTTTCTTCCTGGAAAAATCCCCAAATATTTCATAACAAGGATTTAAGGTCAGCTAGAAATACATTCTCTTGCTTATGAGCATGCATTCTGTACACATGCTTTATGTGCACTTCATGTTTTGTGGCTGGAGTTCCCTTTTCTCCCTGACGTCAGGAACTTCCTTATTCTATTGGTCTAGCTGATCAAATCCTGTGGTTGCTCATGTCCAGTCCTTCACATGCCTGCCACTTCCCCCTTTCCTAGCCATACTGCCAGCACTAACCTGTCTTGCCACTCCCCTCTTCTTGATGCCAGAGCAGAGTTGAGCTTTATCACTCTGGGGATGTAGACGTACTTGGTACAGTCCAAACTGGAATTTTAAATGTGTTTCCCTTTAGGAATTCACATGGTAGAACTCCTCCACAAAGGGTTGAGTAGGTTTTCCCCCCTGCCTTGGAATCAAATCATCACATAATAATGGTTGTGTGGAAAGCATGTGAAACTGACTTGGCAGGGGTGGTGATTTGGGGAAATTGAAAATGCCTGGGCTTCCAGCACTATTCATATTCATATACTATTTATTTTCACTTAGTAACAAAATGAATTGTGATTTTAAGAAATAGATCAGTTTTGAAACAATTAAAATAGACTATTACTGTCGGCATAGTATAGCAATTAAGTCAAAAGTGAATGACAAGGCTCAGTAGATGACCTCTGAGGGTGGCCTTCATCCCATATTCACAAAGTGTTGTAATTCTAGAGTTTCACCAAAGGATGACTATGTGAAATCTGTGAAATCAAGGTGACTGGGAGTAATTTTGAGTTTGACTTTTCTTTTTCACTACTTGCACCCCTAAAATGTAATGTATATTTGGAAAGCAGATTTAGAAGTATAAGATTTATTAGGTTATTTACGTTTTTAAAAAATTATTCCTAAAGGAAATGTTGTCTATTAAGACTTAATCACTGTGCCCTTTGGGAATTTAGTGAGAAATAAGTGGGTGAGAAAGAGAAGAAGTGACTGTATTGGTGAAACCAAATGTACAGGTGATTAGAAAGGACCTGTGGCTGCGAAAATGAGAATGGATTTCATTAATAAAAATGAAAACTCGGAGTAGAAATCACACAGGAAATAAATCTTTAGAAGAAATAAATAGAGAGGAGCTTCTTAGCTAATAATTGAGTGATTAAATGGCCAAAAATGGTCTATCACATAAACATATAATCATATGGATATCGTCTTTGATGAAAGAAAAACATAATTTGAGGACTAAAAATAGGAGACCAGAGTGGGGTGAGTAAGCTAGATATAGGGAGAACTTTTATTCTGCAGCAAAAATCTTGCTATTAATGCTTTACCCTTTTTACTGGAGTGTGGAGATTAAGTTTTCTCTAAAGATGAGATCTCTAGCACATGACTTAAGTCTTTTACTATTCTACTTTTCCACTTTTAATTTCTCGCCTTTCTAAAAGCAGCTTTACAGAAAAATATGTTCAAAAGTATCAGGGGAGTTATGAGTAACAAGAGGGTGGGACAAACTACGAGCTTGAGGAGCTGAGCGTGCAGAAAAGGAATTGCATCTTCCTGCAGAAACATCTGTTCATCGGGGAGGGAAGGGGGTCAAGGCTGCCCAGCTTCCAGGAGGGAAAATCAAAGTCAGAATGTCAGGTCAAACTAGAGAGAAGGCCAGGTTCAGAGCCTAGGAAACTAGGTCTGGGTTTAATGAGTTTAATGTCCAAAGATTCAGGTCCATATCAAGAGACTCACAAAGAGAAGGATCAGGAACGTTAACCAGGATTCCAAGCCAACAGAACTTATTGAAATCCTTCAGCACACAAAAAGCACACCGTGTGCCAGGAGCTCTGCTGGGTGCACAGCGCAGAAGGCACAGTCAGGGGCATAAGCCAGAATTTGTGGGTGTCCAGGGGCTTCAGTGGCTGGAGGAACAAAGAGGGTGAGGTGGGGGTAAGCAGGAGCTGGTGAAGGCGTGAATGGGTTTCTAATACTTGCAATGAAAGAAATGAGTCTTATAAATGTTACACAAAAACCTGCCTTTAAAGAAGGTAAAAGTGGATTTATCCAACCAAGTTACAGAGAAGTATTCCTGATCATTGGAGGGGACAGGAGACAAGAAACTCAACGAATGGTGTTGACAACATCAAACTGTGTCTAGGAGCTTCTTGAGGAACAGGCTGACTCATCTGTAGGTCTTTAGGACCTGGAGCTTGGAGCTGAGTTGTGGGGCAATAAAGTGTTGCCTCTTCTTTACAGCATCTGTTAAAATTCTTCCTTAGTGACCTTGGGGGAGCAGAAAACAGGACTGAATAAATTAAAACAAGTTCTAGCTATACTGAAGTTGTAGAGTATCAAAGTGGTAGCTGAGATGCTGAATTCAGCCTACAGATTTATGCTATTTTTTTCTTTGTCTTAATCAGCTCAGATTTTTAAATAGCATTGAATTTGGATTCCCTTGGGAGAGAGATGCACCCTTCAGTTTGCCAATTATATGACACAATTGTTTTACCAGCCTCACACCTGAAGGCATTTGAGTTGTTTGACTCTTTCTCACGACCTGGGAAACAAAGAACCACAGTCAGCTGAGTGAGTGTTGTTAGTGAGCTGATGTAAAAAACAAAATTTCAGAAATTCACACATGATGTTTTCAGATTTGCATGGCTGCCTCAAAACTAGGGACAGAGGGCTGCGTTCTCTTATTTGTTCAATTAGTGTCTCCAGTACCCAACTGACCCCTTAATAGGAAGTCTAGAACCTCCTTCTTAAGGACTCATCCAATTGTTTAAGGACTCCAGCCACATCGGTCGTATTTGCAAACACCAGAATTTCCACACACCGTCGGGGACTGATGACACAGTTGGTTTACAAAGTCCTCTTGGTGTCTACTCACAAGCTTAAACGCTTGTTTTCCAAACACAACTGCAGAGGCCAGATTCATCAGCTGCACACTGTGCTCTAACCAGCACTGCCTCCTCCTCCAACAACTACTTCCAGTTCCTTCACAAACCCCCAGTCCTCAGTCAGACTGACCCTTCTTTCCAGGTAACTGTCTTGAGAGTTGCCCTGGTTGACCCAGAAAGAGTTTTCCTAACTTCAAGGCTCTAGGAGCAGAGTTAGGCTATTGGTACCTTCTCTCTCAAGAAGGCTCTGGATTCTTTATGTAAAAACACTCATTTCCTCCCAGGTGACAGCTTTGCCACCTGCTGTTTCCTTGAACAATAAAACCTTGCTGGAAAAACAAAAGCTTCTTTTTCACCCTCTAGAGCCCATCACCTACCCCACGTGGGCCTGTTCCTCTTATTCCCCACAGTTGCTTAACTAAGGAAGACTCTGAAACACCTCCTAAAAACAGAGACGATTTGCTTTCGGATGCCATATTCTGATTTATTTTTAAACCGTATCAAGCATCCTGTTTGCTCCCTGCACTGGCACCTTCTCTATTATGTTCATATTTTTCGTATGAAACTTTGCATTGACTTAAAAAACAAAACCTCAGGTATAAAAAAATTTACATGGAAAGGTGATGAGATCTAGTAATCCGGGCAAACTCTGAAATAGTTACCTAAATTATAAATTATGTGAGTGAGGCTGTGGATGGTCAGTTCTTAGAAGGCTCTTTTTTTACCAAATATAATAATTATGTCAGTTGTCAAAACTTTGTAGATGCCGAACTGCTTTCCAACAGGGTTTCATTTATGCTACCTCCTATTTTATACATAATTTGAAAATCTCAAAGAAGTTACCTTGGGAAGACTCTAAATAGGAATGGTTAAATCCTGGCCTGTTAAAAAAATTTTTTTAAGAATCAGTTTTACTAGGGGCCAGCATAGTGTCGCGTAGCAGTTAAGTGCGTGCACTCCGCTGCAGCCGCCCAGGGTTCACAGGTTTGGATCCTGGGTGCACACAGACGCACCGCTTTTCAGGCCATGCTGTGGTGGCGTCCCATGTAAAGTAGAGAAGGAGGGCACGGATGTTAGCCCAGAGGGCCAATCTTCCTCAGCAAAAAGAGGAGGATTGGCATCGGATGTTAGCTCAGGACTGATCTTCCTCACAAAAAAAAAAAAAAAAGAATCAGTTTTATCAATGTGATTCCATCTGATTGAATTGAGAAAGTAATTTTTCACAGTTGGTGAAAGGGCAACCCTTTTACTAAATTAGAAATATGTTACCTAATGGAAATATCATCTGAATCATCTGCCTGTTTTCTTCCTGATACAGTGCAAGTCTGAGCTTCCCAGTCAAATGTTCAATAAAAAGGCTTTAGGCCTAGGGCTTCTACTACTGGCCATTTAAATAATTAGGTTTAAGAATGTTTTAGAAAAATATGGCATTTATGATTTTAATTGACTTCTCTTCAGCTTTCACTCAAAGCAGGTTTAATTATGGCCTAATTTGCATGTGCTCAATAGAGATCTTGTTTTTAAAAATTTTAATTGTTACTTTAAAAATAGTAACAGATAGGGCCGGCCCGGTGGCATAGCGGTTAAGTGCGCGCACTCCACCGTGGCGGCCTGGGGTTCAGATCCCGGGCGTGCACTGATGCACAATTTGGCAAGCCATGCTTGCCATCCCATATAAAGTAGAGGAAGATGGGCACGGATGTTAGCCCAGGGCCAGTCTTCCTCAGCAAAAAGAGGAGGATTGGCAGATGTTAGCTCAGGGCTGATCTTCCTCGCAAAAAAAAAAAAAAAAAAAAAGTAACAGATCTGCTTGGTCAAAAACACCTAGAAAAATCTGTAAGATGAGAAGTCTCTTTCCCACCCTTGCCCTGTGTTGTCCTGGTTGGTACCCTCTTTCCAATAAGGTAACCACATTTATTTCATTAATCTTGAGATTGTTAACGTCTATATATGTGGGGTGGTGGAGAGTGGAAGGGGAGAGGGGGCAAGGGAGAGGGAGAGAAATGGAAATTACCTTTATTAGTATGTAAACAAATATAAATGCTATTTTTCTGCCCTTTCTGCATAAATGGCAGGCAGCATACTACACAAATTATTCTATGTCTTTTTTTGTGTTTATTAATATATTTTGAAGATAATTATATAATGGTACATAAATAGCTTCCTCATTCTTTTTATGGCTGCATAATATTTTGTTGGATTTTTTCCAATTTTATGCTATTACAAAAAATGCTTCAGTGAGTGTGTACATATACTGTTTTACATATGGGCAAGTATTTCTGTAGAATAAAATGTTAGAATTGGAATTGCTAATTCCAAGAGTATATTATGAATTTGTTATTCTTGTAGATGTCCAATTACATTCTTTTACAGGTTGTGCCAAATTATAGCCTCACCAGCAGTTCATGAGAGTGCCAATTTTTCCACAGTTTAATCAACACCGGGTATTATCAAACCTTTGGCTTTTTATCCATCTGACAGGTAAAAGTGACAGGTATTTTAACTTGTATTCCTTATATTATGGGGGAGATTGCACATCTTTTTCATATATTTGAGACCATTTATATTTCCTTTTTGGTGAATTATCTATTCATATCCTTTATCCATTTTTATTGCTTTTTTTCCTATTTGTTGAAACATACTTTATATTTTAGGGATATTAAGTCTTTCTCTACAATAAATTTCAAATACCTTTACCAATTTGTCATTTGTCTTTTTGTTTTGCTTATAGGTTTTTTGTTTTTGATTCTCAGGTTTCTTTTGTTTTGTCATACAGAAGATTTGATTGTGTGGTTGAATTTATCAGTCTTTTAAGTCTTCTGGATGTTGGAATCATAGCAAGAAATGTCTTTCCTTGTTTTCTTCTAGTATTTATGGATGTCTTTTTTTACTTCAATTTTTAATCTTAACAATTTTTTCTCGTGTTCATCGTGAGATTCGAGTTCTATTTTAATTTGTTTCCCCGATGGCTACCCAGTTGTCCCAACAGCTGATATTAAATAGCTTGTCTTTTCCCTGTTGATCTGAATTGCCGTCTTTAGTCCTCTTATGTGTTTTGGTCCATTTTAGACATTCTATTCTGTGACTTGGTCTATTTGTTCACAGGTCAGACAACACTGCCATAACAGTTAAGGCTTTGTAATGTATCTCAGCATCTAGAAGAGCCAGTCCTCCTGCTTTGTTCTTCACTGTTAGTTTTCCTGGCTGTTTTTACCTATTTACATTTTTAAAATGAACTTCAGTATTATGTAGTTTTTAAAACGTCATTACTTATTATATTAGAAGGATAAAAAAGCTTAGGAGTACTTGACATTTATATGATGCTGAGTTTTTTCTTATGCTAAAACCAAGTATGCCTTTCCTTTTGATCAGTTCTTCTTTTTTGTCCTTCAGAGAGTTTTAAAATTTTCTACCTTTAGTTTTTGTTCATTTCTTGCTAAAATAATTCCTAGGTATTCTGTAATTTTTGTCGCTGTTGTAAACGGGACCATCCCTTAGAGGCTGTTGACACGTGTGAGGGCAAATACAAATTAAAAGTTAGAGGTTTAATTCTCTCTGTTGAAAATAAGGGAAGAATTTCCCTCCTCTCTTGTTTCTTAGAGCATTTACTTTAGAAACTTGTAACAGGAAGTACTTTCTCATGTATATAAATTCTTTTGAAAACTAGATAGGCCTTTTGTCAGCTTTTCAACCCAGGAGTGCCTTTCTCAAGAACTGGGAACCATCTCCTTTCCATGTAAACATCCAAGGAAGACAGTGCCCTATCTCCAAGTTTCAGCAGGATGATAGGAGCCTACTTTAGCTGACCTGGCTCCACGTTGTAAAACTACTTCCTATTACAAAGATATGAGAAGTTTGTTTTTCTTTTTTATAAAGTCAATTAACCAACACAGATGGGCACCTCAATTGCCAGGTAAATTTAGGATGAACTATATGAAATAAAATGATGCTGTCAAGTCTTCTGACTTAAGGACTAGTTATTGTTTATGTTGAGAACATGTATGTAATGGGTTGTATCCCCCTGGCTATGTGGGTGAAAGGTGAGATTTCTCTTCGTCTTTGCAATCTCTTACCAGATTGCCCCTGATATTCATTACATTCTGGTTTAATGCTTATTCAATAGTAAAAATATTTTCTTTCTCTACCACCTTTGTGGAGAGGCTTTCCGGATTGGGGGAAGATTTTGTTTTTAATTATATTTCCCCAGTACTCAATTGGGAGTTATGCCCCTTTTCCCCCTCCCTCTTCATATTGGAGCATGTTGGCTGAAGCTGTAGCCGCCATCTTGGACCAGGCAGGTGACCTTGCAGATGGAAACCACCCTAAGGTGGCTAAGATGTTGAGGAAAAAGGTAGGAGGAAATTTGGTCCCTGATGACTTTGGAGCCACTGTACCAGCCCTGAACTGCCTATCTTTTACATGAAAGAGAAATAAAATTCTCTTATTTCAGCCATTGTTATTTTGATTTTTATGTTAAATGAAGCTGAAACTTATTCTAACTGATACACTGCCAGAGAGAATAACTTCAGATAAAATATAGCCAAATTGGCTTTCTTATTTAAGCCTCCTCTAACATTTAACTGGTTTTTTACTTACATCCATGTAAGTCAACTGATTTAGTTATCAAGACATACATTTTGTAACCAGTTTATTTTTGGTCTTTTACCATGAAGCCATTTGCTCAAATTTAAATGTTCTCTGGGTGCTTTTCTGACTTTAAAAAATGACTAAGATGAACTTTTGATAATACATGTCTTTATCTTTTTGAGGCAAAAATATTAAACTTTGGTCACATTTTGAACGTCAGTCCTCCATTCATGAATATGTTGGAATGGGCCTCAGATGTTCTCAAGGGAAATCTTGACCCCCACATCAGCTCACTTCTGTGCAGAAGTAGCTAGATCTTCTACTTCCACATGGGATGGTAACACTCTTCAGCTTATGTTAAAGGATGTTAATTCAGTGTTACCTTTGCAGATGATTAAAACCCATCATGCTGTCCTATGGCAGCACCTGAGAATATCTCCAGGCACTTGTCAAGAAGTATAACATTAAATTCACAACCACTCACTATGCAGCAAAAGCCTGCTGAGAAGAGTAATATTTATGGAGGACAGTCTAAAAATATGCAGTCCTTCCCTTCCTCAGATGATGTGAAATCCATCCTTAACTTAGATTGTGGTGGGGCTGCTTACCTAGGTTCCATTGTTTTGGTCCCTTGTGCAATGGCTTTTACTCAATTATGCTTTGTGATTATGACTTCTGCCTGCATTTAAAGATGTTATAAATAACAGCTATGTCAACTTATAGTAACTAATGTAAGCCTACTATTGGGTCAACTATTCATTCCACGGCATGCTGTTTTCTTTATGAGGTCACATGCAATGACTTTCTTTTTGGTTTCATTACAAAACTCTGTGCCTCCGTTGAGTGAGTGACTGGTTAATTTTTACTGAGCAATTGGCTTATTTTTATGGACATTACATTTTTGTGTGGTATATAATTTACTAAGTCTGATGACATCTTTTTCTGAAATGAAGGACATTGAAATAAAAACTTGGCTAAATGTAGCTTCCCCTTTCACACTTTCTCATTTTCTCCATCTTCTTCACCATCACTGTTCCAATGATGTTTTCTTCCCTGGCTCATCTCTTTGGCCTTGTCTCTTTGAGGGTAAGGGTAAAGAAGGCTAGCTGATTCATCCTGTTTTCCTTAGCAGGATTAAAAAAAAAAAATCCGTCTTTTATTTTTTTAGAGTGGGGAAGTTTTGTTGAGCTTTTAGGAAAAAGAGCTTCAAAACTGACAGTCTTTTAGAATTATTTTACGAAAAATTAGAATGTCTTTTATTTTTCAGGCTAATAATTTAGTTATTTATTTTTTAAACCAGTTTATAATTCTTATTTTAGTTTATTTACTTTTTTAAAATTGATAATACATCCATGCATCTCTAAACTCAAATGGAACAACAACGTCTGCAATGAAAAGTCTCCCCCAACCCCCGTCCCGGCCCCCAAGTTCTTTCCTTGGAAGTTGCCAGTGTTATGTTTCTTTTGTAGCCATATTTTTGGTATAAACAAACAAAAAGAATATATATTTTATGTTTTTTTATGGTAATATACTGATTTTGACATGTATATGTATATGGCACATGGGAGTATACTGTTTTTGACAAATGGAAAAAACATTTGTGCTGCCTTTTCTGTTTGTGAAAAACAGTATATATAACAGTATACATAACAGTATATATATATGTATAACTACATAGTTATATATAGTAACTATGTAGTTATTTATATATGGAGAGTTTTCTCCATATCAGTACGTATGTGCTTCCCCATTCTTTGCTGTGATCACCAGGTATTCTAGGTCTATACTTTAATTTATTTAACCAGTTCCCTATTCATGGTTGTTTTGCTTGTTTCTGATCCTTTTAAAAAATTATTAATACAAGCAATATTTTGTTGGGTAACCTCGTACAGAGCCAATTTGCCTATTTGAGTATATCTGTAAGATAAAATCCTAGAAGCATGACTTTTGCCCCATATTGTCCATGTATTTTCAGTTTTGATGGGCACTGCCAACTCGCTGTCTATTTACATCCCCCAGCTATTTTTGTATTGCTTCTTAAATGAGGCCCTCAAATTATCAAGTGACTTTATATCATTTGAGTGCTGTATGGAATTAACCATAGATGGTCTTTGCCCTCAAGAACTAACATTCAAAAGATATAAAACTTTTTTCCCAGGCAAATATATATTTTTTAATGGGCCATTTTGCTTTTTGTAATTTATTTGCCCACATTTCTTTGCCTAGCCATAGAAAAGTCAGGAAGAGTGAGTGTAATGAAACAGGCAGAAACAGCTAGAAAAGTAGTTAACAAATGAAAGTCCTCCCTCGCGTCAGGGCCCATCAAGTTGTCAGGGATGTCTCTTGCCTCTGGATTTAAAGAGGCCTGTGGCTACCAATTGGTCCATCCCTGATACCATGCAGGAGATGAGGGTGAGGAGAGATGAGCTGAAAGTCTGGTGTCTAAAAGTGGAAGCTTAAACATAGCCTTGCTCAGGAAAACTTTCCAAACTACCAATTAATCTTGACTTAAAAAAAAAAAGGAAAAAAGTCCCTATGTAGGATTCTGATGTGAAAGAATAAGAAGGCGATTTACAAATAGCATCCTTTGCATTGGCATGCAAGAACCATGAAGAAACATCTAGTCTCTCGGGGTGGGGCGGGGGGTGCACCAGCACCGTGACTCTGTCTCCAAATGGCTCTAAACTTGTTTCTGCCCATCTCATTTTACCTGTGAAATAGAAGGACAAATATACTTTTCTCTTTGTCAATACAGTGTCTCTGAGAGCCTAAGTGCTTTGCCCTGAGATCCCACAGTGGAGATGTGGCCGGGACTGAGCGGGAACTTGAGGAGAAGGTGCTACTGGCCTCCATTACGGGCCTCAGGATGCTGTTCTCACTCTCGTGAGAAGCCAGAACTCTGCCCTCCCTCCATACTTAGCGTCCTCCCTGCAGAAGTCAGTCCCACACTATTATTCTGGCTTATTCTCAGATTAATCCTTTACACAGAATCTACACTCCAACACAACGGAATTAGATGCTCATCTGGAAACACACTCTCTTCTGCCTCATATCTTTATGCTTTTCCTGTGCCTAGAGGGTTCTCTTCTCCATTCCTAAATGTCAAAATTCCAGCGCACTGTGCATTCATTAAGTTTTCACTAACTCTGCCCAATAAGTTCTATGTAATCTCTCCCTTGGCCAAGAATGCTGCACTTTCTCATACTTCCCGGCAGGCATTCTGGGCAAAACTATTCATGTTTATGAATTTGCCTCTCCTCTTCTCCTGCATTGGATCATAAGCCCTTTTATGGCACAACCATTATCCTTGTATCTCTTGCAGTGGCTGACTCACTTGAGGGGCTTAAACACACACACACACATACACACACATGAATGTGTTTAGTATATGCATAAAAGCAATTTTGAATGAAGTACATGAAGGAATGAAAAAGTGTAACTTTCCTCCTGTAGGTTGAATGGCAGAGGACATGTATTATAATTGATGCCGTATATTTGCTAGCAAGTGTGGGGCCCTCCTGAGTGCAGGGCTATGTGCGACTGCTCAGGTTGCATGTCCAAGAAGTTGGTCCTGACCTTGACCATGCAAGAGCTTCCAGCCTTTTCTGGAAGAGAAAGCAGATGCCAGGGACAGAGACTGGGCGCGAGGCAGCTGGAGTTGAATGAAGCATGTGTAGGTGGTGGGGCAGGAGGCTGGTATTAGAGCTGAGTTTCCTGGCCCATCTTTCTCTCCACGCTGTTAGAATGTGGCTCCCTTTTTTCTCTTGGAGTACAGAGCAGCTAAGGGTTGGCGTGTTCCTCAGGATATATGGTCTATGATGGGTTAAGAAACAATGCCAAGGATACTACCAACCTGCCACCTGCTGTAGAGCAGAGAAGAGCTCTGAGAAGCTCCAGGCTGGCTGGGATGCAGGCCACCTAAGGGAGCTCACCAGAATTTGGAGCTGATGCTGTTCTCCCTTAGTGCATCTTTTTCCTCAAATGCTTCCTTTTAACTTTTTATAAATTTTATTTATTTATTTATTATTTATTTATTTATTTTTGTGTGTGAGGAAGATCAGCCCTGAGCTAACATCCGATGCCAATCCTCCTCCTTCTGCTGAGCAAGATTGGCCCTGGGGCAACATCCCTGCCCATCTTCCTCTACTTTACATGGGACACCGCCACAGCATGGTGGGACAAGTCGGTCTGCACCTGGGAGCCGAACCCGAGAACCCCGGGCTGCCAAAGTACAGTGTGGGCACTCAACCACTGCGCCACGGGGGCGGCCCCCGTTAACTTTTTTTTAAAAATGACATATGTTATTTTTCTCTGGAGAAAATTTTTCTTGGAAAAAATTATTTTTGTCTTAAAAAATGAAGGAATCCTTAGGTTCTGCATTAAATGCCTACTAGATGGCAAGCTCCTGGGGAGCCGGGATTTGTCTCCTTCATCCTGGTCTCCTTGCTGCTGGCATAGCACTAGGCCTGCAGACAACGTGAGGTACGGTTATGTTGAAAAATTGAACACAATTGTTTTTGGCATTTGTTCTGAAGCTTCAAATTCTCTCCGTAGTGTCCAGCACAGTGTTATTGTTTAAATATTAAAAAGGACAGTAGCTAACTTGAGGCAAACTTTTGGGTTATGAGTTAAAAGTTTTGCCAGCTTTGTTATGGAATTTTTGTTGTTACAGTAAAACCCTTTGCTGGCATATATAGCCAAAAAATTTTTCAGGCCTTCGAGGAGATTTAATTTGACACAAAGTAACTGTCTGATCTGGGTAGCCAATTAATAGATCTGGGCCTTATTTTCCTTATGCATTAATTTGTCGTTACAGTCATCTCTCGGTATCCACAGGGTATTATTTCCAGGACCCCTCTCAGATACCAAAATCGGCAGATGCTCAAGTCCCTTATATATATAAAATGACATAGTATTTGCATATAACCTACACACATCTTTCCATATACTTTAAATCATCTCTAAACTACTTATAATACCTAATACAATATAAATGCTGTGTAAATAGTTGTTATACTGTATTGTTTAGGGAATAACGACAAGAAAAACTCTGTACATGTTCAGTACAGACACAACCATGGTAGGCCTTTCGATCCACAGCTTGCCTGAATCCTCAGATAAGGAACTCATGGGTAAGGAGGGCCAACTGTACTGTACCGATTTTATGGGACCACCGTCCTATATGGGGTCCCTCCTTGACTGAAATGTCGTTATGCGGCACATGACTCTATTTGAACAATCAGTTAGCACCCACTCATTGAATCAGGTTTTACTAAGCACAGAGGATTTTAACACACACAAATAGACATAAGTACATAGTTCTTACTTTCTTATCGACTGGTGCTTATGGACATTTAAAGAAGAAATAACGTGGTTGTAACATGTGCCCAAATAGCGTAGGAAGTAGGGCTCTCTGAACCTAGAAGAGGAGCCCCCTCTCTCTGCCTGGGGAGTTGAGACAGATTTCACAAAGATAGATAACACCTGAGGAGTGTCTCCAGAAGTGGTGGATGGGCTCCCTGGAGATGACTTCAAACTTCTTCTAAGTATATCAGTCAGAACGGAAGACTCTGAAGTTCCTTCCAGAGCTAGCATATTAAGACCCTAAGATTTAAGAGACGGCCTAAGAAATGTTTGGGAGCAGCACATGTTTCTATTTCCCCGTTATTTTTTCTCTCAGGCACTCGATTATCTCCCATTCCAAGACATAACTGTTTTGACTACATGGTTGTATGTGTTGTGGTGAGCAGACTGCTCTTTGATATTTGTATTAAGGAGCATAATTTCTGTCCTCACCACCCCCATATACTGATTTCTTCTTTTTTTGGAAGATCCTTGAAAAAGCCTTGTCTTACAGAACCCTCTTGAGCAAGAGCTAACTCGTTTTCTCAGCATAATTAAACGTGAATCATCTTTGAAACACATAGACCTTTATACATTTCTGGATTCTTGAATTTCTAGTAAGAGTCCCTTGTCTCCTGATGAAAATTTTTGCTGATGGTTATTTGTAATGCAAACAGCTTCCCTAACTCTCTCTCCAGAGGGTGGAAGGGAGTCTGTTTCTAAAGAAACCATGTAGACTATATTAGATTTAGGAAGCATTTTAATTTGACCTTTTTTTTTTTTTTTAAATAAGGTCTAAAGTTTAATCCTCCCAATTCTTTAGAGTCTGAGAACTTGTTAAAAAGCATCCCAAAGATCCAGGGTTCCTGCAATGGGCAGCCTTGACTTTAAACGGCTCTTCTATGTTCTCAAAATTGCTACAACAGAGCCTTTGAAGCTTTGTGGGCTTGAGAGGGACAGCATCTTCTTAGAACCTCACGTTCTCTATCTACCGAATTAAAACATTAATTCCTATCCCATGATGCATGATGGCACTGCTTCAATTCTACTCCCTCAATGTTATCTTGAATAATGGGGAGGGAGGTGGATGGTTGGGGAATATCTCATGTATGGGTTCTTCTTTTTGCTTTTATAGTGTGACACACGTGAGTGTTTAATAAGGATCTTTTGGTGATTGCTTGTGTCATTATTGAAAGAGGCAGGGAAGCTACCGAGTTTTGTGCTTCCCTAGTTGGTACAAAGATGCTGTGGCCTTCATCTCCCAAATTCTGCTCCAGTTTTGGGAGTGGGAGTGGGTTGAAAAAACTACATAGAAATAGGTTGGATGGGAGGCCAACACTCTCAGCCTCCGGGGAACTACTGTTGTTCCTCCTCCGCCGCCAGAGTCTACACTATTGGGGCAAAGACTGGTTTTTGTCTATTTTATGCATCGCTCTTTCTCCTTTCCCCATCACCTCCCCCAGAAAACTTTGAACTGCTTGGACAAAAAGATGCTGTTGCCGGCATTCAACAGTTTCAGGAAAGCTGAGAAGTTTGAAATATTTAAGTTAGATTCTCTCCGCAGCATGTTTGTCCACAGACTTAAAAGTAAAATCCTAAGAGTTACCAAAACAGGGTTTACCTGGTGACTGTCACAATGGCTAGGGCACCAGTGTTCCCTCAGCTTACCTTCCCTTGTGCAGAAAGCATTTCTTTCAAATACTGCTTCTATTGCTAAACTAACTAAAGACAAAATAAAGATGAAGTATGATGACAAATTCCTAAGAAATGTTTCACTATTTGCTCATTCACTTCAAAAAAAAAATCACCCTGTTCAGCAGAATTTGCTTTGTTTTCCTCCCTGTAATTTACTGCTGGTTATGGTTTAACACAATATACTCTAGCTCACTGCCCCATAAAACTTGCAGACTGAGAAATAGCTATAGTCAGATATGTTCCTGCTTGGGGTAAAGAAATGAAATCCGAAGTTTAATCTCGGTGGAAGTGGAGCTGTGAAATTCTAAGACAAATTGAGTTTACCAGACATTTTTGCTGAGATCACATTGCTCGACACTCAAGCACTGCACGCCTTCTGGGGGCCCGTCTCTTTCTGCACCCTCACCTGCTCTCACCTGGTTTAATTTCTGAACCTCTATTTGCACTGATTGTTAGTACCAAATGGTGCAGTATTGCAAGAGTTATGATTGAGTTGAATAGTGCTTCTAGAGCTTTTCCAAAGAGAAGACACTCTTGGAGACCAGAGGGGTTAAAACTACAGTGATTTCAACATGGTTTTTACTTTCTGTTGTTTAAGAGAAGCATTTTTCACTTCATTGGTGTTGAAGGCGGTGCACTGAGTTATAGGAGGTGTCTGTTATGTGCCTGTTACAAAATGGGAGTTTTTATGACCTAAACATAGGCTTATGGATAGGCATTTGAACGATGGCTGAAAAAATCGCATCTTTTATTAGTCGTCTCCTACTTTTTAAACAAAGATTGTTTATGATCTGGTCCGTTCAGTTAATATCATATGACTATTTGAATGTATAATTTCTCCTTTGGTACAGATACTCTTTAGCATGAGGACTGTTTGCAAGGCAAATCTGCTGATGCTTAAAAACCCAAACAAATGGGAAAAATGTAAATAGGTACTAGAATTACTGAATGTTAGAGCTGGTGGCTAAGAGCCCAGACCCTGTTAGCCAGAATGCCTGGTCTCAAATCCCAGCTCCCCCGCTTACAACTGCATGACGTTGTCAACTCAATCTTCTTGTGCCTCAGATTCCCGTCTGTAAAGTAATAGTGCCCACTTCTTAGGTTTGTTGAGAGGATTAACTCATTTAATACGCGTAAATCATCAGAACAACTCATGGCACATGGTAATTGTTGTATAACTTTTTGTTATTATTATTTGCCATTATCATTTATTCCAAGTTCCTCTGGTCGGATAACCTGACTTTTAGTCTAATGCTCTTTCCTTTATACCACTGCTCCCCAGAAAAGAAAAAAAATAATCTAATTTGTGTGTTCAATGTGCTACATTACGCTGGTAAACACAGAAACTGAAAGTGTGTGTGCATGTGCACATCTGTAAACAAGGCAGTCTATACTTCAAATAATGGTACATCGGGATATTTCAAAGACATGTCTCTGTCTCCTTCCATTGAGGAAGGCCACCTAAACTATCATGGGTGCCTCCTGAGTGATCTCTCCTTAGCCATCATTCTCACTGCTCTGCCCCACACAAATGTTGGGTCTCTTCTTCTAGCAGAAGTTTTAACATCACCAATGATACAGGCATACCTTGGAGATATTGCGGGTTTGGTTCCAGACCACTACAGGAAAGCAAATATTGCAATAACGAGATTCACACAAATTTTTTGGTTTCCAAATCTTACGAAAGTTATGTTTACACTATACTGTTGTCTTTTAAGTGTCCAGTAACATTGTCTAAAAAAACAATGTACATACCTTAATTAAAAATACTTTATTGCTAAAAAATGCTAACCATCATCTGAGCCTTCGGCGAGTCATAATGTTTTTGCTGATGAAGGGTCTTGCCTTGATGTTGATGGCTGCTGACTGATGGGGTGGTGGCTGCTGAAGGTTGGGGGGCCGTGGCAATTTCTCAAAACAAGATGACAATGAAATTTGCCTTATCGATTGACTCTTCCTTTCACAAGTGATTTCTCTGTAGCATGGGATGCTGTTTGACAGCATTTTACCCACAGTAGAACTGCTTTGAAAATTGGAGACAATCCTTTCAAACCCTACTGCTGCTTTGTCAACAAAGTTTATGTCACATTCTAAGTTCTTTGTTGTCATTTCAACAACCTTCACAGCATCTTCACCAGGAGTAGTTTCCATCTCAAGAAACAACGTTCTTTGTTCATCTGTAAGAAGCAACTCTTCATCCATTAAAGTTTTATCGTGAGATCGTAGCAATTCAACCACTTCTTCAGGCTCCACTTCTAATTCCAGTTCTCTTGCTATTTCCACCACATCTGCAGTTACTTCCTCCACTGAAGTCTTGAACCCCTCAAAGTCATCCTTCAGGGTTGGAATCAACTTCTCACAAACTGTTAATGTTGATATTTTGACCTCTTCCCATGAATCATGAATATTCTCAATGGCATCTAGAATCATGAGTCCTTTCCAGAAAGTTTTCAATTTACGTTGCCCAAATCCATCAGAGGAATCACTATCTATGGCAACTATAGCATTACGAAATGTATTTCTTAAATAATAAGACGTGAAAGTCAAAATTACTCCTTGATCCATGGGCTGCAGAATGGATGTAGTGTTAGCAGGCGTGAAAACAACATTGATCTCATTGTCCATCTCCATCAGAGCTCTTGGATGACCAGGTGCATTGTCAGTGAGCAGTAATATTTTGAAAGGAATCTTTTTTTCTGAGCAGTGGGTCTCAACAGTGGGCTTAAAATATTCAGTAAACCATGTTGTAAACAGATGTGCTGTCATCGGCTTTGTTGTTCCATTTATACGGCACAAGCAGAGTAGATTTAGCATAATTCTTAAGGGCCCTAGGGTTTTCAGAATGGTAAATGAGCATTGGCTTCGACTTAAAGTCACCAGCTGCATTAGCCCCTAACAGGAGAGTCAGCCTGTCCTTTGAAGCTTTGAAGCCAGGCGTTTTCTTCTCTCTAGCTATGAAAGTCCTAGATGGCATATTCTTCCAATATAAGGCTGTTTTTGTCTGCGTTGAAAATCTGTTCTGTAGTGTAGCCACCTTCACTAATTATCTTAGCTGGATCTTCTGGGTAACTTGCTGCAGCTTCTGCATCAGCACTTGCTGATTCTCCTTGCACTTTTATGTTATAGAGAAGGCTTCTTTCCTTAAACCTCATGAACCAACCTCTGCAGGCTTCAGACTTTTCGTCTACAGCTTCCTTACCTCTCTCAGCCTTCATAGAATTGAAGAGAGTTAGGGCCTTGCTTCTGGATTAGGCTTTGGCTTAAGGGAATGTTGTGTCTCGTTTGATCTTCTATCCAGACCACTAAAACTGTCTCCATATCAGCAATAAGGCTGTTTCACTTTCTTATCATTCATGTGTTCACTGGATTAGTGCTTTTAATTTCCCTCAAGAACTTTTCCTTTGCATTCACAACTTGGCTGTCTGGCACAAGAGTCCTAGCTTTCAGCCTGTCATGGCTCTCAACATGCCTTCCTCACTAAACTTAATCATTTCTACTTTTTGATTTAAGGTGAGAGATGTGCAACTCTTCCTTTCACTTGAACACTTAGAGGTCATTGTAGGGTTATTAATTGGCCTAATTTCAATATTATTGTGTCTCAGGGAATAGGGAGGCCCAAGGAGAGGGAGAGAGATGGGGGAACGGCCAGTCAGTGAAGCAGTCAGAACACACAACATTTATTGATTAAATTCACTGTCTTATTTGGGCATGTTCGTGGTGCCCCAAAACAGTTCCAATAGTAACATTAAGGATCACTGATCACAGATCACCATAACAAATACAATAATGAAAAAGCTTGAAATACTGTGAGAATTACCAAAACGTGACACAGAGACATGAAGTGAGCAAATGATGTTGGAAAAATTGCGCCAATAGACTTGCTTGATGCAGGGTTGCCACAGACCTTCAATTTGTAAAAACTGCGGTATCTTCGAAGCATGGTAAAGCAAAGAGCAGTAAAATGAGATATGCCTGTATAGTTAAGGCTGAAAACCTTAAAGAAATGTCTTGGCTGAGGGGCAGGCCCCACGGTGTAGTGGTTAAGAGCGCGCGCTCCGCTGCTGGCGGCCTGGGTTCGGATCCCGGACGCGCACTGACAAACCACGTGTCAGGCCATGCTGTGGCGGCGTCCCACATAAAGTGGAAGAGGATTGGCGGATGTTAGCTCAGGGCCAGTCTTCCTCAGCAAAAGGAGGAGGATTGGCAGGTGTTAGCTCAGGGCCGATCTTCCTCACACACAAAAAAATAAAATAAATTCATTATAAAAAAAAAAAAAGAAATGTCTTGGCTGGATAGCTTCTTACAGGCTCTGTTTGCACAAGTAGTCTGTGTGGGACTTCGGAGTTAGCAACTCCTCACTAGTAATAATGGTCACAAATACCAGCCCAAGACCAGGAACATGCCTCTAGAAACTGTACACTTTTATGAGTGATACTAAGTTTCCATCGCTGACCACATCGGTATTGGATTTATTGTTGTAGTTTTCAAGACTCTTGCTCTGTTCTGAAAACAAAAAAGTGCTTTTACCTTGAGGCCAAAATGTAAATGTGTGACATGTACTTTTCCCCAGGCAAGTGACTCACTGCAGATGTAATGAAATGACAAGCTATCCCTCAGTTTGATAGCTGATCAGTGAACTGGATGTGGAAATGCAGGAAATCCGCAGTGTGACAATGTTAGGAAATTAGATAAGCGAAATTATCTCTAAAATAAACCTCTACTTGTTAAAATTATCTACTACTCCAACCAAAGTTAATGGCTATCAAAATTTGGAAAGAGTGTATTCATGAATTCAACTCATTCCCTCAACATTAATTTAATGAGCATCTACTACCAGTCCCTGTGCAAGGGATGAGGATACAAAGACAACGAGATGGTGTCCTTGCCCTGAGGGCATTTTCAGTCTGTGATTGAGCCTGTCCCTAAAGAAATGCTTGCCAAAATAGAGGTATAAGCAAAGTGTTATGGGAGCACAGAAATTTGGAGAAAAGCCTTTCAGAAGATTGGACAAATAAAATGGGTCTTAAAAGGTAAAAAGGAATTTCTGGAGAGAGAAGGTGGGCAGAGCATTCCAGAAACAGCCAGAGAGCATACACAGAAGCAGAGAGAAGGGGCTGCATAGGATGTGTTTGGGGAATGGACTGGAGGGAATATTTCATAGAAAAGTGTAGTGAGAAATAAAGTAAGTAAAAGTAATTGGGTCCAGTGGTACAGGCCTTTGAATATCCTCCTGAGGGCTATGAACCACACCCGCAGGCGACATACCATCACACGTTTTTAAGTAGTGTGACATGGATAAATCCATCTTTGAAAGCTTACTTGGGAGATAGCCTGGAGTATGGATCAGTGTGGGGAGGGTCTGGACACAGGGAGAGTGTATTAGTCAGCTTGGGCTGCCATAACAAAGTACCACAAACTGGGTGGCTTAAACAACAGACAGCTTTATTTCTCACAGCTCTGGAGGCTGAAAAGTCCAAGATCAAGAGAGCCCTCTTCCTGGCTTGCAGATGGCTGCCTTCTTGCTGTGTCCTCCCAAGGTAGAGAGAGGGATCGAGCTCTGGCCTCTCTCTTCTTTAAGGACACTAATCCCATCATGGGGGCCTCACCCACAGGACTTGATCTAAACCTAATTACATCCCAAAGGCTCCATCTCCTAATACCGTCATTTGGGCTGTTAGGGCTTCAACATTTGAATTTTGGGAGGGCACAAACATTCAGTGCCTGACAAAGAGAAATTATGAGGCTCCTTAATAGCCAAGGCACTAAATAGGGTTAGAATTAAGGTTGAGGTAGTTAGTCATGGTGGCAGAGATGGCTCCTAGAGATGTTTTGGGAGACAAGTGAATACTGAATAAAGGTGAGGAGGAATAGAACTAAGGGTTAGAGTTAAGGATTAAAACTGTCAGTGTAGTAGTTAAATACAGACACAAGGGTTAAACTACCTGTGTTCATCCTTCTAACTGTGTGATGGGGGGCTAGGTTCTTAAATTCTCTGTGCCTCAGTTACCTCATCTGCAGAATGGGGATAATAATCGGACCTCCCTCACAGAGAAATTGTGAAAGTTAAATGTGATATTGTGTATAAAGCACTAAAAACAATGCTTGCCCTTCAGTAAGACTCTACAAATGCTCAATAGTATTGTGCTACCTACAATAACTAATGATGGTATTTGCTAACTTTTAGAACAAATAAAATTGCCTTTTTCAAATTGGTAGCATTTGAAACTCTAAGGATCAAGAATTTGTGTTGAGAGCTATTATATGATCTTTTTTCCTTTGTAAAAACCTTTTCATTTATTTTTTGTTTCAAGCACTGTGTTATTGAATAGTCTTAATTGATAATATTTGTTGTTTATTTTCTAGCTTTCAGTGAATAAGACATAAGAATAACATACAAGAATTTTTATTAAATTTTTTCGAACTTAATATTTTTATCACAGGTATACATTTATATCATTAGAAAAATAAAATTGTATTTTCATATGGAAAATAGCAGTTCCGTGCCTCTTCCCACCCCACCCTCACCCTCACTCCTCTGTATCACTTTGATTACGTGATTAAGGTTGAGCCTTATTCTTTTCCCTTTTGTAAATAATAATTATTTAGGGGGAACTATTTTCAGCTTAGGTAACTCTGCCATCTCTCATGACAAATTCTCAGTTTATTCATTTTTTTAATCAGTCTAGACACATATTTTCCTATTTTATTCAACTGATTCACTAATTATTTTAATACTTAAATTATTTCCCATTTCGCCAGTGGAGCCCCCTCAGTGTGGCTTCTGTGCTCTTTTGACATGTCCATATCATTTTTTTGAGCACTTCTGTACATTCTGGAACAAAAAGATGTTCCAGACTCATCTTGTTCTTTCCCTGACCCAGCCTTAAAGTCAATCATTTCCCCAAGGGGCCCCGTGGAGAACAGTTTGTAGAAACCAAGATGTAGGTTCTAGGTGATACTCATTGCTTTTGTCCGGGGTCACTCTCTCAGACCCTCTCAGTGGACAAGCACACATGGGTGCATTTACATGTGAATACATCCATACTTTGTCTGTCTGTCTGTCTATCTATCTATCTATCTATCTGTCTATCTATCTATCTATCCATCCATCTAATCATCTCTCTATCCATGTTATCTATCTTGAAAATCATGAGTTTACCCCATTATCTTTAATTCCAGTCAAACCCACAGGGTTCATTCTAGTTTTCTCTCTTTCCGTATTTGTAACTCCTTCAAGAATGAGGAACCAGGCTCCTATTGTTCTTTTTTTTTTTTTTTTGTGAGGAAGATCAGCCCTGAGCTAACACCCATGCCAATCTTCCTCTTTTTGCTGAGGAAGACCAGCCCTGAGCTAACATCTATTGCCAATCCTCTTCCTTTTTTTTTTCCCCTTTTTCTCCCCAAAGCCCCAGTAGATAGTTGTATGTCGTAGTTGCACATCCTTCTAGTTGCTGTATGTGGGAGGCCGCCTCAGCATGACCCAACAAGTGGTGCGTCGGTGCACGCCTGGGATCCGAACCCCGGGCCGCCAGTAGCGGAGCGCGCACGCTTAACTGCTAAGCCACAGGGCCAGCCCCCTATTATTATTGATATATTTACTTATTTGACCAATCTTTGTGTATGTAACCAATCTTCCATTGCCTTCCCTGCTCCTTTCCCCCTGCAGATGCCCTCTTCAGCCCACTGAGGCTCTGATGCCCCACATCCAGGCCCTCATCTCTCCCTGATACCCCCATGGGTGCCCTCCTTATCTCTTGAACCAGCAGCCGCACCCCCCTACACCCCTGTGGACACCTACCTTGTTTACTTCACCTAATAGCTCTTGGACTGAGTTGATCTAGAAGGAAAGAGGAAGGGGCAACACAAACTTTTTGCGGTCTCTTAGGACATTTTGCTGCTGCTATTTCTGGCATCCCCAGTAATGAGATTTTACCTAAGTTGACTGGTCGGAACAACTCAGCACACCCAGACACGTGGCCGCGCTGCAGGCTGCACTCAGACACGAATTCGTGCTTTCAGGCTCTCGTCTTTTTCTTCCTGCCCATTAGCACAACAGGAAACCAAGCCGTGGGTAATTGGATAGGTCCTCCTTTTTCTTCTAATGAGCATTACGTGAGTGGTAATGACTAAGCAGAGGGTTACTTAACTAACAGTTTCAGATCTTGTTCTAAAGTTTCTTTGTCTCTAACTAGCTTTCCACTTCAAATTTGTTTAGGTATGAGATTGGAATTCGGCTTCTTAATGAGCTTCCTTGCTGCTTCAGCTACTTTAGCCTTTATCTCATTGGTTCTAGGGTGAGGTACAGAAATATGTCATTTCTGCATAAGAGATACTAATATAATAAGGGACATTTGGGGCTTTGTACACGCTGTTGTGATTTCCTTCTGTTGACACAGGAAATCCCCCCTCCACCGTGTACAGTCCTCAAACATATGGCTACAATACAATAATATATGACTTGAGCGCCTCTGCTTTGAAGAACCAGTCAGGGGCAGCGGGTGTGTTTTCCTTTTTCTCTAGGTAATAGCGATGCGCATTTACAAGCTTTGACATTTCCTAGGAATGGATTTTGCAGAAACTGGCTTTTTGACATAAGGAAGGCACTTGCTGTATTCAGGTTCTAATGATAGGATCTGTTCTCACCGCCTATGCTAGTTGCCGTCCAGAATGAGGACATCTAAGTCGCCCTCTGTATTCATGACAGCTGTCCTGGCGGACAAAACCTGGCTTCACTTAGCTGGGAAAACTTGCCTTTTCTCTCCTGTGCTGTCTTCTCCAGGCTGTTTCTGTGGTCCATCAGAGTGTGGGGAAATAGCCTGCGGTTCCATTTGACAGAAGATCTCCTGTGGCAGAAATAAAAACTAGGAGGAGGTGGCATCTTATCATGGGAGCTCTGAAAATGGAATCAGGAGATTTGGGATTTGGTCCTTGCCGCTGCAGCTAATAAGGTCTGTAGAATGTTTGGAAGTTTCTTAAGCAATTTAGGCCATCTAAGGGGGTGAGACTACATCAGCAGTTTCTAAACGGCACTTTGCAGATTCTCAGGGCCCTGTAGGTCACTCAGAGCTGCTTCGGGGCTCAGGGTGGCAGTCTCTGGGAACTGGGGGGATAGTCACTGGAAGGATGTGAAGAGGACATTGCTCCAGTAATCTCCATGGTCTTTCCTGTAGAGCAGCAGCTCCATTTTCATACATATTACACCTTCGTTGTTCTTGAAGGATTTTTTTTTTTTTTAAAGAAAGAGCTCTCCTAAAATAAAACAAAACAAAATCAAATCAAATCAAAGCTGAGACTCTTGAAGGCCCTTTTAGCACCACATATTTAGTGGTTTCCTATGATATTTATGTATCTCATATGCTGGTTCACGTTGTTCTCTGAAGTGAGATCAATCTGTGTCAATCTGGGAGAGAAATTCCATCCACACTTGGGTGAGAAGCAGTGTCGCCCTGCAGAACGTGAACATCTATTGGCTGGTACTTTGTTTACACAGGTGTGAAGGTGAGGAGAGATGCAGGATGGAAAGAAAATGTGGTTTTGCATGTCACTAGCTCAACTCCCCTGCATTTCCTTTTCTGTGAAGTGAGGGAATCTCCCTCAGTCTCTCCGTAGGGCAGTAGCAGTGCACGGGGCGCTAACATTTTGCTGGTGCTTTTGTGAGAAGCAGTGTGGCAGCAACAGCTGAGAGAAGCTTCGAAGGCGGCCCGGATGCTGCCTTTTCTCATTTCAGAGCTATCTGATCAGGACTAAAAGGAACAAAACTCCCCACAGTGATAAAGGCAATTTAGTTATTTACCCAGTTAGCTGTGGGGTGCCCCAGACCTCTTCTGCCACCCAGGACTATGTAAATTTGTTTTCTAGAACGTGTGCTTTGGGCTGGTGGTGGTCGGGATAGAGTGGTGTCTTTCTCTGATACAAAATGACTCTCCGGATAGTTATTTGTGGGGTGGGAGTAGGAGGGAGCAAGGAGAATAAGAGAAGAACAAACTGAACATTCAGTATCTAAAACCTTCCATAATTTATCTGAAATTATTGGGTACTGAATCTTCTAGGGGCTATATATCTTTTACTTCTTATATAAAACTCAGTCTTCAAATAATTTAAGACCAACACCTGATTAAGGGAAAAAAAGATAACTATCTTTGTTACACAAAGGATTATTCAAAAAAATAATGAAAAGCTGTTCCTCTAAGTCCTCTAGGAACACACGGAAAAATTCAGACTTGTGTAAGAGCCTCTTGAGTGCATTTCCTTCCCTGGAGATCATTAAGACCTGAGCTGAGGGGTTTCAGGTAGTGCTGCTTAGAGGCAGCTGTCTGGATGAGGTAATGGCAGATCCACGGTTTCCAGACTTACCAAATTCATGGATTATTAAAATAAAAATAGAGATCAACTGTAATGGTTAATTTTGTATGTCAACTGGGCTAGGCTATGGTGCTCAGTTGTTTGGTCAAACATCAGTCTAGAGGTTGCTGTGAAAGTAGTTCTTAGATGTGAGTAACATTTAAATCAATAGACTTTTAATAAAGCAGATTATTCTCCATAATGTGGGGGGGGCCTCATCCAATCAGTTGAAGGTCTTAAGAGAAGAGACTAAGGTTCCCCTGAAGAGGAGGGGATTCTGCCTCCAGACTGCTTTCAGAATCAAGACTGCACCATCAACTCTTGCTGGAATTTCCAGCCTGCCAGCCTGCCCTGCAAATTTTGGACTTGCCAGCCCCCACAATTGTGTGAGCCAATGCCCTAAAAAAACACTCTGTCTCTGTCTCTGTCTCTGTCTCTCTCTCTCTATGCAAATATCCTATTGGTTTTGTTTTTCTGGAGAACCCTGAGTGATACACCAACATGAGATTGTGGTTTTATTTTTTACCAAGTAAGGACTCAAAACTAAACAAAGAAATAAAAACGAAAGTCTACCATCTACTGTTGTTATCACTTCATGAAAGAAAGAACAGTTTTCTTCTCCCATAATAGGAAAGATGAAATATCAGAGTAAAGGACAGCTCTATTGATTGAATAAATTATGTCCTATTCAACAGCTTACCACAGTGCCGTTACATTTTTCATTTTCCATGCACAGGGGGAAATGTCTGAGCTGGTCTTTAGGAGCCGTGATGTAGGTGACCCAACCTCTTTTTTTTTTTTTTTTGTGAGAAAGATCAACCCTGAGCTAAGATCCAACGCCAATTCTCCTCTTTTTTTCCTTAGGAAGATTGGCCCTGAGCTAACGTCCGTGCCCATCTTCCTCTACTTTATATGGGACGCCGCCACAGCATGGCTCGACAAGCAGGGCGTTGGTGTGCGCCCAGGATCCGAACCCTCAAACCCCAGGCCACGGAAGCGGAGTGCACGCACTTAACTGCTACGCCACCAGGCCGGCCCCAAGGTGACCCAACTTCTGATTGTGTGGGAGAACCTTCCCACGTTAATCCTAAGAAAACAGTCTCCCCAAACGTTTTTCCCTGATATGAGAATGTGGGAGAGTAATAAGGTGTCAAGACTTATGGTCCTTTTCTCTTGCTGCTCTTAAACAGCACACAGAGAATTGTATAGCTGTTTATGAGCCAGGTTGATTCCGCTGCCTTTTCTCTTTCGTCACAGATGATCACAGAAATAGCTTGCTGTAAAAGCACCTCGAAGTTTCTTCTTAAATGAAACCACACTTCCTTTATATCCTTTCAGCTCAATTCTGTTGTTCATGCAGGGGCTGGGGAGACTTTCCATTGCAGGTTTCTTACAACTCATTATCCTTATAGAGTGTTAGAGCTGGAAGTTCCCCTAAAGATCAGTAAGTTCAATTCTGTGTTTTACAGAGGAGAAAACAGAGGCTAAGAGTGGTAGAGCAGTGCCCAGGAGCGGCACAGGAGGGTTAGAACCCAAGTTCCCTAATGTCGTTTAGCAACCGCCTTGCTCATTATAACTTCCTCTTCTGCCGTCATCACTTTCAGTTCAGTTGCCTCTTTCCCCTAGAAGAGCCCTCTCCTTTCACATTGCCTTTTCTTTGCTCCGAAGATACAGATCCAAAACCGTGTTTAGCTATGCCTTGGCTTTCTTCCCCATTCTGTGTCCCGACTATCCTCTTACAAACCTCCTTTTATCTAGGTTAGACGCTTCCTCACTTCCCTCTGCTGAAGCTTGATACCAACTGACCTATAAGCGCTTGGCCTTCAAGGCAGTGTTAGTCCACTGTCACCTGTAGGACCAATTACTGAGAGGACAAATGAAAATAACTGCTTGAAAATTATTGCTTAAGTTAAAGCTACAGAATTCATTTTCCCCCCACACGTTATTTGCAGTAGCTTTTCAAATTTCTCATTGTTCCTACACTTGAAATTTTACCTGTTGGGTAGGGTTTCTGTGAATTTTTGAGCCACAAATTTATCTGAGTTTCAGATTCTATTTTCAGTAGTGCTCTCAGTTTAGTTTTACTCCAAATGCAAAAATACTCCTTCTCTGTATGTATTTCTAGCAACAAAATCTGAGTGCAAACTCAGAGAAATTCAGTCACCGGTGACTCATGGACCGCAATCTCCACCTCTTCTAAATGGAAGTTTGCAACCCTTCCTAGTGTAGCCAGGCGCCCTCTCATTCCTCAGGAAGCAGCTAGTTAGCACTTCACCACTTCCCTCGAGCCTCTGACCCCGTCATCTTTTCCTTCTCTCTCACGGAAAATAGAAGCAGCCTGGTAGGGACTTTCCTAGATCTCTTCAAAGACAAATCACTCTAGCTGTGCTCTCCTGTTCCGCCTCTTCAGTATTTTACTCCTTTGATCATTGCTGTCTCTCCATCTTTAGTCTTTCCACTAGATTTGTCTTCTCAGTATTTATTCATGTTCAAGTACTTCCCAATTAAAAAAAAAAAAAACAACCTTGGACCCACATCCTGACTTCCTCAACTTCACTTTATGGTAACTTTCTAGAGCTCACACCCAAATCCGCTACCCTACCTCCCCACCCACACTTCACTTCATTCTGATCTACTTGTGCTCTCATAGGTCCATTAAGACTGTTCTCTTTGAATTCCTAGTTGCTAAATCCAATGGACATTTTTCAATCCTTATTTAATGTCTCGGCAGAATCCTTTTCAGTTGAGCAACAAAGTCATGTTGGCTTTTGTGTCCCTTGGACTGAAAGCCTACAGGGCTTGTTAGAGTTCCTGGCACATAACAGATTCTCAATTTGATGAACAAATTGAAATGGAAAATTGGTGGGCACCAAATGGTGAGGGCTTTTAATGCTGAGCTGTGAGGACTGATTTTCATTCTCTAGGCAATGGTAATCTAGAAAAGTCTTTGAGCAGAGAAGTAGTATTATCACACCTTTTGGGAAGTAAACTTGGCAGCAGTGGATGGTTTGGAGCAGTGGTTTGCAAAGTGCTGTGTAGACCAGCAACAGCGGCATCACTTGGGAATTTGTTAGATGAAAATTCTTGGCTCCCACCCTGACCTGTGGTTTCAGAAACTCTGGAGGTGCAGCCCAGTGATGTATGTTTCATGAAACTCAAAGTTAGAGAAACACTGGTTTGGAGGAGAAATGGAGACAGAACAAGTGCGAGTTAGCCAAGGCCTGAAATAGAATCATGGAGGTGTGTGGAAAGAATGTGTAATATTCAGTCACTGGAAGAGGGCCTTAGCCATTATTTTTGGGTAGCTACTGATTTATTTTTAGAGGACATGCAATCCTGGTGCTGCTTCTGAAGTTTTTCGTTCATTCAACAGATGCTTACTGGGCTGGAGGTCATTTAGTATCACTAGGGAGAACAGAGACCAAGCCCAGAGCTAAGTTATGACCATCCCTGTTTCAATTAGACCACCTCCTCCAAGATCCTGGTAGATACCAACTGTAAGCACTTTCAGCAGTTAGTGGCAGGTAGTGGGAAGGGCTCCAAAGTCACCCCACCTGTAAACAATGAACACTTTTAACCGGAAAACTGACATCTGTATTACCAAAAGGTTTCTCTTCAGAATCTGACCCATTTGTTTCAGCTGACCCACCAGGCAGCCCATGTGGTCCTGAGGGATAGTTTAGATAAGCAGTGGTTCTCAGTTCACTTTTAGAAACCAATTTTGTAAGATCTCAGAGCACAAGAGCATTGGACGTAGACCCAGTGGATGAAGTAGAGTTCTCAGTTGCAACCTAGAGAAAGCAACTAGTTGACTTAAGCTGGAAAGGAATTTATTCAGCGGGCAGAGATCGCCTAGAAGGCTTGGAAACCAGGCAGGAATGAAGGTAATCAGCTGCTAGGTTCATGGCCAAATTCACACACAGCAAGGGCTGCTCAATACCAGTTGCCAGGAGCTTACCTGTTGCCCCCACAACATATGGGATACTGGATGGGTTCCCCCTATTGATCGTTAGAGACTGCTGCCCTCAACATGGATCCTCCTCTACCCAGTTTCTTTGCTTCACCAATCAGGGTGAGGTGTCCCAGATACAAGGGAGGCTGGGATTGTAAATTTTTGCCTCTTGAGGTAAAGGTGGTCTATGCCATTCAAACACTGGAGTGGGATTGTGATTAAGATTTAGAGCACCACTGTCGGCCCGGGTTCGGATCCCGGGCGCACACCGACGCACCGCTTCTCCGGCCATGCTGAGGCCGCGTCCCACGTACAGCAACTAGAAGGATATGCAACTATGACATACAACTATCTGCTGGGGCTTTGGGGAAAAAAAGGATTGGCAATAGATGTTAGCTCAGAGCCGGTCTTCCTCAGCAAAAAGAGAAGGATTGGCATGGATTTTAGCTCAGGGGTGATCGTCCTCAAAAAAAAAAAAAAAAAAAAATTTAGAGCACACAAAAAAAGAGAAAGGAAAAAAGAAATCCACTGACGTAAACTTGCACATCATGTGGAATTTAAGATAGAAGGGATCTAGGACATCATCTAGATCCGATTCCAAAAGTAAAACCTATTGAAAACTTTTTATGAATAATTTAGAAAACCAATATATAAATGATATAAGAAGGGTGTCGTCCCGTCTACAGCTCTCCCTCCTGTTCTATCCACTATACTGGCACCTACTTGCCAGGCTCTATGACACCTGCAAATAATTCCAGGTCCTATAATAACATTTAAAAATAGGCGAGAGCAAATCATTTTACAAATAGTTTGAAAATTCCAGGAAGGCTGGGAAACTGGGCCGGAACAAAGGTGATGCAGCAGCACCAGGCTTACGTTTTACCAGCTGTTAGCTCTGCTTAGTGAATTCAGGCCTAGAGAAGTGACAGACTTCCCTTAACGTCACACAGGAGTTACAGCTAAACAGAACAACTTCATTTGTGGTCTGGTGCTCTTTCCAATACTGTCTCCAAACCAGACTCTTCTGGTCTTCATTGCCTCTTCTGGAAAAGCAAGTGGTCTGACTTAGACTGTTAGACTTTGAAGAGACCTTCAAGGATGATTAAGATTCTCTTAGCAAGCCATTAAATGTTCCAATTCTGCAACATCCCTTATTTTGTAATCTGCTGCAGACCTTTTGTACAACTGTCTTTGTTTCCTGGTTTAAAATTTTTTATTACCACAAAATTATAAAAATTACTTTAAAAATCATTCACAGAAAAAAAGGTAATTTAATAAATATTTCAGATTCATAATGCTAACCACAAGTGACCTTGAATACTTTGTCATATTTCTATGTTTAATATTCTTTCAAAAGCCAATTTAAAAATATTCATAGCAGCTTTCACATTAGCCCCAAACTGGGAAGAAGTCAAATGTCCATCAACAGATGAATGGATAAACAAATTATAATATATTCATACAATAGAATACCAGTCAACAACAAAAGGAGGGAACGGAACTACTGATCCTTGAGCTAATATGGATGAACTTCAAAGCATCCAGTAGAGTGAAAAAAGCCAGAGGCAAACGAGTACATCCTGCCTAATACTTACATAAAGTTCTAAAGCAGGCAAATGCAAATCACGGAGACAGAGATCAGAGCCGTGGATGGAAGAGAAAAGGAGAGGGAAGAGACTGGGAAGGGGCAGCAAGGGCTGACTGCTATCCAGGTGTACACATTTGTTAACACTCAAACACCATACTTACAATCTGTGTATCTATTGTATGTAAAGTACACTCCAAGTTAAAAAGTTGCATAGACATCCAGTTAAGTCACAGGAATCTTATTTCCTGCTTCTGGACTCTTGGGACAGAAAGAATATTAAGTATCAAACAAAGATTCTCACAAGAAATTATTAGGACAAGAAATTGTTATATAAATATTGTTAGACTCCTTAAATCTACAAAACAAAATCCTTCATATGCGTCCACTATTAAAAAAAAATGTAAGCACACTTAAAAATATCCACTGAAGCTAACAGGTAACAAAATATTTATTTTATTGTTGTAAAAATTAAAAATAGTAGACAAGCATATGTAGTTACAGTTCCAACACAGAGCAATACAAATATATAAATTATTGCAGTTTTAAAAGAAAAGTATAACAGCCAAGTGATGTCTAAATAAACTTTTTTGAAACCAACTTGGTTTTCACTACTGCAATTTCATTTTCTTTTTCCAAAGGTCTTAGCACAATTCTGTAAAATAAATTTCTAAACCAAAGAGAGATTAAGTTCAATGACCACAGTATAACCTACTTGGATTTAAAGCAAGGTTAACACACACAAACTGTAAAAGCAGGAATGGCATTTAACAGGTCCCTACTGAACACTTTCTAAACTGCCTCTTTTGGAGGTAGTAGAATGGAAATAAACATTCTACATGTTTGAAAGAAGAAACACATTTACTAAAATTCCGGTTGCTTTATGTGCAGATGAGAGAAGTTCAACTAACACTTTTTTGGAGGGAGGGTGGAGGCAATACTCATCTCCATGATTTTTTTCTTCGTTTCACTTTGGTAAGCTTAAAATTGTGGACTAAGTCAAGATCACTAAAATGCATTAGTAATCTGGACTCAAACTAAAAAGAATAGGGAAAGTATGTTACAACCTAGGTGCTACAAAAAATCTTAATGCTAGACTTGCTATGGTATAGTTCCCGGCAAGGTGACCAAGCTGTTTAATAGTTACACTACATTATAACAAGGGTGATTATGAAAAGATCAAGTGAATGAAAACACTGGGATGCAAGACAGAACCACATGACTCCAAACACAGAATTATAGCCCTCTACCAAGTTACCTTTACTTGTGCTGGAGGCTTATTACCTTAATTTTCTGGAAAATAAACTCTCTCCCACCCCTCTACCACAAAACTTAACTTGGCAAGAAAAACCTATTGAGTTTTACCTCTTACTGATTTTTTTCACTACAGATTTCCCCAAATAATTTTCACCAACCTAAAGTTAAAAATGCAATTAAACATTGAAATGCAATCAATTATCTTTGCTTTACAGCTACATCTGAACAAAATACATTTTAAAATTTTTGTAGAATACTACACTTTTTAATAAGTACTTAAAAATACTCAAATGTCTTACTTGAGCATGAGCAATAACATCTGTCAGGAAATCAGAAAAAATAACACTACAAGAACTTTTACACTGTACCATTTAAAAGTTTTCATGTCACATTACCTAATTTTATGGTCACTAACTTGAACCTCCTACTAAGCTACACAAATAATTTATTCTTTAAAAAATATCCTACTTAAGTTTAGAGCATATACATCTTGTATTACGTTTTACAACGTTAATAACACAAGCAGATTTCTTCTAAAACAACAAAATAAAATCCAAATGGGTAAACATCAACACACACAAAGAGATCCAAAATGTATTTAAAAAAACTAGCAAAAATTGACAAGGTAAACACCAAGGTAAAAAAAATACATAAAAAAAAGAACACACTTTAAACCATTTTCAATGAGAAAGAATACGATAAAATGAAAATCCCAAGAAATCTCAAGATGCCTGTCAAGATGTCAACAAAATAGAATATATTTTGACTATATTTCCAACATCACTTTCCAACAAGAACTTGTTATTTTAAAAATAATCGTTAAATGTATATAAAAATGGGCACTTTGTGGTGAAAAGAATATATAATTTGAAAAACTAAGAACATTTCTTTGCTCCAACATTGTGCATAAGAAACTACATAATGGAACAAAACACTGTTCTGCTACCTGTATCATCTATTATTCATGTCTTAAGTGCATGCCTTTTTTTTTTTTAAAAAAGAATAATTTGGATATTAAATACTAGGAAAAAAGGAGGATAATCTCAAAGTAAAAACAACTGATTTTTAGCTTAATTAAAAGGCTGAACAGATTTTAAAACTTTAATCTTTAAAGAGAACAATCTTGTGTGGTCAAAATCACTTGACTTTAAGCTGATTTTTTAAACTCAATTCAACTTGTCTAATTATGAAATCTAAGTGAAAAAATATTAGTCTTATTTCACCCCCCTTAATCATAGAAGCTCTGGAAATGTTAGTAATAGCTGGTTGGCAGTCTCTCTTTTGCCATTTTTGAAACTAAAGCTATATATGAGCTTTTCTTCTAAACTTCCTCAAAAATACTAACAATTGTAGAGAATAAAAGCCAAGTATGGTAATCGACATTTCTGTTATCATAAATACTTGTGTTCTCTCAAGTTAGAATCAACTCTGTCCCTTATGCTTATTTTAACATACACAATAAACTGCATATTCAATCAAGAATATATAGGAGTATATAATAAGCTTACCAAATATTTGGATAAACTGCTATGCAAAATAATTCAACAACAATTTTTTTTTACTAGAATATTCATATGAATAAAGTACTAGTGAGTACCAGCACCGCAGATATTTTTTAAGAGCACCTTTCCTTTGAAGAGCTTAAGTAGAAATATCTAAATGGAATAAATCAGAGTCCCTGGTTTTAAGACCTTGGTACACGCACAATCCCATCCAGTAGTTCCAGACTCGTTAGTAAAGCTATGTATTTGCCAGAAACTCTTTAAGAAATAAGCAAACACTTTCTTTGGATAACACTGTTGTATTCAGGACTGCACCATATGGCTCATATTCTGGAAATATGCTACCACTGATATCAAATGCAACACATCCCAAACTTTTATGACTGTCCCTAAGTGATCTAAATAGAAGCACAAATGTGTGCGAGCACACTGGCTGGTAACATTCTTAATGAATTATGCCAAAAAACAGTAACGTTAAATTTGAAAATGTGACCATAACAACTAAGCACTAAGACACTTAACTGGCATCATGAGGAAATGTCTTTATTCAACTTGTAAATTTATGGAGATTTTGATATTGCACACATTCAGTTCAAAGCTTCTCAAAACTAAGGCAATGCATCCCCACTCTCTGGATTTTAAATTCATTTTGGATGACTCAAAGAATCGAGAGTAATTGAAAGCATCTTTCAACAGCTCCCTCCAAAAAGCAGTTATGTCATACTTCAAAGAAAACAGAACAAAATCAGTGAGATATCCATTAATACTCTCACGCAAATTTAACACATCTTAACATTACAAAAAGCTGTTTTCTACTAGATTGAGGCGTTTCTTTGCTTAGTCAAATACTGTTTGTGTTCAAGACTAAAATCTGACCTAAGCCAGGGCAGGCTGCCAAATTTAAGGGAGAAGTCATTCGTATCTTTACGCCTGAAGCTGCCAAGTTAATGGGCTATTCTGCAGATTCTTTCAAGCAAAGGCTCTCACCTCATAAATACATTCTAAGCACCAACTGAAAACAGAATTTAGAGCCCATTTTGATTCTGCATTGGTTATAGCTTTTACTATAATATGTTATTAAAAAACTTATCTAGCTGTTTGAGACAACCTATTAGTTCAGAACTCTCTGGAAACATCACAATTTTTAAGAATATCCTTTACAAAATGGGCTTATTTTTTTGCATTAGAGTTTTGTTTTTCTGTGTCAAGCAATCTTCTCTTTTCCTTTAGATTCTAAAGTTTAGAAAAATACCTCACGATGCTTTCTTTGGGCACTAATTTCAATGATGTTGATAACAGAATTTGGACAGTTTAAGGATTCTTGGACCTTTATCCAAAGTGGCACACCGAATAATTTCAGTTTTTTTCAAAGATAGGACAACAATTTCACAGCACATTCAATTTGAAGACAGATATTACATTTGACTTGGAAGTGAGGCCTGACTTACTGCATCTGAATTTTAACACATCAAAGTCATTAGAATGAAAGTAATAATGAAGGAGAAGAGGCTTACTTCTATGGAGACAAGCTAACATACAAAAACTAGATTAGCATTTTCTTCCTGAACTAACTCAGAACTACTTTTGTTAGAAAAAAATAATGTATTTTCTTTTCTTGGATACTTGCTTTAAAAAGTTATTAATTCCTCTTTCATAAGAGTTATCAGAAGTCAAAACAATTTAACTAGATAGATTTCTACTCCAAAATACATTTATCTCTGGAAAACAAAATAATAGTTGTAAAAACAGTATATTAAGAGAATAAAATGCAGTGATCTGAAATATGGGTAAACATTCACACATGAAAGTGTAAATATAATATACAGAGCCATTCAAATACACATTTATAAAGAGAATGGGAAAGGTACCTAAAATAGCATTTTTATATATAAAATTTTCATATTAAAATATTGCTCATAATAAATAAGAGGTGATATTATGAATTCCATTTCCCTCTTAAAAGTTATCTTTAGTAGTTTAGACTAATTAAGGAGTTTAACCTTCTATTGTTTTGACAGGCGAATTACATTAAAATATGTTTAATAAAAACACACTGTAACAGTATATTTAAGTAGTCACATGTGGTAAAAGTTAGGGAGGGCCATTTAGTAATTATGGGAAAAAAGATGCCCAAAATGAACCAAAATGATTATCCCTAGAAGACTAGAGCATAATGATCTGCTTTATTTGACAAAGATGTTAAATATTGCCTTGAGCTTTACAAATTTAACAACCATAAAAAAACCGACCATGACTTTCTTCAGCTTCTTCAAAGTCTGCATGCTTGGCAGATCAATAAATGGTAGGGCATAAGGGCTTAAGAAATAAGTGTAAGTGTAGTTCAGTTGTTGATGGGTAGGTGTGACTTCATTCCTGTTCGCCCCACTTGCAAACACGGTAACTTGGAATAGTTCTTGAGAAGCTGTTCAATGGCAACATGGCGGACATGGAGCTGTGAGGCCAAAGAATCTTTTTCTTGTACTTGGTGTGTTAACTCTTCAAAAACCTCTGTAAAGATTTAAAAGGTAGTTCCATTTTAGTACATAGAAAGCTAATCCTACGATTTATATTTCAAATACACTACCTGAAATGAATGCATTGGGCGAATGTTCGCAATGAAAGTGACTTGACACTATGGAAACAGCTGTGTTTTGATCATCCTAGGAAGCTGTATACTTTGCACAGCCAACTGTAATACTGTATTCTTCTTCCCCGTCAAGTGAAAATTTAGTTATAAGCAATGACTACAGAGATGCACAGCAGAAATGGCACTTACAACTACCTCCGTGACACTTTTCTCAATCTGAATATATAAATAGGTTCAATCAACATCTAATAAGACTATGGATCAGAAGTGCTCATTAGTACTTGGAGCACTAGTACCAGGCTGGAAACCGCTCTAAGAGGCTTTGGAATCAGACTATCAGGGTTTTTGAATCCTTGTTCCTACTCTTAAGAGTCTCAGGCAAGTAACTTAAACTATGTCTTAACTTCCTCTTACGTCTAACCTCAATAATGACAGTAAGCACCACACAGCATTACTGTGAGCATTAAATGAGATCATACTTGTAAAGTACTTCCCACAGAATAAGTACTTGATAAATATAAGTTGCTATTACTATTATTATTGTTATTATTTTATTTTATTATTCTGAGAGGCTGTGTGGTTGAGAAAGACCACTAGCTTTGGAGTTAAGGCAGGGGTTAGAATCCTTCATCTGTTATGGACTGAATACATCATCTCTGTAAGCAACTTAATGTCTCTGAAGTGCAGGTGCCTCACCTAAATGGGAATCACGTGTTAAAAAAAAAAAGAAGAGAAGAGAAACAGCTGGGGAATTTGAACACTAACCGTTAGTCTTACCATATTTGATGATGCTAAAGAATTACTAGCTGTTTTTTTTTTTTTTTTTAGGTGCGATAATGAGGGTATGACTGCCTTAAAAAAGTTATCTTTTAGGGGCCGGCCCAGTGGTGGAGCGGTTAAGTGTGCACGCTGTGCTTCAGCAGCACGCGGTTCACGGGTTCGGATCCCAGGCACGCACTGACACACCACTTGTCAACCCATGCTGTGGTGGCGTCCCATATAAAGTAGAGGAAGATGGGCACAGATGTTAGCCCAGGGCCAGTCTTCCTCAGCAAAAAGAGGAGGACTGGCATCGGATGTTAGCTGAGGGCTAACCTTCCTCACAAAACAAAAAAGAAAAAAGTCATCTTTTAGAGAAAATTCTAAAGTATTTATGGACAAAGCAATATGTTGTCTGGGATTTGTTTCAAAATAATCCATGCTGGGAGTAGGGGTGGGGCGAGGGGAATGGGTAGAAGTAGAGACGAAGGAAACCTAGCTATGCTTCTGATACTAGCTGAAGCTGTTGAAGATGGGTCAAAGGGTTCACAATACTTTCTCACTACTGTTGTGCTTGAAATTGTTCATAATTAAAAAAAACGAGGCTAATACCACCTGCCTTAAAGAACTGTTAGGGAGCACAACGCACAGTGCCTGGCACACGAGTAGGTGGTCAATAACATGTTAAGAGGTAGAGACTAAGTTGTAATCTACATTTTCACTTAACAACTTGAGAAACCTCTTTCTCCTGCAGTTCATAAAGAAGTTGTTTTCTTATTTTTGCTCTGGAAACTCTAACAGGTTCTACTCCCATTTCCAAATTTAAACGCAGATGAAGCTAATGGTGACCTGTCATAGGGGATTTTCTGTATCAAAATTTTCACATGCAAAAATCATCGACACTGATTCTTTACCCTGTATCTGCTGTCCGAGCTTTGCATTCAGTTGCTTTACCTCACCAAGAGTCATCGAATTCACTGAAACATGAAAATACAGTCATTATTACCACAACAACCTGGGAAAATAAGCTGCCTACGTCACTAACACAAGATCCTATTTAAAAAAAATATTGTCACTTATCTGCCAACATAGCATTCAGCAGTACCCTAGGATTCATTCATTAACTCTTACACAGTGTGGAGGAGGAGTTGTCAAATTCTGACCACAACCCACAGTAAGAAACATGTTTTATATCACTCCCAGTACACCTCCACCTGAAACAAAAGTGTCACCAAAAAATACTTAGTATTAGGTCCACTGGATTCTGATATTTCTTACTCTATTTCAGTTTTTAAAAAGTGCTAGTCACAATCAAGTAATTTTGCTTATGCACTACATAGTTCATGATCCTCACTTTGAAAAACACTACTTTAAAGTACTGTTAAAATAGTCTGAAAAATCAATTTGTCTATCTAGTTATATAACCTTAGATAGTTGATATGTAGAAGTTGTTGTATAGAAATATACCCAAGGTCCCTTCTAGCTCTAAGATCACTTGATTTTAAGTCAATTAAAATTATCTCAGCTTCTGTGCATTTTTGTAAAAACAGATGCACACTGAGTCACTTTTCCAACTTTACGATAAGTGCACACATTACCTTTGGCCTTTAGTAAAATGTGAGAGTTTTGCTTTCGAAATGCCACCCCCAGTTAATTAGTCTTGTAGGGATTAGCACGTGACAGTGTGTGTTAGTCAATAGTTGAGCCTGTACTTCTAAACAAGATAAGCCTTGAATTTTCCAGTTCACAGTTTGTTGATTCTATTCAGTTTAATAATTTAAAATGACAAAACAAATGATGGGACCGCAGAATTCCAATGCTTAGGACATACTAAGAAGTATTCCAGAAGTGATGGGGAGTTTTAAGACATCTCATTTTTGCTAGGGTGAACATGCCATTTAAATATTGTATTTATCAGGGGTCGGCCCCATGGCGTAGCGGTTAACTGCGCGTGCTCCGTTGCTGGCAGTCCGGGTTCTGACCCCGGGCGCACACCGACGCACTGCTTGTCAGGCTATGCTGTGGCAGCGTCCCACATAAAGTGGAGGAAGATGGGCACGGATGTTAGCTCGGGGCCAGTCTTCATCAACAAAAAGAGGAGGACTGGCATGGATGTTAGCTCAGGGCCGATCTTCCTCACAAAAATAAATAAATAAATAAATAAATAAATACTGTATTTACCAAATCTATAATTCTACAGCAAAATTCTTGACACATCATGCATATATAAAAACATAAAAATCAACAAAACTCCAGCCTTTACCTCTCCCATTTTACTTACACTCCTCTCTGCTGTAATGTGGATGCGGGGTCTGGACATTAGCTTCTGGATTAGAGACTGTCTCCTCTTTGTTCTGTGCCTGGCTGTGACTATGAGGCCACAGTACACTATTATGGCATAAAGTGGCACCCGAATCTTGTAACATAGCAAGCCCAAAGTCTGTATTTTCCCTCTGCTCCAAAATTCTTTGTGTACAGTTTGAGAGGCCACCTGTAGTTCCATCTAGCCATTTTGCAGAATACTTTGGTACTTGGGAGTCAAACTGTGGGAGCAACTTTTTATCAGGTTTATGCCTGAAATTAAACAGGTGATGCTGGGGATTTTTAGAACATTCAGAATCTGAATCCAGATCCTTATTTTGTGCATACTGTACAATCCAGTTTATCTTCTTACTCAAAATGGTTTTAACTTCTTCATAGGTACTTTTTGAAAGCTTAGATCGAGGACAATCCTGGTTTGCAATCAAATGGAATTTTTCAAAGCAGTCTTTATGGCCCCTTAATGATCTGGTGTGCAAGAGATTCGATTTTGGTACTCCTACAGAAAAAAAAAGAGAAGACAGAGACTTGAGAAAATTTTGTTTTTTAAAGTTGCTTTAAGAATACACAAATCTTAGTAAAATACAGTCACTGACAGTTTATAAATTAGAGGAAAAATGCCAAAGTATATTGGTATTAATAATATAAAATATGGTCTAATAAGTTCTGCTTCAATTTATATATTCAGTGATATTAAATTCTTATGAATAACAAAGCCTTTCTAAAGACTTAATGATTCAATTTTAACCTTAGTCCAGAGATATGTTATAGCATACAATATAAAAAATACTACTGAACCAGCAATTTACATTTACAGAATCCTGGCCTTTACATTATAGTGCTTTCTTCACTAATCCTCCTGAAGTACACACTTGCAAAAATTTCTATTACAAGGCTCAATAAGAGAAATGCTTGACAATTTTTTTTCTAACAAAAACATAGTAAATTATATTCTTAAATTATTACTTATGTTTTATTGGGGAAAGACAAACCAGAACCAGAAAAATATACGTTAATAAAAGCCTCAAAAAGTCAATGAAGGGCTGGCCGGGTGGCGCAAGCGGTTAAGTGCACACTCCACTGCGGCGGCCCGGGGTTCGCCAGTTCGGATCCCCGAGGTGCACCGATGCACCGCTTGTCAAGCCATGCTGTGGCAGCGTCCCATATAAAGTAGAGGAAGATGGGCATGGATGTTAGCCCAGGGCCAGTCTTCCTCAGCAAAAAGAGGAGGATTGGCAGGTGTTAGCTCAGGGCCGATCTTCCTCACACACACACACACAAAAGTCAATGAAGTGTTCAGATTCATTTTTTTAAGAAAATGAAAGCATCTAAAATGTTTTCCCATTTCTGTATTATACTTACTAAAGCTTTATCAAGATAATTTTATCCTCTAGAAGAAATACACACAATTATTTTTCATATAGCAGTAAATTCAATCTGTCAAGATACAACAGTCAGTATAATTCCTCAACTCACAAATGTTCAATACACACAATAAATAATGGAAATATTCTTATTACACTTTTATTATCTCCCAATTTTTAATAGAGCTTAAGTATGCTATCGCAATTGTTTTTTAAAATATAGAATACATTTTAAAATATGCAATACATTTCAAAATACAGAATACATTCATATATTTTCCTAAATTCAAGACATAGTATTAAGTCAAACAGCAGTGCTTTTACATTGACGGTGAATAGGGATGTGGAGCTGAAAATTAATGCCTGCCAGAACTAACCAGTCTAAATCTGCTTAGCTTTGAAAACAGAGTAAGTGGAGAGCCACTCAGGTGCTAGGTTAAAAAAAAAAAGTTTTAGAGCCGGCCCCGTGGCTTAGCGGTTAAGTGTGTGCGCTCCGCTGCTGGCCGCCCAGGTTCGATCCTGGGCGCGCACCGACGCACCACTTCTCCAGCCATGCTGAGGCCGCGTCCCACATACAGCAACTAGAAGGATGTGCAGCTATGACATACAACTATCTACTGGGGCTTTGGGGGAAAAAATAAATAAATAAAATTAAAAAAAAACAAAAAAGTTTTAGCTGACTCATCAGAAAAAATTACCTTCTGTATTCATCCTTTGTTTTAAAAACTGAAGTCGTAACAATTTTATTAACTGAACTCCAAACTCTAGCTAATAGCAAGCTAATGAAGCATTTGCGTTTTAGTGGTATTAAATCAGGAATAAAAGTGCTTGCGAATATTAATTTGTTCCAAAACCATATAACATCAGCCAGTGGTGGGACCTGCTGAGATTGTCAAAACCAGTGTAAATGGGCTCTCTATCAGCTCCCTCACAAGTAAGCTATGTGGGCACCCCTCCTGAACACTAATAGTACAAGCATATGTGAACCACTGCTCTCACGAGGTAAACTCAAGTATCTCAGCCTTGTTTCTTCCACTGAGCGCAAAAGTGAACTTAAACGGAATTTCATACACATTTTATTTACCACTTTGCTACCTGTACTGCAACTGTATGTGTGTATATATTTTTTTTTACCAGTTATTGTCTGATTAGATCAACTTTCCAGCAAAATTGAAATACTTAAATGCAAAACCTCAAAGCTCTATTTGATAACTCAATGTACACCTTCAAAACTAGGCAAATTAACATAAAAAGGAAGTTCACAAACCTTATTTATTAGAATAAAAATATTTAAAGTTTTGTAATATGTTTTAGGTCATAAATAAGACAAAAAGGTAGTACAAGTTATAGACCAAACAGCTCCCTTCTGCTATCTGATTCTAATACTACCGCTCTGGGTAAACAGCGGGCAGGCAGACAGGACTTGAAACCTGCTTACTTTACTTATTCTGGAAAATTTATTGAAGAGCTTCCTTACTCTCTGTAAACTCTCTCAGGTGTCGTTGCCAACAGATGGCTAGCTAGTCCCTCGACACAGCAAACGGTGTCATTCTCAGATCATGGCCACAGCTCTAATCTGTGTGGCAATGATTTAGCTGAATCTAAACATAGTAATAAGTTTCTCTTTCAGTCTATATGAAAGGAAATTCTTTAGCATATAAAAAGAGTTCTAAACTAAGCTATAGACAGTAGTTAATTTTTGCTGTTAAATTTTGTGTTTTTTTGTATTTATTTAGAGACTTCAAAAATTGTATTAAAAAAAGATAAAAACTTCTATGAAACAACGAGTTTCCTCACATACCCCAGAGCTTCAACAACAGGTCAATATAATAGATGTCTATTTGAAGAATAATGTGGGTTTTTAAATATCTGTTTATCCAATGTTGCTTCTTAGTAATTCACATAATAAAGTTCTCCAGAAATAAATTTTCTTTTAATTTTTACTTAAATCCCCAAATGAATGCTAGGAACCCAGATAAGCACATGATTACATGCATATAAGTCATCTGTTGAGATGAACAGCAAATCAGAGAACTATAATATTCAATTTACTGTGAAAATACATAAATGCAAAGTAAATTTCAGATTCTTTCAGACTTGCAGGAGAAAAATCCCCTAAAAAAGACGTGAAATAAAGTGCCATGGGCAGGAAGAGTTTTGAATACAGCAGACACTTCCACTTAGATGTCCCATGGGCTCCTCAAACTCACCCTGCCTAATGAAACTCTTCCTCCATTCTCACCCCTCAATCCCCACACCCGATCCTCTTCCGAGTCTGGCACCACCAGGCGCTCAAGAAAGAAACCTGGGTGTCCTCCATGACAGCTCCCCCCACCCATCCCAGATGTTTTGCTGTCCATCTTAATAGTCCATCTTTTTTTCCCACAAAATCTAAGTACAACATCTCAAATCCTGCTTCACTCCATTACCACTCCCACTATACTATCTGGGTCATCATCATCTCCTGTCTCATTCTCACTTCCTCTCAGAAGGCTTTCCTAAACTAAAGTAACTCAGGTGTATTGTTTATCACACCAGATTTTACGATTGCCTCTTCACTGGCCTTCATCTCCTGCCAGAAGGTAAGTCTGCAAGAAAGGGGACCATATCTGCTTCACATGCAGGCTCAGTGTCACACTGCCTGGCACATGCTGAGTACTCATGAAAAAGTAGTTAAATGAATGAAGAAAAATTAATTATATTAAAAAAACCTCCCAGACTTATTACCAATTATGATTTAAGGTCTACTGCAATGAAGTTGTGCCCATCCTAGCAAGGGAACCAGGATGTGCAGTTTTGCCAGGCTGCAGAGGTTAATTAAGGCATCTTCCATTGAAGTTACTCCTACATTTAGTTTACTGGGCCATTAGTCTGAAGAACTGATGAGTGGCACTAATAAAGAGATGGCATTCCTGTGGCATCATTCAATCTGCTAAGCAAAATCATGAACTTCTACTCAATTATATATTTTTAACAGAAATTTACAGACAGTGAATATACAAGAAGGTGGTTTTATGTAAATTGCAGCTCATTCATCCAGATCTGTACCTCTAATTTCTTTAGCTCACTGAAAATTTAAAACTTGACTGAGTTTTAAAGTTCAATTTGAAAATATTTGTTTTATAAACACAGTTTAAAATATCCCATGCAGTAGAAGAAACAAAAAATTCGAAAAATATAATAGACTACTTCATCTACTTGAATAAATTACTTTTTAATCAAGAAAAGAATGGGAGTAGCCCACTTAATTTGTATCAGCAATATATGTCATTTATAAACCCCCGAAGTGATTTTGTTTTTTCCACCTCATCAGTTCAAATTAATAAGAGAAACAACCATTGCTATTATCAGAGATCTCAGTGAGTTTTCCAACTGACTTTTCAATTTTAATTGCATTTACAAGTGTAAACAGCTCTGAGCACTAATTTGCTTCCTCAGCAGCTTTTTTGAAAGGAAATGAATCTAAATGCAATTAAATGAGCTGATACTTTTGAGGAGCTGAATTTTAAGGCATTTCCAAACCTGTTCAACAAAAATTGCACCACAACTTTCTAATAAAAACTTTGAAGGCCAATGTAATTGACATCCTAACTATCATGAAAACTTCTTTAAAACATACCTTGAAGATGTCCATGTAACTTTTTTTGTCATGAGGTCATTATTATTAGAGAACCAAGACTTTAATCAGCAACCATAATTGCTAAATTTTTGTAAATAGTAATTTCTTCTAGATAGAGGCTATTTAGAAATTTATGTAGGCAGTATATTTCTGTATGAACAGTGATATTGTAAAAAGTTAAGCTGTTCCTATTCAATAGTTTTCTTTCTTTTTTATCTTTTCCCACTTTTACCTCTGGTTTTGTTATATCATTCTCACATACTTGAAACCCTCCCACTGACCCATCTAGCATGCTGTCCTCATTTCTATTCTTTAAGTCCCTCTTAAAACCTATTTACTTTAAGAAAACATGGTTAAACCCCTAGAAGAGCAAAAGCCACTCAAATGTAGATCTTTTTGTCTACCTACCACTGTTATCCTTTTAAAGTAAGGATATTTCCATGCTTATATTTAATCAGCCTATCACAGTAATACAGTTTTTCTCCTTAATTACATACTCCAAATGGCACTGAAAATAGCCACAAACCCCAAAACACTTAACAAGTTCTATCACATGTTCCCTCATCCTCAGCTTTTACCCCTAACCTCTCGAAGAAGACCTTATTTATGATTTGGTAGTGATGAGGTAAGCTAAGCAATCTTTTCCTGATGGCTCACCAGCTGGTCCTGTCAAAAAGCACCGTCTCTCAGCTGACTACATGGATGCTACATGGTTGTATACTTTACACATTCTTGAATCATATCATCTGACTGCCTTATGCATGTTTACTCTCTGTCAATTAGACTTCATTTTGAATTTGATTATTATATTTCATTTCCCAGTCAAAGGAATGGCTTCATATAATTTGCTCTATAGGTAGAGCAAATATAATATAACCAGTAGTTGGATGTAACGCTTTAATACACATGTTATCATGTCAGGAATAGATTTTAAGCTCTAAGAGATCAAGCACTTCAACTTTTTCAAACTACTAACCAGAATTCGAACACTGGCAGTACTGGTTTTCCAAATGATGGGTTTGAGTGTGTTCTTTCTTAATATTTAAATAAGGCAAGAAAACGTAGCTAGGCAAGAAAATGTAGCTATGATTTAAGTTCCAGGTTGTTAACATGCTGTGAAGAAATTTTAAACATATTGTCTTCAGCCCTGACCAACATTTGTGCAACAATTCACACGGTACTGCTTCAAAATCTTTCTTATGGAGGCTCACATTTTGCCCAGCTTAAAGAATTTCCCAAGAGTTGATGTGTTTTTCTTTTTATGATGATCTTATCTTGGTTGCTAAGAAGGGGAGAACAAGACCTGCATGTTTATGTTCTGCCCATACTAAGCAGTAATCACATGCTTCTTCAAGCAAGTGTTAACTGTAAAAATGGGAGGATAGCTAAACCTGTTGTTCTAAGAAAGACTAAAAGGATTGAGATGCTACTTCTTTGTTTTTGAGGATCAGATTCCCATTTCTGATAAAAGGATAGAGGAAATGTTCTGTAAGCAGAGGCGGCACACCCACAGCCTGAAGTCTGGACCCATACTGCACACGAGTTTTGTTTAGCCTACAAGTGTTTTAAAAGAAAAAAAAAAATTAGAGCCACTTAACAATTTTCAATTTCTTGGTTTCTCTTAACAACAAAATCAAAAGATTTGGCAGCAACTGGCTGGTAATGAGAAGCAGCTACCATCTGAAAATAGGGCAAGTGCTCTTCAATTCAAACACTTCTTACCACTCCCTTCATGAGTGTGCGGGTACCTGTGACCTAGCAGGCTCCTCAGCCACGTTGGTTAGTGACTCTTATACTATACTAAACCTGTGTAATGATATAGGTGTGGATTGCTTCTGTGTAAATACTGCTTGTCCCAATGATGCCTTGACACCCAACTCGACCCGACTACTCTGCATTTGATGAGCAAGTTGCAGCAGCCAAGCCATGATTCAAGAGTTATTACCATTTTATCTATTGCCAATCACAGCCACTTAGTGGGAGGAAGCTTTGATTGTCTATCCTGTCATGGGATAGATAGAGACATAGAATTAGATACCTAATGTCCTTTAGGTAGGAAATTAGACCAAAGATGGGTATGCAAGGATGGACAGCTGGAGCAGCTACTTGCTTCCGAAACCCACAACAGGAAAGCCTTCTACCTTTTGGAAATTTTTATCGGTTGTCTTATGTGCCTTAGTAAGTACTGTGATAAACAGTGCCCCATTCCCCTCCCTCTCATGCCTTTAGCTAACTTAAGAGTCACTTAGTTTGTCATGTTCAAGTACCCAACATACTGTTTAAAAGTAATAGGTAATTGCTTATCTCTGCATTGGCAGCAGATGGAATTACTGGCAACCACACTAAGCCAGTATACAGATGGATTCAGCAACTTGCCTTTCCACATTTTGAGAATCACTGCCCTAAAGAAAGATATACCAACAGGTGGTCTTTAGACAGCAGATTTCAGCTAAGAGACTTTATTCCATTTTAAAGTTCTTGTGTGTGCTAAGGATTAGGCAGTTGAAGCAGTGTAATCCAATAAATGAATTATAAGGGCAAATTTCAGTGAGCAAAGAGTTCAGAGAGATAATGTGAAAAGATAGACCTCAACCTCAAATAACCAAGGAAGCCATGGTAGAGCTGAGTTCTCATATTGATAGGAGATGTATAAATTGCAAATCAACAAGAAAATCTCTCTCAGTGAATTTTACTTTTTCATTATAACAGTTGGAAAAATTGGGGAAACACACCTACATAACAACTGTTTATTACTAACAGCATACAAAAAATAACAATCCACACTCAATTCTAATCCCTAATTTAGCTACCTGTTTTTTAACCAGCAATGTCCAATAGCACTTTCTGTGATGATGGACATGTTCTCTATCTGTGCTACCCAATACGGTAGGCACTAGCCACATGTGTTTATTGAGCATTTGAAATGTAGCTACTGTGGCTGAGGAACTAAAGTTTTAACTTTAATTATAATTAACTTAAATTTGAATAACCACATTGTGGCTAGGCTACCAAATTGACAGGGCGGTTTGTCTATAGGTAATTAAATAAGCAAAAGGGCACTTGGAATGAGAACATGGATGGAAGCTCATAGCACCATAGAATATAAAAAGCTAAATTTGTTTTTCTAGTACATTAAAATATATCAAATTTAAACTATATATATAAAACTATATATATAAACTATACATATAAAATATATATATATATATTTTTTTTTTTTTGGTGAGGAAAAGTCACTCTGAGCTAACATTTGTTGCCAATCTTCTTTTCTCTCTTGAGGATGACTAGTCGTGAGCTAACATCTGTGCCAATCTTCCTCTATTTTGTATGTGGGCTGCCGCCACAGCATGGCTTGATGAGTGCTGTAAGTCCACGCCCAGGATCCAAACCCGCTAACTTGGAGCATGCCAGACTTAACCACCTCACCACGGGGCTGGCCCCTGGACTATAATTTTTAAATGGTACAAACAAAGTTATATCATTAAAAGTTTTAGGTCAATAATCCAGCTGACCCAAGTAACATTAACCCTCTACTTGTACTTGCTCCATTTTCCCCCTAAATAGCTCTATTAAATGTACTGACATTTATTCTGAAATTTTTTGTGTACATAAATTTGTCATAACAGACTCCCAAAAAGCTACTCAAATTAACTATAATATAACTGAGTTAATCAGTTTTAAATAATTACGTACCTCTGGCACATGGAGACACTAATTTGCAGAAAAAAAAAAATCTTTCCTAAAGATAGACAAGGTTAAAAAGATACATGTTACTTAAACAAAAGAGAGCCTGAAAAAACGCCTATATAGTAACACCAGATGAATGTGGCCAAAGTACCGTGACAAAGTAAATTTATAAGTTTGAAAGCAAGAAATGTGATAGCCATATGCACTTTTTGCCCTTCATCTCCTGGACTGCTGTCTGCCCAACTGAAGTTCTGAATGATTTATTTTCTTACAAGTAAGAAAAACAAAATAAAAGCTGTCCTGCAGCTATTTTAAAACCTCAGTTTTGCATCTCAACTTTTTTGCATATATTTGAATCACTGTTCCTGAAATTCTAGTTGACTATTCCTTAAATAAATGCTTTATAGCAGCATCTAATAAATAGAGATATACTAGGTAGTGAGTTTGAAGACATTTACAATTCAGTTACTAATATATAGGTAGTATAGTTGTCTCCCCCTTATCCTCGGTTTTGCTTTCTGTGGTTTCTCATCCGTGGTCAACCGTGGTCTGAAAATATTAAGTGGAAAAATTCCAGAAATAAATAATAAGTCTTAAAATTCTCGCCATTTTGAGTAGCATGATGAAATCTCGTGTTGTCTTGCTCTGTCCCGCCTGGGACGTCAATCTCCCCTTCGTCCCGCATATCCACACTGTATATGCTACCTGCCCATTAGTCACCTAGTAGCCATCAGTTATCAGATCGACTGTCATGGCGTCTCAGTGCATGTGTTCAAGAAATCCTTATTTTATCTAATAATGGCCCCAAAGTGCAAGAGGAGGGATGCTGGCAATTCAGGTCTGCCAAAGAGAAGCCGTAAAGTTCTCGACTTAATAAGAAAAAAAAATCATATGCTGAGGTTGCTAAGATCTATGGTAACTTTTATTACAGTATATTGTTATAATTGTTCTATTTTATTATTAGTTATCATTGTTAATCTCTTACTGTGCCTAATTTATAAATTAAACTTTATCACAGGTATGTATGTGTAGGAAAAAACATAGTATATATAGGGTTCAGTACTATCTGCGGTTTCAGGCATCTACTGGCGGTTTTAGAAGGGATCCCCCTTGGATAAAGGGGGACTACTGTAAATGGTAAAAATTAAGGCCGATGGGAAACAATCACTACAACTCACCAACCACTTGATAAGAAAAACTAAAGCTTAAAAAAGAGTAATAATAATCAATGAATCATACTGCATAATGCTAAAACAAATACTGTGATTATGTGTTATAAATGCATCATAGCAATTCTAGAGTAAAAAACTTTGACCCAAACAAAGAGGTTGCAGAACTGACGTACAATAAAATTCTTCCACCATGAAACAGTTTTTTTTAATGGTAGATTACATGGTATTAATTCAGTAATAATGGAAGATATTAAAACAAATGATAAGATTGCCAATTGGGACATGCCTTTGACCCAAAAGTCCACCTCTGGGAATTTCAACTACAACAAAATGGGAATTTAATCAGACATGCAAAAGAGATGTACATATGAGAGTGTTTTAGTACTGGTAAATTAGAAGCAAGCTAAACATTCATCCATGGGATACTGGTTAAATAAATTACGGAACAATGGGATGCAAAATTTAAAAAAAAAATCAACGTGGTAGAATTTTACTTACTAACATGAAAAAGACGTTCCTAAAATATTAAACGAAAAGGCTGGTTATTAAATGATATATATAGCCTGATTTCATTTTTTCAACATAATATACCACACATGTACACACACACAAACACACTCTCCTGCAGAAAATAATTTAGAACACACCAAAAATATTAAGAGATTATTGGTAGATAGGTGAGATTATGAATCTTAACATTCTTTTTGCTTCTTGTATTTTGATATTTCTAAAACAGGCATAGTTTGCTTTTTCAATGACAAACATTTAAAAAATGCCTGTAAAAAAATACATTTTAGTTTAGCAAAGAACATAGTGTTCCTCAGTCCAAGACAAATTGGGCTTTTAGTATTGTACTGTATGTTCCAATGAACTAAGTGAAAGAAAAAAGATTAAGATACTGAAATGGTAAAAGACACACATACCTAAAATTTTGAATTTAAGATTGTGAGAATTTTCTTAGGCTAACAATGTATCTAGCAAAAAAAGTATTTAACCTTCAAATGAAACCAGTGCCCCTCCCCCAAAGCAAAATCATACCCACATTATAGTTTTATCTAGCAATCTCTGTTGGAGACCCAAAGGGAGTGAGGAAGAAAGACATTGATAAGTGAACACAATTTGTATTGTTGATAAAAAAGAAACTATGATGAAAAGATTTGCTGAGCAGCTGCTACATGAGGGAAATGATGGCAGCTAGAGCAGAAAAACCTACTGAAACCAAATGATAGAAAGGTAAACTCAGGATAAATCCAAACTTCCTCAATGTACATGAAAAATTAAATTATTTTGTCAATGGAGAAGCTGTTCAGGACAATATAAAAACCAATCATAGCAATCTTTTCAGTAACACTCATCTTTTCACATGAGATGAAAACGAAACCCTTCTATATTTGAATTTAAATACTAACATTTGCATCACATACTGTATTTACCAAAGGGCTCCTATATTCATCTGTTGTGATCCTCACAGCAGCCCTGTGAACACAGGCAATGATATTTATCATCACCTCTACTTAATACGCTGTACTCCAAAAGTTAAGCAGTTGCATACCAGGAGGAAGAAGTAAATGGTGTTTAGGACAGGGGAAACCTGATAAGCAAAAGCACAGGAGTGAGAAGGAATGGGAGGGAAGGAGAGAGAGAGTGGGCACCTGTGACTGGCTTGTAGAGTGCCTTTGGGGGGGTGATGAAAGATGACGGTGGCCAGTTAAGCAGACCTGGTCATGACATGTCTTATGTGTCATGTTAGAGAGTTCACAGCTTAACCTGAGGAAAATGGCAAGGAATCAGAGGACAGTTCTAAGACAATGAATGGCATGATCAGATTTGTACTTTAAAGGCCCTTCTGGTGATACTGAGAGAGAACTGGGGGTGTGGGGTAGTGAATGAAATGAATGAAGTGGGTCTTGAGGTAATATTGGTAAGAAGGAATAAGAGCCTGGACAAAGGTGCAGCAGTGGGAATGAAAAGTAGGGAACAGACTGGAGAGAATCAACAGGACTCAGGGACAGACGGCATGGAGAGGGTGGGGGGGTGGGAAGTAGTGAGGGCAGCTGCTAGCCCACAGGCCAACCTGCCTTTGCAAATTGGAAAGCCATCCCTGCCAGGGCACACAGCTTGAAAAGCAGAGCTCAGGTAAGATTTCAGCCCTAATTCATCACTGCACCTACACAACTCTACATGTAATGTCCTGAAGAATCTGGAACCATTCATTCACTAAAGGCAGTTTTTCAAAGTTCAGTCCTTGAACCACCTGCATAAGAGTCAGCTTGGATTCTTGTTAAAATGCAAATTCCTAGCCTCAACTCTAGACCTACTAAATCAAAATCTCTGAGGTATGGAGCCTGAAATTCTAAGTGAACCAAAGATGGAACGAAATAGAAAATGCATATGTATATGGAAGTAAGGAGATACTGAGTTTGAGAAACTTAAACTCAAGACACCTGTAGACACCTGTAGAATTATCTAAATGGAGAGATCTGGCAGGCGGTTGGATATACAGGTCTGGTGCTTACAAGATAGAGTTGGCCTGGCGCTATGTTTGTATAGTTGAAGCCACTGCAGTGAAAGAAACAGATAAGCGCAATATGAGAAGAAAAGAAAGACAAAGACAGAATTCAATGAAACATTAGTATTTTAGGGACCTGTAATAGGCGATGAAGACGACAGCAAAGTGGGCAGAAATAAGAGGCCAGAGCTATTTTACTGCAGAACGCAGGGAGTCGAGTGTTTCAAGATAGAGGGAAATGTTAAATGTCAGATTTTGAAAATGGCAAGAATGTGAAACGATTTATTGTGTTGACTACTAAGAGGTCACTAGTGAAAGCACAGGAGGTTGGCAAATTATAAGGGTGCCGAAGAATAAGTCGTAGGAGAGGGAGAGGAGACCTTGAATGAACACTGCTCTTTCAAGAACTATGGTTTAAGGGAAGGAGAGGAAAGTTTTTTCCCTTGATTTTTCCTTTTCTTTTAAATATGGGAGACATGAGCATTTCTGCAACCCTAATCATCTGTTTGGTCCATCTGCCAGGTTTCAGAGAACAGAACTGTAAGCAGGCAAGGTGATGAGTCAGTACAAGGTAAAAATGGAGGGGAAGGTCAAGAGATGACTTCAGAAGAGTGGGTAGGAGAAAAGACAGGCTGTAAGGAGCATGAAATTGTTCTATGTCCAGTCTCAACTAAATATAGAATTGTGAGATTTTAATTTCCTCCCCAACATAAGTTATGACTGATATTTATCAGTCATATTCAGTTAATAAATACATTCACTGGTAACATAAAACTGAGTTTTCTGGAGAACTTTCTGATACAGTATGTAGGAATTATATTTTATCTATATTGTATTTATTCTACTTTGTAGTAGAAATATAGCCAAAATCTTGCTTGACATTGAATTGAAAATTGATTGCTGATATACTGAAAATAATCTGGTAAGCCAAAGTAACATGGTCAAGATTATGAAAGATATTTTGATAATAAATAACAGAAATAAATGCTCTCAGGGCAAATACTATTAACAAACAGTGTTAGGGAGGAAGTAGAAAGAACACAAAAACTTTAAAATATTTTACATTGTCCCCAATACTTAAAGAATACCAAAGATCCTCTTCAATATTTGAAGATAGAAATATAAGATATGAGTCAGAGAGTAAGAGAGTATTTCATGTTAATTTTGAAACACTCCCTCCCAATAATACCACCAAACTTCCTCAGCATATGGACTCTGTTTCCAAAACAGACTAGCAATTATTGTTCATTAAATTCATTGGGGATGTTATTCCACTAGTTATCGTGAGTTTTAGATATTAAAAATGTCATTTAAGTATATTTGTATAGCACTTTAGAGGTTGGAAGATGCTTTTACTATCTGTTAAATTTAATCTCCTGGTTATTATATAGGAAATGATCATTAAGTGTGAATTTTAAATGAGGTAATACATGGAAAATATATTAGAGATTGAATTTACACCTCATAAAGGCAAATAATCCTATATCCCCTTCCAACATACTGCATAATTTATTCTGTTGTCCTTTCCCTCCTCTCATGTAAGCTTCACAGTGGCGGCGATGTATGTTTATTTTGTTAACTGCCTTATCCTCAGCTGCCAGTACAATTTCTGGCACATAGCAGTTGCTCAGTTAATATTTACTCAATGAATGTGTTTAAAAATTGCTATGGACTCAACCACATAGCTTTAATTCTGAGATTTAGATTTTGATGGGTGCATACAAATCATTATTTTGCCTTACTCATAGACAGTTGAGACAGTAATGGCAAAAAGCAACCAGAAATAGATACACTAGCTTAAAATTCTTTGTAAACAAACAGACAATGTTACCTTGTTACAAACTAAATCCAAGGCTCAGTGTTAAATGGGTTTATTCTCCATATCAAAATCCTAACAGATGATGTGCCAAATCAGATGACAGTAATTTAAATCCACTCTAACTAGAACTATAGTTGATAACATTTTGGTAATTCTGCAGTTAGCCACTTTGATTTCAACCACATATTTTTCATGTATTACCTTATTTGGAATTCTGAAATGAACACTTAATGTTCATTTCCTATATAATGTGGAGATTAAATATAAGGTGCTGTAAAAGCACCTTCCAACCTCTAAGGTGCTAACAAATGTAAAGTTATGTTGTCTTTGTATTATATTCAGTAATAGACATTGGAAAAGTTTCTTACGTTTTATTATTAGAATGTAAACAGAGGGACAATATTTCTAAATACATTCTAAACATTTCCAACATGTTCTACTGATGTAGTGAAGTTTAACGCTCATTATTTTCTAAACTCAGAAACTAGAAAATCCACTTCATAAACCACCTGTTTCTTTCTCTCTTTCTAGAGAGTGCCCCAGGATCAGCTACAGAGGCTGATGAGCAAAAGGGAGACAGTGTGCAATTCTAGCACTGGTGCTGACATTTTCACTTGTGTTTACACTGGCTGCCTCCACTTACTCAGAACCCTATTCCCTCTTGAGAGAAACAAAAGGCAGGGTAAGTATGTTAGCCTCCATTACCTGGATGGTTGGAAGGACAGAGAGCAGTGTTAGAACCGCTGCCCCGTTCTTAGCTGACATCTGCATAATTCTGTAGCAAACGTCAGTCTGAAGCTCTACTAGCTTGTTCTTCCTGGGCAGAAACAGGCAAGACTGTCATGGGTGTGTCCGTTATCTTCCTAGGTCTTCTCTCCTCTGTGATTATCATCAATCCAATCCAAGAGTTCTAAAAACCATATTTTCTTGACAGATTATTATTTGTTTAGATTACAATCTATACAGATTGCATTATCTCACTCTCTTGAGTCATCAGAAATGTGTATTTTTTGGATATTCCACCGAATGTGTATTAATCAAATAATATCATGGGTAGAAATTATTTTTAAAAATTAAGCATCTATTGGGACCTATATTTTGTTCCTTACTTGAATATTCTCATTTGTGTAATTCATCTCTAACTTTGTCTAAAAGCTTCTTAATATCTCCTAAATTCTTATTTAAGAGTCCATGTAATTTTCTCTGGAAGCAGAAATGATTTAGACATTTGGGCTTTCAGGAATGAGAGACCTTGGGTTTGACCTTCTAAGCTGTGTGGTTTTGGACTAGCTACCCAGACTCTCTGCTCACTTCCCTTATTCGTCAAATCGGGATAACACAGCACCTATCTCACATAGTTGTATTAAGAATGAAATAAAACAATGCATGTAAAGCACACAATACCTGACAAACAATACCTGACTACTGTTTAGAAAAGCCACTTATCAAAATGTGTAAATCCCTTACATATTTATTGACAGAGGAAGTAGCTTCTCCCAACTAGAGTGATATTTCATTTTTTTCAGACTAGAGGTATAAACCTATCTTTGTCTTCCTTCTTCTCAGGCCAATATTACTTTGCATATAATAGAAAAATTACCCTTATTTCTGGGCAGCTGATTTCTCTTTATCAGCTTTCCAGTAACAGTTATTATAAATTATTACAATCACAAAAATTATATCCTTTTACTGAGAATAGATCATTTTGACCTAAGTATCAAAGATTTTCAATCTAAATTTGTTTCCATATATCTCATAAAACATTTCTTTTCATCTTTGTCAACACATTGGGATGAATGAATTATGACTGTGAACCAGAATGCCATTTTTATGTATTCTAACAAATCCTTTTTATTTATAATTATGATGTTCTTATTAATAAGATATTCTGGATTGTATATTCTGCTTCTTTGTTTTCAACTTTAAATCACTGATTTAGAGAACATACTTTTATCACTGATTTAAAATGCACTCAAGATCATCAGCTGCCTTGGGGTCACCATTATGAGCAAACATCACTACGCTGGTGTGTCCAGAATAACTGAGTGGCAGTGTGTAAAATGAATCTAGACTCTCCCATTCTAAACGCAGTCCTGTTAAAACTTCTTGCTCTGTGTTTGGAGAAAAATACTATTTCTGTTTTTCATCCTCCTGATTGAAAAAGTACACTAGATATCACTGTTAGTATTACTGGCTACATTATATTTTTCTTTGAATATGATACAAAGCTCTTCTATTTGTAAGATTCATAAAACTTTTAGTAGACTCCAGAAAGATCTCGTGAAAGGGCAGAAAAAGAGCAGAAGAGCTTCACTGTGGGCAAATTTAAGGGAAAAAACATAAAGAAAGACAGTTCTTCAAAGTCCCCTTAAGATTGATGGGTTTTTCACTCATCAATCAAATATTCATTTATTACTCCCTGCCAGTCCTTGTGGTGCCGATTATATACTAGTAAATAAAACACTCTAATTCACGTCCTTATGGAATTACAAATTCAGGGAGGAGAGCACATTAAACACACAAGCAAATAACTATAGTAACTAATTATAGCAAGTGCCATGAAGAAAAGGGTGCTATGAGGGAAAGAACAATGTGGTAGGCAGTGGTGGCAGGGAAGGAGTGGCGAAGGGCAGGGAGGACCGCTTCGAGAAGTAACTTGTTAGGAACGAGGGCAGCCGGCTCTTCTGCGGAGCAACCCTGCATACGCTCTAGCTAGGCAGGTCAAGTCTAACTTCTCCATACTGCACTTCCAACCCTGGGATTTGGCTGCAGGGATGGAAGGGGAGTTCACTTCCTTATTTTATTTATTCATTCATTTTGAAAAGGTATGGGTAGGGTAGGAGTGATAGTTTAGCTTTAGACATGTAGTTTGAAGTACTTATGGGCTATACAAGTGAAGATGTCTAAATATTAGTTGCATATATAGACATGTAGCTTGGGGGATGGGGGAAGGAGGCAGAGGAGGTCTGCTAGTTATCAGCATCTAAAAAGTCATGAAAGCCCAGACAGAGCGAGGATGGAAGGCTGAGAACACAGCATGACAACATTTAAAAAAAAAAAAAAAGAGACTACAAAGAAGATTCGCAGAACTAATCAGAGGTATCAGGAAAACCAATGCATTAATGCCGTCATCATAGAGGGGCTAGTCTACAATTTAAACTGTTAAAATATGGCAAAGGTCAAACAGAGAAATGTCCATTTCCTAGTGGTTACAACAGCTCTGACATCAGAGACCTGATGTGGCCCCCTTCTGTGTTGCTTACTATGTATCTTTGGGACTTAGAGCAACTGTACTTGACTTCAGAGCCTTCCTTTAGCCACATATAAATGGGGATACTATTACTTATCCCTCAGTCCTGATGGGAGAGCTACAATAAATGCTTGGTAACACAAAAATCAGTTGGTAAAGTAAGGGTTTCCAACCTTCCTAGTCATTTCTACAGGCATTTTAGCTATACACTACATTGCTAAATAGGAGAAAATAAATATTATGGGCATATATCTCTAGCTGAATTGACAGAATAATAATACACATAAGTAACTTGCCTAAGTCTCACAGTTAGTAAGTGGGGATTTGAATCCAGAAGGTCTGGCTCTGGAGGGTGTGCCCCCACCTGGAGTTTTTGGACTTAAGGGGCACAGAATTAGGAACACGTGCCCCTAATCGCCATGCTTCAATTACTCTGCAGCTTCACTCCGAGCATCATGAGCAAACATACATCTGAGCTCCACTGCTTCTACTGCCAAGTGTTCTTGGAACAAAAGGCAACACCTGGAGTTCAGCCTCTTGAATCAGACTCTGGCACCATCATTTCAAGATTAAGAAACAAAAATACAAAATTGCCCTTACTAGTAACATCTGAGAACCAGTATGACACTATAAACTTAACTATCTTGCCAAAAACCCCAACTAGTAAGTGGCAGGGTCAAGATTCAAGGTCTGAGTCCAGGGCCCACACGCTTAATCACTAAGCAGAAGTGGAGCCGTGGCAGATGTGTCCAGCTGCAGAAAAGCACTCTTCTCTAAACGTACAGGAAGGTGGTAGTCGATCATGAACAGAGGCTGGGAGAAAAAAGGGAAGAGTTTTCCTAAGTTTATAACATCTAACTTGTTTAATCACACAAGTTTCTAACAGAATAAAAAAAACACTGCAGACCTCTTTATGAGCAGTAGCACTAATCATTACATTTTATGTACTGAGATGGGTCAGAAACTTGAAAATTCTTACAGCTTTCTGGTAACAAGTCCCCGTGAGATCTGGCTGCATGCCTATCCTCAGAATACAATCCCTCATTTTGCTAAAATCTCTTTCAGTTCAAACTCCAGGATTAGAAGACTCACCAGAGCATTACTTGTTGGTCTTAGTTGCAGCTCAAATAGTTTGTCTTCAAGTGGTATAATCTTTAATTACTAGAAAGGCCTCTCTGTGGCCGATTTTGTTAGTTGCCTACTCAATATCCTTTGTCCCTTTCTTTGTAAAACACTGATTTTATCTGGAGCAGCTTCTCTTGAATGGGCAGTGAAATGTGTAAGAAATGTTAGGTGAGACTTCAGGAAAAGCTCCTTTTTAGATGCAGGACAGACTGTTGGCATGCACTTTGTGTCAGACGTCCTTTCTTTTGTCTGAGAATAAACAAGCAATGGCTGGAGTTCCAACAATCACCTTGGCTCATGAGATGGCCTTGAAGATGGGAAGCGTGTGTTAAGTAAGGTGGAATAGAAAAATAGGAGCAGGTGAGTCCTGATCATGGCACTACCATACCAACTCCAGGCTCAACTTCTTTTTATACGAGAGAGATAAATATCCATTCCATTTTATTTCATTATTATTTGGATTTCCTGTTACCTACAGCCAGACCTAATTCCTAATGGATATATCTTCCCAACTGAAATTTGTGTATGATCTAAATTTTAAACTCATCCTAGACTTTAGAATTATAAAGCTTAACAAAGTTAAAAGGAAGTAAAAGTTGGGAGTAACTAAAAAGAGGCCACCATAATTAGGACAGGGATAAGAATTTGGAACCTGGCTCCTCATACATGGGTGTTAGCTAAGTCAAAAGTCTTAATTACATGTAGTTAGCCTAGTTTCAATTACTTTTCTTTTAAAATATTCTATAACTTAAATTTATCACCAATTAAACCCACTTTCCACTTCCATCTCTCCCTGTTCCTGTCCAAATAATGAGGTTTTACTATCAGAGCCATTTTAAAAGTGTTTAAATTTATTTAAAGTGACATTAAAAGGCAGTTATGGAAAAAACAACCTTCCATCTGTATTTCCAAGTATAACAAAGATAGCCAAGCTAAAGTTCAAAAGTCACATTAGGATTTGTATTTAAAAGTGCTCTTTTAGTTAATACCAATGCACGATGTTTGCCACTGTGGGAAACCCAAGAGAAAGAGGCTAATGCCAGATTGAGTTAGCTACAGACAGCTTCCCTATCACAAGTGGTGGGCCTCTGTACTTAAGTGGAAAGATGCTGGCATGTCAGAAGCAGGACAGAGGAAGAGTTGTTGATGGACTCGAGTAGTTAATAACCAGTCTTGACTTCCAAACTAAATCAAGGATTTAATAGTGAGATTCAGACTGCTCCCTGACTACTGACCGTTATGAACAGTGTTTCCGTCAGACACAGAGAATCAAGGAAGAATGAGATTAAAAGTAAGCATTGTGTACACCAGTGCCTTAACCAACAGAAAACACCTAAAAATTTTTCTTGTTGGAAAGATTACTAAGGATCTGAATTTGGAACTTCTAGAAAAGTTCCTGGAAATTTCAACAAATAAGGGGAGAACAAAATCTGAGATGGACTAACAAACATTAGTAATGCTTACTAGTCAACTAGCAAGATCAACTTAAACTGAAAACTTAGCTTGGCATAAGAATGGATGCAGTCTTATAAAAAAGTATATCTACATAGAAAAGAAAGAAAATCAAGTATTAAAGGAAGGTAGAAATGCTCTAAGAATTATTTGCACAGTATTTTGGAACAAAATGAAAACAGTATGAACTAACAGATCAGAGTCCTGGGATCTTTGTCCCCTCTACTTTCATTTTTCTGACTTGGTTACATTACAATCGAGTTTCACTCCTGGCTTCAGATCACCCCGGGCTACCTTCCTTCTAGCCTCAATAGTTTTGGGAATGGTAGTAATTTGGTCACTAAATAACTTTAGAGATTTTAGCACAATGAACTATTATGCTTATTAGAGTATTTGATCATACATGCATAAAAAAGTTTACAGTGTCTTCGGACCAAGGATAGACCATAAGTAATAGGAAGTTTATTTGTCTCCTAAGCCAGCAAGCAGACAAGTTATTCTAATGGTGAATTATAGGTACAAAAAAAAAAATCAATCTTGTGAACATTTTAAAAGATCTGAGTCCTCCAAGTACATTTCTTAGGTCCTTGAAGTATATCACCTATGGCTTGGAAGTATATAAAAAAGTAGCTACCCTTTTCCTTTTAATTACTATCAAGTCACAGAAAAAAGGCAACTTACAACCATGCTCAAAATACTAATCTCTCTGACAAGATTAGACTGACTTTTGTTATCTTCTTTCTTCTTTTGTCTTCATTTTATAAATATGTGCATGCACACAGCTTTTAAACAAGAAGCCACTTGATTAGACCAGTTTTGAGTCGACGTAATCAACAATCCCAAAGGTGTAAAATATTTTTGTTTACTACAAATGTGTGGACTCAAAACTAGCCAAATTGTTATCATTCCTCGACAGAATTTTTAACTAGCCTCTTGGCAGAGAAAAAAACAGAATGCTTTAGAACAAATTTAGCAATTAGTAAACTACGAAACCTGGCAACAGCAACATTACCATACTACAATAAAGTTATACCAAACTAGTAAAGTTAAATGTTGTATTTTTTAAAATCCCTCTTACATTATAACATTTATTGACTGGCATTGTGCTGAGAACTTGGTAGGAAAAAGAAAACTTCAAAAACACTTAAAAAAGTTTACTGACATAGACAAAAAAATATACCTTGTTATTTTTCAGGTATTTGATTACTTTATTATCAGTTTTTTTCATTGATTTTTAAAAACCTGTATAGTGATATAAAAAATGAAATTTTGTGGAATTCAGTGTTCTTATTTCCTTCCTTTTTTCCTACAATAATCTTATATTAAATCAAAATGGTTATAATGCACCATATTGTCACTGTAGTAAATATGAAATGTATATATTCGTGAGAACTGACATCAGACAAATTGAGAAGAAATTTAAATTCTAAAATAATTTCTCACATAGGTTTAATTGGCATTTTGAAATATACAACCTTGAGCATATACAGAGTATAAAATTCAAATTGAGAATTGTTTTTGTCTTTTAAAGATAACTATTATCTCAACAACATAGGACTTATGTCATGCTTATGCATCGAGATAGATGTTATCAGAGATGAAATATTTATAAAGATGGTACCTAAGGAATATCTGTATATTCTCTACATAATAATTGAGAACTAGTTAAAAGGCACATTAAAAAGAAGGCTAGAAAAGCAACTATGAAAGTTTAGGTTTCTGTGGAAAAATTCTATCACAGCATGAACACCACTAATGATGATTTAGCAGGAAGCACTGGTTAGAAAAAGTTGACTGACCTAATAGCAAGGATAGACAATTAGGATTCAGGAAAACAAGTTTCTAATATTAGCTCTAACAATTAAAATAACAACTGACAGTAGATCAATGGAATTGAGATCATATATACTAGAACCAGATCGCCAGGCCTCAAAGCCAGCACTGTCAATTACTGCTGTGCAACTTCAAAGTGCTTTTCTGAGGTCTTGGAGGTTAGCTTCCATTACCTTTCAAATGGATAACAGCAGCTATCCCAGAGCTATTTTGAGTTAAATAAGAAAATCCACACAAGGTGCTTAGTACAGTGCCTGGCACAGAAGTGCTCACAGTAAATGCCTGGCACATAACAACAGCTCCCCATCACCACTGGAGCAACCGTTAGCAGTCCTACTATCTGGCCTTCAATGTAAAAAAAAGGTTTGGGCTGGATCATTTCTAATGCCTTTGCCCATCTAAAATTAAAATCTACAATGTAAAAGAATATACAGGGCCAACTATTTCCCAAGAACATACATTTAGTTAGATCTTTCACTCTAACGTGATTAAGGACATGGTAATTTAAATGCCACAGAAGAATCATATTTCTAAATCATCCCTTTGAAATTAGTTATAATTACTACATTTATTAAAGCCAAAGTTATATGTATTCTCTGTAACCCACAGGAAATCCATGATCTTCAATCAATTACCATGTTCAGAAAGTATATAATGGCAAAACTGTCATAACCAATATGATCTTAAATGGAAGATGAATGTCCTATAGTAATTAACTCCACTATGTCTTTAGTAGTCTACTCACGGCTATTATTTTGACTTTGACTATAGAATATCTAAACATATTAATTTGGTGCCTACAACAATTTCTGAAAAACAAGTCCTAACAGGAACCTCAAGGTAGATAATCCTAATTTTTTTTTTCACTATAAGAACATTTCATATCTCCTACTTAATAAATAAAAAAAGATATTGAAATTTTTCAAATATACAATCCAGAAAAATGAATGAAATACTGTTTTGAAACTGTCCAAAATCTGAAAGTCTAACAAAAAATCTCTATTGATATAATTCAAAATTCAAAAGAAAGGCAGACTTTATTGCAGGAATATTAAGATTCTTTTCAGTTTGACTCATATTTTCTAAAAAAATCAGAGTTTTTATCATGACAACGTCAAGATTAAAGAAACATATCCTACATGTTTCCTGGGGGCAAACTAATGATATCCACAGACACGTTAATGTACAGTTACCTACACCAATCCAAACCAATCCATTCAATAACAGAGATTTTTAAAAATATTCGAAGAACTCTTTTTCATATACTCTCAGAGATACTATTAAGAAATTTAAAAAAATCTTAGTTTTTAAAAATTATAAAAGAGGTGTGTGATCACTGAAAAGAGGTCATCTAAAATTTAAAAACATTTTTCCAAATAATAAGGTAACACTGAGGAAAAGAGTTCCAGCTCACCTCAGTCAGGTACTGGCGTTGGTAGGCCAAAAGAAGAGAATACATTTGTCCATCAATGTAAATGTTTGGTTACCTTAGTTCTTAACATGAAAAAAACAAAACCATACACACACACAAATGTCTGTTACAATCTGACAACTTAATAAGCTCTCAAACCAGAAGACATGTTTACCCGTCAATACTCATAGCTCATTTTTATATTAGCAAAACTGGGGTTAGTACTGTGGGAGTTAAAAAAAGACTTCTCTTAAATTCATAGCTGTGCTAACTTCAGCTTCGTTTCCAGAAATGCTTATTTTTGACAGATCTTCACACTTCATATTTGGCACAATTTCCAATCATTCAAGAAATTTTAGTTTTACCTTATAAAAGTAAAGTAGTTGTGTAAAGTTCATGCATGACATGAATCCATACTGTGTCCTTACCGCCAATATTTAGCTCAAAACAAACGTGGCAGAAGGAGAGTGTTTCCTCGTCTGTTCCCAGTTTACAAACACTGCAAATGTTGTCATCATTCAAATCAATGTTTACAAACTGCTCCTCTTCGGTCATAGTGCCCCTATTAAGAAACAGAAAAGAAAAGTGATGCAATTCCAAGAACTTGCCATGACGGCAATATCAGGAACTTCTAGGAAAAGAGAAAGATGCTCTTCAGTTGATCTAATGCAACAGCCCCCTCAAACAAGCATCGCCATACCAGTACTTCAATAGCATACTTTGTGCCAAGACACAAAGCTAGTAACACTTAAAGCCTAGCCACAAGTGACACTACGCCCAAGTGCCTTTTTTTTTGGTCCTATATTTCATCGGGTTGAGGGGATCAGAAGGGAAGCAGTTTGCGGGTATTCCAGTCCGCCCCCCACCTCCGACCAGGCACAGAGAGAGCTTAGCAGCGAGGCCATTTCAGCCGCCGGTGTCTGTCAACCTACTGAACGCTGCTAAATGCAGGAAGAACGACCTGCTAGGGACACCGCTTTGCTGACTCCACTGTGGGAACCTTAGACGCGTTTCGCTAACTCGGCGGAGCGAGGTTTCCCATCCGAGATCGGCGGCAGGAAAACGCACGTGGGACAGCGAACCCCCGGGGAGCGCGTCCCAGCCGCGGCCACAGCGCCCGCAGCGAAGGCCTGGCAGCGGCTCCACCGTGCGGGTCGGGCACGGCCGGAGACGGGGCGGCCAAGCAGAGCCGGCGTCCCGAAGCCCAGCCGGCGCAGCGCCGCGTCCCCTCGCCCCAGGCTCCCTCCCACTCAGGGCGAACGCGTCCGCGGGCCACGGCAGCCAGTCCCCTCGGCCCCGGCGCCTACTGGCCGCCCGGCCGCCCCGTCTCCGGGGTTGGGGACGCGCCCCGCCCCTCAGGGTGCCGCGAACCTGGGTCCGTCTCTCCGTCCGTCCGTCGGAGCGCCCCGCGCGGAGGAGCGCGAGGAGCCGCAGGACTCAGAGCGCAGAAGCGGCAGGACGGCGGGGCCGGGGGCCGGGGCGCAGGCGGGTCGGGGACAGGGGCGCGGGGTCTTTACCGTCCGCCTCCGCGCGCCGCCACAACCGTTCCGCGCGGCTCCGGCTTCTCCACTATTGTTTCCGGCCGCAGCGGAGGCGGCCGCCGCGCGCCCGGCCCCGCCCTCTCCCGCCGGTGCCATCCCGTGAAGGCTCCGAGGGGAGTGGCGCGGCTGAGGGCACAGCTGCGCGCTCGCACGGCGGCTGCGGGCCCGCCTCCCTCCTCGCGCTCCGACGCCGCGTCCTTCACTCGTCTTTTCTCGTGATGCCGCGGCTCTGGGCCCCGGTCTCTTCAGCTTTTCTGGAACCTGGCTCCTCATACCCCCCTCTTAGAGGCACAAAGATAGACGAGTCCGTTACCACCTCCCCCTTCAGCGTAGTGGAAACTCCGGTCCCGGGGCGGGGGCCGCAGGGAGCGGGGGCAGAAGTGACGAGTGGATGGGAGAGAGGGATGCAGATGCGTGGAGAGGACTTTGTTTGAAATCAGTAGACGGAAGCAAAGTAGTATCACTGAACTTCACGTTAGGTGCCAGTTGAAGTATTTAATGAGTGAAAAGCTCATGTTTCAAATTGCATAATTTAGAGGTGATTTTAAGTACAGAAGCTTATTTTTTACAGATTATTTTTAAAATGGGGCGGCCCTCCCCTATAATATGGCACATTCCTTGCACGCCCAAAGGGATCATCCCGAAGCCCCACCTCTTATTTTAGGTCCCGCCCCTTTTAAAGACGGGTACTTAAGGTCTTGTTTTGCCCCCCTTGCTTGACGTTTTAAGCGGTTCTTTTTTTTTTAGGTTATAGTTCAAGCAATACTTTCGCTTACATTTTCTATTGTAATCGTCACAACAGCCTAGAGAGGAGAAACGGAAGCACTTCTCTCGTTTTGCAGTTTTGGAGTGACTAACCCAGATGATCAATTGGTGAGAAACAGTTGGGACTTGAACCTAAGGATGCTGATGTAAAATTACACTCATTTTCCAGAGCATCATAAACACCTGTACTGGTTACATTCACAAATAGAATGTAACTGATGGTGGGAATGGATTCCACAGATCTTGGGAACTTCTAGACCAAATTGGCACTTGATATAAACCGTCAATACCTGAGAAAAGTGATCTGTGTTCTGGCTACTCGAAGCGTAGTAGATGAACCAGCAACATCGACATCACCTGGTATCTTGTTAGAAATGTAGAATATCAAGTATCAGCTAAGACTTCCTGAATCAGAAGCAGCATTTTAACACGACCTCCAGGTGATTCCTATGCACATTAAAGTCTGAGAAGCACTAACTGAAATAGTAAAATCTAAGTGTTTTCTGTTTGAATTTCTCATCCTAGGTAAATATGACTAAAATGTCTTGCATCCTGTATTCAAACCATCTTTTCAATAAAAATGCTTTCTAAAATCACTAACAATTTCCTTCTAGCAGAAAAGTTATTTCCAATTCACAGTTATCTCTCTTTCTGTGGCATTTTACCCTATTACCTAACTTTAAAACTCTCTCTCCCCAACCTTTTTTTTAAGTCAACATTTTGAGATATGACTTACAGAATTAAAATTTTTCCATTTTAAAAGTATAGTCGATGAATTTTGACAAACACATACACTTGTGTAACCACCACCCCAATCAAGATTTGGAACATTTCCACAACCCCCAAATTCTCTTATGCCTCGTCCCCCAACATCTGATATAATTTGTATCACTAAAGGCAAGTTCTAAAACTTGATATATGTGGAATCAAACAGTATGTATTCCTTTGTGATTGGCTGCTTTCATCCAGGCAATCATTTCTTTCATGTTTTTGAGATTTACCGTGATATTTTGTAACAGTAGTTCCTTTCTATTGCCGAATAATGTTTCACGATTTGTTTATCCATTTAGTTATTGATGAACACTTGAGTTATTTCTAGTTTGGGGACTATTATCGTAAAGATGCTATGCATATTTGTGTAAAAGTCCTTCTGTGACTTATGTTTTCTTTCTGTTAGGTAAATACCTAGGAGTGGAATTGCTGAGTCACATGGTAAGTGCACAGTTACTTTTAAAAGAAATTGGCAAACTGCTTTCCCAAGTGGTTATACCATTTTACACAGTTAGGACTGTTATGTCTTCTTGATGGACTGACCCTTTTATCAATATACAACTTTTCTTTTTATCTCTAGTAATATTTCTTCTCCTGAAATTTACTTTCTCCAATATTAATATAGCCACTCCTGCTTTATTATGATGTTTCCATGTGTATCTTCCCCCTCTTTTTATTTTTACCCTCTCTTTGTCTTTATATTAACGTGTATTTTTTGTAGACAACATAGTTGTGTCTTGCTTTTTTAATCCAGTCTGACAATCTCTGTATTTTAATTGGTGTGTTTAATCCATTTATATTTAACATAATTATTGATATAGTTGAGTTTGAGTCTACCATCTTGCTATTTGTTTTCTATTTGTCTTGTATGCTCTTTGTTCCTTTTCCCTCTTTTTATGTCTTCTTTAGAGTAGTTGAGGATTTTTTTTGTTTGTTTTTTGTTTAGTATTTTGTCTCCTCATTTTATCTCCTCCATTAGCTACAGTTTATATATGTACATATGTATAGATGAATGGCTATATTTATGTATTTGGGGGCTGCAAAATATCTGGGGTTTAGTAGATTCATCTTTAACTTCTCACAATCTACCTGATATACATTTCATGTAAAATATAAGAAGCCTGTGATAATATATTTCAATCAATTGGTATATATTTCTCCACTCTGATCATTTATTATTGTTATATATTTTACTTCACAAGTGTCATGTACTCCAAATACATTATTTTTTTCCTTCATCAACTATATTTTAAATAAATTTACAAAGAGAATAAAATGTCTTTTATATTTACCCACATATTTACCAATTCCAGTGTTCTTCCTTCCTTTGTGTATATCCAGATTTCGTCTGGTATCATTTTCCTTCACCTGAAGAACTCTCTTTATTATTTTTTGTAATGACGCTCTGCTGGTAGCAATTTCTTTCAGCTACTGTTTGTCTGAAAATGTCTTTATTTCACTTTCAGTTTTGAAGGAATCATTCTGTAGATATAGAATTCTAGGATGATAGATTTTTTTTCTTTCAGCTTTTAAAAGATGTTGTTCCATGTTCTTTGAGATTGCAGTGTTTCTGAGGAGAAGTTAGCAATGTTTCTTAATCTTTTCTGTTGTATATGATGTGTCTTTTTCCCTGCTTCTATGTGCTTTAAGATTTTCTCTTAATTGTTGCTTTAGCCAATTTGATTATTATGTGTGTTGGTTGATTTTCCTGTGTTTATCATGCATGGGGCATTGATTTCAGCCTTGAAACAGAGGATTCAACTGAATTATGGTGTGCTTGGACTTCTTACCTACAGAACTGTGAGATAATAAATGGATATTGTTTTAAGCCATTAAATTTGTGTTAATTTGTTATGGCAGCATTACCAAAGTAATAAACTGAATGTCTGGATTTTTAAAGAGTGTTGGGCTTTGTTTAGGAAGGCTGTTATTCTAGTAGTGGGTCAGCTTGGTCTTTTTGAGGCTTGTTTTTAAATTCCGTTTGTGCGAGTCTAGACTATCCTTTTGTTATAAGGATTTTCTAGTCCTCTCTTAAGGAGTGGCTTAGGCTTTCTATTATATGTCACAGGTCTTCAGTGAAGTTTCTATTCTCTAGTTGGATAAAACTCAAATGACTCCTTTCCTTGTGAGTCCCAGTAGTTTTTTAGTTTACACTTCCTCGGTAACTCTTTTTTTCTCTGGTAGTTAATTTTTGCCCAGCCTCTTGGAATCTTACCCCCCCCCCCCCCACACACACACATAGCTTCGTATTCAGGCAAAGACTTAAAGAGCATTCTGAAACTCTTTCCATGTATGGTTCTTCCTTTCTAGCACTCTTTACTGCAAATTCCAGACTTCTCATACTCCCTAAACTCAATCTTTGTCTCCTCAACCCATCTTTGCTTGGCTCTCCCTATGTGGAGCATGGTCTGAAAGTACCTCCAGGTAAAAGACCGGGGCAATTATAGGGTTTACCTCATTTGTTTCCTTTCTCTTTGGGATCACATTTTTGCTCTGCCTATGTCCCAGTATCTGAAAATAGATATTTCATGTATTTTGCCCTGTTTCCTAACTTTTAACAGCTATTCTGGTATTCTTTACTCCACCCTGGCTACAATCTCTTGTTATTTTGTCAGTGGATCCTTCATTCACCAAACAAGAGCTTCTTCACAGATCTCTTTGCTTCCAGTGTAGTTTTTTCAGTCCATCCTTTACAGTCCATTCTGAAACAAATACAGAGGAAATCTCCTTCTCACAAACTTGTCATGGCTTCTTGCCTTTTTCATAACAGTAATACACAAATCTATTTAGCAGTTAGACAGTTACAGTGGGCTTTCCACTTTACTGTTTCGTTTGATAAAACCTAACTTATTTACTTGGATAGTCCAGGATTTTCTGTTTAACTAACTGCAATACTATCTAATCTAGTAACTCAATGAAGTGTGCAAAAATGTGTTATAAACTGTAAGGAGATATACAAAGATTAGTTATATAATTGGTTTTTGACCTAAAGTAGACGTTACTTTGGCTTTAGGCTTAAATCAGTTAAGAATCCTTTCAGATACAAGTAACAGAAAACCTGATTGATAGTATCTGAATCTAGTAAGGTTTTATTTGTTTCACACAACAAGATCAGAGGAACCAACTACTGGCAGGGGTACTTGGCTCATTGTTGTCAAGATTACCCTCTTTGGAACTATTCTGGCTTCCCTCTCAAGAGTGCAGAATGGCTGCCCTACAGTTAGGCAACATATTTTCTTCCAGGCAAGAAGATAGAGATGGAAGAGGTAGGGAGAAATGGGAGAGGAAGCTGCCTCTTTCATTTTTGCAAGGAAAGAAAAGCTTTCCTGAGAGACCCCAGCAGATTTCCACTTATATCTGATCACCAGAGCTTATATGAAAACAATGGATTCTAGGAAAATGAGTATTTACCTTTTTCAGCCTCTATACCAAAAAGCAAGGAAAAAAGATTAGGTAAATAAACCAACAATGACTGCTGGAGAGTTTACATAATTTTCTGTATATGAAAAGTTAAAATCACTTTTGTATCTGCTTTGGTGAAAATAATCCTTACTCATCATTCAAATGATGTCTGCTACAAAAATTTCTCTAATCATCTCCCTTTTCTGAATCCCCATAACTCTTGTTCATGCCGCTACTATTTTTGGTATTTTTCCAATATTTTTGGGTATTTTTCCCTGTCGTTGCTTCTCTTTGTGTGTTATCTCACGCTCTGCTGTTGGAGATGTGCTTCATCCTTTTAGCCTAGAAGGTTGGCACGTGCAGCCCCAGGCTTAGAGCTTTCTAGTATCATGACCCTAAAGGCACCAGAAACTCAAGTTGTGTGCATAATCGATTGCATTATCATTTCCACTTCTTCTTACCCTCCCTCTGGTATGTGACCTTATAGTTCACTACAGTGGGCAAAATATATTTCCCCACCTCAATGGAATATTAATGAACCTGACCTGGTTTAGTTTGGCTTCTTGTGCTTCTGCCATATGTCTCGAGAAGAACTTCACCCAGATAGTTGCTGATCCAAGGAGGCTGTGAGACTTATGGAGCAGACCTGGGCCCAATCTGCAGCCTAAAGCTAGGTAGGCCCGGCTGACCTGTAGACCCATGATAGATGTTTGTTGTTGTAAGCAGTGAGTTGTGGGTGGTTTTGTTCTGCAACATATTGCCTTGAACAGTGTGATAGCTGTTAATACCCAGGATTCTAAATGGCCAAGTTTAATTCATATGCTTATTCCTGAATCAGTTACAATGGCTAATACTTTAATTGGCCAGGCTTGGATTACATTCCCACCTCTTCTCCTCCCCACTTCCCCAAATAACTGAACTTGGCTCAGCAATGCCGCTACAGGGATTAAAATGTGATCTCATGATACGAGAGAAGAGTTTCTCCAAAGGAAAGTGGTTGTTGTTGCCAGAAGAAGAGAGGTGGTTTGAAACATAATAAACAGGCAAAAACTGTCTATCATAGTCCACTCTGGTGCTCTTTATACTTCAGTATTCATTGCTAAATTTTAAGCTTGTTGTGTGCAGGAACTCTGCCATACTCATATTTATTCAATACTTATAATAGCTTACAAATAGTGCCTGTATCAGCTAGCATTAGGTTTCACTGCAAATAATATAAAAACCCCAAATGAGAGTGACTTTAAAAGATAGGATTTTATGTTTTCTCTTGCGTTACAGTCTAGAGGTGGGCAGTCTAGGGCAAGTGTGGTGGCTCTGATCCACAAAGTCCTCAGGCATATGTGCTGCTTCCAGCTTTCTGCTCTGTCATTCCTAGGATGTGGGTCTCATCTTTGTGGGCAAGAGATAGGCCCTTTCATTAGAACCATATTCCAAACAGCAGGATGGAGGAAATTGAGAAGACTGGGCAAAGAATATAGACCAGCTGCCTTTTAAGGCTATTTCTCAGAAGCTGCCACATAACATTTCTGGTTATGCCCCACCCTTGCAATGGGAGGAGCCTAGCTGAAAGGAAGACTTGGGGGTCATTTCTTCATTCCAGGCACCCATGTGCCCAGCTACAAATCAGGGCTTCTAAAGAGGAAGCATGGATATTGGAATAGATAACAAGCAATCTCTGCCACAGTGCTCAGCAAATATTTCTTGAATGAATGTGTGAGTGAATGAATCAAAACTAAAATTGGTTAATAAACACCGAAGACTAAATTTTCAATCTTAGAGTCAATGCTGGTTTAAAGAATATATTTGAGGTTAAAATACCTATTTAAACTATTTTTCATTTTTTGTAAGCAAGAAAGCCATAATTGATTGTTTTAGGATTCTTTTTGCTTTGCACTCAGTTTGAACAGTGTGGCAGGCTATTTCAGTTTTGTTGATCCATTTTCTGAAAGTCTAATCCTTACAGCATTCTGGACAGAGCCTAGTGCTACTCTATGGGAATGCTAAAGAAAATACCTCTCTTAACATTATGGCTCCTCTTAAGCTTTAGACAAGCATCCCTTTGAGAGTTTGGGATACAAATATTTGCATTAAAGGGATTTACCACCTATAGCTTCAGTAATGCTGACATTATGGGTAAGCTGTCTACTGATCCATTGTCCTGTTATGCAAGCAGAACAAACCAAACCTGTTTCCAGTCTGTGGATAAATTCACTGTTGGCGTTGCTGGGAGATGACTGGGAGTTAACTACCAAGCTATTGATTTTTTTTCCCACTGTGGGCCAATCCAGTCTTTAGTAATGTGGACAGTTCCCACTGTTACACTCAGAGTGACAAAAGAAAGGTTTAGGATTGATGTCTGAAGTTAGAAAAGAGTCTGTTTCATAATATTTTACCAGAAGTTTATTTTTATATTTCATTATATAAATATCAGGTGTCTAGGTGTGGAATACTCAAGCTAGAAATTGAAATCTAGACATGTTTCTGAGTTAACTATTGGTGCACCCATTGAGTTAGATGTATTTAAAATTTCAGAATTTTAAATTTTCAGAAATTTCTGTAATTCAGAAAGGTTTGTTTATGGCAGATGATAGCATTAAGAGTAAGTGAAAAAAAATACAATTTTTTTGTTTTTTTAATTTCTCCTAAACATGTTACTTTTCCACAAAAGTTTAATTAAACATTTTAAATATTTTTTCATTCATTCAATCATTTATTTATTCACTCAACAACTTTTTATTAAATGCTTATTATGTGTGAGATACTATGCCAGATATTATAGAGTAGAGAGCAAAACAGTCCCTATTCTTGAGAAATTGACCACCTACTGCAAGAGACAGGCATTAAGTAATTGCTTTAGGAATGGAGTTTTTAATAGCATTGAAATTTAGTTGCATTTTAATTGCTGTAGCACTGTAAAGATGTCTAAGTACCACATTGGTAAATAATATTTTTCTGTCTTGCTTCTTTTTCATTATTCTGCTAAATCTTACATGTTGAGTATAGCAATGATTCATTTATCCATAATCTGTAGGAAATGAAGGGTTCCACCACAGGTTTTTTTCTCTCTTTTTTTTTTTTTTTTGTGAGGAAGATTGGCCCTGGGCAAACATCTGTTCCCAGTCTTTGTCTTTTTGCTGAGGAAGACTGGCTCTGAGCTAAAGTCTGTGTCCATCTTCCTCTATTTTGCATGTGGGACACTGCCACAGCATGGCTTGATGAGCGGTATGTTGGTCCACACCTGGGGTTTGAATCTGTGAACTCTGGGCCGGCGAAACAGAGCGCACGAACTTAACCACTATGCCACCAGCCCAGCCCCCAGTTTTTTTTTTTTTTAAATAGCTGGAAAATGATGGTTTCAAAATTTTAAAAAATTTAGCCATTTTGAGAGAAAGGTTCAATAGACTGAATGTTTATGCCCCCCAAAATTCGTATGTTGAAGTCCTAACCCTGCAATGTGATGGTATTAGGAGGTGGGGCCTTTGGGAGGTGATTACGTCATGAGGGTGGAGTCCTCGGGAATGGGATTAGTACCCTTAAAAAAGAGACCCCACAGAGCTTGCTTCTCCTTCTGCCATGTGAGGACACAGCAAAAAGATGGCTTTCTAGGAACCAGGAAGTGGGCTCTCACCAGACACTGAATCTGCCAGTGCCTTAATCTTGGACTTCCAGCCTCAAAAACTACGAGAAATAAATTTGTGTTGTTTATAAGCCACCTAGTCTATGGTGTTCTGTAATAGCAGCTGACACTGACTAAGACAAAAGCTTTCTAAAATGTATTATACTATTTTTTGCCATCTTAAAATATGTGGAAGATAATTTCTGCATTAGCCAAGGAGCTAAAACTCTGTGTTAGTGTAGACTAAGTTGTTGTAAAAGTAGACTTAGAAAATCAGTGACTTAATCAACTAGAAGATTATTGTTCCCTCATGTAATAGTCAAGGGTGCTCCAGGTTGGTAGCAGCTCTCTTCCATGTGGTGATTCAGGGACCCAAGATTCTTCTGTCTTGTGACTCCTTCATCCTCTAGGAACTTGTCATCAGGTGCACTGTCAAGGCTTGGTCACCACATCCAGCTTTGAGCCAATAGAAAGGGGAACAGTGTGGAGGAGGCACACCTCTCTTAAAGACCCCAGTCCTGAAGAGGCAGGCACATATCACATCTACTCACACATTATTGCTGAGAATTTAGTCACATGGTTACATCAGTCTGCAAAGCAGACTGGGTAATGTAACCCAATTATGTGCCCAGGAATAAGGGGTGGATGCATATTGGTTGGTGGCTGCTGTCTCTCCTGCAGCCTGAAACTCTGGCTGCCAAGTTTCTGTGTATGTCCTTCTCACTGTCATCCTCTCTCCAAGCAAGACACATAGAGCACACTCGGCCCTTCCTCAAGGGAGACAAGTCATGTTCCATCCAGTTGCTATATTCAGCTTAGACTCCATGATTCCTGGGTGATGTTCAGTCCTATCACTCAGGCCCAGACGTAGCTCAGGTGGATCAGATAATTAAAACTCCTATTTGGAGAAGAGAAGAAGGAGAAACGCAACAGTCCCTGGTCCATAGCACTGATGGAAACCAGCTGAGCAGGGATGTCAACAACCTCTGCTCTGGCAGTGAAGCAAGTCCCTTGATTGGATCCTGTTTCTGCTCCCCAGGAGGAAATTCTTGTCCATTGCTCTCTGTGATCCCCTGCTCTGCTCTCTGGAAGGACCTTCCTTGTCTATTATTCTTCTTGGTGACATCTGAAATGGGGTTTCGGGAATATGTTCCCTTTGGGGCTGCAGATACTTTGCAGCTGTTTGTAGGCTCATAGGTTGTTTTAAGGCTCAAAGAGTCACATAGCTCTTTGGTTCTTAGGCTCATAAATTCTTTAACAACACAATTTCCTCAATATTAGTAAGCTCCTAGTTTATTTCCTTCCAGTATGTAAGCACAACCACAAATTTTTCTGCATATGTTCTATACAGTACTTCAGTCTTTGCTTTCTTGCTCTTCTTCTGACATGTTCTTTCATTTTAATGGCAGCTATCTTGAGGCCATCTGAAAAATGTGACTTGGCTGGGAAGACAGAATTCTGACCTTTTGCCATTTGGGATCCAGATTAAATCAGTTTTTCAGGCCCGGGGGCACTTAATCTTTGGCTTTTTCACCTTCAAATCATTGTTGCTTTCTCAGGAGGCCTTCTCTGATCACCCTGTTTAAAACTTCTACTCACTCCCACCTTACCCTGATCTTTTAAAAAACCTGCTTATTGCTTTCATGTATGAATATATTAAATCTGTATATATGTATATATATGAACCATATATCTTACTATTATTGATCATACTTATTGTTTATTGTCTGTCTTGCTCCTCTAGAATGTAAATTCCATGAGGTTTGGAAGTTATATTTTGTTCTCTGATGTATCCTGGGGATGGAGAATAGTGCCTGCCACATAGTAGGTGCTCAACAAATATTTGTTGAATGAATGAATGAATGATTTGAGAGTGTGCTGACTTTTCGGATCTGCTATATATCATGCTGTTAGTCAGCTGTGCCAATACTGTGGGTTATAGCCATTTCTTCCTCTTCCATGTAAGCAGAATTCTCACTTTGTTCATTTAGTAGTGTAGGACAGGGAGGATGCGTCTCTGTTCTCTCTCTATTCTCTAGCCATAGAGAACTGTTCTACACCAGTTATGGAAATTCCATTCTTCTTTGTCCAGTCTAACAAAGGACAAGTGACCCAGCCTTGGCCAGTGAGAGGCCAGTGAGAGTGATAGAATCGAGGACCTCTGGAAAGAAAAAAAATTTTTTTTTGATCAATTCCTTCCTTTCTGCTTTGGCTATTCTTTGTTCTTGTGATGATGTGATGTTGAAGCTTTAGTAGCCATCTTGTGACCATGAAAGCATACGTCACTGACATACTGAGGTTGGAAGAGTGGAAAGATAGAACCTAGATCCATATGACATAACTGAATCACTGTACCAACCTTGGAATAACTTCCTTTTTAAAAGAGATAATAAATGTCTACTTCATTTAATCCATTTTTGGTCTGTTACTTTTTGATTGCAGCTGAAAACATCCTAACTGATAGAGTAGCAGTATCTTCAGTAGCTGCTGAGACGAACTGGCCACCATACTGCTACCCATTCAACCATTTGTCTATTCATTCATTTACTGAGTAAATTTACTGTGTACCATGCTAGATGCAAAACTTAGAGTAAAAAGATTAATAAGATACAGTTCATGCATATCCTCAAAGAATTGACAATAGAGGTGCAAACAAATAATCACAGAGCTATCTGTCTAGCATACTGTTATCACAGAGCAGGTACTTATTAGCATTCACATTCAATGTAACTAGTAGAATTGATTAGTCTTCTAGGCATACCAAGATGGACAGGTAGTCTATCCTATCATCTCTGCAATGGGCCCACATGGATTCTACTCTCATTCACCATTTGACAGAGGCTGTCTTCTATTGCTACAGAAAGAGTGATGCTAATGTAGGCCATTTTGGCCATATTTAGTTCCTATCTATTCAGACATAAACTCATTGATGGAGAAGATTATAGGGTTAAGGAATCAGATGAGATAGTTTGCCTCTTTCTCCTTCATGTCCACTTACAGGTCCTTCTTAAACACCCAGAAGAATGAGACTGACTGTGGTTAGAATGTGTTGATCAACTGGTGGCAGCTTAAGTACGCTGCTGCAGGCTATCAGTGAAATTTGTATGTATGTGTAGAAAATAAATTAGAATTGCAGATTGTTAAATGTTTCAGCTTAATCATCTGGAAAACTAGAGCGTCTTTTTGTCTTCAAAAACAAAACAAAACAAAAAAGCCCTGCAGCTTTATCATCCCAAACTAGCTATCTAATCATTGATATATCCAACCCTCTTTTTTGCAAAGCCGTTCAGTATGTGCAGATGGTAATGTTATCTGCCAAAGGAGGATGTGGGCTTTATACCTAGAAGTCAGTAAGGGAAGTGGAGTGTACCCAACTCTCTTTCATAATAAAGTTCAAATGACAAATGCATGTATGCTCAGGATGAGTCTTAATCTCTCTAAGTGCGTCATTTAGGATTAGGTTCACTCGCTTGCTTTTTATGTTAGGCTCTTTGAAAGTTCATGTAGGAAAAAAGTTTATATAGCAAACTGAAGACAAGGGGGAGGCTCGGGGCGGGACGCTGATTTCTGACAGACCTAACAAGTGGATTAATTTATATGCCCGTGGAAACTGCCCAGGAGCTCCTCTTAGTTTGCTTTATTTATTTAATGTTCATGTCAAGTACCTTTAATTAAGTAGCCTTAATTTTTTTTCTCTCTGCTTTAGAATGATTTGGGGATTTCTGTTCTTTGTTCCTGTCTACTCTCTGATCATCAACTTCTCTAATGTTATTTAACTGCTCCCTTCCTTTGCTTTTGATTTGTGATATATAATGGCCAAGTGCAGTTAACCAGGGGAGAAGAGAGATTATAAGGTTCATTTTTGACATATGTAAACTTATTGTTTTAAAAAGAAGAACCATTTATGTATATATCTGCGAGGAAAACAAAAAATAGATTATCAAATAAGAGGAAATAAAGCTAGAAACTATGCCTGTACTAAAGCCTATTTTGCCTTTTATAATGCCTTTCTTCTAAGGAGGTCAAAATATTTCATGTATTATTTTATGTTTGTGACATTCCTACTATTGTAGAGAAGCAGATGTCATCTCTACTTTATATTGTGGCATTGAAGAGTGACTTATCCATGGGACAGAAATGAGAAGGACTCCAAGAGCAGTGAATTTCCCATCAATCATGACAGACATTTATTCACTATCATTCCATATACGGCATCCTATATTGTGTACTGAGTTATTGCAATGCCCACCAGGGGGTCTCTAAAAATTCTGACTCACGAGACTTCCACGGGGCACACTTGGCATCAGACTCAATTTGAGATATATAGGATATGAAATGTAACTGGCAGCTTTGGGCATCCCTCTTCAGTAAGACTTCTTGCAGCTGTCTTCACACCCATCAAGGGGCTAATCTTTGGTTCCAAGTTGACAGTTTGGGTGCAAGGGGATGAGACACATACATGTGGTCCATCTTGGCTATAAAGTCTCATGTCTGAAATAGGAACCAATATCTCTTGTAACAATGTTTGAGGCATAAATTCCAGATTCCCTGCAATGGGCCTGCTGAGTTATAAGAATCATCACACTCCAAAGTTATGGTTTCCACCAGGTATTTATAGTTCACATATAGTCTCTCTCCTGCCAGATGCAATTTGTCATTTTTTATCATAAGAAATATTGCCCAGTAGCACCACTTTCATTCTACCTTTTTTCAGGTTTCCAGGGAAACAGTGCTATAAAGTTAACCCAAGGTCAAGTTTGTTCATAAAGGATAAAAGGTTTTGTTAATGCTTTACCCATAGTCACGCAGCCTCTTTTGTACTGTTAAGACTAGATTGGAGGCTGAGCAGATTTGGTTACTGATTAAGGGATGCACTTTCTCTGGTCCTTGAGAACATGGAGTGGGTTACATTAATTTTATAGCTAACAAAAATACTTTCCAACTTTGTTATTTTATAATAAAATCCTGTCATACCATATTTTGTATTTACAACTATAGGGATAGATAGAATGAACTCCTGGCACTTGCCCAACAGTAGAGATCAAGCATAGCGGAGAACACAGGCCCACTGTTGGGAATTCCCACTGAGTTAAAATGTTGTAATCCAGAGTGAAACAACCTCCAGCACATAATCTGACTCTCTACTTACATCTAAAAGGGCACAAACGAGGACAGATCTTTCCAGCCATTCAGGAAATACAGGCACACCCCAAGAGAATTTCTCTCAGTTTAACATTTTTCCAGTAGAATGCCTGTGACTTTTAATACCCAAACACCATAAAGTATGCATATCTCTCAGCCATATACATTTAGGACAAATTTATACTTATGCTTCTAAAATGCAATATGATATATATATTTTCAAGGTATAATTTACATGTGGTGAAGTGCACGAATTTTAAGTGTGCAATTCACTTAATACATACATACACATAATAAAATACACCCATGTAATCCACACCATTGTCAAGATAAAAAGCATTTCTACCTTAGAAAATTCCTTTGTACCCCTTCTTGGTTAATCCTCTTTCTTTCCCTCCACCCCAAGGCAACCACTATTCTCATTTCTATCAATATCAAGTAGTTTTACTTGTTTTGAACTTGAATCATAAAGTATGTACTCTTTTGTGTCTGTCTTCTTTTGCTCATCATGTTTCTGTGATTCATCTATATTGTCGTACGCATTGGTGTTTCATTCACTATTGTATAAATATACTACAATTTGTTTATCTACTCCCTGTTGTTGGACAATTGTGTTGTTTCCAGTTTTAAGCTTTTATGAATACAGCTGCTATAAGTATTTTTGTATAAGCTTTTGATGGACATGTTTTCACTTCTCTTGAGAAAATACCTGGAGTGGAATTGCTGGGTCATAGAGTAGGTATATGTTTAACATCGTAAGAACCTATCAAGCAATTTTCTAAAGTACTGGTACCATTTGGCACTCTCAGCAGCAATTTGTGAGAGATCCAGTTACTCCACATCCTTGCTGGCATTAGGTGTTGTCAACCCTCATTTTTAGCCATTCTAGTGTGTGTAAAGCTTCTGGAAGAAAGAACCATGAGAATATCTTTGTGATCTTGAGGTAGGTAAATTTTTCTGAAATGGGTATAGAAATCACTAACCATAAAAGAAACAATTGAATAATTGAATTCATCAAAATTAAAAGTTTCTGCTCTTTGAACGACACTGTTAAAAAAAATGTAAAGCAGGGGCCAGCTGGTGGTGCAGCGGTTAAGTGCGTGCGCTCTGCTTCAGTGGCCCAGGGTTTGCGGGTTCAGATCCTGGGCGCGCACTGATGCACTGCTTGTCAAGCCACACTGTAGCGGCGTCCCATATAAAGTAGAGGAAGAAGGGCATGGATGTTAGCCCAGGGCCAATCTTCCTCAGCAAAAAGAGGAGGATTGGCATCGATGTTAGCTCAGGGCTGATCTTCCTCACCAAAAAAAAAAAAAAAAAAGCAAACCACAAACTGGGGAAAAATATTCACAGTACATATATTTGACAAAGAACTTATACTCAGAATATATAAGCAGTTCTTATGTCTCAATAATGAAAATACACACAATTGAAACAGAAATAGCCAAAATACTTGAACAGACATTTAACAAAGGAGGATATATAAATACCCAATAATTACATGAAAAAGTACACAACACCATTAGTTATTAGTGGAATGAAAAATCAACAAAATATTTTCAGTGAAACAATCTATGGGAAAGTTTTTGAGTTATTTCAACCACAATGTCAGAGTCACATGTTGATATTTTGAAAAGCTCTTGAGCCTTCAGACAGGAGATGTTCAGTATATTGCTGTATACCAAACAACTGATTATTAGCTATATTATTTTGTTGGTTATTGGGAAGTAGTATTTTAAGCATTTTACGTCCTAACACGACAGTTTGTCGTTTACTTATAGGTATTTTACTGAGTTTTAGGAAATTGGCTACAGGTTTGTGGTTGACATATGCTGTATTATAATTTTTCCATTTAACATGGTAATTAGGTTCCCAGTTAGTGTTTTTGTATAGAACTACGCAAGAACAGATTACTGACATTAAGAGAGAGGTGGCAGTATTTATTAACTAATTCAATTATACATTTAAAGGAGGGAGGCAAAGTATTTAAAGAATGTACTTTTATTTTTATTTAGAAGTTAAAGTGTTTCTTAAAACAATCTAATGACCATTTTAAAATGTAAGGTTTACATTTTTCAAAGCTGATACTACTAAATGACCTAGTAACTTGTTTCCCAGTATTACAGAAATGATAATATTGAGCTTCTCTCTCTTACAGACTGCTTCCCCTCCCCTGTTCCTCTCCTTCCCCTGTTCTCTGTATTCAAAAGCCCATAATATAGCATCCAAAAGAAACAGAGGAGTAGATTGCTATCTGTGTCTTTCTTGCACTAAACTATAACTAGAACTAAGTTTACCTGAATATTATTATCATCGTCAAGAGCCCTTTAAAGAAAAAATTATTTTTGAAACAATTCTCGAAGGTCTGTTCAAGCCCTTCCCAGAACAGAAGATCCTGCGAACACAAAATTTCTTATATTAGTAATTCAAAGTGATAGGTCAACTTTATGAGGCTGCCAGGATCCCTGAAAGTGGTTAGGCTTCTAACTTACCTCTAGAGCAGGCTTCTCAACCTTGGCATTATTGACTTTTTTGACTGTTGACTGTTGTGGGGACTGTCTGTGCATTGTAGGGTGTTTAGCAGCATCTCCAGCCTCTACCTACTAGATGCCGGTAGCACCACCCTCAGTTGTGATAACCAAAACTATCTCTAGACGTTGCCAACTGTCCCGTGGGGTGCACCTTCCACCCCTCAGCCTGCTGCCTCTCCCTCCTGCCCCACTGAGAACTGCTGCTCTAGAGTTTATCTTAGCTATCACTTCAAAACTTAATGCATCTTTTTGGAGTCCTCTAAACTTTAACTGATCCAAGAGTATACTGGAAATCTTTGGAATGCCCTGTACTGAAGAATATTGGCTATCGACCCTTATCACATAGTGACCCAAACCCAGCATTAAATTAGAATCGGAACGCTCCTCAGAGGGAAGTCCAGGCATGAGGAAAATAGCAATTCACTTTGTTAATTTCAATCTAGTATTGAACCATTTCAGTTAATGATTTATTGTGTTTTTTAAATAAAATATGTTGTAGTTCCCCAAAGAGAGCTCTTAATCCTCTTAAGGATGCACTAAACTTCTTGATACCTGTTGCAAGTATCATTTTCTTAGGCTCTAAAATCATACATACAAAACAGATAACATTTTATTTTCCCATAATTGAACTTAGTTTCTATTATATGCTCTATTTCTCCTGATGCTATAAAATGGTATCTAGTCATTTCCAGGTGAACCCAGTCTTTGTCATGCTTCTTCAGTCACTTCAAGTTTAAAATCACGTCAGTTCTGAATTTGACCTTCTTCTCCTCCTCTTCGGGGTGACACTCCTGTTCCAAGGGTTACTTATGATAATGACAGGATGAGGTTGGAAGTACGTGCAGAGAGGAAGGTTGCCTGCTCTTTAGTGGTCATGGTATTTGGCGTTCTTCAGAAAGGCCACCTCTGAAATCTCTGCAGTTGTAAAGCCTCAGTTGCACGATTCGCACTGGCACTTGGGTTACAAATTCAACCCCTTTGGCTCTCAGCTGTCTCCTTCAACTGACATCTGAGCCATGCTTAGGGAAGGGCGGAAAGTTTATTTGTCCACTTCTCACTGGTGAGCATAAGGTAGTCATCAGAGCCTCTTTGTTCCCTATTGTCACACCCCGCCATATCTAATTGTTGGCCCGATGTCATTATGGTGCAGAGAGACCCACACCACCATTTCTGTCCTGATACTGGGGTACCAAGTTGATGTGGTAGATCTAGAACACCACACTTTTCTCCAACCTTCTCTCTCCCCAAGCTACATACTTGGGAAAGAGGATCACGTTCCAATCCTCCCTGCATATGCATTCAACCCTTTTGCTTTCCCCCCATGACTCGTTTTCATCCTGATCAGAAGGCTCTTATCTGCTGGGCGTGGGAGCTTGAGTGGAGAGGAAGGATGTAGTCTCTTTCTGCAAGTACTCTTGCAACATCTTTGTTGTCCTAAGAACCTTGCTTTTGAAGCTAAAAGCAGAGAATATGACATCCTTTTCTCCTGTTCTGCAGTAATTTTTCTTTTCCTGGGTTGGAAAATGCTTCAGAATGAATAGGATGATGGAAAGTTCTTGGGGGCAGCATGGAAATTACTACAATTAAAATAAAACACATACCTTCAATTCATCTTTTTTGTCCCTTGACATATGAAAACATTCCTTCCTTTCTTCCCCCTCCACCCAGAACCAATTAGGTTCTATCATCTTCTTAATTTTATCTTGTGTATCTGACTCTTCTCTTCCATTGCCATGGCTACCCACATCTACTCACATACCAGTATTTTGCAGTAGCCTGCCAGCTAGGCTCTATTCTCACTCCCTTTTTTGCATCCTACACACTGATTCTCGGTGAATCTTTCTAATAAATAGTACTCAGACCTTCAGTGGTGCTATATTGCCTCTGAGATAAATTACCTTGACATCTTGCATAATCTGACACCAACCTATTTTATAAAATTCACTTCCTATTTCTTCCTGTAATGAAATCTCTGGTTTATTTGTGTGGAAGCAAACACTGAATACTTACTGTATTCCAGACACTGAGAAATAGGTGAAAGATTTCATTCACTCAGACTGCGAGATGCTTAATGATAAGAACTATAACCAACGAGGAACTAAGGAAAGAGTGAGAATGCTAATTACTTTGCAGGTTTCATGCCTCTATGCATTTTTCTAATTCAGCCAGGTTTGAGGAAGGGGGAAGTTGAAGATTTCCCAGGGAAGATGAAGAGAAGTATTAAAGTAGAAAAGGATGAGGATGTGTTTTGGTCATGATTCTCAGCATCAGTAAAGCAATGAAGTATGGAATATTATGGTACCTGTAATAGCATTTGCTTTTTTGTTTTGATGACCCAGCATCTGAACACCCTTCTCTCATTGAGGAATTTCTTATTTTATTAGACAGAACCCATTTCCATTGCAGAGGCTGAAGATACCAATGTGAAGCATTGAGCAATTGATTTAGGCTCCATCAGTCAGATGCGCTCTCTCCAGACTTTGAATTGAGGGTAGTGATTCTAAAAAGCACGAATGACGTAGAATCCGTTCTGGCGGGCCTGGCAGCGGTGGGAGCTACGTGCGCTTTACAGAGGCACTAGTGGCAACACCCAGATCCAGCAGTGCAAGCTGCAGTTTCTAGGTCTGGAGGGAGTGGTGGTGGAGTTTCCACTGGACCAGTCCTGTGGCTTTGATTTGACATGTTATATTATTTAGATTTTGCTGCATAACAAACCATGGCAAAAATAAGTAGCAAGTAACAGAGACTATCTTCTAGGCTAACCTTTAGACAGGCTCCCTTGAGCCCTCTTTTCAGCTAGGTCTCAACTTTGGCCTAGAAAAACTGCAGACTCTCAGCACAAATGATTTTGTCCACTCCCCCACCCCTTTATATTACTGAATAAAGTTTATTCTTACGACTTTAGTGTTCAGATTTGTCTTTGACACAATCCATCTCACAACTTGGTAGCCTATTTAGCTTATTGTTCTGTGGAAGCAGCAGTTTGGACTGGATTTGACTAGGCAGCCCTGGGCTCACTCATGTGTCTGCAATCAGTTGCTGGTCAGCAAGGCAGCTCTGTTTCTGTGATTTGGCTGACAGTCGGCTGAGGCTATGGGGACAACTGGACTACCGTGTCCCTGTCACTCAGCAGGCCAGCCTGGGCTTGTTCGCATGACAGCTCAGCAGGGTTCCAAGAAGGACAACCTCATGAAGTTTATGTTTAGAAGTGATACAGTCATTACTTCTGCAATTTCTATTGGTGAAAACAAGTCACAAGCCCAGCCCAAAATCAAGGGGTAGAGAAATGCAGCCTACCTCTTGATGGGAGGAGCTTCAAAGTCACGTTGCCAAGGGATGAGGATATAGGGAGGGGAACGACGGAGCCATTCTTGCAAACAATCTGCAGACCCTGTACCTGGTTGTGCAGCCTCCAAGCTTGGTTCTTTGGATCGGATTTTAGAGCCTCCTTTATTCTTTAATAAAATCTTTCTTGCTTCTACGGTATGAGCCTAAATTGTTTCTGTGGCTTATAAGTAAACATCTTGTTGAATATACTGAGTTACATACACATTCTCTCTCTCTCTTCACACTATGGCTCTTTTCCATAATTTTTAGAGCAGTGCAGTCCAATAAGTATAATACAAGTCATTAATGTAATTTGAAAAATTTAGTAGCCATATTATAAGAAGTAAAAAGAAGCAAGTGAAATTAATGTTAATAATGAATTTTATTTAATCCAGTGTATCTAAAATATTATCATTTCAACTAATGAATATAAAAATTATTAATAAGATACTTTACATTCTTTTTTTATTCTAAGTTTTCAAAATCTGTTGTGTAGCTTCCACTGTCAACGCCTCTCAATTTGGACTGGCCACATTTCAGGTCCTCAATAGCCATGTGTGGCTAGTGGCTACCATATTGAACAGTTGTATCTAGAGCATTGTTTTGCTAAGAGTGAGTCCTTGATAAGGACTGGAAAACTGATTCATCAGTAGAGTGAATGGCATTTATGAGGAGATGCAGGAAAGTGAACCATCGTGTACTAACCACATATTATGTACTGGGCACTGTTAAAAGCACTTTACATAATATCTTAGTTTGGTTTTCTCAAAAGCAGAGTCTGAGACAAGCATTTGAGAGAATGTTATCCATTTGAGAGATGATTCCAGGAAGCCAATTAAAGGTGCATTATTGAGCCAGTTGTTGCTATGGGCAACTGGTGCTCAATTCCACTGTGGACTCTCCAAGGAACCGTGTAGAATGGGCTTCAGAATCATTCCTCCAAAAAACAGAAGACTGAGGCATTTGTCCACCGACTCCCATTCCTCATTAGTTGAAGGTTGCCCCTGTAGGTGTTAAATCCCCGATGTTTCTAGAATGTTGCATAAGGCTGAAAAATCTTATGTCACCAGAATAAATCCTGAGGAAGAAAAGCTGAGAGATAAGACAGACACTCAGGGTGGAGTTTTGCCATAAGAATGGGAATTGTCTACCAACGGTTGGAATTGTAGTCAATGATCGGCCAGACACATGGCAAAGCTTCTGCTCTGCATACATTATACAATACTTGCTACATAGACATTATTATTTCCAGTTTAAAGATGAGGAAACTGAGAATCAGACAAATTCTGGTTCTTGTTCAAGGTGACATAACTCTTAAGTGATAAAGTGAGTTTCTACATAAGTATGACTCACAACCACAAAGAACACAGTTTTGGAAATTTTTCTTTTTTTTTTGGTGAGGAAGATTGGCCCTGGGCTAACATCTGTGCCAGTCTGTCTCTATTTTGTATGTGGGACGGCACCAGATGAGCAGTATGTAGGTCCATGCTGGGGATCCGAACCTGCAAACCCTGGCCTGCCAAAGCGGAGCACATAAACTTAATCACTACGCCACCAGGCCGGCCCCAAAATTTTTCTTTTTTAGGAGAAATCTCCAGAGATTTTTTTCCTTTGTTGTATATTATTTATTATTTCAGAAATTTACACAAATCTACAAAGTACGTTTTGGTTGAAGCATCTTTAACCAGTTCTTTTGAAAGGATAGCACCATAAGCTTTACATCAGATTCTCATAAGAATGTGATATACTACTAAAAAAATTCATGTTTGCTATTGTGCTTGATATATTCTCTGACCTTCAGAAAGAAATTTCTAATAAATTTTGTAAGCTCACTCATGTCCATTATTCACTGCTGAATTTCTAGTGCAGAACTCATTTTCAAGTCAATTATTAGTACAACAGATCCTCCCTAAATGGACGAGACCGAACACATCAGACTGGACAGCTCCTATTATCGGAAATAGCTGTAAGCAGCTTTAATGTTAGAGATTTGGCTTAAAGGATTGTCCTCTTGGAAGACTGACTGTGATTGTTTGCGAGGCAGAACAAATTGTAAAATGATGATGGCTTCAGAGATGTATGTTTCTAAATGATTGCTTCACCAGTCCATAAAATGTCTGCTTTTAAAAAAACGGGTGAAATATTAGAGCCTTAAGAGTTTAGACCATTGGGATATTATTAAAAATGTCTTTATAGAGCCTGGATGCAAGGCGATTGGGGTATATAACTTACCAGGAATACTGACAGGAAGTCATCAGCATAAAGAAAGAAAGGCAAGTTTAAAAATGAAAAAGAAAAGCCTTCAGAACAAAATAGTAAATAAACCTAGCCTAGAAAAACAGTTGAAAGGGCACAGCCCAAACTGTTGATTATTTTCTTCTGCAGAGGGCTGTGGATTTGGGGGTACTCAGCAGTGAGAAAGGTAAGACCAAGGAGGCTTTTCTTTTTCTCTATATACTTCTGTGTTTACTCAGATTTTTAAATACACAAACATGGATCATGTACAATTTGTGCAACTAAAAATAATCTTAAAAGAGAATGCCACTAATAGACTTCACATTTCAGTTTTATCTTGCTATTTTCGCCTCCAATCTAACATTCAAGTCTATTAACATGCAGGAAATATTCTCTAGGCATTCACTGAAGAAGGAAGAGAATCTTCAGAATTTTTGATGTTGTCAACAGTTCCATTTTGCAGTTAGGTATACGTTCCATCTTCTCAATATTTTCTTCAAAAATGTAAATTTTACTGTTTAATATGATTTTGTGCCTGTCAGACTCGTTCTGCGCAGTGAAGGACACGGTGCCTTGTGCTAATAGGCACTCAACAGAAGCTTTTTAGAAATTACAATGGTGAAAAACCTACCTGAAACAGAGAAGGAATATTTGACAAAAAAGGGGAAACTAAGTTTTTAATATTTTGTTCTCTCCTTTTGCTCTCTTCTTTATAAGTATTTATTTTTAAATATTTGTTCTTCTTGTTATGTAATATATGCTTTTAGAGTTATACTTGGGGTCCTGCTTGGCCTGTTTCGTTGGAGTTACCTGTCTCCCCGACATTCAGCTAAAGGAAAGGATTGGGTGGCCACCATATTTTGACTAGCTGACTTCCCATTCCTGGTTCCAGCTGATTGAATCAAATGAGTCCTAATTCGTGCTGAGCCAATCAGCTTGCCTCTTATGGATTTTATCTGAGAAAGACAAAGATTCAATCAGGTGATGGTGGTCTCTGGAAAAATGGGCTGAAACAAGAGCAGCCGTATTGGGATCCTGTGCTTTGGTCCCCAAGCAGAGGGAGTCAAAGAGAATGATACAATACCCGGAAGGAAGCAGGAGATGCTTGTGCTCAGTGAGAGCAAGAGATGATGTGGTCAGAGAGAGAAGGGACAAAAAGAATTGTGGTCTTGTTTTATTGCTTTCAGATTTAAATTTTTTCTGAGACCTGACCCTACTTCCTGCCTTTGGTTATATGGATAGTCCCAAATACTAGCTTGTTTAAGACAGATTGAGTGAGCTTTGATTTTCATGAAAAAATTTAGACAATATATAAGAAATTAAAATTGCTTATAAAACCATACCCATGTGTAAATTTCCTTTCAATCTGTTTTGTTCGTATGGAAGTGCTATTATCATGCTCTATGTAAAATCTCCTATTTTTCTTTTTTTTACAAAATTATGAGCATTTTCCCTTCCCTCCACCTCTCCTTCGTTAATCCCAACCGTGGTTAAAGCCAACTCTCAGTTTATCAAGGTCTACCCCTATGGGGCTGAACAGGTCTGGAAAAACACCACCTTGCTGGCTGGTCTCTCTTTCAATTCATTGGTACGAACCACAGTGCGTACTTAATACTGTCTGGCAACCATCTGCATTTCTCTAGTCCTCCACCCACCCATTGCCCAGAGATTATTTTTGTCTTTCTTTTCTCTCCTCAGTGCCTCCTTCTCTAGCCTTACTCTCTGCTGAGACCTTGTTTCCTATTTTACTGGGGTATTAAAAGCCACTAGAATACAATTCCAATGTGCTCCTACCACCACAGCTACCACCTGCTTGCTCTGTGCCTACATGCTCTACCCTTTATGACTACAGGTGAACATCCCCTCTCCTGTGCTCAAGGACATCACATCAGCAGTTGGCTTCTGTCTTCTGTAAAATCATGTTTTCTCTGTTGCTTGCTCATTTGCATGAGCTTATACAATGCTATTATTTCTCCTGTCTTAGGAAGAACAAAATCTTCCAGACTCTTTATCCTCCTTCAGTTACTGGATCATTTCTCTGCTTCTGTGAAAAGCAAATCTTCTCAGTAGTTATATCTATTTGATATCCGCAATTTGCTTGTCTCCCATTTTCCAATCAGGCATTCATTCTTTTGGCTGCTCTTGTAGGATTGCCATTGACTTCCATATAGCTAAAACCAATGCTCTATCTTAGTTTTCATCTTACTTGAGCTGTTGGAAGCATTTGACAGAGATGATCACTCTTCCCTTAAATATGTCTTCCCTTGAGTTTTAGGACACTCTACTCTTGGTTCTGTTCCTACTTTACTGGCATCTCCTTTTCAGGCTCCTTTGCTCTGTGCCCTGTGCTCTAGCCCCTCTGTATATCCCCAGCCTCTAAACACTGGTGTGCCCTGGACTCAGTCTCATGTCTCTTTTCTTCATTTTGTATAGTCACTTTCTAGGTAATCTCACTTAGTACAATGGTTTTAAATACTATCTATAATAAGGATGCTCATATTTATTTCTCAAGCTCAGACCTCTCTCCTCATCTCCAAATTCACATACCCAGCCTCCTACTCAGCATTTCCTCTTGGTTATCTAATAAGCAGCCTAAATCCCCAAATGTTCAAAGGCCCCAGGTCTCAAACTTAGAACTCTCTTCTTTTCTTTCTTCTTCTTTTTTTTGGTAGCATTATTGAGATATAATTCATACAGTATACAATTCAACCATTTAAAGTGTACAATTCAGTGGCTTTACTATATTTACAGAGTTGTGTAACCATTACCGTAATCAATTTTAGAACATTTCATCACCCTCAAAAGAAACCCTAGGCCCTTTAATTTTCATCCCCTACACAGATTTCCTTCCCCCTATTCCTAGCCCTAGGCAACCACTGTCTCTATAGGTTTGTTTATTCTGGACATTTCGTATAAATGGAATCATACAGTATGTGGTCCTTTGTGACTGGCTTCTTTCACGTAGCATAATGTTTTCTTGGTTCATCCACATTGTAGTATGTATCAGTACTTCATTTCTTTTAATTTCCCAATAATAGTGCATTGCATGGATATACAACAGATGATAGTCTTTTGTATTGTGTCTGCCTTTTGGCTATTATGAATATTTCTGCTGTGAACAGTAATGAACAATATTGTTTTATGGACAGGTTTTCATTTCTCTTTGATATATACCTAAGATTGGATTTGCTAGAGCATAGGGTACCTCTTTGTTTAACCTTTTGAAGAATTTGCCAGACTATTTTCCAAAGCAGCTTAGAAGTCTTTGCTATTGATGCTCATTCCACTGGTCTCATCTAGTCCATGATTTTAAATATCATCTGTATGCTGAAGACTCGCAAACTTACGTCTGCGGTCCAGAGCTTGCTCCTGAACTCCAGACCCATATGACCCGTCCATTGCCCATTAACACGTCCATCACTGAACTCCTGGTTTTCCCTTCACTTTACATCTGTAGCTTCAAGCCTGCTTTTCCTCTTGTCTTTTTCTCAATTAGTGATGATTCCATTCTCCAGTTGCTTAGAACAAAAACTCAAGAGCCGCTCTTGACTCCGCTCTTTCTGTCCCAACCCACATCTAATCTGTCAGCAAAGCTTGTTGGCTCTACTTTCAAAATACTTTCCCTACTTCTCTGCGGTAGCTCCTCTGCTGCCATCCCAGTTCAAATCACTGTCACTTCTCTACCACATTCTTGCAACAGCCTCCTAACTGGTCTCCCTGCTCCAGCTTTGGTTCCCCTTCAGTTTATTCTCAACAGAGCATCATGGATGAACTTTTAAAAACTCTCCGATGGCTTTCCATCTCATTCAGAGCAAAATTCCAAGTCTTTACAATGGCCTGTGAGGCTCCCTGTGCTCCAGCTCCCCATTCCTTTTCTGATGCTCTAGTACTACCCTGCTCACTCGCTGTGCTCTAGCCACGCTGGCCTCCTTGCTGTTACTGACCGTGACCAGCTGGTCCTCACCTTGAGGTCTTTGCAGTTTTTGGTCTTTCTACCCAGAATGCTCTTCCCACTGGTACTGGCATTCCTCACTTCCTTGCCTCATGTTTGCCCAAATGTTATCTTCTCCACGAGGCCTCCCATTAATCTGAAACCTCCACCCCAACTCTGGGCACTCCTATCACCATTCAAAGCTCTATTTTTCACTATAGGACTCATCACCACTAACATACAAAGCAATTTGTTGATTTTTTGGTTATTTACTTCTCTCTCTCCCTTCTAGAATATAAATTCCATGAGGGAGGGGATTTTGTCTGTTTTGATCGGTGATCCATTCCTCCTTGGATAGTGCTTTGCACATACTCGGTGTTCTGTTAATTAAATATTTATGGAATGAATTATAAAAAATTTTGAAAACATCGTTGTTATAGACAGTGTTTGTGTCCTCCCCAAATCCTCATGTTGAAGCCATAATATTTATCCCCCAATGGGATGGTATTTGGAGGTGAGGCCTTTGAGAGTTAATTATGTTTAGATGAAGTCATGAGGGTGGGGCCCCTCTGTTGGAATTAGTGTCCTTACCAGGAGAGGAAGAGAGGCCAAAGCTCTCTCTCTCTCTGCCATGTGAGGACACAGCAAGAAGGCAGCCATCTGCAAGCCAGGAAGTGAGCCCTCACCAAGAACTGAATCTGCCAACACCTAGATATTGGACTTGACAGCCTCCAGAACTGTGAGAAGGGAATGTCTGTTGTTAAGCCTCCTAGTCTATGATATTTTGTTAAGGCAGTCCAAGCAGACTAAGACACTCATTTTTAATGACAGCTTGTCAGTTGTTTCTGCCGTCACTGCCTCATTCATATCCTTTTGCACTCACTTTTCCCATATGTGCTGATGGCTCTTATGACTCTCTGCCCAGAGGCTTTGTTTGGATACAGGCATATACTTGCCAGCACAGGCCAGAAGTACCAGGGAGTTAACATTCCCAGGATCAACCCTCACCACTCTCATCCTCACCCCTCAGATGGCATTGCACTGAGGTCTATTCTAAACAGTGTCCCAGAGGTCCCAGAGGGACTGAGCCCCATTGGCCTTCTCATTGAAACACCTTTGAGTTGATCTCCTTCCCTTCTTTGTCTTACTCCCCCATCTCCCGACTGATGCTTCTGAGCTCATCTCACAACTGTTTACTTCGCTGTCTGCTTCTGGGGGCAACCCAGATAAGATAAAAATCTTTGTAAAGAAATCATTGCCTATATTTATATTTCTTAAGGTTATATTCCTGAACAGGGAAATACTAGGTCAAAAAGTAGGTTTTTTACTGACTTTCGCATACTCAATATCAAAATCTCTATATATTTGGGGAATTCCACGTTATGAGTCTGATTGTAAGAGTTTTTTTCCTTCTGTAGGGACTAGAAACACCATCTGTTCATTTGTTAGCCTCTTTTGAAACTAGGGCATAAATATTTGACCCAGGTTTGGCTAAGCAGATGGATCTTTCCCAGATTATATTTGGGATGCAAAGAAGACAGGATAGGGAAGACTCTTCTCTGCTGGTGTTGGCTGTTTTAGCAACTTCTAGTTTTGGAAACCACATTGGTGGTGCAGCCAGCAACAATTACCCACATTCAGTGCTGGCAGAGTAGGAAGGACAAGCTGCAGTGCTTAGAGCAGTGCTGTCCAATAGAAATGTAACATGAGCGACATATGCCATTTAAAACTTTCTGGTAGTCTAATTTTTAAAAAGTAAAAAGAAACAGGTAAAATTAATTTTGAGAATGTATTTTATTTAACCCAAATATTTATAATTTCAACATATAATCCATGAAAAAAAATGATGAGCTATTTTACAATTACTTCCTTTGTACTCCAAAAATCTGGTGTAAAGCACGCCTCAATTTGGACTAGTTATGTTTCAAGTGCTCAATAGCCATGTGTGGCTAATGACTCCTGTATTGGACAGTGCAGGCCTAGAGGCAGAGGCAGTGGGCAGCCATGTCTTTCCATAGCCCCTGATCATGCTGTGCTGTGATTTGCGCACTGGTACTGATTTGGGAGCCTCTGAGCCTAGTTCTTCAGTCTCCCCATTGCATCTGTTAATAATTCAATATTCTTTCAATATTTTCATTTTCAGACAGAGTTGGTTTCTGTTGTTTGCAACTAAGAACCCTATGGATACAGAAATTTAAATCAGAAGTTTGTGTAGGCACAGGCATTCAAAGAAAGAAGGGGATCCAGGATTGCTTATCTGAGCTTGTTAGGGATTATGATAGTTTGGATTAGTGTTTAATAAATATTCTCTTTCCTTTTCCTCGCACTGTGGGTGGCGTATTCTACTCTGCCTCGTTGAGGTTGAGCCTGGCCATGTGACTTGCTTTGGCTAGCGGGATATTAGTTGACAAAATGTGAGTGAAGATCTGAGATGTGTTTGTGCAGTGGTTGTCTGCCTTCTTGCATTTCTGCCATCACTGTGAGAAAAATATGCCCCAGCTAGCCTGGTGGTCCAAGGAGGATGAGAAGTACGTAGAACGTCTTGAAGACCCAATTGAGCTCAAGCTAGATCAGCCAACTTCTTCCAACGTAAAGTCACGAGAGCAAGAATAAGTGATTATATAAGCCATCAGTTTTGTTATTATTGTTTTGTTATTATTGCAGCATTATTGTGGCAACAGCTAACTGATATACAATTAAAAGTAGTGAAAACTCTTGCTAGTAAGCAATGGGTCTCTGGCATTACGCAGAGGTGACACAGTATATTAAATTGTTCACCCTGGAATGTAGAGCTAATTCGAGGAAGGCTTTAGGGGACCGATTAGCTTCTGCTAGAGGCTAGTAGGAAGACCTATGCAAGACCTGTAGGGTATAGTATTTACTGTTAAAATTTCCACAAAGCTTAAAGAAATGAATTCACTAGTGCCAATTGTACAATTTTCTGCTTAAGTCATAGATTGAAAATCAGTGGCTTTTTTGGGCTCCACAAAAGGAAGATCACATTTCTTGCAGCCACTGGGTTGAGAGAGCGAAAAGAGACTCACATGCATCGAGTCTGCAGGTTGTCTAAATTCAATGTCAGTTGAATTGATGGCCTTGTCATGTGTCTGATGTGAAGTCTGGGCATTGGTCAGGGAGAAGTAGGATGCTGAGAATGGAGATTTTGTTGGTGGGAAGATCTTTACCTCCCCACTGAGTTTTTTTGCTAGTGAAGCAGCCCTCCTTTTTCTGATGACACTCTTTCCTCCTTGCTTGAAGACTCTTAACAGGTCCTTTAATAGGCCCATCTAAGGGCGTTACCTGGTCAGGGGGAGCCAATTCTTCTTCTCTCTCGCCCTCACCCCTCTCTTTGTCTCCAGAGCTTTAACTATTGTCAGATCCCAGCCTGCTCTGGGAACCAATTTAAAAGCAAATCTGTGAGACGAAAAAATTCCCACAAAAAAATTGCAAAGCTTTATTAATTTATATCAGAATTTTTACGTGTATTTGGTGTGTGTGTGTGTGTGTGTGTGTGCGTGTGTGTGTGTGTGTACAGATTCTGAGGGATTAAGGCCAAAGGGGAACCAACAATTTTAGATCAGGCTGATTTTAGCATGATGGGGACGCTTACTGAGATTCTGGATTCAGTGTGCTTCTTCATGCTGGGAGTAATTCTAATTGTTTGCTTGCTCGCTTGACTTGTCTAAGAAACAAAGCCTCACACTGTGTTTGAATCAGAAACAACCAGTGGTATTATTAATCTAAAAACCAGCAGATGTTGGGAAAGAAGAGCAAACTGAAGTAATTGCTCCTCACTCAAAATTCTTATAATATACATAGATTGAAAGAATGTAGGAAAAAAAGGAAGAGAACATAAATTGGGGTTTTTAGACAATATAGGTGAATAAAATCAGACATGTTCATTTAACAATACTATTTGTTTTTAATCCGTTGGAACACTCTCAAACAAAATTTAAAATTTGTTAGGACTTTGAGGGAAAAGATTCATTCACTCATTCATTCATTCAGGTATTTATTGAATATCTAATATGTTCACAGTATTCTAGGCACTGGAGAGAAAGTGGTAAACCAGACAGAAGAAACTTCCCTCATGTAACTTATGTTCTAGTAGAGACAGACAGAGAACAAACAAATAAATTGAAATATACAGTATATTAGAAGGTGATCGGTGTAAGGAGAAAAATAAATCAGGGTAAACTAAGATTATCAGTGCGGGGAATTGGTCAAGTTAAAAAAGAGTTATCAGGGAAGGTGTCACTGAGAATGTAATGTTTGAGCCATGTCCTGAAGGAGGTGTTGAAACAGACTTGTGCATAAGGCAGAAAGAACAAGAAGGGCGAAGATTGTGAACATGACTGGCTTGATGGAGGAAGAGAGTAGCTGGAGAGGAGTGAGCCAAGGTGATAATAGTAAGAGATGAAGTCAGAAGTATAAAGTAGAGCCATTTTGGATTATTTCTTTATCAATAAGATGAAGAACAGAGGATTGTACAGTAGTGAAGAATTAGAAACCAGCATTGCTGTTAGACATGGTGAAGTCCTCCATCAGCAAGTGGAAGTGATGTAACCAGTATTGGGTCCGATCCAGTTGTGAAGGCAGAAATAAGTTCATAAGTGGTTCATTAACTCTCACCGTGCCACCTCCTGCTGCGCTGCACTCCACTCTCATGGGAGAATTACTTCAGATCAGTTGACTGAAGAGGAAAACATTTAAGTCTGGTTAAAAAATGGGTCTGCACACGTTTGCACCAACCAGGAGTAGATTGCTGTGACATCATTTCCTCCTTTAGGAGTGGCCCTGAGGCACAGTGGAGGAAGAAACTTCTCCCACTGGACATAAATTCCAACAATTTATCTTACTGTTCACTTTGTCTGTTAGTAGAAAGCCTGAGGTAAGTATCTACACTGATTGATGGACAGTGGCTAATGGTATAATCAGATTGTCAGGACCTAAAAGAAACAGAATTATAAGACTGATCACAAAGAGTTTGGGGGAAGACATATATGGATGAACCTCTCTGAATGAGGTTCCGAAGTGTAACTAAATGTATCCAAGTGAATGACTAACAAAAGGCCACTTGTGAATGAGGCTTTTGATTATCAGGTGGACAAGGTGACTCCCTCCATTTATGCTGCTCTGTCTCTTTCCCACGCCTACTTAGTTTTTTTTTGTTTTATTTTTTGTTTTTTTGGTGAGGAAGATTAGCTGTGAGCTAACATCTGTTGCCAGTCTTCCTCTATTTTGTATGTGGGACACCGCCACACCATGGCTTGATGAGCAGTACAGGTCCGTGCCTGGGATCTGAACCCACGAGCCCTGGGCTGGCAAAGCGGAGCAGGCAAACTTAACCACTACACTGCCAGGCCGGCCCCGAACTGCCTTAGTTTTTGATCAAAGTGGTTATGGTGACAGGCATTAAAACATGGACTTTGCCTCAAAAATCTGACTTTGCTGTACTTGCCAGCAAAGCTACCACCCCTGAGCTTGCAATGTAGTACCACACCCTTGGGAGGCCAGCTAGACTCCTTCCATCATGGAGGGGGCTATGACAGTCTAGATTCTAATTTGCCCCTCCTCTCAATTTTTCTTCTTTCAGTATCACCATCCATGGACTGAGTATTTTATACACTATTATGACATTCTACTCAACCTTCCTCTGACCAAGGAAGCTTATTTTACAATGAAAGAAGTGGGAAAAATGGTGATTGAGTGGTCTAAGGTACCCCAAGGCCCAGAAACAGCTGTGGTCTAACTGTAGTCTCCCATACAGTACAGCTGAGATGCACTAGCTTGTGACTAGAGGGCTGTCTTGCAATATTTTTTTGGTCAAGGATCGGTATACACTATTGTATCTCTCATAGATTGAAAATGTAGATTTAGAGACAATAGGATGGAAGTGAGAGTGGAGCCTCTCCCAATTGTACCTAATAATATACTGGCGAATGTTTTGTCTCCCATTCCCATTCTTCTGGATTTAGTTTGTTTGAATATTTTAGTGTTGAATACCACAATGTTTCCACCTGGGATACAGATTCCATTAAATCTGAAGCTTAGACTGCCTCTTGGCCACTTAAGTTTCCTCATGCCACTGGATAAATGGGCATAAAAGAAGTAATGGGTGCTGACTGGCTAATCCTATCAAAGGTTTCACTGCACGGTGGAGTATAGATCTATACTACTCAGAGAGAAGCGTACATAGAACTAAAGTAATCTTCTGGGTTTCCTCCTAGTACTGCCATGTTCACTGGTATAATTTAGTGAAAGGCTGAAGCAACCCTTTATAAGCAGAAGAATTGATAGCTCAGATACATTAGGACTGAAATTGTAAGTCACTCCTTGAAGAGCCATGACTGTCTGGAGTACTGGTTGAAGGCATGCCATGGAGAAGGGAGATCATGAGTGCTTTCCTTTCTCAACTGAAAGCCTTGGAGTTTCTCAAGGCCTCCCTTTCTGCATGGCTCCTAAACTTCAACTTTTGTTCCCCAGCCCCATGAGGCTATAGGAAGCCCTGCTCCTCTTCTGAACCTCCACCGAGAATTTGCAAACGCCGTAGGAGGAAAAGTCCCTCTGACTCTCAGGTTCGCCTCTCTGCACTTCCCTACTCTATTGGATTTTAGCCCCTCAAAACCTCACAGCCTTGGGAGCATTATGACACATTCAAACATATTTTTTTAAATTCCATTTTTCTAGTTTACTCAGTGGAATGGTTGGTCTGAAACCATCTAGTCTGCGATTAGCAGACTCATAGAACCATGTTCCTTTCCTTCATAGCGCTTGTCTCAGTTTGTAACTGTAAACTCATTTCTGAGATAGTTTGCTTAATACCTGTCTTTTCTACAATATGTAATTAGATACCGTATCTGTTTTTGCTCAGTGTGGTATCCGGAGTCTAGTACTGTGCTAGCCACGTAGCAGATACTTAATATTCAGTAAACCAATGAATGAATGAACCTTGGACAAGCTGCTTATTATTAACAACAAGCACCTATTAAGTGCAAAACACTAGGGTCAAGATATGGCATTTAGGGTCTAAATATCTCTGATCTCATATCCTATCATTTGTCCTTAAAAACAAAACAAGACAAAATGTTTTGCCCTCTGGATCAAGGCTTGTTTTACATGGACTTTAAATGGCTCAGAAGGGAATGAGTGTTTGAAGAAATCATTATACACAGTGAATGACCATCCGCTGGGAGGGAGGAGCCCGAGAGAATGACACAGACAGCTGGTGGCACAGACTCTAAGCAATTCAGACTTACTCAGAAAATGGGCCCCGATGATTGTTGAAAAGTTAACCTTCAAGGCCTGGAGAAGAGACCACATGGTGTCAGTGTCTAGATATCAACTGAATGGAGTTTAAACTGAGTCAAAATAGTGTGAATATGTCCTGTGGTAGTCCTGAGGAGGAAACAAGATAAACAAGTGAGTAGGTAGTTAGAAATACAAGATATGATGCTTGTAAAGTCAGAGACCCAGAATCCAATGTGTTCTTGAAATTTGTGTGCGTATATGTGTTGTTGTTTTCATTGTTTTATTTTATACTTCATAAATGGGGAGGCTAACTCAATTTATGTTTGTTATCTGCATAAAGATTTCCTTCTGTGCATATACATGGATACATGTAAACTAGAGTACATACATAGTGGTTTAGTAATGCTTTTTTTGGTTGTAAATTCTTGAAAGAACTCTAATTACTCTGTGCTTATTTTTTAATTAGGCACTATGAAGCCCGCATAGTAGTTACTAGCTGTGAATACGAGTACTATAAAAGTTACTCAAGTAATTACCTTAGAAACTCCAACTCTACTAAAGTGACAAGTCGTAGAGCTAAATAACCATGGGAAAAACAAAACAGCTCACTATGATATTAGAAGTCATTTACCCTGCCAGTTTCTGAATGTAGCTGAGTAGGGCAATGAGTTTGGAAATAGAAATGTGTCCATCCTAGATAATCCCATTTAAGTATTTTTTTATGTTCAATTTTAATTTGCAATTGCATCATTTTAGAAGAAACTTTCATTCAGAGGTAGCAGCTGCTACTACATTCAGCTGTTGGTCACAAAGACCCAGATAGGCTAAACAAAGTGGAGGTCCTATTCCCTCATGTAACGAAAGTCTAAAAGAATGCTGTCCTGGGCTTGTATGAAAGCTCCAGGGTCATTAGGGAACCATACTACTATCTTTCGTTAGAGCATGGCTTTGAACCTTCAAGGATACATGATGTTTCCTAGAACTCCAGTCATTGTGAACATGTTTCAGGCAGAAGGTGGGGAGAAATAAATGACAAAACTATTTTCCCCCTAGTTGAGTCAGCCTCCTTTAAAGAGGTTTCCAGAAAGCCAGCAGTGAGTTCATACATCTCATTGGTCTTCTGTCATGGCAAGGGAGGGTGGAAAATGTAGTCATTAGCTGGGCACATTGTCACCTGGAATAAAATTGGAGTTCAACAGAATACAAGAAAGAAAGAGCAAAACAGATACTGGGTTCTGTCACAGAGATTCAAAGTGATCTCAGAAATTTCAGTGCAATGGCTGTTTTTAGATACATAATATGTGCCAGGCTGTCCACTGCATCCTGGGGCACAAAGACAAATATGATATGGGGCCAGCTCTGAAGGATCTGATTGTTTAGTGGAGGAGGCAGACTATACACAGCTAGTCTCAAGTTATGTAGTAATAATGAGAGCTTTGCTGATGGGTTGTGGGAGAGCAGAGATGAACTCAGTCTAACCCAGTGGTTTGGGCTTCCTGAAAGAGATGTTCCCAGAAGGAACATAAGAAGGATAGATAAGAGCTGAGTGACATTCCAGGCTTGGGGACCTTCATAAGGGAAGCTAAGGATGAAGGAAACATCATTGTTTAACAAGAATTGAAAGCAGTTGGGGATTATTAGAAGGTAAAATACAAGGTAGAAGTGAAAAAGTAAATCAAGACTCAAGTGACAGAGAGCCTGGTGTGTTAACTGAATAACAAGGCTATAGAAAGCCTTTGATGGGGTTTAAGCAAGAAAACTCCATGGTCAAATTGAATTTTAGATATGTCATTCTGGCTGCTATGTGGAGGAATCTTCAAAGGAGGGCAAAATGAGATAAAGAGAGTTATTAGGAGGCTATTTCAGTAGTCAAGGTAAGAAAGAATGGAAACCTGATTAGCAGTAGTAGTAGGGATGAGGAGAAGGATTATGGAACCACGTGGGAGGAATAATCAGTGAATGAAAAGATGTGGGTAGACAGACAGAAAGGAATTTAGAATGACTACAAGATTTCTGCTTTGGGAGACTAGGTGGATGATGGCTCTGTTAATTGAAATTTGTAAATATATGAGTGGGAGGAGCAGGTGGGGGGCGGAGAGGGAAAAAGATGAGCTCAGTTGGAACATGTTGAGTTTGAAGTGTCTGTGTAATATCCAGTTGGAAATACTTAGTAGGCAATTAGATATAAAAATCTGAAGCTTGTGATCAGGGTGGAAGAAATATATTTTTAAGTCATAGCATATAGCTAGTAGTTAAATTCATGTGAATAGAAGAGATTGGCTTTGAAGGAGAGTAGGCAGAGAGAACCACCAAGTTAATGCAGAAATTCTGCTGACACCAACATCTGAGGAAGAAACACCTGCTAAAGGCAATGAAGAAATGTTAGCGTGAGTAGTTACTGAGTTAAGCAAACCAAAACAAAACAGGATTACTAAGGGCTTCCTGTGGACCAGGCTCTGTACTGTGGTTGATAATCCTGTCATGAACATGACAGACATAGTTTCTTTCTTCATGGAGCTTAGAGTGTAGGAGATACATATGTTAAAGAGAATTTACCTCCATTACAAATGATACAAATGAAAAGAACAATCTGCTGGAGGTTGCAAGATGGTGATTACAACTAGTTTGGAAAAGGCTTCCTGGAGGAAATAATGTTTAAGCTAAGACCGAATGAGGAGATAAGTGAGGGGAGGTGGTTAGAAATCAATACAAAAGTGTTACAGAGGGTACAGCAGTCCAGAATGAGCAAAGGCCCTGGATCTGGGGAGAACTTGATGCATTTGAGTTGCGATATCAATGTGGTGGAACACAGAAAGAGGGGAGAGAAGTATGTGACAAACCCAGAAAGGTAGCAAGGAGCTAGTTCATGTAAGACTAAATAGTTCGTATTTATGCCATATTCCAAGAGAAATATGGACCATATGCACTGACCGTTTTAAAATTCTTTTGTCTGCCTAACTTCCTTTTTTTTCTTTTTACTGCTCCTTCTCCACTCTATGAGATTTTGGTAGAATTTTCAATTACCTGGGTGGGTTTGCATCCCAGGATAGCTGATAAGAACATCCCATTCCTTTGGAGACAAGGTTAAGGTTAAGGGCGGGATATAATCCAAGTAGAGCTAATCATAGTTTAATTTATGTGGATGATTGGATGAGAGAATTTTCTTTTCCTCTCCTACATTTGCCAGCAGTCATCTTGATACAACATGCAGAAAGCTTGTCTAAGAAAGAAGCCAAGTGGAGGCAAAGTAGCCAAGAGATGAGGAAAGAGTACAGATCCTGATGATCTCATTTGATCCTTGGATTCACCTATGATGCCTCTTGGACTACTCAGTTTTTAAATGCAATTGCATCTGCTTTTGAATGATCATTAAGTTGGGTCTCTGTCGTGTCAAATTAAAACACCATAGACGTCAATGGATACAGAGTCAATATATAGAAATCAGTTTTATTTCTGTATGCTACCAACATATAATTAAATGATGAAATTTAAAAAATTGTTTACAATAGCACCAAAAATAAAATACATAAAAATAAACCTAATGAAGGATTTGCAGGACCTCTACAAAAAACTACAAAATTAAGCCAAGAGAAATTAAAGATCTAAATAAATGGAGGACTCTACCAAGTTCAAAGATTGGAAAAATCATTATTGTAAAAATGCCTGTTTTAAAAAAATTGATCAATAAAATCAATGCAACCCCAATCAAAATTCCAATCTATGTATGTATGTATTTGTGTATAATATATAAAATATATACATACATATTATATGCACATATATATATTTAGTTTGTGTGAAGCTGATTCTAAAATTTATATAGAATTTTTTAAGGTCAAGCATAGCCAAGATAATCTTGAAGAAAAAGAAGAAGCCATATTGTATAGCTACAGAAATTAAGGTAGTGTGGTATTGACACAAAGATAGACACATAGACCAATGGAACAAGATAGAGAGCCCAGAAGTAGCCTCATAAGTAAATGGTCACATGACTTAGGACAAAAGTGTCTCATTGTAATACAGCGGTATTGGAGGAGGTCATCGAGAGGATGTGACCATCAGTTGACCCAAGAGCTGGACCTGGGCAAATGGAGGCTCCTCACCCGCTCCCCTATCCTTGAAATGTATGTTCTGCCCACCATTCCCACAGTGGGAACTGTCCCAAGGATGTAACTTTGAGAGAGTAAGGTGCTGTTGAGATCCTATGGGTGGTATACCTGACTGAACACAGTTAAGGCCTCTGCATAAACTTTTAAGATTCTAGCAGGCAGATGTGGAGATCTACTCATCTTGCAGCTGCCCAAGACAAGCCTCACAAGTTCCCTTGCTTATTAAACCTGCCACCCACCAATCTGGAGTGGTCTGCCTCTTCCTTCTCTCTTTGCCCTCTATGTATAGGGCCAGTTGCAGACCAATAAGTGGGAAAAATATAGTCTCTTTAATAAATGGTGCTGGGTAAATTAGATGAGTATATGGAAAAATATGAATCTTAACTACTACTATTTATGATATACAACAATTCCAGGTGGATTGTATCTAAGTGTGAAAAGTAAAACAATAAAGCTTTGAGAATATAACATGGGAGAATATCTTTGTGGCATTGTGGTAGGCAAAGATTTAAGAGAAAAAAAAACAAAACACTAACCATAAAGGAAAAGATTGATAATTTTGACGACATTAAAGTTAGGAGGTTCACCATCAAAAGACCTGATTAAGAAGTAGAAAAGGCAAATCAGAGAGTGGTAAGAAGTAGAAAAGGCAAATCAGAGAGTGGAAGGAAGGAGATAATTGCAATATGTATATCTGATAAAGGATTATTTTAAACCAAAAAGATAACAGAAATCAAATGACAAATTACTTTACCAACCACTTCACAAAGAGCACCTCCAAATGGCAGTCACATGAAAAGTTACCTAAGTCATCAGAGAAATGCAAATTTTAACACAATAAGATACCACTATACACTCATGAGAACAGCTATAATTAAAAAGACTGCCAATTCTAAGTGTTAGTGAAGATGGGGAGCAATTGGAATTCTCAAATGTTACTAGTGAGAGTTTAAATTGGTACAACCATTTTGAAAAATTGTTTAGCAATGTCTATTATATGGTTAAACACATAACCCTATGAATTAGTAATACTATTCCTAGGTGTATATCAACAGAAATGCATACATATGTGCACCAAAAGGCATGTATGTGAATGTTCTTAGCAGCTTTGTTCACAATAGCCTTAAACTGGGCACAACCAAAATGTCCATCAAGAGTAGAATGGGTAAATAAATTGTGATGTAGTCACTCACTGGATGACAATGAATAAGCTACTACCATGTGCAACACTGTAGAATGAATCTTACATACATAATTTTGAGGGAAGAAAGCCAGACACAAAAAAGCACAGTGTATGATTCCATTTATATAAAGTTCAAAAACTGGCAAAATTAATGAATGGTGAGGGAAGTCAGGATGGAAGTTTCTTTTGAAAGCGTAGGTGGAATACTGGTCATGTTTTACTTCCTGACCTGTGGCTGTGATAAGGCTATGTGTTCACTTGGCAAAAATTCATCAAGCTGTACATTCGTGATTTATTTGCTCTTCTGTATGCTAATTATAAATCCATAAAAAATTTTCTTAAAAAGCTGAACTCATAAAAGTAGACAGTAGAATGATGGTTACTAGTGGTTGTAGGTTGGGGAAATTGGAGAGATGTTGTTTAAGGGTACAAACTTGAAACTAGTAGATGAATAAGTTCTGGAGATCTAATGCAAAGCACAGTGATTATAGTCAACAATATTGCATTATAAACTTCAAAATTGGTAAGAGACTAGATCTTAAATATTCTCAGCACAAAATGAAATGATAATTCTATGACACGATGGAGGGCTTAGCTAATGCTATGGTGGTAATCACATTGCAACATATAAGTGAATCAAATCAACACACTGTACACCTTAAACTTACACAATGTAATCTGTCAATTATATCTCAATAAAAAAAGAGAGAAACAGAGTTTTAAGAGGGCGTGTGTGTTTGGATGGGTGCTTAGTCATATTTGCATTTGACTCAGGATAAAATTTGGAGGTTGTTTAAAACTGAGATTTTTTTTCCTTTCTCACATTTTTCTTTCTCAATGTTCCACAATCTTTACCATTTCAGGCAGTGGCATCCATTACCTAAGACAAAGAACAGATTCAGCCTAGAAAAAGAAGTCAATTGATTATTTGAAACTCATAGCAGGGATAAGGATCTTGAAAGCCTACATTTTCTTTTTTCAGCTTTATTGAGGTATAAATGAAAGCCTGAGTTTTCAATGAAGAGCCTCACTCTTGAGGCAGAAAAGTTCTTTTTCTTTTTGCAGGAAAGATTTGCTCTGAGCTAACATCTGTGCCAATCTTCCTCCATTTTTTGTATGTGGGATGCTGCCACAGTATGGCTTGATGAGTGGTGCGTAGGTTCACACCCGGGACCGAACCTGCCAACCCCAGGCTGCTGAAGCGGAGCGCGTGAAGTTAACCACTATGCTACCAGGCTGGCCCCCTTCCTCTCTTTTTTTTTTCCCCTCTCCCCAAAGCCCCAGTACATAGTTGTATATTCTAGTTGCAAGTCCTTCTAGTTCTTCTATGTGAGCCACTGCCACAATATGGCTACTGACAAACAAGTGATGTGGTTCCACACCTGGGAACCCAACCTGGGCCAGGAAAGTGGAGAGTGCCAAACTTTCACTGCTAGGCCATCAGGGCTGGCTCCAGAAAAGTTTTTATGAATCTTCCCAAAGCAGGATTTTTAGCACCAACGGTCAAAGCCTAAAGAAAGGGTACAGAGAATTTATCAACAAACAAGAGAGGGGAGAGAGTAGATTCAAAGCCAGTTTTCCTCTGACATACAGAGAAGAGGTTTTTTTGTTTGTTTGTTTTTAACACTTTTGGCAGGTTAGTGGAGCTTCAGAATTGAGAAAAGGGAGCAAGCGAGTTAACAGCAGGTATGGATTTCCAAGAAAGGGTCGAGGCACCTTTCTCCCTCTCAGGTTCTAGATCTTGATAGGGTAGGATTGGGGGAATTATAGGAATGGCTGACCTATAATTCACCTATAATAGGGTGAATCTGAGAGGAGAGGGAGCCCATATCTTGCTTCCCCGGGAGTAGCATGGGGAAACTATGACTGCCATAGAGAAGCCTCATGCCCACCATGGCACTAGAGTAACAGAAGAGCAGCAGTGAAATGAAATGTTGGGCTGAATAGGATTAAGGCCAGACTGAGAGAGTTCAGCTCACACAGGCAGTGTGATGTGGAAAAAACTGCAGAGGCCCTGAGTTTTCTGAGGGGGAAAGAGATGTACAAAGTGCTAAGAGACTACGGACAGACCCAAAGGGTTATGAATTAAATGAGTTGATATATATAAAGGACTTAGAGTAAAAGCCAGTTGTTGTTGTTATTATTATTGCTATTATTATTATTATTATCATTATCAGTGAGTTGTCAATCAGAAGCTATGGAAAGACAGTGGATATCATTGGTGGGGGTCAGTCAGGATGATGTAAATCTCAACAGAAGTCACCAAAGGATGATTATGGAAAAGTTTCTCCATACCCCACCCTCTGGAGGCCAGGAGAAGATACAATCATCACAGGATCATAGATCATCCTCAAGTGAGAATCTTGAGGAAAATCTTGAATTGGTTGATTGGTTGAATTGGAGTATTTAACTCAAATCACATAATGTACTTTGATTTTGCAAGATTGAGTTTTCCAGTTCTAAGTACATAGGGGGCTTTAGAATTAAGTTGAGTTTTAGAGACCTAAAGGATGTTACATTTCTGCACATTTGAAGTGTTTGTGTGGAACTTATGCCTGTTACACATTTACAAAAGTCTACTCTGGTTGTTGTGTGGACTGGTAGAAGGCAGGAAGTGATTCAGGAAGATCATTTAGAAGACTGTTGTACTAGTTTAGGTGAGGGTTCATTTGCAGACTTGGCCTATGGTGGTGGCCTTGGAGTGAAGAGAGGTAGATGTGGTTCAAGATGTATTTAGAAGGTAGAATTGGCAGCCTTTAGGGGGTGATTGGATATAGGGAGTAGTGGAGACAAAGGTGTCAGAGAAAGCTCCTAGGTTTCTCTCTGGAGAAATTTACTGAGATAGCACACTGCAGGAAAAGCAGGTTTCAAGTTCAGTTTTGAATATATTAAGTAATGAGTTGCCTGTAAAATATACAAATGAAGATGTTGTATAGATTGTGGGCATATGGATCTGTCTTAAAAAGGAAGCTCTTGGCTGGAAATACAGAATTGGAGTTATTGGCAAGGAGGTGCTAGTTGAAGCTTTGGGAGTGGATAAAATCATTCCCCATGTAAAGCCATGCAGAATGTGTCCTAAATATCTCTAGTAGGTGCCATTCACATCCACCTCCTGGCCCTGTGAGAATGAACAGTGAGCTTAAAAGAGTGTCTGGAATACTTTCCTGAGGAAATCCAATGTATAATTGTCAGGCAAAGATGGAGGAGGTACCAAGAGAGGAGAATGAGAAGAACATTCTAGAAGTGGCTAGAGAATGGGGAAAAAAAACAAACAAACCCAGGAGAGTCTAGTCTAACAGAGGTCAAGGAAAAAGAGGGTTTTAAGAGGAGGAGGTGGCCAAATGTGCTGAACATTACTGAGATCTCAAGTAAAAGGACTGAAAATTGTTCTTCAGATTTCTTGACATGGAAGCAATCTGGATATTAGTGAGGTAGTTTTGGTGGAGTGATGAGGACAGTGAGCAGAGGAGTGAATGGGAGATAAAGAAACAAAGATGGTGAGGGTAGATCTATCTTAAAGAAATTTGGTTCTAAATGGGGGGAGAGAAATAGGGATGAAATTAGAGGTAAATGAGAGGTTGGGAGACATAATGTCCAAGAGAACCAGAAGTACTTTCAACCCCTATTTAGAAGGGCAGGCCCCCTCCTTCCTGCTCTGACCCCCATTCTCTGACTGATCCTAAATAACACAGCATTATCGGCAGTGGTATATAACTTGCATATCAAGAAGGCCTAGTGGGCTGCCAGGGTTATTCAGTTTAGGTTTCACAGAAAATTCAAGAGAAAATCAATAAAGAGCCCAAAGCAAGGGCACTCACTGAGAGTTCAACACCCCTCTCAGCTGTATATGTCACCCTCTCCCTGCCTCAGAAGGGCAAGGATTTTGAAAGAGACCAAAGATCAACTTACAAGAAAAACGTCAGAACTTTGGGACCCTTAACTAACCCCTTTAGGGCAAGGACCGTGTTTTATTTGACTTTGTATACCCCAGTTGCAGTGGCAGGATATGGAAAGCTCTCTGTGTTTTGTTGGAATGAATAAATCAATGTAGTTTCCATTGGGAAAATTATACAAGCAGTAATGCTACCCCCTTGCCAATAACTTCCTCAGAATAGCTACCCTACAAGGGATCACATATATGGAGCCCTTCAGCCCAGGCCATATTGTGCCTTTGGAAAACCATAATCGGAATCGACGCTCCTGTCACAGCTTCCCTGACTCTATAGATTTTGGTATTCTTACTCTCTGCCCACTAGTCTCTCAGGAGTGAGAGAGGGGACTTTTAAACTCTAAGTTATAATGTTAAAATACCTGTGGTTCAGCTTGTTATTGGATAATAAAGTTGGCAATGTTATTCAGGAGCCACATCTGAACATGGTTTTTATGATGTGACCAATCGACTATGTATTGACATGTTTTTGAGCCCTTTGGAATATGATTCTTGTTCTACAATTTCTCCTCATTACAAAATGTATTCTGCATAGGGGGCCGGCACCGTGGCATAGTGGTTAGGTGCCCGCACTCCACTGCTGGCGGCCTGGGTTTGGATCCCGGGCGCGCACCGATGCACCACTTGTCAAGCCATGCTGTGGCGGCGTCCCACAGAAAGTGGAGGAAGGTGGGTACAGATGTTAGCTCAGGGCTGCTCTTCCTCACAAAAAAAAAAAATGTATTCTGCACAGATAATATGGGGTTTCCCCTCCAAATTCATGTCCCCTCACCCAAACACATTACCTGTGTGTGCGTGTGTGTGTGTGTGTGTGTGTGTGTGTCTACTCCCCTGTAAGTCGTGCTTCATCCTAACTTTCCCTAATTAGCAGTTCAACCTGTTTTCAGCAGAAGAAGTGAATTCACTCTCAGCCCTCTGCAGATCCATATGGGAGTCTCCCTTGGAATTACCTGTCAGGTTCTCTGGCCTGTCTCTGGTGTGTCCTCACTGCCACTCCAAGGTTACTCCTCAGCCTAGCCCCCAATAGAATCCTTTCAACTCAAGCACTGGTGGGAGCTGGCAGCCTTACCCTGTGCTCAGTATCCTTGACATATCTTTCATAAGAAACACATCTCCTTGGAGATCTTGATGGGACAAATATTACCTGGGAACACTTTGTTTTTTGGTGAGGAAGATTGGCCCTGAGCTAACACCTGTTGCCAATCATCCTCTTTTTGCTTGAGGAAGATTGTCGCTGAGCTAACATCTGTGCCAGTCTTCCTCCATTTTGTATGTGGGTTGCCACCACAGCATGGCTTGATGAGTGGTGTAGGTCCACGCGCGGGATCCAAACCTGCGAATCTGGGCTGCCTAAGTGGAGCACACGAACTTAACTACTTAGCCACCAGGCTGGCCCCCACTGGGAACACTTTTTAACTTAGAAATATTAAAAATTATTAGACATTAATGATATTCCAGGCCCCGTGTAAGATACTGGCAGTGTGTTCCATATAGATCTCCCAGGAGCCAGTCATTTCTGTTTGTCTCTCTTTATTTATCTTTCCGTCTCGTCATCTGTCCCCTCTCATATTGCCAAATGGGCTTGTGGTGGTTTATCACAAGCAAAGGCAATAAACTGATGGGCAATGAGAAGTAGAGTCATGACTGAAGGAGGCATCCATTAGAGTTGAAAGTCAAGAAAAAAAAGATCCCAAACGTCCAGGTCATAAAGGCCTATGTGGTTGTTATATTTGCTCTGACATTTAGCTTTGGGTTTCCTGGTAATCAAAGCAAGTGGAAAGACCTAATACTCCTTTTCAGAAAGGAGGAAGTATCTCAGTTCCTCAAGGAAGGCAAAACTGGTTGTTTTTAGGGGCTAGCCCAGTGGCGTGGTGTTTAAGTTCGAGTGCTCTGCTTTGGCAGCCTGGGGTCTGCGAGTTTGGATCCCAGGCGTGGACCTACACACCGCTTATCAAGCTATGCTGTGGCAGGCGTCCCACACATAAAGTAGAGGAAGATGGGCATGGCTGTTAGCCCAGAGCCAGTCTTCCTCAGCAAAAAAAGGAGGATTGGCAACAGATGTTAGATCAGGGCTATTCTTCCTCACCAAAAAAAAAAAACCTATTTGTTTTTAGCACTAAGTTCAGAAAGGCATTTTCAATGTGGTACTTTATATAAGGAGCACTGAACAAGACAGTAGACAATGTTCCTGACTTCCTCCACGTAGCAAGTGCCAGAATGGATTTCCTATGTCTGTCTCTGTATTGTCTGTAGATAATAGTGACATAATCTTAAAATGCATCTTAATGGAGGTGATTCTGTGAGGACCCACCTCCAATAAAAGGAAAGCTGTCTAGACCAAATAAATTTTATCCACTCGAAGGACCGGATCATCCTTAGGACCTGTCCAAGGAAAAGAGTTGAATGCATCCCATTTTTCCTTAGAAACAGTCCATGTTCACTGTCAGCACTCTCTTAGTCATCTGAGGGCCCCTTCCTGGCCCCAACCCAATTGTCCCTTTTTTGTTTAATTTTTGGTGTCTTGCTTTCAGCTATCTGTTGTTATTAATTCTCATGGCAACTAGAAGAGTCCCAGCATCAACTAAGTTTTGGAATTGCTGAGTTTTAAAAAGTTTATCTTTTTTTTCCTAATCATTCATCTTTTCAGGGCTTTTCATATGCTAATATATATTGTGAGTCTCTAAGAGAGAAAAATAATGTTCAGTATTTCTCAACCTTATTTGAGCATGGAATCCTTTTCTTGTGCACCAAACACCTGTTGGGAAATGCTGCTGAAAGCTATTCTTTGATAATGTCTCCATGTTAGTCTTCACAGGGTATTGGCACTTTACTACAGGGATAATGATGTTCAACACATCTTTGAAATTCAAATCCGTGGATATTTAAAATAGAGCATCCTTGGTGCCCTGGCAGGTAGATGAAATATATTTGGGCAGGTCGGCCTTCCTAGCATCCCTCAGGTCATACCATGTGCTTATAAGTTCAGTCCCCACAATCTTGGCCATGGTCTAAAAGTGCTTCTTTTCCTATGAAATCAAGATTGTATACTTCAGCCTAATCTTTGAATTCCACCTGAAAAAAGTAACCAGTAAAAATACTGTTGAGATCATTTGAAACTTAACTGGCTTTTAAACCACCATTTAAAGAAAATGGTGCATAATTATCTTTGAGCAAGAACCATAAAGAATATGTAAGATGATGGCTTCCAAAAAATACCAATAGGAGGCTAGCCTGATGGCTTAGTGGTTAAGTGAGCGCGTTCCGCTACTGGTGGCCTGGGTTCGGATCCGGGCGTGCACCGACGCACTGCTTGTCCAGCCGTGCTGAGGTGGCATCCCACATACAGCAACTAGAAGGATGTGCAACTATGACATACAACTATCTACTGGGGCTTTGGGGGAAAAAAAGGAGGAGGATTGGCAATAGATGTTAGCTCAGGGCCGGTCTTCTTCAGCAAAAAGAAGAGGACTGGCATGGATGTTAGCTCAGGGCTGATCTTCCTCACACACACACACACAAAATACCAATACTCTCAATAGGACAAAAAATCATCAGGATAAACATTTTTAATAGTTGTGAAGAAGACATCTCAAAACAAAATGGTTAATTAGCGACATCAAGGCACCTCCTATATGGGGACTTACAATTCTTTAAAATTAGAAATTACTAAAGATCTTGAGACTGGAGAGAGTGAAAACAGGTCTCATTTTTTAAATCTTAGAAAAAAATATTTGTAACCATCTGGAGTCTATTTTCTGGATTGAGGACAAGAGCAATAATCTCACAAATTTATCTTTGAAATGTCACTTCTAACTTTTGGTGGTTGAACACTACTACAGTTTTTCTCCCTACTACACTGAATACACTACTAAATATTTTCTCTTTAAAAATAGAATTTTAACATCTTGAAACAAAAGCAGTTTCTATCCTCTAAGCTATAACATTAGTCACCAGAGAAAAGACTTCTGTCTGAAGATTAGGTTTCTCTATTATGCTCCAGGAAGACAAAACTGGAACACTCCTAACTTTTCTACTCTGCTGTGCCTTTGACATATTGTTTTGTTTACCCCCAGAAAACTCTCCTCAATGCATGATGAACTCCTATTCATCCTCTACAACCCAACACAGTTTCCTTTTCCAGGAAGCTTTCTCTTATCCTCCTCCTAGCTTCCACATGTATTTTATCGATCTCTCCTCTGTGCTAACTTTGGGCTTATACCTATTTTTATTTTTCTATTTGTTCTTAGGGAATTTTTTTCCCATATAGAGTGTGAGTTCAAGGAAGATATGAACTACATCTTATTCATTTCTGCATTGTGGGCTTAAAGTTTACACTATAACACAAATCTCACAAAATATGCTGCTTCTTTTATTTGCTGTCATTGATCTTATCTACCTCTGGATACCTCAGTTCTGCTGCTAGTGGGAGTGTGAATGTGCTAGAAAACACTTAACTTGCCTATCAGAGGTAACTCAACCTCTTCCGGTTTAACAAAAGGTTTTTTTTGATTGATTTAGTTTTTGTGGTTAGACTTTAGGGGATGGTAGAATAAAATAGTCCATCAGTTCAAAGTGTAAAATCTCTATTAGGACTCTTTTTCCTCACCTCTCATGAAGTTTCCTCTTTCTCTCCTTTTCTCCAAGATGACATGTTTGTTCTGAGAGAAGGTTGACTTGTTTAAGGCAGCGTGGAGGCAGCCTTCTGGTGTTGGGCTACCTTCTCTATTCTTGTTGATCTCTGTTGAGGAGTGATTAACCTGTTTGGTGGCTGGTTTTCTTTGGCTGGTGAACACCAAGGTATTGGTAAGCGCACCTAGTCTACTTACGTTTCCTGCTGGGACCTCCTCTTGAAGTCTGTAGTCCCTTCCATCTGTGTGGGTTTTCCAGAGTTCTCTGTTCTATGGTCTCTCTCTCTTCCAGTATCAGATCCTCCAAATCTCTCAACACCAAGGGCTCCCTAGCTTCCCATGTTGGGCCATGCGAACTCCAGATCTCCTACATGTCAAGCATTGGTCATGGAGAATGGGGTTGCTCACTTCCATCTGCTCGTGTCTAATCTCCCACGGTTGAGAAAGGCTGCTCTAGAATGACAGGAAAGTTTCAAGAATCAGAACAGCTTCAGTCTGTCTGATCCCAGCAAAGAGAGTGACCAGTCAGAAAATCATTGTCACCATTCAGCTGGGAGAATCAAGAAAAATGGAGTAGATTTTGCCTCATTGGTGGAAAGGGGGCATTCAGTCAGCCTCTGCTAGGCCATTGAGACTTGCTAGAAAACTGTGCTTACTTCAGCATGAAGAATTGATCTAGAATTACTGAAGCATAAACTGAAGGAAGGCGATGGGTTTTCAGCTATAGACACTTTGTTGTCTTCAAGGCTGTTTGGGATTGATATCTTCAAGAAAGATTAGAGAGAGATTGTGAAACTTTTGCATAATAATTTCTATTATTACTTCCCAGTAAAAACTGCTGTCAAGGTTGGCCAGTGGAGTTGCTTACACATCATTGCATAATCCTTGGGGGAACAACTGAATGTGACATAATTCCTTGTACCTTTCCCATTAAAATACTGCCTGTGAAAGAATAGAATCTGGCGGGTAGTGGGTAGCAAACTAAGGCAGTGAATAATATCCGTTACTCTCAGAGATCATTTGACTTAGCATCATTTGTTTTTCCCCTTCTGCTGAAAACCTCTAAAAATTTTTGAAAAGCTATGAATATAAAAATTATAACCTAAGAATTCCCAGCAGGCTGAATTATTTGCTGAAATACTTAAGACCAGCAGGTGTTTTGGGACTATGTGGCATCAAAAGCCATTTTCTCTCAGCAAAGCAATCTTTCACATGGAGCATGAAATGGTATCAAGATTCAGACTGGAAAGATGCTGAAGCAGTCTGTTATTTTTCTCTCTCATGTCTATGCTTGAGGGTTTTTTTTAAGTCATTTTAGGCATTTTATTTTTTGATCAACCTTTATTTATGCTTTAATTCTTTGGCCTTAATCACCTGTAGACAAATGAAAACATTTAGTATACGATTAGTTAACCAGAAATTCTCTGATTACTCCCTTTCTGAGGTTCTATAGGACTTATAGACATTATCATTCAATTTAGCACTTAATTATACCTTATTTTGTTGTTTACCACTATTTATTGTGTTTGTCTTATTTATTCCCTAAATTATAACCTTTTTGTATATATGGGTGTGGTGATTAATTCTGTGTGTCAACTTGACTGGGTCACAGGGTGCCCAGACATTTGCCAAACATTATTCTGGGTGTGTCTGCGAGAGTGTTTCTGGATGAGATTAATATTTGAATCAGACTCCCTAAGATGGGTGAGCATCATCCAAATAATTGAAGACCTAAAGAGAACAAAAAAGTCAAATAAAAGAGAACTCCTCCTGCCTGACTGCTTTGAGCTGGAATATTGGTCTTTTCCTGCCTTCAGACATGAACTGAAACATTGGCTCTCCCTTGGTCTGGAGGCTGCTGACCTTAGGACTGGAACATTACACCAGGTCTCCTAGGTCTTGCCAACTGCAGATCTTGGGACTTCTCAGCCTCCATAGTCACGTGAGCCAATTCCTTAAATAGATCTCTTTATATATACATATATATGTTGGTTGTGTTTCTTTGGAGAACTCTGATTAATACAATGGGTCATGTCTCTGATACTCATTTCATATTACCCCTGGCATGTAGCACACCATGGTTATGTTAGAAACTTAAAATAGACTTTTAGAAACAGAGTGATTCTTGATCAAAATGATTCACAAAAGTTAAAGTCAGTTACTCTGTGGCAAATCCTGACTACACATTTGCTAAATTCCCGAGTGCATGTACTATTGCGCTTGTCAGTTTTGACGAAGGTGGAAATAAAGGCAGTGAGAAATGCAGTATTAATCCTGATTAGGTGGTGTCAAATGAGCTGAATTTCTATATTTGAATGATGAATTGTATTTATAGCGTGGTTTTTTTAACATTTTACAGCGTGGTTTTCATTATGAAAGATATTATTTAAACGATAGTTTAAACTCGTTTACCATAGTCGAAAGCCTGCGTACATCTTCTGAAAATTCATGATATTGTAAGTGGCATAAGAAAGGCTCTATTTATCATTGCTGCTTGTAAGATCTGTAAACCAGTTAAGGCATGTCATCTTTCCTGTAGCAATTGGTGCTTTTGACCTGTGTCAGGGCATGCATTTGGAGCTGTTTTTCAAAGAGTTGTGACGAATATCTTGTCTGATTTCACCTGTGACCCTTGACATGGATTTGTAGGAGGACTGATCAAGATGAAATGTTCAGTGTGTTTGTTACAAAACAGAGTGAAGCTGCAACTGATCCATGTTAAATTGAACTCCGTGGCCTTGACCTGACTGGGGTTGTACAGTATCTGAATTAATGGATTTAAGGTAGAAAATGTGCCAAACCATAAACCAGAGATAAGGGAGCAGAGAAGTGCATTTGTCATGAGTGTACCATGATTCCATTCACTTTGGAGCGTGATGGCACGAATGTCCACACATGAAGGACTAATGTGAACTCTTATATTTGAGACCAAACACTTACAGGCTTTATTATATGAACATTATAAACACAATTTATGAAAATGTGAAATGTTTCTTTCCTCCTGAGAAGAGAGCTGAGATATTTCAGCCGAGAAATCTAAGAAAGCAGAAACATCAAACTGACAAGTGCAGAAGAAAATTCTCTCTGAAATCTGGTATTTTGTATTTGTCACTGATCTAATTTTTATTTGCATTTCAGAAAGTAATTTTTCCCTGACACTTTTCTAGATAGCCTTATAGAAATATTGAAAAACATAACACTTGTGAATATTGCCCATCTGACATTGAGCACGATAGAATTAAATCCTCTTGAGCTGCAACTTCTAGGTCAAAAGTTGATGCTATTTCAGGGGCTGTAAGCATGGCATCCCTGTTACTTTCCAGGAGGGGATGTCTTTTTAACTTTGTTCTCATTAGGTGGCTTTTTTCCCCTCTTCAAATGTGACGAAATCAGAGCCCTCTCCATCACCTCAACATAGCGTGGACCCACATGTTCCCCATGGGACACAGAGGGCTCAGAACAGAGACAAGTGGCAGATGGCATTTTGTAGACATAGTGGAGAGCAGTGAAAACACCCACTATTAAAAGTGATATTAAATGGAACATTGAGCAAGCCCATGAGCAGATAGTAAGAATAACGATCCTGTTAGGAGGAAGTGACCTCTGGTGCATGCCTGTAAAACCACAAACGATGCGTGGCTTTCAATAGAAGGGATGTAGAAACTGGGTAAGCAGCAGACAAAATAAATTGGACCTGGATTGAATCCCAATAGTGATGATTCAAATAATCATTCTTTTTTTTTTAATCAATTTTGTTTTGAAGAAGATTAGCTCTCAGCTAACATCTGTTCCCAATCTTCCCCTTTTTCTTTTTTTCTCCCCAAAACCCCAGTATATATTTGTATATTCTAGTTGTAGGTCCTTCTAGTTCCTCTATGTGGGACGCCGCCTCAGCATGGCTTGATAAACAGTGAGTAGGTCCGCACCCAGGATCCAAACCTGTGAACCCTGGGCCACCGAGGTGAGCACGCGAACTTAATCAATGTGTCACCGGGCTGACCCCCAAATAATCATTCTTGACAAAGGATTTTCACCAAAGACATATTGAGGAAAATATTGGCAATTAGTATTAGAATTTCTTTGTATGCCATTTATTGTTTGTACTAAGTATATAATTATGATTATATTTATATATTATTAGTGAACTATATAGTAAAATATGTGTCATTTTTATTTTACAATGCAGATCCATTTCATCTAAACTAATCCTTTCACTGTTACAAAGTTCTTTACAGTTAAAGTGTGCCTCATATATTGTGTAGGTGACTGAACTGGGAAGACACTACCTGACAACAGCTATCTCTATCTGGGGCCCAGAGGAGCAAAACCTGGGAGTCAGTCCTTTGTCCAGAATGTTGCCTTTGCCATGCTCATTTCCGTCTGGGGGTACTGGACCATATCCATCTTTTTTAGAGATCACCAAGGTCTTCCTGAGAGTGTTTGAGGGAAAAAAGTGAATGTGATTAAGAAGAATGTCTTTAGCACTTTATTCAAAGTGACTGTGCTCAGTCACTTACTAAGTGTGACTGTGTAACTTACTAAGTGAGAGTATGCTGCAGGGGAACTCATTCATTTCCTATTCCCAACTAAGATCCACATGTTCTAAGGAGACAGCCCTCTCACCCAACTCCAGTAATGGAAGCAAATCAGGTAAAAAATATTTATTCATCCCTTTTTACGGACTCAATACTAGGCTAAGTGTAAGGTATACAAAATAGAGACCAGCTATATTTTTGAACCTTGAAAAATTATTCTAAATACAAAAGAAAGAATTGTCACAGTCTAAAACATTTCATATTAGCTAGAGAGGCAATCAGAGTCAAATTGAAAGGAATTCATGTGATTTGGAGCAAAGAGGTTTCATGAAAGAGACATAATTGGAAATGTTCCTGGAAGGAGAAGGATGGGGGAGAGGGGAACGGAAGGCAGATGAGAGGAATAAATCCCCCACACTAAGAAACCTATTCCTAGGCTTCAACCTAGCTTTTGCAGGCATCAGTGTCCCTGTATTTCTATTGTGAATGTCATGGTGCCCATATAAAATAATTTCAGTGACTGTTTTCTTAAAACTCAGTTTCTGATATTAAGCTCCCTCGAATTTCAACTCCAGTCCACCATCTTGACTATTTGTCCTTCATGAGAAGAAAGTTTGAGAGAGAGACATGGTTTTTGATCTCAAGTTTTTCGGTCTCAAGAAAATTTTTTGTGCTTGCTATTCGTAGGAGGGGTTATTTCTTCTCTCTGTTTTTCAACTAGGTGTCCCCAAATCTCTGTAAAATAAGATACTAATTGTGGCAAGTTCTAGTGCTCCCCAACACCTGTATTGTCTTCTTCCTCCTGAACCCGCAGGTAGACCACATTTTCTAGGCTCCCTTGCAGGTAGGTATCACCATTTGAGTGTTCTGGGCAATGTGAGTGAGCGGGAATGATGAGACCATTTCCAGACTGGCACTTAGAGAAACTTCCTTTTTTATTTCCTGGCTGATTGAAGAGAACTCTAGGGAACCAAGGGAGGGGCGGGCCCCTGATGGGAAGGACTCTGGTCCCTGAGTTGTGGGCATAGGACAGAGCCTCCCCTCCCCTCATTGCCACTCCTATTGGACTGCCATGCAATGTGATCTGAGCTAGAAAGAATCATGATGAGCTGATTTCCCAAAGCAACATCACTATTAATTTAAAGCATGTGAATTTCTTTCTTTTTTTTTTTGCTGAGGAGGATTGGCCCTGGGCTGACATCCACGCCTGTCTTCCTCTACTTTGTATGTGGGACGCCACCCTGGCATGGCTTGACAAGCAGTGCGTGGGTCTGTGCCCCGGATCTGAACCTGCAGACCCCAGGCCACCAAAGTGGAACACATGAGCTTAACTGCTACACCACCGGGCCAGCCTAGAATGAACTTCTTACGGTGGAGCATAGCTAATTCTGGTAAACTTTTTAAGAAGTGTTTATTTGGAAATAATTTCAAAACAAGAAATGTTGAGAGAGCGACACAAAGAACACCTGTACTCCTCACCCTGGTTCACCTACAATTTGTTCATTTGCTTCATCTCTTGCTCTTTCTTCACATACATACATATTATTCATATTTTTCCTGAACCCAATCTCCTCTTAAGAATAAGGACACTCTTGGGCCGGCCCTGTGGCTTAGCAGTTAAGCGCGTGCGCTCCACTGCTGGCGGCCCGGGTTCGGATCCCGGGCGCGCACCGACGCACCGCTTCTCTGGCCATGCTGAGGCCGCGTCCCACATACAGCAACTAGGAGGATGTGCAGCTATGACATACAACTATCTACTGGGGCTTTGGGGGCAAAAATAAATAAATAAATAATTAAAAAAAAAAAAAAGAATAAGGACACTCTCCCACACAATCACAGGCAGCTATTAAACTAAAAAAAAAACCAACCCTGACCTCTATTCAATCCACTGTCTGTATTTCAGTCTGTGAGTTGATCACACACAGTCCTTCATGGTGTTTTTTCCTCTCTAGTACAGTGTTCACTTTAGGATGACGTACTGATTTTAATTGTCATGTCTCTTGAGTAGCCTTTAATCTTTGTCTTTGTCTTTAATTTTTGTCTTTTCTGATGTTGCCATTTTTAAAGAGCACACTCCTCCCTTTTTAATAGAATCTTTCTCATTGGGGTTTGTCTCATGTTTCCTCATCGTTAGAGTCAGGTGACGCATCCTTTCTGTGCATCTTTTTAATGAAGAACAATAAGCAAAGCATTCTGAGCTGAAACTTTGCCCAGCAGGTAAACAGGGGTTAGAGGGGGAGGCATCATGCTGTAGTTTAGTTGCTGGGTTACAAAGTAAACGCAGTTTCTAAAAACAACAACATTGTAGTTTCTTACAACATGCCAAAAATGCCAGCCCTTATGCAGAGGGGAAATTGCATGTAAAATTAGGAAACTGGTGGTGGTTGATGGTAAATCACAGCTTCCCTTTCAGCATTCCGGAACCCCTGCTACACAGAGCTTTCAGAACACCACAGACTTTTCTGTTTAGAGAAACATCTGTGATAACCTGGCAGACACACGTTAGTGTCTAAGTAGGTGTATTAACCTACCAAGGATATATTCATTTAGAAGATGATATTTGGAAGAGCAATGCATGGCTCAAACCGTGGTGTTCCAAGGGTGGAATTTCTGTGACATGGCACCTGGGCAGGGGAAATGTTTTGGAGCAATGTGATGGTTAATTTTATATGCCAACTGGCTGGGCTATAGTACCTAGCTATTTAATTAAACACTTTTTAATGTAGGTGTTGCTGTGAAGGCATTTTGTAGATATGGTTAACATCAACAATCAGTTGACTTGAAGTAAAGGACATTAACCTTGATAATGTGGATGGGCCTCACCCAGTCAGTTGAAGGCCTTAAGAGCAAAAACTGAGGTTTCCTAGAGAAGAAGAAATTCTGCCTCAAGACTGGAGCGTCAATTCCTGTCTGAATTTCCAGCATGCTGGCCTGCCTTACAGGTTGTAGACTTGCTATCTTCCATAATTGCATAAGCCAGTTCCTTCAAATAAATTTTTTTACATGCACACATGTGCACACACACATATATATCCTACTAGTTCTGTTTCTCTGAAGAACCCTGACTGATACAGACAGGTAATCATTTTTGTATCTCTCAAGTTATGACTGAGAAGTGGTAATTACTAGCATAATGTTTTGAACATGAGAGGTGTTCAAATATATGTTAAACGGATCAATGAGTAACCAACTGGAGATTCAATTACTATGAAAGTTAATATTAAGGCTTTGAAGTAAAAAATGAAATTTTAACCTCATGATATTTCTCCATCATATTGAAATTCCCTAAGAATAAATAGGAACATTCATGCTTTTTTTAGTCTTAAGAAAAAAAATCTCCGAGCTATTTTTTTCCACATAAACTTGAAGTAATGTTGCTGTCGACGACTCTAATGGTTTCCTATTTACCAGCAAGTGATGATACGTGTGCTCTTAATTTGTGATTGAGTAATGTATTTCACATATAAAAATTTTTGCTGCCCTCTGGTGGACATAGTTCAATAAATAAAAAGCATAGAAATAAATATCAAGTATTCTTCTATTTGAGTATGTTCCCAAAGTTCCTTTCTAAATTTGGAAATCTAAATGCATTTTTCAAATAAGAAGCAAGATCGGCATCTCAGATTTGTTTATAAGTCCATAGTATAATATGTAAAGTACTTATAATATGGCACAAAAGTTAATAGACCCTAACAAAAAATGTGACAATGATTTCACTAGAAAATGCATTGAAAGTTATCACTGGGAATCCACGCCCCTCTCCCCTGCTGTGACCTTGATGACTGAGGAAGACTAAGTGGAATCCAGGACCCCTCCCCGGGGGTACTTCCGTGTACTTCCAGTGGCTGGGACGATGTATTGCTGGCAGGAGAGGGGCTGGGGGTGGTGAAGTACAGACCTGGAGACTTTCAGGAATGGGGCTAGGTGGGGGTAGTGAAAGGAACCGAGGCAGAACTCAGCCTTGAGGAGCAGGATAAGAAGCCATGTTTGAGAGAAATAGAAGATCCGGAAATAAAGGTACATAATGGGGTTGGAGGGACAAGAGTGACACCAAAGACAGGGACAGTAGTAAAGAACAGTGGTAAGGGCTGTGGTGTGTTGGAGCCGGCTCGTACCCACTCGCAAGAGCCAATTGTTAAATTTTCAAGAATTTTGTGAGCCAGTTGTAAAATACAGACATTATTAAAAATTAAATCATGTACACTTACAATTAAATAAATTCTTTTTTAAACTAAGGTAATATATACTCAAAATTCTTCATTTCTTATTTTACTACGTTTTTACTACATCACTGATAGTAAAATCACCTGTTGAGGTGATTTACATGTTTTGTATTTGTGTGGTGGAAGTACGATATAGTAGTGTGCTGCTGTGCATCTCTCATCAACTCTGCACTCAGTGATGTCAGTAGCTTGTAGTTGATCACGGTGGGAATATTTTTGTCAAGGAAATTGGAAAATGTTGCAAATCAAGGCCACCCTCCCCCAAAGAGCTGGTTGTTAAACATTTGCCAGCACGCAACTGGAAAGAAGGCCTCTGAGAACAAAAGAAGGAGGTTTCCTATTTTATTTATTTTATTTTATATTTTAATTTTAATTCCACCACCTATGTTGGATTGGTGCTTTAGTTCATTTATTCATTCAATCAACAAATATGTTTTGATTCTCTACTTCTTGGCAGACAATTTTCCATGGGTCTCTTGTGTTTCTGCACATCTTCTAAAAGAGGCACTGACTGCCCTTTGTTCCAGAATATCCTTTCAGGGGTGTTCATATAGCAAATGGCCTTGGAAGATAGAGACTGTGTCTCCTTCTGGAGAGAAGGGCAGGCATGCTTACTGCCCGTTATAAAATTTTTGGATTCCCTACACTCAGGGTTCCTCTTCTGTACCACAACCCACTGTGTGCTGGTGTCATCTGGTCCTCTTGGTGTCATCCTGTAGGACTTGGGGCTCAGGGAACTGGTGCAAAAATGCCAGTGCTCTGGCTACTGCTATTGCTGTGATTAATAAACTGTTCTTCCTCTCTGAGGAAGTTTTCTGTTTTCTACCAGCATCAATGAAACTGTGGCAGGTTAACTTACTGACTTGTAAGTAGGGTAAAATCTCTGATCCTTTCCTCTTCTTGACACGCTGTGTGTCAGGCACCGGACTGGGATAAAGAGGTGGACAAGGCAGACAAGATCCTGCCCTGTGGAGCTCAAACAAAAAGGATTAACACTAAACGAGAAACGTTAAACAATTATATTGAGATACGAATTAAGAAAGAATAGAACAGTGGTGTGATAGAGTAATGAGGCAGTCTAGGGGGAAATCTACTTTACACAGGTTGTGGGGAAGTTCTTCGTGGTGGGTGGTTGAGTGAGAAGGGGGTCAGGACTGAGGGGTAAAGAGGGGGATTACGTAAAATAGTAACGGATGTAGTGACGTAATGAAGGAGCACTTGTTGATAGAGTAACGATTGATTGAGTGAGATAATGAAGCAGCATTTGTTGATTGATCAATGAGGGGATTTTTTTTATAGGGAGCTATTTTTTTTCATTACTAAAATAAATAAATGGGAAGGGGGAGTCATCAGACAGTAGTAGTAATGGCAGGGGATTTCTGCCCCTTTCCTGCATTGAAATCATGTGAAATTCCCAATATTTTTGTGTAAAGATTTGGGATTTGAGGAAATCCCTGGAAATAAAACTTGGGGGCTAGATGGGAATAGTGTTAGTGCAGTGAGTGGATAGGAAAAGGAGAGCAGAAAATGTGGCTGTGGTGAGGGGAATGGAGTGACTGCGTTTGTATCCGCCCTGGGCAGCATTCCTAGGTGAAAGGGTGTGAGTCAGGGAAGAATTGCCTGAGGTTTTAAAATTTTCTCTCAGCCATTATTTTGGAAAATTGGGTAGCAAAATCCATGGAGTATAAATACGTTAACTGTTGAGAGTTAGAGTGAAGTCACTCTATCTCAGGAATGGAGAGAAAGGTTTCTGAGAGCCAGCTCCTGACACTTGACTGATTGTTCTGTGACCTCTCTATTGTCCTTTGTAAGATGTGGCACTTTCAATGAGAGGTTGCTTTAACAGTCTTGCTGAAGACCTGAGACCTGAAAACAGAGGCAGAACGTAGAAGATCAAGGTCCCTTATGTCTTCCACAAGTGTGTTTGAGTATTTCTGTGGACTTTTAGAAATATGTGCTAGAATTTACACTCAAATTTAAATATAATGTTTTTATACTCAATTTTTTTATTGACGTAATAGATATTGCATAATATGTCTTCTGGACGGAATCTGTAAATTGGCTATGATTACTTGTTTCTTTTAGCACCAGCCATTAGACAACCTAAAGGTAGGCACAAAGTGTCTGTCCCTGGATAATAAGTACAGTGCTGGCTTCTGGGGAGTAAAATGCCAACAAAATAAATCTAGAAAACATCCAAATTGTTTTACTGAGATTTTGCTAAAATGAACATATTGTTGTAATAACGTACGCTTACATTTACCAAGCCCTTAATGTACATTATCATAGTCCTGTAAGAATCCCCAAAAGTAGGTACTGTTATTATTCCCTTTTTTACAGTCAAGGAAGCAGGCTCAGAGAGGTGGAGTGAGTTGCTTCAGGTCACATAATTAGTAAATAGCTGAGTCAGGAACATGAGAAGAGCCTCTTGAACATCTGGGCAGTGCTCCCTGATCTAAGGGCTTAAGAAGCTTTTGCCGATTTCCATTTTGTTGCTTCCCTTTTAGTTTATTGGAATATCCTTGCCCCACATCCTGATTCTTGGGGTCACTGCCTGTTCTTGCTGGTTCAAACTTCCTTCATCCATAGGTCTGAACTGAGACCCCAGCCCCAGTTCTAGTCCTGTGGAAAGTAGGATGTTGCCTGTTTTGAGTGAAGTGGTTTCACATACCCTAAAGTTCTGGAAAATTCATCCATGAGAGAGTCCCCTTTTGTTTGATATGGGGCCATCATGAACACTGAGCCAGCGTAATTTAATTTAACACTCTCTTGGTGAGAAGGATAAAACATATCCATTCCCATTTAGAAAAGAAAATCAGAGCTACATGTATACAGTTGTTAGGAAAAAATTCAGAGATATTGTCTCTAGAACAAACACCCTTGAAAATACTAAAAACATTCAACTTTCTGGGAAACCTAGAGTAAGATTATGCTTAGGATTGAAAATACGAGGTATGAAAAGAAAAATTCTTGTCATAGTCAACTGGCAAAATCACTTGGGCAGGAGTGTTTTTTAAAATAAGAAAATAACAAAAAGGACAGGAAACTGTAGATGTGTGGTTACCAATCCAGTGGACCTCAGTGTAACCACTCCCAGATCAAAAAGTAGAGAGTGTCAGCGTCTGGAAGCCTCTCCCTGAACACAAGGCTCTCCCCTGCCCCTCTGTGAAGGTGATTTTTACGATAAATCATTTTCTTGCTTGATTTTTTTTTAAGTTTTGACGTCTAAGTTTATAAACACTATACATGTATGTATATAGTGTGTATGTATATGTAGTTTGTATGTAGTGTATATAGTTCATATATTTATATATATGGTTTATAATAAACTATATATGGTGTGTGTGTATGTGTATATATATACATATATAATATGTTAACCAACACTCTAATTAGAGAATATATGTGTGGGATTTGTGAGCTCCTCAGGATTAGGCAGCCTTACTCATCTCTCTGAATCTAGTACCTAGCACAGACCCTGGCACTTAATGAGCATGTAATGGCATGCAACCAATCCGTGTGAAACAAATAAATTAGAAACCATTAAATAGAGATCATTATGACACCTATCTTTTGGAGATCATTTTGATTATCTGGTGGAATAATATGTATATTGAGATATAAACTGATACTTTTTTCCTTTGGGATTTCCTAAGCCGTTTCCTCCACTTGAACAGTTAGGCATCTGTCTTCATTGCCTTAGGGAAGAGACAACACAGATAAGCAGACTACAGAAGAGGTAACTTCTTGGCTAATCTATTTCCCTTTCCAGGAGTCAATAATGAAGAGTGGATTTGGAAGATTAGATAAAGTGTTGTTTTTTCTGCTCCTGGTTCTCTGAGCGGGGGAAGGGAGAAAGTAAGAAGGCAAACAGGAGACTAGATGTGAGGCTGACACTTGCCTGTTTGCCCTCCTTGACTGGAACTGCAGGAGCATGGCAGAAACCTAGGATTGGCTTGGAGGCTCTGAAATTGAGGGAGCTTGCGCCATCTATGCTGGACCTGCTTTGTCCCAGCTTGCAAGAGCCAATTGTTAAATTTTTAGGAGTTTTGTGAGCTTATTGGTGGAATATTGTAACTTGCAATCAGCCGTGGTGAGTTTTACTCTCTGCAAATTGGCAAACTCTGTAAACCAGTACCCCCCACTGCACCCTGGAGAGCAGATTGTTAAACATTTATCAGCACCCACTGGACCTGTGCCTCCCTTCCCAGGGGGAGCCTGGAAAAGCAGATGGACTGCGGAGGACCAGCCATATTCTGAAATTTCACATCAAGTGTAAAATTTGTGATGTGATGAGTCCAGGAAGACAGGCCTAGTCAATTTCCCAGGGCTCCTGCCCATCTCTTTGTGCCATGGTGAGGAGCAGAACAATTTCTCATGCATCCAAGAGCAGGACAGAAGTGGTCAAATATCTCAGACAACCCTAATAACTGACCTGAAGCCCCAGAGTGGTATAGGAGAGCAGATCAGTGTTTTCTGAGCTCCTTGGTAAGGGATTGAAGTGATTGAATAAGGGCCAAGTTTGAAGGGTTTGAAGTTAAACCCAAATGATGGCCTGCTAGCAACTTGAATGGATCAACGACCTCAAACCAGATAAGTAACATGCATTTCAAAGAATGCCGGTGTTGGTAGATGACAACCCCAGTCTCCAGCCCACTCTCTTCACCCTGATTGATATCTTGGCACAACTATAGAAGCTCCTGGAACTTAAACTTGATTTCAGGGAAAAAGGAGAAGGGTTGGAACTAGGGTGAAGTGTGCAAGGTACCCACCTTGGGTGCAAAATTTAATGGGATGGCAAAAAAAAAATCAGTAATCAAGAGAAACAATATTTTAATGCAATATTTGAAAACTCAAAATTAATGTAAAAGTGCATCATGAACAAAATATTAAAATTTTAAGTGAACACAGGATCAGTATTAACGAGTTTTCCTTTTGCCTCAGGCTCTGAAGTGGCACAGTTATTGATCCTGCCTCAGCCCTTCACTCTGGTGTGGGGAGTCGAGAGAGGTGTCAGGTGGGGGCTGGGGGTTCTTGAATTGCTTGCGATTTAATTTCTGAATGAGAGCTTGAAATAAATAATGAGTTGAATTCCAGAAAAACAAAGTTCTATTTCTTGCATGTGTGAGTTGTGGGCTCAGATTTGCACTCCCTGCACATACATTCTGCTGTAAGCTATCTTTGCATCTATAATTAAATATTTTATAAATGTTGCCATATATCTTCATGTGGGATTAAGTATTTGGCTACTTGTTAATAACAATTGAGGTCAAGGAGGGTTTATCCTTATAAAAACCATGTTTCTTAGGTGGTTTCAAATCTGTAGGTATATCTATGTGTATATATGCACTTATCCATGTATTCAGTACTTTATTACAGTCTGCCAGCTTTTCTGATACTAAAGTTAGAGTCCCTGGTCTATAGTACTCAGGATTCCCTCCATTAATTTGCCAAAAATGACAGACATATGTTTTGACCAACAATTCCATAAATTCATGCTTCCCTTATTTTCTAATGTCTTGGGTAATGTCAGCTTCCATCTTCCATCTAGTCTCAGCCTTTGCTAATTCTAATAGGAGTTAAATAAAAATAGCTAACATTTTTTCAGTCTAACCATGTGCCAGGAACTTTGGAAATTGCGTTACATGCATTATCTCATTGAACATGACAACTCCATAAGAGATGGACTATTAAAATGTCCATTTACAAATGAAGAAACTGAGGCTTAAGATGGTCACAGGACCAGCAAATGGCACACTGAAACCCATGGTCACCTGGCTCCAAAGCCCATATGTGTACGCACCATGCCAAACTGCCAAATCTAGTGTCCTGATGTCTCACGATGAGGTCCACTGATGTCCCCTTCCCCCAAATTGTAAATACATTTTCCCTTTGTCTTACACCTAAAAGATCGTGTAGCATTTCTAGTCTAAAGGAGTTGTATTATTTCTACTTGTTCTTATGAACATAGTGACTGATGAAGCGTTAAAACTGTGTTTCTTTATGAAAAATAACTCCCCAAAGAATGTCAACAGATAGCGCTGGTGACAAAAATGAAAGTCAGAAAGTAAAGGGAAAAAAAACATTATTCTTAGGCACAAAATGGAAGATTTACAGAACACATGATAGATCATGTTGATATTTGTGAAACTGGATCAGTACTATGTCATTTGCAGGTGACAGAAGCCCCACTCCAGCAAGGTCTGGGGAGCTGGGCTGCTGGTGCTGTGGGAGTGAGCTGGGATCTGGAGTGGCTGGGAGCACCGGAGATGCGGGGCTGTGAGGGCCACCTGAGCCAAGTCCAGAACAGGGGATCAGTCTCAAGGTCAGGGCTGCAGGGAAAGAGAGAGGCTGCAGAAAGAAGGCAAGATGGGTGACTAAGGGCCAAGGGGATGAGAAATACACTGGAAAATGAGGCATTTTTTCTCTATCTCTTTGCCCCAGGTGGCATTTCTGGGAGTGACTGCATCTCCTCTGTGGCTCCTGCTATCTATGATGAAGCTCACCACGGTTCCAGGTTTTCCTGGGTGACCCACTCCTGGAGGTCCTGTAACACCTCCTCCTCCTTTGGTTCCTCAAGCCTACTGGTGTCAATCATGTTGCCTCACCAACTCTATTTGGCTTCTTAGCTCTTGCCTCTCCTAAGTTATCAATTTCTTGCACTAAATTCCCTCTAATTTAAATATTCAGGGTGGTTTCTGATTCCTGTTTGGATCCTGACTTACACACTGCGCTGTCCATCTTTGATCTTTCTAAGCCTAGAACCTAATAATACTTTGATCATTAATGGCATACATATATAGGACCTCTAAGAACACTTAGCATGACTGTTTTATTAAAGTGCCATATTTCAGAGAGCTTGAATTCCAAAACAATATGTACATGTCATATTTCAAAGTCAAAAAAGTACAATAAGGTGTTGGTAAAGGCAGGAAGATGAATCTAGAATATACACGTGGGACAGGTTGAAGGTAAGGACAAGAAAAGAGGCTCTTATATTGGCATGAGGAGAGAAAGGAACCAGTAGAGATGCTGGAGATTGACTGAATCAAAGGCCATTGATTGGATCAAGATCCCAGTGGTGGCACTTCGAGGTGAAGAACATAGATGGGGAGGAGAGCTTCTTCCTAAGGGGCAAATAAAGGGAAGGTGAATAAAAGGGAGGGTGTTCATTGAGAATGGCTTTTGCAGTAGATTTAATGAAGTACCTCAGTATGTCTAATTGGAAATAGAAGTTTGTAGTGGAAGTCACCCAAATGAATTCCCCAGCAAGGCCCAAAGTAAGCAAAGAATTTAATCTCTGGGCTCTCTCTTTCACTTTCAGGTGTGCTAGTGTATTATTGTCGTCAAGCAGATCACTTGATTCTCCAGTTGGTTTCTTTGTGACATATAATGTCTGTTTGAAGGATCATTTTATATGATAAATATGGCACTTTATAGACTTTTGAAATCCCAGCTCCCCCTTCGTCCCCTCCTTTGCCCCCATATTTGCCTTCACTCTGGCTCTTTCCTCTATTCGAGCAGCTGTGCTAGTCTCCTTAGAGAATACCTAATTAATCATGAGCAGAATGGTAGAAATATTCACAGTAAAGGCCATTCTGATGAGGTCTAAGATGGAAATGAGGAACATCTTATTGGAAACTGGAGGAAAGGTGATCTTTGTTAAAAAGTGACAAAGAACTTGCCTGAATTGTGTTTGTGTACTAGTCTTTTGTGGAAGGTAGAACTTGCCAGTGATGAAAATGGATATTTAGTTGGAGAGATTTCTAAGAAAGCGTTGAAGGAACAGCCTGGTTCCTCCTGACTGCTGATAGTAGAATGCAAGAAGAGAGAAATGCTTTGAAGACAGAATAATTATGCCATAAGGAACCAGAACTCGAAGATTTGGAAAATTCTCAGCTTATCCACCTTGCAAAAAATAAGAAAGTGTGTTTGGAAGAGAACACTAAGGGTGTGGCCAAGCAATCATTTGATGAGGAGATTAGTATGGATGTGAACCATGGACTTAATCAACCATCTCCACAAAAGCCAAGAATAGAGATGGCATTATACCAGCAGAAAAACCGCCAGCTGGGACTGAAGAAAACAGAGAAAATGGGACAAAATGAAGGAAGTCTGTTGGACTTCTTAGATCCTACAGCACCGGACCATAGAACTATTTCGCTATGAATGCATGCTATTCGTCAAGACAAGAGAAGAACCCTGAAAGTGATTCAGAGATCATCACAGTTGCCAATCCCAACATAGGCCTAGAATGCATGGGCCCAGGGGACAGGCCTTCTTCTACCTTGATTTCAAAGGGTGGGAGCAAAGCCCAGCGGAGCCCTGGAGGTGTGAACCCCACCCCAACAGAGAACCATGGCATGGGTAGAGCCACTGTAGAGAGACACAGCATGGGCAGGGCTCTGCCAAGCTGTAGGGTGACATTGACACCCAGTGGGTCCAGAAAGTGGGACGACTGCCCTAGTGGAGCTGAAGGGCAGAGTATCGAGCCAAAGAGGACTATTCTGGAGTCTTAAGATTTCATGTGGTTTGCCTTGCTGTGTTCTGGACTTGCTTGGGATCCATCACTCCTTCCTTCTTCCCTATTTCTCCCTTTTGAAATGGGAATGTCTGTCCTATGCCTGTCTCACCATTGTATTTTAGAAGCACATGACTTGTTTGATTTCATTGGTTCACAGCTGGAGAGGAATTTTGCCTCACTATGAGTCTCACCCATATCTGATTTAGATGACTTTGGACTTTAGACTTTTGTGTTGATGCTGGAATGAGTTAAGTATTTTGGGTTATTGGGATGGAATGAAGATATTTTGAATGTGAGAAGGGTGTGAATTTTCGGGTCCAGGGCCAGAATCCAACAAACTGAATGTTTGTGTTCCCTCTAAATCCATATGTTGAAATCCTAACCGTCAATTTGATGGCTTTAGGAAGTGGGGCCTTTGGAGGTGAATAGGTCATGAGGATGGATTTTATAAAGGATTAATGGTCTTATAAAAGGGACCCAGAAAGCCCTCTTGCCTTGTTTCTGCCGTGTGAGGATAATGAGAAATTGTCAGTCTGCAACTCAGAAGAGGGCTCTCACTAGAACCCAGCCATGCTGCCACTCTGATCTTAGACTTTCAGCCTCTGGAACTGTGAGAAATAGAGTTCTGATGTTTATAAGCCACCCAATCTATGGTACTTTCTTATAACAGCCTAAACTGACTAAGACAAAGGGTAAAGAGTGGATCTGGAGGGGCAAATGAGAGATATTTAGTACACTACATATTTTGTCTTTTTATTAATATTGTAAATGCAATACTTTGCCCTCTCTCTCTGGTGTGTATGTGTGTGGTTCTGCCATCCCTGAACTTAAATGCTACGGAAGATGGTGGACAATTAGACAAGTAGTTACTATTACAGGGGAGGTAAAGGGTCCTCCGAAAGCTTTAGCAGGTGGACATGATGAAGTCTATGGAGTCATAAATGTCCCTGAAAGAAGACAGGTTTCAACCGATATCATAAGGATGATGAGGTGTCAGGCAGATGAAAGGGCTGATGGTAGAGTATGGTAAAGAGAACCTGGAAGTGAAGGAGATTTTCAAGTTAGAGGAGGAATTTCAATCCTTTTTCACTATTTACTTGCTGTTTGACCTTGAGTGAATGACCTAAGTTTTCTGTGCCACAATTTTTCTATCTGTAAAGTATTCACAATAATACTTACCTCCCAGGGTTATTGTAAGAGTTAAATGAGAAGTGCATTTAAGTGTTTTGGGACAGTGCTTGGCAGATAGTAAGCGCTCAATAAATGGTAGCGATTATTATTAACAATGTGTAAGGAAGACCTGGAGCCAACAGAGGGTGAGACCCATCAGAAGAAATTCATCAGAGTGTATACTGCTAGTGAGAGAGGGTCAGAGGCTCAACTGGAGATGTAGACAGAGATAAGAATTTGGAGAACCCGGAACTTGATAATGAGTGTGGACACTGTTCCAAGTGCCATGGGAAGTCTCCCGTAACACAGGGAAGTTATATGATCAGATGTCTGCTTTAGAAAGTGCTGGTCTTACTATTCATGTCTCTCCTCTTCTTCCTGGGCATACTACCAGGCTACATTTCCAAGCTCCCTTGTAGTTAGGGACCTGAATTCTGGCGAAGGGGATGTATTATTTAGGGTTCTCCAGAGAAACAGAACTACCAGGATGTGCGTGTGTGTGTGTGTGTGTGTGAGGAATTAGCTCATACAGTAATGGAGGCTGGTGAGTCCAAAATCTGCAGTGAGGGCTGGCAGGCTGGAGACACGGGAGAGCTGATGGTACAGATGAAGTCTGAAGGCAGTCTGCTGGACAATTCCCTCTTGCTCAGAGAGGCTGGTCTTTTTCTTCTAGTTATGCCTTCAACTGATTGGATGAGGTCCACCCACATTTTGGAGGGCGATTTGCTTTTCTCAAAATTCACTGATTTAAATGTCAATCTCATCCAAAAACATCCTGAAAGTTGACACATAAAATTAGCCATCACAAGGAGTGTTAGGTAGAGGTGATGTGTGCCCCTCATAGGCTGGGCCTCTAAACCTCTTGTGCACAGTCCTCCATGCTTTCTTTCTTTGTTTATTGGCAGGTAGGAGGCAGAGGATCTAGAATAGGATTGTAAACTCTAAGGGATGAAGGAACCACTAGATGGAGGGAAGCTGGGTCCCTGAAAGACTAGATGGAACAGAACCTTCATCCCACCTCTTTCTCTCACTGAAGTGTGACACGTATGAGAGATCAGCATATGTTGCGTTAAGCTTTGGGATTTTGAGGGTTGTTTATTAAGCCGAGAGTCAGGAGTTCTTTGGAGAGTATTGTTGATGCGCTATTCCTCCTCTCCCTTTCTTTGGAAGAGGAGAAGAGTGTCAAGGACCGTTTGGGTCTTGCAGAGTTTGAGGGATATAGGAAGTCATGTTTTGGTTTATGCCCAAGGAGTCTAGAGGTGAGAGAGATGCCTGGTTAACAGAAGCCCCAAAGATCGTTAGTATATCCTGATGCTATCATCTGGCAGCAGGAAGGAGAATTAGTTGAAGCAGGTAAAGGCTAGAGTCAGGGAGACCAGTTAGGAATTTGCAGTACAAGTCTAGGCAAGAGAAGACGTTGATCTGGACTTGGTTGGTGCAGTTGGTATGCAGAAAATGTCTAAATTAATCATGCTGTGATTAATTTTTTTTTCAAACTTTTATTGCCTTACCAAATTATCTCAATGCAAACTCCAAATTTCTGTTTTTTCCCCATATAAAATAGAAATTGATTGATTGTTTGGATTTGTTCCACAATAAAGGAAAACTTATGAAATACGATGCTATTTCTGGTTTCCTAGTTCAGGTCCAACTGAAAAAGAACAAGTCTCAGGCAATGTGGAGGTGATAAGGCTTAATTAGGAGGCACATCCCTGTGCAGCAAGAGTAAAGGAAAGAAGTGAGACAGAGGAGGATAAGAAGCAAATTCAAGGTGATAAACCAAGTTGGCCACTGCTCCACGGCTCTAAAGAAAAACTGTGCCTCAGAATAATCCACCAGAAGGAAGATTGGAGAGGAAATTGATCTGCCAGCTCCATCACGTCTGCTGTCTCTCGTGGGTTAAAGGTCATCCCACAGGGAATTTACCACAGCGTCCTACATCCTACCCTCGAGTGTCGCTCTGAGTGGTGAAGGGAAGCATGAGGAGAGGAATGGGCAGTCAGAAGCCCAGGGGCCGAGGAGGGCAGAATAGTAAGCAGTCTGCTGTAGGAGAGGCGGTCAATGTACCCCAATGAGAGGGTCTCTGAGGGCCTGCCCCAACAAAAACCCTCTAGAGAAGAGTCAGCCTTGGAGACCAGAGGGCAATGGTACAAGATCACAACTGTACCCTGGGCCTGACCTAGCAAGAGCGGGGGTGAGCAAGGAAGAGAGAGGGAGCCAACTTCATCCTACTCACCTTCTGCAGGCATCCACGCCTGAAGCATGTTGGAGCTGGAGAGGGAAGAAGTTATAACTTGAAATGGAGGTTGAATTATGTGATTAGACTGGGCTGGACTTTTATCTCATCTAAGAGACTGGAGGACTTTGTAGCTGAGCAAGACCAAAAAAAAAAAAAAAAAAGGAAAAGAAAAACAATAATACTTCTTTGATATTTCATCCAGGGTGGAAATTAATGAGTCCAGAGAGCAAATTAGAAGTACCATCAGATCTTATAAAATCAACTAGGTGTACCCTTTTTAGTGTGTGTGAGGAAGATCAGCCCTGAGCTAACATCTGTTGACAATCCTCCTCTTTTTGCTAAGGAGGATTGGCCCGGGGCTAACATCCGCGCCCATCTTCCTCTACTTTATATGGGACTCTGCCATGGCTTGGCTTGACAAGCAGTGCCTCTGTCAGCGCCTGGGATCCGAACCTGCAAACCCCGGGCTGCTGAAGCAGAGTGCACGAACTTAACCACTATGCCACCTGGCTGACCCCAACCAGGTGTACTCTTAACCACTCTACTATATTGCCATGAAGATCTTCCCTATTTGGCTCTGTTAAAAAAAAATGCTACCTAAGAAGACAAAGACATGGATCAATTATCACTCATGAAGCCCATGGTCTGAAGTAGTTAATACAATTTGATACCATCTTATCAAGCAGGTCCCCATCCATAACTGGGACTCAGGAGTAAGACATTCTAGGGATAGGATATAAAAAGAGCAGTCTGGAGCTTAAGACCCTGGGAAGTCTGGAGTAAAGAGTGTGTTAATGGGAGACTCGGGCAACCAAACTGAACAGAGGTAGCGCTTGGTGGGGTGAAAGAAAGGAAAGAAAAGCCCCGAGGACAACCCACGGGCAGCCAATGTTTTCTCCGTTCTGCAGAGGGGCAGCCTCAGGAAAGTCCGCCTGATGCGCCCTCTAGTGGTTATTTAGCACATAATTGAACACAGGTGTCCCGAGTAGTGACTGTGGAAGAAAGTCTGGAAGTTGTCTCCCGATTCCTCTAGTTAAAAATTTTAGAACTTTCAAACTGTGCCGCCAGAGACTTCTGAATACGTATCAATGGTTTGATTGTTCATGTGGAGAAGGAGTGAGGGTGAACGCGCCCTGGAGAAGGAGTGAGGGTGAACGCACCTAGGCCAGTCTTCTGATAGCTGACTTTCAGGCTGTGTGTGGATTTGGTCGCACACTTGAAATATCAGAGGGCGAATCATAGGGCAGTCAGAGGAGAGTTCAATTCATCACTTTCTCGACCGACCTTTGGCATAATTCAGAAAGAGCGCATAGAAAGTTCTGAATAAATCTTGTTGAATAAATAAACTGGGAACTACTGGTTATATGATTTGCTTCTCTGCTATCGTGAATTGGGAGAAAGATTTAAATTGTAGAAATGGCAATAATTCCAGCAAAATATCCACAAATTTTAAATTCACTTGCAAATAAAGGAATAAATTTATTTATAATGGAATTGAATGATTCCTCTTTTTTGGGTTATTTTATTCCCTTTTTGGGGGGTTATTTTATTTAGTGAATTTTATACAGAGAATTCAGGACTGTAAGTGGGTAACACACTTTCTGAATGCCTTTGAGTAAATGATTATTCCATGTTAATTGCCTATAAATAACAAACAGTAGACCCAAACTTGTATTGGTTAATTTAGAAGTTTAATATTGTAGTGATTATAAGTTCTTTGAGATGTTAGAAGATATTTTGTATTGCAATAATTATTTTAATTTCTGGCTTGATTAATAGAGTCAGGAATTTAATCAGTTTCAATAAACATAATGTGAGGAGAATATCACCTGCTGTCCAATTAGTAGCAGTAATAATTCTTGACTCTCCTCAAGAGGGCAGCAAAACTGCACAGCTCAGTTCTTGAAATAAGGATGGAAATCTTAAAAAGCCAGTTCAGAGACATGCCCTGACCTGAGCATTCATATTAGTCCAACTAATTAAACATAACATGTGCTGATATTTGTATTGGCTTTTTATGGAAGTTTAGCCTTTCCTTTGTGAAACGAAAAAAATATCTTCTTTTTCATTTTAGGTTCGACAAAGAACTACCGTTAATTGGGGGCTCAAAATGCATTGTTTAAATGAGGCCAAATGTTTAAGTAAGCTACTGTGAATAACAAAGAAGTAAGAACTCATTTTTTCTCCCCTAATTACTTGATTTGTGACCAGATAATGGTTGTGCTTGACTTTACTGGGGCCATTTTGGAAATTGCCTTTCTTTCTATGATCTACCCCAGGAAGAAAGATCTTCAAAAGACGTATATCCCAGAGTGAAGAAAATTTGAAGATTGGCGCCAGGAAAATAGGGAAATGGGAGAGAACTGAACACACACCTGCCCACCTCTACAAAAGGGGACTTGGTCATTTCCTAGACCACATTACAGGTGAGGTTTGTTGTTAGCACCTATCACATCTTCTTTTTGCACCTTCTCTGTTTCTGGCTCTGCAGGCAGCGTTCTGGCACTGAGAAGGTGGTCAAGTGATCCCAGTAAAGGTGTTACCTGATGGTGGTTCAGAATGCTTCTTCTCTTTGTTGTATTTGCATTTCAGAGAGGATTTGTGAAGAGTGGAAGATTTTCAAGGCATAAAGGAATGGATCATAGAATGGTAGCATTCTGGTGCTTAGCAGGTTTATGCTTTGCGTATAGTAGGCTTTCAATAAATAGCTGTTAAATGAGTGAATAAAGACCTAAAAGGGTGAATAAAAGATGTGGCTGCTCTTCCACTTCTCCAAAGTGTAAGAATAGTACAGAGCCTCCTTTTTGTGAGGCTAACTTTGATGAGGGAAGATTTAGCTTGTTATTGGCAAGAGTGCAGGTAGATTCAGGTAGAAGTCTCTGTTGATTCTTCATTACATTACATGGAACAGATTGAATAGGGGTCAAAAGAGAGGCAGTGGCATGGTGGCCACCACGAAATTAAAGTTTGAATTTGAGAGGTTGTTCTCATCTTTCAACTCTTTAAAGGTCTTGTGATGGGCCAGCCCCGTGGCTTAGCGGTTAAGTGCGCGCGCTCCGCTGCTGGCGGCCCGGGTTCAGATCCCGGGCGCGCAGCACCGACGCACCACTTCTCTGGCCATGCTGAGGCCACGTCCCACGTACAGCAACTAGAAGGATGTGCAACTATGACATACAACTATCTACTGGGGCTTTGGGGAAAAAAAAAAAGGAGGAGGATTGGCAATAGATGTTAGCTCAGAGCCAATCTTCCTCAGCAAAAAGAGGAGTATTAGCACGGATGTTAGCTCAGGGCTGATCTTCCTCACAAAAATAAAATAAAATAAAATAAATAAACAAAGGTCTTGTGAGAATTAACATTCATATTTATCAAGCACTTATTCTTTGCAAATCCTCATGCTAGTCCTGTATTGACTACACAGTATAAAAAAAAGAATAAACTATGCCTCTGTCTTTGATGAATTTATAATCTCCCTGGAGTCCCAGGACTAGCACATGTGAGAACATCGGTAACCATAAAAAGTATAGATCACTAATGCAAATGAGGGAGTGGCATGCCCCAGGATTAAAAATCTTCTGAAGAAGGGGAGGTCAATATGAGTTCGGGACCCTGGGGAAGGCTACACACAGAAAGGGGACCTTGAGCTGACTCCGAGAGTGCAGGTAGGGTTCAGATACAGAGAGAAAGGGAGGGTGTGCTAGGATGAATAGCTTGTATAAAAATCTAGAAGTGATGAACATAGTACATTCAGAAAACAGACTAGAGCAGAATTCTAAACTGAGTAGTAGTAAGGGTTAAAGTTGGAAAAATAATCTCGGGCCCATAATAGAAAGGTTTTTGGAATTGAAACTATAGAAAAAGGTAAACTATATAACTCTGTTGAGTAGGAGAAGAATGAAAGGATAGTCATGTTTCCAGAAAATTACCTCTTTCCTTTTCCATTCTGTGGAAACCACCAAGAGCCTGTGGAATAACAGGGAGAGGAGGAATGTTTGGGGTGGGTAAAGGACGGTGCGACCTGTTTACCTCTGAACTGTGAATATTACAGCTACCGTGCTGAGTTATATTTTCAAACCTAAAGTATGATCTATTTTAAGAAAGTAGGCTTAGAAATAATAAATCTATATCTCCATTTCCATACTAACCTAGTATTAGTGATAGATTCCAACCTGGACCCCATGTATCCATCATAGTCACTAGAAATCCACTTAAAATAAAAGATGAGATCTGATGATGGTACAATTTTATTTTTCACTAAGGAGCTATTTCTAACATCAAACGCTGGTAAACTAATGGTTTGTTGAAAGGAAATATATCCTTTAATAGAAAGCCAACACATTCAGTCAAGAACATTTTACTTCTTCCAAATGGAAATCCACTACAGAAGCAACATTTTTTTTTTTTTTTGGAATGAACATATATTGCAGAAACAGACATAGGATATTTTTATACATCAAACTAATCTTTTTGCCAGGTTGCAATTATATATTTTTATGCTATAAATATTATCACTAATAATTCATCAATTCTAAACTAGATTGTCCTTGAAGTTGCAAATTTGCCATTTTAATGACATATTTGAAAAGTTTTCTCATAGAAAAGTACAAATAAGTAAAATAAAATAGAATACATGAATGAAAATATGCCACAAAATGCTGAGAATAGGAAAAGTAACTTAAAGCTCTCAAGTTGAGATATTTCAGCACCTAATTTGGTAAATGACAATGGGGAACTATTTCATTAATACCCAGTTCATTCATTTTCCCCCCTCTCTCTTTCCCTCTTTTCTCTTCCTTGCTCCTACCTCCCAGCCTTTGTTCTCTAAATTTTCCAGATTTTAAGTAGAGATTGTTTTCATAAATGTTTTAAACTTAGGCTTATTCTCAACCATGATCCTTTCTTCCTTTATATTCAAGCCATTCCAAGAACTTGATTTTTTTTTCTTATGGTGTCACTTTTTGCTTTTCTAACTGGAAAGCAAGAATATCATATTATTTAGTCTTTTAAAATGTTTATTGTGATAACATTTTCTTCATAAATATCCTCTTATTACATCTACCTTCTATAATGTTGAATAGTAAAATTTACGTAATTTTTCCTTTTTGCTTTCTCCTATGACCCCAGATATCCCATTTCCCTCTTTCATTATCATCAAAAGAAATTTATATGCATATGTTTTCTTTTACTTTGTTTTCTAAGACAATTTCAAAAGTGTATATGTAAAATAACTTTGTAATCTAAGTACTTCAGGCAGTATTCCTATTTTTAAGATTTGGAAGCTGAGAGATGAGAGGTTATACCAATCAACAAATATTTGTTGCATATCTTGCATGGGACTTGGGCAGCCCTCACTGCTAAGGGGAACAAAAGGAATATAATAACTATTTGGAATATTCTAGGAATATTTCCTGACACCGGATTTGCAAGTACTCCTAGAGAATATGAGTTTCCTCATGTACTTTATTCTTGATGGCCATGAGAGTAGAAAATAACAAAGCTCTACTGAGATTTTTGACTGCCCACTACCAGTAGCAGCAACACCACTTAATCTTTATTGGGGGCTTAATATGTGCCAGTCAATTTTATAAGCACTTTTCATGTATTTACTCATTTACTCATGAAAACAACCATACGATATAATCATATTAACATAATCATCAAATAAGAAATAATATAGCAAAAAAAAAGTTTAAGTAACTTGCTAATTTGTAAGTGGTGGAGGCATGGATTTGAAGCCAGGTAGTCTATCCCTAGAACCAACACCCTTAACCACATTGACCTTTCATTACTCTGTATTTCCTCTATCTTTCCCACCAAGTCACTCTAGTTAAGGGCATGACTATCTCATGGTGTGCCTTAGAGAAATTACAAATTTCTTTATGTCAGAGACATTCTGGATTGTTTGGAAATAGGCAAAAATCAAGAACTTAAATGGCAATTATTAAGAATTATTTTTTATCACAAAATACAGACAATATAATTGGAGAAATTAGATATATAGATGCAATTAATGTGCAAATGTTAGCCATATTTATACTAACATTGTACATCGGTGTATTAAATCTCTAAGGAGTGTAGTACAGACAAATATTAGGGAAGGGATTATTGGAGAAGGATCTGGAATGTTTTGATGTATCCAAGGAAATGTCTTCTGAGAATGTTGAAGAGTATATAGATTTGAAGTGGGAGTGCTGGTTGGGGTGGTGTGGGAAGTGGAGAGAAGAGCATTAAGACAGAAGGGAATGTGCTATTTGGAAGCAGTGAAAAGCGATGAGTGCCACTTCCAAACAGAAACTTTAAGAGCTGAATTGTGGTTTGCCGTGCTCTCTTTTCTCTTTGCTGTGAGACTGGCAATTTCTTAGACAAAAGTGCTCCATCAACATAAATCTCAGGGTGAAGAAGCATGAAGCAGAGTCCCCAACAACCCATGTCTTACACTAGAAATAGAACTTTCTTACTGTTAGCCGTTGCTATTTTGGGATCATTTATTGATGTAGCATCTCCTAGCTTATGTAACTGGCTAGTAGGCAATTTCAGTATCCCAAGCATAAATATTTAGGAATTCAGGCAATGAAGAATAAGAGACAAATCTAAAAGTCAATGTTAAGAAAGAATTGACAGGACTCGGTGACTGATGGCTTATGAGGTGCAAAGATTTAGAAGAAACTGGCAAGATAACCTTAATGATTTTGGTTTGGGAGAATAAATCATTTATCAAAAATGATGAAGTAAGTGTGGAAGGTGGATTTGAAAGACAGATGGGAGAGAAACCCTTAAATCCTTTTGAAGGAGTTAAAGATATAAGGTGGGGTAAAGGAAAAAGTTATCAGGCAAAGATGACTTGGAAAAATTTGGTAGTTCAGAGAAATTTCATGGTTCTTAGAAGGGGAACAGAGTCAATAGAAGGTTTTTGTTTTATTACGTTTTGTTTTAAAGTGAGGCTATACATTTGCATATTTGACATCATAAATAGTAATGGAATAGTGTGGAAAAGATGCTGGGACATGGCTGATACGTATGCAATTCAAGGTCCACAGAAACATACATGAGGAGTAATCTTTGGAGAGGGGAAGAAATCATGTTCCATTAAAATTTTGGAAAGGAAACGTAGACGTAGAGATAGAGATAGATATGCACTAAGATGAGAACAGGGATTGATAAAAGACAAGAACTTGATGGCCCCAGTGCCTCAATTTTCCATTAACATAGGAAAAGTCCTTTGCCAAGGGAGAGGGAGAGAGAGGGCAGGTGAGAGCTGAGAAAAGAGGAGAGGTTTTGAACTAGCCACTGAGAGGAGCAAACCTGGTTGTGGTTACAAGATTGCTGAATACGGAGGGCCCCTTTGAAGTTAGACTGCAAGAATTTGTAATGTGCCAGGTCTGAATAGCTCTCTGTCTTCTTGCAGTTCAAGTGTTCAGTGTCCCAGAAAAGGCAGAAAAACTCACAGTGAGGGTGATCCAGGTTTTGTGATTTTTATAGATTAAATTATTTGCCCAAGGTTATACTTATAGTTCTTCCTAATCTGTTCTCATTGTTTTTTCATAAAAACACAATGTCTTTCCATGGATGTATTTTCAATTCCTGTGGTTCTGATAATCTTCACATTGGCTTGAAATTCATCTCTCTAACCACTGGAGCCGAGATTTGTTTTTTATACCTGGCTCTTGATAAACTATGATTTTAGGTTTTGGATAACTTTTCTACCTTCTCGCTTTTTCATTTTGATAGGCTTTTCAAATAACTTTCATTGGTGGAAGAATTTTCTGTGTTTTTTAATAAAAGGTAGTCACCTCATTTAATTCATACATCAGATAATCAACAATCATTACTAAATGACTAATATGTGCTAGGCGCTGTGCTACAGGCCAAGGATATAAAGATCAGTGAAACAAGGCACGTGTCCTTGATGTGTTTATAGAGGTCAAGACTAGCTGGGAAGTATAAACAGGATCAACTACAATGCCAGACAAGTACACCTTGAAGCTTCTGAAGCTCCTGAAATGTGTACAACTTGGGTTCTAGTAGCTTTTGCTCTCACTTGCTCTTGAGGAACCTAGCTCTCTGAAAAAATGCCTCCTCTCTCCCTCCCCCACCCCCAATCCACACACAGGTAACTGGATTGCTTTTCATCGACTTTGGTTAATCGCTACAAGCAATGTAATTTCCCCCCATCCTGCTACGGTCCCCACTGATGAAACTCACACTTATTGTTGACACCATCTCATCCCACTGGTCACTATATTCTCTCATTGGGTTTTGCCATGTTTTTGCAGAAATGCTGCCACTTTTACGGGCTGTCACAGTGTCTACTGGGAACCTTTGAGTGTTAAAGATGATTGCTGTTCTATTTCGAAAGAAGGCAAAGTTTTGTTTTCCTATTTCAGGTTACATTGATTTAGAGGAGAACTAACGTAGTGTGCATAATGGCTGTCAATTGATATGAAAATAACTACTACTTACGTATAGTGCTTTTAAATAAAATTAGCTGAAACCCACATTTTATGCTTTGTGAAGGTCTAAACTCTTCCAAAAATTCCAGGGGCATATGGATGTGTGGGCACCTCTCATTCCAATTTACTGCCTCTGCTGGATTTTTGCATCTATGCTATCTCATTTGGTTTCCACAGAGGCATGTAAGTATGGCACATTGTTCTTTGTTAATATCTACAAAGAAACTATCCTCACACAATCCTGAAAATTTATTGGTGTAAAACAGGAAAAAATGCTTACAATTTGGAAATGCAAAAAATTAAAATCGAACATTAGAAATTCTTATTAGTAAAAGTCTGACAACGGGCATTTTTCACCACCCAAACTCTTACCATTCTCTCTTCTTTCCCTTCTCCACCTCTTACCTCTCACCTCTCCTACTCTACTCAGAAGGAAATATGTCCCTCAAATTGTCCCATGAATAGCATCCAGTATGCACTTTGGTTGCCTTGGTTTTTCCTTTAGAATCTCTCACTTTACCCTATGAGTTTTATCAAACAAGGAATTTTCCCAAATGATTTTTTCCTGAGATGGAATTCTGGGGCTAGCTCTTACGATCATAAAATGTTTAGCTATTACATCATAAAATGTAATAAACATAAATGTTTATTACAAGACTTACAATTCCTTGAATCCAAATGACGTGGAAAAACTCTAGAGTGTGTAAATTGGTGCAACCACCTTGGGAAATGGTTTGGCAGGACCAACTTCATGGGGCAGGGACCAATGCAGTCACAGAGAGCCCTGTGCTTAGAAGGGCCCTACACTTGTTTTAACGCTCTGCTGTTTCTGTCTTGAAATCCTTAGTAAATTTTGAACAAGGGGCTCTAAATTTTCACATATCACTGGGTCCAGAAAGCTATGTAGGTAGTTCTGCAGTTTGGCATTTTCTGCCAAAGCTGAGCAAACCCAATGACCCAGAGGTTTCACTCCAAGGTAAAAATCCAACTGAAACTCATACCCATGTTCACCAAAAGATATTACAGAAATATTTATCTCAGCATTATTCATAATAGCCAAAAAGCTAGAAAGAACTCCATTTCCATCAACAATGAATGGACATGTAAATTGAGTTATAGTCATACAAAGAAATACTGTACTGAAGAGAAAAAAATGACCTTCTGTGACAAATTACAGTGGATTAATCTCACAAACATAATATTAAGGAAGAGAAGTAAGACAAAATAATAGTTTAAGATGCCATTTACACAAAGTTTGGCAATAGGAAAAATTATATTATAATGCTGCAAGAGAGTATAATGGTTGATTTTGGGGAACAGAAGTTTATAGTACTTGGGAGGGAATGTTATGGAGACTTCTTGGGTTCTACCAATATTCTGTTTTTTGACCTGGGTGGAGGTTATATGTGTGTCACTTTGTAAAGCTGTACATTTAGGTTTTATACACTTTTTTTGATATGTCTTATATACACAAAAAATTGAGAAATAATACATAGCATGGTGGTTGTCGTTACCAGGGAAATTGGAGTTTGTTGGTTGTCAGCAGAGTAGAAGCTCTTTTAAATAATCTCTGATTAAATAACTCATTGTATTAATAGATGCTCTTCATTCTCGCTGTAAAGCACACTGTCAAATTCCCAAGACTCTCTGAATGTTTGTATCTGGTGAGCTTCTCTCTCGGGTGCCTTTTTAATAATCCAAAAAACTTCCATTTGGATATTATAAGGGCATCTATGGCAATGGAATGTATTCATGCTACTTACAAAAAAGGAAACTATTAATAAGAATTTGAGGGATTTTTCATGGGACTCCAAGTCCAGAATGAAGGTAGGCCTCAGCATGGTCTGGAATAAGGAAATAGAAAGCCAACAGTTGCTTGCCATCTCTTATCTCTGAATCTTTATCTACCCTGCTTCTTTCTTCTCAGTCTTTTCTTTCTTTTATTTTTTATTTTTCTTTCTTTTATTTTTTAGCCCTGAGCTAACATCTGTTGCCAGTCTTCCTCTTTTCGTTGAGGGAGTTTGGCCCTGGGCTAACACCTGTGCCCATCTTCCTCTACTTTATATGGGATGCCGCCACAGCTTGGCTTGATAAGCGGTGCATAGGTCCACGGCCAGGATCCGAACCTGAGAACCCCAGGCCACCGAAGAAGCGGAGTGCTCGAACTGAACCAGTACGCCACCGGGTCGGCCCCCTTCTTCTCACTCTTTGGTCTTATTTTTCTTATACTCACTATGGCCATACCGTAACTTTCAAAAGACAGGGCAGGCTCTGATGTATTCTTAGACCTAATTGCATATTTTAAAAAGAGAGAGTCTGGGGGTTCAGCTTGCTTCAGGTTCCCATCTCTGGACCAGTTTCTAATGGCTAGAAGAGGGTCACACAGCAATAATACCTTTGCAGTAGTCCATGCTATAGAATCCAAAAAGCCGGTTTTTAACACTTACCATACACATGCACACAGAATTTAAGGTGCAGGGCATCAGCTCCTCTAAATACTCAGGATGGCACAGCTACCCTGCCTTTCTGATCAATGAATTGGCCTTGGTTCACAGTGTGAAGGAACTATTGGCCAAGTGGCTTAGTGAAAGATAAAAAACAGAGGGATCAAGTTCCCATGAAACCTCCACTTCTAAGTAACATGGCATTTCAGATGAATGGATAAGAGGTTAATTTTCCAAAAATTGAGTTGGGACATTTGGCTATCCATTTTTGGGGAAAAGTTAGTTTTCCTACCATATACCAGTCATTAAAAAAATGCAGGTAGATAAAATACATCATAGTAATACAAAGAGCAAAAACAAGCAAACAAACTCACAAAGACCATAAAATATAAGAGAATTTGTTTGGAAACATGGGCAAAAGAAGTGATTTTTAAACGTGATGCCAAAAAATAAATAAGTAAATAAAGGAAAATATTGATACATTTGATTACATCAGAATTAAAAACTTAATTTTGATTAATGACACCATATACATTTAAAGACAAGTGTGATGGTCGATTTTATATGTCCACTTGGCTAGGCTACAATTCCCTATTATTCAGTCAAACACTAATCTAGATGTTACTGTGAAGGTTATTTTGAAGATGTTATTCAAGTATGTGAATAGCTGACTTTAAGTAAAGGAGATTATCCCAGGTAATGTGGGTGGGCCTGATTCAAACCTTTGGAAGATTTAAGAGCAGAATTGAGGTTTCCTTGAAGGAGAAGAAATTCTGCCCCCTAAACTGTGGCTTCAGTTCACTTGGAGAGCCCTGCCCGATGGATTTTGGACTTACTTAACCAGCACCTACAATTGCATAAGCCAATTCCTAACAACTCTGCCAATATCTATCTCCTATTTGTTCTGCTTTTCTTGATGAACACTGACTGACACAATAACTGATAAACTAGAAGAAAATATTTGTAAAAACTACTATTAAAAAGGAGTAGATTTCAGAATAAACAATTAAAACAACATTCTAGAAAGGAGAAATCCCTAGCCTAACAGAAAAATGGGCAAAGGATATTTCAGTTATCTGTTGCTGTGTAACAGACCAGTTTGAAAGCTGATGGCTTAAAGCGGTGGTTTATTATTTCTCATTACCTGTAGGTTGGCAGTCTGGGAGGGTCTTATCCTGGTTTCACTTGGGATCATTCAAGCTGCAGTTATCTGAGGGCTCCACTGTGGCTGGAGAGTCCAAGTTGTCCTCACTCAGATGTGTGGCAGTGGGTGCTGGATGGCGGCTGAGATTCCTCAGTTCTCCTCCACGTGATCTCTCATCCTATGGAAAGTTGGGCTGGGCTTCTCCATAACATTGAGGTGCAGGGTTACAAGAGGGTGCGAGTGGAAGCAGCAAGAATAGGGGTTATCCCTGGGGAGTGACAGGAGGGGACCAGGGGAAAGTGTTACTCAAAGGGGTATTTTGAAATATTTAAATGCTTTAATATGCAATCATAATTTACCTGTGTAATTAAAAATTATATGTCTATATAACTATTGCTTTGGACTGAATGTTTGTGTCCCCCCAGAATTCATATGTTGAAACCTAATCCCCAATGTGATGGTATTTGGAGGTGGGGCCTTTGGGAGGTGATTAGGTCATGAGGATGGAGTCCTCATGAATGGGATTAGTGCCCTTATAAAAGAGACCACAGAGAGCTCCCTCAACCCTTCTGCCTTGTGAGGACACGGCAAAAAGACAGATGTTTATAAACCAGGAAGTGGGCTCTCACCAGACACTGAATTTGCCGGCACCTTGATCTTGGACTTCCCAGCCTCTAGAACTGTGAGAAATAAATTTCTGTGTTTATAAGCCATCCAGTCTATGGTATTCTGTTACAGCAGCCTGAACAGACTAAGACAAGTATATGCATATAAGTATTTATATTTATGCATATATATATCTACAGCATTATACCAATAATAGACTTCTCTATTCTCTGCCCAAGCTTCCAACTAGAATAATAATGCATGAGATGCTTAGTATGATAAATGAGGAAGTACTCAAGGGTGGTTTGGTGTTAGGATCCCAGTTCTACCAGAATGACACATTAGGCTTAAGCAAAGACACTGTGTGGTTTTTGAGGATCACTGACAATAGAAGTCTATGCTGACATACCTCACCATCAGAGCATTAGCTTCTGAACTTCCTTTATCTTGACTACATTCTGAGATATGAATGTCAAACTTATTGATAACTATGCCACAACTTGTAAGAAATGGTAGGCTGTCCGAGGCCAGTACAAGTTGGGACCCATTTCTGTTGAGGGGCATTATGTTTCTGGTACAGTGAGTGTTCTGAGACTCTTTATATTTCAAATGAAAAGGGGCAATGCTTTTCTTTGCAGTTGGCAATATATAAACAAAGGGAAGTACTTCTAGTTGGAAGAAGAGTTGGTCTAATATTATGATGTGTACTCAATTGCTTTGTATCCAGGCTAGAAATGGACACAAATTATATTAGTATAGGCTTTCCTGAAAACAAAACCAGGAACAGAAATGCTGATAGGAGGTGTACCATGATAGATTTGATGTACAATGAAGAAGAAGAGCTTTTCCTTCCTCCACTGCCAGCAACCATTTGAAGATCTTTCACCATGAACCTGATTTGGTATACCATATGATTCTCTGGGGTAGGAAAGTTGTTTCTAGGGATGAAGAGGATGAAGGACAGATGCCTCAAATGGCATGGAAGAAAGGGAACAGCTGCAGCTAGGATTGACCACTGTTTAGAGCTCTCAGCGGAATTCAAATTGAGGAAAAAACAAAGACCCGTACTAGTAGCGAAGAGTTGGAAGGGAAAAATTGACTTTACAGGTGTCTTTAAAGTCTTGAGTCCTGAGGATTGTGCTGTGAAATGTCTTAGCTTGACATGAGCACATATACAGCAACAGTGATGAACTCTTACAGTAGGCAGAAGCAGCATGTTTCTCTAGCACAGGTGATGCTTATGTGTATCTGAGAAACTGGGCAGTGACCAGATAAGTGGAGGACAAATTTTAATTTCTCCCTGTTTACTATGAGCAGGTTGTAGAATGAGACAAAAATGAACTTATGAAAAATTATCTTTTTCTCTTTTAGGCTGTAGCCATATTTGTGTGTAAGGACCTGACACTATTTAATATGAGATGGAGAAATTAAGAAGTAATTAATTAAAATCAATTTTGGGGGCCTTTTCAAAGTGACTATTTTAAAAGGACCCTTCCTTAGGCCAATAGTTGAATCATCCAGTTGGGACCGTAAATTCCTGATGTGAGAACTGTGGAATTTTCTCCTTACCATGTATGTTTATTTGTCCTGGTGTGGAAATTAGTCTTGAATGGATGTAAGTGGTTAATGCAGACTAGCATGCTCTTAAGGGTTATGTTGTTCCTATAGTTTCCTTTTTTTTTTTTTTTTGTGAGGAAGATCAGCCCTGAGCTAATGTCCGATGCCAATCCTCCTCTTTTTGCTGAGGAAGACTGGCCCTGGGCTAACGTCCGTGCCCATCTTCCTCCACTTTATATGGGATGCTGCCACAGCATGGCTTGGCAAGCAGTGTGTCGGTGCGCGCCTGGGATCTGAACCGGCGCACCCTTGGGCCACTGAAGTGGAGCTCCAGCACCTTAAGTGCTACGCCACTGGGTTGGCCTCTATAGTTTCCTTTTGAGTTGCAAGGATACTTGACTTTTCCAAAGTTAGAAGGAGCAGAAGTTTAGAGATCAATGTTTATATAACCATTATATAGACTGTTGGTTCCTCCCCTCCCTGCCCCCAACCCATTTTTGCTGAGGAACATGTTTCCTTTGCTGACATCCATCTGGCAGTGACTAGTGGGGTGAAGGTGGTGGGCACACAGACAAACTTCTTGGAAATAGAGATTTAATGATTTCTTTATTATCAACCTTATTTTATACGAAGTGAACTCATTGAGAGTTAATTAGTTGGCCTCTACTGGCCAAAGCTGAATATGAAAAAGGATTCTTAGACTGTTTTAGAAACTTCTATTTTTTGTCCAGTGAGAATCACCCTCCATACCTAAAAATATTTAGTTATAGCTGCTTCATTGCAGACTGGAAACTTTTAGAGTTCTCCATTGCCTGCTAAATTGGGGGCATAACTTAGGAATCTACCTAATGGTAAATTGAAAATATGGACTTGAGCTCTATTTCTTTCACCCTGGTGCCCCCTCCCCTCACAGGGGAGGTGCTTTGTGTGTATTTAGTAAATGCTGTGGAAAGCATTTCTGTTTGAGGATGTATTACTGGGTGTGCATGTGGAAAAATCACACATAGATTAATTAGATTATAATTGTGTGATTTTAAGAAATACCTCAGGGGGTACATATAACTCTATGAAATGCTAAATTTAGATAGACTTAGAGTGTCTAAGATAGACTTAGAGTGTTTGATTATTACTTTCAACTGAACTCTTCTAATTGGGAACTGATTTCACAGGTTTTGTGGACCCTGAGTTCAGTACAAATGGTGGTTGTAATAGGGACATGCTGGAGACATGAAGTTGCTTAAAACAACCTATTCTTTGTTTCTTCTTATGAATCATTTCTGAAAGGAAATGGATTCCCAGTTCTCAGTTGTAATTTAGCTGACTTAGAGACCTGATTTCTAGAAAGCTGCAGAGTAGTGCTGGATAATACATTGGCCTCAAGAAGTTTTCCAGAATAAATTGTCTGGGTGAGAAGTATAAAAACTTATATATTCTGGAAAAGCAACCTACTTGAGTCACATCTTTGGCTCTTCAGTTGCAAGTTAAATATTATATGTCTGTCTGAAGAAAGAACTTCTAGTTAAAAATTGTGGATAAAAGACATTTTTTCTCCATTTCATTCACTCAGAAACTCCCGAAGAAACAAAACCGATATGTGGGTGAGGGTGGGGAAGGGGTTGAAATGCCTCTTCATTTTCAATGAAAAATGAAGTAGCTGAATTCCTATACCCCGAACTTTGTCACAAACCCGCCCAATAATATGAAATGTGTATTGAAAAGAGAAAGATCACGTGTAGTGCTAACCTATCTTCTCTGATCTTTAGCAGGAAACAGTAAAAGTAAATGTTACAGTCTTGAAAGGGGTACTCAACCATTGTTTGGTCAAAGTCATGTGATCCAGAGAGATGGATGGGCAACCAGAGAATAAAGATCCAAAAGAAAGGGAGAAACATGATGACAAATCATTTCTTATATCTGAGCTCTATCTCCTAGTTAAGGGAAAATGTTGGAGGAAAGAGCAAAGTGAAGAAGGGATATTTCCAGATAACCCAGAGAGATGTGGATTGCGATGTATTGACTTCTTAAACACAACACACTGCAGAGACACGTCCCCAGATTAAGGAAAAGTAGATTTGGTGAAAGAGTAATTAAGACAATACCCTAATCAAAATTCTGAAGTGCCCAGATCTCTGACTAAAAACTATTCCTGGGTGTGTCTTTGAGGATGTTTCTAGAAGAGATTAGCATTTGAATGGTGGACTGGATAAAGCAGATTGCCTCCATCAATGTGGGTGGGTATCATTCAATCCACTGAGTGCCTGAACAGAACGAAAAGGTGGAATAAGGGAGAACTCATTTCCTCTGCCTGACTCCTTGAACTGGGACATGGATCCTCTAACACTGGACTGTGTCTTACACCGTCAGCACTCCTGGTTCTCGGGCCTTCAGACTCAGATTGGAGCTACACCACAGGCTCTGGGGTCTGTAGCTTGCAGATACAGATCATGGGACTTCTCAGCCTCCGTAATTGTGTGAGCCAATTCTTCATAATAAATCTCTTTATGTATATAGCCTCTTGGTTCTGTTTCTCTGGAGAATCTTGACTAATACTTCCTTCTCTGAATAGTTGATAGAACTAGTAGACAAAATATCATTAAGTAAAGAGAAGATCTGAAAATCACTATCAACTAATTTGACCTAATTGATGTTTATAGAACCTTAAATCCAATAAGTACGGAATATACATTCTTTTCATGTGCACCTTGAGTGTTTACCAAAATATACCATACACAAGGTCATAAAACAAGTCTCTATAAATTTCGAAGAATTGGAATTACACCACATATGTTCTTTGGTCACAGAGAAATTTAATTGGAAATCCATAAAATGAGATGACCAGAAAATTCTCAAATATTTGTTAATTAAGAAACATTTATGCTAAACATAACAGTCAAAAAGGAGATCAAAAGGGAATTTGGAAAACACTTTGAACTGAATAATAATGAAAACACAACATCTGAACATTTGTGGGAATTAGTGGATTGTTTGCAAACGTTGACTGCAATAATTCCTTATGTCACTTTGTGAATGCTCTTTTTGCGGTATGAAATTATTCTTCCTCCCATCAAAGGTGGAGTTATTTCCTACCTCTTGAATCTGAGTTGGTCTTGTGACTTGCTTTCCTTAATTAATGGAGTGTGGCAGAAGTGATGCTGTGAGACTTCTGGTCCTGGGTCAAGAACCTTGCCTGCACTGGCCTCCTTGAGGATGAGTGATGAATTGGAGACAGAGATACAGCAGATGGCCAGCACCAACCACCAAACATGTGAACCATATGAGTAAGGTCATCTTAGACACCCAGCTCCAGCCAGTCCAGTCCCATGAATGGTCCCGGGGAAGACCAGCAGAAGGACCACTGCGCTGAGCTCAGCCCAAATTGTTTACAGTATACATACAAATAGAACGGTTATAGTTTTCAGGCAATAAATAGTAGAATTGTTTAATATGTAGCACTGGGTAACTGGTATAGAAATTGGTGCTAGAAGTGGGGTACTGCTGTAACAAAACCTAAAATACGTGGCATTGGTTTTGGTACCGGTTAGCAATCAGTGGCTGAAAAAGTGTCAAAGATGTGAAAGTAGTGAATTTATTGTTGGAGGTTTGCAAAATGGTGACTTGTCTTATGTATTATTTAAAATATTGACAAAACTGTTTCCTGAGGTAAGTTGGAAAATAGGGGATATGCCTAATAAATTTATGATTCTGGCTAAGGAGATTGCCAGGCAATTTTGAATTTATCATTTGGCTTCCCTTAGCTGTACACAATAAAGTATGAGGAGAGAGAAAAATAATAAAGAGGGGCTTGTCCAGTTTGCAAGCAGAATTTAGAGGAAATAAGGCCCAGAACTTGCTTGATTGGAAAATAAAATTAATCCCCAGTCTCTCCAGATGGAAAAGCTTCTCAGAGTAAGAAATCACCTCAGGGTAAAGATCAAAGATGTGACTGTTGGACGTTTTGTTAAAACCTCAGATGTATTTAAGACACAGTAAACCTTCTCCTCTAGACGAAAAGGATTCTAGGTATGATGAGGGTATCATCCCACGCCATCCTAACATGTGGCACAAGGGAATTATGGGAGCAGATAGAATTGTTCTGTATCTCTAGTGGGATGATAGTTACATGGCAGAATGTAATCAATGAAATTCATCAAACTGTACATGGAACATTGGTGTGTTTTATTATATATAAATAATATCTGCCCAAACATGAAAGTATATTGTAGAGATGAAAGCCACATTTGGAAGCAACTGAAAATGGAAATATACATGACTGAAATTTTCACGGTGAACACATAATCTCAGAGATGAAATAGAACAAAGATATAAAAATGATTGAGGATATATTCTACTAAGGAATACAAACAAAAGATATATATATATATATAAAATTGGTGAACCCAAGAAAGGGAAGAGAGTAAACGGAATAGAAAAAATATTCAAAGATATAAGAAAATCTCAGTCCTCCTTGTCTGCCAAGGGAAAATGAAACACTTTTTAATAATTAATTATACTGAAGATTTAATTTTTTCTTTATTTAAATCTTTCCATCTTTTCTATGCTCATCTGACATCATCTTTCATAAATATACATATCATTAAGGTGTTCTAAACAAAAGAGCAGTTCTTTTCTAAGAAATTTTTAGCCTACTGTGTTGACCAATTGAATCAAAATTCAGCCAGTTTAAAAATAATTATGATTTTTTTTCTTTCCCTTAAACAACCTTACCTGCCTGAAGTCATAGGATTAAATACTAATATCCCTGGAAATTCATTTTATGATTGTAAATGGCATTCAGTGAATGATAAATGGCTACTCTTGATCTCCCGTTATCCATCTCTGATAAAGTTTCCCTGAGAGCAAGCCCTGAATTAAGTATTCCTTTGGTAGGGTTTGTGCTGTTATCGTCATAGACATAAATGCTCTATGATTGTTCTACTCCTTTCTCTTGAAATCTTACAATGTGACTTTAAGCTCTTCTGTTCTATTACTTTTCTTTCCTCTTGGAAACACTTACCTTTAATCTCCAGGAGAGTGTTAGGCAGATTCAATTAAAACTCTGCATGATGACTCTAGACAGTCGCCAGGGGAGAGCTAATGCAGAAACCACGGAGCAGCTTATCTTTGAGTTGCCAAATAAACCTGAAAATCGTATAATGAGTGGATTTGCTGTTGCACATAAGATTCAGAGTAGTTGGATTTTGATTTGCCCTTGGAAATGATGTACTTTAGGGGAAAAAATATCACTTGCGTTTCGGGACTATGATTTATAAAACTCTGAGGCGCTGTGAAGCAAGTGAGGGCTTTTGGGTTCCAGACTTGCATGCTGACTTACTAATGCTATGGTTTTGTGTATCCAGTGCCTCATTTGTCATATAATTTATGGGACTGTTTTGAGGATTAAACAAGGATATCTCAGAAAAGCTTCAGAAATATGTTGAAGACAATCCAACTATCTGTTCAACTGAATGCCTTTGATCCAGGAAGAAAAAGATTTTGAGGAGTCCCTATAACTGCCAGAGAATCTTCTCATATGTCCCCATGGAGCTTGTGGGCTTGGATTGACTGAGTTGGAAAGGACGCACCTCTATCTTCCCAGTCATTCTTTATATCAGATAGCTGAGAATTGTCCTTGATTTTTCTCTCATCACAAACTCTATCTTTCATCTAATCAATCACTACGCCTCTTAAATATCTCTGGAATCCCTTGACATACTCCATCTTGACTGCCACCACCATATTTAAGCCATCATCATATCTGATATCTAGTCTCACTTCACTTCTTCCATTCTCCACACTTTCAGAGTGATTTCAATAAAAGAAACATTGGATTATATAACTTTTCTACTTAAAATCTTTCACTGTTTCCCCCTCAACCCCATCAAGTTAAAGTTCAAGCTTCTTACTTTTCTTCTTTCATACTTGCTGATCTTGCTCTTGCTTCCTTCTTCTCTTCATCTCTCTCTATTCTCCGCCATGTTTTGTTCACTCAGGCCTTAGGAATCCACATGGGGTGGGCTGTTATTAATGTGGTGAAGAAATTCATCTGTGAAGGGACCATGATTTATAGAAAAGGGAGAAGGTTTTAATTTTTACCTTTTTATATAAGCCTTGTTTGGAAAGTCAATTTGAATGCCTCATATTCTATAAACCAGAATCTCCTTATCTTCTTTTCAGTAACTTCAAGGCCCTACAGGGTCCTAGCTACTAAAGAGAGACCCTGCAAGAAACAGAGACAAAGACACATTATGAAAATAAGAAAAAAAATATTTTAGTGTAAACCTCAGACTTATTAAATCGAATCAAATAAAACTTGGAGGTGTCAGAGACTTAAGTACTGTTTGTGAAAAAAATATTTTAGGCTTGAGAATTTTTATCTGATATTACTTTTTAGGTAGCTAAATTCTTATAAATATGCCCCAGAACTGGGACCTCAAGGAGTCATCTGATTTAAATTTTTTTCTTGCAGCAGAGAAATGCCTTCATCAATTAGTACAGATTGTTAATGATGTTTCCAAGATATTTCACAACTTTTTTTGGCAGTATACGCCACAAGTTTCAATGTCAAGGCCAAGTGTTTCTTCCTTATGTCTAACCAAGTCTTTTGCCCTCATTCTAATTTTAGCACATTTCCTCTCATTATTTCCTTGATCAAGGTGCAGAATAATTTGGTTGATTTTTTACTCACTATGACACTTATTAAATCTACCGTAGGCTTTTCTTTTCCAGATTAAACAATCTTAGTGTCTTTAACTTTTTCTCCAAATAACAGCTTTCCACTTTTTTCCTCATTATATTTTACTTTTTTGCTCTCCTCTAGCCCCTCTCAAATTTCTTCACATTCATTTTAAATTGCACACACAAACACTGGGTACAGTATTCTATTAGGGTCAGACCATTGCCAAGAAGAAGTGGAAAGTTGCTTCCTGACTCCTGGCAAGTTGCACTACTGTTAATACATCCTGGTATCCTACTACTTTTTTTATTTTTCTTCTTCCAATAACATTATCTTCAAAAGCATTTGTTCAGGGTCTATGTGCAGAGCCAGCTTGCAAAAGTATCAAAAGAAACTCAGATGGTCATCTGTTCCCGTCAGACTCTTGGTGGGAATAAGCTTCCAGTGTTGAGAGCCAAAGGGATACAAATAGAGAAGATTATAAAACCAAAATTAAGATTTTCTCAGTGGAAGTTAGTGAGAAAGTAAGTCAAAGATGCTATTTTTGTCTAAACTTGTTGGAAATAAGTACAAGGAGAGAGCAGTACAACAAAGGCACTTAGCACCAAGCCTTTGACTATAAGCTGGAAAATTCAGTCCACTCTCTGAAAGTAAGGGAACTGCACATGGGTCTTTCAGTGCTAAACCTGAAGGCCCTTTCTTGGCCCAGAGTAGTCCAATGCCTTCTTTCTGTTTTGTTGCAGGACTGGGGCATTAAGCCTGATTTCCTCATCTTTTCTGGCTGACATTGTTCTGTTCCATGGATATTTTTCCTCTCCTCGAGTATCTTCAACTTGCTCTTTCTTTCTTGCCAATAAAGATGAAAATACTCTCTCCTTCTTTGTTAAGGATACAATCACACTCATTAAAAGGAAATGAAGAAATAGGAAGGTTAAAAAAAAAAAGCAGGGAGAAGCGACATGGTGTTTATTAAAACTGGTCTTTGAGATGAGAACTGTCCAAAATATTTCGGCTCTCAGCTTTTAGTCCTGGGTATCAGGCATCCCAAAACGTCTTTGGGATCTTTCAGATCTGCATCTTTCAGATTGTACCCTTGGAAGTAATCAAGGCGAGGTTATGGAATAAAAATAAAACAATGGTGAATCCTTGGATTAAGTGGAAAATATGTGTGTCTTTGATGCTTCCCAATCAACTTTACTCAGTCACTAAGTTTTGGTCTTATTGTTTCCTCAGCATTTCTCAATATCTGTACAGATACTTGATAACAGTGGGGACATAGTTTAAGGAAATCTCTTTTCTAAATCTGTGGGCCATTTGGAATTCAGAAAAGATCTTCAGGAAATTCTGTACCCTGACTGTTGATGAAAATCATGGATTTTGATCATGAGTATTAACTTGAGAAAATTCTCATTTCTCAAATAAAGATGAGATAAATAAAAAAGGAAAATGTGCAAAGAGTCATATGCTACAACATTTATTACAAGTAAGAAAAAAATCTTTTATTTTAAAGAATACAAGTTTAACTCACTTATAGAAAATTACCTCATTTTCTTCTTTTACTTTCCAAAAGTTAACAGACCATGGTCTGAGTCAATTGGCATTTATATTTGTAATTTAGAGAAAGTAGGTCTTATCAGGAAAGAGAGACAGAAAATTATTTTCCTACATTTCCCTGTTTAGGACGGCGTGGATGTTATTTTAATATGGTAGTTTAAATTAAAAAAAGGTGACTCAATTTTATAATAAATATATTCAGTGTATTCATATTTAGAATTTTCAGGAAATTAAAATGGAATTACTACCCTTTAAAAGATATTAGTGGCTATGTTATAAAGTATTATCAAAAACTACAGTGGTATCCGCACTGACGTCATGATTAGTGAACAGTGAGGAGATGATAGGGGAGCAGATGGTAATAGGGTGAAGAGTTGACCGAGAAGGCCATCCTGTGTTGGGTGATGTAGCAGCGTTGACTGTCTGCTCTTCAAGATGCGTTGTCAGAGCCCAGCAGGTAATTCTTCATCTTAATCGACTCTTTGGTGGCTCAAACACACCAATTGCCCTGTGCTAATGCTGGCCTTGTTCTTCAACCAGAGAGGCCTTAGAGTCTTAGAATTGGAAGATCAGACTCCTAGAACTGGAGGGTATATTAGAAAGCAGTAATCCAAAGAATCCTTGTACACATAATGTCCCCAGTTGAGACTGGAAAAAAAAAAGACAGATTGCTTTTCCAGGGTCCCACCATAAAGTATCACAAAGCCATGGGATTCTGGTCTGTTGAGTCAAGGGCTTGTTTTACTCTACCAACTGACTCTAAAGTTTCACTCTTGTTTACTTAGCGACAAAATGTGAGCATAGAGGACTAATAGAGAGTTTCAGTTTTATTTACAAAGAAAGTATTTCCATGAATATCCTATTTTTCAGCACCTGTCTCACCTCTGAAAGCCTTCCTTAAATAACATTACCCCATCCTGATCACTCCCTTGAGCTTATCTCCACCAAGATTTATATGAAATTTAATTTTTTTTCTCATTCCCATGCTATTGCTTAGATGTTACTAATTATTGCCAGTTGTTTTAGATATACACGATTTATTTCCCTGAATGAAATTTAGGGTCACAAAGGTGTGGCCTTCCACCTGTTTTAGATCTAAACAATGTTGGTTTCTTTGGAGAGGATGTGGAGAGAAGGGAACTCTCATACACTGCTGGTGGGAGTGCAAACTGGTGCAGCCACTACGGAAAACTGTATGGAGATTCCTCAAAAAATCAAGGTTAGAACTACCATATGATCCAGCTATTCCACTGTTGGGTATTTATCCAAAGAACTTGAAAACACCAATTTGTAAAGGTACATGCACCCCTGTGTTCATTGCAGCGTTATTCACAATAGCCAAGACTTGGAAGCAACCTAAGTGCCCATCAAGGGACGAATGGATAAAGAAGCTGTGGTATATATACACAATGGAATACTACTCAGCCATAAGAAATGATGAAATCCAGCCATTTGTGACAACATGGATGGACATTGAGGGTATAATGCAAAGTGAAATAAGTCAGAGGGAGAAGGTCAAATACCGTATGATTTCCTTCATTAAGTAGTAGATAATAACAACAATAAACAAACACATAGGGACAGAGATTGGATTGGTGGTTGCCGGGGGGGAGGGGGGGGAGGGAGGGGGGTGAAGGGGATGGTTCGGTACATGTGTGTGGTGATGGGTTGTAGTTGGTGTTTTGGTGGTGAACATGATGTAAGTTGTGCAGAAGTGGAGGTGTAGTGATGTACACCTGAAATTTTTACAATGTTGTAAACCAATGTTACTGCAATAAACAAAAAATTAAAAACAATAAAAATAAAAAAAATAAAAAAAAATAAAAAAATAAAAAGTCATTGCCAAACCCCCCCCCCAAAAAAATGTTGGTTTCTGAAACAATGCAAAATATATTCAGTATGTATATATTTAATAAAGGATGCACAAATAAATTTTAAAAATATGTTACTTCCTCACCACTCTAAGATCAAAAAGCTAATGACTTCCAGTTGAAATTATTTATATGATCAACTTTGCTTATTAGTTATCTGAGGGCTGATAATCGCTCTGTACATATTGATATGGCCTTACAGATTGGTAAATTATTGATATATTTCTACAGTCTTGGTAAAAAGCCACTACATCCCCTCCAATCCAGGGCTCCAGCCTTTCCCCTCAGGGATAACATAGACTTCTCCATGATGCCGCAAACAAAGGGTAAATGCCTGGCAACAGGGTCTTTCCAAGACCCTGGACGTCAATACTACTGGTAGCTAAGCTTATTGGATTCAGAATATTTAGGGCAAGTTGAAAAATACTCTGTCTCTTATAGCTGGCATGAATTTTTCTGTGTCTAATCTGAGACTAATCGCTGAATAAATATTCTAGTTTCTCAGCCAATGTAATTTGTTAAGTTCTTCAGTTAAGGTTATGTTGGATGATAGATTAAATGGCTCCTCAGACACCAATATCCCAGCATGCAACACTGCTTTCAAGGCTCTGTTGACTGCTCTGGCCAACTTCAGTAACATTTTCTTAATTTTCAAATCCCAGGAATATTTTTCAGTGCCCATCTTAACTTTTCTGAGACATTTGATACAATTGACTTCTCCTTGTTTTGAAACTTTTTTTGGCATCCCAGAAGCCACTGTGTTTTGGTCTCCTTCCTCTCCGACTGTTACTTCTCAGTCTCCATTGCCGGATTTTCTTATTGTTATCTCCCAAAACTTAGTGTTGTTCAGAATCTGTTGATGGTCTTTTCCTTTTCCTGCAGGATAATAGACTATTATCCTTTGCATGACTTTAACCCATACTGACACACTGACGACTCCCCAGTCCGTGTCTCTCCTCCAGTCTTCTCTTCTTCTCTGTATCGCCTGCATTCCCCATTCAGTCTCCCAAACCTGAATGCTTTTCTCCCCACACCTCCCACAGCCGGTTAGTCTTCAAGAAATGATATTTGTTTATATCTCTTAAGTTTGTATTCTTTTTTTTTGTTGTTGGGTTTATTTGCCACTGGGATTAGTTCAGACCTTCATCTTATGTTTTACTTCCTGTATTATTTCAATAATCTTCAAACTAAACTCTAATATATTTACTTATTTGGCTCTCTGCTTTATAAGACCATGAGCTTCTGGGGTGCAAGGATTGTGCCTCTGTCATCCCCGTATTCCTAGTGCCTAATAACGTCTACTACATAATAGGTGCCCCGTAAATGCTTGCTGCGTGAACAGTACACTGTATCTGAATGTTCACCTTCTTTGGGGGAGATTCTTTTGCCTCTTTGTTTTTGCATAAGACTTCAGTGTTATTGTAGCCTGTTCTCTGACCAGTTTTTTTTGTGTCTGAGAATTGAGCTCATTATCTCTGAAGTGCTGATTGCCCGAACTCGTATCAGTTCAGCTAGAGCTACCTAAAAGCAAGCTTGGCCTGCAGTGAGCATCTTGTTGTAAATGACCAGCTTTGAAAAGTTCCTCTGGGAATCTAATCAATCTCTGTGAGCGAGGACATCTTTCGCTGTTGCTTTCCAGGAAGCCGCCAGATGGCTCCCAGAAAAGCATCCTTATTTAAAATCCTTTCAGAGGTGTCCAGGGAAAATGTTGTGGGCAAGTGTTTAAACAAGATCAGTAAATGAAGTAGTGACTAGGGAAAGGATATCATTAAACTTACCTATCCCAAGCTGATCCTTATGCTTGTGTCTGGGCAAAGAGAAGTCTGATTTACTGACTCGTCACAGCTCCTAAGCTGTGATTCTTTAATCCTTAAGAGCCATCTCCAGTGAGCAGGCTACAAACACATCTCTTAACAAAACCTTTAAAATATTTCTTAGAAATGGGATTATATTGCTAATATGGTTTTTGTTAAAGGACGAATAATGGATGGTGACACTGCTTCTCAAATATAAACAAGCTTTGGATGATAAATTCTTAGTACATGAGAACTCATAAAAAGAATGGACAACAGTGAATGGACTTATTTGGAGAAGAAAAAAGAGACTAGTGTTTGCTTTCCCTAAGGTTTTCATTGTTTCTTTTTCAGTCTTTAAAGTGACCACATCAAAAGAGCTGGAGATGTTAAAAAGAATTGGAAGCAAGACAAATTCAATTCCATGAACAGAAGTTTCTAAGAATTTTCTTGGTCTTGGGTAGATCAAACCACACCAATAAATTCAAGGTCTTCCGTATGTGGGGCTGGATTACCCCTAAGGTCAATGGGTAAGTGTCCAGGGACCTATTTTCAAGGGAATGGGAAAGCAGACATAACTTGCATTTTCTCTATACTGTTCTTAAAAATGTGGAGTCAAGAATATTTATCCTCTGTAACCTAAACTTATCCTAAAAGCTCTGGTGTTTTTTCCTGTTTGGAGCACATAACTAGCTATATAGCTTATTTTTTCTGATAAATTGAACTTCTGTTCTCCCACGTGAAGAATTGAAGATGTAATCAATTGTTTCATTGTGCTGGATGAAGGTCAGAGTTTTAATTTATTCACATCTTTGGTCTGAAAGCAGTTTTCTCATGAGCTGAAGGTAGATGTGGGCAGTGATTCTGAAACATGGATTCTCTAGAGTTCTCTTGCAGAGTTTTGATGCAGATGGGCAAGCTGACCCTGAGGATGTGCTGTGCTGTCTGGGGCGGGGTGGCTCACTGGCCATCTGTGAGTAATTATGCATAATATCAATACCTGGGCATGGGAGCTATTTTATTACCGGATGTGACCGTCAAAAAGAAACTTTCAGAAAAACTGGAAGGAAGCCCAGCTGATAAAGTAGTATTTTTTTTCCCTGAAAAACAAAAAGCTTTTAGAAAATAAATTACATTCTCACAAATGTAGTGAATAATTAATAAATCTAGTGAGAATTGTTGCTAAGAAGTAACACTTCCTTCATGGAAATGTAGTTGACTAATTCTTCTCTGCAAAAGTGTTAACAAAAGGGTTTCCTTCCTTCATTCTTTTGTTCAAGATGAATGTGCCAAGGACAGCATTCTAGGCATCCATATTTGCTTCAGAGATTATATCCCAAAATTGAGTTAGTTAAAACTCTTCTAATTTGCTAATGTAGTTGTCAAATAGAATTTACGTACTGGTTTTTACATAGGAAAATGTCAGTTTGGGAAAATTCCAGAAGATAGCACCATCTTAATCATCACCTTTCTGACCAGAAAAAGACCTTTATCTCCTCTTTCTTCTCTGCCTTTGGTGTCTGCATGTTTTTAAAGCTTCTCCCTATTGTACGTGCCACCATGCTGCTCTGCCTCTTATGTGCCTACTATCATTTCACCTGCTTATGACCTTTTGCATTAATGCTCAGAGAAAAGCATGAGAAAAATAAAGAGCTTTTGGTTAACATGAAATCACTTTACATTTAATCTGTTAATGGCCTTTATTCTCCCATCAATAGAAACAACTTGCCAAAAAATCACAAACACACACAGTTATGGGAAAATGTATTCAGAGTGCATAATCACACCCTGTTATTAGTCTTTGACTGAGATCGTATTTAATCAAGAGAATTGTTAAATCAGAGATTATGCCAATTAACATAACATTCATGTTTTGAAATTCCTTCAAGAGAAGAAACCTACCTTTGAAGCAGAAATAAAATTAAAAAATTGTCTTTTATGTATCAAATCCGTCTCATTTAGAGAATGATAGATACATGTGTTTCATATTTTACATGTGAATGACCGGAAAAAATCCATAAAATTTATATAAGCAGAATAAAAGAAAATTAAAAGTACAGAAAGAATATCTGTAGAATGAATACATACATATACAGACTCAAGCACTCACACATACATACTTAGCATGATACATAAAAATGCCCAAACCAAAGAGAATTAATTTATTTCAGCTGAAAAAATAACAAAGCCAACAATTTAGTTTAGCAAAGAGTTCAGTGGAGGTGACCTGGTAGCTATCCTACAAAGGGGAGTAATTTCTTTTTTTCAGAGTAAGTGTTACCAAGCAAGGTCTCACTGCTCGAGGTGCATAGAAGGCAGTACCATGGCACCAGCTTTCGAGAAAAGAAAGAGCTTTATTGCGAGGTTGACCAGCAAGGAGATAGGAGGCAAGGCTCTCAAATCTGTCTCCTTGATCCAAGGTTCAGGGTGAAATTTAAGGAGTTGGGGGCTACTAAGCTGCAGCTGGGCCCGTGTAAACTTATTGGCTAGTCCCGAATCAGTCCAGATATGGTAATCAAGCTACTTGTGCTGCTGGAAGCCAGATTTTCCTTATGGAAGAGCTTCTTTCTTCATAAAGGGCTAAGGTGGCACCATTGCTGACGATTCTTGGTTCTGGGGTCAACCCAGGACTATGGGTTTCCACCTGGCACATGCTCAGTGACATCTTTGTTATTGAGCAAGATTTGATTGAAACAACCGATTTTGAAGAAGCACAACTAGTTTAAGTTGGTGAATGTTTTATGTGCTGCTTCAAAAGTGGGTACACTTATTTGTGGAAGTGTTGTCTTTTATGTAAGAATCGATTCCAGATTGTTTCAGTGTTTGTTTTTAAAAAGGTTTGTTTTTGAATTCTTTGTTTCCAACAGGCTGAGGATTATTTTTCAGACAAAGAAGTCCTGGTTTAACTATCAGTGAATGTCTACAAACATTGCCAAAATCTCACTTCACTGTGTGGTCTGTCTAACATAATCAATGTTGGCTGTCGGTCTGGATATCTTAGGTAACTTTTGGTTTGCTTGATCTATTTCTGGCTTGCTTGATCTATTTTGATCAAGTTAACCAGATAGCTGCCAATCACCATTTTTAATATGTGCTATGGTGTCACAGATGTGTTAGGTCAGCAACTGCTGGTTTCCCCCTTGTCCTGTTTAGCACTTTCCTTTGCTACATGTAGACAAATACAATAGAAGCCAAGAACATCTGGAAACAATCAGTAAACACCAGTTTGAAAATTTCTGCTTCATTTAGACTCATACTTCAGAAAAGACTATTCACAAGATAATTAAATTTACATTTCGATTTCATCTGGAAATTTCATCCGCATGACATCTCTAAAACCATTAATTTTCCATTTCCATTGTCATTGTCCTATTTTAGCAATAATTGTATTTACACCCTGCTTCCTCTTCAAAACATACACATCCAGTCTCCAGTGATAAGAATTTTCTTCCTAAAACATGGAATGAGAATCCTGTCACTCTCCACTTCATAAACCTCCAAAGTTGATAAAAGGGAAATAAGAATGAATGCATGAATGACCCAGGGTTGCCTTGTTATGGAAAGAAAAATTGAGTTATGTGACCAAGATATCTCAAATTTAAAGTTACTTAATTATTCTACTAAATGACAGAGCTATAAATGGCTATCAAGGGAGGCTCAGATTTAAAAAAAAATTAGGAGTCGTTTTGGCAACAGAAAACTGGGCTGGATGGACTGTGGTTCTGACACAAATGGGAGTTCCTAGTTTTTGTATGCACTATTATTAAAATACAGTTTCTTAAACATTTTAATATTCTGTGTGTTTTATGGAATCCACAGCTGCATATCTGGGGTTATCTATTATATAAGAAATGATGGAGAGATGCCACTCATGGTCTCAGGCAACATACTTAGGACTTTGGCTCATGACTGTAGCCTTGAGTTAAATTTAGGAGGTCCTGAAGAAAGTGTCGTGTAGTCCTGGCAGTGATTGTAGAAACACAGTTCCAAATTGGGGTCATGTGAGTATTACTGAGAAGAAGAATTTGAAGGAATACCCAAGAACCGAGTTATCAGGGGCAGGAAGAGGGAAAAATCGTCTACTTCCCAATATTTCTTAGAGTTTCCATAGGCTTTTTGATTGAGCCACTCAGATGGAAACTGGTTGAGTTCTTACTTGTCTAGCTCTTATTTCTCAGGTCACCTGAACCGCAGGAAAAGTACTAAAAGCATGGATTATAATCCAGAAGTACAGGATTGGGCATTAAGCCTCTGAATTGGTTGCTTTCTTGTTCATTGTTTTCTTCCTGTATCCACAACTCCAGAAACATCTCACAGGCGTTTCCCATCATCTTTTGTAGAGTCAGGGTAATTCACTTCGTTGAGAGGAGAAAAGAGCCTCAAGTAGGGTGATTCTTTTAGGCAGTGGGCTCCTTTTTAGTAACTGCCTGAGATGATCCCTGCCTGGGCCTCTATTGCTGCTCATTCCCATTTGCTGCAGTGTCTGATGAGACAGAAAGTCCCTAAGAAGCCCCTTTGCCTTCAATAGTGATAAGATTTATTTTCCTCTGAGCTTCTTCATGTGGCTAGCAAATAACTGTGGGTTATTTTGATCATGGAAGTTTTATTTCTCCAACTATTGAGATATTTATACCAAAGAATTGAACTAGGAAACTATTAGTGTGGCATAGTTGTTATTGACACAAGTGAATCTTTTTTTGGTGACTACAAACTTATGTTCCAAAGGGGACTCATGTCCTTCTACTTTTCCGTACAGAAAAAATTCTTTGTCTTCCTGGCACACCCTTAATATCCTTTCCTTTGTGAGGCATATTAATTTTAGTTCCAGGGTATCTTTTTTTTTTTGCTGACCTGAATGAGCCCAGTGGGTTCCGCTGTGTTCTTCAAAATGCGTCCCACCCACTAATGACATTATTGCTACTTGTGGACGTTACCTCACCTTTCAACAGGAGATGTATAGCTGGGATTTGGAGAAGGGAGAAGGAAAAAAAAGTGCAAAGATAGTGTTCTTTCTTTCTGAAACTAGATTCTGGCTCCAAGCAGTCTCTGACATATTTCTAGTGTTCCAGAGTCAATCAATCAATCAATCAATCAATCAACATTCAAATATTTGAGGAATATTTGTTATGTACCTACTATGGGCCCCAAAATTGCCCTTTCTTTGAAGGGCAGAGTCAATGCCTACCTTGTTGCTTGACACATGTTAGATGGTTACTTAACTAGTGTAGTGACCATCCAGTCCCAGTCATAGGTCAATCCAGGCCCCTTCAGAACCCATGAGTGGACCAATGGTCTATATTAAAACAATTTTTGCCCTGCATGATTGCAGGAATTTCCCTGAAAATCTCCATATACTTCAGTGGCAATGTGAAACAGTGTTCATTGCGAAATTCCTCCATCGTGAAGCTGTGATATTGTGATTTATAATAAGAAATATATATTTGGCTCTTGTCCCCATTTCTGGAACAGAGCTCTTAAAACCCTTGGAATTTCCTAAGTGAGGCAGTGATAAAGGTGTCTTTTGTTATGTTAATAAGGTGACTTTTGGAAAGCACCTAGGTTGCCTAGGGATGGGGGCTGGTAGAGGGGGAACCAACCATGACTAGAGGGTTGGAACTTTCAGTCTTACTCCCTGATTTCTGGGGAGGGAGGAGGGGCTGGAGGCTGAATCAATTGCCAATGGCCAACGATTTGATCAACACATCTGTGTAATGAAGCTTCCGTAAAAACTCAAAAGGACAGGGTTCAGAGAGCTTCTGGGTTGGTGCACCATGGAGATTTGAGGAGACTGGCATGCTCAAAGAGGACATGGAAGCTCTGTGCCCCTTCCTACATACCTTGCTTTAGGTATCTCTTCATCTGGCTGTTGATTCCTATCCTTTAATATCCTTTGTAATAAACCAGTCATCTAGTGAGTGAACTAGTTTCCTGAGTTCTATGAGCCACTCTAGCAAATTAATCAAACCCAAGGAGAGGGTCGTGGGAACCTCTGATCTATAGTAGATTAGAAGCACAGGTGATAACCTGGACTTGCGACTGGCGTTGACCCCTTAATCTGTGGAATCTGATGCTATCTTTGGTAGATAGTGTCAGAATTGAGTTGAATCGTAGGACATCCAGCTGGTGTCGGAGAATTGCTTGGTGTGGGAACCGCCCCCAACACCATGTTGGAATTGGCCCCAGAACACTTTAGAGGCCATGCTGATTTTTTTTTTGTGAGGAAGATCAGCCCTGAACTAACATCCATGCCAATCCTCCTCTTTTTACTGAAGAAGACTGGCCCTGATCTAACATCCATCCCTTTCTTCCTCCACTTTATGTGGGACGCTGCCACAGCATGGCCTGACAAGCGGTGCGTCGGTGCGCACCCGGGGTTCGGAACCAGGGCTGCCAGCAGCGGAGTGCACGCACTTAACCGCTACGCCGCAGTGCCAGCCCACATTCTGACTTCTGCTCAGGTCTTTTGGGAATGTGCGTTTTCTCCCAATCAACTGGCAATTGTGCCTGTGTTGGTGGGGGAGAGCAATAGAGCCTCCTCCATACAGCTGCCAGCTATCAGGGACCTGTCCATAGTTTTGTCCTGTCAGCCTCCCGTGCTACTAAAAGCCAGGGGTTTAGCTCTGCTCCCGGTCACTCATGCTTCTTTTGACGTTAATAGTATGTATTTTTCCATGACCCACCATCTCTTCTCTGTACCTAGTGTGGCTTTGTATAAGACTCAAAGATGATACACATAGTACTTTCTTGGCACATGAATGATATACATAGTACTTTCTTGGCACATGATTTCTTCCTCCTTTGTGTGAAAGGTGGCTGGAATTAATGTGCTTTTGTTTGGTTGGTCCTGGCTCCAAACGGGGAGGAGCAGAAAATTATTTTACCTGCAGTTTCCCCTTTTTTATTAGATTCCCCCTAATTCTATCTTCTTTTAGTTTTAGAACTCTTCTGCCAGTAGGCATAGTATACTTCAGCCTGCTGAGAACTCTCAATGACAGATCCAGCCCTAGCTTTTCTAGGGCTGTTTCCAGGAATCTGCCCTCATAGGCATAGGCAGGGTAGGTGTTCATGGCCCAGGACCTGTCTTCTGTTGCCTGTCTTTTAAGGAAGATCAGTTGCTGCTGAACCCCACACATGGCTTGGGATCTTGGTAGCTGTGGACTGCCCAGTGCTCACATTCTGCCTGCTTGTCTCCTTGCACTGTTTAGAGTCACCTCTCCTCTATTCCTTGCTATTCTCTGGATTTCCTGATACGTTTTCCAAGATACCTTGCTGCTTCTTAGATCATTCATGTTGGCTCTTTGCCTCAATGATTATATTTGAATCAAGTGTCTTACCTGTTGAAATCTCTTGTCAGCCAGCTTATACCTAACCCTAACCAACCCCCAAAGCTCTCTTGTTCTAGAGGATGGCTCACATATGGGAGCCAGTCCTTCCTCCTCATAGTCTCGTTTTCTTATAAGTATCCTTCCAAGGATTGTTTAAAAATGAAAGATACAATACAGAACACGTTATTGGTACCTGTTGTTGTGTACTACTTACATGATATTGTTATTTATCATATTTACCCCCAACAAAATTTGGGTAAACTTAATGAATGAAGACCTATACTTTGTCAGCCTTTGAATTCCCTTTCCCCTCTCCCCAGTGTCTAGCACAGTGACAAACACATGGTGGACACTGATAAGCATTTATCAAATGGGAACCAATGGGACTAATTTAGAGTGCATTTGGAATTTCTCACCACATTTCTCTTAGAGGGAGGAGGAAATCTTTTTCTTATTCTAACTGTTGATTCCCGTGCACTTTGTACTTGTGTCATTTCAGAACTAGTGACTGTTACTGAATGCCTTTCAGCTTTAGAAATCAAAAGACCTTTAGGAATAAGAGTTTCTTTATGCTCCAGAGTGAGTGGCTTGCCAAGAGCCATCAATGGTGTTCTTGTAACTGTCCAGAAAATGGTATATTCCAGGAACGTGGACACCTAGGGTATGTGTTTAAGTTGCTCCTTTTAATAGTGTCAGTTTATTATTTTGCTCAACATGATTAAATAAAGATGTAGCTCCTGTGAAATCTTCTAATTCATGGGTTGAAAGCATAAATGAGTTGCTTTAAATGTCAAAGTCTTGGATAATTTTCTTCCCATATTTGTTTTATTTTAAACATTCACTTGTGATTTCTTAAGTTAAATTATCAAAGGAAAAAAACAGGTCACTCCATTGCACAAATTATAATTACAGAGCACTTCATGGTAATATAGAAATTAAGTAGTAAACGCTTGATGTCTTGAATTCTATGAATTCATATATTTCATCAGAAGGAGAGAATAGAGTGAATATATGGAAAGAAAAAATCAGGAAAATGCGAGGTAAAGAGGAGAAGAAATATGCTAAGATTACATTATGAATACCATATCTATATAAAAATGTCATATGAAACAAATTTGCAAGCAGCTAACAGAACTAGTGACTCTTTAGCTCAAGCACCGAATTAAGGTTCTTTTTTTTTTGGTGAGGAAGTTTGGCCCTAAACTAACATCCACTGCCAATCTTCCTCTTTTTGCTTGAGGAAGATTGTCCCTGAGCTAACATCTGTGCCCTTCTTCCTCTCTTTTGTATGTGGGACACCGCCACAGCATGGCTTGATTAGCGGTGTGTAGGTTCATGCCTGGGATCTGAACCCATGGATCCTGGGCTGCCGAAGCAGAGCATGCAAACTTAACCACTAAACCACCAGGCCAGCCCTTGAATTAAGCTTTTATTAGGAAAGAAATATTGGCTTATATTACATTTTACTTTTTGAGGAAATCCTATCTTTGTTTTTCTGTTAGTGATAGTGTGTAAAAATTTTACAATGAGAAGATTAAACTTAACTGTTTAAATACATCATTATTTTGTGAGCAGTTTAGAAAAAATGCAGAAGTGGCTTCTCTTTTCTTTCTAAATCATGGAGATATAGTATGATATTTTAAATAATGGGATACAATACCTAGGAGAGTTCTTTGAGGCATTAATCATATTAAATCTAGATTATGAATTTTGATGTCCTAAAGGTGGATGCAACCTTATGGTTTCTTAGTTTTTAATGTCTGGAGGTTTCTTGGGGTCTACTGTTTGAGCCTCAGATGGGAGGAACCTCTTTGCCATTTGCCACGTTTCCGTGTGGAGGGACATCTGTGAGAGGAACACTCCTGACCTCTCACCCCACCCATTACTCATTCTAATCCATGAGACAAAGTAAGTTTCCTAATTGATAAGTGACATCTGGGTCTGTTTTCTCTGTTGGACCTGGGGATTAACTCTCTTTTCCTTCTCACATTGCCCTGGGCCAGTGTGAATGACCAACCTTGGATAAGTGCATCTAATCCGCAGATTCAAAATTTTCGTTGGTAGACTTCCTGAAGTATAAGGTGTGTATGTGTGTGTATAGGCGGTGGTGATGTGGGAGCAGGGGAGGGAGTAAGCCTTTTGACCACAGAACTAAATTCACATTTTCTAATCAGCTTATAAAAATAAAGCCAATATTTTTATTTCCATCTATCTGTCTTCTGTCTTATTCCCCAATTTGTTCCAAAATCCACAGGACAAGAAAGGAGTTCTGCCAAAACTCAACATTTACTGTAATAAAGTAGGTGTGTGGGATGCTATCATCCATTTCATAAATGATGTAGTGAATAAAATACCTCACTTAAAGAGAATAAGGCTTTTTTTTGAATGTTGATCCACCCAGACCAAGACGTTCCTGTTCAATGGCATTATTGATACTTATCTAGAATCTTAAGATCTCATTACTAGGCATCTACTAAGGATTCAGTCCCAAGAAATTCTGTCCCACAGACTTCTTACTAAGTTGCCTTGTTAGGTTAATATCTATCAGAAAATACATCCTGGATAGCGCAATACTTAGGAATTAGCAAATTTTTTCTCTCTATTCCTACCCTCTTCTCCTCCTTCTTCCTCTTTCCTTCTTGTCAACTTCTAGCCATGGAAGATCAAGTTAAGGGATGGATTGAGGAAATGTATGCAGGGTAGATTCAGATAAAATCCAGATGTAACGAGTGTAATGAGAAATTACAGGGCCTCTCTGCTCCTCTGCCCGACAGTGAGATTCCTCTGGAATGGGTGCTTCTTGTTCTTATTTTGTTTTCTCACTCTGCTGGCCTTACACCTTCCTACCAATCTCATACCATTTTGAATCCTCCTAAAGTTTTTGAAAAATAAGTAAGGTTTTGCAAAACAAAAACAACGATAAAAACGAACAAATATGATGAAGCAAAGTAACATTTATAATAAAGAACCTGATTAGTAGGGAATCAAGTGAGTTGAATGTTGAATGCCTCTCTGGTCTAGGGAATTTTTAGTACAAATACAATTTTTTGAAATAAGAATATCAATATCTTCTAACTTGGGTCATCCACTGAAAAAAAAAATAAATAAATATTAAAAAGTACTTTCTGATAAAATTGTCTTTATGAAAATCAGTTTTAAAATCTTGAAATTTGGGTTATTTTACATTATATGGTAGCATTTGAAGATTATTTTGGTAAAAGATACATCAAAAGAGATAATTCCTTGCAAAACAGAGCATCTTTAATCACTGGTGAAAGGCTCATTAATAAGTCAATAAATGTAGAAGAAAAATTACATCAGGGGACTAGGGATTGCCAAATATCAAACGATTTTATAGAGAAGATACATTACTGCTGAGGCAGTCAAAATATTCTTTTAATATATATAGAGGATCTATTCTATTAATTGTTCAAGACAGACATTTGAAGTTACGTTTAGAAAGACCAGTGACATTTTCTTCATCTTAGTTAATATGTAATATATGTTAATAGATTGTAGATATGTTTTTATTCTTAAAAATTTATAACCAACTCTTTAAAAAAGGAGAAACAGTAATGTCATTAAAATAGAAATATAAACTAAAAGAAAAACTTAAAAGAAATACATATAACCTAAACCTAGGTTTCCTGCTGTACTTAGGAAAAAATCTAACTGCTATAAAATATCCTACAGAGCCTTGCAATGGCTGACTTCTACCTAATTTCCTACATCATATCATGGTGTTTTTTCCTTTGTACACTACATTCTTGGCAGATTGGCCACTTTTCGATTTTTCAAACCCACTCCATTTTTCCTGACTTCAAGGCTTTGAATCCAATGTTCCTTATGCAGTATTCTGCCAGGAGAGTTCCTCCTTCACTATTTACTGGGAAACTCCATATCCTTCTAGGGCTAGTGTCATGTTAAATGTCATTTCCTCAACGAGGCCTTTTCTACCCACACTCACATGGCTCCCTTGCTCCAACATCCAATAATCTGTGATTCTTGTGTTGATTTAGGATCAGTCATTGATAAATACAAGGGACATAAAGGGCCCTCAAAGTTTACACTCCTTATTAGAACCATAAACAATCAACTAATATTTTGACTATTTATGAAAGTCCAGTACAGATTTTAAAATAATTTTGAATTATGAATGATTCTCAAACTTAATGTAATGAGTTATATTTTCAGAGAGACTATGTTATATTTTATCAGCTAAAGTTTCTGTGAGAGATGGACTTTTGTTAACTTGTCAAAACTATAAAACTCTTGGATTAAAAGATAAAATTTTGCTTATTGTTTTTCAAGTTTCTATACTTTTAGTTAGATGTCTGGAAAAGGGGCAGGTAGATAAGCAATCCTTTTTATTTTAATCATAATAATGTATTATTCCAGCAATTTCAGAGCTAAATTTCAGGCCAAACACAATACCAATGTCCACCCTTCAACAAATATTTGTTGAGCACCTTTCATGTGCCAGTGAGAATCTGGCCAGATCTCTGAAAATCAATTCTCCCATTAATCAGTTTATCTAATAATCAGTTCACCAAGTTCAACCAATTCATCAGGTTCAAAATTATCGGTAATTGTTGCCTAACACCTCTTTAGCTATGAAATTGTCAGTGTGCACTCTACACTACAATTTTTTACATTAGAATTGGGCAGATTATCTTCATTTGTTCAGCTTTTAATCCGATGCCCTTGTCCTTAATTACTCCGTTTGCTCTTTATACCTTGTTTTTTTTGGGATATATTCCTTTTTTCTAATTTATTAAGATTATTTCAAATTGTATTTTTGTCATTCAGGCTGTAAGAAAGCCAGTAAACCAATAAACTTGAAATAATAACACCCTCTTCTTTCTTTCTTCCGAGTCATTGGTAAGCACAGTTAGTGGTTGTGTAACATCAGGCCTGACTTCTATGGGATGGTTCTCAGAAACGCTTTCCAGGAAGATTTAAATGACTGTTATCAGCTTTGTCATATAAACCTTCAGTGCTTTGTGCAGCCACCTATGGAGTGGTGGAAACGGTTTCTTGAATTTGGGATTGCAACCTCCAGAAAGCTTTAAAGGAGGCCTGGAAGAGAGGACTGGGATGGATTAAGCATTTGCCATGTGCTTTTATGGCCAGCCCTGGTGGTCTAGTGGTTAAAATTCGGCGCTCTCATAGCCAGGGCCCCAGTTCATTTCCTGGTCAGGGAACCACATTACCTATCTGTCAGTTGTCGTACTGTGGCGACTGTGTGTTGCTGTGATGCTGAAAGCTATGCCACCAGTATTTCAAATACCAGCAGGGTCACCTGTGGTAGACAGGCTTTGGTGGAGCTTCCAGACTAAGACAGACTAGGAAGAAGAACCTGGCAACCCACTTCTAAAAAATGGGCCATGAAAACCCTAAGAATAGCAGTAAAGTATTATCTGATACAGCACTGGAAGGTTGACTCCACCACACTAGTAAACCATTCATTCATTTCTCAACCTTGTGAGGAATCTAGCATTCTCCCCAACTTAATGATGAGGAAGCATCACCATTTTTAACTCCCTAGAATAGACATTGAGTATTGTTATTGTTCACTGCAGAAATAAAATGCTTTGAGATTTATCCTAAGACATGGTTGGCTGATTCTAATTTCTTAAGAAGGTAAATGGATAGGGCTGGCCTGGTGGCATTGTGGTTGAATTCATGCACTCTGCTTCCATGGCCCGGGTTCGTGGGTTCAGATCCCAGGTGTGGACCTACACACCACCCATCAAGCCCTGCTGTGGAGGTGTCCCACATACAAAATAGAGGAAGATTGGCACAGATGTTAGTTCACTGCCAATCTTCCTCACCAAAAAAAAAAAAAAAAAGAGAGAAAAGAAGGTAAATGGAAGGTAAGAGGTAAAGGGAAAATAGGTTTTTGGGTTGGGGGTGTATTTGTTTTCTATTGTTGGTGTAACAAATTACCACAAATTTAGTAGCTTAAAACAACTGCTTTTATTATCTCACAGTTCTGTAGGTCAGAAGTGTTAGTTGGTTTGGTTGAGTTCTTTGCTTTGAGTCTCGTAAGGCCAAAATCAAGATGTCAACCTCTGGACTCCTACAAGGAGGCTCTGGGAAGAATCCACTTCCAGGCTCATTCATGTTGTTGGCACAATTTAATTCCTTGTGGTTGTAGGACTGAGATTCCTGTTTTCTTGCTAGCTGTCATCTGAGGGCTGCTGTTAGCTGCAACAGGTCTCTCTCTGGTCCTTACACATGGGCTTCTGCATCTCAGAGCCAGCAACAGTGTGTTGAATCCTTCTCATGCTTGGAGTTTCCTTTGCCTTCCTTGTCTTCTTCCAGCTGGACAATATTCTTTGCTCTGAAGAGCTTGTGAGATTAGATTGAGCCTGCCTGGATAATCCAGGATAATCTTTCTTAAAGTCAGTAACCTTAATTACATTTACAAAGTGTTTTTTGTCATGTAATGTAACATACTCATAGGTTCCAAATATTAGGTCATGGACATTTTTGGGGGACCATTCTGTCTACCACAGACAGAAAATGAGCAGAAGAGGGAGAAACTTTTCTCTATTTAGAAGTATAGATGAAGGAATTCTTGATACTTTTTTGTTAGATAAAATTTACTCTAAGTACAAGATTTCCTGTTTAATGAGTGTTTTCCTGCTTAGTTGAAATTTGTGGGGAAACAAATATACAGAACTATAGTTTAGAGTCTTTTTATCTTTTATTTCTGGTGTAAGCTCATTTTACTCTGATTTCTTGGTTCTAATTATAATTTCGCGACTATAATTGAGTATAAGTTTTGAAAAAGTTTTTGCTTGTCCATTTGGAATACATTTTTCTTGATTACTACAAATTTTTGGTTTATTATAGCTTCATTTGGATTACTGTGATGATTAACATTATGGCTGATCACAGAGTGCTGGAAATTCTAGTATCACTTCTAAAGATCTGAAAATTGAAGGAGCAGACCATTGGCAGTAATAAGTTACAAATGGCAACTTGTATTTTGTTTGGAATCACTTCTTTCCTTGAGGAATTATGTCTGTATTGGTTTTCAGAAGGTTTGGTCTTTGGAGGTACCTCTGATTTTAGGAAACATAATTGTATCTTCAAACTAAATGTCACTTAGGCCTTTTATGCCATGTTTTCTAAGCTCTTTAAATTAAAAATAACTTTACCCGTATTCCAAAGAATCCAAGTAGTTCAAGGATAAACAGTGTGTCATTGTGAAGTTGGGGATGCCTCAATTTTATTCCTCCAAAAAAAATGTTCTATTCCATGGTTTCTTTTCCTACTTCAGTAGAAAAATATTGACATAAATTAAAAGTGAGCACTGAGTTGCTCTTTTGGGAACTGCCCTCTTCTTTTTGCCTGTACTGACATTAAAATCAGCCATTTCAATTTGCCTGGAGGCAAAATCTGTTATATCAGTTTTCCATCTACATTTTGCCTGAGAAAAAATGTGGAAGACAGCTGTTTTAATGTTGAAAAGGATCCAAGTTCTACTAAGTATGTCCTCAGAGCTTTGGGGGTTTATTTTTAACTCTGACAGAATTAATTTAGAATAAGACATAAACGACCATTACCGTTCCTATCTAATTTTCTGAAGAATGTGTGGTCACCTATGGCTTTGATTAAGCAGCAGAAATCTGCAATCTCAAGTAAACCAGAAAAACATTATTGCAGGGTAAAATAATGTATCGATTCAATTCCTGCTGGAGTCATTTTAATGGACTAATATTTTTGTTATTTGATTAAGAATTTAAAAGAAGTTATTCATTTAACTCAGCACACCTATGTTATTTATAAAGCCCATACTCTACAACCCTGTTGTACTTTATATACTAGGTTGTGGTGGTGGTGAGAGGGTGACGGGAAGGGCATTGTGTTGAATTCCGTCGTAAGATCGCAGCCCTGTGAGATTAGGTTCCATTTTCAGGCTTCATGGGCACCTGGACATCCTTTTCATGACCTGGTCGGAGAAAGAGCTAACAATCCTTCAACACTTCTGAAGAGTCTGATTCCCTCTCACCTCATTCACACTATGTCGATTGAAGCCCCAAAATACACTGTGTGTGTTAGTGACTATGTGCGCACATGCTTATGTTGGGAGCAAGCGCAGGAACAAACTGTTCTGTTCCATTCTTCACCTTGAAAAGGATGAGAGAAGAGCCCTGGCCCCAAAGGAGGCCAGATCTGAGTTTGAATCATGGCTCCCTCCCTTGTCCAATACCCGTGTGACCTTCAATGAGTCTGAATGTAAATGGAAACAATGTTATTGAGGACTGGAGATCGTTTATGTAAAGCCCCCTGCACGTTTTCAGTCCCATTGTAGACAGTTAATAAATAGTAGGTGTTATTGTTGTTATTACGAAAACCCTCCTGTTACTATATTTAACTAATGTATTCCATCTATGGGAAACATATATGAATAGAAACAAAGTAGTTATTCTTTATTATTGTGTAAAAAAATATTTAGAGCCCCACACTGCGGATGGCTTCATGAGCACAATAGACTCTGAGCGTGTAGGTGCTGCCAGAAGGAACTTGCAGAGCTCAGCTCTACCTTCGTAGTTTATTAATCTGCTACCATGGAAACAGGTATTTCATCCTTAAAAACAAGAAAATGGCTTTCAACAAAGCACTGTTTCAGATAATATGATGGTGGTGGGCAGTATTTCTTTCTTTTAAAAAAATATAATTTTTAAGTGACTAACCTCATTTTTGGCAATCTGATTTGAGTTTCCGTGGAAACAGAAATGACAGTTGAGGCCTCCAAGCTCTTGTAACTTGTGGGGCTCAGGTTAAGTCTTGCAAATGTCAGTTGTCTTAAGGTACCTAGAGGTGCCAACAGAAATAACAGAGTCAGCTGAGCTCTGGGGAAAAGAAAGGAACAATAAATCAAACATTTAAAAATTATATATACACAATGCTGTGAGTTTGAGAAAAGCATGTGTGATGGATAGGTTGAGAGAGACTCATGGAAGTAATTCAGGGTAGAGGTTATGTGACTTTACTACATACAAACACCTTCTTTTTCTGAGTGGCTGAGCAACTTACCTATTTGCAATGAATTTTTATTACACTGAGTACAGAAATATTGGAGAAGGCTAAAAGAGTGAAAGATTAATAAAATATCACATAATGGTCTGATTATTTACTAGCAGGAGAACTAACTGTGAAAGAAGAAAAATTAAATAAAAATTCATAAGAGCCAAATTCTAAAGACAGATGTGTTCATCTGACACAGGCCCAAGAGTTTCTTTGGGGCCTTTTATTATCAGCCTTTGTAGAGATTTTTCTAATTCTTAATATTTAACAATGACATTATATATCTCCCAGGCTGATTGATATGAAGGTAGTTTTAAAAAATTTTTCAGTAATTCCACATCACATCAGATGGAGAAACAAACCAGGATTTCACTTCTTGAGTTCCTAACAAATATTCTAAAACAGACCACTTTTTTTTTTCAACTCAAGTATACTGAAAATATGTGAGTGTTTACTGGCATGCTACCTCCCTACAAGAGCTGTATCTCGGAATTGCTTTGTAAGTGGAGGGGATTATCCAGTTTGGGCCACTCTGAACCCCAGATCTTTTACTAATAATCAAATTTGAGTCCTATAGGTATTTATAAATATTTAAAGGGGTTTCCATAAAAGAAGATTCTATAAAGAAAGCAAAATATTTAGTTAATAAAGACTGAGTTCACTTTGTGGCATGAATACTGTACAGTTTCTCAACATTTAAGCATAAACAGATATGCAACAAGTGAAATGTGATAGGCAGATGAAAAGGTAACCTCATTTTTATCCCACTAAGGCATTATTTTATCATAGGAAAATTTCATTAATTACTCTTCTGATTATAAAAATACTGCAGACCCTTTTTAAATCTTTTAAAACAAAACTAAACAAAAGAATTAAAAAGAAAAGTCATCCACAATCTTACCATTCAGTTAGTGTTCACATGTAAAGCATATGTATATAAAATACCATCATATACATATTCTTATATAAATTTTGACTTAAATGTAGTCATAACATTTTTTCACCTGTATACTCTCATGTATATACTTATATGAATTTGTAATGTAATATACATATTCTTTCTAACCTACTTTATTTTTAATGGGTGTTTTCTTTTTATTTAAACATTTTTTAAATTTAATTTTATTATTTTTTAAAATTGTTATAAAAACAGTTAACATGAGATCTATCCTCTTAAATTTTTAAGTGCGCACTACAGTATTGTTAACTATAGGCATAACGTTGTACAGCAGATCTCTAGAGCTTATTCATCTTGTATAACTGAAACTTTATGCCCATTGATTAGCACCTCCATTTTCTCCTCCTCCCCACCCCTGGAAACCACTATTCCACTCCCTGATTCTTTGAGTTTGACTACTTTAGATACGTCATTTAAGTGGAATCATGCAGTATTTGTCCTTCTGTGACTGGCTTATTTCACTTAGCGTAATGTTCACAAGGTTCATCCATGTTGTTGTATGTTGCAGGATTTTCTTCTTTTATAAGGGTGAATAATATTCCATTGCATGTATGTACCACATTTTCTTTATCCATTCATCCATCAGTGAACATTTCCATATGTTGGCTATTGTAAATAGCGCTGCAATGAACATGGGAGTGCTAATATCTCTTTGAGATCCTGATTTCAATTCTTTTAGATAAATACCCAGAAGTAGGATTGCTGGATCATATGGTAGTTCTATTTTTAACTTTTTGAGGAAACTCTATACTGTTTTCCATAGTGGCTGCACCATTTTGCATTCCCACCACAGCATTCCAATTTCTCCACGTCTGTTTTTTCGATAATGACTATCCTAATAATTGTGAGGTAATTTCTCATTGTGGTTTTGATTTGCATTTCTCTGATGATCAGTGATGTTGAGCATCTTTTCATATACCTGTTGGCCCTATGTATATCATCTTTGGGGAAATGTCTATTCAGTTCCTTTGCCTATTTTTAAATTGGGTTATTTGTTTCTTTGCTGTTGAGTTGTAGGAATTCCTTACATATTTTGGATATTAACCTCTTATAGGATACAGGGTTTGCAAATATTTTCTCACATTACATACATTCTCTTTTCTTTTTGTTGATTGTCTGCTTTGCTTTTAGTTTGATGTAGTCCCACTTGTCTATTTTTGATTTTGTTGCCTGTACTTTTCGATGTATCCAAGAAGTCATTGCCAAGACCAATGTCAAGATGATTTTCCACTATGTGTTATTCTAGGAGTTTTATAGTTTCAGGTCTTATGTGTAAGTGTTTAATCCATTTTGAGTTGATTTTTATGTATAGTGTAAAGTAAGGGTCCAATTTCATTCTTTTGCATTTGGATATCCACTTTTTCCGACACCATTTGTTGGAGACTATCCTTTCCCCATTGTGTTTACTTGGCACCCTTACTGAAGATGCAGTTGATCATATATGTATAAGCTTATGTCTGGGCTTTGGATTCTGCCCGGTTGAATATGTGTGTCTTTATGCCAGTACCATAATATTTTAATTACTGTAGCTTTGTAATATATTTTTAAATCAGGAAATGTGATGCTTCCAGCTTTCTTCTTCTTTCTCAAGATTGATTTGGCAATTCGGGGTCCTTTGTGGTTCCACATGAATTTTAGAATTGTTTTTTTATGTCTGTAAAAAAATGCAATTTAACCTGCTTTATATTTAACCTTAAATATGTGATAAATATCTTTACATGGGTATAACCATAAAATCAGTATCAACTTTTGTAGTGGTCTCATAATATTCCATTGTGTGGATGTAGTAGATATCATTTAACAAAGTCTCTATTTTTAGAGCATTTATATCATTTTTCTTTTACCTCGTTTATAAATGTCTTAAGTATTCTCATACATATATCTTGTGAGTTTATCTGGTTATTTATTTGGGACACATTTCTAAAAATGATACTTTCTAGTTAGGGGGGTCTATATATATTTAAAGTTTTAGGTAAAAATTGTAAATTTTCCTCCAGAATTCCTGTAGCCATTTATACCACTTCTGCAGTGCTTGAGATAGCTCATTGCCCCCCATCTTCACCCGGACTGCGTCTTGTTATTAATTTTCCCTCCTTGTTAATTGAATAGACAAGACATAATATCTTAATTGTTGCTTAATTTGTATTTCCTTTACTACTGATTGAACTTATTTCACGTATTAAATGCCAACTTGTGTTTCATATCTTATGAACTACTGGCTTGTTTTATTTGCCCACATTTTTACTGGAACTTTTTTACTATACTTTATAAGAACTCTTTACATAAGAATGATATTAACCTCTTATAAAAACTATAATTCAGATATTTTCCAGACTATTGTTTGTGTTTTGTGTAGGAATTTTTTTTTTTGCGTTATGTTCTTGACTCATTTTTTTTGTTTTATTTTTTTCTTTTCTAACTTTATCGAGGTATAATTGACATAAAATTGTAATATATTTCACATGTACAATGTGATGATTTGATATACGTATACATCGTGAAATGGTTCCTGCAATCAAGTTATTAACACATTCATCACTTCACATAGTTACCTTTTTTTCAGGTGAGAATGCTTAAGATTTACTCTCTTAGCAAATTTCAAATATACAATACGGTATTATTAACCGTAGTCACAATGCTGTACAGTAGATCTTCAGAATTACTCATCTTATAACTGAAAGTTTGCACCCTTTGACCAACCTCTTCCTATCCCCCCCAACCCCCCAGTTACTGGCTACCACCATTCTACTCTCTGTTTCTGTGAGTTCAACCTTTATTTTTTTTTCAGATTCCACGTATCAGTGATACCATACGGTATTTTCCTTTCTCTGTCTGGCTTTAGCACTATGTCCTCCACATTGTCACAAATGGCTAGATTTCCTTTTTTTTTTTTTACAACTGAATAATATTCTCTTGTGTGTGTGTGTATTACATTTTCTTTATCCATTCACGTGTCTACAGACACTTAGGTTGTTTCCATAGCTTGGCTATTGTGAATAATGCTGCAATGAACATGGGAGTACAGATATCTCTTCGAGATAGTGATTTCATTTCCTTCGGATATATACCCAATAGTGGGATTGTTGGATCATACGGTAGTTCTATTTTTAATTTTTTGAGGACCCTCCATACTGTTCTGCATAGTGGCTCTACCAGTTTATGTTCCCACTAATAGTGTACAAGGGTTCCCCTTTCTCTACATCCTTGCCAGTATTTGCTATTTCTTGTCTTTTTGATAATGCATATCCTTTCAAGTGTGAGGTGATATCTCACTGTGGTTTTGATTTGCATTTCTCTGATGATTAGTGATATTGAACATCTTTTCATATACCTGTTGGCCATTTGTATGTCTTCTTTGGAAAAATGAGATCCTTAGCCTGTTTTTCAATCTGGTTGTTTTTTCCTGTTGACTTATAGAAGTTCCTTACATATTTTGGATATTAACCCCTTTTCAGATATATTTTCTCCCATTCTATAGCTTGCCTTTCTGTTTTGTTAATAGTTTCCTTTGCTGTGCAGAAACTTTTTAGTTTGATGTGGTATCATTTGTTTATTTTTGCTTCTGTCGTGTGAAGTTTTAGTTTACGTTTTGTGTAGTCACACCAGTCTTTTTCTTAATGAGTTTTCCCTTTTGTATTATGTATAGAAATGCTTTTACTATCCTAAATTTATATCAGTAGATCCTTTGATTTTCTTCTAGTTTGTAGTTTTTTCCATTTATACTTTAATTGATCTGTAATTTATTTTGGTATAAAGTTGGAGGTATGAATATAACTATTTCTTTTCAGGAAATCTAATCTAGTTACTTTCTTTCTTTTTTTTTTTTTTTTTATAATTTTGTTTATTTTTTTCCCCCAAGGCCCCGGAGGTAGTTGTATGTCATAGTTGCACATCCTTCTAGTTGCTGCATGTGGGACTCGGCCTCAGCATGGCCAGAGAAGCGGTGCGGCAGTGCGCACCGAGGATCCGAACCCTGGGCCGTCAGCAGCGGAGCGCGTGCACCTAACCGCTAAGCCACGGGGCCGGCCCTAATCTAGTTACTTTCATACCAATTTTTCATTAATTTGAAATACTTTCATTATCACTTACTAGATCCTCAGATCCTTATATATATTGAGTCTGTCCATTCTATTAATAAGTTACCAAGTTTGGTAGAAATATTGCACTATTTATTATAACTTTATAATACACCTTTATATTATATGGAAAGTTCTTCCTTATTAGTCTTTGTTTTCACAGATTTTGAGATCAAATTGAGTCCTATAATCTAGTTCCCCAGAAAAACTTTCATTCAGATTTTGATTTGAATTGTGTTAAATTTATAGATTAATTTGGAGAAAACTGATATATTTATAATATAGACACTTCCTATCCAGAAACATGGCTACCAGCACATTTTTGAACTCTTGTTTTATGTTCATCAGTAAAATGTTTTTCTTCCCTTAAATCCAGCATTTTACTTTATTGTCCCTTTAACAGCATTTCTTCATTATGTCAAGAGTATTACTTTATGAACAATTGCTATTCCCAACATTAGTTATCTGCTCTTCAACTCTACCACTCAACATCACTCTTGGGATTTGCTATTTACCTGTTTAATTTCACCAGTTAGTAGCAAATCTGGCAACGTCTGCATTAACTGGAAGTTCTCATAGAGTCACAAGGTCATGGGAGAACGGCATTTCTACAGTGAGAGAGGGAAAATTCCAGTTGTTTTTCCTTTTTCTTTTCTTGGTCTAGTTTTCAATTAGTTCCCGAGATAAATTGTTCTGGCTCACATGTTGTGATTTTATGGTGACTACAGGGTGTGAATTGTGGAGTAAAAAGAAGGTTCCTATGACCACTTGTCTCCCAGGAGAGGCTGCATTCCACCATAATAGGGCCATTCTTTTGCTTTAAGGCTCTGTCGCCAACACAATGAAAATAACTCTTGGAGGAATAATTCCTTAGATTGTTATAACCTAGTAACATTTTAATTCACAGATTATTTCCATCTGGATTGCTATATAAGAGCAATACCCTGACCATTATGAGACACTGGACATGTAAGTTTTAATAGTGGGGTGGTGCCAAAAATAGGTGTTTGGAAGAGTGGACCATGGTAGAGGGCTGTGGATGGAAAGGGGAATCACAAAATGACAAAGTTGGAGGAAGAAATGTGGTTTTTTGAAGAGAGAGAGAGGATGTTAATGAAAAGTTAGGAGAGCTCAGAAAATGAAACTTCTTTTTTTGTCTATAGCTTGTCCTGCCGAATTGTATAGAAAAATTGCATGAGGAATAGAGGAGTAGAGCGGGTGGAGGTTATAGCTGGTTTTACAGTAAGATCCATTAAGTTTCCTTTCCATTAGCCCAATCTCAGCCAACAGAAGGCAGGGTTATTACTACTAAAAAGCAAGCCAGCGGCAGGGCTGCTACCATGGATAGAATTCTACTGTCATCAGTGCAATCATTTTTAGTGACACATTGAAACAAACATCCAGGCCAGAATTACTTCTTTAAAATATATTTTTTCCCCAACTGTAATCATTAGGTTAATCATTCAATACTGCATTTTCTAATAAAATATATAGCCACTTTATTCTACCTAGTAATTTATATGGCATCATCACTGATGTGACAAAAAAAAAGTCACTTCTAAGCAGCAATGTTCATGTGCAGCACACACAGCTGCCACTTGAAGCTCAGCTCACAATCAATTTGATAAGTCAATCAGTTTTCATTTTGTCTTCATCTCCTAGGTAACCAGAGCATCCATCCAGACCCTTGCCAAGGGAGAACATTTAAAAAGTAATATGTATTCATAATCGGTTTTCTTCTAATGCTGACTTAATAGAAAAGCAAAGAGCTACCCATGCAGTATTTTAAATCACGGTAACACAGATTTTCTGTGATTCTGGAGAGAGAGCTTGAGGAGGAATGGACTACAGAATACAACATCATTGTATTTCAGTCTCTTATGATCTATCAGGGATAAAAACTGCACCACCTGCTATGTCTATTATGTATTTAATGTGAATAACAAGCATCCCACTGCTGGTTATTAAAACAAATCTTAAGCCATCTGACGTTATACTTATAACTCGTCCCCTGCTTCAGGACTCTGGAAAGACATGACTTGGGGGGAGTGCATTGGGGCAGACCTTTTGATGTGAATACAAGGCATCTGGCCTCAAAGGAAGTCATTTATCTGCCTCCAGATCCCTTAAAAAAAGCATTATGTAAAATATAATTATAAAACAGTATTATTGGCACAAGGTAGAGGATGAAAATTTCCAGCAGTTGCAAAAAGCATTAAGTTTTGTGTTGCCTGAATCCTCTTGGTGTGTGAAGTCATGAGAAAAATGGAACATTTGGTGTTTTTAGGAATAACTCACATGCAGGAAGTCATGGATCTTGCTCAGTTTGTTGATCAGGGCGACATTCAAACTCCATTGACTGCACAGGCTTCAAGTTCAGCTGGGCCTACACCATCTACCTGGACACAGCTAGTTGGCTTATTGGCTGTTATTTCCTATGGGAAATTTTAACCCATGCCTTGTAAAGGTTCAGCGCTAAATATACATTGGAGAAGAGTAATGTTTGTTGAATACCTATTGGAATTGAGAAAAGCAAGAATCTGAAAATAATAAAATAGTATGAATGGGACTATCAGTCCTTGACTTTCTATGTAATAAATATTGTTTTTTTTTTTTTTTTTTTTGCTTGAGGAAGATTGTCCCTGAGCTAACATCTGTGCCAATCTTCCTCTATTTTATATATGGGATGCCACCACAGCATGGCTTGATGAGTGGTGTGTAGGTCTGCATCCAGGATCTGAACCTGTGAACCCCAGGCCACTGAAGCAGAGTGCACAAACTTAACCACTGTGCCACTGGGCTGGCCCAATAAATATTGTTTTTGCTTGAATATTTTGAGGGATTTAGAAACTATTCAACGTCTTGGTTCTATATCCAAGAACAAGATGGAGGCAAAGATAGGACACAGCATGCTCTGACAGGACGACCACTTACCTAAAAATCTATTCTGATTCTTTTAGGGCCTTTCAGTGGAAACTTGAAGACATCATTCATTTCTCTTTGGGCCTCATCTGTAAAATGAAAAATGTTGATGAAGAGGACATTGAGTTTCTCCCAACTCCCAAATACTATGGTTTTATCTAACAGACTACAAGCACTTTAGGAGTTTCTTCCTACACCTACATATGTGCATATAGACTATGTTTATTTAAAATGCCCTAAAACTCTGAGAAACATATAATCAGGTATTTAATACTTAAGATTTATATTAGAGGTTCAAAATAATATTTCACTGGGTGTCTATACAATATATATATATATTTTTTTTGCTGAGGAAGATTCACCCTGAGCTAACATCTGTACCAATCTTCCTCTACTTTGTATGCAGGTTGCCACCACAGTATGGCCGCCAACAAGTGGTGTAGGCCCATGCCTGGGCACTGAACCCACCGAAGCAGAGCACACAAAACTTAACAACTAGGCCAAGGGGCTGGCCCCCTGTTCAATCATTTTTTTTTTTTTTTGGTGAGGAGATCAGCCCTGAGCTAACATCCGCCAATCCTCCTCTTTTTTTGCTGAGGAAGACGGCCCTGGGCTAACATCTGTGCCTATCTTCCTCCACTTTATATGGGACGCCGCCACAGCATGGCTTACCAAGCAGCGCGTAGGTGCGCGCCCGGGATCCGAACCAGCGAACCCCGGGCCGCCGCAGCGGAGCGCGCGCACTTAACCGCTTGTGCCACCGGGCCGGCCCCTTATGTCAAAAAAATTAAAATATAACAAAACAAAAAACAAGCAATGCCGTGTGTTTGGATTTGAATCTGCTTGAGTTCGTTTTACTTCATATCAACCTGCAGTGTAAGAGCCAAACCCCAGACAGTCTGGGATCTTTTCAGCAAACAGATGAGTCCATGATGTGCCAATTAATGCAAGGCTTGCAAGGTTATTTACAACCCAAGTAAATACATTCCATTTTTCAAAAACAAATAGGTCATATGAGCTAAATGGTGAATATTTTACAAACTCATTAGTTGAAGGTTCTATTCCTGAGGAATCAAGCCAGAATTTGGGGGTAAACAGTTAAACATTTCTGGAAGCTTCTTGATTCTTCTTGGTAAATATAACAAGAGACAGAGCCTCTTTTCTAAACATAACAAGAGACAGAGTTCAGATTCAAATTTAATAAGACCTTTGTCTCGTACAGAACTTTTTGCAGCTCCCCTGTGGTCCTTGCTGAGGAGAATAACAATCAGTTTATAGGACTTGGAGAAGTCCTGTGTCATCAGGATTCAGGCCTGCTAAAACTTCATGAAATACCATTGTCACCTATAGTTGATTTTAATTTTAATTATAGCCAAATCAAAGTATTTTATATATATAATATATTTTTATATAAATATAATATACAAAATATTATAAAAGAACATTTTATTTAATATAAAAATAAAATATATAAAATTAAAAATATATATTCCATTCTTCTCTCCTCTCCTCTTCACTCCTCTCCTCTCTGTCTCTCTCTATCTCTCTGCTTCTGTCTCTGTATTTCCACACTTAGCTGCAATGCTTGGGAAAAGTACAGTGAGAATCACTGTAAGTTGCATTTCTTGAAAGCTAAAGATATTTTTATACCTATTCTGCTATATAGATTTTTTATATCCTTTTTCTCCTGCCTAGAAACTGAGAGGGTTGCCTTACACTAACATTTCCACTATTGTTTAAAATAGTTTAGGTGATTTTCAGTGCTAAATTTAAGCATGTTAGATTCCAGAAATATCAATTGGATACAAAGTTGAGAATTATTCATAAGGAATTTTGTAGTTAGTGTTCTTGAGGGAATCGAGGAAATCACGTACTTAAATAATACTAAATAACAATATCAACTCTTGTGCATCTGGGCTCTTGGCTCCACTGTTACCACCACCTTAATTATTACTAACTGTCCCTACGTCTTTGGGTCACTGCCTCAATATTCAGGGTCTGACTGGAAAGCACTCGACTAGCCAAAATTGGGTTTCATGGCTTTGGCCTAGTTGCTGAAATATTGGGAGAAGGAATCAATTCTTTCAAATTCTAAGTGAAAAGTGGGGCCCTGAATCTCATTTACTTTTGCAGACCTCCAAATGAAGTGGAAATATCCAGTACATTTGATGTTCAAGGTCTTTTGTATTCTGGCTTAGCCTACTTCTTCAACAGGATTACCTGATTATTTCAGCCATGTGTCCAAGGCTTCTGCTAACCTGAACGACTTGCTATCCCTTGTGTATGTTATGTGGCATCTGATTTGGTTGCTCTTCTTCCTCATCATCATTTTATTTTCTCTGCAGAGGACCTTTTCACCTATGGTCACATGCCACCTGTCCTTGAATGTCTAATTCTAATGCCATCAGCTCTATTAAGATTTTATTGTCTTGTTCTCCAAGCCAGAAAAAAAATCTTTTTTGATAAGATCAAACACCAGTTGTTGGTAAATTGAAGTGTAGAATGTAAAATATAGTCGCAAGCTTAGGGAAAAATGAGGCCACAGTAAGGGTACGCTAGCAAGAAAGGAAACTAGATAATAATGTTTCTCCTTCAGGAACTAGCACCTTCCTGAGGCACTGGTTTCCTTCTCGCTCATGTTAAGGTTATCTGTGTCTATGCCTTACCCCTGTTTGTGGACTTAATGCAACTTGAGGGCAGGAACTATGTTTGATTAACTTGGAATCCTCCGCAGGACCTGGCACAGTGGATTAGCATGAAGCAGCTGCTCGGTCCAGAGAAAGAGGCAGTGACATAAACCACGACACAGCACACACTGTGCTAAGGAGCATGGTGCGTGCAAATAAGAGGTGCAGTGGGGACACGAGTGCAGACATAGTAGTAACGCAAGTGGAGACACTGGGGAATCAAATTGACTCTCAGGGACCAAGAAAAGCATCTCAGAGGGAATTGAACTGGGAGGTGAAGGAGGAGTGTATTTTTGCCAAGCAGACAAGCAGCAGAGGGATCAACATTTAGATTTTATCTTTAATATGAGGAAGGACTTTTTAATAATAAATAATCTCCAACAAAGATTGAAATGCCTCACAAAGTCGTGGACCTGGAGGTGTTTGATCAGAGGCTGTTTGACCCCTTTTGTGGAATTTATGGAGGAAATTCATGTACTCTTTGGATGAGACCTCTTAGGACCTGAAAAATCTGAATTTATATGATTCTTACCATAAAATCCTACAGGAATTTAAAGATTAAAGAATGATTGGAGTAGAGAATTTTCATTAGCCAAATATGTATTACTTTTAAAAAAAAAGACTTAAAATAAAACTATTTCTTTGGCTTGTAGGAAACCATACATCTCATTCTGAGAGAAAAACATAAAGAATTATCTTTATAACCAGAGCTATTACTAGACTCAACATGACTAGAGAACATCCTACCAAAATCCATCTCCTATTTCCAGGTAAAAACCTTGACAAATGAGACTACCAGCCTTGATTATAAAGAAAATTTAGTTTTTTTCCCCACTTTTCCTTCAAATCCATACTATGGGACTAGTTATTCTGCTTTCTCTGGAGAAAATCTGAGGTCACTTTCATCTTCCAGATAATCTCATTCCCATCATTGGTATGTCTAGATATGTGTAATGATCAAATAATTTTGTTTTAAAGTCAAAACTTCTCCCCTTCCCTAGGGGAGGTCTGCTGTAGTCCAGAACCTATGTGAAGGGAATGGGGCAGGGCCAGCTTCTCCTGCTCCCACATTACTTCCTACCTCTCCTCCCTTTTTTTGCTCTATTTCTAGCTCCACCAGGATCATGCAGAGGAAGGGAGCAGGAAAGGTTTTACTTGGTTAGTCTGCCATAAGCATTCTCTGGGCTTGGCAGATGGACAATGGAGGGTTGTAGGTTCCTTGTAGATCTGCCCTCAGCCAGGGATCTCTCCCCAGCGGTTTCTTGACATGGATGATCAATCTCCAGCTGCTCATATCAGGACACATATGTCAAGCTCTCCAAATAAATCTTCTGAATCTTTTTCCATCACACTTAGGTTGAGGAGAGAAATAGTTCCTCTTCTCCTCCAAAGTAGGGGAGAGAGAAACAGCCACAGCACTCCAACATTTTTTTCAAAAGAAATTCTCTTTCAAATATCCAGTTTCAATCTCTCAAACACTTAAAAGTGGGTGCTAAAATAAGTTGCAAAATTGGATTTTGACAGTCTTCTTTTCAAATATTGTTCTTTTTTGGTGGTCTAGCAACTCAGTTTGCAACACGATAATAATTGATATTTTTGACTTAGGGCCTCGGTCACAACTGATACTAGTCCTATTTTAACATCCTTCTGTCTTAGGATCTTCCTAAAGAAACCACAAAGGTGAAATTCACTAGATATTTACTAAATGTATAGAAGAATATCATAGGCTTGTCCCTTGGCCTGCAGGGAATATTTGACTATGATAAAGCTCTAATAGAATTATAGTCTTAAGGCATTTTGGGGTGGGGATGCTCTGCTGCTTCTCTTTCCTGGTTTCCCAAAGTCTTATATGAACTGTGGTGACTATATGTTACTTAACTGCCAGATATCTAATGAGCTACTTATTGCTGCTCCCATTTGTGTCTCGTTTCACTTTCTTTAATCTGTATTTTTCCATGATGTCATTCAAATAAGGGAAACACAATAGCTCCTCTCTTGTGAACTTTAAAAGCTTCCTGGGGAATAAGAAAAAGGTTCACCAGATTTTCTATAAAGTATTTCTCCTCATTCTATGGAGAAAGGGCTTCCTTAGCTTCCTCACACCAATAATAAATTGTTAAAGAGGTCTCATGGGCAGGAGAGGGAAATGCGGTTCTGCTGACAGCACTGTGACAAACACTCCTATTAATTATAAAAATAACAAGGGTGAAAGTTCAAAATCCAAACCTGGCTCTCAGAACTGCTTTTTTTTTTCTAAGATAGATTTCAGCTTTCAACATCGAACTTCCTGAAAAATAGACTGTAACTTGATCCTAAAGATTAGTTTAGCATACTCTACTTTCTGCTTTGGGTTTTAAACAGAAAAAACCCAAATTAACTAATAATAATGATAGTGATAATAATAATAATAATAATACAGTGTGTGATAGTGTCAGAGCCCAGGATTAGGCCAGGTAGGGAAGAAGAGGCTATTTGCAAGCACTGGGCATGGGCCACCATCTAACACAGAAGGTAGGAGTGGATGTACAGGGCTTGTGGCCAGAGACCACAGAACAAATGCAGGGTAAGTTAGGGCAGAGTAAAAAAAATGCCAAATGACTCTTAGACTACAGCTGAATTGAAAACCAGAGGGCATTTTCGGTTAATGGATGCAGAGTGTAGGAGAACAACTGCCACCCACTTCAGGGAATTTTGATAACAATTTGATAACATGCCAGGCTTCAGTTTTATTGGCCTTGCTCCCTACATAGGGAGCTTTCCTGGAGGTAGGTTTAAAGAGGCCCTGAGACTCTAGGCAAATGGTCCATAAGGATGTCTTTCTTTTTGTTATAAATGTGGTGTAATGACATGCCTCATTTACCAGTTAGAGCCATAATGGCTTATTCAGATCAGTCATGCCAAGGGTTACTCAGGGACTGTTCAATAGACATATGTTTCTTCTGCCAGCAAATACATTTAGTCCTCCTGCTATAGTGTATTACATTGTGATATGTTGGTTCTTCATGAGTTGTTAAACAGGCCTAGGTAGGGAAGGGAGAAAATTTATGCCATGCAATTGGCTTCATCCTCCCATTGATTATTTCCCATAATCCTATCATCATAGTCCATTTTTTTTTGCAAAAGAAAAGCAAAAGCAAATTTAATAGTTACAAAATAGATCCCTTTCATAAAAAATATCTGGATATGGTCTATTTTCCATGAGTGTAATAACACATCCATCTATGATTCTACCCACTTGTTTTCTAGACACTTCAAGATAGACGAATTAAATGACTAAAACTCAATACTGACCCTAGCTATTTATTCTTCTTTAAAGATTATTTTTCCAGGCTACTACTAAAGCCAGTGTAGAAACGACTCCTAAGAGATAAAATTCCAGTCTTAAAGACGTCAAGAAGATCTTGGTTCTAATTTCCCTCAGTTTTCTCTTTGTTTTAACTTTGTTATAATTTTTGTATTTTATACTTACTTTTTAATTTTTAAATATTTACTTTCAATTTTTAAGTCTTTTACTGACGTGCTGGCTTTGAATAGATTGCAGTAATGTAGCTGCTCTGAGATATATGAAGTATGTTAACTTCTGATTCTGAAGCAGGGTAACTACAGGTGACCTAGAATTAGTTCTCCATTAACTCATTGTGGGTACTTTAGCTCCCGAGAGAAGGGATCTTCGCTTTGGCCCTGGCTTCAAATGTCAGGCCCCAATGAGCCCCATAACCTCATGGGGTGGAAAACACATCTTCCTTTCTATTCTAAGCTGTTTACAGGGATCACGGAAATATGTGTTCATGGACAGAAAGGCCTTCTGGAGACCAAAGACTCTGTCTTAGTTCCGGCTGCTATAACAAAGTACCATAGACTGGTTGGCTTATAAACAATGGAAATTTACTTCTCACAGTTCTGGAGGCTAGAAGTCCAAGATCATGGTTCTAGCATAGTTAGGTTCTGGTAAGGCCCTCTTCAAAGTTGCAGACAGCTATCTCTGCATGTATCCTCACATGGTGGAAAGAGAGTGAGAGAGCTTTCTGGAGTCTCTTTTATAACGGCACTAATCACATTTACAAGGGCAACGCCCTCATAGCCTAATTACCTCCTAATACCATCGCATTGGGGGTTAGGGTTTCAACATATGAATTTGAGGGGGGGCACGTTTAGTACATTGCACACTCTGGTTGGGGACAGAGTGCTGTAAAAATCAAGACCTCTGGGCATTCACCTTCACTGGTTTCATCTCCCTTTGCATGCATTTCTCTTTTCTACCTGAACATTGGCAGGAGAATTGCTGTTCAATACATACTGAACTTTCTTCAAGTGGCAGATAACATGCAATGAGAAACCTCTTAGTAAAGATCCTTTTTGCTTAAATTAAGCACTGTTGATACTCTACACTGGCAGCTCATACAGACTGCAGAAAAATAATATATTAGGACACTACAGCATAATATTAAAAATGAAAGACAATATTGATTGATTGCTTTCTAAGTGATAGGCAGACTGGTAGACACTTTACATGTGTTATTTCATTTAATAATACATTTTTATTTAATAATACAGATCCATTTAATAGTATATTGAAGGGATGGATGTCAACTATTCTATGTATAACTCAAAATGCAGATGCAAAATTTCTTTAATTCTGCCTCATGGGGGAGTACACAATTTACCAGCTAAGACAAATGTTTCATTTGTTTGCCTTTTCTTAGAAAAAAATAATTAAGAAAGTAAATAAAATTTTTAATAGCTAAACCTAAGCAAAGCATTATTGACCTGAGAAAAGACAAGTTAGTAAAAATTCTCCTATTTTCATATATTTTTGCCAGCTTGAGGAGATATGTTAGAGATCATATATTTTAATTTCTTATTGTGTTTAATGGATATTGTAATAGACAACATGCTTTTGCAATCATGAATAATATGTAAATTGGTTTTTAAAAGAAAGAGGGTTTTAGTTTCTATTCTATAAGTGGTGTCAAAGGTCTAAATCAATATGTATTAGCATACTGTACTTCTACTACATTAAATCTTCCTCAAGGATTTTGAAAAACAACACATCAGTGTACAGCAGAAATACTCCTGGGAAGATAAAAATAGAATGATGTCGATACTATGTTTGTGGGTGGACCTGAAATATATACCCATGGCTTTTAGGAAATAAAGCATACAATCATCTGAATTCAATGGAAAAGAGGTCAAATGAGGACAATTAAATATTTGCAGCTTATTTATTCATTTGCTTATTTCAGAACGCACTCACTCACACACATATTCCCCCTTTCAAAAAACTCACACAAATTCTCCCACTACTTTGTAGATATGAGATCTGAGGTTTATTACTCAATTTTGATGTCTTCTATATTTTTAATATGTGAAACAGGAATCATCTTTTCCTTGCAGCATTGTTGCAAAGATTAAATAATGAATTGTCGAAAATCTGTTAGAGGTCCTACACATAGTAGCTATTATTATTTTTATTTGTGTGATGATATCTTGCCATTGCTATTGGCAATGATGTGATAAAACTAGTGACAGCCACTTGTGGTATGCTTCCTATGCTGAATTTAGCTTTACTTTTGCCCACTTAATTTGAGTTGGCCATATGATCCCCATTTTACAGACAGAGAAGGCAAATAATTTGTCAAACAGTTGACAAATGGCAGAGCATGAATTCAAATACAGGTTCAAGTGCCATTTATTGAAAAAGGAATCACCTATGATAGGCGTGTAGTGGAGCAGTGATGAGCCTGGACCCTGGGGCCAGATTGTTTGGGTTTTAACTTTGGGCCCTGCCACTTCCTCGCAGCATGACTTGGGCGAGTTGCATACTCACTCTCTTTGCCTCAGTTTCTTTATCTGTAAAAGAGGAATAATAATAATATTACCCAAGTCATAGGGTTGTTATGGTTATTAAAGGAGGTAATGTTTATGAAGTACTTTAGAAGTGTGCCTAGCACATAGTAAGTGCTATAAAATGTTTGCTTAATAATAAAAGAAAGAGCCTCCAAATTACACTCTGTACTGGTAGGAAGATTTAAAGGGCAATTTTAAATAGCCTTGTTTGGGAATTTCTGTGAGTTTGTTATAACCCACAGATCTAAAAATGTTCGTGTTCAAGTTATTTGAAAGCAGTACTAGATTCAAGAGAGAGCAAAGGAGCAGACGTTCCTCTAGACCATAAGCATCTTTGTTTACGTTATGTCTCATCTTTCTGAGGCACCTTGAAAAGCTCCACTATCCCTGGCCCCAGTTTGAGGGGCTGGGCTCTTTTCAGAGCTGACAGGCTGCACGTCTGCTGCAGGAAACGTGAAGATCCCCTCTCCACCCTGCTTCTGCCCCAGAGAGGAGCCAGCAAAGGCCTTCTCACTTACATATGTTATTGTCGCCTCTGTGGGTTGGTGTATGTCTCCTCTCACTCAGGAGCAAACAAACCCAAAGGAGGGACAGAGTTATGTCTATGCTGATATTTAGATTCAGTACAGTCACTGAGAGCTGAATAAATGATAAAATTAATACTCTTGTGCAAAATAGTCTTTCCTTTCTGATCTTAGAATCAGAGCTACTGGTATTTCAGGCTAAAGTGGTAAGATTATCCCCAGACCATTTCACCAAGGGTTATCTTTCTATTGAGAAATATTTCCTAAAACGGTTTCATACACATCCCTGGTAACTCTTTCTAGTTCTTAAAACTACACTACCAGGAAACCGGTGGCAGAAGTAAAATGTTGCCCCTGGTCCACTTGGCCATTTTTTTTGCAATTTGGCAGCCTCACGAACCACTTAAGCAGCTTAGTGCCTTCAGTCTGACACTTTAAAAGTGGCCATCATCTAACAATTCTTGGCTTGGTATTATAGACGCAACAGTGAATGTCTCGACAAATGACAAAGTTTTATTTTTTTTTTATAATTTGGGGTTCAGTTGCATCAATAAACACAAATATTTTGTGTTGATGTACTGGGATTGAAAAATTAAAATATTCAAGAGATCTCTATAGTAAATGTTGTATATTTAGTAGATTTTTGAAGAATACTTGCTGAATTGAAGTGGAAAAAATACAAATTCAAGAAAAAAATGAAAAAGTATAATGTAGTTTTCTAAAGGGTCAAGTCAAGCAAACATGGTCAGACATCATGGAAGCCAAAAGTGTGGTAATCTAGAGGTGAGCTGAGGGGTCCTTTTAGCCTTTTTGAATAACCATTTTCCAAGAGCTCACATACACTCTGTTATGGAAAATATGCATATTTTCCAGTGAAATGTTTTATGCATTTATCCGATATGTATTTACTTTACACTTAATTATGAGCCAGACAGAACAAGGTACATGGAATATAAGACCCTCACCAAGCTGATAGACTGGCATTTGCACTGATTTTCATAAATTCTTTGGGTTCAAATCTGCAGTTATTACACCTTCAGGTTTTGATTAGGTGCATGCATTGTAATTAATGTGCAGAAATATTAATATCAAGAAATATAGGCGGGTCGGCTCCGTGGCTTAGTGGTTAAGTGAGCGTGCTCCGCTACTGGCGGCCTGGGTTCGGATCCCGGGCGCGCACCGGCGCACCGCTTCTCCTGCCATGCTGAGGCCGCGTCCCACATACAGCAACTAGACGGAAGTGCAACTATGACATACAACTATCTACTGGGGCTTTGGAGAAAAAAAAGGAGGAGGATTGGCAGTAGATGTTAGCTCAAGGCCGGTGTCTTCCTCAGCAAGAAGAGGAGGATTAGCATGGATCTTAGCTCAGGGCTCACAAAAAAAAAAAAAAAAGAAATATAGGCATTTATTGATTGCATGCACTAAATTACCTAGGGCATTCTACAGTTCCAAAGAGAACCCAGGGAACTCTAAATTTAACTGCTCTTTGTTCTCTTCAGACTAAGATACAGCAAATAAATGAACATTGTAGTAGAGGTTATATTGGCAAAGAAAATTCCCGGAAGGTTTTTCAGTTTATGGAAGAGATATGGTGGCATCAAACATAGGACTTAGAGTTTTTAAATGTGTGGAGTTTCTGTATTTTCTTCATAGGAATTGTGTCATTAAACATACTTTGGATCAATAGTCGTTCAGGCAAAATCCTAATGTGGATTTTGGAAAAGTTGAAAACTGATCAGTGAGAGAATAGTGGGATATTTTCTTGAATTTTAAAGGTCAAATTCATGCACAAATCTTTTATTACACTGTACAGTTTTAAGTAAGTGCATTTCTTCACTGAAGAAAAGAGTCATAGAGAGCTATTGTTCTTGTGAAAGGTACTTTGCTAGAGGTATTATAACATGTTAAGTTGGGAAATATTTACTGTTTAAGTCTTATAATTTCCCTTGTGTAAATTGTTCCAATTTTTATGATGATAGGAATGGTTAAACCACTTTATTTTATATTACTCTGTTGGCATATTGGTTCCAGATAAATGATTCAAAATTAGCCTAGTCTGGTTACTCCTTGAGAAGGTTCATTAAAATAGATGAAATGTCTCAGAAATATACTGTGATTACTGATGTTTTTGAAATAAACAAACCTACGTTAAAACAGTATTGGGTTTCAGACATATTCACACTAATATAATATTGGGTTTCAGATGTATTCACTGCATAGAATTCTGTGATGAGTAAAAGAGAAAAATAGCAAACTATTTGGTACATTGATTTTCTAATTTTTGCTATACTGAAGCATTGCCTTCTCATATTTTTTTCCATCATAGACAACAATTGAGTCCAAACCCTGTTCATGAATCTTTTCATGAATACAATTCCATTCTGTTGAATAGTTTAGGTCCAATGGTCATTTATTTGTTCATGTATTTTAAACAGTATAGCTAAAAATCTAGGGGTTGTATTATACATGTGATGATTTTTCCTCTAGTCTCCTTCATCTTGAACTTGTGCTCAACAGTTATTATTTCATTTTTAAAAAAAGTAAAATTAAAATGAAACAAAGAAATACACTTTTTTTCCTCCTGAAAATACAAACCTAGGAGTTGAAGAATGATTACTATATGCCTGGTGAGCACAATTAATTGGATTATAAAATGTAAATTAAACGAATCATATTACTTAGAAAATGCTATATATAATTCAGTTATGTAATAAAGCATAAAATAAGGAGAATGTGAAAAATAATCTATAACTTAAAGACTCCAAATTTACTCTTAATGCCAAACAACCTAATTGAAATTCACAATGGATTGAAATTGTTGGCTGGCTTACCTTTCAAAAGAACACCATTTGAGTTGGCAAATAAGTCCAGCCAGACACAGGGATATGATCTACACTGTTCTGAAATCACTGCCATGTTCAAATTCTTATATGGCCAACTTGGACTGTCCACAGTTAGAATCATTAAAGAGAAAAGTGGTTTAACTCAGGGAAGTTGCCTGGTGGGTCAAATATTCTCGCTAGTAACTGGAGAAGTTTCACCTGGTGAAGATCTACAGCTGGAACTCGTGACAAATTATCACTGCGACTTATTTGCTTCTTCATCTGTGTCCCATATTTGAATTCTTGGTGATAGTCCCTCTGATCCCTTCTCAAAATCCCAGCCTTCTACATCCTCTTTTTAAGATCTGTTTTTATTTAATCAGGAGTCCACTTTTCCACAAATATAGTTTGCTTGTGCTGTCTCTTTCTCCCGTAGGTAAAGTTTTTTAATAATCTAAATCATTTGTGGGTTGTAACTGGAAAAAAATGCAGCATTCAAATCCCAGCGAATGAGGAAGGTAAAAACAAAAAACAAACTTGCTTTTTAAGGGAGGCCTGAAATTTTTGAGATTTTTAAATGCTTCCTCTAAGCTTTTTTGTACTGGCATTATGAAAGATCCCATCAAATTTTGACAGCTCTGTTTATTTAAGCAAGGTAAAATGAAAAATGTAACGATTTAGGCTAGCTGTCAGGAACAAGTTTCTCTTTTGACAGTATAAGTAAAAGTATTAACAATGACCAATTTCTAAGGCTCTTAGAAGACATATTGACATCTGAACATTTCTCCAAATGTTTCAGTCAAAGGGCTTCTTGAAGTTTTTAGTATGGCAAAATATTTAAAGGGAATTTCCTAGATTTATTATGCATGCCATATGTAATGCTACCAATTTCCATATTTACTCTGTACTGGGGCAAGTGTGTGGTGGTAAGAATAAGTAGATGGGGAGAAACATGACATTGTGTATTTTTGTCCAAATATTTAATTGTCTTATTAGATATTAATAAGGTGGCAAATATCAGAATTTTTGGCAGATAACTTCGCTGAGGAAAAAAATGTAAAATAATGCTTCTACTTTCCTCCATCGTTTCTTTAGGAATAAGTGAAGGTAAATGGTTGTAATCAGCGCTGTGATCTGAGTAGAGAGTAAGAAAGAAAGAAAAGAAAGGATAAATGGGTATTTTAGGGCAAAATCTGGAGCTTGGTGTTTGAAGATTCAGGTGACGGAAAGGGATATTTTCTTCCATCGGCTTTTAGGGCAAAGAGTATAAAAATATAAGTTGGCATGGCTATTAGTTTCTCTTACTGAAAATTTCCATCTCCCTCTAATAAAGAGGGAGGAAAGTTTGTCCCAAATAGTTAAAAGTCTGCTACGGTTCTTGCTGAAAGGCAGTATTTTTCTTTGTAAAGGATCCTGCTGTTCTCATTCTCACAAGCTGAAATTTAGTTCTTAGCTCTACAGTTTTGCTATGAATAAATCATTACTCTCTTAGTATGTGTCAGAAAGTTTTAAAGTTCAGGTAATAGGAAGAAGTTATTTTTCTTCTTTCTCTTCAACCATTGATGGTAGTGAAAGACAATGACATTTTGGTAAAGCAGATTTGCCAAGGGAGATTTTTCAGGTTTCATAGATGTGGTGTACTGCAGAGTATTCTATTTTGCGAGATCATTCCACAGACTTTCTCAAGGCATTCCTGTTTCTTTTTCAGAGAAAACTGCAAATGGGCTTGGTTCACTCAACCAATATTGAGAATATTGAGGGCCTACTATGTGTCGGACATTGTTCTAGATGCATCTTTAATATTCTATTTTTAAGTTGAAGGAAAGTGATGTGTTTTATGTATTTATTTTTTGAAAGTGATGTCTTTTAATCTGACAAGTGCATTTAACTCTCCCTCTGAAGTTTATCCATGTTGCATCTCCTCTATTTTGACGTGGTGAAGACTCAGAGGATAACTGACAGGACCAAGAAGGATTGGTGGCTGGACATTTGGTGTGAGTGGGCATTCAGCCAGTGTCATTATCATCTTCCCAGACACCAAAACTAAATGACACTGTGACTTTGGCCCCTTTGCTTTCATTTGTCATCACAAACATTTTTCTTTTAATAAATACATCATTCCCCTCTATCTTTTAATGTCTACTGACAATCTTCATGTCTGTAGTTGCCCTAGCTCTCTCACCGTGTGATACTCTAGATCAATGTTTCTAATGCATTCCTATGAGTCTATTCCTTGTTTGCTGAAAAATTTTAAAGAATACTTCAAATGATGTTAAAGCACTCTGCATCACCTTTATTAATGCACACAAGATTATAGGATAACTTAATTGGCATCCTCTAATTGAGCAGGTAATTGTACATTTGAGAAATTTAGACCTAAGAAGCTTAAATAACTGGTTCAAGTTTACTCGTTATTAGGAAGAAGTGTTGGAAATAAAACTGAGATCTCTTAAATTTCAGGTCTATAGACTCCTTCTTGTGACGTAATGTCTTTCATTAAGTTTATTTTCTTCTCCTACTGTGAGAGCTCCTAAAGGTCAGTTGCTATGAAAAAACACCCAGACTTATTTCACTTTGCATTATACCCTCAATGTCCATCCATGTTGTCACAAATGGCTGGATTTCATCATTTCTTATGGCTGAGTAGTATTCCATTGTGTATATATACCACATCTTCTTTATCCATTCGTCCCTTGATGGGCACTTAGGTTGCTTTCAAGTCTTGGCTATTGTGAATAACGCTGCAATGAACACAGGACATGATGTAATCTATGCAGAAATAGAAGTATAATGATGTACACCTGAAATTTTTACAATGTTATAAACCAATGTTACTGCAATAAACAAAAAATTAAAAAAAAATAAAAAAATTAAAAAAAAATAAAAAACACCCAGAAGAGAGAGAAAAGAATACTACTGAACTGGATCACCATGCTGCAGAATTTGCAAATGAGATTTGTCCACTCTAGTTACTGTTCGACCTTAATTACATCTAAAACTGTAGTCTTGTGGGATTGTTGTTAACAAATGGATGAATGAATGAGTGAATGAATGAAATATTAGTATGTTGAGTATGACATTCAGGATATAATTTCAGTGGAAAAGCTTATTGGGAGTTCTAGTAAGTGTCTCAGGGAGTCAGGGACTATACACCAGGAACCACTACTGTGGGAATATAATTAATTTTGAAATTCCTTGTGTCGTGTGTTTGATTTTTCCAATGACTTGCCTATAGAAGTAACCTGATCAATAATGTACCGTGTATTGGTGTCTTTCCTTTCTTATCTCACATTCTCACTCTTTTTACCACCGTGTCTTGGGATCACCTCTCAAATAAACTGCTTTCAGTCAAATCGTTGTTTTAGTTTTGGGGGAACCCAAACTAAAGACACTTATCTAGAGCAAACTTTTACCTCTAGTTGTCTAGATGTGGTCCTCTCTTAAGAATTTCTTTACTTCCAGTGCTGCCAAATTGATCAGCTATCCACTGTTACTGCTTCAGCTGCCCTTCCTACTGCCTCAGGACTTCTTCACACTTCCAGTTTAGGTCCTTCCCAAAATTAGGGATGATTTCTGTCTACTTTGATGGAATTTTTAAGACACTAAGTTATGGAGAGAGGTGAAGGTGTATTCTTCCATTTTCTCTATCCTGTACCACCTAAACAATGCTAAGTGGTACACAAGTATTATGGATACTGATCTTTTGCTTCTTAATGGTGAAACTGATAAGACAACTTACTATAACTCAGTCTCCATTTCATTAGCTTTTGGAGATGGATACAAAGCATTTGCCCAAAACATACATCCAGGCTCTGTGGGCACAAGCTGGTTGGTTACTACCTCAAAGAGGGGAGATACTCGTATCCCTTGTATTGCCTCTCCTATGGCAACAACGCTGAGCATTTGCCGTGGTAACTGGTAACGTTCAGTCATAAAGATTTCATATTATTGAGAGATGATTAAATGAGCAGCCTTTTTATCTTTCCTGACCGCAACGTTAAGCTGGTGAAGAGGCATATTTGTGAAGTTTGAAAGCATTGTGTGAATGTGAGTTTTATGTGTTGAAATGTGTATAATTTCTGAGAAGCTTGCTTGGATAATATTTGCTCCATGCAAGGAGAAAAGAAAAAAATGCAAGTGGTGGAATTTTGGTGCATGTTGGGAGGTCTTTTGTTTCACAAATGGGAATTTAACCAACAGCCTCCCCAAACAGTTTTCCCTCTCTCATGATGTTTCTCTTCGTCATTCTGCCTTTGTTTCCCTTTGACCATCTCACATTCCAACTCTCCAAGAGAGAAGATGTGATGAGCTCAGTTAGTCAACATCCAGTTCAGGTTAATCTATTGAACAGACCTCTCAACCCAGGTCGCCTTGTAGGTTGTTAGCCAATGTTTGGATAGCTACCCTCAAATCAGGCACAGATCCTGGCTGAGAAAAGTGTGGTGAAGGTGGCTGTGTTGGGTCAGGAACTCATGTTTTGTCCAGTCATCAACAGTCAGGGTGGTAGAGTCAAGTGGAATAGAACAAGGAGACCCATGTGTAGGAAACACTTGTAGTTGGTTGAAAAGAGGATTGTTTTATAGCAAATGCTCTGAGATTTCTTTGAATGGTCAGTGTATGGGTCAAATACCTTGCTTGGCTGATCTGTTGTACCCTTCCAATTCCCTGCCTGTCCAATGCTAGTTCCATCACTTGTTAGTTGTGTGATTTAGGAAAAGTTACTTAACTGTTTTAAGTATCAGTTCTCTTATGTAAACAATGGAGATAAAAATGATTCTTTGTAGAGCTGTTGCAAAGAAGAAATGATATGATCTGTGCACAAGTTCCTAGAACAATGCTTGTCACATAGTAAGCAGTCAAAAATACTAATTATTTTCATTGTTATTATAAAATATATGTTCCTAGCCTATGATCAAAGCAAACAGAAATGCGGGTATTCACGGAAGTTAATTGAAAGCAGTATTGTATGCTATAGAAACAGATATGTCGTGAATATAAAATTAATATTACAAAAATAAAAAACTCTCACTTTTATTTTTATATTTGTTTATTATAATTTCACTGACGTGTTAATCAGCTTTGCCGTAGTAGCTAACAGTGCCTGAATCTTACTGGCTTATAAACAAGAGTTTATTTCTCATGCATGTTACATATAGGGGGTAGCAGTGGCTCTGCTCCATATGTCTTCTCATTCAGGGCCACAGATTGAGGAAGCAGCCCCTGTGGGGGACTTGCGTGTTCTTGAAGCAGAGGGAAAAAGCAATAGAGCTGAGGGAACTCATGATGCTCTATAAGTTCTCCTTGGGCGTGGTGTATGTCATATCTATCCACATTCCATTGGTCAAAATGTTACATGGCCAAACCCAAAGTCAATGAGGCTGGGAACCTTTCCCTTTCCATGGTAAGCATGATAGTCATATGGAAATGGATGGGGTTGGATAATCCTCTTACTGGGAGGGGTGATAGTGAATAATTGCAAGCAACTATACAACCTTTAGCAAGTGGACTTCAAGGTTACTTTCTGTTTGGGCCCAATTTTTCTTTTTCTTTCCTTCAAGAAGGAGTTTTGAAATTGTTTAGATGCCTCAATCAAGGATTGACTTGAAGTTCCATGGAGACTTTAAGAGATAACTGTGGGTTGCTGGTTGTGTAGGGCATGAATCTGCAGCAGTTTAATAAAATTAATGATGGCAAATTGTAGTCTAGGTCAAGGAACTAGTTAAAGGAATAAAGAGGAGGTAAAAAGATACCTACAATATGACTGAGAGCTACAAGAACCAGTCAAATTTTTTGTATTTTGAAGTGCTTTCAAATTGCAGTTGTATCCTAATAGGTATATCAAGCATTGTCTCTTGAATGATTATCTTTAATCATCATCCATCATTTACATAAATAATGTGTGATAAGACATGAAGACAAGCCCCCCTCCCTTTTTTGCCATTCTCATTTTGAGAGATTAAAATAGTTAAAATGAATTTAAATTTTATTCTTTAATCCCTTCAGTTCCTCTTAGCATAGAACATTGGTTTCTTCCTCAGTGTTGGTTGCCTGTTTTTTTTTTTTTTAATTCATTTGTTATGGACTGAATATTTATATCCCCCCAAAATTAATATGTTGAAGCCCTAACCCCCCTAGTGTGGCCATATTTGGAAATAAGGTGTTTGAGGAGGTATTAAGGTTAAATGAGGTGATAAGTGGGGGCCCTTATCGGATAGTTTTTGTGTCCTGATAAGAAGAGACACCAGAAGGCTAGCACTCAATCTCTCTCTCTCTCTCTCTCTCTCTCCCTCTCTCTCTCTCCCTGTGTACATACCAAAGAAAGGCCGTAGCAAGAAGGTGGCTGTCTACAAGCCAGGAAGAGAGCTCTCACCAGAAACCAAATCAGGTGGAATCTTTTCTTGAACTTCCAGCCTCCAGAACTATGAGAAAATAAATTTCTGTTTAAGGCACCCTGTCTACATATTTGTTATGGCAGCTGGAGCAGAATAATACATCATTCAATCAACAAATATTTGTTCAGTGCCTGTCACTATTTTGAATGTTGGAAATACAGCAGTAAATAAGACAGACAAAATTGTTGACTTCATGGAGTTTATATTCTAGTGGGGTAGACAGATCATAAATAACTGGTGAATAAACATATAATTCATGATTCAACACGCAAAACAAAGAAGCAAGAATAAAGGGTTACTGAATGGTGAAAAAAAGCTAGCTTAAACACAGTGATAGAGAAAGGCCTCTCTAACAAGATGACATTTGATAATACACTTACATGAAGAGAATAATACCAAATCTGAGATAAGAGTGTTTCAGGCAGAGAGGTTGGAGATGTGGTCAGGGCTTAGAATTTACATGGCATTGTAGGATACTGTAAGGATGTTGAATTTTATTGTAAGTGTAAAGGGAAGAGATTATAAGATGTTGAACACAAATTTCGTATAATATTTGTTTTAAAATCTCACCCTGACTGCTGTGTAAAAGATAGACTGCAAGAGGCCAAGAGCAAAAACAGAGAGCAGCTGAGTTGCCATGTTGTTGAAATAATACGGGTAAAAAATGATGATGACATGGGTTAAGACGGCAGCACCAGAAGTAATGCAATATGGTCAGACTTGGAAAATATTTTAAAGATAGAACCAATAAAACTTATTGATGGACTGGCTGTGAAGCATAGAAGAGAGGGTGGAGTCGAGGATGACTCCTAGATTTTTTGGCTGAGCATTTTGGTGAATGGAAGTGCATTTTAATGAAATGGGGAAGACCGAAGAAGTGGGTTGTTGGGTGGGGCATGTAGAGGACTGTTTTGGATGTTAGTTTTGAAATATAGACATCTCCACTATAGGAGTGGAGTGTCAAAATGTGGGCTGCAAATGTATATTGGAGTTCATCAGCATACAAGAGGCATTTGATACCATGGCCTTGGATGACATTGGTTGGATCTGAATGTAATTAGAGGAGACGAGAGTACTGAACCCAGGGATACCCTCATATTTCGAGCTCAGTCAGAGGAGGAAGTTCCAACAAATGACACTGAAAAGAAGCAGCCGAGAGGTAAGGGAAAAATCAGAAAATTGTGTAATCCTTGAAGCTCAGTGACAATCAAGAGGTGTCTCATTTTGGTTTCAGTACCCCAGGCATATGCAGCAAAAATTGAACTTTCCTGCGCTCACATTTCTGACTACGTGTTTTCTGATTCCAACTCTAGTCCGCCTTGTCCAATGACCAGTTTCCTTTCACAGTGAGAAAGGGTAACATGAGGCTTATGCTCCTCGCCCGCCTGGAGTAAAGTGACCAGGTCACTCTAGACAGAAGCCCCCAGATTCTGGATTGTATGTTAATAAAACATCTATATACTCATCCGCATTGATCCTCAGTGATGTCAACTAAGAGTTGTTTAATATATATAGCTTAGTCGAGTGAGTGAATGAATTTCAGAGTGACAGAATTAATAATGAGAGTAATAGAAATGTTTAGAGATTGTATGCTGTCTCTATGCTTTCCCTACTACTTCAGAGTAGAGAATACAAAGCCACTCCTTCAGGAGTGGTAAGTGGTGGGAGAGTGTGTAATATTGGAGGACGGAGAACTAAGTTATCTCCCTGAGAGGATTCTGTGTTCCCTGAAACATCACTGAGTGTTAGGGACTGAATGTTTGTGTCCCCTGAATTCGTATGTTGAAGCCCTAACCATCACCGTGATGGTATTTGGAGATGGGGCTTTTGGAAGAATATTAAGTTTAGATGAGGTCATAAGGGTAGGGCCCTTGTGATGAGGTTAGTGCCCTTATAAGCAGAGACACCAGAAAGCTTGCTTCCTCTCTCTTTCTGTCATGTGAGGACACAGTGAGAAGGCAGCCATCTGCACGCCAGGAGAGGGCCGTCACCAGAAACCAAGTCTGCTAGCACCTTCATCTTGAACTTGCCATATCTGTTGTTTAAGCCACCCAGTCCGTGGTATTTTGTTATAGCAGCCTGAACTGACTTGACAAAAGAATTTCTGTCAAGGTCACTTTGTATTGTTTTCCTAAGGCTGCTGTAACAAATTACCACAAACTTGATGATAAAGAACAACAGAAATTTATTTTCCCATAGTTCTGGAGGCCAGGACTCTGCAATAATGGTGTTGGCAGGGCTGCATTTCCTTCAAAGGCTCTAGGGGAGATTTTATTCCTTGCCTCTTCCAGCTTCTGGTAGCTGCAGGCCTTCCTTGTCTTGTGGCTGCGACACTCCAATCTCTGCCTCTGTGATCACATCGCCTCCTCTCTTTTGTTTCAAAATTCCTTCTGCCTTTCTCTTGTAAGAACATTTGTCATTGGATTTAGGGCACACCTGGATTACCCAGGGTGATTTAATCTCAAGATTCAATTCAAATTCAATTCAAAGTTTAGTTAACTTGTACTGAGAGATTGCCAGGTGTCGTGTATTGTTCTAAGCTCTCTAATAAGCATGGTCTTGTTTAGTATTCCCCACAACAGAGGCTCTTAGAGGTTAATTTCTCAACTGTCTATTGAAGCCGATCGCTTTATTCCAAGTCCGATGTTCTCCTTACTCTTTCGTAGAGAGATAAGCCTGGGAAGGCAAGATTGGGGACGGAGAGAGGAAGGCGCGTATTAAGGTGTTAATGACTATAGCCTAAATTCCTAACTGAAGATTTAACAAGAATTATCTGACAGCTATTTAGAGCGAGAATGGGCCATGCCTAGCCCTGGAGTGGCTAGGAGCACTTAAAGAAGAGAGAACCTACCCGCTTCACTAGTATTCTTGGGTTTGGCCTATGTCAGGATACAGGTGGGCCTGATTATTTAGCTGCAGCAACTGGCTGGGACCAGCTGAGGATAAGCGGGTGGGGGCTGGCTCACTATAAAGAGGTTCCACAGCTGGAGATGCTCTCAGGGGGAGGTGGTGTGGAGGCCAAGCTGCTGTGAACAACTGGGTGGCCAGTTGGTTGTGGTATGTGCCAGACGCAGAGGGACGTTACTTACGGGAGCCAGTTCCAGCTGGTAGTCATACAGGATGGAGGCCACCCTGCAGAGATGGCAGGAGCAGGGGTGGGAAAGTGTGATCAGGGACAGCGCTGAGCTTGGGTAACAAAAAGCCTGCCAGTGTGTGGAGCCATGAACCCAATCAGGAATGAAGAGCAGCCAGTTGTCAAAATGTGTGGAGTTCTTGGCTGTGCATCTGATTTAACTCTTGTCTATAAAGAGGCAGCTGGTGGGGGCATATACAACATCTGACACTATTCAGATCTTGTCCCCGAGATCATCTTTAGCAGGTACACTCTAGCTTGTTGTCTTTCCTTCACTAGTTACAGTGGTAGGGGAGTCAGAGGATCTAGGGTTTAAAGCAGGAATTACCTTTACCCCTTATATGACCTTGATATTTTTGATCTGCAAAATGTAAATATTTTTACATTCCATCTCTCTTTCTCATACAGAGGCTGTGAGGATCAATAAAACAGTATACAAATGACTTTCCTGAAAAGAATTGCTGTGTGATATAAACATGCCTTGGAAAGGAGTTGAAAAGGCACAGAATATCTGCTTTTCAAAGCATGAAAAACTAGTGATTAGCTATGGTAAATGAGAAGGCTGGAGAGAGTTTTTCCCTACTATGAGAATAATTTTGGCTGCCCTACAATCTTTAATATGTATTGGTTCACTCTGCTGAAGTTGTTGGCCAGAGATTTTGAGATGACTGTTTTTGCTGCATTTCCCCCTAAAACTATCCCCGCTCCTTTTTTCAATTAACTTAGTTAATTCAAAGAAGAAATTCAAAACTTAAATACTTAGAATGTATTTTGGAAATCCTTCTCACCGTGATAGCAAAGACCTGGCTTCATTTGTTTGCTTGGGCACAAGGGGTATCCTTCTCTTCGTTTGATCCTGAATTTTATTCTCTGGTAGATAGAACTGTGGGCATAATAATGATAGAGAAAAAGCAGGGCCAGTCACAACTCATGAGTTTTGATGAATTCTATAAGACTTAGAAGTTCAGATGGAATAAAATTTCTAAAGTGGTTTATTTAGGACTATACAAGCAAGAAAACATAAAAATTGAGTATAATGAAATTTCTGCTTGATTTGTGAACAAATCTGAGGATGTCCTCAAGGGGGACATTTTGCTCCTTTGCTTCCATGCTTAACTGAAAAGAGGCGATTCTGAAGATACCAAGTCTATGGATGGCTCTTTTGAGAAACTGGCAGGGTGCGTCTCTGTATGGTAGGGGAGGAGGGGAGTGAATAGTGGCCAAATCCGCTGAATCACTCCTTACCTCATCCTTTGATGATATCATGAAGCATTTTGCCAATCTTTGGAAGTCTGTAATCTTTGGAAGCTCCATGCAAAGCTGTAATGTCATCAGACTTTATTTGGCTAACCCGCAGAGGATGGTGGAGTTGTATACTTTCTTCAGAGACAGACCTTCTGCACTGCCTATCGCTCACTCACCCAGAGAATTTTACATTATTAAATAGAATACTTCACAAGGCTGAACTACATGCATTTGCATTACTTGACTAATTACTGGACTAACCTCTAGAGCGGTGAAAATATCTCGTCACTTACACTTGCGTGACTAAGTCTGCACATCAAAGTAATATTTCCCAGAGCCAAAAAGACTCTACCCACAAGAAAATTTCTACTTCTACTCTTCAAGTTAAAGGGAAAAGACTTCACAGTTTTTAAAGTAGCTGTGTTGTCCATAATATCTGTTATATTGAGTTCAGAAGTACTGAGTTTTAGACTTAAAGCACAATGAAAAATATAAGATTTAAAAGTAGAGATTTGTGTGTCTTTTAAAAAGTTTTTATCAAATAATATGTTAAAATATCAAACAGTCTGGTTCAATATTGGTCACTTGGCTAGCTTAACCTTGACATATTAAACACATTAGAAAATTTTAATGCTGCAAAATATACTCATGAATGTGATATTTTGCTATATGGCTATTAACAAGAAAAGAATGATAGAGGAAAAATAATTGGTAGATTGTCATGAAAACATTCCTTTCCCCTCATCAAGACACCTCTGGCTAGGGCTGTCCTAACAAAATACCACAGACTGTATGTCTTAAACAACAGAAATTTATTTTCTCGCAGTTCTGGAGGCTAGAAGTCTGAGATCAAGGTGTTGATGGGGTTGATTTCACTCTGAGGCCTCTTTCCCTATTTGTAGATGTCTGTCTTCTCCCTCAGTCTTCACATGGTCTTTCCTTTGTGTGCATGCACCTTTGTGTCCAAATTTCCTGTTCTTATAAGGACACCAGTCTTATTGGATTAGGGCCCACCCTAAAGACCTCATTTTAACTTAATTACCTCTTTAAAGACCTTGTCTCCAAATACAGTTACATTCTGAGGTCCTGGAGATTAGAAATTCAACATATGAATTTTGAGGGACACAATTCAGCCCATAACAATTGGTTTATTTCCAGCCATTATAATATAGGTTCTGTGCGGTTAGGGATTTTTGTTTCTTTTGTCCACTTACGTATCCTAAGCACCTATAGCAGTGCCTGAGATATAATAGGCACTAAATTAATATTCACAGAATAAATAAATGAATGAATCAGTCAACGAATGAAACAAGTAAGTCAAGTGATAAATCTGTAAACCTCAGAGTTCTCTACATGTAACAGATGCCACATTTGCTACTAAAGATCATTTGTACTGAAATAGTAAGTTTGAATAGTCTTAGTTATGCTTATTCTGGCATATGGGCATAGCAGTAACATTTGTGGATAAAGTCTGTAATTAGAAATAAGTACCAAATAAAATGCATTAATAATTTCAAAGTGAAATCATAAAATGCACATCAACTGTAGAGGAGAAACGGGAAACAGTAGGGGTTCTTTTGAGCCAATAAAACTTTAAGGGCAAAGATTTGTAATTAAAACTGAAGTGAATTTAATCTTTCCTGCTAATCACTCCCTCACTGTTAGCCTGTTCTCATCAAACTAATTGATGGCAGATGGGACAGATGCATGGTGAGATTACACCTCCGCTTTATGGCAGGGTTATAACAAATGTGCCTTTCCCCCATTATATGCATTAACATTCAGAAAATGCACTCCTTTGCTTTCTTCACACACCAAAATTGTTTCTTCTTTTGTGTGAGACTGATGAAAAAAAATCAAAGGATATTTTATAGAAACGGAATCCATCTGATTCCTTTAAATCAGTCTTAAGTAGGTATTGAGTGCCAACTACGTGCAAGGTACTGCGGCAGAAAGTTTGCTAACTTCAAGGAGCCTACAAGAAATTTTATGGTTAAAAGGTTAAACACAATCGTTACTTTTTTGGACAAATTTAAAAATTACAGTTTTTGAAGTGCATGAGGTTTAAAATCGAGTCTCATGAAATTTGCCTCTTTTTTTCTGTTTCAACAAAAGAGACTCAAGAACAAAGCAAATAATATCTTAAAAAATTCCTTTCCAGAAATAAAAGACCTTTTCATTAGTTTTCTTAATGCAATTATTAAACTAAATTGGCACAGACCTAAATAATTCTCTTCTAATTATAGATTTTGGAATCATTGAAAACAACAAAGTACAAATTATTGTTATTAATGATGATAATATTGCTCTATAGTTACATACAAGAATCGCATATGAATTACCTAAGGTTTGGTATGATTCATAGATGTGAAATTTAACGTAGGGAATGAGAATTTCATCTTGAAATGAGTGCTAGGAAGCAAACACCTAGGTAATGTGTGATGCTTTTTAAAATTAACCACTGCCTTGTTCTTTCTTAGCTTGATTCTCAATTCTATACCTTTCTGTGATCCCAAAGTCATTTCAGCTCCTCTAATCCACATCAATGAAAATACAAAAAATGGAGAAATCTCATATTTCAGGTCTCAACTTACATGTTATCTGTCGATAGGGAATTTTCAGATCTTCAAGTAAATTAGCTACCTCTCCTGTTATTCTATCTATCTATCTATCTATCTATCTATCTATCTATCTATCATCTCTATCTATCATTATCTATCTAATTATCTATACAACTTATTATTTCTTTTTACATATAAGCTTTAGATGATGAAGAACTACGTTTGTCTTATTAACTATTTTGCTCTCAATGCCTAGACAGTTACCACTGCATAATGTATGTCCCATAAATATTTGTTGAATATTGTTGAATAAATGATTTTAAAATCACTTATTTAGCTCAGCCCAGGTTACAGACAGATATATGTTTTATCATCTCATATAAATAGCTGACATATCTCTTTTTGATGATAAAAATGAAAGGAGATTTTATGAAGTCATTGTCTCTTTTTAGTCCCCAGGTCTGGTCTGGTTTAGAACTGGGCATGAAAAATTATGAAGTGGGCCAAGCGTGTCATATCCTCCACTATGCCCTCTTCCCTTTGTCCCTTTCCTTAATTTCTTAGCATTCTTATGGCCTCTTTAATTTCTTCCTCATCAAAGGAAATGAGGTGAGAAGTCACTTTCACTTGGATATAAATGAATCAATAACATGTATCCTAAAGATATGGGTATATTTCTAGGTATCTCAGCTTTAAATAAAATGAGTGGTAATAATTCATAAATTGGTCTGACTGTAGGCATGTGTTCAACAGAGTTATTGGGGATGGGGTATAGAAATTCCTATCTTAAATTGTAGTCTTATAATCACACTATGTTGTGTGGTTGTGTATATTGGAAGCCAAATACTTTGGCACATGTCTGACCATGTTCGAATCTGCTGTGAAGGCAGATTAAGCCATTCTGTGTATATTTTAAACTTTTTAATGACTAAAGAATAAAATGAGTTCCACGGAAGGTAGAGAGATGTGAATGCATACATAAATGTTTTGAAATTTTAATCATCATAATAATAACCATTGTTGGCTTTCATATGCAGAAAGGCAACAATTCAGGAAACTTTGTATACATGAGGCAAGTATAAGGGACATTTTATCTCTCTGTAACTCTAGCTAGGTCTTTATCTGGCTGACTATTTCTTTATGGCTATCTTGAATTTAAAAGCCTTCCTACATACAGAGAATCTCAAACAAGGTTCCGCCTCCCACAAGGAGACAAAGAGGGCAGATATTCCTCCCTCAACTCCCTGTCTGCTAGGGCTCAGGTAAGTGACTTAGTCTCAGGCAAATGGATGTTCAAGCCTAAGTCATTGAATCTCATAATTAGTTATAAGCTTTTAAAGACAGTGGCAATAGTAGGATTGTGTTAGGATTCTCCAGAGAAACAGAACCAATAGGATAGATATAGATATAGGTGATATAGATATAGATATGTAAGAGAAGATTTATTATAGGAATTGGCTCAAGCGATTATGGAGGCTGAGAAATCTCACGATCTGCCATCTGGAAACTGGAGAACCAGGAAAGCTAGTGGTGTAATTCAGTGTGAGTCTGAAGGCCTGAGAACCAGGAGTGCCCATGTCTGAGAGCCGGAGAAGATAGATGTCCCAGATAAACAGAGAGCAAAGTTGCCCTTCCTTGGCCTTTTTGTTCTATTGAGGCCCTCAACAGATTGGATGATGCCCAACTGCATTGGTGAGGGCGGATCTTTACTCAGTCTACTGATTCAAATACTAACCTCTTACAGAAACACCCTCAGAGACACACCCAGAAATAATGTTTTACCAGCTATCTGGGCATCCCTTACCCCAGTCAAGTGGAAAATTAATTATCACAGGAGTCAAAGTCCAGGAGAACAGCAGTGCCAGTGAGGCCAATAACAAGTATCCAGTGGTGTGGCATTATGGTCACACTGTTCCTTAGACATGACCTAGCTGTATTCTTGGCTGTTGGCCTCTCTTGGATCCTGGGGCTTTCTGAGTGGGTTCTCTAGGCTTCTTGTAAATTATGTGAGATACTGGGCATCTGTGGTAGGCAGCCCTCCACTATGGCCCAATGATCCCTGCCCCAGTGATTCCTGTCCCCTTGAGTAATCCTCTCTCCTGGAGTGTGGGCTGGACCTAACAACTCACTTCTAACAAATACAATATGGCAAAAATGATGGGATGTCACTTCTGAGATTAGGTTACAAAGAGACCGGCTTCTGTGTGGTATACTCTTTCTTGCTCTTTTGCTTGCTTGATCTGAGGGAAGGCAGCTGACATGCTGTGAACAACCTTGTGGAGAGATCCACATGGCACGGAACTAATGTCCTCAGCCAAGAGCCAGCAAGGACCTGAGGTTTGACAACACTTATGTGAACGAACTTGGAAGCAGATCCTCTTCCAGTTGAGCTTTAAAATGACTGCAGCCCCAGTCTAGGCCTTGACAGTAGCCTCTTGAAAGACCCTCAGCTAGCACCACTCAGCTAAGCCATGCCTGGTGTCCTGACCCACAGAAACTGTGACATAATGCTATAGTTGTTTTCAATTGCTAAATTTTGGATAATCTGTTATACAGCAATACAAAACTAATACAGTGTCCTTCCAGAAAATCTGTTTTCTGCTTTGGTAAACCAGAATGGGTTTCCATTGTTTGCAAACAAAAATATAGATCTTGTTACCAGGATTGGAAATCGGTGGAATCTGATATAGTAAGGGACTGAGGGAAATGAAAATCTTCTTAAGATTCTGGAAAAGGAATCTGGAAATTCATTGTAGCAGTAGTGAAACAGTTATTTAAATTTTTACCTGTGGTCAATTATGTCAAAATACCCTTTGAAGGTCAATTTTTGGGAAATGTAATGTCTGCTGCCTGAGGAGAATAGGAGAGGAATGAGGAAGTCAAAGGGCTGTGAGGTGGGGTGGCTTCTTCTAACAGTACGGGGCAGATCAGAGAAGGAGAATGACAGGTTTAAATGCCTAGATTCTCAACTCAAAGCATGGACGTTCTACGACCTTGTCAAAGATTCACTAAACTTTTGCAGGCATGGGGCTGGGTTAGTCAAGAGTCACATATATAGTTTGATCCAATCAGTTACTAGATTAGTATATCAATTGAATTTTAATTTCATGATATCTCTTATATGAAAGTCTGGAAACTGTGAATTGAGATGGCAATATCTAGGATGTTGTGAAGCACTTGGAAAAGCTTAAACTGCCAATTCCACGTAAGCTTTTATGCCAACCAATGCACGCCTCTCCTCTCTTTTCTGAAAAAGTTGTTCTCTTTTTGCCTGAAGATGCCACACATCCTTAATCTGTGGGAGATTCCTTACTAAGACAACTTTCCTCATTTCCACACGGAGAATGGTGTTAATTGTTTGCTTGGTCAGCTGATTGAAACCTGTACTTAATAATGGCCCGTATTTAATGAAAGCCAGATGCCAGAAATTCCTTGGTAGTAATGGAGAAGTTCAAAGACTTCAGGAGACTGAAGTGATGGGGTGAATTTATCTAACATGACCCGATGGGGCTCAGGGTATGCTTTACTTGCCAAGACCTTGCAAAATAAATTTGTGTGAAAAATATCGTTATCTTGCAAAGGAGCTTTAGAGGTTGTTCTCTGTGGATTGGACACACGGTGAGATGTTGGAGGTGAAACTTAACCTTGATTGCAGTAGGAATGGTTGAATCCTGGGGAGGCAGAGGCCCTTTACCATCAGTGACAAAGCAGGAAACAAAGTTAGCGTAGCGTCAGAATGGCTTACCTGCATCCCATATCAGATAGGGGGACCAGTCCACTAAGATCCTGCTTGATTTGAACTGAGGCCTGATGAACTGCATTATTAGAGACTCTTCAGCTCTTTTCCTAATCATCCTAATTGTCTTTTTCTAAAGGTCCTTAATCCAACGACTCAGTATCTACAAATGAAGAGTTTAAAGTACCTTTAAGGAAAAGCAAACACACAGTGTGAATCTTCCTTCTAGGATTCTCCAAATTATCTTGTTTCTACTTGCCATCACAACTGTGATATTTTTTATGATTAGTTGGCAATGCTTGTGAGTGGACACTAATTTTTAGGGATTCATAGTGCTACTGCAGACTACCAGTCAGAGTAGGGGCTTATGGAGAGTTAGCTGATAGATTTGTGACCCAAGCCATAGTGCATCACTGGGGAAGAGCAGAGATTAGTGCCACAACCAGATACTTAAAAGATGAAGGCAGTTGATTCCTACCCCATCCTCATTTATCATTCCAATATGGCTAGTGCTGAAGATAGATAAGTTCTAGAAAATGACAGGTGGTTACTTCAATTGCAGCTGCTATTTCAAATGTGATCTCCTTACTGGAGCAAATCAACGTACCCTGACACCTGGTGTGCAATTATTTATCTGAAAAATGATTTTTTTCTTATTCCTCTTATTCCACTGAGCAGAAGATACCTGGACTATTTTTTTTTTTGAGGAAGATTGGCCCTGAACTAACATCTGTTGCCAGTCTTCCTCTTTTTCTCTTTTCTTCCCAAAGCCCCAGTACATACTTGTATATCCTAGTTGTAGGTCCTTCTAGTTCTCCTATGTGGGACGCCACCTCAGCATGGCTTGATGAGCGGTGAGTAGGTCTGCGCCCAGGATCTGAACCGGCGAACCCCGGGCCGCCGAAGTGGACCACGGGAACTTAACCGCTACACCATTGGGCCAGCCCCCAATACCAGGACTTTTAAAAGATAGCATTGTATCTCCAAAATTTAACCCAGGATTCCATCAACATGTAGTTTACTATATTGACTACATTATGCTTATAGGACCTGGAAAGTAATTATCTTAATGTGATGGTATAACATGTGCATGTCATTCATTCATTTAAAAATGGCTATTGAGTGCCTATTTTGTGTCAGTCACTTCTCTAGGTGCTGAAAATGTAGCAGGGAGCAAAAGAAAACAACTTTCTGTCCTCCTGAGTCAACATCCTAGAGGGGAGAGACTGATAATAAACAAATATGCATGTAAATACATAACATATCAATTTCTGATGAATGTTATGCAGAAAAATAATACAGAGTCAAGGGAAATAATGGAGGTCAGAGGGTAGGGCATTATAACTTAATATTGGATGTTAGGTTGAACTCATGGGATGATATACCAATAGAGGCCTGATGGAAGAGAGGGAGCACACCATTAATATATCTGGGAGAAGAAAATTCCAAGTATTAGGAAGAGGAAATGCAAAGACTATAAAAGCCATAACCTGCATTTCAAGGTGGTCATAATAGCTGATACACAGTGAATGAAGTGGGGATAGGGTAAGAGGCAGCAAATCAGAAAGGGCATTGTAGGCCATCTTTGAGTGAGTTGGGAAACAGATGGATGACTTTGTGCAGAGGTGTGACATGATCTGAATTATATTTTAAAAGCACTATTCTGGTTGATGTATAATGAATACACTAGATGGAAAAGTGGATGCAATTAGAAGACTAAAATTACAAAGATTAAGATGAGAGACGATGGCGTCTTGGGGCAGGTTGGTAGTAGTGGGAGATAGGGAGAAGCAATAACACTCTGGATATATTGTTAAAGCAGAGCCAGATAATTTTGTTGATGGCTTGAGTTTGTGGTGTAAGAGAAAGAGAAGACTCAAAATTTTTGACCTGAGATTAGCTACAGCAGGAAATGGCTACCACTCTGGGCTGGAGGAACCACTAAAGGAGGTAGCATTTCCAGAGTCAAAAAATTGGAGCCATCATGGACACAGAGTGAAGATGGGAGTTTCCCAGTGGATGCAGGGGCAGTCCAGCTGGAGAGGAGGCAATGGGGGAGAAATACTCACTGCCTAAGACCCCACAGGAAACAGAGTGAGCGGGCTTTTATTTTACTCCTGCCGTCTAATGTTCTGCCAGTGCCATGCATTGACTGAAATGATCTGGAAGCCAGAATGGAAGGAAACAGGGGAAGGCAGGGAATGAATCTGAGAGCAAAGAGGTAGGAGCACAAGATGATGACCAGTAGGCAGTTGGATGTGTGAATTCGGATTTCAACGCCCTATGGTCTGAATGTTTGCATCCCCAAAATTCATATGTAGAAATCCTAACCTCAATGTGCCAGTATTTGGAGGTAGAGCCTTTGGGAGGTGCTTAGGTCATGAGGGTGAAACCCTCGTGAATAGGATTAGAACTCTTATCAAAGAGACCCCAGAGAGCTCCTTAGCCCCTTCCACCATGTGAGGACACAGCAAGAAGCAGCAATCTGCAATTCAGTAGAGGGCTTTCACCAGAACCCCACCATGCTGGCACCCAGATCTCCGCCTTCCCAGCCCCTAGAATTGTGAGAAACAAATTTCTGCTGTTTATAAGCCGCTCAGTCTATGGCATTTTGTTATAGCAGCCTGAATGGACTAAGACAATATATAAATTTGAATTTTTAAATTAAAAGCATTTTTTAAAGCTATGGAACTCAGATAACTTAGGGAGTGAGTGGAAAAAAATGAAGAGAAGAAGTCTGAGAACAGAAGCTTGGACCCTCCAATGTTACGAGAATGCTTCTATCGGAGGAACCAGCAGAGGACACTGAGAAGGAATGCTCAGTGCTCTAGAAGCAGATCTCAGAGAGTCGTGTCCTGTACGCTATATGCAGGATTTGTTTAAAGAAGACAGTGATCATCCATGTCAAATGCTGCTCACAAGTCAGATAAGATTAGGCCTGAGAATTGAGTCATTGGTTTTAGCAATAATGTTGCTGGTAATCTTAATAATAGGGCCAAGACTAAGGTAAGGCAAGTGAGATACTTGCCTTGGGTGCCAAAAATCTCAGTATTTAATGCAATTAAATGATATCTTGGTGCAATATTTTAAAAAATAAAAATTAATGCAAAAAATCCATAGTGAACACAATATCAAAAATTTAAATAAAGACAGAATTGGTAACAGTACTGTGTTGAGCCATATGGAGAGAGACAAAAGAAACATCAATAATATTGAGGCTGTCTTTATTTAAACATTTGATAAGTTCATTGTGACTTTTTGCATTAATTTTGATTTTTGATATGTTGCAAGAAAATTATTTTTCTCGATTGATGAATTTTTGGTGCCTCTTAATTTTGTATCTAACACAAGGGCCTCCCTTACTTTACCCTGGCCCTGTCCCTGCTTAATAAGAACTGTTTCATTTAAGAGATGAGGGTGAAATCCTAATTGTGGACTGGGGAGGGAAATATTAGTGAATTGAGGGGAGAGAAGAGTGAATGAATCAGGAAAGGGATGGATGATTGCTCCTTTGGCTTAGGTCCAAGAATAAGAACAGACACGGAGCAGATGTGCAGCCTGGAGCCAACCCACAGTTGACTTGCAAATTTCATGTGACTTGACAGGGAAAGAAATGTTTGTTCCTGTAAACTTCTGAGATTTAGGAGTTGTTACCGCAGCAAAGATGACCAATAAAAGTTCTCATCTCTTAGGAATAAAAGTTTGAGATATCTTACTAAGTAAAGAATCTTGCTTAACAGAAGTACTGTTTCAAGGCAAAGAGTATATAGAATGTGTAGTGGAGGAAGGAAATCACAAACGTCAGTAACAACCACATCACCAGTTGCAGAATGGAGAACTGTAGCCTATGCCTATATTTCCTTCTTCACTGTGTTTTTGATATTTTTAGTCAGGTGAACTATTTTTCTTTTTTTTTGTTCTTTTCTTTTCTTATTCTAATATAGGAAGTTGGTTGTGGTGAAATTTACAGTTTAGTGCACTGGTTGTAGAATATCCAGATAAGATAATGAAAAATGATAGGGGGATAATTATAATCTGGATGAAGTAATTTATGAGGCTTTGGGAGGAGGGAAGCACTTTGCGACTGTATCAGGAAAACTTGGATTGTGTCATTAAAATTTTTGTTTTGAAACAGTAAATATGAAAAGCAGTTTATTATTGGATCCTGGGTAGTGAATGTTGTGAACTCTAATGCCTTTGGAAGACATCAGAAAATGGATAGGAGGCACCAGTCTACTTATTTTGTGGAGAACTAAGGTGGACATAGAGTCCTTTTGACGGATCCCTAGAAACTAGTGATGTGGCCTGTTTGGTCCACTAGACTCATCCAAATGGACTGTCTACATCAGCTTAGAAATCTTTAGGGAATAACCCAGAGTCAGACTGTTAAAGACTTTTAAGCCTTCAGAGTTGAACAGTCAATTCTGGTGGTTAGTGTGACATCAGATACCTTCTCACAAAACTGTATCCATGGTGATTCTTGGATGTATTCTCTCCTTGTTATGATTCTCATATTCTAGCTTTCTCCTAATTGTGTTAGTGACTGATGTACACCCCAGTTGGATATTGTTGATTTGTTACCCAAGTTGGTTTGTTTTGTTTGCAAGCAAGAACCCAGAATGGTACAGCCAGATTCTGAAGAAAAGGTAATCAGTGGAGGTTCATAAACTTAAAGCCAGAACTAAAACAAGTCTAAAACAGTATGTAAGAATGTTATGGAATGACTTCAGTGGTCGGTCTATAAGCCCTGTTAGGAGTACTTCCATTTACGGGAATCTGGACCACAGAAATAAAATCATAGTAGTTAAGGGCACATGTATTTTAGGATGTTTTTGACAGGATTGTTAATCACAAAACTGGAAAAAAGCAAACTACCCAAATCGATAAACAGTCAAACAAATTATTTTACATTCATACTAGGAAGTAATATGCAACCATTGAAAATAGTAAAGTAGGTTGATGTAAATTGTCTTTTAGAAAATTCAATAAATATTTTTTTAGAGATTAGAGAAGTATATGTAAATTGATCCAATTTTTGTAATCATACCAGTGTTCAAGGCAGAAGCAGAAAAAGAACCCAACCTGGAATCACATTTTAGGGAATTGTCTTTTGCCAATCACCTGCCAAAAGAAATAAATATTAGATTGACCCAGTACACATGCTTACTCACAGTCATGCTTACTCTTACTATGTGGAATGCAGGTTGATTTTTTTATTCTTCCTATTCTATCCTATTTTATTTTTAAAAATGCTGATCATGACCAACTAATTGATTTCATGGCCCAATATTAATGATTGGTTAATATTCATGATTTGAAAATCACCATTTTTCACAGGTACACCTCATCCAGTCCATGTGTTACTTCTCTGCCATCACTCACTTTCTTGTTTTCTTCAGTTGATGTCAAGAATTGATTCCTCCTGTAACACCTGTGATAAAACAATTTTGCAACTTTAATTTAATAGTCAATATATAGATTTATTTGTGGTAAGATGCCACTAGGTAACAGTCCTATAATCTCCGACTACAAGGACCAAATCACTATGACTTGGGTATGATTAGAACATAGTTGTTCACTCCCAGAAGGGGAAATAATGGGAACGATAACCTATTTGTGTTTTGCAGTTATCAAGGTTCTTTCACATAACTCTCCATTTGTAAACAACTGGTGCTCACCATCAAGAATATATTTACATAAGGGACCATGAGAACGTCCTGGGAAAGAACTCAAGATGAAAGAAGAGATTCAAGACACATGGCTTGAGGTCTATCGACATAGTCTCACCTATATTCTCACAAAAATGTCTATATGGAAACAAAGAAGAAAACTCATAACACCTTAAAATAAGTTTGAGAGTCAACCTAATTCCAAAATCAGAGAGAAATTTCCACTGACTGTAAGGTCTATGAAATTGAATTAAGAACCCCTGTCAGCGGTCCATCCGAACAATGACTCAGCAAGCCTGCCCACTGTCTTCCTTCTGTCATTTGCAGGATGACTGTGCTTCCTTCTGAGAATGTACACATTTTAAAACTGTCACTAAGAAAGCACAGTACACTAAGGCTGAGGATGTTCTATTCTTATGAGATGATTCCTGTAATTCACGATGATGGTAATGTTAGGAAAGCATAAAATGTTTTTTAGACTTTATTTCTTTCACTGTGTCATAAAAACTTTTGCCTGCTTGGCACTTTGAAATATCTTTGTTAGAAAACATAAAATGTTCTCTTTTTTGTGCATCAAGTGACCTAAAACTAGTGATGATTAATGTCGTCACTTAATCATGTCGGGTATAAAAGATATAGATGATACGGTGCAAGTTGAGTCCCATCATGGTCACCACCACTTGTCATATATTGGGGCTTCTTTGGGAAGACTTCCACAATGTCACACAGTCTGGGTTAAAATACAGGCTTTACTGGGGGATGCCTACAAATCAAGGATCAGTAAGAAGAGAAGAGGCATATGGTACTTGCATTCTCTTTATCCCTTGGAGAAAATGACAGCACCTAGGTGATCTAATGGAAACAGAGTAGATTTGAATTAGCATGGAGAGTCTCCATTTTCCTGTCACTCTGCCTTCTTTTAGGGCAATTGTGAGAGCAACATTGTTAGTGGGCATACAAACAGATTACTGGGTCACCAGGAAGTCTGGATATAGAAGACACCTGTTTACATAAATGGTCTGAGAAAACTTGCAGCCCAATACCTAGGTGGTTTGGGGGTCCATAGGAAGTGAAGTCCCTTCTCCAAGGAGGAGAAAGCTACTGGTAACACATGAATTGGAGTTTAGGTGTAGCCTCTTTGGGTAGAGAAGGGGAGCCATGGTACCAGCTGGCTCATTGTTCAGGCAATTCAGAGACCTGGTTGCTATACCGCCTGTAGGTCAGCTCAGGTGAGAGCAATAGTCATCTTTAGATGAACTTCTTTTTGCCCCCCTCTTATATTAAGATGGAGAGGAGAAAACCTTAAGTTCTGCTTGGACCTTTGTAATATTACAGGGAGAGAGATCTTACTAGCAGAGAGCTGAAAAAATCACTCTTGTTTTATATTATCTTTTATATTTGTCCATATATTTACTATTTTCTGTGCTCTTCATTTCCTTGTGAAGACTAATTTTTCCGTTTAATATCATTCTTTCTTCTTGAAGAACTTTGTTTTGAAAGATACTTTTGCTTGGTATAGAATTCTAGGTTGACAGTTTTCTTCTTTCCATAGTTTAAAGATGTTGTTCCACTTGCATTATTTTTGGTAATGAATCTACCATAATTCTTATCTTTCTCTCTATATAATGCATCTTTTATTCTCTGGATGCTTTTAGTATTTTATATTAGTCAGAGTTCTCCAGAGGAACAGAATCTGCTGTTAATTTCATTCAGTTTATTTTTTAAAAAATCTCAGACATTGAATTTTTTATCTGAATTTTTCAGTTTGGGTCTTTTTTTTAATCTTTCATACCTACTTAAAATGGTCACTCTTACCTCTGTCTTCTTGAGCATGTGAAATATAGTTAGGTGCGTGTGTTAATGTCATCTACTAATTCTACCATCTGACATTTCTGATCTGTTTTTATTGATTGATTTTTTTTCTCCTCATTATGGATCATATTTTCCTCCTTCTTTGCACGTCTGGTAATTATTGACTTTGCCAAATATATTGTATTTTATCTTGGTGGGTGCTGGATATTTTTTATTCCTATAAACATTCTTGAACTTTTCCCTAGGATGTAGTTAGGTTGTGTGGGAACTGTTTGATCTTTTAGAAGCTTACTTTTAAGCTTATTTAAATAGGATCAGAGCAATCCGTAGTCTTGGATTAATTCCACCTCATTACTGAGGAAACATTTTTTTGAGTACTCTAACTGATGGCCCATGAATTATGAAATTTTTCCGCTCTGACTAGTGAGAACACAACTATTCTAGACCCTGTGTGAGCTCTGAATAATATACCTCTAGTCCTTTTGGATGTTTTTTCCAGGCTTCAGGTAGTTTCTTCACACATGTGCAGTGATCCATACTCAGCTAAAGACTTGAGAGGGATCCTCTGCATATTTCAGAAGCACTTTCTCTGTGTATGTCTCTACTCTCTGGTGCTCTGCCCTATGAACTCTGGCCACCCTGGCCTCCTTGAACTCTTAACTCTATCTGTTCATCTCAGGGAGGCCTCTGGGCTCTGCTTGGGTTCCCCCTCCCTGCACTATGGCCTGTAATCTCTGTCTAGCTAAAGATGTCAGGGCAATAGTAGAGCTCACCTTGTTTGTTTCCCCTTTATCAGGAATCATAATCCTTCTTTCCATCTTGATTGGAAACAGAAGTCCTGTTATGTTTTATCTTGAGTAAAAATTTAACGCAGTATTGGAAAACTTTTCTAATTGATGTCTGTGGCTTGAGATTATAAATTTTTCTCTCTCTTCCTTGTATAAATGGGAGAGAAATGACTTTGGAAAAATTCCCCTAAAATAATTGGAACTGTAATATTAGCCAGCATCCTGAGTATGGTTTTTTCTATTGTAAAAATTTTACTATTTGTGGCAGCTTGAATAATATTGCTTCCCCATATCTAATCATTATCAATACTATTTTATCTAGGCAAAGACCACAAATTTTGGAAAACCAAAGAACAAAAAATTGGGGGATGACTGATATTCTAGAAAGCTAGTCCTCTCAACAGAGGCACAAAGAACCCTGGTAGCATTAGTCTCTGGAGACTGTAGATTTCATATATAACCTTGTTCAGAATATTAGACAGTGGGTATAAGAAAGGACTCTATTTTTACCCTAATAAAACTACATTGAATTAAAACCTGTCAGATACTGATAGGTAGGAACTGTGTGCATCAAGCTATCCCATGTCTTAGAAGGAGATTTAACTGACACCCAACTAAATACAAAGTAGGGCCAAGTGAAACATATATAATTTGACTTTTAGAAAATTTTAGTTACAGAAAATTTTAATTTTATCCACGGGAGTAGATATTACAAATGAGGGAACTCTCAAATGTATTTTAAAATAAAGACAGAAGGCATATCTTGAAATGTTAGAGGAAGAACATTTTAAAAAAATTATCCATTGTAGGAGTCAGGAAAACATATTAGAAAACTATCATCTTTAGAAGCCCAAAGAAGACCTGGCCTCTATAAAGAGAAATAAAAAGCCATTAGGAGAATAGAGGTTGAGGTGGAAAGGTAAAATGATGATGGAAGAGACAATGAAAAATTTTAAGGGTGTAGTGAAGAGCAGAATTGATACTATGGAAGAATTAAATCAGCGATGGAGGATATCATTTGTAGAAGCTGTGCAAAATTGGAGAAAATAAAGGTAGAGGTATAAAAAATGTAAGTGAGTAAATAAAGATATATGGAGGAAAAGAACATGTAGAATGCTTGATAATTGTAGGGCATCTGATATAAACATTAAAATACGTAGCAGCAATAGCCAGAGTCTTAGGTGAGGAATATACACTAAAATTGAAAAAAAACCTTGTATACAAATTGAAAATTTCATTTTAATTTATGCAACATCAATGACACAAGTTCACACCTAGATAAAGCCTTACAAAATCTTTGGGAAAAAAAAATCAGAAAAGCATCTGGCATGTCCTTCTTTGGAGAAAACTTATTAGATTGTTTCCAAAAGGACAAAAAAAAAAGCTAGCTTCAGTCTTCTCTTCAGCACCAAATGCCACAATAAAATGGAGTTAAAGTGATAGAATTTTGAGGGGGAAAATTTGAAATGCTAAATTTTGCATTTAGCCAAGTTATCTTTTATGTTTTGGGACAACAGAAAGACATTCTCAAATATCCAAGGGCTCAGGTAATATACCCCATGTCTAAATCAAACCATAAATGAACTTCAGGCATTTGAATGATTAAAAATCACGAGTTCAAGAAAAGTGATAATCATGACAGAAATTCACTGTGAGTGTTCCTTTAGCCAATTTCAGGCCGCCAGTTGAGTATTGTAGTTTTAGTTGGATTCTATATCGTGGAGGTTAAAGTTGTTTTATGATATTTCACTAAATTGTTGTTTTTTCTGATTCTGCTTTATTTCCAGTGACAAAGATGAGTGTTTCTTATGCTACATTACTCAAACCCAGTTTAGTAGAATCTCTGTGTTTGATGACCACTTCAGATAAGTGGCAAAATACCTCCCAACAATCGCTAAATTACTAACACTATTGGGACACTGCTTGTAAAATTACTGAACACACACACTTCAGAGAAGAGCGGCATAGAACAATTTAATGGCCACTGGATATTTTCTGGCTAGTTTCTATATCATTAAAATGAATGTAAAATGACTTGATGTAAGTTTGGGGGAATTTTAGATTTGGGGAATGTCTAACAAGTAGTCTGGTGGCAAACATCAATCATAAGTCCTCTCTTTGTGTCACCTTACACGTAGCACTTTTGAATATTCTGTTAGTGATGCTTAGAAATCAGAATCTAAAATATGATGCTAGCTATGCAAGCAAAATATGCTTGGATAAAGAGATCACAAGGAAATACCTAGATAAGTCTATGGGGAGCCCAAAATGACTTTCTTGGTATGAACTCATGGTCCAAATTGAAATTTTCAGTCATATTTTATCCCATTTTGGGGTGGAAGCTATTTGGTGTAGTGATAATTCTGATTTGGAGAATTACTAATGGTCAGAATTTATGCTGCCCTAATGTCCAAGGTGTACTAAATAATTCCTTTGTGTTAACACTATGCAAATAATCATGAGAGATTTACAACTATTATTTATTAACTCTTAGAGTATATTTGTTTATTAAGATTGTTATCCTTCTAATGTCTTAGGAAGAAATGTATTTTGATTTTGTGTGAGAATGGAATAGAAAGTGTAAATTTATAATTGTAATGGTTAGAGGTGAGGGTGGGGGTAAGGAGTAAAGGTCTCAAGGTCATGGAGTCCTATAGAAAATGATGGACGTTCCATGCAGGTCTCTGAATCAGGACACCAGGTGTGGATTGTGCTTCCTGTCTAATTCTACCTCTTAGGAATCTAAGAATTTAATCTGAGATTTTAAGATTTAACCTTCATTTTATAATCACTTTTCATTAAAGCCAAAAATACTAACTAAAATGGATTTCTGCCTGTGCTTATTGGCTCTTAGAATATAGGCTTAGAATCTTGAACCTGGCCGTTTTGTTTGGGATCTCCTTCATACCTTTTCCCATATGCTTGGTCTAAATCCAGAAATATTAGCCAACTTTTCACTCTGCATCCATGGAATTCTAGAACTCTGAACTTGATTTTGCCCATGTGGCTTCTGGTTCTAATTTTTGGCTACTTAGAGAACCTGACTATAAGTGACTCATTAGCCCTTCTTACTTATTGGAAAAACCCACCCCCCCATCCTCGTCTATCCCATCATGATGCCCCCAAAAACTCAACTTTGACATCGTATCATTTTCATTAATTAAAGAGTTAAAAGAACAATTAAAGCCTTTGTAGATTAACCTTTAAGAGATTTATGGTTTGTTATTTTTCTGTTTAGCTCTAATGAAAGGAATTTGACATTTGTATAGGTATCACCTTCCATTTAACGTATGGAGAGACTTAAATTATTCTTAATTGCTTCCAAGTGATCCCCCAAACATGGACCAAGTTCAGGGGCTTGTTTTTCACAAATGGGTCACATCACACGAATAAGGACATGACTTTACTCAGAAAATTCTTTAAAAAGAAATGTGTTATTTAATCATTCAAGCCATCTATAAGAATGAATTCTTATCCCTTATTTAAGGAGTCTTAATTAATCTGACCCATGACATATATTCAAACAGCTTATAAAGGAGCATGGTCACGTTAGCATCAACAAGGGCTCCGGACTCCTTTACATTTCACTGTTCTTCCTGCATGTGAACTGCCCTTTTCTGTACCCACATCGCTTATCCTTTCACACTTTATTATCTTTATAAAAAGAAAGGAGACAACATACAAAATTAATTTAAGTAAAGGTCTGCATTACAACTGAAAGCCATTAACTGGCAGCCGGTTATCAAAGCACAAGCAAAAATCAATTTTAATTAGTATTTTTGGCTTTAATGAAAAGTGATTACAAAATTGGCATTTTAGCTAATACTGTTGAGATTTATAGGGAAGTGATACTAATTAATTTTCTGTTGAATTGCTATGGGCCTTGAATCTTTGCAATAAAATGATATATTTGCTGATTCCAGGGCTGTATCAGCATTTCAGAGTTTCGTAACAAAAGGCTTCTTAATGGTTTACAGGTATATTTCACTCTACTGCTCCTAAGCCACAGAGTGTTATTATTTTTACCATAAAAAGGCTGTTATAGGCAATCAAATTTCATACCAATTTTTAGATTGGGGACATTTTATTTTAATGTATCTTGAATGTTAGCCAAAAATCCCTTTATTTCAAATACAACTTTCTTTTGTCTAGTTATAAGTAGTAAAAAGAGGACATGATATACTTTAATTAGAGAACATTTAATGAATGATTTCTCTTTATTTCTTTGCTTTTCCTCCTCTCTTGATTATGGTGGTAGTAAATCGGCTGCTGAACCTAGTTACATGTTTTTAGATTCATTTGAAAGCAGGAAATAAAAAAGAACTAAGCTTTTCAATCCACTCTTTTCATATGATTTGAATTTCTAATGCTCTTCAGCTTGCTTTAATTGTGATTATTTCCTCCTTTTTTTTTTAATAAAGAGCAATAGTTACTGAAGGCTTTAAAAATGATATAACTTGCTTCTACACACTGAAAATCTATATCTTTGCATTGATTTTGGTTGACCTGTGATTAGAAAGTCATTTTATTCATCTGGCGGTGGTGGTGTTGGTTGTCATAGAGAGATATAGGAGGGCTACTGTAGACTCAAGGACAAGGGTGGCCTGTGGAGACAGAGGGATGGTGTTGGAATCCTGACTCCCCTGGCAATCAGCTCTGGGGCCTTGGGTAAGTTACTTAACCTCTCTAAGCCTGTTTTCTCAACTATCCAATGAAAATAACTATATCCATGTTAAAATATATTTTGAGTATTAAAAATTGATAAATACTTTAATGTAAAACATTCAATAAATGATATCAATTGTTATTTTGGAAATGAAATCCTATCTGTTAAAGCATCACTTTATCACTTACTGAAATACGTACAAACGGTTTATAATATTGTACTTAGGATTCAAGTACGAATCATGCAAACATATTTTTGTAATCATAAAAATCTAAGTATAATTTAAGATAAAATCATTAATCAAAAATCCAAAATGATAGAAAATATAAACTAGAAACTATAGATTCACAGAATTTTAGAATAGACTCAGTAGGATAGACTCAAATAGCTGAATCACCTAGTCCAATACTTTTTTTTTTTTTCGCTGAGGAAGATTCTCCCTGAGCTAACATCTGTTGCCAGTCTTCCACTTTTTTTGTTTGAGGAAGATGAGTCCTGAGCCCACATCTGCCAGTCTTCCTCTATTTTGTGTGTGGGTCGCCACCATAGCATGGCTGACAGGTGGTGTAGGTCTTCGTCCGGGATCCGAACCTGTGAACCCAGGCTGCTGAAGTGGAGCGCACCAAACTTAATCACTGTGCCATGGGGCCAGCCTCAAGTCCTTTTTTTTTTTTCCAGATGAGTAAGCTAAGGCTCACAGAAGTTAAATGACTTGATTAATGATTCACAACTATAAGAGAAAGGGCTTAGTTGAGTCTACGCTAGTGGCAAATTTTATGACTCTTACACATGTGTTTTTGTGTGTCAAAGGGAGGCAACATCAAATCTATCTACCATAGATTAGCAATAACTATATAAGAGAAAGCTACCTTTTGTGGTCCAGATTTGGAATGATGTAACATGGAAATCTGAACACCTTTTTTTTTTAAACTCTTAAGCAGAATTTGGAGAGGTAGAAAAATATTGCTTCTTCTCGTTCTTGCCTGAAACACTAGACAGACTATCACAGGGGCCAATGTACAGTGTCCTACAGGTTTGAGGGAAAGTACACACTCAAAATCCCATCTAAAATTCAAAAAATCCACAACATCTCTGCTGAAAAGCCTCTGGGAATATTTTCTATGTTAAAGATTTTAGTTTTTATTTTTTAACAGAGGATAATTTACTCTGTTTTCCAAAGAGAGTTTTCAGAGCTTGGCACAAATTTAAATACACATTTACTAATGGCCCTCATCTACTCACCTTCCTCCAAAAACACTCTTCACCCCGTTTGGTTGATATGGCCTCATCTTTGGGACCCACAAGATGTGTAGGAGGCATCCACGTGCCTCAGAGCTGTGGGGATGACAGCACATGCTTTTTTGTTGTTTTTTTTTTGTTTCTCAGGTATTATAGAGTCATAGAATTCTAAATCAGAAAGGGATATTAGTGATTATTTATTTTAAAACCCATATTTTGCAGATGAGGAATTCGAAGCATGGAGAAGTTATAAAACTTGCCATGTTACCCAGACAGTATGAAGCAGATCTGGGAACCACAATTCAGGTGATCTAAATCATAGTTGAGTGATGTTTCCTTTATTCCAAATATTCAATAGTCTACCAATAAATTCAACATTTGGTTAAAAATGTGCTTTATCTCACATTACTAATACCACTTGATACTAGTAAGCTCCCATGTAAAATATTTTAAGAGAAAAATTCTCTTGAGTACAGGTGAAATAATGGAGACATGGATTTTAGATGGTTGCTTGGATATGAATATGCAGTACTGTTAAATTTTCAGTATATCAACTTCGGTCATTATGTAGTTTTCATCTTTACTGGTCCAGAAAACTTGATTTTGGTAGTGTATTTAGGTATGATCTAGTTCTGGCCAGTTTCTTTGTTAGCAAATTCACAATAGGCTTATGCATACACCAAAATGACAATATTAAGTGATAGTGAGAAATTTAACTTCTGAGTGAATGAATTACTCTTTGCTACTTGGAGAAGAGTGTATATGGGCTGACAAATTATAATTGTAAGATTGCGTCATAGGTGCAGAGCAAGGGAAATTGGTTGTATCCTCTTAATGATTCAGATTACTTGGATAATTTCCAGATGGATCTATCTCCACTGTAGGAGTATGTTGGCCTGAAATACCAGAATACTCATTGCAGGGCTGACATCAAGGGTATGCAATTTGTCCAGTCACATGGGGCCCACACTCAAAAGGGACCCACTGTTGGTTTAATGCTCTGCTATTGCAATCTTGAAATTCTTAATAGTGTTATCTCTGAACTTGTGTTTTGTAAGTGAAATCTGATGGGACAATGGGGCATGTCTGTGAGCAGAGGAGATATGTGCAATGTGTGTATCCACTGTTTCTTGCCACTCAATTCTCTTATTATGTTCAAGATGCTCCATGAGCACAGAATTCCAGTGGACCCACAATGTGTGGGAGTTTGGAGAGATGTAAAGCTTATTACTTGTACTGAGTAAGCAGGGTGCTGACAGCCCATGAGGCCATGCTTTCCATTCTAACCAGAACTTGCTTAGAATGCAGAGAGAAGGCAGTGGTGTTATGAGAAACACATATGACCAAGGAACCCTATTATATTCTTTCTTACTCATGTTACTTCCCTATATTAGCCAACCAGTAATGCCAAAAATTATTACATAGAAGGAAAAAGGCAAATCAACCTATAATTTCTTTTCCTTTCAGTCCTTTCTTACTTATCAGTAAACCAAAGGTAGAAAGTGTTGGTCAAGTGTGCATGCATTAAGAAGTGAAATAAAAACAGTTGAGTTAGTTTTATGCTGTGTTTCCACTTTTCTGGTCAGAACGGAATACACATGCATGTATGAGCTATGGAATATGAATTGTATAATATTGATGATTTGATATACAAGTTAAATGCTCTTATGGTTGTGTTTAAACCTAACATTGCACAATATCAAGATAAATAGTAAAATTCAAGCTAATAATTTAAAATATTAATAGCAAATAAAAAACACCATGACAATTGAGAGAGACTGAAGAAGAAAGGAAAGCTTTATTTATTTATTTATTTTTTTTATGAGGAGATCAGCCCTGAGCTAACATCCGCCAATCCTCCTCTTTTTTTGCTGAGGAAGACGGCCCTGGGCTAACATCGGTGCCTATCTTCCTCCACTTTATATGGGACGCCGCCACAGCATGGCTTACCAAGCAGTGCGTCGGTGCGCGCCCAGGATCCGAACCAGCGAACCCCGGGCCGCCGCAGCGGAGCGCGCGCACTTAACCGCCTGCGCCACCGGGCCGGCCCCAGGAAAGCTTTATTTTTATAGTACCTTTAGTGACACATTTTCCTGCTCATTTAACAAGTGGCCCTGCATTTTCATTTTTCACTGGGCCTCACAAGTTATGTACCCAATCCTGACTTGTTTTGATCCTTAATAGAGAGCTCATTCTGGAAAGACACTATTATTTTCTTGTTTTAGGTTCCTCATTTTCTGGATTTCAAGTAGATTATCTTCTTTCTATTGATGGAAGGGAAAAAAAAAAGACTTTCCCCCTTTAAATAGATTGCGATATAATTGATTAGATAACCTTTTATTATATCAATAATAATTCAGTCATGTGTTTTTGAGATTGTGTTCTGGTCCTTTTAATTAGATTTTGATTTGATTTGATTTCTGAGCCAGGCTATCTCCAAGTTTACTCCTCAGGTGGCTAATTTCCTCCTACTTCATGTAGTTGTTGTGAGGACTAAGTTTATTATTCAATAAATATTTACTGAGCAGCTATTACATGCTGGGCACTGCGAGAGGTGCCAGAGTCTCAGCAGTGAGTAAGACAGACAGGCTTTACTCCATCCTGGAGATTTCATTTAAGTGTGGGAGACAGACAATAACAAGTGAATAAAAAGGACAAATTTCCCAGATTTAGGTGAATGCTATGATGAGAATAAACAGAGCAATGAGGAAAAAAAAATAATGAGGAGAGGCCATTTTGGATAGGATGGCTGAGAAGGACTGAGTAAGGACAGTGTATAACATCTGAGGTGAGACCTGAGAGATGAGTCAAATTCTGAGAGGAGCCTGCTCTAAGCAGAGGAGAAAAGAATTACAAAGGCCTGAAGAGGAAAAACCCTTGGTGTAGTGGGTTGAATGGTGGCCTCCAAAGAGATATGTCCAAGCCCCATAACCTGTGAATGTGAGTTTATTTGGAAAAAGAGTCTTTGCAGATGTAATTAAGTTACAGATCTCAAGATGAGATCATCCTGGATTAACCACGTAGGCCCTAAATCTAGTGAAAAATGTCTTTATAACAGACAGAAGAGAAGACATAGACACAGAGGAGAAGGCTGAGGCAGAGACTGGAGTTAAGCTGCCATAAGCCAAGGAATACCTGGAACCTCCAGAAACTAGGAAGGAGTGTAGGTGAACATAAGTGAGGGCACCTTGTTACGCTAAATGACCCCAGCCCCTCCTCTGTCTGACTACTCACTGCTCTGCACGTACTCTGAAATAGTTCACATGCTCTCCAGATTTATGTCTTCTGCTTATGTAGGTACTCTCCTATAGCTTGATAAATTAAAACTTTGTTCTATGAATCTCTCTCTAGCAACAGGCTGATCACAGGCGGGAAATACACCTACAAGATATTATCATCACTGACAGAAGAAAAGAACAATGAAAGACCCCGGAGTCTGTCATGCCTGAAGGTCAGCATTCAGTAAGCTGCCCATTTTCCCTATATAACTACCTCAAGATTCTGTAATTCTGGAAGATGTGTTTTTTGAGACATTAGTCACCCATCTTCCGATTATGCTGGCTAATCGAATTAAACCTTCCTTTCTCTATCCCTAACTCATTGTGATTAATTGGCTCAAGTCATGGCGAGCAGAGCGAGCTCCTTCCTCAGTAACAGGGGCAAGAAAAAATTCTCCCCTGGAGGCTTTGGAGGAAGCATGGCCCCATTGATACTTTGATTTTGAGCTTCTGGCCTCCAAAACTGTGGGAGAATAAGTTTCTATTGTTTGAAGCCACCCAGTTTGTGGTAATTTATGGCAGCCTCAGGAAACTAATACACTGGGCATTTTTTGAAGAACAAAAAGGAGGTCACAAAATGAGCAAGATGGGGGGGACTGAGAGAAGAATAGAGCATAGGCAGAAGCCATATTCTGAAGGGTCGAGGAGACCATGAGCAGGAGCTGGGATTTTATTGTAAGAGTCATGGGAATCCATTGACAAATGGATATGAAGCTAGGGTATCACTTGGTCTACATTTAAACTACAGTGTGGAGAATGGGCTGTCAGGTAGAGAGAGTAAAACAAGAAGACTACAGTACTTGACCAACTAAGAGAGGATGATGGCCCAGACTAGTCTGGTTGTCCTAGAGGTGGAGTGAGGGGACCAGATTGAGATATATTTTGAGATAGCAATGATAGGGATTGGTAATGGATTGGATAAAAGGGATCAAAGATGACTTCTGAGATTTTACTGAAAAACCAATGGGTAACAGTAAAGTTGTTTATCGAAATGGCAATCACTAGTAGAGGAAAGTGTACCCACTGTGGAGGGTGGAAATCAAGCGTTCCTTTAGAAAGTAATTAAGGTTTAAAAATCCAAAAGGAAATGTTATTTAGGTAGCATTGTTTGAGGTAATGTATGCTAAAAGCCTTATTCATTGCACCTATGTATTGCTCAAAAAATGACTATGGCCTTTAACATTTAATGATGAGTTGATGTTCTTAGTTTAGTTCTCCCAAGATAACCATTTTATCTCTTGGGGACATCACTCCACAACTGCTACCACTGCAGTAATTAGTTCTTGCCTTCATTTATTATTAGAGGAAACTAATGATCTTTAAGGGCAAGGTTCCAAGAGCTGAGCTAATTTTCATGTCTCCATGTTTGGTATTTCTACACAAATTCACAGGTCAGAGTGTAAATATAAGTTTAGAGCTAACTTGCACCACAACATAGCAAGCGATTCCTCTCAAGTAAGCAATTCTCTGAACTTGGTAATTTGCTTGAGTGCTCAATCCACCAACTAGAAGAAATGCAAGAATCAACTTTTTGCCCAAACTCTACTTTAATCTTGGCTCAAGAAGCCTGAAAATCTGGGCTTATAGATGCTCCTTCTAACCCTTCTCCATTTAATCAATAATAACTCTGGCAGGAAGAGAAAGTATATCTTTTTCTCCCTAACAGAGGCAATTGAATATTGTCTAATTAGATTAACTGCACTACTTTGATGCCATAGTGATAGGTGATATATAGGAGGCCTGGCAGTGATAATTGTGAGAGAGATTATTTAATGTAAAATGAAAGATGCAGGGTCTAGAGGCTACAGCTTTGAATATGGTGTCTCATTCCCCTCTCAAAGTTTGAATATATATTTTTATATTAAAAATGGAATATTTTCAACTATTAAAATGTATTCAGCTCCTTTCTACGGCTTCTAACTTTATATACTAATATACTTATTCTAGATTGCTTGAATTATTTTTGGCTAGGCAGGAGATAACAGTGTAGCTCCTTTCTGATCAGAGCAGGGTGGAACACACCACTGGCCCTTCCCACATTCAGCATTGAACTAAATATAAAACCAATAATGGGAGGAAGATGGGCACAGATGTTAGCCCAGGGCCAGTCTTCCTCAGCAAAAAGAGGAGGATTGGCATGGATGTTAGCTCAGGGCTGATCTTCCTCACCAAAAAAACAAAACAAAATAAAAATTACGTCCAGGGAACCTGGCTACTCAGTAAAAAAAAAACAAAAAAACAAAAAACCCCAATAATGCTGGGAAAGGCCAGAGTGCCACATACAGTGATCCTTCTGTTCTCATTTCAGCTGGAATCAGGCTAAACCATTACATGTCCTACGAGTATGGCTAGCTGATCTTCTTGAAGGGGAAATATGCATGCTATAGAGAGAGACTTGGAGAAAAGTTACTAATTTAGGCATCATGCCACCCGGTGTGACCTAAAGCACTTTGATGGAAGGTGAATATGAAAAAAATTCATAAGGCTACATAATTTGAGTAATGAAGACAGGAGATCATTTTTAAAAAAGATGCAACGTGGGTTCCATAACTCTAACCACTGATCTTAGGAAGATGGTCACCAACTCCTTCATTGTATTGCTTGTGCCGTATCTCCACAGTCTTCAGGAAAACGTTACAGCTTTTCCTCTCATCCGTTTAGGACTTGAGGAACACCTCCTATGTTCTGTGCTTGTGAAGGGTCTGTGGGTTGGTTGTGTTTGACTGAGTGGAGGCTGTTTATGGAGGAAGCGGTTGACGCTGGTGACTGTCCAGTCGAATGAAAGAGGCCAAACTTAAAATCTCTGTCTTTGTGAGAAAAAGAGGAGGAATTGACTTGCTTTTCTCAATAATAATAAACTTAAATTTTTTTCCCTGAGATCCCAGATGGAAGAAGAGGAAGTTTTGAAGGAACTTGAAAATGTTTCTTGGCATCTATTCAACTCTGAAATTTTTGTGAAAATAATATGGGATTCTGTAATTTTTAAAATATCTTTTTCCTTTGTAAAATGAGATAATTCCTGAGGAGGCAATTTGAGTAGAATAAAATAAAAAAGGACAGGGAAAGAAATGATTGCAGCAATTAGGTAGGAGGATCTAGAATCTTGTTTGGTGTACTGTTTCCATCCATGAATTTAGAAAATCCCTGTACTTGAGAGTGGGAGATAATAAGAGCTGAAAAAAATGTTTCACTAAAGGAAAAAAACAAAAATTCTGAAACCCATTAAGCCCTATAGCCAAAAAAATTGGCAAGATTTCTATATATGCATGTTAAATCCATGACAAAATCTGTTTATAATCTTTGAACTTCAAAATGAATGGCATGCCAAAAGATGGAATAATGCTTTCAAATGAGGAGTAGTTCTAAGCATCAGGACTGGCCAAACATATTGATAATGCTGTAGACTGAAAATCCTTTTCTGGACCCATTTTGTATTTACAGTAGATACAGTAGTTACCACATATAATACCTCCGTTTGACATCCATCTTTAAAGTGGTGAGGTTGGGGGCACAAATACAATCCACTCTTTGCAGCCAGTTTTAGACCTATAGAAGCATACTGGCTACAGATTTGTTTTAATGTTCAGAACTTCAAACATTTGAAAAAAAAATTTGGTTTATAATGATTCTCAGATGAGATTAAAGAACACTCAATTATTATTTAGTGATTTTAAATTTGAAAATTGAGATGAACACAATTACAGAACTATATAAAATTACTATTTTCTGTTTGGGAAGAATTTTTATGACTTACATTGTTCTTGTGTAGTCAGTCTATGCAGTAAACAGAACACAGTCTGTAAGCTTCCCCTTCAGTAATGGCTGATGGTGATATATTTGAATGATCTTATCAAAACTGAAAGGATGAGGCTGACCTGAATATGTTATATAAGCATGATATTAGTCAAAGTTGTCATTTACTCAGAAAAAAAATTAATGTTTGACAAATCATTTTGGAAAATTTTAGAAGTTTGCCAAATCCAAGTGGAAAATTTTAGAATTTATCTGTCTTTATTAACCAGATTGACTAGATAATGAACAGATCTGGAATTCACGTTACGCTGTGTTATAACTGAATTCAAGATCAAACATCAATCAAATACATAACAATATTACTTAGGAATATAATATGATTTGTTTTTCTATTTATATTTTTAATTCCAATTGTATCAGTTTGCTAGGGCTGCCATATAAAATATCACAGATTGGATAGCTTAAACAACAGAAATTTAATTTCCTACAGTCCTGGCGGCTAGAAATCCAATATCAAGGTGTTGGAAGGTTTGGTTTCTTCTGAGGCCTCTCTGTATGGCTTGCAGACGGCCACCTTCTTGATGTGCCCTCACATAGTCTTTTCACTGTGTGTATGCCTCCCTGGTATCTCTTTTTGTGACCAAATTTCCTCTTCTTATGAGGACACCAGTCAGATTGGATTAAGACCCACCCCAAGAGCCTCATTTTAACTTAATCACCTCCTTAAAGACCCTATCTCGTAACATGGTTACATTCTGAGGTACTAGGAGTTAGGACTTCAACATATAAATTTTGAGGAGACTAAATTTAGCCCATGATGCCAATGTAGTTCACACATCTACCATATTTGTTGATTCCCCGCTAGGCATCAGCACTAAGCTAGGCACAGGTGATACAATAGAGATGGGGTCTCTGCCTTCATGAGCTAATAGTTTAATGAAGGAGAAAGTCAATTAAGAGTGAAGCAAACAAACAGCTGCATATCTATAGATGATGATAGTGTTATGAAGTCAGTAAAAAGAGCACGTGATAAAGATCAGCGGAGTGGAGGTGGGGGAGGAAGTGGTGGGTAACCTGCTTAAATGGAATCCTTAGGAAAAGCACCTCCACGGAGGGGCATTTTCCTTGAGGTGTGAGAAGTGGCTGTGTTTGAAAAATTGAAAGGCGGGCAGGGTGGCCAAAGCATAGTGAATAAAGGGTTTTGGAATGAGGTTTGTTGAAGGGCTGTGGGGTGTTTGGATTTGTACAACCTCGTGAGCCTGGGGAAGGAGTTTGGGTTTTATATGAATTGCAGTATGAAGCCCTTGAACAAGTTGAAGCAAGAAGAGAATTTCTGTTTTAAAAATCTTACCCTGGCAGCTGTGGTGTGGATTGGAAGGGATAGAGTGGACACAGGGAATCCATTTAACGGCAGTAGTTCGGGGCACTGATGGTGGATTGGGTGAAGGTTGTAGCAGTGCAGATGAGAGAATTAGACAGATTCAAGATATATGTTAAGGGTAGAAATGACAAGACTTGCATATAAGTTGGATGTGCAGAGTAAGGAGAGAGTAGAAACAAGAATGACTCCCGTGTTGGAACAGCTGGGTAGATGTTCATGCCATTTCCTGTGAAGGAGGAGACTGCAGGGGAAGACTCACACGGCAAGCAGGGTAGAGAAGAGCTGTCAAGACCCAAGAGTTTAGGTTTGCTCATGTTGAGTTTGCGGTGCCTATTAGGTTATCCTAGGAGAGTCGTAGTGCTGTTCAAATAGGAATGTTGCTATGAAAGCAAAAAAAAAAAAAAAAAAGTAATTGAAGGCAGAGTAAAATTATATCCATTTATTAATGATCACTAGAGGCTCATAACTGAAATGTTGTCTGTGAGCTTAACTAACTTGCTTTCAAATTAAGTTTTGACTAAAGGGTTATATATGGTTTTATCTTTTTTTTCCTTTCCAGTAGAATAGGTATTGGACATTATACATGACATAGATTCCAGAATCACTCAAAGGATTTCATCTTTGTGTTCCTATCTAATGTGATGGTGCTGTTATTGAAGATGTCTTGGAGGGGCAATGTCAAATTATTTGAAACCAAAGACTGTCATGTTAGATTTTAGAAGCGTAACGGAAGAGTATTTTAGAACGTAAATGAAAGTGCCAAGCAAAATGCTTTTAACACGAATTTGCAGACTGTAAATCTGGCAGAGATTTTAAGAAATGTTTGGCTCCTCTGGCTTTAGTGATTTAGTGAGTTTAGTGATTTAGTAAATACTTCCTGTTAACAGTTTCTTAAATATTTAATGCTTTAATCATTTGGCTTATCCCAAGGTATTGGAGTCTTAAAAAGCATTTCATGTTTTGATAAGTTAAAAAAGCCTTTTTTCTTCTTTTTAAATGTTTTTTAATTTTGAAAAGAATTTATAATGAAAAACAGTGGTCAGGAAAATAAATAATTAGATTAGAATCTAATACGCATAAAACTGTGGATTTGAGAGTCAAAACATACATTATAGAGCATCTTTTATAGATAGATGTGATAAAGAGTTGAATATGATTTTAAAGGTAGGAAAAAACAGTTGAGCTATTTTGTCATTTTCAGCTTCTCTAGAAGTCTGTTTGGCAGGAAGGCTTCTATTTTCAGTGTTTAAATTGCTCCCAGGAATACAGTGAGGTTTACCAGAAGTTCATCACTAAATAGATCAGCAGGAATCTCGGTGGTTGTGCATACTGAAGGCTAATCTTCATTTTCTCATATTAGGAGAGTGATGATCAGAAGGGCAAGCATTTGAGTAGTTTTTCTAATAGTAGTGGTTAATTTTATGGGGTGTTATACAAAAACCTTAAGTATCATTTTTTTCCAATTTCTTCATTTTACAGATAAGAAAACTAAGCTCCAAATTGATGAAATGTGCTTAGCCCAGAGCCAGTTAATGGAAGGACTGGGGCTAGAATCCAGGGATTTTGATTTCTAAGGCTAGTGCCTTCCAACTTCACAATATTGCATTTTAGAACCTGGTCTCTTCTTTTGATAAATGACAAAATACATCAACAGTTCCTTTTTTAAAATAACTAAGTTTGTACTTTGTTAGAAGTACTAACTGGATAAGAAATCACATAGTTTTTGTTAGAGATTTTTGCCGTAAATTTAAAAAGATTTGCTAAGGAGGATGGACTAGATTTAAGCAGATTGTGTCTCCATGTGCTTCTACTCAAACATGTTGGCATCTTATGACCAGCATTGATTCATCTTTCCTATTTAGCCAAGATCTAGCTGACTCTCATATCACACCATTTTGCCACCACTGTTCGGAATGAGGGAATTATCTCTGGCCACTATTTTGAGAGATGCTCCCTGAAACACATAAATTAAATTTGTCACTTTTGATTTTGTTAATATGATTTTCAAACTGATTGCTCTGGCCAACAAGTTTAAACTAAGAGAATAAAAGTTTTAGACCCCTACATGTATATTTAACTTTTCTTGAATACATATCTAAATAGATATTCAAACATTGAGGAAATAGAAAAATACTGCAGAGTACATTAAATTTCTCATTAGGTACATTTCATGCATCTCAATAAGTTTAATATTCATGTTTGTGGTAGATATAGCGGTTTTGAAGCCCAAACTCTTTATGAATTGTGTATATGATATGGAAACTACACAGTTTATCAGTGATGAATGCAAGAGGAGACCCACTCTGAAGGAGTTAAATGTACTAGCTGCATCAGAGCAATTCTGCCCAAAAGTTTAGGAAAGGCAATGAAGACTTATAAACAGCTAAATATAGTGGAAGAGCAAAGATGTAATAATATAAAATAAAATTTGGCAAATAAGACAGGGGAAGTATTTTTTCTCTTGCCAAAGAACCATAGGATCTTTACATCATTGATATTGGCACTGCTAATCTAAAGTACTATTATTGAAATGCTGATGTTGCAATTCTGCATTGACCTCAGAAGACATTTTGTTGCCTATAGAATTGCCAACACCAGCGGTAGCCAAAATAGTTTTGTTTGGTTTCCAATAAAATACTGACCTGGCCTGACACTGATTAATTTGTGGTGACTGGAAGAACCAAACTTTTATAGTTACTTCACTGCAAGTGAGATTACTATTTTAGAACTGAACTTCCATTTGGTCATTGGCTATGTCAAACTCTCAAGTAGTCTTACAAAGGCAAATCAACCACAGCATATTTTCAGAGAAAAATTGGAAATCAATTTGTCTATATCTTTATCTATCTATTTCCTATCTATATATCTATTTCCTAATATTTATTTTGGACACATTTTCTTCTTTTCTCATTTGAAAGAAGTGGAGTCAGTGACACATACATAGAGTAGGTAAGGAATTGTGCGGGAGGTAATAGATTGCTTTGTAGAGTTATTTCAGTTCTGAGGACTGAAAAGCACAAAGAAAGCAGCCTCCTACCAGCCTGTACCAAGATAACCGTACTCATAGCCACACATTTTCATCACAGATACAGCTCTATCATCTCTGTCTCTATTTCTATCTCGATCTCTGTCTCCAGCTCTACCTCTCTCTCTCTATAGCTATATATGACACATCACATCACACATATATGTACATGTGACGTCATATCACATATATGATATTTATAAGAAATACATAGCATTTATGATCGTATATTATATATGATATATAATTTATAATACATATCACATATCAAATCATACATGTATCTTATCACATATCCATGTGATATATATGTGTTTTTTTGTGTGTGAGGAAGCTTGGCCATGAGCTAACATCTGTTGCCAATCTTCCTGTTTTTGCTGAGGAAGAGTGGCTCTTAGGTAACATCTGTCTCCATCTTCCTCCATTTTGCATATGGGATGCCTCCACAGCATGGCGTGATGAGCAGTGCGCCAGTCCGTGCCTGGGATCCGAACCTGTGAAACCCAGGCCGCCAAAGCGGAGTGTCTGAACTTAACCACTATGCCACCAGGCCGGCCCCCTATATATGATATATTTTGATATCATATGTGATATATATATGTGTGTGTGTATATATATATATATATATATATATATATATACACCTGTGAGAAGATGTGTGTGTGTATGTGTGTGTGTGTGTGTGTGTATATACACACAGAAATATAGAGAAAGAGCTTTAGGTATAGAGATAGATCTATCTATCTATCTGTCTATCTGTCTGTCTGTCTGTCTGTCTGTCTATCTATCTATGTATCAATCGAGAGATCAAAGAGGTGGAAAACCCAACCAACTGGTGGTACGACAGAGAAGTTATTTACTTTTTAAAATGTATTTTTATATGTTTTTATTGTGGTAACATTGATTTATAACATTATATAAATTTCAGGTGTACATCATTATATTTTGATTTCTGTGTAGATTACATCATGTTCACCACCCAAAGACTAATTACAATCCATCACCATGCACATGGTTAATCATCCCTTTTGCCCTTTCCACTCCCCCCTTCCCCTCTGGTAACCACCAATTCAATCTCTGTCTCTATGTGTTTGTTTGTTGTTGTTTTATCTTCTATTTATGAGTGAGATCAAACAGTATTTGCCTTTCTCCCTCTGATTTCTTTCGCTTAGCATAATACCCTCAATCCAACTTCACAAATGGCAAGAATTCTTCCTTTTTTATGGCAGAGTAGTATTCCATTGTGTGTATATACCGCATCTTCTTTATCCATTCCTCCTTTCATGGGCATCAAGGTTGCTTCCAAGTCTTGGCTATTGTGAATAATGCTGTAATGAACACAGGGGTGCATATATCTTTATGGAATCATGTTTTAATGTTCTTTGGATAAATACCCAGCAGTGGAATAGCTGGATCATATGGTAGTTCTATTCTTAATTTTTTGAGGAATCTCCATACTGTCTTCCATAAAGGCTGCACCAGTTTGCACTCCCACCAGCAGTGTATGAGAGTTCCCGTTTCTCCACATCCTCTCCAACACCTGTTATTTCTTGTCTTGTTAATTATAGCCATTCTGACTGGTGTGAGGTGATATCTCATTGTAGTTTTGATTTGCATTTCCCTAATAATTAGTGATGTTGAACATCTTTTCATGTGCCTGTTGGCCATCTGTATATCTTCTTTGGAAAAATGTCTGTTCAATCCTTTGCCCATTTTTTAGTTGAGTTGTTAGGGTTTTTTTTGTTGGGATGTATGAATTCTTTACATATTTTGGATATTAACCCCCTATCAGATATATGGTTTGCAAATATCTTCTCCCAATTGGTAGGTTGTCTTTTTGTTTTGTTGATGGTTTCCTTTGCTGTGCAGAAGTTTTAGTTTGATATAGTCCCATTTATTTATTTTTCCTATTGTTTCTCTTGCCCGGTCAGACATGGTGCTTGAAAATATGTTGCTAAGACTGATGTTGAAGAGCATACTTCCTATGTTTTCTTCTAGAAGTTTCATGGTTTCAGGTCTTACATTCAAGTCTTTAATCCATTTTGAGTTAATTTTTATGTGTGATGTAAGATAATGGTGTACTTTCATTCTTTTGCACATGGCTGTCCAGTTTTTCTAACACCATTTATTGAAGAGACTTTCCTTTCTCCATTGTATATTCTTGGCTCCCTTGTCAACAATTAGCTGTCCATAGAAGTATGGGTTTATTTATGGGCTCTCGATTTTATTCCATTGATCTGTGTATCTGTTTTTGTGCCAGTACCATGCTGTTTTGGTTACTATAGCTTTGTAGTATATTTTGAAATCAGGGAATGTGACACCTCCAGCTTTGTTCTTTTTTCTCAGGATGACTTTGGCTATTCGGGGTCTTTTGTTATTCCATACAAATTTTAGGATTCTTTGTTCTATTCTGTCAAAATGTTGGAACTTTGGTAGAGATTGCATTGAATCTGTAGATTTCTTTAGGAAGAATGGACATTTTAACTATTTTAATAGTTAAAGAGCATGAAATATCTTTCTATTTCTTTCTATCTTCTTCAATTTCTTTTGACAGTGTTTTATAGCTTTCAGTGTACAGGTCTTTCACTTCTCTGGTTAAGTTTATTCCTAGGTATTTTATTCTTTTTGTTGCAATTGTAAATGGGATTGTATTCTTAATTAGAGAAGTTATTTTAATAGAATATCAAATTCAAGGTCAAATGCAAATTCTACAGAATTTTTTCCCCATATTTTTATGGTTTGTGACTGTGTCATTATTAGTTTGGCCTCAGGACATTATCCATGTGTAAAGCTGGATAATATAGTAAGCTGGTTTAGAAAAGCAGCCACTAATATTAAAACAATACTTGGTCCTTCCCCAAAGTCTTTAGCTGGTCCACAGTAGCAGAATATAGTGAGAGAGTAGAAATTTTATAGCACGTGATCATGACAATCCAAATACGGAAAAGATTCTGGATTAGAATTACCTAATAATTCTGTCTGTAGGGTGAAAAGAAAGTATGATGGTGACGTAATGACAGCCCTCTTTCTATCTTTGTGTCGTATTGTCCCAACTGGAATGACTGCTCTTTCTGCAGATGCATCACTGACATCTCAGGATCTCCTTTCCCATTTTTCAGGGAATTTCTTTTACTGTTTTTCCCTTTTTGAAGCTCTTGTTTCCGTGCTTTCCTGTTTCTTAGATTTTTTTTGTTCTTGTAGTTTTTTCTTGAAGGATGCATGGGAAGTAAATTTTTTGAGATGTCTCATATCTGAAATTATTTTTATTCAGTCCTCATGCTTTACTGATAGTTTGGGGGGATATATAAATCTAGCTGGCAGATCACTAACCTTCAGAATATTGAAGGCATTTCTCCAGTGTCTGTTGTTCTACCGTCACTGTTATGAAGCCATTTCAAATCTTGTTCACGTAGGTCACTTTATTTATTTATTTATCTCTTTGAAGTTTGGAGAATCTTTTCTTTGTTCTTCGTATTCTGAAATTTTACAATGATGTGCCTTGGCATTTTTTCTGTTGGGGAGGTTACTGCATGAGGCTTTATAATCCAAAAGCTCGTGTCCTTCAAATCTGGAAATTTTTCTTTAGCTGTATTATTAATGAATTACTGTTATTTCTTTATGGGTTTTTCCCAAATGTTAGAGAGCCTGCACTGTCCTCTCCTTTTTCTCCTGTTTTTCATCTGCTTATCTTCTTATTCAACTTCTGGGAGGTTTCCTTAACTTTATCTCCCATCCCTGATATTGTATTTTTCCTTTCTGTTATCATGTTTTTAATCATGTTCCATGAATGCAATATCATCTCTGATTTTTTCTGAGATATTAATAGTCATTATTTTCGAGATTTCTTTTCATGATTTTGTGAAAACGAACAAAGGAAAAGTAAATCAAAATGGAGTCGGGAAGCCATGAAGGGAGGGCTCTCATGCATGTATCACTTGCCACACTTACAGACTCTAGCAGGAAGAAAGAAGATTTCCTTCCGACCCAGCACCAACAAGCTGCCCACCACTTGCAGTCAGTGAAAAACCACCACAGCCCTCCTCAATTTCCTCCTAAAACCTAATAAAAGCTGATTATCCCTTTATCTCCTCAGACTTGGCTATGGTTTCACGGTTTGCTTGTCCTGAATTGCAATTCGCCTGCTATTCCTGAAAAAATTCATTTTGGTTAGCTAAAGATCTTCTTATTTCATTTTAAAGTCCACGTTTCTTTCCTGTTTGTTGGCTTTGTTTTCTAACTTTCGTTTTAGAAGTTTCCCCAAATGTCTAGTATTTCTGCTCATGATTTAGAAGGAGAGGCAGGTTGGAGGTTCTAAGTGTTGGGCCCTCAACGTAGAGCTTTACTGTAGGATGATATGAAAGAGTCATGTGTTGAGGAACTTCCATGTCTGTATCTTTAGGTACCACCTCTTGAGTTAATTACAATCTCCAGGAAATCATCTTCTAATTTCATCCTTGACGATAAGATCTGGCTCCCAGCATTCTGGGAGTAGAGTGGGGAAAGATGGCTAGAATTTTCTGTCTTCAGCATTCAGTATTCATATGGTTATTTAATTCTCCCGTTCTCTGTAAAATACCACACCCTCTTTCTCATGTATATTTAATCTCTCCCTCTTCCATTCTCTCTTTTTCAAGTGGATAGTTCCTATCTTTCTTTTTTTTTCTTTTTTACACAAATTTTATTTTTTAGAACAGTTTTAGGTTCACCACAAAATTGAGTGGAAAGTACAGAGAGTTCCCATATGTGCCCTGAATCTACACATGCATAGCCTCCCCCACTATCTACGTCCTGTACCAGAGTAGTACATTTGTTACAGCTGATGAACCTACGCTGACACATCATTATTACCAAAGTTAATAGTTTATATTAGGGTTCACTCTTGGTGTTATAGAGTCTATGGATTTGGACAAATGTATAATGACATGTATTCAACATTATAGTGTCATATAGAATAGTTTTACTGTCCTAAAAATCCTCTGTGCTCTGCCTCTGTCCATCTTTAAAGCACATTTAAGTTTCCTCCATTAAAAAAAGAATCCTACCTGACCCTCAAAGCCTTACCCTGTACGTCTCCTGTCTTTCACAGGCAAAGTTACCCTTCCTTTCCACTCTGTTCTCAACCCACTCTAGACCATCTTCCAGCCCTACCTCTTTTCTAAAATATCCCTAACTAAGGCCACTTCTGTGTCACTAAATACAAAATTGGTATTTTTTGGTTATAGTCTTGGTCTTTCACGAGCATCTAACGTTCTCTTCCCTTGATTCCAGGCTTATGGTTTTCATTACACCTGCCATTACAGCTTCTTCCTTGCCTCCTTTGCAAGATAATCGTCCCATTACCATACATTAGTTTATAATGTCTCAAGGTTCAGTGCCGATTTTATTTTTTCCTTGTTTTCTACTCTCCCAAGACAGTCTTATCAGTTCTCCTTGCTTCAGTCACCACCTATGTGAGGACAATTCACAAAATTACATCTCTGACCTGGTGTTATAGATTGAATGTTTGTGTCTTTGTGAAATTCATATGTTGAAGTCCTAACCCCCAGTGTGGCTGTATTTGGAGTTGAGGCTTCTAAAGGAGTAATTAAAGTTAAATGAGGTCATAAGGCTGGGGCCCTGATCCAGATAGGATTGGTGTCTTTATAAGAAGAGATACCAAAGAGTTCTCTCTCTCTTTCTGTGCAGAGGAAAGGCTATGTGAGCACACAGTGAGAAAGTCACCGTCCACAAGCCAGGAGGAAGGCCCTCACCAGAAACCAAATTTGCTGGCACCATGATCATGGGCTTCCAGCTGCCGTAACTGTGAGAAAATAAACGTTTGTGATTTAAGCACCCAATCGGTGGTATTTTGTTACGGAAGCATATCTGGTCACCTCAAATCATCCCCAGAACCATTATTCAGATGGCAACTTTTTCATTTGTATCTGCTAACAGTCCCTCCAGTTACTCAAAAGCTCAAATTCATGACCTCACACTTTGCTGTTCACTCCCAACTTCCAAAACCTAGTCTTTTCCCAATATTCTTTTTCTCAGTGAATGACACTCTTCACCCTGTAACCTGAGTCAGAACCCCAGGAGTCATTCTTGACACCTCCCTCTACTCCTTGCCTCGTATTCCATTCATCATTCCATTATCTTTTACCTTTTCACTGTTTCTGAAACCTGTCCGCATTTCTCCTTCCCTGTTTCAACCATGATCTTTCCAAGGCCCCATTATTCCCTTGATATGGCAGTCTCCTAACTGATCTCTCTGTGTCCATTCTTGTCTCCTTTCAACCAGTTCTTTCTTCTGTAGCCAAGGTGACAGTTTTGTAATTTAAAACTAACCAAATACTTTAATAAAGAGTCAGTGACACTCCAGGAAGCCAGGAGCCTGGAGATCAGATTCCCTGCCATCACATTACCATGGTAGTCCACAGACCAAGGTGTGGCAGCTGAATTTACCTCGCAGAAGGATTCTACTGCTATCCAAATCACCATGAGTATGAACATAGATTAAGCCAAAGCAGGAAGGAGTGCCAGTCTGAAGACCTGAGTACAACTGAATCACAGAACACATAATAGCAAACATTACCCTTTAAACCAAAAAAAAAAAAGAAGGCAGAACAATGGGTTCATTACTTTAGTTGACTAAACTATTTGTTGTTGCAGAAACCTCTGAAACAAGAGACAAATTGTTTGTCTGTGTTGGAGCTCCAAGGGCTCACCTGAAGGGTAAGTAGGTGAAGGTAGATCATAGTTTATTTACTCCAGCATCAAGTAACAAGAAAAGGTACTAAAGAACTTCTGTTAGTGAGTTTCATACTAAAGAAAAGTCTCCGAAGCTGAATCTATGAAGCTGCATCTCAAACTTCAGGTGTTCCAGCATCATATTTCCTGCAGTAAAAACTATAACAACCAGAAGAAGTGAGGCTGAATCCCTCAGATACAAGCTAAGATGGAGAGGAGAACATTTCTATTGCTAAGTCACCACACTAAGCCATTTCTTCAATTTTGGAAATTGTAGCTATGAAAACAACCAGTGTTTGCAGAGGAAGATACAGGAGTGGACTCATAAGGTAAACACTAAGACTACAGCAGAAAGTGGAAAGAAAATTTCTTTTCAGCAGCAACCACCTTAAAATGAAAATTTGTGAATACCCAGGGTTCAGATACTGAACAAACTTTATCAGAGAATTAAGCTGACTTACTGTAATAAGAAAATTCAGAGTGATTTGATGATCATTCCTTTAGTGGAGATTCATAAGAAATACTAGCAGTATAAACACATATAAATCTTAATGTAAGAAAGTTGCATCTCAGTGTTATGCTTCATAGGGAAGTAACAAGGCAGCATTGTTGGGTTTAGATGAAGAGGCTGAATGAATAATAGATAACAGAAAAGAAATGGATGAAAATATTTCTCAATGGGATAGTCATTGTCAACATCAGTAGATGTTATAATTAGATTTTATAATTAGTTTCTCAAAGACAATCAAACTCTAAAAATAGCAAAATTATGTTAAAGCCATCAAATATGGATCTTGAGATTATAACGAGATCTTTAGTTCAAACAATTGCAGTTGTGAAAGTGAATGGGATGAAAACAGAGGGAGAATCAACAAAAGACTTTCCACAATTTAGTATCGGTGGTAGCAATGATGATGTCGGTGGAAATGAATGCACAAGTAGGCATCAGTGAAGATATAAACACCTAAAAGGTAAGATTTTGAATGTGATGTTGAACCATTCAATTCTAAACTTGACACAACCCAGGATAAAGGTGATTCTGTTTTATTGCTTCTCACCATTTATGCAAGCTAGACATCTGAAACCATGAAAATGATGAAGATACAGTGTTTAGCAGAAAATAATGATCAAAAGAAGTCATTGAATATAGGCTCATGGGACAACATGCGAGGTGACAATGTGTTTGTAATTGACATAATCCCTGATTGAGTCTTGATAGAAGACAAGGCAAATGAATTTGGCATTGGAGCAATAGGAGGATGGAGAAGAGGAGAGAGGAAGAGTAGAAAAAATGAAGAATCACCAGACCTTAGAAATGATAAAGAGTGTGAGTTTAGTGATAAAGACTTACCAAATAGCACAAAGTTTAAACTTTTGAGAATGACAAGCAGCAGCCCAGACCCTGATTTGAGTTTGAGGATTGGCATATTAATTTTGATGCAGAAAAACTATACTCCAAAAGGAAAATCCTTATCCAGAACAAGAAAAAAAGAAAAGAAAAGAAAAGAAAAAAGAACCACTTACAGAAAACCATCCATTCTGATTTTGAAACCAACAATACTACCTTATGATATAGGGAATTACAATTACAGTTTCACAAAAACTCAAAAAAGAGTGACAAAAACAGCAGAATACAGCTGGTTTGATGAAAGTTCCAAAAATGATGGCTGAACTACATCATTACTTCAAAGAACTGAAGATGGAATTAGCATGGATCCAAAAAAGTTTGCAAGACAGGTGATAGAGATGGTTTCCAGATTAGACCTGTGCTGACAATCCAGCTGTGTTTATCATTGGTGAATCCCCTAGGAGCAAAGGAACAGAACCTCTGTACAAGAACTGCTAGTGGACTCGGAGCTCAGGGGAAAGAATGCAGGGAAAATGGCTGAAAGTGCTGCAAGGACGTGTCAGCGGGAGAATGAACTTTGTCGTTAAGATTCAGTGAACAAACTGCCACACTTGACGGCCTTCCTTTCATTTATTTACTGGTGATATATTGAAGACGAACAGCGTGATGTTAATTAATTTAAAGTGGACTGTCTTTACTTGTATACAGACTTTTCTCTGGGAAAAATAATTGATTTAAGAGAGAATCAATCATGTGCCCTTGGGGTGAAAATAAGCGTGTTTGCAAGAAACCCACCCAGGCTCATACTTTTTGAAAAAAAAGAAAAATAACCACAACTATTTTCAAATAAATTAAATCTTTATGAAGGCTTTAGTTTTTTGTTTTTTTTTTGGTGAGGAGGATCGGCCCTGAGCTAACATCTGCTAATCCTCCTCTTTTTGCCGAGGAAGACTGGCCTGGGCTAACATCCGTGCCCATCTTCCTCCACTCTACATGGGACGCTGCCGCAGCATGGCCTGCCAGGCGGTGTGTCGGTGCGCGCCCGGGATCTGAACCGGCGAATGCTGGGCCTCCGCAGTGGAGTGCGCGCACTTAACCGCTTGCGCCACAGGCTGGCCCCTGAAGGCTTTAGTTTTTGGTTGGTTATATAATAGCGAATTAAAGTATGTTCAGAAGATTCACATTTGTAAAAATTCAAAGAATTCTTTTTTATAGGATCAAAAAATTATATAAAGGATATCATTAGAAAAAACATTTTGGGGGCAGGCCCGGTAGGGTAGCGCTTAAGTTTGAGCATTTGGCTTTGGCAGCCTGGGGTTCGCTGGTTCGGATCCTGGGCGCAGACCTACTCACCGCTCATCAAGCCATGCTGAGGCAGCGTCCCACATAGGAGAGCTACACTCTACAACTATGATACACAACTATGTACTGGGGCTTTGGAGAGAAAAAAATATAAAAAGAGGAAGATTGGCAACAGGTTAGCACAAATCTTCCTAAAAAAAAAAAGTAAAAAACACTTTGAAGAAGCAGTCATGTCTGGAATTTCTGCCATTTGTGACAATATAGATGAACCTGGAGGACATTATGCTAAGTGAAATAAGCCAGCCACAGAAGGACAAATGGTACATAATCCCACTTATGTGAGGAATCTAAAATAGTACAACTCATGGAAGCAGAGAGTAGAATGGTAGTTGCCAGGGACCTGGGGGGAAGGGGAAAATGAGGAGGTGTTGGTCAAAGGGTACCAAGTTTCAGTTATGCAACATGAATGAATTCTAGAGTTCTCTTGTGCAGTGTAGTGCCTATAGTTAGCAATACGATATCTTATGCTTAAATATTTACTAAGAGGTAGATTTTGCATTGTGTTCTTATTGTAAAAAAAACATAAATAAATAAAGAGGGCAGGAGGAAACTTTTGGAGGCGATGGATATGTTTATGGCATTGAATGTGGTGATGGTTTCATGGGTGTATACTTATCTCTAAACTCATCAAGTTGTATACATTAAATATGTACAATTTTTGCATGTCAATCATTACCTCAATAAAATATCTAGTTTAAGAAATACCTTAATGGATTCTCATTGCTTTTAGGATAAAGACCAAAGTTTTGAACATGGCCTCCGGGTCCAAGCATAGCCTGGTATCCCTTGTCCTTTGCATCCTCAGTTTCTGTCCCCCACATTTCTCACACCTACTTTCTGTCCTTATCCACTCTTTTCCTCAGTGTGATTAGCTGCTTCTCACTAAAAGTCATTCCCTCTATCTAGATGATCTCCCTCTCATACTCAAGGTCTCCTTCATCCATATTTCTACTCTTCCTTGAGATTGTAGATCAGTCTTCACTTTTTCTAAGAATCCTAGGTCAGAGGTTCCTCTAAGAGTCTTTCTTTGTTTGCACTTATCATAATTATAAATTATTTTAAATTGTGTTACACTTAAACAATCCTCATCTCTCCCATGAGAGCTCCAAGAAAGCTGGGATGTAGTCAGTTTTTACTTAGTAATTGCTTCTCAGTGCCTAATACAGTGCCTGACACAAACTAGGTATTTAATAGTTTTGATAAAATTAATAAAAATGAATCTAAAGTAAACATATATAATCAATGTCTGCCTCATTAATATTTCAGTAGTTGCTTATAGTTAACTACATTAAGTGAAAGCAGAATTATCAAGCATATTGCTATTGACATAAATGGAATCACGGCTTCAATGATTCGTATATATGGTACTAGCAGTTATCCCATCATTGTGTTTTGTAGGAATGAAGGTCATTTGTGAATCAAATACAGCTCATGCTCTGGAAAATGGTGGTTGCCTCTTCCAACTGATGGATAGCTTTTATGGGTAGGCCTCTTGGAAAGGATTGATGCCTGTACATACTAGTAATATCAATGTTATCTCACCATATCTTCCTCTTTGAATACAAGGGCAGAGGATATGCACACGTACTCATACACACAGATTCTCTTTGTAGTCAAGCATGCCTAGTTTCTGATTCAACTCACAATTAGGAGTCTTGCATTGGAATAAGCATTACAAAGCGCTGTAAACCTCCTGCAGGCATAGGCTGTCTCTTCCGTCTTTGTATCTCCAAGCCCTAATAGAACATTTGGCTTATAACATATACTAAAGAAATATTGTATTATAAATGAGTGAATTTAGTGAATAAGTGAATGCACAAAAGACACGGACGGACCTCTATGATTAATATATAATGCACATAGTTCACTCAAGGATTTTTGAGAATTGAGAATGCCATATATATTTGGAGACTTGAAATTTTGTGTCAGTAGTGTTATTTCTTTCCTGATAAGACGACGAGAAGAGTGTTATTTAATAAGTGAAGAATTTTAACCAAAACCTTGCACTCTTGGAAATTGCAATTAAGTTGTTGATGAGGCCTGAGTAAAGAACCAGGCAGACAGTCAGTACATTAAAATTCTTAAGAGGACATCAGTGTTTTAGCAAAGCAAGTGATCATTTATCTTGCAGAGGCCCTCATTAAATGCAGTACTAGAGACAAATTCTATGGAATATGACAGACTATGGCACTTTTGTTTTCCTTGGCAAGAAAAGCTCAATTGAAGTTTTGGTTAATTGTTGGATGGCATTAAGAAATGCATTTTTTAAAAAAAACTTTTAACGTGAATGCTGTGATGGCACATTTGAGAAGGAGGAAGCCCACAGTTGATAATGATACATTGCTTTTTAGCATAAGCAACCTAATCCAATTTAGCTGCTTCATCAGAAAATTTGAAAGGCAAATATTTGTTACATTTCAATGACCATCAAACATATAAATCTATAGCAAATTTTGTTAGAGAGGTTATGGAGGATTTTGGTACTGACTGCTGACTCTACAACTGGATTAGAATTAAATTTACTTGGAAACTTTGAATTTCTTTTTTCAAGCCCCCAACTCATGATTTGTGCTACTAAATTACGTTTTCTGTGAAATACGGTTATGTATTTTATTTTGGGTTATTAAAAATCTAGGAAATTATGTACTTGGTTTCCAATCTTATTTCATAAATATGCAACATTTCTTTTCCAGTAAACTAAGATTTTCAGGCCAGAAATTGCTCAATTCTAAGAGGGACTTTAGCAATTTTCTTTCTCTTAATTACATAGTTCTGTATCTGATTTTTAGGCCACAATGAGAGAATGTCTCACTATTGTTTAATTCACATTTGAATATTTTATTTCTGTATTGTTCCTTCTCCTATGATGCTCTCTAGGGAATGGTAACTGGTGAGAGAGCCCACTTCACTCTCTCCATGAGTAAGAGATCTCATAACAGCTTTGTGGAATGGACCTTGGAATGGGGATAGAGAAAATCACGTTGGGAGAAGAAGAAAAAGTCCCAGCCATTACCCAAACAGAAGTATATTTGGATTCTTGCTACCACATTTTCTGGGAAGAATAATTTAGGAGGCTATTATGGGCTGAATTATGTCCCTTCCAAATTCATATATTGAAGCCCCAATCTCCAGTACCTCAGAATATGAACTTATTTAGAGATAGGGTCTTTAAAGAGGTAATAAAATGAGGTTGTTAGGGTGCACCCTAATCCGATCTGACTGGTGTCCTTAAAAGAAGAGGGAATTTGGACATACAGATACCAGAGGCATGCATGCACAGAAGGGTGATCATGTGAAGAGGCAGCAAGAGGTGGCCATCTGCAAGGAGAGGCCTCAGGAGAAACCAAATTTGCTGACACCTTGGTCTTGGACTTCTTTCTGGCCTCCAGAACTGTGAGAAAATAAACTTCTGTTGTTTAAGTCACCCATTCTGTGGTTATTTGTTATGGCGGCCCTGGTAAACAAAAACAAGGACATGGAAGATACTTAGAGAGCCATGTTTCATGCCAGACAGTACAAAGGGCTCCTTGTAGGTACTCACCTCAACACACCTTGGCATCACTTTCAAGAAGTGTAGAGAGATAGCTGAGTGAGTGGGAGAGGACTTTCCTTTGAAAGATGAGTTTAAACTTTGTTATAGGTTGAATTGTGTGCCCCCAAAAGATATGTTGAAATCCTAACCCCTAGTACCTCACAATGTGACTTTATTTGGAAATACGGTCTTTGCAGATGTAGTCAAGTTAAGATGAGCTCATTGGAATGGACCTTAATCCAATATGATGGGTGTTCTTATAAAAATGGGAAATTTGGACACAGACATGGATAGGGAGAACACCATGTAAAGATGAAGACAGAGATCAGGGTGATACTTCTACAAGCCAAAGAACACCAAAGATTGCCAGCAAACCACCAGAAGCTAGGGAAGAGACATGAAACAGATTCTCCCTCACAGCCCTCAGAAAGAGCCAATCCTGCTGATGCCTTGATCTTGGACTTCTAGCCTCCAGAACTGTGACACAACACGTTTCTGTTATTTAAGCCACCCAGCAGCCCCAGGAGACGAACACACACTTGATTTGACTTCTTTTTCTTTCATACTTGAGAAGTGCAGATGTCTGAATCACAAAACTTCACTTATTATCTCCAATTAGTTTCTCTAAGCATTGCTATTCCAAATCATTTTCCTCTTCTTTTTTGTTCTACCTGCTGTATTTTCAGCCAACAGTCTAGCCAGAGAGGTCATTTGTGGTGGATTCTCCAGTTTTTGTTTCTCCATACCCAAAGAGCTGCTGGACAAATTCTAAAAGTATAGATTCATTTCAGCATTCACTTAATTTCAATTCTTGCTCTGTTTCATTTCTCTTTCTTTTTAATCTTCAATCTTTCTCTTTTCATCTAAATATTAGGTTTTCTCTGATTTATTTTTATTTTTTCCCTCTCTCTTTTTTAAAACAAAATAATACACAACAAAAATTCTTTTTATTAATCTTGCCCTCCCTTCAAACTACAGCCCCAAATGTCTACTTTTCTTTGAAGAACAAACTTCTATTGCAGACCGAACTTCTTCAAATAGATGTTATAAACTGCTCTCACCACCACCCTTCCTAAAGGTCATCCCTCAGTCCAACTGGAACCTGTTCTTGCCCCATCTCACTCTGAAAGTGTTCTTTTTGATGTTATCAAATGGAATTGACCTTTGAAGTCCTCATCTCACTTAACATCTCTGCATTGTTGAAAATTCCCTTCTTGAAAATTCTCTTCTTTCTGGCTTATGAAGCACCATTTCTTTCTGCCTAGTTGGCTAGCCCTTTTCAATATCATGAGGCAATTTCTTTCATTTTAACCCTTAATGTTGAGGTTTTCCAGGTGTCAAGAGCCATGAAGAGTCTGAGATTTTACCTTATTTGTAAGTTAACCCGCCACAGTTTCATATGATTCTTGGGTCAGAGACAAGGAATCTTTTTACTCACGACACTGACAGTGGCCAGAGAATCAGCGTTTGCACCATTCTCTGTGACACAAAGAGGGCCAGGCAATGCCAAAACGCTCAGTGAGTTGTTTTATAAAAGAGGAACCCTGAGCTTAGCGAATCCAAATATTCTGTAGCGGGCTATAAGCCTGCCTGAACTTCACCCTGCAGGAAGACATTACCTTTATTACACTAAGTAGTAACCAAACCTCTCTATGCTCTGGAGGGAGACACTAACTCTGTCTTCCTAGGTTGTAACTACACAAACACCTTTGGAAAGTTAGTCCAAAACAAAAGCCATCACGCCTTCCCTTCCAAGATATGCAGAAACCTGAGAGACTCATGGAGAACTGTCTCCCAACCCCAGAAATGTATCTTCAGCCTTCCACATAGGTCTATATACTCCTCTTGGATGATCTCAACTCTCCCGTAACTTCAACCACCATTTGCACCCCAGTGACCTTTAAAACTTTCCCTCTCCTTAAACTCTAATTGTGGCAAGTTGGATGATATGTGCAAAATAGAACCTTTTTTCTTAACCCCAATTATGTTCTCTTCCTGCATTTCTCAGTTCAATAAATGCCGTCATTATTTATTAATCCAAACTAGTAAAATTGCAGCCATTATTTGAACCTCCCTCTTCTACTCTGTAATAAGTCATTAAAGCCTTGTGGGTTTCTCTTGAGTAATTATTTTTTTTCCAATTGTAACTCCTCTCGCCCATATCTGTTTTAGTTCAGGCCCTCAAAATTCTACTTTGGACTGTAACGACAGCTCCTTAATTGGTCTCTCTGCTTCTGTAATCACTCCTTCAGTTCTACCTTCTACATGGTTGCCTGAGTGACTTGTCTAAAAATGTATCTGTTTCATTTCTGGCTCAAAACTCTTTAGTAAAAATTTCCCATCTCAATGGTACTTAGTACCTTTTTTCTGTCCCCTAAGCTCTGAGGTGTGGATGGATTCCTAGCCAAGTAGGAAGTGGACAAAGACCTTATCTTTGGAACATACATTTCTATTTCATTTAGTAATAAATCATACCTGCTTATATTTTATATAATATTTAACATCTAAATTAAGTTTTATTTTTACCAATATGTATTATGTATGTCTCAACTCTCTTCAAATATAAGGCTTACTTTTGTTTCAAGTAATGTTTCCACTCTGCTGTTCAACACATGGTGAAAACTTTGTTATGGGTTTTATAAATAAAATTCTTTTAGTTCTTTCATAGAAGGATATAGTAATCTGTTTATACAAATCTATTTTTAAAATAGTTTAACTGAATTACAGAACTATATGGCCGAGTATTCAGCTGTTAGCCAACAAAGTTTCTGTTCTCAAAATGTTAATAGCAAATTAGCACAAAAACCAAGAAAGATGTAATGTTGATAGAAAAGGAATTTTTTTTTTTTTGGTGAGGAAGATTGGCCCTGAGCTAACATCTGTTGCTAACTTTCCTCCTTTTGCTTGAGGAAGATTATCTCTGACCTAACATCTTTGTCAATCTTCCTCTAGTTTGTATGTGGGATGCCACCACAGCATGGCTTGATAAGCAGTGTGTAGGTCTGCGCCCAGGATCTGAACCTGCGAACCCTGGGCCGCCGAAGTGGAGCATGTGAACTTAACCACTATGCCACCAGGCTGGCCCAGGAAAGGAATTGTAAAGACCTCTAATTAGTTAGAAGCTCTGCTTATGGCTTCAATGTAATTTCTGTAACAATGTGCTTAGTGACGAGCATTAAATGATCCACTTATAGTTTGTCATTTGAAATTATGGTAAGAAACATTTTTCAAGACAGGACTGACACTTACACGGATGAAGCCTCTCTAACCCCTCACCTCTCTTATTTTAAAAGAGCTGACATTTTCAAGCTCAAGGGTTTCAGGCTTCAGGTGGGGATAGAGGAGAAAGGCTCCAGCAATAACGAATTAAAAGAGTGTTAGAAGTTATGCAGAATGTAGGAATTTCAATAATGTGGAATTTTGATAGTTGAAAGTTATTTCAATGAGAGTAAATTTAAAATAGAAAGTATGGTTCCTTTTTTGTGTATGCCTAGTAACTATCCTACGGGTATTTTCTTAAGAGTGAAAGAAATTTTTACTTAAGGTAAAAAGTCAGGAAAGAATAAAAATCCATGTGTAGGGTAAAAAAATCTTTACTGACTATCCAGACAATTACATGAATGTAACCTTGCAAATAGAATTCCAACTGCTGCATGTCAAAAGAGTCACAGCCTGCCACCTCCCCCAAGGGAGGAGAACCTCTTACACCAAATATACGTATAAGCGTTTTATTTTTTACATTCCATGGTCTTTTAGTTTCAAACTATGTTATATTAGAGTTCATTCAAAAATGTTAATACCTCCGTGTATTTTGATGTTTCATTTATTATTAAAATCTATACGTTGACATATAAAGACAAAGCCTTTGGAAGGCTTCTTATCAGTGTATAACCTCTTCAGTAACAATAACATTAGATAAGGAGTTATTTTGGGGACAGGAACTGTTACACACCAGTTCAATGCAGCCTTGTGACGCTTATCTCACTTACTGTGACTTTAGTCTCTGTTGATAATGAAGTATCTGTTATTAATACCACCTCATCGGAAAACTTTTTGCAGTAGACAAAACATTAATGACTTTGATTTGGAATACAAGGTTAGTACTAGCATAAGGTTTTGTAAAGTAAAATTAAGGTGAAAATCTGAAAGTAATGCAAAGTAACCAGTTTAAAAAATGACATCCATAAGCTGAATGAAAAATTCAGGAGCAGGTGAAATTGGTTGCATTTTTAATTTGTTTCAGATCATAGTTTTACCTTAATAAATGCATCAGTTGCAGTCTGTTGGAATGATTATCTTTAATCACCATCCATCTTTTGCATTGGTAATATATGGTATGACAAGAAGCATTTTTCTACTTCAAATGATTATATTAAATTGACTTAAGCTTTCAGTAAGATTCTACAGTTTTTTTCTCCTTTAACTTATTCACCTTAAACCAAAAAAAAAAAAAAAAAAAATCCATTGCTTTATCTTTTTACTGCATGAGTTCTGATTATTATTTAACCAGCATTATTTACCTGAATTAAAAAGTGTAATATTCATACTGAGATTTCAACTCATTCCTTTCTATGTCTATTTTTTAGTGAGGAAAAAAATGACTAAAGATGAAAACAAAATGGCGTTTCCTGAGGATGTATTTTACTTGGTTTACCTCCCAGACTCAGACACCCCCAAATATATGAGTTTATTAATATAAACATTTTTGTTTGATTATTCAATTCACTCAACACATCATATACTATATTATTCACAGATATGTAGATTATGTTTATCTTGATGTAATTTATTAAAGTGTTAACTTTTATTTTCAAAGAATAAAGAGTTAAAAATAAATTTCCTAGTATTTAGCTTGGAATAGAAGCTCACTTAGTTTTCTTATGACAAAATTTTGATTTTGCGTTACTTAGACATGGAATTAAACTGATGTATGAGCTGAAATGTTGAAATAAATACTTTGATTATTTCAGGGCCTAAGACAAATGAATCTAACTGATTACTGCTGAATGAATTGCTGAGCTATTGATCATCATAGTGGCTGATGGAATTGATTATAGAGAACATAGCCACTATTTTCCGAATGATTGAGTGATGAGAAAGCTCTCATTTGCGAATCAGCCTTTATGGAATTATCGCTGGAAAGAAATCTTGACTGGCTGTGTGCATGCCTATTAGAACAATGAGAAATAATTTCTAAATAACTTCTGACTTAGATGCAAGTCACTTGTCACATGAGCAAATCTTAATAACAGAATTTAAGCAGTGATCATTTCAATATTAAAGTGCTCTTTAAGAATTCCTAAGTTAGACTGTTATGAGTTGCTGGTGTTTGCTGTTCTGAGGAACATTATGTAGACTTTATGTAAGTTTCTTTTTTTGATACAGTAGGAATGTGTATGAGATAATAATGTACATATTGAGACATTGCTGTATCTACCCTGTAGTAGATGAGATGGAAATTGAACGTATTGTGTTGTCCCCTGGGCTTTTAAAATTTTTTTTAAATTTTCACTTGACTAATTGATTCAAGCAGTTGGGGAGGAAAAGGAGAAGATGCCTAACTTGTGGTGGGATGCACTTTTTGAAATATTATTCAAAATTTCCCCTGAAATTTCCTTCATCCCCCTTTTCTTTCACATTCTGTTATTGGCATTTTCTATGTTTATTGCTTAAGGAAAGAAAAGACTGCAGAGAAAAATTAATCTACTCCTGGACAAGGCAAGAATATGCAAGTCTTCATGATGAGTCGGAGAAAGAATTTCTATTCAAAGGCTAGATTAAAACTACTGTTGATTGTGGGGAGGGAAAAGAGGAGAAGAGAGACTTGAGGAGCATTACAGAAAGAATGGAAAGTTGATGCATCTGCAGGGACCAGAACTGAGGACCAGATGTGTGGGAGGATGTCTGTGCAGGATCCACAGTGATTGACAGAGAGATGACTACTAATGAAATGTTCCAAAACCAGCTCCTCGAACTTAGACGTAACCCTTAAGAAAAGTGGGGAGTAAATTGATTGAATTTGAAAAATTAAGAAGTCTTTCTTGCGTATTTGAGTTTGTGAACTGATATTCAGAGTCACTTCCAATTCAAAATGACAACTCCTACTGCCATAGACTGAACATTTGTGTCCTCCCCAAATTCATATTTTGAAACCTAATCCCCAATGTGAAGGTATTTGGAGGTGGAGCCTTTGGGAGGTAATTAGGTCAGGAAGGCAGAGCCCTCATGCATGGGATTCCTGCCTTTAGAATGAAGACCCCCAAAGAGCTCTCATCCCTCTCACCATGTGAGGACACAACAAAGAGACAGCTTTCTATGAACTAGGAAGCTGGTGCTCAGAAGACACAAATCTGACAGTGGCTTGGTCTTGGACTTCCCAGCCTCCAGAACTGTGACAGATATGTTTCTGTTGTTTATAAGCCACTCAGTGTGTGGTGTGCAGTTTGAACAGACTAAGACATCTACCATCTATACAGAGAAGGCAGGAAATTCAGTGTTTGTTGTAACCACACATTTCCCAGCCACAGGACTGAAAGAATGCTCTCCTCCCCATACTCGCCTTTTCTGGGTTGATACCACTTCCAAGAAGATGGGCTACAAGTTATAGTGAGTCATGCCTTGCCAAGGTCTGAAAACCCACAATATTCATGTCTGCGGTTTTACGCCAAAAATATTCCAGTACTGTAATTCTAGGAAGAGAATAAATTAGAAGGATTGCTCCACAAATGTCAAAACAAATTCCAAGAAATCCGTTTCCTCATGTTTACCATGCAATCTCCCAGGACCATAATGTAAACTATAAAGTTGGACACACTTGACTTGGTCTCTCATCCCCACCATTTATTACCTGTGGGAAATTGGGCAAGATACTTAACTTCCTTGGGCCTCAGTTTCATTATTTTTAAGATGAGGGTTATTATTTACATGTAAGAATAAATGGGAAAATGGTACACGGTATTTAATCAATGGCAGCTATTATTACAATGATGCTGATGATGATGATTGCTACTGAGCAAACCTTCCCACATTGGTCACTCTCATCCTCTGCTTGCTGACAGGCCCTCTTCCATTTTGTGTCCAGCTGTACAAGGTCCTTATGTCTTCCTTCATTACCATGATCTATGGTCATCTTCCCTCTTCTCCCCCCACCCCCACTAGTGATGCACTTTGGTAAATGTTATGTAAGAGGCCCTGGAAAAAGGAGGAGAGATTTAAGAGCAATTGCAGTACAGTGTGTAATTAGGAGCATGGCCTCTGCAGTCTGACTGGTTGGGTTTCTAATCCTGCCTCTGCCATTTGCCTGCTGTCTCTCTATGGGTAAATGGCTTAGTCGTTCTGTGCCTAAGCTTCCTCATTTGTATAAGGTAAATAATATTTATTTACCTTATAGAATGGTTGTAAATATTAAGTGAATTAATACATGTATAGCTTCTAGAATATTAAATCTGTTAATAAGTACTCAATAGATAATATCATTGTTATTATTATTGAAATACTTCAAAGACATTTGAGTTATTAATAACCTTTCTATTCTCATAGCTAGATTTTATTTTATTTCTCCTTATGTTTTTATCAGTTAATATTCTTTATCTGACTATGAGTTTCTTCAAGATGAGAACATCTTATTCATGTAACAAAAATCATCATGCTCGTCCATGCTTCTTCACCACATATTACTTGCTCAGGACTGTTTTGCTACATTTATTATACCCTTTCTATGTGTCAGGAACCTTATGGATGTTGTCTCATTTTATTCTCAAAGAACTTTGTGAGATAGGTAATATTTTCCACAACTCAAGAAATGGCAACTCAGAAATGTTAGATAACTTGCCATGTAGCTAATATGGATCAGACCCAGATTTGCACCCAGTCTGAGTCAGAGCGCATGTTCATAACCCCTCTGCTTACATGGCTTCTGTTTGCTACTGAGCATGAGCAGAGGTGCAATTGGTCAAATGACTGTTCATGGCCAATGAGCAGCTCCACTACCAAGTATCAGCATTCATCACCTTACCTTCCTACATCACTTTCACTTTAATTTCTGGCCAATTGTTTTTCATTGGACAGTGAGAAATTTATTTTCTTCTTACCTCCTTATATAACTACAACTATATACATTAAATATATATATACTTAATGTGTATTTATGTGTGTATACATATATGAATATATGTGTTTTTAACAAGCATTCATTTTTACTCCCTTCTACGCTCTTTTGGGTAAGGAGCCCAGAAGTCTAGGGACTACACTTCCCAGTATCCTTTGTCAGCAAGGTTCAGCTGTCGGTTTCACCCGTACAGGGCACTCGTGTGAGACTTGGAAGGCAGAAATGAAGTGAAAGCCATATCATTGCTCCTTTGCCTGCAGTTGGCTGATGTGTGGGCTTTGGCAGCCAGGAAGCGTTCAGTGGCCTCTGTTTATCCCCTTGTGGATCACTCTCCTGGTGCTATAAGCGGCTCTGATCATAGGTTTAGGTTATGGCTAGTTCTTAAAGTGTTTGACGCTCTGAAAGCCAGGAGTCAACTGGAGAGCTCCTGCTGCCTCTTTTCTCAGCTTCACTCCTGCATCCCTTTCAGGAGTTTTATAAATAACTAATCCATTGTATTCGTTTCCGTCTTGATTGAAATACCTGGAATGTTTTTTGTTTTCCTGACTACACCTAGCTTGACACACTTTACGTATACATTCAATTTTCTTTCACAGTCTTTCTAATGTAAATAGACACATCTGTCCAAATAATTTTCCTGAACCAATTCTTTCGTCAGGTCAATATTTCAGCATAAAGTCCAACAAAATCTGACCCAATTTTAACTTCCCAATTTATAACCTGCTGGGCCTCAGCAAGTTCCCTCTCTTCAGTAAAGTCTGCCAAATGTTTTATCTACAGTCACCAAACAGGTTGCACCTGCTCATCCTGTCTTATGCACATTTGTCTCCTCCTCATGGGTACTTTTTTTTTTCCAACTATCTGTGTACAACTTTGCCTCAGGATTCAGCTAAAGCCCCCTTTTCCTTATGAAACTTTCTTTGGTTCACTCTGACTCAGAGTGATCTCATCTACCTTTGAGCTTTTACCATCAATATCACTCTTTTTCACAATTTCTGTTGGTTGTTTATTGTTATTTTTTATGTACATGACTTAAAACTAAATTTAATTGCAAGCTTTCTGATGGGGAAGGACATTATCATGCATCCTCGTATCCTCCTTGCCCTGGTGCCTTCCTCCTTAAGGTGCACATCCCAAAGATATGCAAGGATCCTTTCTATAGCATCTCTGACAGATGATCATCCAACTTCCAGTGATGGAAAGCCAATCACAGGGTCGAATTGACGGAGCTGTTAGGAAGTTGTTTCTTATGGTGTACATAAATACCGCTACCTGCTACTTCAAGATCTGCTTTCTCTAGCTACCCTGAATGGGCCTAGAAGTCTCCTTCGTGTTATGCTTTCTAAAATTTAACGTCATTTTTAAGGCCCTGCATGATCTCTGTCAAATTTTTTTATTATGTTCCCCAAAAGAAATCTTTATATGGTGACCAATTATGCATACAAACGCTAACACACATACATAAAACAGATACTTCAGAAAGCAAAATTTACCTTTACTATGTGTATTATTTTATCTTTTTATCCAATGTATTCAATTTCTTTAAAAAAATGTTGATGTTGACTTGGTAATTTGAATTCACAACCAACTCATGTTGCAAAACACTGATCTAGGACCTCATTTCTATTCCAATCTTATCTTCTACAATAGTCCTTCATGCTCTCCCTGTAACAGCAAAACTGGCCTTGTCTCTGTTTTATGAATGAGCCAAAGTACTTCCCATGTCAGGGACTTTATACATGTTCTCTTTAATACCATCAGCTCTTAACCTTTGCTATTGTTGCTTAGATAACTCTGGAGCTGCTTCACTTTTTTCATTTTGTAGACAAGGAAATTGAGGCATAGAGAGATTAATTAAATAATTCTATATTTATATATACTAAACAAATATGTGTTAGAATTTGATTATATCAGTGATGCCAAGCTAGGTCCTATGGGTAATATGAAAATAGCATCCCTCTCCCACACCCCCACACCCTCACACCACCCAGTTATCCTCATGGCTTCTGTGAAAGGAGACCTATCCTAACAACTCTGTTAAACATTGATGCTTCTTCCCCCAACTCCAGCACTCACTGCTTCCTTTACTCTGCTCTACTTTTAATTCTTTCCACAGCACATATCATGTTCTAAAGCACTAAATTTACTGATGTAACAGGTTCACTTTTAATTTCTGTAATTTAATTTAACATCATTTTTAAGGCTCTGCATGCTCTCTGTCAAATTTTTTTATTATGTTCCCCAAAAGAAATCCTCCTGCAAGAATATAATCTCCACAGAGCAGGAATATTTGCTTTCACTGATGTATCACAAAGTCTTAGAACAGAGCTTGGAACAAAGTAGGTACTCAGTTAATAACGATTAAATGAATGAATGAATGCAGACATCCACTTTGTCAAAAATCACAGCGAGGTAGTAGAAGGTTAGGAGTAAAGACAGATCTGCTGGTTCTTATTGAAATTTCTTTCTTTTTTTTTTTTTGTGAGGAAGATCAGCCCTGAGCTAACATCCATGCCAATCCTCCTCTTTTTGCTGAGGAAGACTGGCCCTGGGCTAACATCTGTGCCCATCTTCCTCCACTTTATATGGGACGCCGCCACAGCATGGCCTGACAAGCGGTGCGTCGGTGCGTGCCTGGGATCCGCACCCTTCGCATTGACATATTATTTCTCAAGCAAATCTATATTCCTGTGCTTATTCTATGAGAGTTTTATTCAAATGACACCCCAGGTATTGAATAATTATAAATTTCTCCCTTAAAACAAGTGACACCTAAGATATAGGAAAAAATTAACTCTTGGAGGTGATTTAAATATCTTAATTACTGCAATGAAGTGTTATGGATCTCTCTTTATATGTAAATACTCTAATTTCTGATGTTATTTTACCTTACAGATTTGCTCGGTTTTCCTTAGAACTCTGATTTATTTACTCTGCTCTAGTCTACTCTTTACTATAGGGCCCTCGAGGGGATAATTATCCTCACTACACCCTCCTTCTTTCCTGAAACTTTACTCTGAGTGTCTGCTGATGAACTGTGATTTCATTTCTATACGTACCCAACAACCTCTATAACATTCAAAGTTACTGGTTCTGAGGTTAATTGACAAATTACAGATGGAATTGTCTTACTCATACATAATACCCACTCCTTTCTCCTAACACAAAGTATCTTCCTAAGCATACTTTCCTTTCTTCAATATTCTCTGAATATTATACATCTCACAAACATAAGAAACTATAATATTAAATCTCTATGCAATATGAGCCCCCAACCAAATGTTGCTTTACAAATCCCTTCCTGTCATCCCATCAGTGGCACCACAATATCTTATGGATTATCTGAATTTTTCCTCAGTCCCCAAATGTAGTCATATGCCAAGTTTGATGGAGTCATCACCTGTAATGAACTTCTTTTTATATCTTTGTTCCCACCCATAATGCACTATTCTACTTGAACTTTTATTATTTCTAGCTTGGTCTAATTTTAGACTCCCAAAGGGTCCCAGAACCTCAAACCTATCCCATTTCACTCCGTCGTTTATCCTACTTCCAGATTAGACATACTAAAGCACTGTTTTGATCATTCCCTCCCTGGATCCATATGGTCTACTTATTAAAAGAAAACTATAGTGATGATTCTTAAACCTGTCTACCATTATACCCCCAACTGCTAAAGACAGTGAAGAAAAATTCCCAGGAGAATGCAGTGGCCGGCTTCACAGCTAAAATGTTTTTGATATTTATAGTTTACATTAAAATTTATTTAAAAATTCATTATATTTCAATAATGTTTTAAATTCTTACCATTAAATTCTTTACTTTGATGCTCCAGGAATATGTTCCAGGGAGTAAGTAAACACCTGACAAATCGCTGCCTATCTCTGTGGTTTCTCACAAACTCCAGCTTGAGTATCACAACCTTCCGTAACATGGTCCTAACTTATTTTACCAGCCTTGTCTCTCACTATGGCCTTCTATATTCCATACTCCAGCTGGTAGAGGATTTGATGTTCGCTTTTCAATTATTTTGTTTATTCTGTTCTCGCTGTTAGCAGTTTCTTCTCCCTAGTCATACTCTCATCTTAGTTTTCTCTTCTATTTCTTTCTATCACTTTTTAATATGTAGACACCATTAGTTTCAACAGCTTCATAATATCTTTGTTCCGTTTATAAACTTTAAAACTTTGTTAGAAGTTCAGTTTCTCTTCTGTTCATATTTTTGACAGTGAGTGGAGAATATTTTTCTCACATTTTGTATTGCCTTAAATTATGCTAGTCATGGAATAATTTATATTGTAAATGTCTCTCTAACCAAGTGTGTTTGTCACAGCATCTGAAATATGGAAGCACCATTAGAATTTCATAATGTATTTTATTTTATAAATGAACACATGAATATATTTTATTTTATAATTTGCCTTACATTATCTCTATCAAGTGATAATTTATTCTAGGATACTAAATAATTTTTAATTTCTGCTTCAAGACTAGATTAAGCTCATATGGTGCATATCTTTTCCTTCTGAGACTCCATTAAAATGATAATAAAGATATAAGAAGCTTTTAAACTTATAACAGTGAAGAGAATAGGAGAAAGGCTATCAGGATAATCCAACACATTTATTGCAAATAGAAATCAGATGGATGAGTTTATCTTGATGAGCCAGAGTAAGGGAAGTTTCCAATGTAAATATTTATGAAAAGTCCTGTAGTGGAAGAGGGTTGCAGACTAAGAGGTTGCAAGATAAATGAATGGGAAGAGTGAAATTGAGATCTAAGTCAATGGCATCAGTGGGCTCTCTTCTGGAGTCATAATGGAAATACTTAACTACTGATACAAAAAAGATGTTGACCAATCAGAATGGACACTCAATATAAACATTAAATGATGACCTATCACTGTATGCATACTGACTAATTATAAATTCTATATGTCTATAAGTGGAACAGTTTACTTCACCTACACTTGAGCACGGAATGGCTAGAAGCTTGGTGTTTTACCCTGGCAAAGAAAGAAAAAAAGGACAAAAATATAAAACAAAGGCAAAACAAAACCAAAACCAACAGATACTTCTTCTCTACAGAAATGGAATAAGCTAAGTGGTAATAACTAGGGCAAGTAATATGACTTTTGTTTCCCTAGGAGACATTGGTTGTGTGTCAATTATCAAAACTAAGACTCATCCATAGAGGAAATAGAGATATTGCAGGTATTAGAAGATAGCTTAAAAAAAAGATTCTAGTTTATAACTTCAAAACAATTGAAAGGATGTTGCATCCCTAACGTAAGAACAGTGTGCAAGTAGACTCATAACGGGCTTTAAAATAAAGTGGAGGAAGTCTACCACAGGGAGAATAATAAAGGGGGATTGAAAACATGAGAGGGAAGATGAAAGATGAGAGTGTCAATTTTAGAATTTCAAAAACCAAAGAAAACCAAGGCAGGTTATAATATATTAAAACAATATATATTATATTACAATATAGGAGATATAATTTTCCATCTTTTAAAGGCCTGTTAGTGCCAAACATGATGGAAAAAATAAAAAGAACTAACTCTGGACTTGTCCTTGTGAAATTTCAAAAAAGAAGAATAAAGAGATAATCCTAATTATTTCCAAAAGTCACCCAATAAGAGATCGAAATCAGTTGGAATCGCATTTTTTACAAGTAGGGTCATACACTGCATAACAATGTTTCAGTCAACAATGGACCACATATACGACAGTGGTCCGCTAATATTGTAACAGAGCTGAAAATTTTCTGTCACTTAGTGATGTCATAATGCAATGCATTCCTCATGTGTTTGTGGTGATGCTGGTGTAAACAAACCTGTTGCACTACCAGTCATATAAAAGTATAGCACCTGCAATTATGTACAGTACATAATATTTGATAATGGTAATAAACAACTATGTTACTGGTTTGTATTTACTGTACTACACTTTTCATCACTATTTTAAAGTGTACTCTTTCTACTTATGAAAAACAGTTTACTGTAATGCAGTATGCTATGTTATGTCGGTTAGCCTCATACATTTCATGTTTATTGCATCTCTTGATTGCATCATTTTCTCTTCTGCTTGATTTAATCTCGTGTTCTTTTGTTCATCATGGCCCCTTAGCATATGAAATCCACTGCTAATGTAGCCAGTAAGAGGCCACATAAAGTGATTGACCCCAGAAACAAAATTAAAAATCATTAAGGACTATGAAGGTGGAAAGTCAGTGATGGTTTTTTGCTCACAAGTCAGACATGTCCCATTCCATCATAGCTATGGTCTTGAAGAACAAGAACAAAGTGATGGAAGCTGTTGAAGGATCTGTTTCATTGAAGTCAGCCAGATTAATAAAATTTGAGAAGGGCCTATATTGGGCATGGAGAAACTTCTAACGACCTGGATTGAAGACCAGACACAGAAGCATAGCCCTCTCAGCACCATGACAATCATGGCCAAAGCAAAAAGCTCATTTGTGATGTTGAAAGAAAAGGTTCAACCTGACTATGATGTTGAATTTATTGCTAGCTCTGGGTGGTTTAAACAATTCAAGAATCATTATTCATTACATTGTATGAGTGGTTAGTGTACAAGTGCTGATGTGACGGCAGCTGAAGAATTTTTGGAAACTCTAGATAAGCTGATTGTAGAGGAAAATTAGTTGCCAGAGCAAATCTTCAATATGGGTGAAACCTCCCTATTCTGGAAACAGATGCCTGAAAGTACTTTCATCTGTAAGGAGGTCAAGTTAATGCCAGGTTTCAAGGATTTTTTTTTTTTTTTAGGAAGAGTGGCCCTGCGCTAACACCTGTTGCCAATCTTTCTCTTTTTCTTTTCCTTCTCCCCAAAGGCCCAGTACATAGCTGTGTATCGTAGTTGTAGAGCTGTAGCTCTTCTACGTGGGACGCCGCCTCAGCATGGCTTGATGAATGGTGAGTAGGTCTGTGCCCAGGATCCAAACCAGCGAATCCCGGGCCGCTGAAGGGGAACACGCGAACTTGACCACTATGCCATCAGGCCGGCCCCAGGACATAAAGAAACAAAATATTTTGGTACCGTTGCACAATGTGTTTGTGTTTTAAGCTAAGTGTTATTACAAAAGAGTCAAAAAGTTAAAAACAATTAAAAAGTTTATAAAGAAAAAAGTTACAGTAAGCTAAGGTTATTATTGAAGAAAGAAAAATTTTTAAATAAATTTTGTGTAGCCTAAGTGTACAGTGTTTGTAAAGTATATATTAGTGTGCAGTAATGTCCTAGGCCTGCATATTCCCTCACTGACTCACCCAGAGCAACTTCCAGCCCTGCAAGCTCTGAACATGGTTAAGTGACCTATACAAGTGTAGCATTTTTTATCTTTTAAATCTTATTTTTACTGTACCTTTTTTTTTGTTGTGAGGAAGATTAGCCCTGAGCTAACGCCTGTTGCCAGTCCTTCTCTTTTTGTTGAGGAAGATTGGCCCTGGGCTAATATCCATACCCATCTTCCTCTACTCTATATGTGGGATGCCTGCCAGAACATAGCTTGATGAGCAGTGTGTAGGTCCTCACCCGGGATCCAAACTCGAGAATCCTGGGCCGCTGAAGCAGAGCACGTGCACTTAACCACTACGCCACTAGGCTGGCCCCTGTACCTTTTCTATGTTTAGATATGTTTAGCTACACAAATACTTACCATTGTGTTACAGTTGCCTACAGTATTCAGTATAGTTAACATGCCGTACAGGTTTGTAGCTCAGGAGCAATAGGCTATACCATATAGTCTAGGTGTGTAGTGGGCTGTACCATCCAGGTTTGTGTAAGTACACTCTATTATGTTTGCACAACGAAATTGCCTAACGATGCGTTTCTCAGAACTTAATCCTTGTTGTTAGGTGACACGTGATTGTAATGCTGACTGCTGGAAGACAAAGAACCAATAATTTCTATGTTCTAATGCAAAAAATATTTTTAACCAAAAACATCTGTACTCTTCCAGCTACTAAACAAATATACATATATTTCATGTGATTCAGAAAACTTACTTCTCCACACCATTCCTTTGATAATTACTTGGGGAGGTGATTAAGTGAAGTGAGGGAGTAAACTAAGAAAGGATGCATGTGACCAGGACTTTAATTTAGATCCAACTGTGAAGAGCAATGATACGAGACCCCCAGATGATTTCAGTGAAGCAGTCCTAGAGAAGGTTTTATTTGATTGGGAGAGGAGCATGGAGGGCTCCAGGAGATAGCCAAATAAAAACACACATTGCACAGTTTCAGTAGTATGCTAGACTGTGGATGAACCTAAGGACATGACAAAGGCAGAGAATGAAAGAAAACAAAGACAATCAGAGATTCCAGGGAAAGGAAAAAAAGATAGTTGTATAAGAGAGCACAATAATAATAACACCTTGTGTAAACCTAAGTGAAAAATATTTATGTCATTTGAATAATGTAAATGCTATTTTTTTTGTATCCAACACATTGAATCCACCTATAGAAAACGAGGAGGAAGGACACATAACCTTAAAATTTTAAAAAGTAAAGATGCAGATAACAGAAGTTGAAGTTGGAAGGCAAACACAAGTGAGAGGATGGATAGGAGCGATAATATCTTCATAAGTATAGAGCTAGACTGTGTGGTTGGAGCGGTAAATAAAAGAGGAACATAAATAGAGGAACTAAAAGTAGAAATATAACTATATCAGGAAGTTGGCATAGGGTGTAGAAGGAAGGGGGTGGTGGGGTACGGTTTGTGAAAGAGCTAAAATATTTTCTTGTGTAGTAAAAATTTTAATATACAAGGCCTAATGTTGATAAATAAATATTAGTGTAAGTACATTATTTAGAGATACAAGGCTACCCAAAGAATTACAAATAGAAACAGTTTGAGCTGCCCCTGGAGGAATGGAGTGGGATATAAATCATTTAACATTTTAATTTTGTGCATGTATTGCTTTGATAAGCACAAAAAAGTGAAGTGGAGTAAACCAGGTCTTTATTAAGATTTTTCCAAAACTTACTGAGTATGTGTACATATAAATTTTCTGTGAGATTACCTATACACTGGATTTGAGAAACTCCTTTTGTCTTGAGAATTCCATCTTATATATAGATAGTGGTGTTAAGATTTTTATACAATTTTGTAACTTCAGGCAAGTCAATATGTGTTTTAAGACCTCAGTTTACTCAGCAGTAAATTCAGGGTATTGAACTAGAGATGGCTGTGTATTTGTGTAGGTTTAAAACAATACAATCTTTATTTTAATTTTAAAAGTGTTTTGTTTTTCTTAATTAGAATCCTTTGGTGTCTTAATTTTCACCTTCCATCTGTTTATTTTTTCTATTTTCGTATTCTTATCCTTTAGTCAATTTTAGGATTTTTTTCAGTATTAAATTTGTTGGTATTTCCTTTTACTATTTTTTTTTTGTGTGAGGAAGATCGGCCCTGAGCTAACATCCATGTCAATCCTCGTCTTTTTGCTGAGGGAGACTGGCGGTGGGCTAACATCCATGCCCATCTTCCTCCACTTTACATGGGACGCTGCCACAGCATGGCCTGACAAGTGGTGTGTTGGTGCGCGCCCTGGATCCAAACCCGGGCCGCCAGCAGCAGAGCGAACGCACTTAATCTCTACGCCATGGGGCCAGCCCCTCCTTTTAATACCCACAGAGCTGAAAGGTAGATATTTGAATATTTTTATAACCAAGAAAGATGTCTGACCTGCATTTGAAATACATCATCATGACAATAAAAAATATGTGAATACTGAAAAAGAGAGAAATAAACATAAAGCCAGTAGTTACATTTTCAACAATATCATGTATTTCCATTTACCACAAATTTTTTGCTGATGTCTGTACTTGTGAGTATATAAGAAAGTTTCTCATCCAGGGTAGAGAGCATTAATGAAATTACCGTGTATCACTCTTTGAAAAATGAGAGAGGTACACATTTGGTTTCCATATTGAAATCTATATTTGCTTGGTCGTGGTCCAAATTCGTTTTGAAAAGTATATATTTAATTGAGGCAGATGAAGTGGTTCAAAGCTTAATAAGGATAAAAAAAGGAAGGAATATTTAAAGAGAAAATTTCTAATTAGAGATGAGTAACTGTTGATTACTCAGGTCCAAGAATTAATACTGCTGAATGTTATATCATTTAGCAGATCTTGTCAGGACAAAGAGATTTTGAGTGTCAGCTCAGCATCACAGGAGACAGATAGCTACTTAGCAACTTGCAGTTTATATCTGCCCTCATCTCCCTAGTCTATACCCTTAGGGTAGAAGTTCACTTCAACCAAACAGACCGTACCACTCTAGGGAGATTATTTACAGCTTCTGCATTTTCATCCTTGTCCATCACCCAAGTAATGCCCATAACTTCCTTTTACCATTTCAGGATTCTGTCTTATGTCCCTTTACCTGCGTGTGTTCTAGATCCGCTCTTACAGTAAGTTACTACAGTGTACTGCACATTGAATGCTCAGAATTTTGGGCTGGATTTTAGCTGTTCGAGGAGATTGTGGGTATTTGTTAGCTACATCAGCATCATAAGGAGGAGCTTGAAGGGGCAGTAGACAACGTCTATTCCATCTTCTCTATGAAAAAAGTGCAAATGTAAGCCTATTTTTAATCTGGTTTATTTAGAGTTTATTCATTTGCTCAATTTTGAAAAGGTTTTAAAGCAGTTAATGATATCTTAAAAAGGGCTGTTAAAAAAACTCACTGGAAAGTGTGTAAGGTATAGTGTGAGGCTCTAAAGAAATACCTATTGCTCTTTATAAATGTCTAACTCATTTATTGATTTCATAGTTTTTAGGTGAGTAGGACTAGTCATCAAAATGAACACGAGAGATCAGCTAGAGTCTAAAGGAATGATGAGGAAGAGGAGTATAAAGTTTTAATCGGAAAAGATGAAACATAATATTAATATCAATGCCCATTGCCATCAGCTCCATCACTTTAACAGTTGAGGGGGCTAATGAACATTTTCCTGAAACACTTTCTGGATTTCTCTGCTGAGTAGCAAGATAGCACTATTTAGTGAAGGGAGGGACAACTTTAGTAAATGGGATGCTATAAAACTTAAAGAATTGGAACTGAAAGTAACAATATTAATTTCCTTGGCATAAATTTCTGCTTTCTCATCCTGAAGTTTTATTTTGGCATGAAGATAGCAATAACACTAAGCTCTCCACTGGAATCCAAACTGAAGATAGATTATTTTGTCTTTAAAAATTTCATTATGGAGGACTAAATACGGACTAGATGGAAAAGTATTTTAATTTAATGGTAAGGGTGTCCCTTTTGGAGTCAGAGAACCTAGATCTAAAACACAGTTTCATTTGTTTATAGCCTCTTCTTTTAGAAAATAAAAATAATATGATTTATTTCAATGGATGGTAGTAAGAATGAAAGAAATCATGAGAAAGTGTGAAAAATATTTCACACTTTTATACAAAAATTAGATATCAAAATAATAGACTCAGACATTTTGTCTATTTAAAAAATAAATAGTTTCAAAGTATAAATATCTTAGTTTTTCATTGGAGGCACTATGAAATGAGGGGAAGATTATAGGCCTTGATGTTAAAACAATCTATTTGACTCCTGATTTGAATACAAGTTAGCTAAAGGAACCAATCAATTTATTTAATGTTTTTTTCTGTTTATCTATTGCTGTGTAAAAACCTACCCATAAACCAAGTGGTTTAAAACAACCATTTTATTATATCTCATGATTTTGTGGGGCAGCGATTCAAGTGAGTGTACCTAGTGATTCCTCAGCTCCATGTGACACTGGCTGTCTCTCAATGGTAGGTATTCGGGTGGAGAAGGAGCTGCTTTGGGTGGCCAAGATGGCTTCCTGTGCATGCCTGGCACCACATTGGAGATAGTCGGAGGGCTGGGCTCAGCTAGGGCTATGGAACAGCATGCCAATGCCTGACAACTCCAGCGTGTCAGTCTCAGGGGAGTCGAACTCCTTACATGGAAGTTGGCTTTTCCCAGAGTAAACATCCCAATGGATCCAGGCAGGAGCTGCAAGGCTTCATGTGACTTAACCTTAGAAGTTCCAGAACATCCCTTCTGTCACATTCTTTTCATCCAGGGAGACATAAAGTCCAATCAAAATGCAAGAGGAAAGGAAATAGATTCCACCTTTAATCTATCACCATACCTTCCAGACTCAGCCTTCTCCTTCTGTAAAACCTACCCCCAAAGAGTTGTTGTGGAGGTCCAATGAGACAATGTCTTTAAAGCGCCTCTCATAGAACCTTACCAAAGAACATTCTCATCTCTTTTCTTCTTCATGTGTCTGGAGATCATATTTCCCAATGTCACTTGGATACCTGGGAAACACTGAAGTAAGTACAACTGCCCCCTGAGCATTCAAAATAGTGGCAAGTGAATTTATGTACTTTAGTCATAGAAAATACTCGAGGCTCAGACCATGTAGGATCTTGAACTTATTGTAGGCCAATTCTCAGACTTACTTATTTTTCCAGCCTACAGCAGATTAGAAAGAAAAATTAGAAGAGAGCTGGACTGCTAAAAAGAGACACAATTGAAGAACCTGGAAGCCAAAGGGAGGAAGCATAGGACACTAGAATTCTAGCATTCTGGGGCTTTTTAATGGAATAATAGAAGGCTATAAGCATCTCAGTAACTACTGTTTTATACCCTAAGTTACCAATTGCTGTTCCTAATGATTCCAATAACACAAGTTTAAATTTTGTTTTGTGTCTCCTGTAAGTATAAGAGAATGTATAATCTATTTTAGAGAGATTTCTAACCATAATGGTTCACATTAAATGTGTATCTTGTGTGAAGTAGTAAGTCTCAAGACTTCCTGCTCTTTAAGTTTTTCTTTCCCTAGTGGTGCTATATAATTGATGTGTTTCAGTATGACGTTATGGCGTGATATGGGGTATATCTATCATTTTTTGGCTGCCTAGCAGCGGAACACCATTTTGATGTTTTTACAGTTATCTATCTTGAATCTTGGCAAGACTCAGAGACTACCTTCCAATAAGAAGTTGAAAAGGACAGATATTCCATCTTCCAGCCTTCTGGGCAACTGGGGTAGACCCATGACCTAGGCTTAACTAGTCACAGCTGCTCCACATAAGGAATCATGATCTAGTGATATAAAGACTTAGGGTCTTGGAAAATACATCCTGGAGACTGGTGGTCACAGCTGCATGCCCGTGTGCAAGAGCAGCAGGGAGAGTGGGAGAGAAATAGCCTCCAGCTCTCATGGCCAGCTGTGCTAGAGCAGGTTGTGGTGTACCTACCAGACTGGTTTTGTGGCAGGATTATACCCTAATCCTGCTGATGCCTGCCTTATTTTCTGTGCCTTTTTCCAAGCCAGTTCTCCAGTGTTCCCTGCAGTTCTGTGACTCACTGGACATCTTTTCACTGTATCTTTTTTTAAATCAGAGTTTGATTCTGTTGCTTGAATTAAGAATCCCAATCATTATGGAACTTACTTTCAAGAATGCTTGAAGGTCATAGGTCATGGTGGCAGTGGTTCTTGATTTTGACTGTACGTTAAAATCCTCTAGAATGTTTGGAAAATACCAATCCTCAAGCCAACCCAGATCAGTCACATTGAATGTCCAGGGGTAGGATTCAGGGGTAATGTATTGCTATTTAAAAAAAAAAATCTTTAGGTGATTCTAATGTGAGAATTAATATAGAGAAAGACATTCAATGACTTATGGATATGGGTATGTTGAAGTGGATCAATTATGTGCAACCTGCCCACCCATTCCCAAATTATGTCCCCTACGAGGGCCAAGAATATACTTCTTTTACCAAGGCTTTGGGTGACTACAAGCATTCTTGAAAACTACTTCTGTAGCTGTTCTCTCTAAGCCAGAAATAGTGTAAACATTGCCATTGAAGTGGCTTCTCTGACTTCAGTGGAGATAACAGGATCCCAGGTAGCAGTTACCAATTAGCCATACCTAATTTCTAGGATCAAAGGAGGGTGCAGTTATTGTAATAGTCTGCAGGGCCTGCCTGATGATCACAATGATTGGTCCAGATGGGATCTTTGGTTTTGCACATTAATCATGGGTTCCTAGGACTAAAACGGATGAGAGGCCTACAAAGTTCTTATTTGGTTTGTATAACTGGAAGATTTCCAAGTCTGGCAAATGGAAGTCTGACTTGACTCATCTTTTGACAGTCATGGATCTATGTCCAATTCTCAGACCTAAGTTAGTTCACACAGCCAGAGCCTTTGAATAAAAAATAGACAGTACCCTTGAGGATGGAACCTGTGATAACATAACAAGTACCAACTGAGGCTATAGCTCCTAGCCTTCCTCAAGAGTCCATGGTCACTTACCAGGTAGCTCAAAGATCCTTGGTTGGCACAGGAAAAAGGGAAATACAAATTCTTTTCAAAGGTTTTTTTTTTTTACCAGATCTGTGTTAATTTTAATTCTTAGGGACCCAGGACACCGTGGGAGTCAGAACATAAATGGAGTCTTAGTTCATTTGCCATATGCCAGGCCCTGTGGGACCTTGACACCACCCTGTGGCTTCTTTCCCTGCACCCAAGTGTGTAGAAGGAAAGGATATGCTTGAATTGCTGGAAGCTTAATCAGATGGTTGCTCCTATAGCAGCTGCAGTTTCCAGTTGTGGTCTCTTAATGCGAGCAAATAAACAGAGCACCTAGCTCCTGGTGTGCAGCTATCAGTCTGGCTAAACTTTTTTTCTACTCAAAGAGCAGAGAAAATCAGATGCATTCTGCTTTCACCCTAAAAAGACACGTGCACGACAGAGGGTAAAGGCAAATCTCACAAAATACAGGGGCTTCTTATCAACTTAGTGTTAACAGTACTAGGCTGCAGCAGAACCCGAGGGCACAAATCGTGCAAGTGGCTTGGATGTGTCCATTTTGCCACAATGCCATCTTTCCCCCAACTTACATCTTTAGCCTCATGAAGAGTTGCTAGGAAAAGTGGGCCAGGCATGACTGGTAATGTACTGTTGCAGTATGATAGATGACTTCAGGGTTTGCTCTGAAGGAAAAATGAAAAAGAAAATCTTCTTACAGGGCAGAATCTGGAGCGATACACCCCATTGTCCACATATCCTGGACAGAGAAATGGTCTGAGCTGAGGGGCTACATTGCTTCCTAGGCCCTGGCTAAAGAGTTTGATGGTGAAGTTAAGGAAATTAAAGGAAGAATAAAAAAAGAAGTAAAATGTGTAATGAATATGTGTGTGGATGTAAGACGATTTGATTCCCACATGAAAGCTCATTAGAAGGTCCCTGCTGGAGAAAACTATTGATAAGCATGTGGAAAAATGACCCTAAGGTAGAAATATAATGACTGGTTGATTATATTAGACACTTCTACTTGTGTAGAATAGACACATATTCTGCACTGGGATTTGCTTGCCTTGCCTTTTATGCCAATCCATGAATTTAATGATTTCCTTTTCCTCCCATCATGAAATTTGCACACAATGTTGCTCCTGACCAAGGAACTCACTTCACTGGGCAGTTGCCCATTAGATTCACTGATTTTGCCATATACTCCATGATCTACTAGCTGTTGGCCTTTCAGAACAGGGGAAATGTTAAACAATTCTTATGTCTGCTAAGAGGTCACAGCTGTGTGTTTAGGATATTGTCCTCTAGGATGCATTAGATACTCTTAACCAGCAGCTAATATAGGGTGTTATATCTCTCATGGATCAGGGAACTAGTGGATGGAATTGGGAGTGGCACGTTCTCAGTGACATCTGATTATGTGCTCAATATATTTCCTTTCCAGTGCCTAAAACACTATGCTCTCCTAGTGTAGAGGTGTTTGTACACAAGGGAGAAATGTTTCCATCAAGGGACTCAGCAAGTTCTATGTTGAATTAGAAGATAAGACTCCTGTGTAGCCTTACTGGGCTCCCAAAGCCCCTGAATTATCAATCAAAAATCCCTCTTTTCCAATGGCGAAGACTTTTGGTTTTCATATTTTTTCTTTATTGAGGTAAACTCATTGTGCCTTTCTCCTTTTCTTTCTTTCTTTTTTGTTTTTAAGAGTTGTTCTGCAGAAGCCTTCTCAGTACCTCTATGAATAGAGTTCTCTTGTCCTGCCCCATAAGTTCTCCAAACACCTCCAAGAAAGGTCTGCATCTCACTTAGGTTCAAGCTATGAGAGCTGCCATGCTAGGTGGATATTCAAGTAGAATGTGCTAGAATTAGCTTTACAGACCGGTATTGAGCTTTCGCTCACTTACGCTCTCCATGTGTGAGAGATATACCAAGTGAGTGAATGGTTGCAACAGGGCATAACTGAGTTCCTGGAGATCCGTTATAGTAACTTGTAAAATATTCCCATTGGTGGAAGGCGGCTTTCACATCTTAGACTGTAGTTGTTTTCATGCTAAAATAAAAACATCTAGAGATAGAAACAAGAGCATTGATACCAATTTAATTCACATTTCTTCTTTAATTTGGCAGCTTCAACTAACTTTATGCATTCATTGAGAAGTTACACATATTTGTTCAGGTGTTACCATTTGTTAGTTATATGCATGGGCTGCCAATCCCAAAGATGAGGTTATTGGCTAGACCTGTGGAAAGGTGGAGCTCTATTAATATTTAATGGTACAGAGTTTTCTTAGGGAAGAGCTAACTTTCATTATTTCATGTCACCTGGGCTCAGTACAGTTAGGGCATCAGTTTTCTTCACCATTACAAAACGACGGGTGGTTATCATTCCCTTAAGCCATGTAGTCTGGTTTAGACACTTAAATCACCAAGTGGTATGGAATTTTTCTTCCATCTTTGCTTCCATGAAGTATGTGATAGTTCACAATACACTTTTAGTCCACTGGCAAATGATTCTTCATTAATTCCTTATTTAGACTACAACTTAAACTATGTTCAAGCAACTCAATTAATCTACATTCATGTCTATAAAGAAATTTTACCTTTGTTCCCAATATATTTTAGATTAGCCTATTCCTTATTTTGCAGATTCCTTGGCTGCAACGAAAAGCAGTGATCTGTTCAACACTGTATGGGAATGCCATGCTCATTCTGTGAGTGAAACTCACTCAGCAAAGTTCTCTCCATATCTCAGTCCTTCTGAATCATGGAGGAAGTGAAAGACAACACATTCCTTCCCCCAAACATATTTATTGAGTGTTTCTATGATGTGGGCAAACACTGTGCTAGGTAAAGAGAAAGTGAAGATGAAGTTTTTGCCCTTAACAGACTGGTGAGAACGTGTGCTCATATGGTAGAAATGATAATACATTGAAATAATTGCTGTTAGGGGTATGTGTAATGGATTGAGAAAGCCCTGAGAGTTGGTGTAAATATCTGTTGTGCAGTCAGTTAAGGCTTCATAAAGAAGTGATGTCTGAGCTTGGTCTTGAAGATACAGTACCAGCTCAATAAATAGACCTGGAAGAAGAGGATCCCCAGTTGTTCCAGTCATTCCAGGCAAGACCAACATAAATCAACCAGTCCCAGGTGACAGCCAGGCTGCCAGACATGTGAGTGAGACCGTCAATGCCCAGCTGATAGCAAATATTTGAGTGAACCTCCCTGAGACCAGCAGACGACTTGCCAGGCTTAACTCCATCCACATTGCATCCCATGGCTTCATAAGTTAAATAAATGTTGTCTTTAGGCACTAGGTTTTGGGGCATTTTATTATGCAGCAATGGATAGCTGATACAATCATACTGGTGTTCTAGAAAGATTAATAGAAGAGTTACAGAGGATGAATTACAGGAGATGAGGATGAGTTAGATAGAACATTTAGGAAACAACTAGAAGAGCCCCGGAAAGACCAATTGCTATTACTCAGGAGCCGTTGTGCCAGAAGCCTGGAATTCAGAGCCTCTTCCTGGGGTCTTGTGCAAATAATCAGGATCTTGTCTGACTGCTTCCAGAGTACAGCATCTTCTCTACCATCAAAGACTGCTGATTTCTTTTTTTAATTGAGTCCATTTGAGTTCTTTTTTTTTTTTTTTGTGAGGAAGATCAGCCCTGAGCTAATATCCATGCTAATCCTCCTCTTTTTGCTGAGGAAGACCGGCTCTGAGCTAACATCTATTGCCAATCCTCCTCCTTTCTTTTTTTTTCCCCCGAAGCCCCAGTAGATAGTTCTGGGTCATAGTTGCACATCCTTCTAGTTGCTGTATGTGCGATGTGGCCTCACCATGGCTGGGGAAGCGGTGCGTCGGTGTGCGCTCGGATCTCAACCCGGGCTGCCAGTAGTGGAGCGCACACACTTAACCACTAAGCCACGGGCTGGCCCCTGATTTCTTTTAATATAAATGAGAGTCATGTGAAAAATAATTCTATTGCTAGTGTGCTCACTTGGACTAGCATCCTCTTGGCAAAACTCCCAACCAGGCCATGGCAGATGTATTCTGCAACTCCGGGGAATCCCTCTGCCCTCCTTTCCTCTTTCCACACACCCATCCATTTGAATTCCCTTGGGACTTACTCATTTGGATATCTTGTAGACAGCTAAATGTACCAAGTCTTTCTTTTATGTCAGTCTTTTTTTATTGCTCAAAAATTTAACCCCTGATACATCTTCTCCGACAGTGCTATTCCTTTCTGCCTTCTTTTCCCATGACTTAACCTCCCGTTCTAATGAAACTTTTCCACCCTATCCTCTATTATTCCCGATCCATGGTAAAGACAAATCCTCTGTTTCATCATTGAATGTTTCTTCCATTGTCCTAAACTTGAGGTTGATTCTATTATGAGAACTCTGCTTCAACTGCAAGTCTCTCAAACGCAGGCTGTTGCATTTTCTACACCCCAGGAGTTCAGAATTGGGAGATGAAAGCAATGCCTGTCTTACCACTCCACTGTAACTGCTCTTGAAAGGTAATCAATGTCCTGCTAGTTGACTGTGTGGATACTTTCAGCGGCATTGGACATTCTTGACCACCATCTTTGAAATGTTCATTTCCTTTGGATTCCTTAATATTCCTTCTACCTTCCTAACCTTCCCTTTCAGGAATATTTTGTTTATTCATCTTCTGTCAATTCCTTAAATTTTGGTGGTATATAGGAGTGCATGCAAAGTATTCTTTTCTTTTTATGTAATTTATAAGACTTCCTTGAGTGATCTAATCTTTCCATGGCTTCAATTACCAAGTGCATGTCAATGCCTGAAATGAAGCAAAGTTTGCTTTTGAGATCTGATGCTTATGGTCCCTTTATGTGGATATTCCAAATTTAAATTAAAGTCAACATGTCCTTTAAACCTATTACTCTTTCTGCTTTTTTCTCCCCTTATCTTAATTAGGAGTACTAGCATCCAACACAGTTGCCTAAACCAAAACCTAGCTCCCACATCTCTACCTCCACCCAATCAACAAGGCCTACTGCATTTGTCTTCTAAATATCTCTATGATCTGTCCACTTATTGCTATTTGCATTGCCACCATTCTAGTTCAGACCAATACCATCTCATTTCTAAATTAATTCCAGATCAGGCACTTTCCCTTTTTTTTTTCTGTTGGGATTGAAAGATAAAGAAATGCATCTGATAGACTTACTAATCTCTAATCAAGGCCAGGTTTTCGGGAGAGGAGTCTGGATGGAGAGAGGAGTCTGAGATGAGCACCAGGCCCTGGGTCATTGGAGGGGAGAGCTGATCTAGGACACCATCCAGATGCTACCACCCAGCTGAAGTGAGTCCTTCTTGGAGAGAAGGATGTGGTTGAATCAAAAGATATCTCCTGCTAGAAAGCCACAGAATTTGGGGCTCAGGCAGTTTTGCTGAGGGACACCTTGAATAAGTGACAGTGAGAGAAGGCTCATCCTCCTCTGCATGTTGAGGAATCACTGTGGCCTGGTCGAATGAACAAGGATGCCAAAAGAAAGTGGATCACCGAGGGAACCTATGGCAGGTGCCTCCATTGGGCTCACATTTTTACAGATAGTCAGAGCTTCAGCAAGTAGCAACACTGACACTGATTTCCTGAAGGGGTCAGCCAGCAAGGCACTAGGGCCCAAAGGGAATAGAAGCCTGGTCAGGCTATAGCAGTGCTCCACTATCAAGAGCAAGGCAATGGTGTGTAGGTGATGCTATCTGGGCCACGTCCGAAGCTGTCATAACAGTAGAAATTTTGAGTCAGATCTTCCCAACATGTGGCAAGTGTTCACTGCTGGGTTATTGAGCGCCTCAGCCCTTGGGTTGGCTGGGCAGAGACTTGGGCAACTGGAGCTCCCAGGACCGTTGCTGTGAATCATTTATCCTAACATTTCTACCAGTATTATTTTCCTCAGTGCAATGATGAGATAAACATTGAGAAGTTCTGTGATTTAAGGAAACTCTGACCATCTGCTAGATTAAATGACAGTGCCATTCCCTCTATATTACATACTGACTGATAAATGATGCAAACTGAAGGCTCACAGCCCAGAGGCTCCTCTCACCATCTTAGTTGTTAGCTTAATATACATGATATGGTCAGTTGTGTCTGTTTCTAGTCCTTCGTGTGTCAGTTGTTTCTTAGTCATTGATACAAGAAGAATGAATGAAACTCCCCCACCCTGAAATAGATTGATGAACAAGACTGATGAATTTTGTGTCTTCATGTAGCTTATATTTTAGTGGGGGAGAAAAACAATAAACAGCTAACTTATTATAATTATGCATTTAATTAAATATCCAATAAAACAATGAAAAATGAATTTTAAAAGGAAGAGATTTTTTTATTGTGAAATTAAATTGAATTTAGAAAACTCCATAAAGGTGAATTCTTTAAAAATTACTGTTAAATTAGCTTTAAGTAAGAATCCTTACAAAATTAAGAGAAAATTCTAATTCTAATGCCACATTTATCTTGCTTCACAGGAGTCTTTTAAGTTAGAAACTAACACCTGAACTCATATAGCATTTGTGTTGTGATTTATACATAAAAGACAACAGGAGAACTCCTGTTAACTAGACCTCTAGGCTACATTTAGAAAATTGGGGAATTACATGCATTTACATGTTTTCAACTAAAATTCAATGTTTGAAGTACATGTATATTTTATTTTAATGATTGCCATCATTAATTGAAATTTTTCATTAATTGACAAACTACATGAATTGCTTTGGATAAGAAGGTTTCTATCCTAATCCACTCAATAAATATTTGCTGGATGTCAACTGCTTCAAAGCTCTATTTAGGGTATTTCTGGAGATGCAAAAATGAGACAAGAATCTCATCCTTAACGGGCTGGTAGTTTGAATGAGATGAATACAAATAACTCAAAGGTAGAGGGTAATAAGACAGGCAATGCCTTTCAATTACTAGTCTCTCCTCAAAAACACTAACTAACATCCTTAAATATTTCTCAAAATTTTATTTTTAAAACTTTATTCTAAAAGTTATGGACTTCTGAATATTGTCTGAATTTGCCTCATCCACTATTACTCTAATCATAAATCACTCTTCCAGTAAAAGTACAAAGCCATAGGCAATACTGAAAGGATTCTAAGATGTTAACAAATGCAACTTAAATGGGTCTTATGTTTCACGTAATTAACTTGACATTGTGTCTGCATGGGACTGACAATTCTTTTCTAAATAATTAACTCAAGAAGTAATGAAGCGGGCTTCTCATATCACTCAATAGCAGAACAACTCACTCTGAATCCCCTAGCACTTGCCTCTGCCACTGCTCTGTCATTAATTGTGTGCTTCCTTTCATAGCTTTTCTAACTGGCTTGAAGGACAGTTAACTACACTTTGGATGAACTTGGAGGACATTATGCTAAGTGAAATAAGCCAATCACAGGACAAATACTGCGTAATATCATTCATATGAGGTATCTAAACCTTCACTAAGTAGTAGATAATAACAACAATAAACAAACACATAGAGACAGAGATTGGATTGGTGGTTACCAGAGGGGAAGGGGGAGGGAGGAGGGCGAAAGGGATAATTCGGCACATGTGTGTGGTGATGGGTTGTAATTAGTATTTGGGTGGTGGACACGACGTAATCTATGCAGAAATAGAAGTATGATGATGTACACCTGAAATTTATACAATGTTATAAACCAATGTTACTGCAATAAACAAAAAATTAAAAAAAAATTAAAGATATATAGCAAAATTGCCAAGAAAAAAAAAATAAATTAGTCAAATTCACAGAATCAAAGAGTGGAATGGTGGTTGCCAGGGGTGGGGGAGGGAGAAATGAGGAGTTACTAATCAACGAGCATAAAGTTTCAGTTATGCAAGATGAATAAGCTCTAGAGATCTGCTGTACAACATTTCACCTATAGCCAGCAATACTGTATTGTACACTTAAACATTTGTTAAGAGGACTGATCTCTCTTTTTTTTTTTGTGAGGAAGATCAGCCCTGAGCTAACATCCATGCTAATCCTCCTCTTTTTGCTGAGGAAGACCAGCTCTGAGCTAACATCTATTGCCAATCCTCCTCCTTTTTTTTCCCCAAAGCCCCAGTAGATAGTTGTATGTCATAGTTGCACATCCTTCTAGTTGCTGTATGTGGGACGTGGCCTCAGCATGACCCAACAAGTGGTGCGTCGGTGCGCACCCGAGATCCGAACCTAGGCCGCCAGTAGCGGAACACGTGCACTTAACTGCTAAGCCACGGGGCTGGCCCAAGGACTGATCTCTTTTTAAGTGTTCTTAACACAATAAACTCAAATAAAAATAAAACAGTTATATGTTCAGCATCTAGAAAATAAGGACTCCTTACTACTATTGATGCCTCTTCTTTTTTGTTTTTTACAGTTTTCAGAATGCTTTCACATAACTTTCACTTGAAACTTGTGCCTTCCTCCCGCCCCCTAGTTCTCCAAGTAAAACGGTAGAGTTGGCTCAGCCTACTTTACTAACTATAGTCACCAAACCAGCTCAACTTTAACTCCTAAATCTCTCTCTCTTTTGTTTTCTGTGCTTTTATTTTTTTTAAATTCCACGACTATTGTAAAAAACAGCTTTATTGGAGTGTAATTGACATATGATAAATAGCACATGTTTAATGTGTACAATTTGATGAGCTTTGACATAGACATAGACTCGTGATAGCATCACCACTCTCAAGATAATGAACATATCCATCATTCCCAAAGTTTCCTCATGTCCTTTGTAATCCCTTCCTCCCACCCTTGGCCAGCCCCATCCCTAGTCAAATGCTGATTTGCTTTCTGTTGTTCCAAATCCCAAGGCTGGGCTGAGGGGTAGTAGGTAAGGAGCCATGGATAGTTGAGGTAACTCTGCTTGCTTGCCCCATGAGGTTGTGGAACTGGTTGGGGGCTGATTCAGGAGACAGCGTACTATTTCCAGTCCAAACTTCATAGACTGCCTGTAGTTTAGTGTTCAAAGTGATAACCATGTGTGTGGCCAAGAAAGAGGTTGCTTATAGAATGATCTAGGCATTTAGCCTAAGAAAGAGGGTAATGTTGGCTTAAGAGCTGTATGAAGGGGTAGTGGCGAAGACTTCTGCATGCCTAGGTCAAGCAGGAGGAACCAAGGACTAAGCTTTGGGACATGAAATAGAGTTGTTTTAAATTAAGAAGCTGCCCTCTGAAAACTGCCAAGAACTTGGAGTAGGGGTTTATGGAGGGCTACATAATAACAGTGGAGGAAAGAAAGCATAAAGTAGTTATGAAAAAACCAGAAATTTCTGTAGCTTGTAAAATTATATTTGAGTGCTGGAAGGAACCTCAAGAATCACCTGGTAGATGCTCTTATTTTAGAGTCTTGAAAATAAGGTATTCAGGGTCATCCAGTTCACTTGTGGCAGACCTGGAACCAGGATCCAAGCCTCCTGATTCTGAATTTGTAGGAATTTTTTTCTTGAAGAATTAATGTTGCTAGACAATGGCTAGCATACCAGGCTCTGCTAAAATTAACTGCTATGGTTGGCAGTGAGATCCAGAAGTCCTAAAGTCCCAAGACAGTGTTTATAGGTCATTTTCTTTAGTGACTAGGTGAAAAATACTCTTTAGTAGCTCTCGAATAGTCCTAAGACCACTGGAGCAAGGGAAAATATTTGTACTGGTAGACCTTTGAGAATAAGAATTGTTTTACATTGTACTGATGGTATTATTAGAGGTATAAATGATGAAGCTATATCCAATATGAGGTTAATTTCTGACTTGTGTCAGAGACAGACTTACCCTATGTATGGGGTAGAAAATGGAGTAATAATAATAATATTGACTGCATTAATTTGTTTTCTATGGCCCTTTTCCTGTCCTCCACATTCTTTTCATTTCCACTCAGACTCATAGATCTGGGAACTGAAACGACAGAGGGAGCCAATTCTGGCTTCTTCTACCTCTCCCACTTCAGCTTAGATTTGTCCCTTTTCCTCCCAGCAGGTTGAACTGACTCATAGAAAACACTTAATAGAAACCCAGATGAACCTCTTTATTGTTTGTACCTTCTTATTTAAAAAATGTGTGTGTATAGGTGCGTGTGTATCTCTATCTATCTATCTATATCTACATATATACATATATTTGAATGTTTTGTTACCCTGTTCATAGCTAATTACATTTTATTTACTTGGTCTGACTCAATATTGGAAAAGACCTCCGCGAGGATCCTGATAACATAATGGCCTTTTCTCTGTACTGTTCATCCATTTTAGTCCTATTATGTGTAGGAAAACTAAAATTCTGTATTCAGATTGCATGTGCTTTTCCACGTGTACTCACATTCCAGTACAATCACCACCAAGGGAAACAAAGTGCCAGTCTCATGTTTCTTTCGAGCCCAGGGAAGATGACTCGGTAAACAGCCGCTTGTCTTTCAGTTACCTCTCATTGTAAGGCAAGGATTACATTTATAAAACATTAAAACGTTTCCAAGTTTCTCTCTTATTTTTTATCCTAACTCACTGGCTATTCTTTTCTATCTTCTTTGGTGATTCCTTCCCTCAAACTCACACTTTTAACGTTCCTCAGGGCACTGTGCCCTGTCCACATTCTCTCTCTGCGATCTTATCCATTTCCATGATTTTAAATATCATCTCTAAGAAGGTTATTCCAGTCTCTACTATACCTAGAATTCTATACTGGTAGAGCCAACTAGTTACTTGACATTCCCACTTAATTCAAAGAGGCATCTCAAACTTAACATGGCCCAAACTCTTACTTTCCACTTCCCCCAAACCTGCTCCTCACTCATCTTCCTCATTACAGTAAATACCATAGGATATCTCTTCCTCAAATGACTTAAGCCAAACAATCAAGTTATTTTTTGTTTTTCTATTTCTCTCATAATCACGTGTCCAATCTTTTGGACACAATTTCCTTACTGTTGTTCCTGGTGTTTCTGCCTTGACGCTTGCAGCCATATAATCCTTTCTGCTTGTCAATCCAGAGTGATCATGTCACACTTTTGTTTTAAACTAATCATCACCAATCACAATTAGAATAAATTCCACTCCTTACTTTAGTTTATCAAGCTCATCTAGATTGTGCCTACTTTTACTCCTCTAATTTTATACTGCTTTCCCTCTTCCATGCCACACTTCAACCAGATTAGACTTACTATTTTTTTTTAACCAATATCTGCCTTACAGCCGTCATACTGGAATGCTCTTCTTCCTGAAATATATGTCCTTTGCTTGATGTTCAGAACTAAGCTTAAATGCAACTTTTCAGAGTGGTCTTCATGACCACCCAATCTAAAGCAGCACACTCTTTAACATTATCATCTAATTTCAATAACTGCATAGTGCTGGTCACTAGTTAATATTTTTTCTCATTGACTGTCTCTTTCTTCCATACTTCAAACTATAAATTTCATGAATGTAGATTTTTATCATTAGTGCCAGGCACTTAGTAAATGCCCTATCTCTCTCTCTCTCTATCTATCTTATCTATCTATCTATCTATCTATCTATCTATCTATCTATCTATCTATCTATCATCTGTCTGTCTATCATCTATCTATCTATCTATCTATCTATCTATCTATCATCTATCTGTCTGTCTGTCTATCACCTATCTATCTATCTATCTATCTATCTATCTATCTATCTATCTATCTATATTAAATAAATGAGTGGTTGTGTTAACCCAGGTGAATTATAGTCCTTAAAGAACAACTATCATCTTAAATTTTCTAAAAATGATTACTTTGTTTTAATCTCCATTCATGAAGAATTTAATTTTGTGATGCATAAAATAACTAAGTTCTAAATGCCTGAACTATTTCAATTGAAATGATCCTATTTTTCCATTTTTTATAGATTTGTTTTTTAAAAATCTCCAAACAAAATAGTATATGTAAGATGAGATGCATTTAAAACTACCAAAGGACATATATTCCTTTGAAAAATCTTTTAATGTTGTACACTTTCTTACAGTCACTGGACAAGGTCCATATACTGCATTAAATTCTTATAAAATATGGGTTTTCCACTGAAGAAGGAAAATTAATTTGAGCAGTTTAAACAGAAAGTTAGCATATTGTTACAGCATTTTCTGGAAGCAATCCTCTGTGAGCTTGAGTGGCTAATTAAAAGGCTGTGCCAAAGTTTAACAACTCAAAAACTGTGAAAAAATCCACCACCACATTTCTGCTCATTTTTTTCTGGTATTTTAACAGGCTCTGTGAAAGCCAAAGAAATCTACTGCATCAATGTGGATGTAGGAGTAACATCACCAAAGAAGAGAACACCATTGAAAATAGCCTTACTTAAGAATGAGGGTGGTTTGCAGAAGAGATGATACATGTAGATTGGAAATAAAACACCACTAAAGCTAATGGCTGGATATTTACAAAATGCATTCATCAAATAAATGTCCATTTCCTGTCATCTCTAACAGTGATGTTTCCATTAGAGGCTTATTCATTTACTAAGTTTAAGGTGTCTGTCAATTTGAAGTGGTTTCATTAATCACTTTATATTTATCATTTGATATAAAGTAACATATTCTCTCGCATAGTTATATGTTCATTTAATCATCAATTCATGTATGTACAAGTTTATACAATTCTATTTGGATGGTTGGTTTGGTTTCTGTATGAGATTATTGAGAGAAGCAATTAGCTTTCCAGGTTGAAGATTTAGGGCTTGACAGCTATGACATCTGGCTGACTAACACAGTAAGAGCCCAAACCCTTTCATGTGCAAGACTGATGATGAGCGTATGTCACAGGCAGGGTGCACTTTTGCAAAAGGCCAAATAAAGGTCTCCATCAGGAGCTTTCTCAGGTGCTCTTTTCCTTGGCACCCACCCTTGGTGGATGCTGTGGTTAGGGCCTAAAATTAAAGCCCAGCATTATGTGTTGCCTTGACATTTGGTGAAATCAGGAGGGCTCATTTGGCCAAATTGCAAATTCCCTCCCTACTCTGCTCCTGTTGGATGGGGTTCCCTAGCCAAACAACCTGCTCTATTCAGGGGACCAGGCGAAGTTCCTGCTTATCCCGGAGTAGTCGGTTTCAGTTCCCTGCCAACTCGTGCATTTATTTAAACCAGTCAATCACATTCTCTCATGGGAAGGGTGGGGGGGCATTTCACTCTCTTGATACTACAAAGCCCACTTCCTGCAACCCCTGGTTGCTTACTCTGTTCCTGAATGAAAACCTGTGTGACCCTCCATGGCATGCAGTGTCCTCCTCCCTCTGAGCTGTGAGGGTATGTGACTAATAAACTGCTGTTGATCTCATCTGTCCAGTGTCAGGTGTTGTGTGTTCAGCCACACCTGTTGCCCTAAAGGCAGGAATCCTTCTCTCATAAAGGGCATGGATAGGAGGTGATCAGAACAGGTAATGCTCCCTTGCACCCCACCCCCATGTGCTCTCTTTGATCTTTCACCAATATGCTGCTGCCCATCATCCTCGGACATCTTGCTATTTCACTGCTAACCTTGTATTGGAAATGCACCCCCTCTAGTATCTATCCCCTGAGGGTCAAACATGGTATCCTGCTGATAACATAAGGTCATATAGTCTCATGTGCTCAAATGTACTTTAACTATGACTTTCTATAAATGCAATACCTACTTTAGTTTTAACCCATTAGTGGGTGAGAATTTTAAGATTTTTTTTTTGCGAGGAAGATCAGCCCTGAGCTAACATCTGCCAATCCTCCTCTTTTTGCTGAGGAAGACTGGCCTTGCACTAACATCCATGCCCATCTTCCTCCGCTTTATATGGGATGCTGCCACAGCATGGTTTGACAAGCGGTACGTCAGTGTGCGCCCAGGATCTGAACTGGCAAACCCTGGGCCACCGCAGCAGAGTGCGCACACTTAACTGCTTGCGCCACCTGGCCAGCCCTGAGAATTTTAAGATTTTAAAGAATTATTAAAAATTTTAAGGTGACGTCGGCATCATGGCAGAGTGAGCTTCTCCCATTGAACTCTCCCCCTCTAAGACACAACAAAAAGGACATTCATATTCCAACAGAAGCTATTCACACAACACAGGGGATGTCTGAGGCACCCAGGCAGCTGTACACCTGAGGACTGAGGTGCTGGAACCTCTAGAGTAAGTGGAAGGAGTTCCAGCTTCTTTGGCCCAGCGGCGCTCCAGTTCTTCCTTCTTTGGCCCAGCGCACTCCAGTTACGGCTTCTTTGGCCCAGTGATGCTCCAGCTCCTCCTTCTTCGGCTCAGCGCACTCTAGTTTCAGCTTCTTTGGCCCAGAGCACTCCTGTTCCAGCTTCTTCAGCCCAGTGCACTCCGGTTCTAGTTTCTTTGGCCCAGCAGCGCTCTAGCTCTTCCTTCTTTGGCCCAGCACACTCAAGTTCCAGCTTCTTTGGTCCAGTGGCACTTCAGCTGCAGCTGATTCAACTCACCTGCACCTGAGCCCCAGCTGCTTCGGCCTAGCTGCGCTCCAGCTCTGGCTGTTTCCACGCTTCCCCCCTAGCAGCCTCCACTCAGCCACACTGCAGATCAGCCAGGGGCCGACAAGAGTGCCCACGGATTGAGGTGGGCCAGAATACACAGCCCTTGACCCCCACCCAGCAGCAGTAAGAGGAAACTGCGACCATATATTTTCACTATAAGCCAACACCAACAGGCACCATGCAAAAATATATTAAATCTCCAGACCAAAAGGAAAATGACAAGCACCCAGAAGTCAACCTGGAAAGCACAGAAATGTATAACCTTAATGACAGAGAATTCAAAATAGCCATCATAAGAAAGCTTAATGAAATACAAGAAAACACAGACAGACAATTCAGTGAAATAGGAGTTTCTTCACAAAAGAGATTGAAACTATAAAAAAAACCAATCAGAAATCTTAGAGATGAAAAACACAATAGAGGAGATAAAGACAAATCTGGAAGCCTTAAGCACCAGAGCTGACAATATGGAGGAAAGAATTAGCAATATTGAGGACAGCAATGCAGAAGTGCTCCAGATGGAGGAGGAAAGAGAACTAAGACTAAAAAGAAATGAAGAAACTCTATGAGAAATATCCGACTCAATTAGGAAATCCAACATAAGGATTATAGGTATTCCAGAGGGAGTTGAGAGGGAAAAAGGAGCAGAGAACTTATTCAAAGAAATAATATCTGAGAACTTCCCAAACCTGGGGAAGGAGCTGGAAATACCAGTGAATGAAATCAATAGATCTCCTAAATATATCAACACGAAAAGACCCTCTCCAAGGCATATAGTAGTAAAGCTGGCAAAAGTCAATGACAAAGAAAAAATATTAAGGGCAGCTAGACCAAAAAAAAATAACATACAAAGGATTTCCTATCAGGCTCTCAGCCGATTTCTCGACAGAAACTTTACAGGCTAGGAGAGAGTGGAATGATATATTCAAAATTCTAAAGGAAAAAAACTTTCAGCCAAGAATACCCTATCCAGCAAAAATATCCTTCAGATATGATGGAGAAATAATAACATCCCAGGTAAACAAAAGCTAAGGGAGTTCATTGCCACAAGACCCCCACTATAAGAAGTGCTCAAGAAGGCCCTCATCCCTGAGGAAAAAAAGAGAAAGGGGATTCAAAGTTTTGAACTAGAAGGAAAATAGGTCGACAAAACCAGAAAAATTGCAGTCCTCTATCAAAATAGATTAGCAAACACTTAAATATAAAACCAAAGATCAAGGGAAGGTAAGCACCAAGGATAAATATAACCTCATCATGTTAAACACGAACTCACGACACAAGAAGGAATAAGATGTGGGGCCGGCCCCGTGGCTTAGTGGTTAAGTGCGTGTGCTCCGCCGCTGGCGGCCCGGGTGCGGATCCCTCACGCACACTGACGCACCACTTCTCCAACCATGCTGAGGCAGTGTCCCACATACAGCAACTAGAAGGATATGCAGCTATGACATACAACTATCTACTGGGGCTTTGGGGGGAAAATAAATAAATAAATAAAATTATAAAAAAAAAGGAATAAGATGTGACAACAATAACATAGAAGGGGAAGAGGAAAGGGATTGAATCGACTTAGTCTAAGGGAATGAGAGGCCATCAAAAAATGGACTATCACATCCACGAGATTTTTTATACAAACCTCATGGTAACCACTAACCAAATAATCAGAACAGACTCACACATGATAAAGGAAGAAAACTAAGAGAACCCCCATACAGATCTACCAACCTGCATTGGTAGTCTGAAACACATGAGATGAGAAACAAAAGAAATGCAAAAGAACTGGAAAAGGAGTGATAAAATAACAACAACAAGCCCCCATATATCAATAACTACCCTACATGTAAATGGACTGAACTCTCCAATCAAAAGACACAGAGTGGTGGGATGGATTAAAAAACAAGACCCAACAATATGCTGCCTCCAGGAAACACATCTCAGCTCTAAAGACAAACACAGGCTCAGAGTGAAAGCATGGAAGACAATACTCCAAGCTAATGGCAAACAAAAGAAAGCAGGTGTTGCCATACTTATATCAGACAAAGTTGACTTCAAGATAAAACAGGTAATGAGGGGCTGGCCCCATGGCTTAGCGGTTAAGTGCACGCGCTCTGATGCTGGCAGCCCAGGTTCGGATCCCGGGCACCCACCAACGCACCGCTTCTCTGGCCGTGCTGAGGTGGCGTCCCACATACAGCAACTAGAAGGATGAGCAGCTATGACATACAAATATCTACTGGGGCTTTGGGGGAAAAAAAAATAAATAAAATTAAAAAAAAAAAAAAGATAAAACAGGTAATGAGAGACAAAGAGGGGCATTATATAATGATAAAAGAGACACTCCACCAAGAAGACATATCACTTTTAAATGTACATGCACCCAATACAGGAGCACCAAGGTACATAAAGCAACTATTAATAAACCTAAAAGGAGATGTTAACAACACAATAATAGTAGAGGGTCTTAACACCCCACTCTCATCAATGGACAGATCATTTAGACAGAAAATAAATAGGGAAATAATGGACCTAAATGAAAAACTAGATGAGATGGACTTAATAGACATATACAGAGCACTCCATCCAAACACAGCAGATTACACATTCTTCTTAAGTGCGCATGCAACATTCTCAAGAATAGACCATATGTTGGGAAACAAGGCATGCTTATATAAATTTAAGAAGATTGAAATCATAACAAGCATCTTTTCAGACCATAATGCCATGAAGTTAGAAATCAACTACAAGGAAAAAACCGGGAAAGTGACAAAGCTGTGGAGACTCAACAACATGCTACTAAACCACAATGGATCATTGATGAAATTAAAGGAGAAATCAAAGCTTATCTGGAGACAAATGAAAATGAAAATACACTGTACCAACTCTTATGGGATGCAGCAAAAGCAGTCGTGAGAGGGAAACTCATAGCAATACAGGCCCACCTTAACAAACAAGAAAAAGCCCAAATAAGCAACCTCAAACTACACCTAACAGAATTAGAAAAAGAAGAACAAACAAAGCCTAAAGTCAGCAGAAGGAGGGAAATAATAAAAATCAGAGCATAAATAAATGAAATTGAAATTTAAAAAACAGTAGAAAGGATCAATGAAACAAAGAGCTGGTTCTTTGAGAAGATAAACAAAATTGACAAACCCTTAGCCAGACTCACCAACAAAAAAAGAGAGAAGGCTCAAATAAATAAAATTAGAAATGAAAAAGGAGAAATTACAACAGATACCACAGAAATACAAAAAATTATAAGAGAATACTATGAAAAAGTGTATGCCAATAAATTGGATAATCTAGAAGAAATGGATAAATTCCTAGACTCATACAACCTCCCAAAACTGAATCAAGAAGAAATAGAGAACCTGGATAGACCAATCACAAGTAAAGAGATTGAAACAGTAATCAAAAACCTCCCAAAAAATAAAAGTCCAGGACCAGATGGCTTCTCTGGAGAATTTTACCAAACATTCAAAGAAGACTTAATACCTAGCCTTCTCAAACTATTCCAAAAAATAGAGGAAGATGGAACACTTCCCAACACATTCTATGAGGCCAACATCACCTTGATACCAAAGCCAGGTAAAGACAATACCAAGAAGGAAAACTACAGTCCAACATCCCTGATGAACATAGATGCAAAAATCCTCAACAAAATATTGGCAAACCGAATACAGCAATACATTAAAAAGATCATACACCATGATCAAGTGGGATTTATACCAGGGACGCAGGGATGGTTCACCATCTGCAAATCAATCAATGTGATACACCACGTTAACAAAACAAGGAATAAAAACCATATGATCATCTCAATAGATGCAGAGAAGGCTTTTACAAGATCCAACATCCATTTATGATAAAAACTCTCAACAAAATGAGTATAGAAGGAAAGTACCTTAACATAATACAGGCCATATATGACAAACCCACAGCCAACATCATACTCAATGGGGAAAAAATGAAAGCCATCCCTCTGAAAACAGGGACAAGATAAGGGTGCCCACTCTCACCACTCTTATTCAACATAGTACTGGAGGTTCTGGCCAGAGCAATTAGGCAAGAAAAAGGAATAAAAGGAATCCAAATAGGCAACGAAGAAGTGAAACTCTCGCTATTTGCAGATGACATGGTCTTTTATAGAAAACCCTAAAGAATCCATTGGAAAACTAGAAATAATCAACAACTACAGCCAAGTGGCAGGGTACAAAATCAACTTACAGAAATCAATTGCGTTTCTATATACCAATGAGGAACTAACAGAAAGAGAACTCAAGAAGATAATCCCATTTACAATTGCAACAAAAAGAATAAAATATCTAGGAGTAAATTTAACCAAGGAAGTGAAAGACCTATACAATGAAAACTATAAGACATTGTTGAGCGAAATCAATGATGACTTAAAGAAACGGAAAAATATTCCATGCACTTGGATTGGAAGAATAAACATAGTTAAAATGTCCATACTACCTAAAACAATCTACAGATTCAATGCAATCCCAATCAGAACCCCAAGGACATCCTTCACAGAAATAGACCAAAGAATACTAGCATTCATATGAGGCAACAAAAGACCCCATATAGCTAAAGCAATCCTGAAAAAGAAGAACAAGGCTGGAGGCATCACAATCCCTGACTTCAAAACATACTACAAGTGATAGTAATTAAAATAGCATGGTACTGGTACAAAAACAGACACACAGATCAATGAAACAGAATTGAAAGTCCAGAAATAAAACCTCATATCTATGGGCAGCTAATCTTTGACAAAGGAGCTAAGGACATACAGTAGAGAAAGGAAAGTCTCTTCAATAAATGGTGCTGGGAAAACTGGACAGCCACTTGCAAAAGAATGAAAGTAGACCACCTTCTTTTGCCATACACAAAAATTAACTCAAAATGGATCAAAGACCTGAAGGTGAGGCCTGCAACTATAAAACTCCTGGAGGAAAATATAGGTAGTACACTACTCGCCATCAGCCATAAAGGGATCTTCTTGAATTTCATGTCTACTCAGACAAAGGAAACAAAAGAAAAAATAAACAAGTGGGACTTCATCAGATTAAAGAGCTTCTACAAGGCAAATGAAACAAGGATCAAAATGAATAGGGAACCCACCAGCTGGGAAAAAATATTTGCAAACCATATATCTGACAAGGGATTAATCTCTATAATATATAAAGAACTCACACAACTGAATAACAACAACAAAAAAACAACCCAATCAAAAAATGAGCAGAGAGAATGAACAGACACTGCTCCAAAGAAGATATACAGATGGCCAATAGGCACATGAAAAGATGCTCAACATCACTAGTCATCAGGGAAATGCAAATCAAAAGCACACTAAGATATCACTTTACACCCGTTAGAACAGCTACAATCACCAAGACAAAAAGCAACAAATGCTGGAGAGGCTGTGGAGAAATGGGAACCCTAATCCACTGCTGGTGGGAATGCAAACTGGTGCAGCCTCTATGGAAAACAGTATGGAGATTCCTCAAAAAATTAAAAATAGAAATACCTTATGATCCAGCTATCCCACTACTGGGTGTCTACCCAACGAACCTGAAATCAACAATCCAAAGAGGCTTATGCACCCCTATGTTCATCGCAGCATTATTCACTATAGCCAAGACATGGAAGCAACCCAAGTGTCCCCCGACTGATGAATGGATAAAGAAGACATGGTATACATATACCATGGAATACTACTCAGCCATAAAGAAAGACAAAATTGTCCCATTTGCAACAACATGGATGGACCTGGAGGGTATTATGTTAAGTGAAATAAGCCAGAAAGAGAAAGGCATACAGGCAGGATTTCAGTCATATGTGGAAGATAAACCAACACACGCACAGATAGAACTGTTTGGTGGTTACCAGGGGCTAGGGGGGTGGGAGGTGGGCACAAGGGGTGGAAGGATGCACTTATATGGTGACTGATAAACAATAATGTATAACAAAGTTTTCACAATTAAATAAAAAAGAATTTTAATGGTCAGAATTTTAAGTGTACACTAACAAGTAGACCATCAACGAAAGCTGATGCACCTGAAGGCACACACAGAAAGAAACGGCCTGCTTTGCACATTACCAAACCCTTTGAGGATGTTTTGGACATTTGATGATCAAACTGGTAGAAGAAAGGTAGAAAAGAGAAAGTGAGTAATGTTCTGAATAAATAATAATGGCTAAAGTTTACCAATCACATGTACCCTGATCTAAGACTTTTGCATGCATTTTCTCATTTAGTTCTCACAAGAAACTTGTGAATTAGGTATAATTATCATAGATTAAAACCAAAACCCCAAGGCATAGAGAGTTAAACAAGTTGGCCAGAGCTAGAAAGTGGTGGAGATAAGGTTAGAGCCTATAAATCTGTCTAAATCCAGATCTAGGATCTTGAAAACCACCCTGCCCTGCAGTGAAGATCCGTGGACATGCATGCGTGGTGAGTCACACAAATCAAGAATGGCACATGGATTTGTAGGTCCAACATTTGCTAGTGGTACAGTCTTGAACCAACTGCCTGATCTCTCTTGTTTCTTCTTTAATGATAAAAACCTAGCAAACAAAAAGCACCTTAGAGGGTTGTTATAAGGACTTACTGACATAATATAAGTTAAAGCACATGGGGTGTTTTAGTTGTCAAATTCATGTCTATTCCTAACCTACTTTTTATTCACTTAGTCCTACATTCAGTGTATTCTGGGCCCCTAATATGCACTAGCTATTTGTTCTGGGTACTTGGAATACAATAGCGAAAAAAACCAAAGGACCCTGCCCTCATCTACTTCCTACTCCATTCCCAAGATACATTCCAAATGAATCAAAGTCAAACATAAAATATAAAACCATGCAATAACTAGAAGGAAACATAAGTGAGTACGTCTGTAATCTATAAGTAGGAAGAATTTTTCTCACTGTGACTTACTACCCAGAAGCATTAAGGAAAAACATTGATAATTTTTTAAAAAATACTTTTTTTGCATGAGAAAGAGCAGCAAAAATGATCTCACTCATAAGTAGAAGATAAAAGCAATAACAGACAAACACATAGAGACAGAGATCGGATTGGTGGTTACCAGAGGGGAAGGGGGGAGGGAGGAGGGCAAAAGGGATAATTAGGCACGTGTGTGTGGTGATGGGCTGTAATTAGTATTTTGGGTGGTGAACATGATGTAATCTATGCAGAAATAGAAGTATAATGATGTACACCTGAAATTTATACAATGTTATAAACCAATGTTACTGCAATAAACAAAAAATTAAAAATAAATAAATTTATAACAACAACAAAAAAATACATTGCAACCTATGTAAAGAATTTTTTAAAAAGAAGAAAAAGACTAGCAGTTTCATTAAAAAATGAATTAGAGATTAGAACAGATAGCTTACAGAAAAGGAAATGCAAGTAACTTTCAACCTAATAAAAATATATTAAACGGTTTTGAAAATAAGAGAATTGCAAATTAAAACTAGGCTAAGATATCATTTCTCAAGGATTAGTTTGGCAAAGTCCAAATGTTTGACAGCATACTCTGTTGGTGTGGCAGTGGGGAAGAAGACACACATGTATTTGCAGTAGGAATGCAAACTGGCACAATCCTTGTGAAGGGATATTTGGCAATATCTAGCAAAACCACATACATATTTACCCTCCAACCCAGCAATCCTCCTTCTGGGAATCTATCCCAATAATGTGCTGACAAAGATTTGTTGGTTTTGTTGAAACCTAGGGTTTTCATCACGAGAGAAAGTAAATACAGATCAAAGTCGATAAAGTCAGTAAAAATCTTATAGTTCTAAATTTGACTAAATATGAACCAAATATGTTGAACTTATGAAGGGCTTTTATTTTAATTTTCATGTCCTAGTTCTAAACATGGAGGTCTAGAAAGAATAAAAGACCAAAGAGCAACAGCAATGAACATTTCTAGTATCATATTGTGATCTATAAATACCATTCTCCTCAAAAATGAACCAGGAAGAAGCACTTCTAGAATGATGGAATAAGAGCCTCCTAAAATCCTGTCATCCATAAAAACGATGAGGACACTGGTGTAAATTGTCAAAATCAACTTTTTCAGAATCTGGAAATTAACAAAAAGCTGGTAACAATCCAAGGAACATTTATCCAAGAAAAATGGCTGACTATCAGTATGAACAGTGAGCTTTGTGGTGTTTTGTTTATTTTTTGAGATATAATTTACATATAACATTGTGTAAGTTTGAGTTGTGCAACATATTGATTTGATGCATTTATATTGCAATATGATTGCCACTGTAGCATTAGCTAACACCTCTATCGTGTCACGTAATTATCATTTCTCCTAGTGGTGGGAACAATTAAGATCTACTTTCTTAGAAAGTTTAATATTTATAATAAACATTGTTGTCTGTAATCCCGGTGTTGTGTATTAGATCTCCAGGACTTATTTCTGTACTAGTTGCAAGTGTGAATCCTTAAACAGCATCTCTCCCATTCTGCTCCCCACTCCAGCCTTTGGTAACCACCTTTCCACTCCCTGTTTTTTCAAGCTTGGTTTTTTTTTTTTTAGATTCCAGATATAAGTGAGATCATACAGTATTTGTCTTTCTCTGTATGACTTATCTCACTTAGCACAATGTCCTCAAGGTCCATCCATGTTGTCACAAATGGCAGGATTTCCATTTTTCTCATGGCTAAGCAGCACTTCATTGTGTGCAGTATGTATATACAGCATTTTCTTTATCCATTCCTCCGTTGACAGACACTTATGTTGTTTCCACGTCTTGGATACTGTAAATAATGCTGCAGTGAACATTGGGGTGCGTATATCTTTTCAAGTTAGTGTTTTCATGTTCTTTGGATAAATACCCAGAAGTGGAATTGCTGGGTCATATGGTAGTTCTATTTTTAATTTTTTGAGGAACCTCTGTACTGTTTTGCATAGTAGCAGCACCAATTTACATTCCCAGTGCACAAGTGTCCCCTTTTCTCCACAACCTTGCCAACACTTGTTATTTATTGTCTTGTTGATAGTAGCCATTCTGACAGGTGTGAGGTAATATCTCGTAGTGGCTTTGATTTGCATTTTCCTGATTATTAGTGATGTTGAGCACCTTTTCACGCACTTGTTGGCCATTTGGATATCTCTTTTGGAAAAGTGTCTATTTAGTTCCTCTGCCCATTTTTTAATTGGATTGTTTGGTTTTTCATTGTTATTGAGTTGTATGAGTTATTTATAATGTCTGGATATTAACCTCATTTGATACATGGTTTGTAAATATTCTCTCCCATTCTGTAGATATTTTAAAATTTTGTTAATTGTTTCTTTTGCAATGCAGAAGTTTTTAAATTTATTGTAGTCCCACTTGTTGATTTTTTTCTTTTGTTGTTTGTGCTTTTGACGTGATATCCAAAAGATCATTGCCAAGACCAACGTCAAGGAGCTTCTTCCCTATGTTTTCTTCTAGGATTTTTATGGTATCAGGTCTTATGTTTAAGTCGTTAATCCATTTTGAGTTAATTTTTGTGAGTGGTGTGAGATAGGGGTCATTTCATTTTTAAGAATGTGATTATCCAGTTTTCCCAACACCATGTGTTGAAGAGACTATCCTTTCCCCACTGGATGTTCTTGGCTCTCTTATCAAATATTATAGTTGACCATAATTCTGGGCTCTCATTCTGTTCCATTGGTCTATGTGTTTATTTTTTAGGCAAGTACTATACTGTTTTAATTACTATAGTTTTGTAGTATAGTTTGAAATTAGGAAGTGTGATACCTCTGCTTTGCTTCTTTCTCATGATTGCTTTGGCTACTTAGGGTCTTTTGTGGTGCCATACAATTTTTAGGATTGTTTTTCTATTTCTATGGAAAATGCTACCAGAATTTTGATAGGGATTGCATTGACTCTATAGATGACTTTGGGTAGCATGGACATTGTAACAATATTAACTCTTTCAATCCATGAACACGAGATGTTCTTCCATTTGTTTGTATCTTCTCTTTCTTTCAACAAACTCTTGTAGTTTTCATTGTACAGTTCTTTCACTTCCTTCGTTAAATTTATTCCTAGGTAGTTTATTGTTTTTGATGTTATTGTGAATGGGATAGTTTTCTTTATTTCTTTTTCAGATAGTTCATTGTTAATGTATAGAAATGCAACTGATTTCTGTGTAGTGATTTTTATATCCTGGAATTTTAATGATTTCGTTGATTAGCTCCAACAGATTTTTAGTTGAGTCTTTGGCATTTTCAATATATAAGATAATATCATCTGCAAATAATGATAATTTTACTCCTTTCTTTCCAATTTGGATGTCTTTTATTTCTTTGTCTTTCCTGATTACTCTAGCTAGGACTTCCAGTACTATTTGTGGTGAGTGGGCACCTTTGTCTTGTTCCTGATCTTAGAGAAAAAGCTTTCAATTTTTCTCTGAGTATAATGTTAGTTGTGGGTTTGTCATATACGGCCTTTATTATATTTAGTTATGTTGGTTCTATATCCAATTTTTGAGAGTTTTTATCATGAAAAGGTGTTATATTTTGTCAGATGCTTTTTCTGCATCTATTGAGATGATCATTTGATTTTTATTTTTCATTCTATTAATGTGGTGTATCACATTTATTAATTTGCATATGTTGAACCATTCCTGCATCCTAGAGATAAATCCCACTTGATCATAGTATATAAACCTTTTAATCAGTTTTTGAAGTTGGTTTGCTAATATTTTATTGAGAAGTTTTGCTTCTATGCCCATCAGGGATATTGGCCTATAGTTTTTTTTTTTGTTGTGTCCTTATCTGGTTTTGGTATCAGGGTAATAATGGCCTTGTAGAATGAGTTTGGAAGTGTTCCCTCCTCTTCAATTTTTTGGATGAGTTTATGAAGGATTGGTGTTAATTATTAAAATGTTTGGTAGTTTGCCAATGAAACATCTGGTCCTGGGTTTTCTGTGTTGGGCAGTTTTTGATTACTGATTCAATCTCCTTACTCATTGGTCTGTTCAGACTTTTAACTTTTTCCTGGTTTAGTCTTGGTATGTTGTATAATTCTAGGAACTTATCCATTTCTTCTAGGTTATCTTATTTGTTGGCATATACTTGTTCATAGTAGTCTCTTATGATCTTATGTATTTCTGTAGTGTGAGTTGTAATTTCTCCTCTTTCATTTCTGATTTTATTTGAGACTTCTCTCTTTGTTTCTTAGTCTCACTAAAGATTTGTCAATTTTGTTTACCTTTTTGAAAAACCTGCTCTTAGTTTTGTTTTTCTGGTCTCTAATTTATTTCTAGTCTGATTTTTATTATTTCCTTCTTTGTGCTAACCTTGGGCTTAGTTTGGTCTTCTTTTTCTAGTTCCTTGAGGTGTAAAATTAGGTTGTTTATTTGTGATCGTTCTAATTTCTTAATATATGCATTTATCACTATAATCTTCCCTCTCAGAACTGCTTTTGCAGTGTACCATAGGTTTTGGTATTTTTTTTTCCATTTTCATTTGTTTTGAAATATTCTTTTATTTCTCTTTTGATTTATTCTTTGACCCACTGGTTGTTCTGGAATGTGTTGTTTAGTTTCCACATACTTGTAGATTTTATGGCTTTCTTCATATTGTTGATTTCTAGTTTCATAACATTGTGGTCAGAAAAGATACGTGATATGATTTCAGTCTTCTTTTTTTTATTATTATTTATTTATTTTTTCCCCCAAAGCCCCAGTAGATAGTTGTATGTCATAGCTACACATCCTTCTAGTTGCTGTATGTGGGACACGGCTTCAGCATGGCCGGAGAAGCGGTGCGTCAGTGCACTCCTGGGATCCGAACCCAGGCCGCCAGCAGTGGAGCGCGTGCACTTAACCGCTAAGCCATGGGGCCGGCCCTGATTTCAGTCTTCTTAAGTTTACTAAGACTTCTTTTGTGTCCTATCATATGATCTATTCTTGAGAATGTTCCATGCACACTTGAGAAAAATGTGTATTCTGCTGCTGTTGAATGGAATGTTCTGTAAATGTCTGTTAGGTCCATTTGGTCCGATGTTTGGTTCAAATCCATTGTTGCCTTGTTGATTTTCTGTCTGAGTGATCTCTCTACTGTTAAAAGTGAGATATTGAAGTTCCCTACTATTATTGTATTGTTGTCTATTTCTCCCTTCATATCTGTTAGTATTTGCTCAATATATTTAGGGGCTCTGATGTTTAGTGCATGTTTATTTACGATTGTTATATCTTCTTGATGGATTGATCCCTTTATCATTATATAATGACCTTTCTTGTCTGTTGTTACTGTTTTTGGTTTAAAGTCTGTTTTGTCTGAAAGAAGTATAGCTGCCCCCACGTTCTTTTGGTTTATACTTGCATGGAATATCTTTTTCCATCCCTACACTTTGAGTCTATGTGCATCCTTAAAACTCAAGTGGGTCTTTTGCAGGCAGCATATAGCTAGCTCCTGTATTTTCATCTATCCAGCCACTCTGTGCCTTTTGATTAGGGAATTCCATCCATTTACATTTAGAGTAATTATTGACATGTAAGGACTTACTAATGCCATCTTATTAATTGCTTTCTGGTTTTGTTGTATTGTCATTGTTTCCTTTCCCCCTTGTTTCTGCCTAGCTTTGTAAATTGATTATTGTCCATGGTGTCACACTCTGTTTCCCATATTTTTGTCTTTTGTGGATTTGATTTGCTCTAGGTTTTTGCTTTGTGGTTACCATGGGGCTTACACGAAACAATTTTCAGATAAAACAGCCCATTTTAGTCTGATAGCAACTTATCTTCAATCTCTTATAAAGGCTCCACCCCTTTACTCCTCCCTTTTATATTATTGATGTCACAATTTACCTCTTTTTACTTTGTATATTTGTCAACAATTTATAGTAGCTATAGTTATTTTTACTGCTCTTTTCCTTTAACCTTTATACTATAGTTGAGTGGTTAATGCACCATCCTAGTATATAGTTACAGTTATTAGGTCTGACTGTATATTTTTCACCTTTACCCAGGTGTTGTATACTTTCATATGTTTTCATGTTGCTGATGAGCGTCCTTTCATTCTGCCTTGAAGAATGTCTTTCAGCTTTTCTTGCAAGGTAGAAGTGGGGTGAACTCTCTGAGCTTTTGTTTGTTTGGGAAAGCCTTTATTCCTCCTTCATAACTTTTCAGAAGAAAGTATTCTTGGCTGGCAATTTTTATCTTTCAGCACTTTGAATACGTCATTCCATTCTCTCTTGGCCTGTAGAGTTTCTGCTAAGAAATAAGCTGGTAACCTAACAGAGGTTCCTTTGTAGGTTACATTCTTTTTTCCCTAGTTGTCTTTAAAATTATTTCTTTATCACTGATTTTTGACAGTTTCGTTATAATGTGTCTTGAAGAAGATTTTTTTGCACTAAGAAAATAGAGTGATCTATTAGTTTCATGGACTTGTATGTCCAAATCTTTCCCCAGGTTTGGGACGTTCTCAGCTATTATTTCTTTAAATAAACTCTTTGCTTCCTTCTCCCTCTCTTCTTCTTCTGGAACCCTGATTACTCTTATATTTGTGTTTTTGATGGACTCCCATAGCTCACATAGACTTTTTTCACTTTTTTAATCCTCTGTTCTTTCATCTCTTCTAACTGTATTCTTTCTTCCATCTGGTCTTCCTTGATTCAGATATTCTCTGTTGCATTCTTCATGTCATTCATTGAATTCTTTAGCTCCAGAATTTCTGTTGGGTTCTTTTTACTATAATTCAAATCTCTTTGGAAAAGAACTCGTTTTGTTCATATATTTTATCTCTCATTTCAGTGAATTGCCTTTCTGAGTTTTCCTGTAACTCATTGAGTTTCTTTATAATCACCATTTGAATTCATATTTCTTTGATTTTTCATATTCCTTGTAGTTATGCACTGGTGTCCTCACATTTGAAGTAGCAGATACCTCCTTAATTCTATGTTCATTGCCTTCAGCAGAAGGGGTGTTATGTTCTAAGGTATTGTTATTATCTGAGGTTTTCCTCTGTGTTTGTGAAGACGAACCTACTCTGCTCTTCCTGCGCTCTCTTGTGGTCGAATTTTTAAGCTTTATATCTTCTCTGGTTCTTACAATTCACCAGACTGGATATTTGGAATACTATCTTTTGTTTTCCAGAATGTGGCATTATAGCTCAAGGTTGTGGTTTCTTCTTTGCCCACTAACTGCTGCCTGTTTTCTGAGCTCTCCTTGTCTATCAGAGCTCACTCTCCTGAATGAATTTGGGAACACACACAAGGAGAGTGGTGGGAGGTGGGAGTTTAGCACTTGATGTGTTGGGGGGCTGCTGTAGCCCTGGTAGGATGATCCCTCAGGGTGGTAGTCCCAGAGGCCTGTGGGTGGACTTCTTGGTGAGCCAATCCCTTTAATACTGTTTGAAATTTTTATCTGCCTCTTTCACAGTATCTTTCATTTGTAGAGCTCCCACCTTAGTACTCTGGGTGCTAGTGGAGAGAAATGATTTTCTCTAGCCATGTCCCACCCAATTGGGATAGCTGTGCACTTGCTCACTGCTTTCCTTTTCTCCCTGGGAAAGGTTGCCTCGACCAGATAAATCAGCCTTGTTCAGTGTTTCCTTTGGGGAAGGGGGACACCAGGAGAATTTCTTTTACCTCCTCCTCTGTGACCAAACTCATAGTTTTCCTTGTTTTCTCCAATGGTGTACTGGAGCCTCCCTTTGGGAAGGCTAGACTTTTGCAAGTTCTTTCTCATATGTGGATACCTGCCTGGGTCAGCACTCATCTGGTTTTTCCTTGACAGTGTTGAGAGGGATCTTGGCTGTTTTGCTGTTTCCTCTGGTTCCACAGCCATATAGATGTTTGTCTGTCTCTTACCAGTTGCACTGGTGGGAGAGACTCCTCCTAGTTCCCTTAGAGTAAGGTCCTGGGACCCAAAAAACACTCCAAGGCACTTTTGTTCATATATGGATGTCTACTTTGTTGATTATAAAGGAAGGATAAAAGGAGGAACTTCTTACATTGCTATGTTGCTGATGTCACTCAAGAAACAAGAAAGTATAGCCCATTCACAGGAATTAAAGAAGTTAATACACACTATCTTTGAAAAAACCCAGACATCGGATTTACTGGACACAGACTTTAAAGTAACTGTCTTAAGTATGCTCAAAGAGCTAAAGGAAATCATAGACAATGAACTAAAGGAAACCAGGATAACTCTGTATCACTATATAGTGACTATCAAGAATGAGATAGGACTTATAAAAATGAGAAACCAAATAGAAATTCTGGAGTGGAAAAGTACAACAATCAAAATGAAAAATTCGCTAGAGATTTTCTATAGCAGATTTGAACAGAGAGCAAAAAGAATCAATGAACTTGAAGATAAATCAATTGAGATTCTCCAATTGTCCAGTCTGAACAGCAGAAAGAACAAAATATGGAGAAAAATGAAGAGAGCCTAAAGACCTGTGAGACACCACCTACTATACCAACACATGCACGGCAGGAGTCCTGAAGGAGAGAAGAGAGAGAAAGTGTCAAAGGAACAATTGAAGAAATAATGGCTGAAAACCTCCCAAATTTTGTGAAAGACATGAATCTGCACATCAAGAATCTCAACAAACTCCAAGTAGAATAAATTTAAAGATATCTACATCTTGACACATTATAATCAAACTGTCCAATGACAAACAAGTGATCTTGAAAACACCAGACAGAAGTGGCTTATCACATATAAGGAATTTTCAATAAGATTAACAGATTTTCTCATCAGAAACCATAGAGGTTAGAAGGCAGTGAGATGAAATATTTAAAGAGTTGAAAGAAAAAAAACCCTGTCAACTAAGAATTTTGTATCTGGTAAAATTATCTTTCAAAAGCAAAGAAGAAATCAAGACATTGCCAAATGAAACTGAGAGAATCATTGCTAGCAGATCTGTCCTATAAGAAGTGCTAAAGGTAGTCCTGAAATGAAAGGACACCACACAGTAACATGAATCTATTAGCAAATAAAGAACAATCATAATAGTGACTACATAGGTAAATATAAAAGTCACTATTGTTGTACTTTTGGTTTGTAATGCCTTTCCTCCACGCATATATGATTTAAAAGCCAGCAGGAGAATCTCTTTCTCAGGGAGGGTCCTAGTCCTTTTAAATCTTAATCACCTAATTAACGCAGGACCAACTGGGATAATCTAGCTTTTGATTAAATTAAATTAAATTGAATTGAGTGCACCTTTGTCATATAATGTACCATTATCACAAGAATGATATTCCATCATATTCACAGATCCAGTCTATACTCAAGGGGAGAGGCTTACACAAGGGCAAGGGTTATTGGGAGTCATTTTTGAATTCTGTTTTCCAAAATCACATTTTGAGGATGCTAGGGAATTAGTCCATTTTGAAATCTGATAAATAAAAAGGAAGAATTAAACGTTTATTCTATCTTTCTAAATAAACTATTTCTTTGCTTAACCAAATATTTGATGAAGGGAGGTTTCTCTTGATGGAAGTATTCCATCAAATAAAAGAAGAAGGGGTGACAGAAGAAATGATAACATCATTTGTTAACCTCTAATGAATTAATTGATCTAGGAACTGATCATCAAACACTGTTAACATACAAAAAGAGAGACGACCAAACAGCGTATGCTTCCTGAAAAAGAACAAAATACCACACGTGAACTGGACTTGCCAAAGAAATTGAACCTGAATTTGATCAAACTTCTAGGTCTACCATCAATGTGTAGGAAATACAATCAGCAAGGGACCATAACATATGCTATCACAGAGAAAGATAACAAAGTATGTTCTGTGAAGAACTCTAGAGAGCTCAACAATTAAATTTGAAATTAAAAAAGAAATTGAAAGTTAAAAATAAAAAAAGATGGAGTGGAAATTTAGATGTAAGAGACAAATCAAGCAATTACAATGTATTCACAAAGAAAATCTCTCTGAGCTTTGAGCGCATGTATAAGGACTTGCCTTCTGCATGATTGGGAATCTGGAAGGTATAAGAGGTTGTAAGTTACTATGCAGGTAAAGCCAAGACTTGGAAAATTGGTCAGAATCAGCAGAATAACAGCCTGATAGTGAACTTTATGACTGTCTGCAGTCTGTGGCTCCACTGTGTGACCTGTATTCAATAAAGGGAATGGAGATCAGCAACTTGCCTCTGCTCAGGCCAGTCCTAAACCAACAAGCCAAGGACTTTGTTTTAAAGAGACCGATTGCTTTTCCTTATGATACTTGGAGACTTTTGCCTTGCCACCATCCCTATCCTTGCCTTTGTTCTGCGTGATAATCTTCAAAGGGGCTGTTGTGTATTCATGCTCATGAGTTCAACTAATGGTCTCTGATTATTTTTTTTCCACTTTCTCTGAAGGTTCTCTCCCACAGAACCTAACTCCTTTGTATTGGATCATAGCTTAGTACTCACTGTGTCTCCGATTCTTATATTTCTTTTTTTAGTGAAGATACTTATTTGGATCTTGTTTCAAATAAACATTTGTAAAAAAATCATTGACACAATATGTGAATTTAGAATACTGCTTAGATAGTTGATGGCATTAAGATGTTACTGTTAATTTTGTTTAGATGTGAGAGTATTGTTGCCATCACATATTTTACAAAGAGTCTCTATCTTGTAGAAATACATGCTGAAATATTTACAGATGAAATGATATGTAGTCTTGGATTTACTTCAAAATAATCCAGAGTGTATGTAGAATATATGGGTATAGATGTAAAAAGATAAGCATGAGTTGATAATTGTTGAAGTTGGGTAATGAGTACATGGGGATGCATTATACTATTCTGCCTACTTTGGCATATTTTCAACACTTCATATAATAAAAATGGTTTTTTAAGAAGATTTCACCCTGCATAGTCATATATTCTGGTGGAAGTTAGCCAATAAATGATTAACATACTAAGCATAATTATGTACTTACAATTTTAGGAAGGGATAAGTGTTATTATAAGGGAGATAGGGCTTGGGGAATGCAATATTTAAACAGAGGATCAATAATATGTGCAATTTGCATATCAAAATATATTCCCACATATCATCTCTTATATATATGTACTTACATGCGTATTTTATATACATATTCATAAAACTCCTATTTGTAAAATTACTTTAATGTTTCCATCCTCAGTAATGGCAATGATATGGAATTCATTGTAGGTTTATGAAACTATATATAATTCTTCTAGTACCCTAAATTTGAAGTGGGATGTATTCTTCACCTAAATAATTTAGACTGCGTTCAGTAGTTTTATGTTGTTTACTTCTTCCATGTGGTGCCAAATTTAGCCACATGAGGTAGATGTCCTAAGATATTTGAAATATATTTAATAAACAAATCTGCTTTATATCTTATTGGATTTTCTTCACCGTTGATTGCTCTATGTTCCACGGCAATCATTTTTATAAAAGGAGAGTTTTCTTAATGATAAAAAAAGAAAACAATGATGGGTTTATTTTAATAAAATCCTACTGTATAAAAGGTATTAAGAAAAATAATTTTTATCTTAACAAGATTAGGTCTCTTATTAATACTCACCAAAAACCTGACAAAGGACAGATTTTTTTTTAGGCATGTACCATTACTTTGTGGAATAGCTTTTGGTTTATTGCTCTGTTATTCCAATACTAAGTTAACATTTTCTACGACAAGCCCTGTTAATTTGCAGGAATTATTCCTTCTGGCAGCATATATTCAGAATTCATTGTGTTAGAAGGGGGTGGGGGTGGACTGGAGGAAAATGGAAGTGAATTGAATAATTTAATGTATTAAAAAGGAAAATCTTATGCAACAGCATCAGAAGAAATTCCGTGAATTTGAATACTAGTTGGTGAAGGTTCTTGGATTCTTCAGAATATTAGCATCTCCGTAATAGAGCTTGAGACTTGGAAGGGACCCTACAGGTCATCTGGCATTGCCTTACATTCAACAGAGCCTCAACTAAAGCAACTTAGGCAGAAGTAAAAATCCATTAAAAATCCTCTGCAGGAGGACATCCTTCAAACTCTCCCTGTGGGCCACTTACCCCTGGGGAAATCATATTGGAATAAGTTTCTGATAATACAGGAATAGTGTGATGTTCCTGGAATGTGGCTGATGAATGCCTGGCAGTTGCAAGGCAAAAAATGTGTACATGGGTAAGAAATGCAACTCTAGTATTCTGTGTGTGTGTGTGTGTGTATGTGTGTGTGAGTGTGTGTGATCCTAATAGAGCCTGTAACTCTATGACAGAGATCTTTTTAACCAAATATGTTTTGGAAAGCCAAAGAGTTTCTTTCCACACGCAGATTTTCACTGTAGCAAGGAGATGGAGTAGAGAGCTAATTGCTATCTCTGTCTTAATCTGTATTTTTTTTCCAGTTTTGGTTTCATTTTCACGTGATCATTCCTATGATGGGTAGTAAATAACCCAGTTATTAACTTAAATTCTGTTAACTTCAGTTTCCTTATTTGTAAAGTGGTAATACTAACAGTATCTTTGTTAGAGGGTTATTTTAATGATTAATTTAGATAATTATTATAAATTCTTTTCTTTTTAATGAGGAAGATTAGCCCTGAGCTAACATCTGTCGCCAATCCTCCTCTTTTTGCTGAAGAAGACTGGCTCTGGGCTAACATCCACGCCCATCTTCCTCTACATAAATTCTTAATACCATGTCTGGCACATAAGAAATGCCCAATAAATGTTAGTTATTGTTTTTATTATTATTCCTAGTGCCTACTGTCATCCACATAGGTGGCTAGTAGGACTGATCTCATCTTATCTCCACCTTTGTGCATAACTAGCACAGCTCTCAACTAGTGAAATGAGCATTATAATGGCCTGAGGTGTTTCTGTACTTTAAATAGGGTATAGAGTGGATCTATGTGGATGAAGCATTTTAGAAAGTTAGTCCAGGAGCTGAGGGGTGATAGGGCTGATTCTTGGGGACTTACAGCCTGCCCTCAGGTCAAAATGAAATCATTCGTTCATTCAACATTCAATGGAGTATAGCATGAGGAGCCATAGTTAGTTGGCCATAGTAACAGGTATTAACTCATCTGTTTGAAAAAATGTATTCTTTGAATTAGCTGAAGGAAGCACAAGATCAAATTGTAAAAAGATATATAACATTTATCTAAACACTCAATCTTGGCAAGTGTCTTTTCCATTATTTGGGACAGATAGATATGGCTTGTTTCCCAAAGAAGAATGTTGTTTATCCCAATTATTTACATATTTATTGAATTTTTTCAAATATTGAAGCACTTTGAAGCATTTTTTTTTTTTTTTTTGGTCTGCCATGTCTGTACTCCTATTTATTTTGTTAACAAATCTGTGTTAGTCAACTTGGGCTGCCATAACAAAATACCATAGACTGAGTGGCTTTCACAACAGAAATTCATTTTGTCACAGTTCTGGAGGCTGAAATCTGAGACTAGGGTGCCAGCATGGTCAAGTTCTGGTGGGAGCTCACACACCCACCTTCTCGTTGTCTCCTCATTTGGTGGAGCAAGCTTTCTGCTGTCTCTTTTTGTAAGGGCACTAATCTCATCAGACCAGGGCCCTGTCCTCTTGACTTAATTAATTCTCAAGGTTCTGTCTCCAAATACCAACACACTGGGGGGCTAGGGCTTCAAAATATGAACTTTGGGGGAACACAGGCATTCAGTCCATAACAATGTCTTAAAATAATGAGGTAGAAACGTTTGTTTCATAGATAGGCATGCCACAAGTTATTTAAATCATTCAAACATAAATCTATTTGTATAACTTTAGTATGCATTCTAATTTATAACCCTTATATTTAATGTAATAATAAATTAGAAGTTGAAAGTGCTGATATGTTGGCTTTGGGTAAACAGTTGAATTTTCACACAGGGAAAATTTACCTTCACTAATGATTTATCTAGTTACTTCCATCCTATTATTAAAATATTTAATGTTTGCTCTTCTCATCATCTTTATTTTAAAAATTATCGTAGGTACTATTTCTTTAATAATGATGAAAGTCATAGCACTACAGGTCCTACATCATTACTGGATATGCCTCCTAGCAGTCTCCCATTATCTTTTTTTTTTTGTGTGTGTGAGGAAGATTGGCCCTGAGCTAACATCTGCCAATCCTCCTCTTTTTGCTGAGGAAGACTGGCCTGGGCTAACATCCATGGCCTTCTTCCTCCACTTTATATGGGATGCTGCCACAGCATGGCTCGACAAGCAGTGTGTTGGTGAGCACCTGGGATCCGAACCAGCGAACCCCAGGCCGCAGCAGCGGAGCACGCACACTTAACTGCCTCCACCAGCGGGCCGGCCCCTCCCATTATCTTTTATATAGATGACAGCAAGAGCCATGCAGCTGGTCCCTCTGTCTCCAGTCTGGTCCATCTCCAGCTTATTAACAACACGGTAGTTAAATCTGCCTCCCTCCTTCCCTTTCTTTTTTCTTCATTTTTTTCATTTCTTATTTCTTTTACCCTTCCATTATTTTCGAAAAGAATTAATTTTTCTTTTACTTAAAAGTTACATGTAGTATTATTTTATTATTTTTCCTAATTGTTTTCCTTACCATCCCTGAAAGTAGATTATATATCCTTGCCTCACTGACTTTATTCATTGCTTTGGCCAATGAAATATAAGAGAAAGGGGTATATGCCAGGTCCATGCAGAAAATTTATTTGTTTATCTGTCATTTTTTGGTTTTCTGATTGCTTTTTTTCTTTGCCATGAAAAGCCTATATTATAGGTAGTTGATATTTTTTCAGTTTATGTTCTGGAATGTAGAACAGAAGCATAGTGAACCCAGCATAATTGAGTTAGAAATAAAGGTTTACTGTTGTTATGTACCAATAATATGGGATCCTTTGTAACTTCAGTATCCTCTAGAGAAAGCTGACTAGTACATACTTAAGTAATTCATGAATTTGTTTTATTTGTATAAGAGGCAAATAATATAGACAATTGAAACAAAATATGAAAGTCCTTTGTAAATACTCATTTCTGGACCCCTTTCCATATGTATCCACTGTCAACTGTTTGATGTTGATTATTTCTGGTCTCCTTTCTATGCTTGTGTGTACACACACGTATAATTATATAACTTGAATAGTCCACTTCTCTGTTTCATTTGGAATGCTTTTGCTATATGTAACAGAAAATGTCTTCTGATACCTTACATAAAGTTAAAGTCCATATGGATTAAAGAAGCAAACATTAAAAATTATGAAGTAATTAGAAGAAAATGCACATGCACACACACATGCATACATACATGTAGAATTCACCATGTGTCTTTCATTTCTGCATATCTTGTATCAGATTTTATTCTGGACAGTCTTTACAGGAACTTTGCATAGCAACCAGTGTCTCCTTGGGGTAGAAAACAGGTAAGATTGCCGTTCAGGGTAATAAAAATAATACCTCTTTCCAAGACAAAGATTGGGCCAGTTTGCTTGAAGCACCCTTTATAAGATTGGGGGTTTATAAGATTAGAGGAGCTCAGGGCTCCTCAACTGTACCACAAACCCAGTGTATGTGTGGTATTCACCTAGGCATTGCACCAATTGGAACCTGTGTGAACATGAAGCTCATGCTGCCTCCTGTGCTGTGAGTTATAAAGTCTTTTGTCTCTGATCCAGGAGTCTCATATCTTCTGCTAGCATTCGTGAAACTGTGTCAGGATAACTTAGTTTGCAAGTAGGTTAAAATCTCAGACTCTTCACAGTTCTTGAATATATCTATATCTACTGTTATATCATCTATGTTGATGATCTATGCATCTATTTGTGTATCTATTAATCTATGTATCTATATATAGAGATATACCTGAGCAATTGGCTTTGGGAATGGGAATAAGCTTTTTAAGCAAGATACATGTTTTCATACAATGATGAACAAATCTGTACAGAGGATATAATGCTCTCATGTTCCTTTTTATATTTACATACCTATGTTCTTCTACATAAATCTTTCAGTGGTTCTCCAGCACCTTCACGATGAAGTTTCTATTCTTTTGTAATCTAGGTACGCATGTGTTTCTTTTCCTGATCTTGCTGTTTTTATACTTGGATGATCTCTTCTGCCACTGTCAGCTTGTGGATCTCTTGGCTGCTGTTGATAAACAGAGATAGCTTTACTTTATAATCCCCCCAGGGAAGGGTGGAGGTGGTTTGGTGAAGCTGACACTCCGCTCCTGTAGTTGTTCCTCTAAGTCTGTCATCACTTCCTTGGGCCATCTTACCTTGCTAATTTCTTTCAGACCAAACACAGTGGACTATAACATAGGTAATAAAGATCCTGCAAGCAAAGGGCCACAACGCTCTCAGAATGTTAGTACATGGGCTGAGGAACAAAGACAGACACAGTGTAGACTTAGTAGTCTTCTGTATTAGGCAAGTGAAAACCTTTCAGTCTGAGGCCAACAGTCTCTTTTACATTTCCTTCCCTCTTCAGCTATGCATTTAAATCTATCATGCTAGGGCTTTTATTTCTTCCTTCAAGGTACTTCACCTGTCTCACAAGAGAAGAAAATTCCACCTTAAGTCTTGAAAACTTGGATGACGCTTCAAGTTTCAGCCAAATGTTAATGGATGGCTCCTCTCTTCAAGCCATAAAGAGTCTAGGATGGTGTCTTAGTCCTTTCAGGCTGCTAAAACAAAAATACTTTAGACCGGACGGCTTATAAACAACAGAAATCTATTTCTCACAGTTCCAGAGGCTAAGTCCAAGATCAAGGCACCAGCAGATTCAGTGTATGATGAAGACCTGCTTCCTGGTTCATAGACAGCCATCTTTTTGCTGTGTCCTCACATGTCAGAAAGGGCCAGGGGAGCTCTCTGGGTTCTCTTTCATAGCGGCACTAACCTCACTCAGGAGGCTCTGCCCTTGTGATCTAATCACCTCCCAAAGGTCCCACCTCCTAACACCATCACACTGAGAGTTAGGATTTCAATACATGAATTGTGGGAAGACACAAACATTCAGTCTATAAGAGACAAGAAATGGCATTAATTCTAGTTCTATCTGCCATTTGAGGGTGCTAGTCTTTATCAGGTTACCTAAGATGTAAACACATCACACCAAGGTGAAAGTTCATATGGGAAAAAATTGTTAAAAAAATGCATTTTTTTTTTCTTGTTAGCCTGGCTTTGATCTTGCTCTTTTTAGAACAATATATTTTACCATTACTGTGAATAAGAAGAATTTTGCTTTTTCTTAACCCACCTAAGCCATGCTTGCATTATAAGAGAAATCATACTTAACCATTAAGTAAATGGCGCTCTTTTTTTTTTTCAATTAAGGTGTGATGGTGCCAGTTCTCATTAAAGTCTTTTATCCTTATATAAGAGGAAAGTTCCATTTCATCTTGTTACACTTAGGTTCTCATTTAATCAAGTTTACAATTTGTCCTTTGCCAATTCTGTTAATTCAATTTTCCACCATTTTCACACATGCCCTCTTAGTTCCAGCTATTTCAAACTTCTCACAGTTACTTGCTATAAGCTCTTGATCTTTTTATTTTCATGAATCTTCACTTAAATAAAATTTTAGCTGAAACTCAAAAATACAGAACAGACAAAAAAACAGGTTGCTTTTGTGGAAGCAAGGAGTGGCCCCGTGACTCTACCCAGTTATTTTCTTCCATCCCCTATTTGTAACTGTCATGTTCCTACTGAATTCTGTCCATTTGTCTCTCACTCCTTCGTCTAGTCAACTCCTCTAACACTAAGATTCTCATTCTTGGAAATCTTTTCTAACCTGCCATTTTCTCTGAGCTGTCATAGAAGTCCAGTCTACCTCTATTATAATACATCGTGCTGCTCTGTTAGAGTGGTTTATCTCTCACTAACACAGGATCAGATACTGTTTAAGAATAGGTATGATTCATTCATTTTTGTCTTCCTTGTGCCTAGTATAGTACTCAAGACATGGTAAGCATTCAACAAGTATTTGCTGAATGAATTAATGGATGAATGAGTTTCTAATATACTATCTCTGCCTTAAAGCTTATCTTCTTTGTATGTTACCTTTGCTTACACAAAGACAATTAACTCTTGATTTTCCAACATCGTGGAAGAAGAGGAATGAAATGGATAACATTAAAATACTTTGGTATGGAATTAGGATTCACTTTCATTCTGAACGAATAATTATCTTTGATTTTCTCGGCAGTTGCAATGTTTTGATAAAATAGTTGAGTCCCATTATAAAGTTGACTCAGAAAGAACTTGCACAATGTCTAGGTTCACTGTTTATGTCATTCTTTAAAACACTTCCTGTGTACCACACAGTCGGGGGGATGGGGAGCATCATCTCTTAGATGAATGCTAATCACCACCCTAAAAGAAGCCACCTCTGAGTGTCTTACCTGGATCTTGACACTTTCCCCAGAGAAATAATTTGTTAGAAGTTACATTTTCACTTAGTAGCTTATCCTGTTTTTGTGTGCAAGGGTGTGTGTTATGTGTACTGGGGCAGAAAGGGTGTAAAGTGTAAGCTGTGTAGAGCAGGCTGTTTACAGAGGAAGTTTACAGAGAAGCAGAAAATACCTTCAATAAAGAAGTTGCATATAGGCACATCTATATGTATATGTTCCTATATATATACATATGTTCCACATACACCTGTGTATGTATAATGTATAAGTAGTTTCTGTTATGAGGCATTGCCATTGACTGAATTGTGACAACCTCCTGCCCCCACACCCCAATTCCTACGTTGAAGCCCTAGCCCCCAGTGTGATGGTATTTGGAGGTGGGGCCTTTGAGAGGTGATTAGGTTTAGATGAGGTTCTGATGGTGGAGCCATCATGATGGGATTAATGCCTTCATAGTAAGAGACACCTGAGGCTTGCTTCCTCTCTTTCTCTCTGCCATGTGAGGACACAGCAAGAAGACAGCTGTCTACAAGCCGGAAAGAAAGCCTTCACCAGAACCAGACCATGCTGGCACCCTGATCTCGAACTTCTCAGCCTCCAGAACTGTGAGAAATAAAAGCCTGTTGTTTAAGCCACCTGGCCCATGGTATTTTGTTATAGCAGCCAGAGCTAAAACAAGCACCTTGTATGATCTGTCTCAGTGTGATAATCCAATCAGATGTGCTTAATTTGACATCCAAATGCCACTTACTGTGAGAAATAGAAAAAAGATTCTTTTCTGTTCATCTCATTTCACATTTGCATCACACTAAATTATCAATTTTTATAATATGGCAATGGTTTGAGTTTGATGTCTAACTAGTACTGAAGATGAATGACAGACGTTTTGAATTATCCTGAATAGCCCCCAATTTTTCTCTAATATCCACTTAAAATGGCTTAAATCCACCTCCCATGTACAATGTGAAACCAGTACCCTCTTTATTTCTGAGAATTTTCCAGGAATTTATGCTGTGGGACACCTCTAATTCTGAATTCCTTCTCCTACTGTACCTTGTTCATCTCTCCATCATTGTTTCTATGATTGCTGTTTTCTCTCCAACCAACTTTTTCGTTGTCATTTCTCTCCTCCAAAGAAACCAACTAAAAATAACTACCATCATTAGCATTTTTACATGCAAATATTCAGGATAATGCAACACAGCCAACAACTTCAACTTGAATATGTTGAATACCTTATGTTTCCTTGTGTCGCTCCCCTTACAGCATTTTCAACAGGTGCTTTTCTCTAACAATCCACCCCAATTGTCAAGATTTTTCTTCCTAACTTCTCTTAGGTTACCTCCCTCAAACTCCAAATTCTTTATTCTGCAGGTCAATTTTACTTTCAACCTTTATCGTATCCTGGGTCCTGGGACAAACTTTGTACATCTAAAATGGTCCATTAACAACCTCCCTAAATAAAGTCATCCACCTCTGAAATAAATGCTGCCTTTGCCTAAAAAGTATCAGCACATTTCATAAAAAGAGTGACAGTGATAGTATATAGATGTGTGTAAACGTGTGTGTGTGTGTGTGTGTATTCCTTTCTTATATACCTGGGGGTGCTGGCCTTACTAGGAGAAATGGTTTATTCCTGTAGCCATTTCTTTACCATTATTCTGAGTTGTGTGTCTGTACATCTAGCTCTATTATGCATTCACGTATAAAGATACAGTGTGTATTTTTATGTTTATCCACAGTAAGAACATTTTCTTGCGAAATAAAATTTCAAAAACTCAGTTTTTCTCTGGGATTTTAAATAGAAAAACTCCAGGACAAAATAATTTTGTCTGAAATGTTACACATGAATTAAAAGGTATATTGTCACGCTCAAATTTGCCTTTCCTATGGGAAAGAATTTTGTTACACAACTTCATCATTAAAATAGATTATTTTCCCATATGTACAACAATTTATATTCTGAATCATCTTTATCTTTTTATACAATAGTTCCAGAATTATAACCAATTGAAAAAAATGTCTCTTACTCTATTTTCACTGGAAAAAACCTATTTATTCAATATATTCCACATCTATATATATTTGGAATTTGATCACATATATGCCCACAATTAGGGAAATGTTTTGATGCATCTTTAACTTAAAATATGGAAACTTAGAAAGCTTTAATTAGACTTTAATTAATGTAATATCTAGTATATTATTTTTATAGTCATTATATTATTTTCCTGAGGTAAAATTGGATCACCATGATAGAATAACCCCCTGCCCACATTTTTTGGTTTAAATCACTATCAGCTAAAATATGATAACTTTTTCTGTTATATATTTATAGTCATATTGATGGAGATTCATTTTATTTACAGAATTATATTGATTTTGCAAGTTCCTAAAAGGCTCCTGGAAAGAACGGTAATGGAATGGATGGATGCGTCTCCTTGTGGATCAATCAGTGAGAATTTCATGGATTGTAAAGTGAGGACAAATGTACCAACGTCAGCATTTTTGTTCCTAAGGCTTTTTCTGGAACTGCAGCCAGCAACTTATTAGTACTAGTTACATACTTTCTGGAATAGCAAGCGAACAAGAGCACAATACAGCAGAGTTTCTTGGCAGGGAGTTGCGTTCTCTTAACTGCTTTAATTCTAGTGATTGCATTAAGTGCAGTTCATCTCTGATGAAATGCTCTCTGCCAAGACCCAGGAATATATCAAATAGGAGCTGATGCCTCATTTCTTTGAGCAGGGCTCTCCACTGCAGATTTAGGCATGGATGGACTTATGTGTGGTTACGGTAGAAATGAAAAAGCTAACAAATAGCTTTGGTAATATTTTATTCCCTTTAATGTTATTTCATGGAAGATAATAATGCTACAACCAGGCTAGTGTGTGTGTGCGTGTGTGTGTACAAACCTATGAATAAATATGTGAATCTGAGTACATATGTGTGTGCGTGTTTATACCCAAATAAAAACTATGTCTATTACAGTCATTTGACAGTTATCTCTACATAAACGTAGTTGAATCTGATGTTCAATAGCATAGGTAGGAATTTCTGTACTCCTTGGAAAATGTAAGCATAGTTAGACTGTGATATGGATAGATATAAAGAAGGTCACCACCAGAGGGCAGGCGGAGTAGGGTGAAGGGCCACTGCAGAACCTACAGGAGGGACAATTGACTCCATGACCAAAAAGAAAAAAAAAACAAGGAGAAAAGATAGAAAATGAGAAAACAAATGACAACCATCAATGAAACTGATACAGTTCCTCTCCTTTGGAGTGATATTATAGAGTTATGTGTTATAAAATTTATTATTGGAATTTGAGACATGAAAATTCATAGCCCAAGTAATCTGGGAGCAAAGACTGAGCCAATGGAAAGGTGATGTATTAGTAATGGCCCATCCCAGGCGGAGCTGATCATGACCTCCTGGCTGCATCCAAGAATCGCTGTGTGCAAAGGAATCCTCGGGAAGCTGGGAAGCTGCATTCTGGTACCCTGAGGTTTTGTAGGCCCCTGTAGAAAAGTAAAGAAAACACTGATTGCAGATAATGGCAATGAACTTTGTAGCTAAAAATATCTAAGAAATTTCAATGTGTATTTCAGGCTATAGGTTTAATGTTTGCTTTATGTACTATGTAGTATTTTCTGTTAATTATATTTATTAACTAACTTTTTAAAGAACACTGTACTTGAATGTCTGGAATTGATAGAAAAAAAGGTGGGAATGGGACTGGGAAACTATCAACATTCAATGACTCTAAATATTTGGAAGAACTGAAGAAATATCACGGACTATGGTGCTAAAAAGGGCTCTGTTATCTAACTGAATTACTTGTTTAAATCTCTTTTTTGTTCTTTATCTCATTGCACTATTCCATCTTCTGCCACTTAAATTCACAGAAACAAAATGTTAGTAAATGTCTCCCTTTTCCCTGACTTCCCAGACTAATTTAATAAAAATGGCTTCATTTCTAGGAAGAGAGCATCTTTTTGGAGTCCATTCTCTCAGAACACTCTTTTGGATCTGAGGGTAAATGGGGAGATTTAAAAGGAATTGAAGAATTTGAAGACATGGATAAGTAGCTCCTTGACTTTTGGACAATTTACTTAACCTCTTTAAACCTCAATCACTTCCTTATAAAGTGGGAGAGTAAGCTTGATAATCCCTTAAATTTAAAAGGCTTGTAATATTCACAGAGGGGGCAGTAGTAAACTCAGGACTGCTGCCCTTTCTGTATGCTTAGAATTTTATATGTGACAAACATATAACCCTTCTAATGCACCACTGTTCATTGCTTGACTTTGCCAATGGCTTGCCAGTGTTTTCCTTTCCCTATAGATCATAAAATTTTATGAAGAGCCCTTAAAGACCCATTCCATACAGGTGGAGGGGAAGCTATGAAGAGTGAAAGCTGAATATTACTTTGAGACTCTTTCCACAATGGCTTACTGCTTGTTCCAGAATGTGAAAATTGGCAGGTATAGGAAAAGCTGGAAAAATAGAGCCAGCAAATGGAAGCAGGAGAGACTTTACTTGAATAGTACAAATAATCCTGCTGTCCTTTAATATTGTGGAAAGTTGGTCATGGTGGTGGTACTGGTGGGGCTATGTATATGTGTATATAATTATATAAATAATATATAATATATAATTAGATATGCATGTCTATATGTTTATATAATTATATGTAATATAATATATATATTTAATATATAATATAATATATATTTATAATATATAAAATATATTATAATAAAATATAATAATATAGTTATCTCTATATAATTATATATTTTATGTATATAAAATATATAGTAATATATATTTTATACTATGTAATATATAATATAAATTTATGTAATACGTATATAATTTATATATATACTTGTGTAGCTTTACAAATCTATTCAACTCGCTCAACTTGGAACGCAACATCCCACCTCAACATAAAATTTAATTTTATGTTGATGTGCAGAAGTAGACTTTGTTTATGCACCTAATATCAAAGTTTCTTAATGTCAACAATGTGGAGAATAATTAAATCATTTAATAACACAATTGTCTTTTGTACAAGGCCCTCTATTAGTCTACATAAATATGCTATGATAAATCAGACATGAACTTTATTCTTAAGAAGCTTAACTTCTTGCATGGGATATATGCTGTGGAATGACTAAAACAATCTAGGAAATGATAATAATTATTAGAGTCATGTTAATAATTAAATATATGGTTTCCAGAAGTGGAGTTGAATTTTAGTTGACGACAGAGTAGGCAGTTGATGGAGGAGAGGGGTGAGAGAATGCAAGAAGGCAGCGTAGAACTAGAAACATTTGAGATGGATCAGGAAGGAAAGGTAAACTTGAACTGTTTTCCTTTATATGTTTCAAGTTTAATGGTGCTTTTATTGATCCTACATTTTCATAAATGTCCATCTGTTTGGTAACATTGCTATACTGTGGCCATTTCCTCATGTTTAAAAATGTGAATTTTGACATGAAGACATAGATTTGTTGCTTCAGGTTAGATGTCTACAATAGCGTATGGCGTGAGCTTTTTAGATACCGTTAACAAATAGGGGTTGTTGGAGTTGAGGATATTTCAGACAGGAACAAAAGCATGACATAACAAAATGCACCAAGCACAAAATGGAGAAGATCATAGCAAAGCAAAGTAATGGAGATAAGCCCAGAAAGACGGGTTTGGAGCAATCGTGGGGACCCCTGAGCTTTATTTGGTAAGTAAAGCTACTGAAGTTTTTTTTTGTGCAGGAAGTTTGCTTTATCATTGTGGTGCTTTAGGAATAATTCAGTAGAAGTGCATAAAATAAAATGAAACATAGAGATACGGAAAATAGGGAGTATAATTAGGAAGATATTTCCATAGCCCTCTCACACATGTAAAAAAAGGAAAAGAAAAAACCCATACTGGAGTGGAATGGACAGCAGTAGAGAAAAGATATTCTGAACGTCCACATCTCAATGTCTGAGAAGTAGTGCTCTCAATGGAAATGAGAAACACAGCAGATTATTGGATTTGATTGCCTTTTTAAAGGAAGATAATGAATTTATGTGGGAGATTGACATTTGGAGGTAATAGCATGCTATCCATGTAAAGCTTCCCTCTATATATTTTGAAATACTGAGGAAAGTTAGTGCTTGAAATACAGATTTGTGGGTCACTTTTATGGGTATGGTGGCAGTACAATTGGAGGTGATCCGCCTTGAGAAACAACAGAAAGAAAAAAGAAAAAGTTAATGTGATATTGGGGGAAACTCATACATTTATAGATCAGCAGGAGAAACAAACTGAGTGTGAGAATTAAGAAGCATTTCAAGAAACTATATTGACTCTGATTAGCCTACAGGAGCATTTGATGGCAGCTTCCCAGGTACTATTAATCTACTGTGAATTGACCTGGGCTTTGCTGAAAACATGAATTCTCCAATCTTGTATGTCGATCAGATCATATAATGGGAAATGAACAATGAGGGTTATAAGAAGGTGCCTCCAAAGAACTTGGAGATAATAGAAACATGTTTGCTTTTTGAGAGTAAAACAAAACAAAATAAAAATCAAAAGCTGTTGAGAATAGAAATCATATTCTCTAGACCTACTTAAAAAAATGTAGTTAAAGCATAAATGGATTGTACGGAGAAGGTCCTTTCAGAGAAGCAAATTTTAGACTTTCAGCTCCAGCATTGTCCTGGAAGAGAGGTGCACCATTTGGGGGACTCGGCTCACTCATGTGCAATGTGTGTTCTTTGGTGTAGACAGAAATATTTCTTTAAACCTCATCATGGCTTGAGTAAAATACTCCCCATGTCAACCCTTGGACTTTGCTTTAATTCTGTGCCGCCAATCAACCTACTGATCCAATTGTTGGCTATAAATATTGGAGGATATGTGGACATTAGAAGTGGTATCCTCTGAGTTATCCTCTGAGTTAACCGGTATCCTGAGTTAATAAGTTGATATTCTTAATTATACATCTATTTTGCGAGAATTTAATTAGGGTCACTTTATCACTGATATCTGGGTGCAGTGTTAAGTCCCAGTTTCTGGCCTTGAGAGATTGAAGATCAGACGTCAGAGCATGGTAAATCCATTGGGGTCATATCACCCTGTGAGGTCACTTTGTGTCCACTTCGGTTGGAGTTCTCTTCCTCTCAACTTTCCATCATCCATTTTCCAAGAATTTCCAAGCCTAGAGTTCCCTGGTGTTCAAATAGTCTTTTCTTATTAAATGTGTATGCAGATCTGCTAGGAGAATCATCAGGTGTTATACCATTTTCTGACAAATATATGCAGATGATAGCTGGCTGAATGCCTAGGTCAGTAAGTGGTAAACACAGCTGGCTGATTGACCAGGATCTACTTTGCATTGGATGGTTGCAGAATACTTAAGTGCTTCACGCATTTTTGTGTTAGGGTTGCTCACATACAGAAATTCTTAAAGTTTTAGATATCCAGTATAAATATGTTTCAGAACAGGAGAAACTTAACTGAGCTATAGTTAAGATTCTGCTAAAACCAAAGGATTCAGCAACTCTGACAGCCCAATTAATTTATCCATTTTCCCATTCCTTTATCTGTGTTCTCTTTCAGTAGCTGGAACGGATTGACTTCTTAGTAAACCCTAGGGAAAAACACTTTATAAATGAGCCGATAGTTACAAAAATACAATATTTGTTAAGGCACTAAGCGCCAGGAGAACATTCTCCAGGTTAAGCACCCCCCCCACCCCGGTGACTCCGTACATGTTGAGCAATCAAGAAGGAGAAATGCTGTAGCCATGTATATATTCTGCTGAAATATTTGTGGCAACTGATCCCATTTACTTTTCTCAAATATCCAACATTTCTTCAATATCTGTTTGTCTAACATTTTCGACATAAGTAATAGAAAAGTCTCATGATTTTGGTTTTTGTGGCTAGTAATGCTTTTTATACAGAAAGGTGAATTTCCTTATCTATTTTTGTCAATAGGTACTGTTGCAAATGAATTGTTGTTTTAAAATTTTTATGGTTAATGGCATGAATTCTGGAGCAAGGTGGCCTGAGTTTGAATTCTAGTTTCCCCAAATACTAGCTGTGTGACTTTGGCCAAGTTACTTAAACTCAATGTGCCTCAGTTTCTTTCTTTTCTTTTTTTTTTTTGTGAGGAAGATCGGCCCTGAGCTAACATCTGCCAATCCCCCTCCTTTTGCTGAGGAAGACTGGCCCTGGGCTAACATCCATGCCCATCTTCCTCCACTTTATATGGGACGCCGCCACAGCATGGGTTGCCAAGTGGTGCGTTGGTGCGTGCCCAGGATCCAAACCGGGGAACCCCTGGCTGCCACAGCGGAGCGCCCCCACTTAACTGCTTGTGCCACCGGGCAGGCCCTCAGTTTCTTTATCTATAAGATAGGAATAATAATAGCTCTTACTCGGTGGTGCTGTTTTGAGATAAAATGATTTAAAATATGTAAATCACTTAGTACGGTATCCAGAACATATTAAATACTGTGTAATGGTTGGCCATTCTTACTAATCAGTACTTGTTTATTTGGGTATTCAGGCAATTTACAGATATGTTTCCAAATAATGATATCCTAATTTATGAAAAATTGCTTCCTGTTTATGGATATTAATTAGGCCAGCCTTTTACAAAATTGGTTATTCAACATTTATTCAATATAATTGAAGATTTCTTACCCCCCTTTTTATATTGGGGTATTATAGTTCCATTAATTTTTCTAGCAAAACCTAAATGATTATATTGAAACAATAACACAACCAAGATCATCAGGACTTGCCGAATTGGTCTAGCAATTTGCAAGCTACCCAGATTTATGTGAAAGATATTTGCTTGTAGTTATTTGGAGCGCTTGAGTCTGGTCAATAATATTATCTCTGAGTGAACAGTACTGCCCAGGCTAGGTGTATATGTTTCTACAAAAAACTTCTTTCATTTTAAATTCCGGCTATGATTCATAGTAAAAAGGAATCACACCAGAGATATTTGATATCTGAGAAAACAGTTCTTCATATTTGGTAATTATTATATTGCATTGCATCATGTATAGAAATTTTTTGTTAACCTCTTAGCTTAAGGAACTGACGTGTTATGTAGAATATTGTATTAATGTAAAAAAGAATAGAGGAGTTTAATTTTACCACTAGGAGAATTAGTGCAGCTTGTCCCAGTTGTCATTCTTCATTTTACATATGCAGCTGACTTAAAGGCCACGTGTACATGGAAGCCAGTTCATTTCGAACCTGTGTCTGTGTCACTTGCAATGATTTCTAGTTCACGTCACATAAGGCAGTTTCGGGAAGTGCTTAACTTAAGGTGATTTACAGTCACACATAGACCACAGGGATCTCGCATATTCTATCATACAAGCTTTCATGACTCTATTTCTCCAGACAGCACATTTTAGCTATCTGCGTTAGGTTATATTGTTTAAAATGTTTAATTGGCTTCTCACCTCTTCCTTCCCTGTAGGTTAGGAAGAAAATGTAACTTTTTTCTCCAGTGTATGAAGCTATTTCTATTTTTCTTTCTACAATATTATTAAATTTAGCGGGGGCAGGGCAAGTGAGTTCAAGAAGAGATAAGAACTGAGGAATTTTGTAATAGAAATGAGAAAAAGCCTTAAAGAAAGCAGGTTATATTAAGAATCACATTAACAAAGTAAAGGTTCAAAGAACTATTGTTTTTAAATGAAAAATTATAACTTTGAAGATTTCAGGATAAATTATTTACACGTCAATTATAAACGACTAATTTTGTTTAAATTCAGTTATTCTTTGCAGTAACAAAAACTTAGAAAAGTAATCTTTATTTTGTTAAAAACTACTTTTATTTACTGAGAATACGTTTTGTGGGCTAACGGAAAATATTTAACTCGAAGTAGAACACTTCTATAGTACTGTTCATTAGACATCAGCATTCAATATGATGCTGAATTCATCTTACACCTACATGTGAAAAGACTGAGTGACAGACATCCAAAAGTTGGTTTTTCTTAAAGCTTGGCTCTTTAGAACAGATTAGAGGGGAACTCTTATAATGAGGTAATAAACTATTTCATTCAGAGTCGATGTGTTCAAGAAAGAAAGCCTGGTGGGGCTGGCCCCTTAACTAGGCCTAGGCCTAGTTAACCACTAGGCCTAGTGGTTAAGTTCCGCTCTCTGCTTCCATGGCCAGGGCTCCAGGTGGGGACGTACACCACTCGTAGGCAGCCATGCTGTAGTGGCAACCCACATACAAAATAGAGGAAGATCTGCACAGGTGTTAGCTCAGGGTGAATCTTCCTCAGCAAAAAAAAAGATAAAGCAAGCCTGGGATTCCACCAAGTCTTGTGAAATATCTCATTGTGTTTCTAAGACTTCATAAAGAATCTTAGGAGCTTCCAGTTTGGAGTCTGAGAATCTGGTTTGAGTGTGTTTACTGATCAAAGAAACCAGATGATTGTTTATTTTCCTTTCTCTTTGTGATGATTCTGTTGATGATTGAGAAGGATTTTTATGTACATGGAAACATAGACACACACGTGTGCACTAACTCTCTCGTGCCTCTAACCCAGTACTCAGAGTTGTGTCTCTATCAGTCAGTGAGTGTGCACATCGAGAAAGAATGCTGTGCACATCAGGAAAAGTTTAAAAACTGGGGACGGAGTTTCATTAGTGCACTATACCTACACATGGTTTGCTTACATCTCTGATTTCTTTTATATCAAGAGAAGCAGTTAATCTGTGCCTTTTTCTTATTATCCTTTTCTGTCAAATATTGTAAAGAAGAATGTTTTGGAATTCACTCTTTTATTGGCTCCATCAAAATTATTTGCAGCTTCTTGGCTGTTCTAGCATTTCTGACTAATGTTATTTTGGTCAAACCTGAAATGTCTACCTTCTCCCTCTCTGATTGCTGGTGTTTGGGGATCTTGGACGAGGGAGAAAAGTGACTCATCATTTTTTCCAATCCTTTTCTGATCCTTTTTGCTTTACCTTCTTGGCCCTATGTACTCTACTTGGCGAAGGGAAAGGAGCTTCATGTCCTGACCATTGGAAAACAGTTTTAATATGTTTTAAATATGTTACGATCCTCTGGGGCTATCTTGTTAGATGGGTTTTAATGTTTTGAGATCTTCTTACTCCTGTATTTGAGCTTAAAAATCACTTGGAAGAGTACCCTTTGTTAAAGCAGTGTTTTAGTTTGGTTACGGGGAGACAGAGAAGCAGCATGGTCTATTCTGCAGATGCGGCTTGCTGTTCTCTGGAAGACCCTGGGTCATTTTGGAAGTCGCTAGTCTTCCACATCCTTGAGGTAGCATCTTTCCTCTCTCCAAATGCTGGTTGTCCTCATGTTCTTCCTGTTCTTCTCTATTCCAACTGCGTTCCCAATTCTCTGTTAAATAACGGACAACTAGCTAAATCTGCGAAATAAAAAGACAAGATTCTAAAGCAGTAAGTCTTCTTTCTATGGGTGGCTGATAGACACAATCTCAATTATTTTCCTATCATCATTATAGTAGGGAGTTCTAGAACTTTTTGGTCTTTGCCATGTAACTTATGGAAGACACTATTGATTACCTTATCGCGGGGATTGGCAAACTTTTCCTCAAAGGGCTAGGTAGTATAAATACCTTATCTTTTGTAGGCCACACAATCTCTATCACATCTACTCAACGATGCTGTTGCAGTGTGAAAGGAGCCATAGACAATGTGTAAATAAATGAGTATGGCTGTAGTTTGCTAACACCTGGCCTATCCGATAGCTACTCCCTTCATTCTTCCTTTCTGAAACCCAATTTTTTTCAGTATTTAGTTGGTGAGCACATGCTCAGGGAAGTAGGCTCATCTCTCAGCTTCAGGTGGTGAATCATGACTGATTTAAAGCTGCAAAGATCCCCTTTTGCCATTGATTGGTGTCGGGGTAGGAATGTATCTCATTTCTGAACGTTGAAACATAAAGAGAAATCTCTTGGGGTCTTCTGGTGACTATTTTGCAGGAGAAGGCCACACAAGACAGCAGTTTCTGGGGCCAGCCCCGTGGCTTAGTGGTTAAGTACGCACGCTCCGCTGCTGGCGGCCCCGGTTTGGATCCCGGGCGCGCACCGACGTACCACTTCTCCAGCCATGCTGAGGCCACGTTCCACATACAGCAACTAGAAGGATGTGCAACTATGACATACAACTATCTACTGGGGCTTTGGGGAAAAAAAAGGAGGAGGATTGGCAGTAGATGTTAGCTCAGAGCCAGTCTTCCTCAGCAAAAAGAGGGGGATTAACATGGATGTTAGCTCAGGGCTGATCTTCCTCACACACACACACAAAATAAATAAAATAAATAAAGAAAAGCAGTTTCCTTAGGCAGCTACATTATGAGGGTGTGACTATATCACATCTATTCTTACACGATGATGATGATAGTGATGATTCATGCTAACTTCAAGTAACTCATTATGACATCCCCAAATCTGCGACACATATGGGTTCCACATTTTTTGTGGTAGAGATTTTTTGTATTTAAGAACAGGTATTTTAAATTTATTTCATAAGCAACAAAACTCACAGCAAAGGTAAACCTCATGTTTCCAAAGACCTAATTAAAAATCTCCTGAAAAGCATAAGTACCTTAAAAAGCTATCTTTTAAAAAAAAAAAGTCACTGCGAAATAACTTAATACTTCTTTCAAGATCTCTTAGGGAATGTAGTACTGCCACTTAATGTAATTTTTATACATATAGAAGAATATTTTCTAAGATTTAAGAGAAATGATAGAATAAAATTTAATTAAAAACTTGGGGATTTTTGCAGAGGATTTATAGATTTTACAGAGGTTTATTATACTTATGCACATGCACACAATATTCTTTAATTGGAAAATAGATACAGTGCATGTCATATTGAGTCACTTATGAGGTGTGAGGCCACATAAGCCAGTCTCCAAATATGCATATTTATGTGAAATTTCCTCTTCAGGATTCTTTCCTTGTTCAAGAAGTATTAGTAGACGTTTACACTATACTCATTTCATTATATCTTAAAACTCCATATAATTAAGCAGTATAGTTGATGACATTCTAAAATTTTGCATTATAACCCAACAAATATTTTTGTTTTTCCACTTACTGTCAACATTCAAACAGAAATTTATTTCACATATACCCCAGGTTTAAATCTTCATTCAAAATCTTGGCTGTCAAAGGAAAAAAGTTCAGATGGAGCCCCCTTTTCCACTTGTTAACCATGGTATAAAGACACCAATTTATTTTAAAAGCAGGCTCTCTTGCCTGGAGCGAGTAGTTTTGCTCTTAATAACTGGCCTTCCTGCTTTCTAATTAGAGAATGTATTTTTCCTTGCTGAACATTCTGTTTGAATTTGTTTTCCTGTCCTGTTTAATTTCTTCCTGATTTGTAAAAGTAAAACATAACCATGAGAGTCAGATTTCAGATTCAGCTTTAATGACATTTGAAGGGAAAAACAAGAAAAGGAAAGCTGTGCTCTTCAGGTGAATTGTTTTCTTGCCTTCTTTTATTGCTATTCCTTCCATCTGGCATAATTGGCAGTCCTGGTCAGTCGCGGGAAAAGGGGCCTCACACCGAATGGACCATCCTTGTATAGATACTCCTGATGCCTAAATGATGACAGAAGAATACTGTCCTTGAGATGCACGCACAGTTGTTCTTGTGGCACTCGTGTTCAAGCCAATAGATGTTATAGGGTCCTCAGAACCAAATCTATCAAACATTTATGGGAAATTTGAAGTTGTATTTAAAAGAAAGAATCCCATAGGTCTGTCTATATGAAGATTCTCCTTTGGCTTATGAACAACACATAAAGTCTAGTCTTTCAACTGTCCTGAGCTGTTTTAACCCTACAAAGTCTAAATAGGCAAAGGGACTCTCAAACCTGTATGTGGTAATTTACGTCTTGATGAGAATATCAAATCAGTTACACATATCCAAAAATTTAAAGTTCCTTGAGGAGAGTTGTACCTGTCTTATAAAAGTCAGTACTACCTTAGGACACTTACCATATCCTAAGCGGCTCTCCAATAAGTTAGGTTGTCCTTTGATAGGAAGCTGGCTAACTGGAATGAGACAATATGTATGTGATCGTGTGTATGTTTTGGTGTATGTATGTGAATGTGTAGTATAACTCATCAGTATCATCGTGTAGAAATTATTTTAATGAAGTTTGATAAAATAGATTGGAGTACGTGAATAATCCATTCGACAGATAACAGTTGTGTAATACATGGAAACACAAAACCCAAACCTAGCTTTTAGTCCCAACTCTACAACTTACTAACAATTTTGCCTCTATAGGGTGACTGCCCTCTGTAGTGTAGTCTATAAAATGTTAGGCTTGGACTAAATGAGTAAATCTACATTAGTTTTATATTGTTGCATAACAAATTACCACCACAAACTTCATGGCTTCAAACACACCATTTTATTATCACACACTTCTGAGTTAAGATGTCTGAGATTGCTTAGCTGCGTCCTCTCCTCAGGGTCTCACGAGACTGAAATTAACATGTAGGCGGGGGCTGGAGTCTCATTTGGAGCTCAGGGTCCTTTTCCAAGCTCATTGAGGTTGTTGGCAGAATTCTGTTCCTTGCAATTGTAGAATGGCGGTCTCTATTTAATTGATGGCTACAGTGCAGGGGTTGCTGTCAGTTCCTAGAGGGCTTCCCCACATCATAACCCTACAGCCCTCTCAAAACATGGCAGCTTATTTCTTTAGTCTGCTATGCTAGATCTTACAAGAGAGCAACTACTCCACTGTATTCACATGTTCCACCTTCACTCAAGAGGAGGGAATGTACACCAGGGGTGGGGATCTTGGGGACCGTCTTAGAATTCTGCTTAAAACATGAACATATTCATATTCAAGTTGCTGCAATAATTATGAGACTCCTAATAAATCTTCTGACAAGAAGTCAAGAGGGGGAATAGCCACTGCCGTCAGCAAGGATGATAAGCCCTGATTTGGGGCTATATCATGGTCTTAACATCCCTTGGAGATTTCTATATTTATCTTAAGTGTCCTCTTGAATGTAGCAGCCTGCACATAACTGATTAATTATTGTTGTGGTTAATATCCTCTGTGTGAGATTTCTCTTGCTGCCATAACAAATTACCACAAATTTAGCAGCTTAAACAAAAGCAAACCACCCGTTTATTATCTAGTAGTTCAGTAGGCTGGAAGTCCAGGCATAGTGTCATTCCGCTGGTTCTCTGCTCTGGGTTTCACGAGGCCAAAAGCAAGGTGTCAGCAGGGTGATTTCCTTTCTGGAGGCTCTGGGGAAAAATCCACTTCTGAGCTCATTTAGAGTGTTGGCAGAATTCTGTTCCACATGACTGCAGACTGAGGCCCCTCTTTCCTTGTTGGCTGTTGGCTGGGGGTCATTCTCAGCTTCTAAGAGCTGCCAAACTTCTTGGCTCATGGCCACCTTTCTCTACCTTCAAACCACAATGGCGGGTTGAGTCATTTGCACGCTTCAAATCTCCTTGACTTGCCCCTTTTTGTCTCATATCTCCTCTGTCTCCCTCTTCTGCTATCTATCTCTGACTGACTCTTCTGCCATCGTTGTGTTGTCTGCTTTTAAGGTCTCATGTGCCTATATTGGGTCCATCTGGGTAAGTCCAAGGTAATTTCCCTAATTCAAATTTAGCTGATTAGTAACCTTAATTCCATCTATAAAATCTCTTGAAAGCAGTGGTTAGATTAGTGTTTAATTGAATAACCAGGGAATGGGGAACTTGGGGGGATATCTTTAGAATTATGCCTACTGCATCCTTCACACCAAAAATTAATTAACAAATGTTTATGGTGTGCCTTTGATGTTTAATATTCTGCATTAAATATGGGGGATGAAAAAAGGAGAATGATACATTTACTGTTCTCTAAGAGCTTAAGTTGGTGGAAGAAAAAGTCAAGTCTCTGTAAGAGATAGTGTGATGGAGATATGGAGCAATTGTATTTGGGAAGAATGTGAGAAAAAGACTGGATGATCATGGTCAGCAGACACATGGACATCACCATATACAGCAGAGCTGCAACCTGAAGGGCAACCTTGAATCACTGCTAGAGAATGAGAGAATTGAGAGGGGCAGCTAGAAAATCTGTACTGTGAATTATCCTGTAATAGACAATTAGACCGACGTATTTATTCATCCTGTTGACGCTAGAAGGGACTATTTATAATGCCTCTGTTCTCTATCAGAATTTGGAACCAAATGAGAGACAGGATAACAGTCAAGTTGAAGACAACAAAATATCACTGATATAACTGATAAAGCTGATACAAGAGAACAGGCTAATACGTCAGAGTCCCCAAGTTTGCCAAGTCTCCAGTCTTCCCTTGGGAGAACCTGTCCTTGAAACCCAATGGCATGGAGGAATTCAGAATTTATGTGCCTTGTGAATACACTGACTCCCCCCCCCCACCCAAAGTTTCTTGCATATTCCCCTCTGGAGAGGAGGGAGTGACAAGATGGGGCAAGATGCCAGGAGTGTTATTCTAGCCGAGCATCCTCCACTGTGAAACCCAAGCAGGAAGAGAAGAGCTTCTTTCTCACTAATTCTGCAAACTTTGCCTGCAACTGGAGATAATAGTATCCACTCTCAACACATCGTCCAGCAATCATTTAAATTTAAATATGATAAAACACAAGGGAAGAGCATTGAGGTTTTCAGAGAAAACTTGTGGGTATATATACAAGGCCATTGAGCATAGCTAAATCGTGTTACTCATGTGATACTTCAGTCAGGAAGTAAATTATTAAGCAGTCTTCTGCAGTCGCCTCTCACTCAGGTTCTCAGCATTAGGAAGGCAGCCATGGAAACCATGATCTTGACTAGAATTGTTCTTTCAAAGTGAGCCTTTTGGCTTCAGTACTTCAGTCTTGGGAGGAGGCTACTGATTTATTTCTAGTCCTTTTGAGCCCAGCTTAAATTGCTAAGCAATGCCAGGCCCAGGACACTTATACTCAATAGCTTTAAAGTCTCAGGGTCATCAGTCCACTAAAAGGAAATCCTGGAACCAAGGAATATAAAGGCATTATGAACATGGAGTACTTTCACAGTCAGGCCAGAGGCCAAGTGCTCCTCCTGCTGAACTGTCTGTAGTGTTAGATACTCAGAGAGCAGCTGGGAGATTCTCTATTGAAATCTGGCCTAAAGTATTTCTTTTGACCTTGAACTCTGAGAGGGAAACAAAGTGATTCACTCTACCTAGGAGATCTGATGAAAACTTTGTATGCGTAAAAAGACACTGTAAAGGGCAACTTATTTTCAATTAATTCATCTTAGAAAGAAAAAAAATAGCTACAATTAAAAATTAGCATTGGCCTACATATTCGGAGCTTAAAATTATTTTTATTTTATTATTTTTATTTTATAATTTACCATATATTTTTGCCATGTAATTGGTAAAGAAAGATTTGTAGGAACATGATTTTAAAGTTTACTATCTGGGTCAATATAGTAGCAGTGATGTTTAATATTACCCATAGATCTGTTGTTGCTGTTCTTGTTCAATTTAATATGAACATCATTTTAGGAGTGTGTGCTCATGGTACCCAATTTGTTCCAGTGACTATTGCTGTGAAACAAACCAGACCAAACTTGGTGGTGTGAAACAAGCTTTTATTGTGCGCATCTGTGGGTCAGGAATTTCTAAAGGGCATGGTGGGGGTGACCTGTCTCTGCTCCACAATGTCTGGGGCCTCAGCTGGAAGACAACAACGGGGAGGGAGGGGTGTTAACTTGATGGCTGGTGCCTACTATCATCTGATGGCTTGTTCACTCACATGTCCCTGGGCTGGCAGGACCCGCAGCCTAGGACTGCAGACAGGTGTGCCTATCCTTGGCCTCTCTGAGTGGCTTGACTTCCTCACAGTGTGGTAGCTTACGTGCAGGTTCAAGGTTCTAAGTGCAACTGTTTCAAACAAGGTGGAAGCTGCGTTAGAAACCACGTGGTGCCACTCCGGTCACTGCCACCACCTCTGTTGGTTATGAAGCACATACCTGCTCACATTCAAGGGGAGTGAACACAGGCACCGTCTCTCAACTGGAAGACTGCCAAGGTCATGTTGTAGAAGCAAGGGTGTGTGAGCTGAAAGATTTGTTGCAGCTATTTTTGAAAGTGCAGTCTGTCACAATTTTTATGGTGTGTGTATTAATTATCCAATTGAGAATATCTTCCTAGCTACAGTCTGTCTTGCTTACCTGTTATTACGCATTTGGGAACTATTCAGAAAAAAATATTTGTGGTCAGAAAAGAAACAAAATTACATATTCTATGTGATGAGAACAAATGTTAAATTGAAAAGTGCAGTGATACTTTTATTTTTTCAGTTTACTAGTAACATTATAGATAAATTCCTGAAAATTCCATTTGTACATATCTCTATGAAGACTTTATTTCTCTTTACTCAGGCAGGTTGTGTCAGCCAAACAGCAGATGGCCTGCCCATAATGCATTTGGGCAGATGTTCTCATTTGGGCCATAATATATGAATAAAAAGTGTCATATACCAAACTATCTCATCATCTGCAGTAATTACTGGATACAGTCCAATGTGTACACAGGTCTTGTATAGTTGTGTGTTATATTGGCTAGATCTAGTACTGGAAACTTGGTTTATAGTAACACTATTTTGCTAAGTTTCAGAATGGATTAATTTCACTCTATCCAATTCCATATTCACCAAATGGTCATAATCTATATACTCTTCTGTATATAGAATCTAGGCATAAGGTTAGTAGAATTATTTTAATAATTCCAACTTTCTGGTTTTACCATTTTTAAAGCTTATGTTGCCAAAATAAATGCATGTTATAATTATCGTATCACGGAATAGATTAGCAAACTGAAAACAAATCTATTCTAGAAAAGAAGTAGGAAAAAAAAAGAAAGGTCAATAATAAATTGGGCAATTGATAGAAACATTAAGATAGTTTTACAGTATATTTTATTTGGAGATTCATTTCAATCACATAAGACTCAAAGAGTTTTTGTTTTTTTCCCCAAAAGTTCAGGTGTTCGTCATTAGCGGAACATCGAAAGATCCTGGAAGTAGGCCGTTTTGAGTGGTGGGAGTAAAAATGGAAGACAATTACTCCATTTCATGAACGAGGAAAACATTCAGAATCCGAGGGACAATAGGTTTTGTGTAGATCATTTTCTGTCTTTCAATCTTGAATCCTGTTCAATCACTGTACTTTCTTTATCCAACCTCCACAGTTTCATGAAGATGGTCCCTTTCAGCATCTGCCTGCAACCTTAAAAGGGGCAACAGAAGGGGCTGCATAGAAAAAGTCCTTATTGGTGTTGCTTTGCTCAGAATGAGGCAGAAGTACAGATCATTCAAAAGACTTAATTAGAAGACAGCCTCTCTTGTGGTACTCTGCACCTGCATCTCCCACTTTCTATTCACTTCACCTACATACCCAGGCAATATTGCTGAGAAAAATGACATTTCTAGAAAAGCAAGCAGCAGAATATGTATCTGCTCTTCAATTTTATTAGTGTGTTCTGCATCTTGGGAAAGGGAAGGGAGCATATGTCACAAGTAGATTCATTTTTTACAATCTTTTTGGCAGTGTGTCCTGGCTTTGTTTTCAGTACTATTTCTTACGTGTGACTCTATTAACTAGAGAGTTTAGATATGTTAGTTGAGAGCAGTGGTTGTCAACTGCAGGCAACTTTGAACCCATGGCATGTTTCACAATATCTGGAGACACTTTTGTTTGTCACAACTGAGGAGGAAAGGAGCTACTAGTATCTAGTGGGTGGAGGTCACTAGATAGGTTAATTCTCTGCCAAACATTTGTGTTTAAACACGCTATAAAGTTTTCTTGCCTTGTATTAGGGTTTCTCAGTTCTGGTGCGACTGACATTTTGTGCTGGATAATTGTTTGTTGGTGGCGAGGGGGTGCTTTCCTGTCCTGTACAGGACTGGCATGTAAGGTTGGAAATGATGATTTAATATGGGAACTATTTTGTTCCCTTCCATCACCATTTAAGGTTGTTTGCTGTTTTGAGATAATTTTTTTTCAAAAGAAGCCTTATCAGATGTTGAAAACCTTTGTTTTATAGGATAACTTCAAATACTACTGGAGTGAATTTTCCATATTAACCCTGACTTGATTGTTAACCCTGACTTTATTAAAAAAAGAAAAGAACTTATATAGTGTTATATGTCAATTATATCTCAATAAAACTGGAAAAAAGAAAAACATTTAAGAAAAGAATTTAAAAATAAGATGACTGTTTTTGAGAGCTTTCTATAGTTGGGTGTTGTGTTCAGTATTATGGTAAGCGCAATAATGACCCCCTCCCCAAGATGTCCATGTCCTAATTTTTAGAACCTATGAATCTGTTACTTTAAATAGTACAAGGATCTTTGCACACATGATTGAGATTAAGGATCTTGAGTGGGGGGCTATCCAGGTAGGCCCAATCTAATCACTTGAGTCCTTAAAATAGAGCCTCTTTCCCAGCAGTAGTCAGAGGACCAGATGGATGGTGGCGTGAGAAGGGCTCAACTTGTGGCTGGCTTTGAAGATGGACGAAGGGGATCATGAGCCAAGGAATACAGCCAGCTTCTAGAAGCTGGAAAAGGTAAGGAAATGGATTCTTCCCTAGAGTCAACAGGTAGGAATGCATCCCTGCCAGTATCTTGCTTTTAGTCCAGTGAGACCCCCATCAGATTTTGTACCTACAGAACTGTGAGATAAAATATTTGTGTTTATTTAAGCCGTTAAATTTGTCATAATATGTTACTGTAGCAGTAGAAAACGGATATGAGAATTTTATTCGTATATCTCATTTAATCATTTCAACAACCCTAGGAGAAAGGAGTTGTTATTTTCTGCAAATCACAGATGGAGAAGTGAATGTCTGGAGAGATATACACAGGGCCACCCAGCTACCAGCGTGGAGGACAAGGTCTCAAAAGTAGGTGCATTTAACTAAAGCTAATGCTGTTAGTACCGAACTCTAAATTATTTTTTAGGAGAAAGTTTATTCCTTCTCAAAAGTATAAAATACACACCCCATCTTTGGTCCTGGTTCTCTTTATAAAGTGTGAAGCCTGTGATTAGCTGCAACAAAGAATCCTTTTCTGGAATTTGCAGTGTTCAATGCCATCTTTGCAAAGGGAGGGTGTCTTTTCATCAATTTATACTGTTTTTATTTCAATATTTGAAGAAACAATACTTAAAACTATCTGATTTCCAATTAAGTCATAGTCATGCCTACAAAGCTTTATGACTTCTTCCAAAGCACTCCATTTTCTAGTTGTTGCTCATTTCTTCCTCTTCCTCTTTCCACACGCCACACTTTCCACTCTGCGCTTCAGCCAAATGGAAGTACCTTTAGTTCCTTAAATGGGTCGTGCTCCCTCCTACTTATTTTTGCTTTTACTTTTTTTCCTTATTTTTTCACGTGTTGTTTGCTTTGACTGGAATACATTTTGCACTCCTTCATCTTACTACTTGGTACTCATTCTTCAAGTCCTATCTTTCTGTCATTAAGTTCCTCTGAAAAGTCTATCCCTGGCCGCCCCACAGCCCCCAGGACTGAGTGTACTTCTACTGCATTTGTACAGACCCCTTCATCAGAAGTTATTTTCCTACTGTAATCTCCCTTTGCCTTCTCTGCATCTGCTTCTAGGCTGAATGTTCCTTAAGGATAGGAATGCATCTATTCACTGGTAAATATTTCTTTTAAAAAAATATTTGGGACAAGTCCGTGGCCTAGTGGTTAAGTTTAGTGTGCTCTGCTTTGGTGGCCCAGGCTCAGTTCCTGGGCGCGGATATACACCACTCGTCGGCAGCCATGCTGTGGCGACAATCCACATACAAAATAGAGGAAGATTGGCACAGATGTTAGCTCAGGGCGAATCTTCCCCAGCAGGAAAAAAAAAAATTTATTCGAGTATAACTTACAACTGGAAAGTGCACAAATCCTAAGTGTGCAGCTGGTTGAGCATTCATAAAATGACCAGATACATGTCACCACCATTCAGATGAAGATATTGTCAGCTCCCCAGAAGCGCACCACCACCTTCCCCCTCCCAGCTTCTCTGAATGACTGTCCCCTCTTCCACCCCACTCTCCCAAATGTAGTCACTACCCTGACTTCAATGCCATGAATCGGTTTTGCCTGTTTTATTAGATTACTGGGGCTGCCGTAACAAAGTACCATAAACTGGGTGGCTTAAACAACAGAAATTTATTGTTTTACAGTTCTGGAGGCTACAAGTCCAAGATCAAGGTGTCTGCAGTGTTGGTTCCTTCTCAGGGCTGTGAGGGAGAAGCTGTCCATGCCTTCCTCTAGCTTCTGGTGGTTTGCTGGCCATCTTTCACGTTCTTTGGCTTGTAGAAGTATCACCCAAATCTCTGCCTTCCTCTTCACATGGCAGTCTTCCTGTGCGTGTGTCTCCTACGTCCAAATTTCCCTTTTTCTAAAGACACTAGTCATATTGGATTAGGGACCCACACTACTCCAGTGTACCCTCATCTTAATTAATTACATCTGCAGTGACCCTATTTACAAATAAGTTCACATTCTGAGATACTGGAGGTTAAGACTTCAACATATGAATTTGGGGAGTGGGGCACAATTCAAGCTATAGCATCTCTTTTTGAACTTCAAGTAATAGAATCATATACTATGTATTCTGTGTCTTCTTTGGCTCAATATTATGTTCATGTGATTTGTCCATATTGTCATGTGTATCATTCATTTTCATCGCTGTACTGCGTTCCATTGAATTCCTATGCCACATATATTTATCCATGCTACTATTGAAAGGTATTGGGGTGTTTATAGTTTGGGTATGAGATTTTTTGTATATGACTTCTGGTGCATATATGTAAGTAAACATTTATTGAATAGATGAATTATTACAAGGAAGCTAAAGTACTTTCCTCTCACTTTAATAGCTTTACTAAATGAATAAAATGTCAAAGTTTGGGAGGAAAAATTCAAGTATTTCTCCAAACATCCTTCTTGGAATATTGGTTCTGCAGGATCGTAATCAGTGTCACTTTTTAAAAGAGTTCCATGGCTTGGAAATATTGGATTGAACAAAGTAAGACATTTTGTTTGTTCTTCATAGTTATACGGCAAGATTTTTTTTCAGAGCTTTAAAATGCTAATGTGAATTGTGTCTCTCCTAGAGAGTGAATATGAAAGCAGTATTTCTCAAATTTGTTTGACAGGAAGACATTTTTTTGTTTTGAGCAGGATATTGTTAGGAACTGAAATTCCATTAGGCTCTATACTTCCTTAGTAAATAGTTACTGGATTTGTTTTTTTTCAAATGGGATATTATGAGCTCTTTTGGTAAATTACTTAAACCTAAGAGTCTCTGGAGGATGACAACGTGGTTTGGACCGTAGTCCATCTACTAACTTAAATCCAAAAATGCTGAGTTTTTTGTTTGCGTGTTTGGGGGGATAGCTTAAATTTCTTGAAGTACTGTTTATACTTCAATGACAAACCATATTTTTATAGGGGCTTCTCTGCATGCACAGATTTTCTGTGATAAAAGAGCTGTCCCTCTAAAAGAGAAGCCTCAAAGCTCAGCAAGAATGGTGATCAATCAGCCAGGGCAAAGCACATCCTATCGTTTTACTGATCTGGGTGTGATTAATGCTTAAAAAGGGGAAACAATCCCATATCAATTCCCTTTTCAACTCCATTCCTAGCAGCACAGTGGATTAAATGCTTGCAAAAGGAGTTGTTCCTATTGTACATCTTAAAAGAATTAAATTTTAATTACCAAATGCATTAAGCCTGTATATTAATTAAGTGGTTTCGGGTTGCAGTGGCTCAGGCATCAGCACTCTCCTGATGTCTCATTTTGCTGACTGCAGTCTGAAGGGAAGCTTGTCCCAGAGAGAGGCAACAGGACCGGGGCTGCCAAACAGCATGGGGACCAAACAAAAGGGCTTGCACCCCAATTAAACTAAAAGTCTGTGAGCTGCTCCTGCATTCCAGTTGGCAAGTAAATTCAAATCTACGGGAGAGATTTAATTAAGATACTTTGATTGCAAGTATGAAGCCAGGAATTCAATCTCAAGCAAGCACAAAAAATGCGGTGGTGCTTAAAAATGACTGCAGTGTAAGTAGGATCTAGACCACAGTGAAAAGTCAGGGATCTGATACCCAATAATGCTCTTCATTCTGTACTTTTTTGCTATCTAGACAACTTAAAAGTCTGGTTCTTTTGGCTGGTGTAGTCACTTCTGATTTTGGTTCTTGGTGGTTAAAAGCAAAGACTTTGGAATTAGACAAATCTGGTTTCAAATGTTAGACTTGGCGATCACTAACTCTATGATTTAACTTCTCCCTGAGCCTCTGTTTCCTCAGCTGTTGGATGAGAATGACACTGATGTCGTAAGATCAATGTGATGATCGAATGAGAAATATCCTAAGGATTCCAAGAGTACACCATTAGTCCTGGTCTTTCCACAGCTCCAAACTTGTCTATCCAACTTCTTAATTGGCATCTCTACTTGGATTTGTGAAAGGCATCTCAAACTTAAATGGGCTAAAACACACCTTTTGATTACCCCAAACACGGAAATCTGTTTGTCCTCAATTCTCTTCCTCTTAGTAACAGTTCCACCATCCATCTGGCTACTCAAGCCAAAAAGCTGGGAGTTATCACTGTGTCTCCTTTTCCGTCATCTCTCACAAGCAATTCTATTAATTCTACCTGCGATATATACTTTAAACATAGCCACTTCTCTCCATTTCCATTGCCGTTAACAAACTAGTTCAGTGTTTCTCAAGTTTGGTACTATTGATATTTCGGACCAGATAATTCTTTAATTTGGAAGATTGTCCTGTGCATTGTAAGATGTTTAGCAGCATCCCTGGCTTCTACCCACTAGAAGCCAGTAGCACTCACCCAATTGTGAACCCCAAATGTCTCCAGATGTGGACAATTGTCCTCTGGGGGGAAAAGTCAACTCCTGTTGAGAACTGCTGCACTTATACAAGTGATTATTATGACCTCTCGACACATAAAATTAACACAAAGCCCACTTGAAGTATCTTATATTTGATTTTATTTTAGTTTATCAATTTAGATTTTTGTTATATAATAACATAATTCACTGTTTCAAATAAAGATAATACTGCCTTCTTTCAATATTTAAAGTTTTTATCTTCATTTTATTTATTCTGGTTTCTGTTGCTGCATTAAAAAAAGCCTCAGGGGCCGGCCTGGTGTCGTAGTGAAGTTCACGCATTCCGCTTCAGTGACCCCGGGTTGGAGGGTACGGATCCCGGGTGTGGACCTACACACTGCACATCAAGCCATGCTGTGGCGGTGTCCAACGTACAAAATAGAGGAAGATTGGCACAGACGTTAGTTCAGGGACAATCTTCCTCAAGAAAAAAGAGGAAGATTGGTAACAGATGTTAGCTCTGGGCCAATCTTCCTCACCAAAAATAAATAAATAAATAAGTAAATAACCTCAAAACTTCATGGTTTAAAACAGCAATAATGCTTATATTGCTCACAAATCTGCACTTTGGGGCAGTAGTTGGCAAGGATCCTTCATCTGGTCTCCTCATGGCAACAGCAGTGACTATAAGTCTGGACAATAGGCTTCTTTGTGACATGGTGTCTGGCTTCCAAGAGCGAGTGTCCCAAAATGGAGAGAACCCCGTGAAAGCCAATCGCCTTTTAGGACCTAACCTCAGAATTCATGCAGAGTGACTTCTGTAGTATTCACCAAGAGAGCCACAAAAATCTATGAGGTTTTAGGGAAAGGGACAGGGAAAATAATCTCCACCTCTTGATGAAGGAATGACCAAGTCCCAGAAGAGTATGTGGGATTAAAATTACTATGGTGACCATTTTTTTGCAGAATACTATCTGCCACACTATTTCAAAATGAATATTAAGTTGGAAGTTTTTGTTTTGTTAACTTTAATGAGAATGTATATTGCTTTTCTAGTCTGTATTACCAGTTATTACAGACTTAGGGTTTAAAACAAGAAAAATTCATCTTACGATTTCTGTAGATCAGCAATCTGGACTCAGCTTTGCTGGACTCTCTGCTCCAAGTTTCACAAGGCTGAGATTAAGTTATTGGCCAGGCTGCATCCTTTCTGGAACTCAAAGTCCTCTTTTAAGCTCACATAATTGTTGGTAGAAAGCACTTCTTTGTGGTTACAGGACTGAGGATGCCTGTTCTTTTTCAAGTTGTCAGCTAGTGGCAGCTCTCAGCTCCTAGGGGCCACCCACAGTTCCTGCCAGGTGATCCCCTCCCCTAATCATAGACCCTCTCGTGTTTCAAATGCATTTTTTCAGAAAGGTTCTAGGGCTGTTAAGGGCTCACATGATTAGGTCAAATGATTCAAGTCCCACTTGAATAATTTCCCTTTCAGTGAGCTCAAAATCAACTGATCAGTAACCTTAATTATACATGCAAAATCTCTCTTGGCATGTAATGTAACATGATTAAGGAAATGATATTCCATCATGTTTATAGGTTCTGCCCACACTCAACAAAAGAGAATTATATTGGATATATATGTTAGGGAACAGAAATCTCAAAGTCCATCTTAGAATTCTGCCTACTGCAGAATGTTTATAATATTTCTCCACTAAACGTGATGCTGACTCTGTTTTTGAGATACATGTAGGTATGTCTGTATAATATAAGGGCAAGCTAGATCTGTTTCATAATATGCCTTTTCCTTTGAATTATAATCCTAAATTATATTAATAGATTTCAAATATTTTAACATCCTGATGTCGCTGAAATAACCTCACTTGGTGTTACTGAAGTCTATTTACTATAATTTTATTTAGGAATTTGAATCATTATTTATTGATAATGTTGATCCTGTAGATTCCTTTTATTGTCCTATTAGTGTTGGGATCAGTTTTATGCTGGTACTGTAAAGAATTTCCCACCTTATATTTTGAGTGGTTTAAATAGCAGTGGAGTTTTTTGATCCATGAAGATTTGCTAAAATGTACCTGTGAAAATATTTAAATCTAGCAGTTTCAGGGGGGTTTTTTGGGTGGAGGAGTAGATTTTCTATTTTTTTTCAGTTTCTTCACTGGTAAAACAACTTGTCTAATTTTTCTATTCTGGGGTCAGTTTTGTAATCCACTTTTTTAAAATATTCATTTTATAAAGTTTTCAAATGTAGTTGTACACAGGTAAGAAAAGACGACTATTAGAATTCTTTAACTTTTAAAGAGTTATTTTGCCATTCTCATGTCTAATTTCATGGTTTTGTGTTTCTTTTTTGGGGGTTGGGGAATATTTTTTGTGGGGTGTTTTAAGATTTTTAAAGAATCAGCTGTTTTACATACTTCTACCATTTTAAAATTTACTGCTTTCTCTTTTTATCTGTTTATTCTTTTTTTTACACCTTATTTGCATTGACCTTAAAACAAGCCTGTAAGGTAAGTAGGTTATTAGTACCATTTTGCCAGTGAAAAAACTGAGGTTCAGGGACGCTGAACGACTAGTCTGTGGTCATGACTGTAGAAGGCAGCACTTGTATTTGAATCCATGCATTCTTGCTCCAGAGCTTGAGATGTCAACACTGGCAATCATCTATCTTTTTTGTTTTAGCTATTCGAGTGTGTGCAAAATTGTATCTCGTACTTTTCATTTCTATTTCCCTAATAACTAATGATATTAAACATCTTTTCATGTGCTTATTGGCCGTTTGTATGTTTTCTTTGGAGAAATGTTTATTCAAATTATTTGCCTATTTTAAATTTGGTTATTTGTATTGTTATTGTTGAATTGTAAGAGTTCTTTATATATCCTGGATACCAGTTCCTTAGCAGATATATGAATTGCAAATATTTCCTTGACTCCATGGGTTGTCTTTTTACTTTCTTGATACCCTTTGAAAAACAGTGTTTTTTTTTGATGTTGATGAAGTCCAATTTACCTGTGTATTTGCTTTTGTCATTTGTGCTTTTGTGTCATGTCTAAGAAACGTTAATCCAAGATCACAAAAATTTACTCGTACATTTTTTTTTCAGAGATTTATAGTTTTGGCTCTTACATTTAGCTCTATGGTCTATTTTGAGTTAACTTTTTAGACAGTGTCAGGTTGGAGTCCAACTTTATATTTTTGTGAATATCCAGTTATCCAAGCACCATTTGTTAAAAAGATTATTCTTTCCCCATTGTGTTAAGAAGGTACATTATGCTGATTTCATATGATGAATCAATCTTGCATTCTTAGACTAAATCCCACTTAGTCATGTTTTATAATTCTTTTTATATGTTGCTGGATTCAGTTTTCTAGTATTTTGTTGAGAATTTGTGTCTACATTCATAAGGGATACTAGTTTATAGTTTTCTTATGATGTCTTTGTCTGGTATTGAAATTCTGGGAAGACTGGCCTCCTGGAGTGATTTGGGAAGTGTTCTGTCTTCAATTTTTTTGCAAGAGTTTGTGAAACATTGTTACTTCTTTACATGTTGGACAGGATTTACCAGTGAAGCCATCAAGGCCTGTGTTTTCTTTGTGAGAGTATTTTGATTACTAATTTAGTCTCTTTACTTGTTAGAGGTCAATTCAGACATTTTATTTCTTCTTGAGTCAATTTTGGTACTTTGTGTCTGTCAAGAAATTAGTCCATTTCATTGAATTATTTAATTTGTTGACATGATTATGAATAATGTTCCATTAATCTTTATTTCTGTAAGGTAGACAGTAGTGTCCTCTCTTTTCACTCCTGTTTTAGGAATTTGTCTTCTATCTTTCTTGGTTAGTCTAGCTAAAGTTTTGCCATTTTCTTGATCTTTTCTATTACATCAATCTATATATCTTATGCCGGGACCACATTGTCTTGATTATTCTGGCTTTCTAGTAAGTTTTGAAAGCAGGAAGTGTGAGTCCTTGGAACCATGTGATTCAAAGGACAACTTCTGGTTTTTTTGACTGTTTCTTTGCTTTTCTTTTCTCTATTTCATTTATTTTTGCTCTAATCTTTATTTCCTTATTTTTGCTTACTTTTGGTTTTGTTGATTGTCTCTATTTTGTTGATTGGTTTTTTTCAACTCTAGAATTTCTATTTGTTTTTTTTAATAATTTTTATTTATTGATATTCTCTATTTTATAAGATATTCTCATACTTTCCTTCATTCTTTAGACATGGTTTCCTTTAGTTCTTTCAACATATTTATAATAGCTGTTTTAAAATCTTCATTTAGTAACGCCAGTGTTGCAGTTTCTTCAGGGACAGTTTCTACTGATTTTTTCCCCCTATTGTAGAGCCATACAACCTGTTTCTTTGCATGTCTTGAAGTTTCTTGTTTGGATATTTTAAATAATGTGATATCTGTGGAAATCAGACCCTTTTCCCCGTGTTCTCTCCATTGTTTGTTGTTGCTGTTGCTGATCTGTACTCTTTGTCATGTGCGGCCACTGATTTTTCTGCTCAGTTAGCTTAGTGGTCAACTAACAGTTGGACAGCGTTTTCCTTAAATACCTTGACAGGGTAAGTCTTCCCCCCTTTTCTAAGGGACTCTGTGCGTACTGGGGCACATTTTCAATTACTCCAGCAGTTTACAACTTATCTTAGCTTTTACTTCCTAATGAGAGATGAGAGATTAGGGGCTTCTCAGGCCTCTGCTAGGCACAACCACATTTTCATGACCTTCTAGAGTCTCAGGAATATGGCAGAGTTTTTCAAATTCCCCTACAGGCATCTCATCCCACAGCTTTTCTTTTTAAATACCCTCCCACCTCCAATTTAAGCCTCTTGTATGCTCTGATTGTTAATCCTGCCTTAAGTAGGTGTGGTGTTAGACAATTGCAACTGATTTTTTTTTTCTGACAAAAAACCGAGGAGAAAGGCTATTTGTACTGAGACAGTTCTAAATCAGGTCAAATAAAGATAAGTCTTTGAGTGTAGATTTCCAGGGAGTAGCCAGATAGGTTGAATAATGACAGTTCTCTGGGAAGGGGGCTTTTTGGTTCAAAATAGTTTTAAACTTGTTTTGCCCTATTCAGTGGTTGCCAGGTTGCCAGTTTTCATAGCTATCTTAGTCCTAAGACTGTTGATTTTCAAGGCTACTACAGAGCCGGAGAGAAGGTGATGGGATAACGAAAGTTACAACACAAGGTCAGCTGTTCTTACCAAGATTCAACTGTTTTACTGGAATGAACGCTGCTCAGATTGGTGCAAGTCTTTGGTTATTTCCAGAGTTCTAAAAGTGATTTTGAGAATTTTTGTTAGCGTTCTTATTGCTTTTATGGAGGAATAAATATTCAGATGTCCTTACTCCTTCATTCCAGAAGTCCCACCTTCTAGTATAGCAGTTTTCTATGCTGCATAGCAACCATAACCTTCATAGCTTAAAACAACACCTAGTGATCATGTCACTGTTTTGTAGGTCTGAAGTCTGAGCACTGCTCAACAGGGTCCTCTGCTCAGTCTCCCAAGGTTGAAATCAAGATGTCATCTTGGGCTGGCTTCTCATCTAGAGCTTGTGGTCCTCTCCCAAGCTCATTCAGATTGTTGACAGAATTCCGTTATTGTAGTTGGAAGACTGAGTTTCTCAGCTGCTAGAGACTACCCCTCTCCATAGACAGTTTACAACATGGTGTTTGCTTCTTTGATGCCAGCAAGAGAGTATCTCTCTGACTTCTTATGGCGCCAAACTCTAGACCCACTGTTAAAGAGCTTACCTGCTTATGCAGTCCTACCTGGGATAATTTCCCCTTTGACTAACTTAAATTCAATTGATTAGGGACCTTAATTATATTTGCCAAATCCCTTCATCTTTGCCATTTAAGATAACATAACATAATCACAGGAGTGATATCCCAACACCTTTGCCGTATTCTATTCTTTAGAAGCAAGTTACAGGTCCTGTCCACACTCATGAGGAAGATGTTATTCAAGGATCATAACACAATTCTGTCTACCACATATGTCAATTCTAAAAAGTTCTCATTCCATTAATTGGTAACTTTTAATTCATATTTTTGTTATTTTCATAGTGTAACAATGACTTCACGCATTATTATAAAGTGATAGTGGACTGAGTGGATTCCAACTGACAAATACAGTGAAAATCTAATGTCCAGTGTAGCAAGAGCAAGTTCTTATAGAGTATTGTCCTTGCAAGGCTTGCTTATGTTGGGGACTTCCTGTAACTCACACAAACGTGTTGCCACTCTCATGATACCTTCAATGCCCTAGTCTACACTTCTAAGTCTATACTGTCTATACTGGCATTCTTCCAGTAGAAATGCTTTTCTTGATAAGATGAGAAAGTATAAATATTGATAAGAGAAAATGAGAAAATATAAATATAGCTAATACCAAACTTCCACGAGTGGGTAATTGTCTCAGGGCATAATATGTAGGGAATAATGTGGAACTTCACAACCTGATGGTATCTTTTTTTAGACCTAAGTAAAGGCTTTGAATTTAAGTTTATGTAACTGAGTGAAAGTTGAAATATACATCTTTAGTCCTACTTTGGCTTGTTAATAAGGTACTTAAATACTGATAATGTAAAAATTATAAAGGAAACAGACAATAGCTTATAAAATAGAATGCCTAAATAACTTCACATAGAAAAATCTAAATAACTATCTGTAGCATTCCTAAACAGTTTTTCTTTAAGACAAATACAGGATGTATATGCTAAGCCTCTCATAAATAGTGATATTTACTTTATTTTCATGTATATTATGATAAGGAAATCCTTTTTTAAAATAAAAAAACAATGCAAGACTAGATATGGTGATTTTATTTGAAAACTATATGTAAGTAACACACGAAAGTATTATTTCTTGCAATTAAGTTTTTTTAATACAAGGTAAAGTGCTATTCCAAGAATTGGATTCAATACCTACTAGTTTTCCTTGAATCTTAATGCTAAAGTTCTAATTAAATGAAATTTCTATGGCATCAATAATTCTAAAATTCCTTAAGGACCACATTGGATTATGAAACACAGTTGCTGTTAGCCATTAACTTTCATATTTAAGGCCAAGTTTATAAGCTTTTCTTAGTCATTTTTTTGAAGATACAATTTTTGCTGACAGAGCTTTTGAAGATAACTAATGGATGAATGTATGATTGTGCAGAAAAAATGTTAAATGATGAAATGGCTTTTTCTAATTAGAAAAGATTGGACCAAACACGTTCCATTAAGTCAACGAGAGAAAAATACACCCGCGTTCTAACCTGGTGGAGCTTGTTTTCCAGGGCTGGATGGGACGGGGATACAGTGGTGCTTCATTTTATGCCACAGATGTAGTGCTAAGGACTTACTTGTACTTTGCATTTTTTTCCCGCAAATCTAACTACATTTAAAATACTAAGAGAGATGCCTAGATATAGAGGCATTTTGGCAAAATTATCGTGGTTTAACTTGCAGACTCTGAAGCCAGATTGCCTATGCTTAAATCCTAGATTTTCCCCTTATAACTGGGTAACATTGGGCAAGATATGAACTTCCCCCTCAGTTTCTTTATTTGTAAAATCCACATAATGTTAGTTGCTACCACATAAGTTTGTAGAGGGGATTAAGTAGTTAATATCTGTAAAGCACTTAAACCAAAGTGAATATTGTATGAAATAGTTACTATCTTTTGTTAGAGCAATTGCTTTATAACGTGACTTTTCTGCTTTTATATACTGGGAAGTATATAAACAGGTGAGGTTTAAAAGTAGCTGGTAAGGGAATTGTCATTTACAATATCTAACACTGTCACCCAGTGCATTTTTCTTCTTTTGCATCTATTTATTCACTTAACAAATGTTTTCAGAGATAATGCTATGTACCAGGTACTGTGCAAGACACTGGAGCTGTATTATTGAACAGGAAAGATACAGTCCTTGTCCTCATGGAATTTATAATCACATAAAGGAGACAAACCAAAAAGAACCCAGTAAGTGAAATATTTAAAACTTGCAACAAACTCTGTAAAACAGAGCACTGAGATAGAGAATATCAAGGGAGAAGCTACTTCATTATATTGAGTAATCAAGAAAGGTCTCTTTGAAGAGGTGACATTCAAACTAACCTTGAATTTTAAGAAAGAACCAGAGAGTGGCTGACAGAGTATTCTAGACATATGAAAGATTATTAAGGCATGAAAAGCCTTGGCTTGTTAAAAGAGCTGAAGAAAGTATTAGAGTGGTAGTGGGGGAAACAGTTTTTAGTGTTGTTGAGGGGGAAGTTCAGTTTTGGACACATTAATTTTGTTAAGTTTTTAGACATCCATACAGAGATGTCTAGTAGGTAGTTGAACACATAGATGTTGAGCTCAGAAGAATCTGAGCATAGAGGAAAAAATTGAGAAATAACAGTATATGGGTTATACTTAAATCCATGTGAATGAATGAGATCCTCCAGGGAGAGAGTATATAAAGACAAGTGGATCAAAGACTGAAACAGGAGGAACAAAAGCTTTAGAGATCCATTAGAAGAGGAAGTGCCAGCAAAGAAGCATAAGAAAAAGTTAGTGAGATGAAGAAAACCTTGAGGGTGTGAGGTCAGCTCTCTAGACCCATTATTTAGGGGTAATGCCAAGACCATCACATAGTCTATCAATTATAACCTTCTCACAAATTCAAAGACTAGATTCTGTTGAAAACAGTATGGTGGAATTTCATGGTCATTGTGTATGTCTGCGTGTCATAACTAAGACTTCAATAATTACCATCAATAGGAAATAGAAAACAAAACAAACACACAAACTTGCATTGTTGTTCACTCTTTTTCCAAGACATATATAATAGAATGGACCATTGCCTCCTTTGGGCTGGCAAATACAATTCCTTCAAAGTAGCTTAAGTTTTTGTTTGAGTTCTGTGTGGCCTCTTTATCTGATGCTATTGTCCTTGAGATCAAGCAAAATGAGTATTCTTTCCAAAGATTAATTCGAAGTATTGTAGAAAAGTGTGGTTGAAACAAATTTGTTTTTAAAGTAAGACTAACTGGGTTAAACTTTATTGGCAACTGGGAGCCAAAGGGTTTATTGAAATAGAGGAATGTTATGATAAGAGCTGTGATTTAGGAAAATTACTCCCGGGGCAGCGTGAAGGAGGGAAAGGAGAAGAGAGGTTGGAGGCAGGGATAGCAGTTAGGAGGATGGTCAAGATGTGATGAGGATGTGACCCTCAAGACAGGCAACATGAGGAAGATGAAAGGAGATAAATAGATGCAACATTCATTGTAGAAACAAAATAAAAATATCGTAGTTATAGGCTGTGTGAGGCTAAGGGCTTAGAAGGAATCGATTATTTCTAGAGTCTTGGTCTGTGAGGTGGGTAATAGCTCACAAACACAGTAGGGAAATAGGTTTGGGGAATGGAGTTAGAAGTTGAGTTCCACTAAGTCAGATAAGATTTGTGTCCATTAGAGGTGCTGGGAACTATTAATAGAGGGGCATTAATTTCCCAACAGGAAGCCAACTCAATCCATACCATGCTAACATCTGTGAATAAACCGTATAGTGGTATCCATTTGGTTTGAGAAACAAGTGTGTATTGAATCACAATCCCTTAATTGTTTCTGTTTATTCCTTTCCGAGTTTATTTCACGTTGAGCAGATCGTAGAATTTTGCCATTCTTTCCGGTATCTATTGTGATGTTCAACTTCATCTCCCTAATTTGTTACCAGAACAATCCATTCCTTTTTTAGTAATTTCATTTTCATCTGTCACATACTTATTACCAGAAAAAAGGCTATAACTGCAACTTTTATATATTCTCTTGGCATCTGGAACCTCTCCATAGTACATTAGGTTAACATCTGTATCCTACACTAGACTTTAAGCCCCAAGAGTATAGACACTGTTTCTTTTGTCTCCTTTGAGCCACCTGAGCCTAACACAGTGCTGGGGGCACAGCACCAAAATTCTTTTTTTTTTTTTTTTTAAAACAGACACACAGATCAATGGAACAGAATTGAGAGTCCAGAAATAAACCCACACATTTATGGACAGCTAAATGTCCAAAATTTTTTTTTTTTTTGCAGGGGAAGATTTGCCCTAAGCTAACATCTGTTGCCAATCTTCCTCCTTTTTCTCCCCCCCGGCCCAAAGCCCCAGTATATAGTTGTATATAGTTGTAAGTTCTTCTGGTTCTTCTATGTGAGCTGCTGCCACAGCATGGCTACTGACAGACAAGTGGTGTGGTTCCGCGCCGGGGAAGTGAACCCGGACTGCCAAAGCGGAGTGCGCCGAACTTGAATCGCTAGGCCATCAGGGCTGGCTCAAAATTATTTTCTAATTAATGGGGAAAATTCTTATTCATTAATAAATGTGAAAGTATTTGATATTAAATTGTGTGCATGGTAATATTACAAAGCACATATGATAAAAGGGTATCGTAAGTAGTTTAAAGAAAGGCTTTTATTATACAAGCCCAGGAATAAAACTAAGGGTAGAGGTAGAATTAAAAAAAGATTCAGTACCTGCTTACCAGAGAAAATAAAAGAATTTTGATGTTAATAACATAAAATATTATGTTAGATTAAGAGATGAAGAATTTAAATCAAGAGTACACCACAATTTCTGATTTATCAAAACAGATTCCAAAGTGTGATGATAATGGTACAAATAATGTTAGCAAGAGCAGAAATTTCTGTGGCTTTAATCATGTGCTAAGTGCCACACTAAGGGATTTATATATATTGTAAATCCTCCTAACAACCCTGCAAAGCAGGCATTATTAAACCTGTTTTTCAGTTGAATAAACTGAAGTTGAAAAAGACTAAGTAAATTGTCTAAAATTCTGAAACAGCAAAAAACTTCAAGAGCTGAGATGTAAGTCCAGGTCCTTCTTACTCTATAGTCTAGCTCTTTCTACCATGCAGACGTTTATCATTTGTTTCTTTTGTTTTTCCTCTATGTTTTTCAGGATAGTTCTTGACATGCAAAATTCAAAAAATTATATTTTGATCTTATCTCAATGGAATCCATGAAGGTGTGCACATTGGGCAGTTCAGTATTAATCTACTTCACAAAGGGAATTATTTTGACTCAAAACTGAGATGCTCAGACACCTCATAATGCCAGAAAATGTGCCAACATTCATAAAAAATGATGTCAGTATAGTCAACAAGTTGTTTCTCTAGATTTAAGTAATTACCAAGATTTTGCTGATTTAAAAATTTATTTAAAATTATATCAATTTAAAATTTTAAATAATATCAATTACTTAATTTACAACATTAGTAAATTGTATAAAATATACTTTCAAGAAAAACTGAGTTTACTCAGCTGGTTTAGAGTGCCACATCACCTGTAAATTATTTATAATATACTTTCAGGAAAAGTTATTGAGTTTGTTCAATTGGTTTAGAATGTGACTTTATAAAGAAATTTGCTAATATTTGAAAAAGCTATTTACCTGGGTCCAAATGGAAATATTTATTTTCAACAAGAGCACTGCAGTGATGTTTTGCAATACTTTCATGCCTTATCCAATTCCCAGAATAGAAATAAACCTTGAGAAATTGTCAAGGGATAGTCTAGGTCATCAGGCTTATGATTGGTAATTGTTAGAGATTTTCTAGCTAATTCTTTAACTGTATAGCCACATTTTTATAATATAATCTTATGATATAATTCAAATTATACTTTATGATATAAATTTCATAACTATATATTGGATGCAAGTTAGTTATTTTTCAAGGTTATTGGATAATCTGCACTCTACAGTGTTCCCATAGGATTATCTATGTATTTTAGTGACTTGAGAAGGTGACAGTGCTAAGTAACTACAGGTACTGTTTTATGCTTTGCAGTAGTTTCTTTATCTTTTATCTTTTTTCTCCCTTTGACGTCCATAAATTTATGAGCTTTAATTTCAGATTATCACCAATTCATATCATACTCATAACTATTGTTTCATAAGGTATGTTAGGAAGTATTGTGAATACCTTAATTATTTTTGTTCCTGTTGAATTTCAGCTTTAAGATACATACCATGGTAGTTTACTGTGGAGTTATACCAGAGTTTTGGAACAATAAAGTAACGTCTTATCTCATTTCTCATTACAGAAGCTTATCTCATTTCTTGCCAGTCTTCCCAAACCCTGTCTTCTGTTAATAAGAATTGAATATTGTTAAAAAGAAATCTGACTACCACCAAACACAGGGATCTATCCTTAGATACTGCTTTTAAACAATTGAAATCTCAACAAACTTTAGGTCTCAGGTTGAAAACACCCATTTCTGGAGTATTGAGGTGGTACAGGAACATGGCTGCTTGGCAAAAATCTTAGCCAGGTTCCGCTTTGCCTTCCATTTGTTCTCCTTGCCCTTTGACCCATTTCTGGCCAATTTCTGCCTCTAGTCCTAAGACTTGGATTCTGTTCATAGATTCCTATCTTAATTACCTTGGTTTTCAGAATACCACCTTGAAATCATTTTTCCCATTATACTCACCGCTCTGAATTGATTCAGTTTTGTCCCTTGGTTTACAGTTTCAGATTTGTAAGGACCAAACCAGGCCAGTTTTATGGCTCTTGCTTCAGTATTTCTCAGCAGTCTACTCCAGACTTGTAGAAACTTGTCTTTGCTGTCTTATTTCTACCAGTCTAGAATTAGGGCAATTTTACCCTTAAGTTTAACCTAAGAACACATTTGGAGATTAATAAATCAAGGGGCCTTCATTGTATCTTGACTCTCCTGTTCTTGTTACTATGTAGGAATCTATTAGGTGTGATAATAGCATTTCTTTTCTCTCTATTCTCCTTTTCCTTCTACTTCACAAAGGATTTATGAGATCACCAAAAGTAGACTCTCTGTGTTAGCAATATCAGAAAATATTTAGGTATACATTTTACAAATGAATCAAAATGTCTAAAAATATTTCATTTTGTGAAATGCGTGCCTCAACACTGAAATTTTTTTTTTTTTTTGTGAGGAAGATCAGCCCTGAGCTAACATCCATGCCAATCCTCCTCTTTTTGCTGAGGAAGACTGGCCCTGAGCTAACCTCCATGCCAATCCTCCTCTTTGCTGAGCAAGACTGGCCCTGGGCTAACATCTGTGCCTATCTTCCTCCACTTTATATGGGGCGCTGCCACAGCATGGCCCGACAAGCGGTGCATCCGTGCACGCCTGGGATCCGAACCCGGGCTGCCAGCAGCGGAGTGCGCGCACTTAACCGCTACGCCATGGGGCTGGCCCCTCACCACTGACATTTTTAATTGGTTTCTTAGACATTGTAGAACTTTCTTGTATGTGGATTTTTATGGTGACATTAAGGAATTTTTTTTTTAACTGAAAATACTTGTAAGCATTTGGAGTCACTGTAGAGTAGTGGTTAAGAGTATGAGCTGTAAGCTAGACTGCCTGATATCCTGGCTGGGCTTCTTCTCTCTGCCCCATATTTCATATCTGTAAAAAGAAGATAATAATAGTACCTTGTTTTTAGTATTGTTTTAGAGATTAAAAGAGATGATACATGTAAAACACCAGTACCTAGGTTATAGTTAGCATTTTAATGAATGTTAACTTCTATTATTATTATTATTGACAACATTTTAAGACAAAACTCTATCTTGTGAGACTGCCTCTTTCCTGTTACATATTTTTTTAAAAAATCCACAGTACAAGATAGAGGTAACCTCATCTTCTCTTCTGACAGTGCATTAATACTTAATGGTTAATTTGCCTACATGATATTATCTTGGAAGGACTCCTGCCAATGTTGCTGAGGCATCATGCATCACTCAAGATCCCCGTGGTTACCCAGTTGGTGCTGGAGGAGGCTCTGTTATGGACGCATAATTAGACATCATTATGATCATTGTGAAGGGGGGCTATTGAACCTGTTGAGATAGAACTGGTTTGTATGAATCGAAAGCAGTGATTAAGAGAATGTACATCATTATAATATATCTAACTCAGAAGGTAGTTGAATGTTCTTTCAAGGTATCTCAGGGGTACTGAAAATCTACAGAAGGAAACAGTATTGTTCAGTATGGTTTATATGACAAATTCACCTAAAATACTGGTGAAAATTCTAAATTTATGATTAAAGGAGGTGTTCTAAAACCATTTATGCGTATCCCTCAGGCTACTACAGGGGAGGCTGCATATTGTGTAAGAGTTTGGCCAATGGAATCAGCTAGAACTGGGTTTATTGGCTCTGCTAGTTACTAGACTTATAAATTGGGGCAATTAATCAAAGCTTTCTGAGCCCAAACTTCCTCAAATGTAAAACATATTAATAGCACTTACCTCTCATAGGATTATTAGGAATATTTAATTAATGAATACAAAATTCTTGACCTAGTGCCTGGTACATAGTAAATAAGTTATAACTAATACCAATAGATTTTTATTAATTGTATCATTATTAATATTAATATTAAGGCATTTAAATAGCACTTAGAGTATTTATCATTTATTTTATTCCTATTCCTATTTATTCTAAGATAGGGTGAAGTGATATAAATGGAAACATGAAGGAAGGTTTACATATAAATTTAGCCTGGCACAAATGAATTATGAATTTACATATATATGTGTTCATACATTATCACTTTTTAAAAGAGTTTTATTGAAATATAATTCATATACCATAAAACTTACTCATTTAAAGTGAGCAATTTAATGTTTTTTAGTGTTGTCACAGAGTTGTGTAATCAGTACCACAATGTAACTTTAGGACATTTCATCCCATCAAAAAGAAACCCTGGATGCCAGCCCCATGGCATAGCGGTTTTGTGAGCTTCCTCACACACACAAAAAAGAAACCCTGTACTTGTTAACTGTCATTTCCCATTCTCTCCCAGATCTAGGCAACCACTTATCTACATTCTATCTCTATGGACTTGCGTATTCCGGACATTTCATATAATCATACAATACATGGTGTTTTGTGACTGGCTTCTTTCACTTGGGGTAATATTTTCAAGGCTCATCTATGTTGCAGCATATATTAATACTTCACTTCTTTGTATTGCTGAATAATATTCCACTGTATGAGTATCACATTTTATCTGTTTATCAGCTGATGGATGTATAGGTTGTTTCCAGTTTTAGACTATTATTAATAACGCTGCTATGAACATTCATGCATACATTTTTGTATGGAAGATGTTTTCAGTTCTCTTGGGTATAAATCCTAGGAACAGAATTGCTGGGTCGTATGTTAACTAGGTTTAACCTTTTGAGGAAGTGCCAGATTGTTTTCCAAAGTGGCTGCACCATTTTACATTCCTATTAGCAACATACAATTATCAACTTTAATTCACAAGAAAAATACTTTGACCACTACTGTTGAAATTCATAATGAATAAAGAAACTGACATTCAGGCAATTTAAGGATATCACCCATGGCTATCTCAAAAGAATAAGATGCAGGTAGACATCAGGGTTTGAGCCCAGGTCTAGCTGGCTCCAAGGCCTGTGCTCTTTCTCCACAGCCATAAGAAGTCCTCAAGGGACACTCTGAGTGGTTGAATTTCATTAAAAATCTATTGGTCCTGAATTTTCTGTTTCAAATACACCTTGCTTTCCATGATTTATGTTCCACATCTTAATAGAGGCTAATGAAAAATACACTTATGGAAAGACATAAAAAATCCTGTGTTAATAACTCTTGTCTCTAAGTGGAAAAAGAGAATTCACACCCTTTCAATCAATTTTACGTAAACTGATCCCAAAGTAAAATCAAGTGCATTAGTCCTTTCAGGAACAACTTTTTTTTTTTTTAATACAAGGCAAAAATCCTTGGTTACCTGATTGTTATTTTACTCTATAGACTCATCAAGATGAAGTATTCTGGGTGCTGCCCTGCCTGCCACCCACTCTCTCCTCATTTGTACTGTAAGAATTAGTTCTAGCCAAGGTATATGGAGGTTAGCCAAGAGGCTAGCTTCCTGCTCCTGCAATTCTGAGGTCGCGAAACTTTGTCATACATGGTCTAAGTGCAGAAAAGAAGATGAAATGATGTCATATCGATTAAATACAAAAGCCTTTCTCCAAAGGCTTAAACTGTTAAAAGCCTCTCATGTTGCTTTTTAAATACACTTTTAAGATATTTTGAATAGATACGTTTTGAGGTCCTTTCTCTGAGAATGCAGTCCATCTTTCCCTACATCTATCCATAAGGTTTTTTGGGGTGCTTCCTAAAATACATGTTTATATCATATCTATGTTTATATTATTCTATCATCTTGTGATAACAGGAGATTTGGCCAGGGGTTGGCCCAACCTGTGCCAAATCATGCCCCTTTCCCAGGAATTTAAACTGGATCCAAGGGGTTCCAGCTATAATTTGGGAAAAATTGTACCAATTAGTAATTGTGGCATAACCGTCTCCTACCATGTTGTCTAAGTCTCCATGTTGTCTAAGTACAGAAAGAAAATAAAAAGATGTATAAAGTAAAAGATCTGGAGAGAGGGAAAAAGGGAAGGAGGGAAAGAAAGCTATTCTAGTTTTTCTTCAGAAGCCAACTCTGAAATCTGCCTTTGATGTAAGTGAGATATTCCTGATTTTTTAAAATTTCCTCCCTAGTTTTTTCCTCTAAGCTAGCTTGAGTTTTTATTACTTGGGATCAAAAAGCACTGATGATTCAAGCTCCCTAGAGCCACAAAAAGGTGGAAGCAATGTTTTCCCCCTCTTCCCTGCATTTGCTGATAGGAATAGTTATTTGTACACATTAGATGTCATAATACTATACACACTAATGTAACAAAGAGAAATCCTTCAGGAAGGGTGTGTCTTTGATGGTTTATATATTATGCTAACTGGGGTAAATGGCTACAGAATAGGCCAGGGACCTTGTGTTCAACATTAGGAATTAAAAAAAAAAAAATAGCTTTTGTTTGGATGTTGTGATTTGTGTTATCTGAATGTGAATTTTCTTTTGCGATAGCAAAGTCCTGGCTTTTTGAAAGCTTGTTTCTCTTTTACCCAGAGAAACACATTTCCCATGACTCAAAAAAAAAAACCTCATTGAAAGCATAATATTAAAGGTTTACTTTTACAAAACTGTTGTTTTTACTTTGGACTCAAATAAGATTTAACTTTGTGATTATTCATGTTTGGAATTTATTTACACTTTCTAGTAATGCACTCTATGTAGTTTTACATACATTTCTAATTTTTTATTGTCAAAAATATCACAAAAGGAAACCTCAAAAATTCAGCAATTTGATTTTAAGGAAAAAAAGGGTTTTGAGCAACTGGAAAAGTTTTCTGCAGAGGTAACTAATTTTAGTGGTTGAAAGTTTCTTTTACATAAGTATATATCTGCTAACTTTGAAATCTGGATGATTTGCCTTTATTTTTGCAACACAGAATATATGTAAAGACTTTCAGTATAATACTAGGTGAAATTCAGACTGAGAAATTTAACTGGGAAAAATCAAGTTAGAATGCTTATTATTAAAACCACATTTTGGAGGAATTAAGTGAAGATATTAGGAATAACCATATTTAGTTTTACAAAGTCTCAACCAGGCATTGATTTAAAAAATATGTGTTTGGTATGAATTTCCTTCATAATACTCAAGTGTATAAACCAGTAAAATTATTTGTTATTTTAAGTTGAACTGAATCCGACTCCAAGTTCTAAGTCATCAGGGTTGTGTCCTGCCTAATATCAAACCCTATGGGGAGAGAGAAACTTCTGCAAAGTTTATAAGTCTCCAAATTAGAAAGACTTCTTGATTTTTCAGCACATCAGGGGCACGAGTGAGCTACCCTTCTTCTTTGCCAACTGGGAACAGGGACTTCCACCAAGATTCTAAAGCCCAGTGGCCGGTGGCCAGACTCCTTAGGCACATCTTGCAAGTCATTCTTGCCTACAGAGCTGTAGACAAATGGGATCCAGTTCCTTGTCACTTATAAAATCTTTCAAACCCCATTATCATCCCAGACCTGAAAATACTCGCAAGCTTTCCCCTTGGTTGAGCCACTTTTCGCTTATTCAGGGAACTGCCAGCAATAGCTTCTCTTTTCTCAATGGATCTCCAACTTCCAAGTAATCCTGGTGGTGGCTTTATAACAGTCAGACTCATTCAGTTGCAAGATACAGCAATCAAACTCATTTAAGCACATAAAGGGAGTTTATTGGCTTAAAAAAATGGGAACTCCATAGGCACCACTGCCATCCTTACATCAGTGGTTTCCTACTCTGTTTTGTTTCCTTTCCATCAGCCTATGCACATTCTTTGTTATCCTATATCTTAAATAAAGACACGTCCTTGACTTGAAGTCTCAGTTTCTCCATTTCCTTAACATACAGCCTCAAATCAGTGGAGTGACCCCAACACTACAATGAGATTGCTCTTGTCAGGCTTGCCCGTACTTCTAAATCCAATATATGCCTCTCTTTTTTCTTGATGTTCAACAGCATTAGTTAAACTTGACAACTTTCTCCTTTTTAGAAAACATATTTCTCTTGGATTTCATAGTAATATTCTAAACTGTCTTTCTCACTGACCACCCCAATAAATCTGTTTTGATTGTTCTTGCTCTCATTTCTTCTTAAAATATTGTAATACTGTGGGCTTAATTCTTGGACTTCTTTTCCCTAGGTTATTTCATTCATTCTCATGTTCATGAATATGTACATATATATTCAGCTCTGACTTACACTGCAATTCCAGGCTTGCAAATCCACTTGCCTATTTGGTATCTCTACGTGATTGTTTAGTAGGTACTTCAAATGTAACAGGAACAAAATAAAACACTTTATTTCCTCCTGAATTATCACAAATGGCTAAATTGTCAATCTGATGCAAACAAAATATAAATCTTACTCAAAACCAACCCTTTATTGATGATTAATAATGGATATGGGCCAGCCCCAGTAGCCTAGTGGTTAAGAGGGGCACACTCCACTTTGGCGACCGGGGTTAGTTCCTGGCTACGGACTTACACCGCTTGTCAATGGCCACGCTGTGGCGGTGGCTCACATACAAAATAGAGGAAGACTGGCAGGGTGAAGGATGAATCTTACTCAGGAAAAAAAAAAAAAAAAGGATAGAAGAAAGAAGTGGTACTAGATGCCAGATTGATATCTGGGATGCCTCACACCATCATAGGCAGCTTCCTAAATACTCTTTGCCAAGCTGGGATATATTTTGATATTTTGGTTTTGGGGAGACTGATGAGCACATGATTTACAGGCCATTGGTGGGGGGCACTGAACTGTGGAGATTCAGCATTTATACTTGCTAGCATGACTAACTTTCATTCTTCATTGTAGCCACATTCCATGAATCCAGAAATTTCAGTTATAAAGGTTTTTTTTAAAGAGTAAACAATTTTAGACCCTTGCTTCTTAACCAGGGTTCCACAGAACCTTAGGATTCCACAAGAAAGTGAGATTTAAAAAATTGTTTTTTGAGTTGAGCTGTCGATGTGCTGTCAATAGTCACGATGATGGACACAGCAAGTTGATTAGTGGTCTTTCAGTCCCGTATTGCAGTGCACAGTAGGACCATTGTCATTTAGTCTGTTCTCAGTCTTTGACACAAGATTGAGGAGGCCATTGATAATTGGTGAGCACTGAATTGCATGGAGGGGATGAGCTGATGATATCACTCACAAATTACTTTGCACAACCTACCCTTATGCGTTACAGACTGATTAAAAGGAGTGAACAAACTTTTGAGTGTAATAGAAAATTGGATGTTCTAAAGAAATAATTTTTTTGCTTCTTCTTTGAGCTATCCCCCCCACCACTTTGTTGGGTTAGAAACATTGCAAAACATGGATTATAAAGTTAGAAATTATTTGTCATGAAGTTTTATTATATATCTGGTGACTTCCCCATTTACTTGTTTATTATGTTCTTCTGTCTTATATTTTACTGGACTTTGTATTTTACAAATATGTCTGGTGGTCCAGTGTGGTGGTTTTTAAAGATGAGATATAAGATGGGAGAAAAATATTCTAGTCCCAGGTGTACATAAAATCTTGTGAATCATTTCACCGCACTAGTGCGACGAGGGGCACAACACTAGACCTTTTGATGAAAGCTACTGATTGATAGAGTTTTTATTGGCTGGTCATCCGAATTGTCTTATTCCATTGTGCTTTGTTTGTGGCAGCAAATTGACAAATGTTAGCAATGGCTTCTGCCAAATTGAAAAGATACTTCACTACAAATCCCAATCACTCAACAAGTAAAAGTGCTGATTATTTTAAATGGTTATTGGAATCTCAAGATAGAGTCAAGCTTTTGTTTAAAAAAAAAAAGCCTCAGTAAAAAGGCTCAGGAAGCATAGTATTTGGTAGCAGAAGTAGAACTCATTTCTCAGAACAGGAAAAGTCATGTTGTTGGTGATAACCTGCTATTGGCAGTGTGTAAAATTATAGGGATGAAATGCCAAAGAAAGATGCAGCAGAGGTTATTAAGAAGATTCCACTCTGAACTGGTATGATATGTCAAGTCACAAAAGGCTAAAGAGATTTTGCATAATAAACTGATAAAAGATGGAGTTCACACTCAGGTTGATGACTTAGCAGGTTTCACCAATAATTGTCATGTTGTAGCATTTATAAGATTTATAATATGGCAGTGAAATTCGAGAAAATTTCTTTGCTGACGAGTTGCCTGATATTAGCATACTCCAAGATATGCTTAATATTTTCTCTTATCTGGAAACAAAAGGCCTGTCTTGGAGGATCCATGGTTGCGTCAATACTTGGAGGATACATGGTTGAATGGTGGCCCATCAATACTGGCCTCACGAGAGATTTGTCTCCATAGTAAAGAAAAGAAAATTCCAACACAGTCATAACACCCTGTTTTCTTTACAGAGAGTGTTCCTGTGAAAACTCTTAGAGATAAAATGAAAAAGAGTTCTAGATGATGGTACAAAATTAACTTTATTAGATGGTTAGCTTTATTAATTTTTATTAGTTAATTTTATTATCACTCAAGAGTGATTTATAAACTGTAGAAACCTGAACTAAGTGCACTTAAATGTCCTGTTACTACAGGAATTTGTTGTCTTAGCAGAGACAGAGCTCTCACAGGTAAACTGTGAGAGGACTTTCAAGAAAAGAGTAGGCCAGATTTTGCTGAGTTCTTTGAAGATGAAAGATGGCTATAGAAACCAGCCTACTCAGCAAACACTTCTCATCATGTGAACCAGTTACCAGGTCTCTGCAAGGCCCTAAGGAAATGTTTTGACCTCAAGGGGCAAGATTCTTGCACTTAAAATGTGACCGATAATAGCCATAGGAACAGGTGTAAGGCACTATCACATTGTGGTTTTGATTTGCATTTCTCTGATTAGCGATGTTGAGCATCTTTTCACATACCTCTTGGCCATTTGTATGTTTTCTTTGGAGAAATGTCTATTCAAGTCTACTTCAATTTTCTTTTTTTTTAAATTATTTTATTGAGGTCATATTGGTTTATAACATTGTGTAAATTTCAGGTGTACGTTATTATATGTTTCTGTATAAACTGCGTTGTGCTCACCCCTAATAGTCTAGTTTTTAATCCATCACCAGACACATGTGCACCTTTATCCCTTTCACCCTCCCTCCACCCCCTTCCCCTCTGGTAACCACTAATCTGTTCTCCTTATCCATGTATTTGTTTATCTTCCACATATGAGTGAAATCATATGGTGTTTGTCTTTCTCTGTCTGGCTTATTTCACTTAACATAATACCCTTAAGATCCATCCATGTTGTTGCCAATGGGACGATTTTGTTTTTTTTTTTATGTCTAGCTCACTTTTCAATCATGTTATTAGTTGTTTTGGTATTGAGTTGTAAGTTCCTAAGTGAAATAAGCCAGTCACAGAAGAACAAATACTGCATGATCCTACTTATACGAGGTATCTAAGATAGTTAACTCAGAATCAGAGAGTAGAATTATGGTTGCCAGAGGCTGTGGGGGAGGAACAAATTGGGAGACGCTAATCAACAGGCATCAAGTCTCAATTATGCAAGATGAGTAAATTCTAGAGTTCTGCTGTACAACACTGTCCCTATAGTTAACAATACTGTATTATATTGTTAAAACTTAGCTAAAAAATTAAATTGTGAATTTAAAAATTTGTTAAGAAGGTTTAACAAAAAGGAAACTAAAACTTTGTGAAAATCATGTTGCAAATAAATCTTGAGATGTTACCGCTGCTGCTTGGGCTTGAGAGAGAGGAAAGCAAGAATTGAAAAAAGGAAAATGGCAGCGTCAAGTCTCATTGAAACCCCCTGGGAGAACTGCATAACCTCGAACACTACTGTCCTTTCCCTTCAATACAAGTATATGACAGGGGAGGATCCTTCTCTCACCCTTCTGCTTAGCTTGGGCACTAGACTTTGAGAGAACAGGAAGAACCACAATCTGATCACACACTTAGTATGAGATTTACTCATCTGCTTCAAGCAAGTTCTGGATTTCTGCGAAGAAGGGTGTCCAGCCATTCACAGGACAGCAATGAACATTCTGTTACAGTTTCCACCTTGTGACGTGTATGACCAAGAGTTTTCATATTTTACAGGCATCATGAATAAGAAAAGAAATAATCTCATATAAGTTGAAAAAGAAATTTTTGACTCGAAATAACTATTTATGCAACAAAAACAAACCAAGCACAAGTTTCACGTTAAAGATGTAAATTTCTATCTTTGTTTTTGGTTTAAAACACAACACATTTTATGGTTATAGCCTAATTTAAAAAGATCAAGAAACCAATGCTTTTACATAATTTTTCTAGTCCTATTTTTGAACCTGATCACTTATCAAGAAACTGTTGTTTTCAAAATCTCATATAAAAAGAGGCATTAGGCCTCTTATTATATATTTTTGTTTGTATTTGCTTTGGTTTAAAGTTTCCATAATTTTACTTTTTGGCATGGTCAGTAAGATTTTATGTATGTAAATTAAAGTTATTTACCTACCTGTAGAAAAGTTAATCCTGTTTTCATTTAAGACACTTATTACGTTGTTCTTAGGAGTTTTTAAAGCTTATGGAAAGAGATTAATTTCATGACTCATATGGTACGTTCAACTACTTTTTGTTTTAATAGAGGTTAACTTTAAAGTCATTTTAGCCTAAAGTTGGAGGGAAAACTACTCCTGTACCACATGCCATAACTTACTAACATCTTGCATAGTAGAAATTTGTGATAAACTTTTAGGCCTACTTGGATAAAGTTTAAAAAAATAGTATGAATTAAATAAAGAAAACCTGAAGAAAAACTTAAACACTGACTTGCATTAGAGTTGAGATTATGAATGGCCAATAGATTGGCATGGATGTGGAGAAAAGGGAACCCTTGTGCACTGTTGATGGGACTGTAAATTGCTGCATCCACTATGGAAAACAGTATGGAGATTCCTCAAAAATTTAAAAATAGAACTACTATATGATCCAGCAATTCAACTTCTGGGAATATATCCAAAGGAAATGAAAACATTAACTCAAAGATATCTGTATCCCCATGTTCATAGCAGCATTATTTACAATAGCCAAGACATGGAAACAACCTAAGTGTCCGTTGAGGGATAAATGGATAAAGAAGTTGTGGTATATATATACAATGAACTATTATTCAGTCATAAAAAACGAGGAAATCCTACCATTTGCAACAACATGAATGGACTTGAGGGCATTATGCTAAGTGAAATAAGTCAGAGAAAGACAAATACTCTGTGATCTCAATTACATGTGAAAGCTAATGATAATTAAAAAAAAACCCACCAAACTCCTAGAAAAAGAGATCAGATTTGTGGTTACCAGAGGCCGGGATTGGGGGAGGGGGAATTGGAAGAAGGGTCAAAAGGCACAAACTTCCAGTTATAAGACAAATAAGTACTAGGGATGTATTGTACAATGTGATGACTATAGCTAACATTGCTGTATGATACATAGGAAAGTTGTTAAGAGGAAGTCCTGAGAGTTCTCATCACAAGGAGAAACTTTTTTTTCTTTTTATTGTATCTATGAGACGATGGATGTTAAATAAACCTATCATAGTAAAATTTAACATGTAAATCAATATGTATATGTATGATATATGTAAATTAACTGTCTTGCTGTACACCTTAAACTTATATAGTGATGTAGGTCAATTATTTCTCTATAAAACTGGAAAAAAAATTAACAAAAAATAACTGATATCATCCTTGGGGAGGACTAACCACACAAAAAGAGATTGTTGGCCCAAACCAAAATATTCAATTATTATTGGGTTATTATATCTCCCACTTACTATGTTAACATATGAGATATTGAGATAATAATACTTATGCAGGGATTTCCTGAGATATGAAATATTTTTTATCAGGGTTATTCCAGGATAGAAATTTGAGGAAGGCAGATCTAGGCAGACCAATTTTATCCTGCTCAAATTATTTCATAGTAATCAGTATACAGCAATGTTGACAAGACCCTTGTTTATCTTCCTGTTATTAAATTGATCAGTCAAGACTTACAATGGCCCAAAACTTCCTCAGTTTTCTGAGAGGGGAATTTGATATTCAGAGCTACTGATAAAGCTTTTCTTCCTCTCCCTAGAAAGCTGTTTGTTAGATTTTTCCCCTCTTGGTAAATGGCACCACCATCCATTCACCTGGTTTCCAAGCTGAAATCTCTTTTCCTCACTCTCCTGCTGCCATTCAGTAGAGCAAGTTCAATCCAACCTATCTCTAAGGCATATCCTGAATTCACACACACTTCTTTGCATCTCCACTGCTACCAGCCTGTGCGAACCATGACTATCTCTTGCCATGATTATCCAAACAGCTGCCTAACTAGTTTCTCTGCTTTCACCATTGCCCTCTGCCTGTCCATTCTTCTCACTAAAGAAACTGTGAAAAATTTTCAACATCTCAAATCAGATTATCCTTTTGGTCCCCCTACTCCCTTTCCCAAATTAAGATTATTCAATGGTTTCCCATCCTGTTTAAAATAAAATAGATTTATTATCCCCCAGCCCTGTATGATCAGTCCACTGCCACATCTGAGACTTCATCTCACGTGATTCCCTTGACCCTTGGTCTCCAGGCTTCTGCCACCTTGGCCTCCTTTATGTTCCCTGAAAGAGCCAAGCTCATCCACAGCTTAGCACCTTTGCACTACCTGTTTCATTGTCCCGGGAACGTCTCCCTCCTGATCTTCACACAGATGGCTCCTCTCGTCCCTCAAGTCATACCTTAATGTCACCTATCAGACAGGCTTTCCCTGAGTCCCAATTTAAAGTAACCACCAAGTCATTCTTTATTATATCCTCTACTTCAATTCTCTGCATGACACTGATTGTCATATGATTTACTATAATATAATTATATCTAACATGTAATTATATAATATTTATTATTATGATTCTTATTTACATATGTTTTTTTAACTTTTGGTTTCTTCTTAATAGAAGACAAACTTAATGAAAATAGGGATATTATTTATTGTCTTGCTGTTCACCACTGAATCCCTAGCCAATATTAGGGCCTGGTGCAGAAAACTACTTAAAGAACAAATAAACATTTTTTATTACTGGCCACACTAAAAAAAATGCATATTGGCAGTGACTGGCATATCATCTTTCCTCCAACTAGATTCTGAGGAGGTCAGAAGCATGTGGCAATCCTTCTGAGCGTGGTTAATACCGTGTGACATATACAAGTGATATGTATATCCTCGTCACCTTAGTTTCCTCATGTGTAGTATGAAAGTGTTGGATCAAAATAATGTAAAGCCCTTTCCAGCTCTACAAATATACCTTTTACAATGAACTGTGGTGAACTGTATGTTAGGCTGCCAGTAGTCTTAATTACTAAATACATCAATCTCTACTTTAAACTTGAGGATGAAAAAGTTGTACAGTAACAGCAAGAATATCATGCCTGTTGTTAATATTAATCTTTGATATGTCTGATTTTTCTAATCAGCTCAGATTATATTCCCTTATAACACGGTTTATTACAAACTATATCTCAAACAACTATTGCTATGGCTATAAAATTTTCAACATGAAACCTTTATTAAGATGAAATAAAAAGATAATAACATTTCTAAATCTTAGGATGTTTTTCCTCTTTTACTGATGTGAGAGACTTTTCAAAAATGTGTTTTATAGCTTCAACTGGAAATGTTTATTTCCATTTCCTACAGCATTGCTACATTACAATTAACTTTAAGTGGTGACTGATGTGTATAACTGACAGAAACACATTGTTTTGAGAGAGGGGAGAAGCATTCACAAGATCAATATGAATCCATTTGCAAAACTGGCATTGTTTGGAGAAATGAAAATATCTTCACTCAGTTTTTGCCCATTTACTGAAAACACAGTGTGAAACTGAAATTGAAAAGGCAATGTTCTTTAAAACATCTGCCTATGAAATATTGTACCATATAAAAACATGATTTTATTGCTATTATCACAAATATTTTCCTCCTATTCAATAATTTCCTCATTCTCTTGTGACTAACTACAGCAGTTTTAGCAAGGATTCATTAAGGGGAATTCACAAAATTTTCTGGAATCTTAATGATATTCTTTTAATGTTTTAAATACATACTATTAACCATTCCTTTATTTATATCAAAATTGATATTAAATTTTATATTAATCAGAATGTCTTTGGACTTTTTGTACTTTATCATTCTGAGGAACAGTAAAAGCTGATATTAAACAATAATCCTTTGTAGCAGCTGAGTTATGAAGCTAGTCAGCAAAGCAAACAAAATCTCCCACTAACCTCCACATTATAAACAACAGAAAGCCAAATGAAATGTTGACTTCTATACAAGACAATAAAATGAATCATTGTTTGCTAAGAAACACTCTTATCATTTCTTCCAAAGATTTGTGTTATTATTTTTCCTTCATATTAAGAATCTAGGTTGCTTTTACCACTTCGATTATCACCGTCATTGATGTGGCTAAAACCTATACCTATAGTCAAAAGCTGAATTCTGTATTGCCAAATGTCTACCAAAACTTTCCCTTGGGAATTCCGCTTCAATCTCAATATATCCCTGAGCTGAAATAATCATTCTCAATGCCCAAGTCAGCTTCCATTGTCAATGTCCCTGTTCCTGGCAGTGATTTTACTTTCCTTGTAGTCTTCTTGAATGTCTTTAGGAAATATAGGTTGCGCACTTACTATGTGTTAGGACCTGCACTAAACACTAGGAATAAAACATAGACAAGGTCCCTGCAATGACAATGTTTGTAGCTAGTGGGGGATTCACACCAGTATCAGTCCATTACAGTTCAAAGTGGTAAGAGGCAAAGAGGGCTAAATGCCAGGTATTATGGAACACAGAAGGAACACTGGCCTGGTGTTTAGATGTCAGAGAAGTCTTCCTGAAGAAAGCATGTCTAAATAGAGCTATAAGGGATTAGTAGAAGTAGTCAGATGAAGGAAGAAGTGGAGGTGTTGGAGAAGTATTTCAGCTTGTGAACTCTTGTGCAAAGGTTTAGGTGCACAAGAACATTTGCATATGTGGGAAAGTAGCATTCAGTATGGTTGAACAGACTATGACGGAACATAAGATAGAAGTTGTGTCTGGAAAATTTTTAAGGAATTGGGGTTTTACTTATTATTGACTAATTTTAAGCAGGGGACTGGTATGATTAGATCTATATTTTAGAAGTATTCTCTATGCAGTGTAAATAGCATAGTTAAGATTGGCAAGAAATGAGACAATTGGTCGGGGGGATGATGATGATGGTCCAGAAGATGATGACAACCTCAGCAAGGTTATGAAGAGTGAAGAGAGACTTGGATGGATATAAGTGTTTTTATGGATATGGTGAGATTTGGTGATTCGTTACATATGAGTTTCCAGGAAATGAGTAAAACTCACTCTTGTTTGGGCATCATGGTAACTGGTGGTACATTTACTGAGCTAGAGAATACAGGAGGACTTCTTTAGAAAACACCTAATTGTTGGACATATTGAATGCTTAAATGGATATGTTCATCAAGAGCTGGATATGTAGGTCAATATTCAAAAGTGGTAATGGCTACAGATTAGAGATCTGGAGTAATCAGAATCTATAGGTAACTGAGGGTCTTCCAGTGGAGGAAGTAGCCAGGGGGGATGCATAAAGTGAGAAGAAAAGTGGCCTAATGTTGAGTTTAGGGAATGGGCAGGAGCCTTAAGGGAGGTTAAGTCCAGAAGAGCAGGAGGAAAAGCACAAGGTATGGTAGCATCACAGAGACCAGAGAAAGTGAGTGCTTAAAAAATCCTTGAGGTAACTCATTTTTCTTCATTAGAATTCCTTTGTGTATAGTATATTATATGACCCATTTTCTCCAACACTTAATTCCAATTTTTATTTTAACAGTTCTTACCATATATATTTCTCTGTACTTTGAATATTTAAATAATTTTATAAACTTGTTTATGTTGCATTTCTGAATTTTACAGGAAATTGTCTTGCCTTGTAGTATATATTTTTGGGTCCCATTTTTGTAGTGATCAGTTGAAGGTAATGATAACTCATTTTTTGAGTAGAATCTTATAATTCAGATCCCTGATATCTAAATCCCTGAGTGAAAAATACATCATTGTTAAAGTCTGTAGCTTGCTTGCATCCCATACCAATTATTCAATTTAACCAAAAATGTTCGTAAAGATGATTTTTTTTTTTTGTCTAAATTTTGTAATCTATTCTAAAGCAATCATACTGGGACTAAAAGCAATGGAGAACGTATTCATGCAGCTCCAACTAGTCAGTCTATTTTAAACAAAAAAAAGATATCACTCTGTGTGTGTGTGTCTGTATATGTGTGTATACTAAATTGTATGATTTGAGAAGTGCTTTCTAGAAGGTAAAGTGTCTTACACTTAATATTAGCAATCTATTTCTGAAAATCAGATATTTTGGGTAGCAGTGCTAATGAAGAGCTTATGTCTAGTTCCAATATTTTATTTTATTTTATTTTTTTGTGAGATCAGCCCTGTGCTAACATCTGCCAATCCTCCTCTTTTTTTTGCTGAGGAAGACTGGCCCTGGGCTAACATCCATGCCCGTCTTCCTCCACTTTATATGGGATGCTGCCACAGTATGGCTTGCCAAACAGTGCGTCGGTGTCCGCCGGGGATCTGAACCGGTGAACCCTGGGCTGCCGCAGCGGAATGTGCGCACTTAACCGCTTGCCCCACCAGGCCGGCCCCAAGTTTCAGTATTTTAAATGGAAAAACCGTATGTGTGTAACAAACTCTCATGTTCAGATGTAAAATGCTTAGAGCATCATTTCATGATCATTAGATAATCTTTTAAAAATTGCTTTGTATGCATTGACATATGGAGTTTGTATATCGAGTCATAAATATTATATTTATTATACAACATGGTAAATAATGCCTGACATTAAATATGTTTATTTTTAAAAGAAGACAATATAAAATAAAACTAGGAAATGTCACATAATGAATGTTTTCCCACCAAGTGAAGTTGAAACTTGAAGCTTGAACAAAGTTAAGAAACAAGTTGAGGAGGATGGTTGAAGATGTCATTTTTTGTGATAGAAGAACATGATGATATGGATGAGTTGGGATAAAAAGCAACAATATCAAGCAAATATCAAAGCAGAAGGACTGATACAGAGCCTCAGGGTTTTTTTTTTTTTTTTTTTTTGATACTTTTTGGGAGTGAGGCTGTAGATTTCCCTGACCATGATGGCTTTCCTGTACCTTCAAGGAAGGTGGTCAATGAGTGAGGATGCAAAAATTGCAAGATGGACTTTTCTCTTTACTTTTTTCTTTTTTTTTTTTTTTGTGAGGAAGACTAGCCCTGAGCTAACATCCGTTGCCAATCCTCCTCTTTTTGCTGAGGAGGATTGGCCCTGAGCTAACATTCGTGCCCATCTTCCTCTACTTTTTATATGGGACGCTGCCACAGCATAGCTTGACAAGCCGTGTGCCGTGCACGCCAGGGATCCGAACCTGCGAACCCCGGGCCACCGAAGCAGAGTGCCTGCAGTTAACCGCTGCGCCACCAGGCCAGCCCCAGGACTTTTCCCTTTTCTGGTGATTGTGTTTCATAAAGAAACAAGAGAACCTTTAAAAAAGAGTAGCTCTTCATCATATCACTGGCACTTTCAAGAATGTCTATTCTAGCATCTTTGGGCTCCATCAGGCATTGATGCCTCCTCCAGCTCCAGTGATATCTCAGACATACTTGCTCTATGTTAATACTTGGTGTCTATACACAGTTCTGATGTCATCTTGATTGTATCCAGATTGTAACTCAAGACTTTTCCCAATATCATTTTGTTGTTGAGTTTTGCAGACTTATAAATTTCTTCTGTGTAAATATCAGCTGATCAACGTCATATTGAGAAGAATGTACATTCTATGAAATTTGGATGGGGGCCGGCCCCATGGTGTAGTGGTTAAGTGCGCGCTCTCCGCTGCTGGCGGCCCGGGTTCGGATCCCGGGCAGTGCACCCACGCACCACTTGTCAAGCCATGCTGTGGCAGTGTCCCATATAAAGTGGAGGAAGATGGACACAGATGTTAGCCCAGGGCCAGTCTTCCTCAACAAAAAGAGGAGGATTGGCATGGATGTTAGCTCAGAGCTGATCTTCCTCACATAAAAAAAAAAAAGAAATTTGGATGTTAAAATCTAAGAGACATTCATCAGGAAAACATTACCCAGGGATATGATCTGTAAGGTAAGTATCGTTCCTATGCTAATTTGTGGTGGTGTTGGTAAGTATTAGTCATACATTTTGGGGGAACAAATTTATAACTACTCCAATTAAAATACAACTATTAGGAGATATGTTTGCAGAAGTTAGACTGAGCACAAGAGTTGGACTCTTTGAGAGTACCAAACAGATTTTGTCTTCTTTCTTCCTCACTGGGATCTAAACAAAATGATAAATCCAACAAAAGAGTAAGGGAAATGTAAAGTAGAAATATCAACTTTATTGCTACTAAAGGATGAGATGGAGTGCGTAGCTGAACGAGAGCACCAAATGGGCCTGGCAAATGAAATCTAGAATTAGACAGATGAACTTATTCAATTATGGCAAAACAGAACCAGAAGAAGGCTCTTAAACCATGGAAGCCAAATCCTGCTGCCATAGGAGCAGAGAAGGTCTTCATCCTACAGTCAAGGCAGATCCTGATAGAAAAAGAGAGAAGATGAGCTGAGTAAGCCCATTATATTCTTATCACGTTTACCAATTAGAAAAGTCACTGCATCTCCCCTCCGGCAGGGTAAGTTAAGGGCGTGGAGAGAGGCCGGGAACATTACACTCTCTGATCACTTGTGTGTTGAAGGAAACAAAATGATTTTTCCTTAATATTTCCCAAAGTTTTATTCTTTGTTAAACTTTGCAAGAAGACAGTATTTTTTTTCTCCAAATGCCCTTCTCTGAGAGAGGAGATAGCATGCATAGGTGGGTTATTATTCAGAGATGGTAGATTCATAACGCCAAAATTAACTTGTCCGTCCTGTGTGGATATACCCCTCAGCAGAGGAGATCAGCTGAATCTCAGAAGAGCCTCCAGCTGCCACCTTCATGAGGTCACTCTTCTGATCCCAGCCACTGCTTCTTTGGGTAGCTTTCCGGGAACAAAAGGCCCTAAAATGGGTCAGAACAGAACAGTAATGAAATTTACTCCAAGGTCACTATGCAACTAACACTGAAAATTCATTCTTTTATTTCTCATCTAAAACTTTATCCAGTTGCATCAGAAGTTCTTCACTGAAATGAAATGATAGCAGAAAGAGGTTTCAAGAAAAATGCTTATAGTCCTGTAATAAAATGCTAGCAACATAGAAATAGAACGAATTTGAGTATAAGTCAATTCATCTACTTCGTCGGAAAAATTAATATGCAAATATTAATTCCCTTTGCAAGTTAAAGTCCAAAGGCCAAAGGATTGAAATCCAAAATTGAATTCTCTTACTTTGGTGAGTGAAAAGTTCAAAGTTTTCTCCAGTGTCTTTCTCTGTTGAGTCCCAAATAGAGACGTTCTCAATGCAGAGAGAGATCTGGGCTTCTTCAACAGTCACAGTGGGAGCTGTGTGTGCCTGGAGTGGGTTCAGTTACACGGGGGCTTCCATATTCTCAAAACCAACTTTGACGTGCTTGAGACCAAAGACTTCATAAGACGTAGGATTATCACAGCACTTGCCTCAATCACACTAAGTTTAGTAAATAAGCAAATTTCCATCTTCTCGAGCAGTTACCTCAGGCCAATTAACGTTTCCAGAACCCAATATCTTTTGCCAAGTCTCATCACAGAGGCTCAGTGGTATTTGAGGATAACTCTCAGGGTTATTTTTGCCATGATACCAAATTGCTGCCAATTGTCCATAATCCACAAATGAACTTGAAAATGAACTGGAACTCTACTGGGACAAGTTAATTTTGGCAATGTGGATCCACAACATCTGCATTATAACCAACCTGTACATACTACCACCTATCTCAGAGACAGGGATTTGAAAAAAATGCGGTCTTCTTGCAAAGTTTAAAATGTGCAGTGTTGGAAACTTCCATCACAGGTCTTAGCTGAGGTTCCTTTGTTTCTCATTCAGCATATTAAAAAAAAAACTCCTAACATAAACTTTTGCTTAAACGCCTTGTTTCTGGCACCTCAATACTGAACTGAGTGTGCATTGCATCTAATAACAAAGCTTTGGCCATCTCTTTTGAGCAGACATTTTATTTTTAGTCCTGTGACAGACTTGGTGTTTCTACCACCTCTTTCCGAGAAATCACTTAAGTCTGACAAGGCTGCATCCTTGGGAAGCTTACTTTCTCATGTATACTAAAACTATTTGAGACAAAGTGAGACCATGTGGTGGAGTGATCTTTGAGCTGATGGACAAGCAATGGGAAACCAAATTGAGTTCTTCCAAAGTTCGTTTTTTGGTCCTAAAGATAGATAGTTCAAGACAACGTAAAGGAGTCATTTAATTGGGGAAGTGTATTTATGTCGCCCAACCCTAACACGAATAATTTTCTGTAACCAGTGTCTCTTTTTCCTATAATCTTTGCCTCAGCCATATCTGTTTAGCACAACTAGATCTATGTTGTTGACTGCTGCAGCAGCCTACGCCCTGCGGCTGCTGGTGCTTGCTGACAGCTCGTGCCCTCACCGAAGGGTATTGGGAAAATACACAACTTTATAGCACACTGGATGCCATACAAAATGCCACAGTAGGGGTCCCAAGGAAGCCAAGAAAATGACAACAGAAGCAAAAGGCACCTGGGCAAAGGATCGTCAAAAGACAGGAAGGAAAAGCAAATGGAAAAGCTGAAATGGAAGCTTTGCTTACTTCACAATCATTCTCATGAGGGTATAATTTGCAAATGCAGCCAAATAAATATTTCATGATAGTTTAAACTTCCCTAAGCATTTTAGGTCATTATTAAAGAGAGAGACACACAGTTGAGTTGACAACCACAAGGCATTTAGTTAATGAAAAGCCATCGTTATTAGCGGACTTTATTATTTATTTGAAAATAGCAAGCTGAAAGTTATCTACAGGTCAGCAAATAACATAGACCATTGAAAGCACGTAGGTTCCTTTAGCATCTATGGTTCTGATTAATTAGATTTTTCAGTTAGATGCTGTGCAGTACATTATACAAAGAACTTCCATATTCCCTAGGTAGATATAATAGTTTATGGAGGCTTTACATTCTATTAATCTTGGGTAGTGGGGAATCAACAGCAGGATTATATGCTTTATTCCACAGAAGATCACGAAAATGTTGCAACAAGATTAAAATAGACTGTATTTCAATCAACTCTTTGTACTATTTCCCCCTTTATATTCAATACTAACACATAATTTATAAAGTTTAGTTATAAAACGACGTTTAAACTAAAAACAGTAGAAGGCAGCATTATAGTTATTTAAAATAAAGATGAATATAACTTCATATGAAACCATAATAAATTTAGTCCATTTGATTTGACATTGTTGTTTGGCATAATTTATCCCCATACAAATCAAGAGAAAATCTCCAGATTCCCAAAGAGCAAGTTTTCTCAATGTTTTGCACTTTTAAAATTTTGGCGGTGTTTGTGGTAGTATTGTAGAAGGATAAAAAATATCGTATTCTTGAGAGAAAATTATTTTTCTGTGTTTGGATTCTGTGAATCTAAGATGTGCTCTTTATATTAATATGTCATGTATACCACACAAACATGGAAACTTTCCAAAAAAAAAAAAAGGCAGTAATAACATCATCAAAAGGGAAAAGGTACATTCTGGAGCATTGGACAGCCCTGCCCCAGTGAATGCCCAAAGAGATAGAAGAAATAAAAAATTAAGCACATATTAGAGTCTTGATGCTGTCATTTAAAACATACAAGTGTTCTTGAAAATAAAATGTTATAAAACTAATAGAAAATGGTAACTTTTTTTAAAAAGTGAAGTTTTCAGCCCTTGTCTAATACCATTTTAAAGCTATTGAGAGAGATCCTACAGGCCAAGGAATTAAAATAAATTGATTAAGTAATTTCCTGCTGGGTAGAAAACCTAAAATGCTAATAAGTTTACATTCAGAGATTTCGTTCTCAAGTAACAGATTTGATTTATTTGCTGGCTTTCAGATATCATTGTAACAGAGCTCCCGAAAATATAAAAAAGAGCAAAATAGAATGATTGCTCATAAACCAGGCATCGTGGTTCAGGAGGGTAATCCTAGATAACTCTCAAGGCCTGCATTGTTTCAATCAAACTTGGCTCAGGATAAAAAGAAAACGTAATTTTATTATTTTTATTCTTGTTAATAGACTTTAATTTTTAGAGTTTTAGATTTGCAGAAAATTGAGTGCAGAGAGTTTCTTTCCCATATACCCTCTCTCCCCACAGTTTCCTCTATTTATTGGCATCTTGATTTGTATGATACACTTGTTACAATTTATGAACCAGTATTGATACATTATTATTACCTAAATTCCATTGTTTACCTTAGGTTCACTCTATATTGTGTAGTTCTTTGGTTTTTGATAAGTGGGTAATGTCCTGTATTTACCATTACAGTATCATACAGAATAGTTTCGTTGCCTTAAAAATCTCCTGTGCTCCCTCTATTCATCCATTCCCTCCTATCCTGAACCTCCGGTAATAACTGCTTTTTTTATTGTCAACACAGTTTTGTCTTTTCTATGTCATATATTTGGAGTCATATGGTATGTAGCCTTTTCAGATTGGCTTCTTTCACTGAGCAATAACTTTTTGTTTCCTCCAGTTCTTTTCATGGCTTAATAGCTCATTTCTTGAAGTTTTCTTTAATTTTGTTTGTGTGTGTGTTTGAGGAAGATTATCACTGAGCTAACATCTGCTGTTGCCAATCCTCCTCTTTTTTGCTGAGGAAGATTGGCTCTGGGCTAACATCCGTGCCCAACTTACTCTACTTTATATGGGACACAGCCACAGCATGGCTTGACAAGCGGTGTGTCAGTCCATGCCCGGGATCCTAACCGGCAAACGCCGGGGCTGCTAAAGCAGAGTGCGTGAACTTAACTACTACACCACTGGGCTGGCCCCAAGCTCATTTCTTCTTATTGCTGAATAATATTCCATTGTATGGATGTACCATAGTTTGTTTATCCATCCATCTTTTGAAGAACATATTGGTTGCTTCCAATTTTTGGCAATTATGAATAAAGCTTCTATAATCATTCATGTGCAGATTTTTGTGTGAATGTAAGTCTTCAACTCATTTGGGTAAGTATGTAGGAGTGGGGTTGCTAGATCTTACGATAAGAAACTTTTGTAAGAAACTGCCAAACTGTTTTGCAAAGTGGCTGTACCATTTTGCATTCCTACCAGCAACGAATGAGAGTTCCTGTTGCTCTGCATCCTTGCCAGCATTTGGTATTGCCAGTTTTTTAGGTTTTGGCTTAGTGTTGACTCTGGGTATTTTTAAAAAATCTTTTCAATTTGCATAGTCATAATACCATTAAGACAATAAAATCTATTGACTTAAATAACAAAAAGAAAAATGGTAGGTACAATTATCTAAAGAATTACACTGACAAAATGTATAAATTTAGAAATATAAATGAATTCAACAATCTGCCACATTGAACTTCCAAGGAAGCTGTTTACCTCAAGGTAATAACCTTAAAGCGGAATACATCCACTTGCTCTTTTTGTTTCTTTCATGAGGAAATTACTTTTCTCAGTGGGGTCAGATACGTCTTCTTCTCTTTATCCTACTAGAAATATAATTAATTTCAGAGGTAGAGTAAGGTGAAATAAGAAGTAATTATAAACAAAGGCAACTTGTTTTCCTCTTTATATCCCCCACATCTCATTTCTCAGATATCTTGGACATTGGATATATTTAGCAAAATTTTAACAATTCTTAGACTAGGAAAGGAATTGGATCAGTTCAATTTTTGATTCTAATTACTTGCTTAGAAGTAAGTAATTAGAATCAAATTACAATTCAAACTGTAGTGCGTTGAATTGTGCATCCCCAAGAGATATGTTCAAATCCTAATCCTCAGTACCTGTGAATCTGCTCTTATTTGAAAATAGTGTTTTTGTAGATTCAATTAGTTAAGGATCTCGAGGTGAGCTCTAAATCCAACGACTGGTGTTCTTATAAGAAGAGGAGAGGACACACATGGAGACAGGGAGAAGACCATGTAATGACAGAGGCAGAGATTGGAGGGATTCATCTACAAGCCAAGGAAGGCCAAGGATGCCTGGGAGCCACCAGAAGCTAAGAAGAAGCAAGAAAGTATTCTTCCCTAGAGCCTTCAGAAAGAGCGTGGCACCACCAACACTTTGATATTAGACTTCTAGTCTCCACAACTGTGAGAGGATGAATTTCTATTGTTTTGAGTCACCTGGTATGTGGTAATTTGTTATGGCAGCACTAGTAAGCAAATACAGAGCATTTTTAATATCTGATTAATATCTGGTTAATATCTCATTCTCAGTAACACAATGATATAAAGAACCGGCTATCAGTTTAATGAAGCTGGGTTTAGACCTTAACTATAAATGATCTCTTTGTTATTGGCAATCATTCCTTATTTCACTGCTGTAAGCATGTTAATGCCTAAAGATTGCAACGCTTAGATTTAATAAATCGGGAATTGCTAAAACATTCATATAAATTTTTATTTCAATAAACTCATGATACAAAACCATTTACTTGATTTGGAAAAGGTAATAAAAATTTAGCCTTATTACGTTTGAACCCAGTTCCCAGAAGGGTAATTTGCTTATTAATTTGCTGCTAATTTAATAACAGAAATTAGTTGGAAGGCCAGAAGATAAACTGACTTAGTGCACTTCCTCAGCTAAGGAAATGAACAACCAAGCATTTCATAGACACTTATTTTAAAAAGTGTTTTCTTTCCTTGATGCATTAAACTAGGACAGGAACCATTTCTAATACAACAGTGAACAACTGACATAATAAATTGACTTAACTCATATTCTAAAAGCTCTGTCCTTTAAATGCAGAGAATCATTTGGATTTTAGAGATTGTGTCCTGAAAGAGTTTGAATTGTATGTTGTGACTCCTTTCTATATATCAGAGAAAGGTATTTTGATGAAGTTTATATTTCGTAAACAATTTTTATTAAAGTTCATAAAACTGCTATAACAGGTCTTTTAATTGTTAAAAACTTTTTTTTATTCTTCCAGTTTTTTTTTTATTGAGGTAACATTGGTTTATAACATTATATAAATTTCAGGTGGACATCATTATATTTCGATTTCTGTGTGAACTACATCAGGTTCACCACCCAAAGACTAATTAACATCCATCATTGCACACATGTGCCCTGTAACCCCTTTCACCTTGCTCCCTGCCCCCTTCCCCTCTGGTAACCACAAATCTAATTTCTGTAAAAAAAAAGTTACTTTTTTATGCCAATAATTTCTGAGAAAATGGAAAGTTAGATTCCGAATTAGTTTATTTAATACACCTTAGGTTAAAATGATTTACTGATAATGTAGCTGAAAAAATGGAAAGTATGCAACCACATAATTAGTCCTTAATTAAATGCTTCATGTTTCTTAGTAATTTTATATAAATCTTAACACTTTTAACAGAATGGGCTGATGCTAATAGAAAAGTCACTTGGTTTTCAATAAAGTGAGATCAGATTTTCATCTTTGTCTATCTTAGTCCTGGAAGGTATAATATCCCGTGCAATTCAACATGGGGAGTAAATATTCTGCATGCATCTACGTCTACCAAACTTAGCTTGTCATTCAATGCCAGTGATTAACTTGAATTATTTAAAAGGAAAGTTCATCTTGAAAAATCATTGTTAGAGAATGTCATCCAATATAAATCAAAAATCATATTTCAGATGGTAAAGATTAATCCAATCATTAAATGAAACTCTGAGCTTTAAATTCAGTGCATTTCAAATCTGCAAATCAAGTTTCAAAACTATTAAAATTATTTACTTATATTATTATTTAGTGATCTTGGGTTCACAAGAATTTTGTTTTACTTAAATCTGAGAGGATCCTGGCTCAGATATAATTTTTGTGATAATGAGGGAACGAGCTGAGATAGAGGCAAAGATCTTTAAGAGCCATTTGTGTATCTAGTGGCTTTGGAGGGAAATGTCAGCTGAGAGGGCTGATATATCTTTTTTTTTTTTCCAATCAAATTTTGAACAAAGTTCCACAATATTCTTAAGTGATTATCAAAAAATTTACAAGTAAAAATGTACCCATATATAAAAAGTAAGCATACAGTTTGCTTTAAAATTTCAAACACTCTTCCTTCTAAGTTGCATTTAAATTGCCATGGAAAACATCACTATGGATTTAAAATTTCAAGTTTTGTTTTTAGCTACACATTCCATTTTCTTGTTATAAGTGAAATTACAAAGAATTTCATTATATTAATTTGGGGTCTTTAATTATGGCTCCTTAAAACTCTGCCATTCCCCAGTTTAAGCATCTTTTTAAAAATGACTTTCTCTCATCTACCACATATTTAAAAAGGTTTTGATCGCCAAATAAATAGTATTTAGAAAATAATACATAACTAATTTTATATTAATCAGAGGCATGCATTACTGTGCTCTGCTCAGCATTCAATTTAGCCACTAAGTTGATATAATTTCAGTTAAAAGGAAGGCAGTCTAGTATTTAAGACAACCTGGGAAGTTTGATTCACAGCAAAGGTATGACTGATTGATCTTTATGAAATATTAATTTGTGGACCCCATTCTTATCTTTGTAGATTCCCTCATGGAAAGATACTATCTTGAAGACAACCGACACGATTCTTAAAATATATGCCAAAGTAACCTGTCATAATGTCCCGTTATTCAACATCACATTTTTACTCAAAAGCTGCTACGGTATTTGGGAAATGGACTCAAGAAAAAATAATTAGAAGGAAAAGATTAAAGTTTACTATTACACATTTTTAATACTGTTAAAAGTGATAAGTAGGAGAGAAGTCAGTGACTGAAAAAAATCTTTAAAAAATATATCAGCTCACTAAAAAAATTAAAAAACACTTTTTTTGTTTTCTATTAAATTAATTTTTAAAACTTTAGGATAAAAATCTCAAGGCATCTCTGCAGTTTACCAGTTAAGATTCTGTATGCTTAAAAAAGCTATTGTAACTATTGAATGGTAAAGAACTCATAGAAACTGGCATCTTACCAGAAACTCTGAAGACATCATTATGGATGCTTGACTCTAAATCATACCATAGTCCTACAAGATTGTTTTAAAATGATTACTACAGTTATCTGGGGAATAGGTAAATAAATGATAGTAATAGTACTAATAATTCCACAAACATATTGCAACTACATTAAATGTGAGAGTCTGCCATTTTATGATATTTAGTGTATTTTTAATATAAAACATAGGGCAGTTTTCCCATTGCAGTATCTTATTTCCATCTGAGACAATGTACCTGCGAAAACACTCAACACTCCTGAGTGAATTTCAAAATACGAAACACTAGAGTTTGCTCTGCTTTATGTAATTACACAGGTAGCATTTCCTTTTTACAGAATATATACAACTATTAAAATATTTTCCTTCCCCCCTTCACTGATGGGTACAAACAAGCAACTCTTGGAAATTATTTTTCTATAGTCATAATGAGACTGTGACTTCTAGAAAGAAAAAAACCTGGTCACCCATGTTTATACCTTCGCAAAAGATCCTAGAGTAAGATCTCCATTGAGAAAATCGCATTGCTTAATTCCAGGGAGACTTAAATTTTCTAGAAAGGATTTAGTTTACTTAATGTACTTGGGTTTTCTTCATATACTTCCAAAAGAATAATTTCTTCAGGTTACTGGTGATAGGACCAAATAGTAGAAGTAGAGTCCATTAGTATTATTCTGAACTTTCCAGAAGCTCAATAAGCACAAGGGGAGAGGAATAGAATGAAGGATAAGGAAGAAGTTTGCTTCCTCTCTAAGAGTTTCTTAATTGTCCCACATATCTCAGGTGGCGATAATAGTGATACTCTCAGTTTTTGGAATTGTAAGAGTGTATATCTTAGGAGAATAGATTTTCAAAATTACTGAAAGTTAAAAGATTTCATTAATAAAATGTTTATATGCAAACCTCTATATTGGAACATTTTCAAAAATGTAATTCAGATTTTTCTGTTTAATGAACAGATATTTTGAACATTATGCAATGTTTTTCTTCTTTGAAGAATTCAGGGTCATCATCGTCCTTACCTGTTGTATCGTGATGATGTCAGATGCCCATAAGCAACATTAGTTTCTCTTTTTCCCCCACCCTTAGGATTCACGGCTTTTCTAGGAAATGCCTTTCACCTCACCTTCATCACGGACGCTGCCGCACCTCTGCACCCATTTGTAGCCCTCTCTGTTCCTGGTGTCTTCCCTAGTATCGGTGGGTTTCATGAGGAGTTTAGATGTTGATGATTCCCAAATTTATATCTGTACTGCCAACCTTTTTTTGAACTCTAGAATTTTTAAAATCAATGACTACACACACATGTCTAAGAAACATCTCAAATCAAACAGATTCAAAATTTAGCTCCTGATTTCCCTCCCCAAATCACTATTTTCCTGTTGCCTCCATCTCAGTAAAGACCACTCTATTTGTTCAGTTGTTCAGGTTAAAAATATTCACTCCTCTTTCTCACATCTACAGTAGATCCGCTCAGTCCATCCAGTCCCTTAGCTGTACCTTAAAACCACATCTAGAAATTGATCACTTCTCACTGCCTCCATAGCTACCACCTTGGTTCAGCTACCATCATATCTTACCTGGGCTATTGTAAAGGCTCCTAATCCTGAGCTCCTAAACTGAATCTCTGCTTTTGCCCTTGACCCCTTGCAGGCTCATCTCAACACAGTAGTCAGAGTGGCAGAGTTACTCTATCAAAGGTTTACTCCTCCAAGGTTTTCCCATGTCATTCAGAGTAAAAGTTTAAGTCTTTGAAATAGACTTCAAAGTGTACACTATCTGGCCCTTATTACCTCTCTGAACCACCCCCACTAATCTTCTATTGCATTCTGTTCTGATTACACAGTTCTCTTGCTTTGCCTCAAAGACTTTCATCTCCCACCCTTTTTCTTAGCCCTGCCTGATATATTCTTTTTCCAAATATTCACATGGCTTGCTCCCTTGCATCCTAAACACACGCACACCTGCACGCGCATACACACACACACTCCCTAGCCCTATTCTTGCTTTATGTTGTTCCAGAGCACTGGTTCAGTAGCATATGATGTGTTTTAATTATGTCGTTTTCTCATTTTCTGTATCTCTCTACTCTAAGCACTAGGAGGCAGAGATATTGGTCTGCTCTGTTCGGATCGGTACCCCAGTACCTAGGACACTGAATAGCATGTAGGTGATACTCAATAACTATTTATTGAAAGAATAATTTGCTTAAGCTACAGGACAGTAAGTCAAATTAAAAGCAATCAAAGGCAAGCAATGACTCCAAAGGGAAAACGTTAGCATCAGAGTCTAAACAGGTCAGGGGGCGGTTTGGTGGCGTGGCACATGGTCTTGGTGTGCTGCGAGGTAGCCTATTACATTGTGGAAATGCGTGCCTGAGTCCTCCAGGTTTCAAGATAAATAAACACTGATAATACTCACTGCTTTTTAGTAGCCAACTCTGCTGGCCATCACTCTCTGTTGCATTTAATTTTCTTTTTTTGAGGGGGGTCACATCTCTCTACTTTAGTTGACTTTTGCTCTGAGGTTCAGTAACTAATTTTTACTTCTACTTCAGTTGATTTTTGCTCTGTGGCTCAGTAATTAATGATGACAGCAAAAGGCATCACTTATGGGGTCTTTAGATGTGTTCGTTGAATGTCTTCTCACTCTTCATTTAGCAATTTGGTGTTTTTTGGTTTTTATCAACAAAAAATTGACTATGACATGTGTCTCATAGCTATAGGGAAAACTTTAGTTGAATTCCCACCTAATACTTCTGATTTACTGACAACATTTAAGAAATAAAATTATCTACACTTTTGAAAGATTGCCAAAGTTTATTCCTTAAAGAATCTCTAGCAATGTATTGTTCAATACAGTAACCATAACTAGATATCTCTTTATATTTCAATTTAACTTCTTTAAAACTAAATAAAATTAAAAATTCAGTGGCAGCAGCCACATACCAAGTGTGTAATAGTCACTTAAGGTTAGTGGTTCCTATAGTGGACAGCACTGATCTAGAACATTTCAATCGTCACACAAAGTTTTATTGAACATGACTCTCTAGGCTTGTTTTTGCTGGTTGAAATTTATTTGTCTATCATAAGTTCATTCATTTAAAAATATTTATTCCATGATGAATATTTGATAACCTGTTAAGTGTGCCACAGAAGTTTAGAGAACTTAGAATTTGTGTGCAAAAATAAGCCATAATATTATGCAATGAGTTCCATTAGAGGCATATACAGAGTGCTATATGGACATAAAGCAGTAGTTAGTTTTGCTTCAGATGTGGAGCTCATCATGCAGCACACGTTTGGAATCTTTGTGCTGTGCCATAACTGTCAGAAAAGAAACAGTTGAACTCTGGTGTCTTGTAAGTTTATATTTATTGTTGAAAAGCCAATCAATATCAGTCTGAACGTTAACTAATAGCATGGCTTTGCCACTGCCCAAACAATATCGTAGTTAATAGCAATTTTAATGTCTGAAACCACCATAATTGCCCTCAGAAATCAATAGATCAATAAGAGACTCTTTTTCGTTTTAGATACAAGTATTGAACCATACATCACAGTTTGAAAAGGTTGCTTTTGATCATGACAACCCAGACAAATTTAAAATTAGTTTGAAAACTGTGTAGAAATAAGATGATTCTTAGTTTTAACATCTGTAAATTTAGACTTAAAGCAGTGCAAACATGCATTTACAGTTTTGTTATTGAGCCTTTGAATGTTTTCATTGGAAATACAAATGTATTAAACTAAAAGAATTCATAAATAAAGCCACAGCTAAATATCAGTGTTCTAAATAAATTTAAAAGTTATGTAAACTATAGTTAAAATAGTAAATTATCAAAATGTACCGAGATGAATATTTTGGACTTTAATAAAAAATTTGATCAAGAAACAAATTTATAGAAAATTTTCTGCATGTATTCTCTTGAAATGAGAATAGTTTTCATTCATCCCTTTCTTTTATTCTTTATTTATGCATAAGTTATGTGTTAAGATTCTCCTATGACAATAACACACTAAAATATCTGCCTCCAAAGGAAATTGCTAATGATCCTGCAGTGAGATGGGTAAATACCATGCTTATCTTAGCTAGACATACAAACTAAGATAGAAGCAAAAAGCCCAAGAGCATCACGTTATTTGGAGGAAATGATGGCATTATCATTTAAAGAGCAATCACTTATATCGATTGCATTCAGCATTCAGGAAACACTAACAGCGATGCAATGGTTTATTTGTTTTCTAAGTTGTTAGGCCATGTCAAGCAAATTATCTGGATCCAATTTCTGATACATGAAAAATTCTTCTTTTGGCATGTGTTACTGGAATTGTGAGTAATGTTCTGATTGAGGGTACATCTTTTGAGACACTCTTATAATTTAGCCAGCCTCGCTGCTTTAGATTGCTATTTGGACATTTTCAACCTTTAATCTCTGTGTGGCTTGTACCAGTACAGACAACTTATTGTTTCTGAAATGGTTATTGGCATGACTAAAATGCCTATAATTTCTAAAGAGGGAGAAAACAATCTTTTCTGATCCAGAATCCAAACAAAATGTCCCAACGGGACTGATCATTTTGTCCTATTTAGTACATACCAACAAAAACAACAGAATGCTATTATTGTCCAATTCTCCTTTTTGTCTCTGTTAAGACGAATAGGAACACTTCTCTGTAATTGCAACCAACAAGGCTTGGGTATCTTAGTATGGTACCAGTCATTTGGTCGGCTGAACTTAGAAGTAGAGGAAGTTAGTAGGAAGATAGAAGAAATGAAAATGGTGGTGTAGGTTTGGGTGTGAAGGAAGCCCAGCAGGGATTAAGTATAAATTTGAACAAGGGTAGGGTAAACAAGATCAGATGCTAAGAACCCAGAGACATCTGATCTAATATGGATATGCATCTTAAAACCACCTGGCATAGGCCATGGAGATTTCAATTAACACTCTGCCAATATAGGGGTTTTTATCTATAAAATCAAGGTACTGGAATAAGAACTGAGCCCAGCCAATGGGAAATGGGTCTGGTCAAAATAAGTTTATTCATCAATTGTCAGGGTTTAGGCAGAGCAGTGAACTGGATTGAGAAAGTTGGGAGGAGAGAGAAACCCTTGGTAACTGAGTCAGCTAGTCATTCCTTCTCCACTGGGAAGGGTTCAAACCAGAAATTCTAAAATATATGAGGAGCTATGACAAGTCTCTCCTCAAAAATGTCAATGAGTCTACAGTCACTGAAATTAATGTTTTTTCTGTCCATGGAATCTAATAAATTTGCAATGCCAACTTTATCGTCCTCTATTTTCTCCCCATATCCAATTTCCTTAGACTTTCGCTGGCTTGAATTATGACTTGTATTATTACATTAGCCCAACATTCTCCTTTCTTTGCCTCTGAAAGTCTTATTTATCCATTTAGGGAATGTTAAAAGTCACCTCATTTTTAAAGGTCTTTACCAGGTCTGTTCATCATGATCAACCACACTTTCCTCTGAACTTCCTGTACTACCTCTAAGTTGTACTTATTTCATGCTATCGTTCAGTTTGTTTCTATATTTTTCCAATTAGATTGTATGCTTAGGATGGAGAGGAGTAATGTCTTAATTATCTTTCTATCTTCCTAGCACCTAGCAAAGTGGTTTGAATATAGTAAGCATCAATAAATGTCTACTCAATCAAGTTATATGATATTTACGCAAATTCTAAGCCTGACCCAGTGAATCACTTCTTGGTCTCAGATAGGTTACTTGGCCTATCTTTCTCCTAGTTCTTCATTTATAAACTAGGAGGGCAATCTGCTCTCACTGAATTTGTAGGTTAATTTTATAGTTAAGGAATTCATATAAGGAAGAAACAGGAAGGACAGTCATTGACTCCACCCATATTTATTGAACATCTAAGGTTTGCCAAGCACTCTCCTAAATATCTTTAGTTGCTAGAGAAATCTCTGCAGGGCCAGCTCAGGGCAGACTGCATTTGAACTTTGGCCAGTATCACACATGAGACAGCCACCTAATAGCGCCAACTGACAGGATAGACCAACTTCACATCTGCCCCTGCTTTAACTGCATTGTTGGACTGACAGTTTTAAAAAGTAGTATGGAGGGGCTGGCCCCGTGGCGCAAGTGGTTAAGTGCGTGCGCTCCGCTGTGGCGGCCTGGGGTTCTCCGGTTCGGATCCCGGGCATGCACCGATGCACTGCTTGGCAAGCCATGCTATGGCAGCATCCCATATAAAGTGGAGGAAGATGGGCACGGATGTTAGCCCAGGGCCAGTCTTCCTCAGGAAAAAAAAAAAAAAGGAGGATTGGTAGATGTTAGCACAGGGCTGATCTCACACACAAAAAAAAATTAAAAAAAAAAAAGTAGTATGGAAATAGCAAGAATGTAAAATTAGCAACATATGTACAGTAAAAAGTAAAAAGTAGAATCCAAAAGGATAAATGTATTGATATGGATATATTATTAATATTAAATATTAAAGGTATTAATATATTAAACAGGAAAATATAAGCAAAGATCGTCATGATAAAACAACCATGATAAGCCTAAGAAAAATTTAAACATAATTTTGGCAACAAAGGTGCTGTGTTCTGAGGTTGCTGTCTATGATCAGGAGGCATCTTGCTTCATTATTCTCTCCAGGCTTGGGCTCACTCTAGGTAACTCTTGTAGGGAAGAGAGAGCTCAGGCTTATAACCTTTAATTTCCACTAATGCGGGGAAAAAAATTTGTTTTCTCAGAGTCACCTCCATTGAGAATCTCCTTTTCTATTATTCCATAATAATCTTGCTCAGTCTGGGTGGGGCTGACCCTCCTATCTACCACCCCTGCTTTAGGAGATGGGGTAATTGATCTTCACCAGCAGCATGGCAGCGGCAATCAGGATTGCAAGCATTTGTTGTATGTGGAAAGAAATGTCTAAGAATGAGGCCAAGCAGGGCAGAGAGACATACAGAGTGGTATGGTCTTTGTATCTTTTGAATCCCTTCATCTAGCCATGCTCAAATTTAGTTCAATTTCTTGACTTCTCTGTTATGTTGGGCTACTATAGTCTCTTTTGCGTTAAGCTAGTTTGAGATGATATATATATATATGCATGTGTGTATATATGTAATGTATAAAAGTATATGTATGTTTTAGTTATATCTGAAAGAATCCAGGTTAATATGTTCTTTTGAGTCTAATATTTAGCATATTCAGTTTGGCCCCAAGTCATCTGTGATTCAGAAACCAATTTAATTCTTGAATTTGCCATCTGGTTTAGGTTTACTCCTAAAGGTTATACCCATAGATTTAATTGGTTCTGGAATCTTGGAGCTTTTACTATTATCAAACTTTTGTTTATCAGAATCCTCTAGATCAAGACTGAAACAGAACTCAATGAGGCACCCTAGGGACTATCTGAAAGAGAAAAATCCTGAAGAAGCATACATCTGAAAAACCATTTCTAGTCTACATGTATTACCCTTAAGCATCTCTTAAAATCTCAACTAAATTGGTTTCTCTGCATGGCGAAGATGGAGTAGAATTTTCATCTGGGTGAAATTATTGTTAAACTCCATTTAAGCAATTAACAAAGAGATATTTTTAATATTATTCAGCTTGGAAATGGAGTCAAATAATGAATTTTGAATACAATTAGGCAAGATAAAACTTCTAAGAACACCATAAATACAGGGATGTGAAATTCTGTATTAACAATATAAAACTGTTATAATATTTCACTTGAAGAGGAATTAAATAGAAAAAATATTAAAAAGTAAAAACAGCCAATGATTAGAAGGTATGTAACCACTTAAGAGGGAGAAAGTGATCAGAAATTGCAGAGTGCTAATCAGTAAAAGTCATGGAAATTTAGAACCAAAGCTGTTGGTCAGGAAAGCTCAACCTGTATATTTTCTAGACTGTTCTATCTCCAACATCTATAAAATGCTGTCACTGGCACCAGGAGAAAATCCAAGGAATTTTTTAATTCTTCCATCACAAAATTAAGTTAATTCAAATTACATTAAAACACGTTTTTTTTTTAAAGAGGGTCATGTCCACACTGGGATATCACAGCGTTCCCCACCAGAAATACAATTTGTATAAGGGCTTGGGGGCCCTCCAGGAGAAATGGCCAATAAAATTTGAGACTCGCAATTAAACAACCAGAATGCCAAGGTTAATATTCTAGAACAAGGAAAGGTGACAGGAATGTCTCTAACTTCTGAAGAGTAAGCTGCATGTGGTAGGCAGATAGGGTTCACCAGATACTCATGTGTGCCACTAAATTTCTCAGCTTCCTCTGCAGTTGGGACTTACGGGCTGAGGCGGCTCTCAGTAGCTGTGCCTCTTCCATTTCTCTATCAGTTTTCCATGGTGACCACCAATGCCGGATGAAATAACTAGACGACAGATAAAGTCTACTTTACCCGCATCAGATTCTATGGTTATAAAATAAACTTTTGTTGTCTAAAGACACTGAAATACAATATATGTATTATATATATTATTATTATTATAAATATAATTATAGAAATACAGGAAGGCAGAGAATTCTCTTCTCAGATAAGAAAGAATACATCTGTGAGCCTTGTTGGAATAATACCTCAGCAGCAAGGACGATGGAGCTAAAAGAAGCCTATTATTACCAATAGGTTAGTGATAGAGATAGTGTTAGAGAGAAGGCCAATTGCTGGAGGAAAATGGCCTCAATTTTGGGGACCCTCTACACTACCAGCAATGCTGTGTTAGAGGGGATCACAGTGGTATAGCCAAGGAGGAGCCCAACATTGACCATGCTAAATCTCCTCGGAGCTCTGAAATACTGAGTTGGACTCCAGTTCCCTGAGCTCTTGTGCCTGGAGCCCTGTTATATACTGCCTCCTAATTGACTGAGGTGTCTCATATGCTCTGCTACTATTTTGCCAAACTGATTCTAGATTCCTCTGACTTCTTTCAGAGACTCATTCTGAGCTAGTGCTGTACTGGAATCAGACTGACTGGCTTTGAATCCTGCTTCCAACACTTCAAGCCGGATGAACCATCCTAAATTGTTTTTATCACACAGGCCCATTCTACCTTCTTTGCTCATAGAGTTGCCATATGCCACTTACCTCATAGAGTTGCCATAAGGATTAAATAAGATAATCATGTAAAGTGCCAAGAACAGTTGATATCACAGCAAAACACTCAGTAATGCTTAGCTCTCCTCCTTGTTATTATTGCTGGGATGTTCAAAAGACACTGAAAGCTGGTAAGCACTGGAAGCCCTGACGCTAGCCTTGGGCGTCCATTTTGGATCTAATCTCTGGGATTTAAAACCTGAACACAAATCTGTACAGAGTTTATTATTTTCTCTTGGGATTGGGAAGTCGGACTTATGTGCCCTTCTTGAATCTGCCCTACTCTTCAAACCTGCATCTTCCTGTGATTTCAAACATGAACTGTTTTTATAGCACTTGGTGTGAAAGCTAAGAGGGTGGGAGGGTATAGACAGAGAGTGGTGTATTGGAGTTAATATTTTCAGAAGTTTAATAGGTTTTTTACCTTCAGCTTCTTGTAGAGATATTCATTCTCCTGTTGTCAGTCAATAAAATATCTCTGCCTCTTCTTTTCATGAGGGTGGCTTCAAGGGTGCTGGTAAATATTCCATGTCTTTATTAGGATGCTGGTTATTCAGGTGTGTTCGCTTTGTGAAAATGCATCAACTAGACATTTATGATTTGTGCATTTTTCTGTAGTAATACTTCATAAATTTTGTATTTACAAAGGCTTGGATAGAAGCGCATTCCAGCATTCTTTACATCATAAGGCTGAATTTTCTGCTGGATTGGAAAATTTTTACATGCTCACACACATGCTCATTTTATGATTTGTGGTATTGCATAAAATAGTTGTTGTTATTCAAGTAATAATCCTAAGTATGCAATTATTAAGAAGTGGTGTATTTCATTTGAGTTAAACACACATATGTTCACTTAAAATGTAATCATTCTTAAAAAAGTAGCTAAGTTTTTTCTTTACTCCTGCGTGTGTATCTAATATGTTTGGTCTTGTACTTAAGGGCAATTGCTTATCACTTGTAGATGTCACCTTATAGACTCAAATTTGCCCACCAGTGGGAAAAAGTCTGATAAACTGATTATGCAACTTGGTTATGTATTATTATTCTATGTAACATTTAAACTACTTTTCGAGACATACAGACCTGTTTATATTAATATAAGTAAAACATATTTTAGCCATTTAAAAGAAGAATCTCTTATGTAGTTGAATGCAAAATCTTCAAAATGTATTGTGAATCTTTTTAAAAAGATAACATAAAAAACGTTGTAGGGTCCGGCCCGTGGCATAGCGGTTAATTGCGCAGGCTCCACTTTGCTTCAGCGGCAGGGGGTTTGCGGATTTGGATCCCGGGCGCGCACCAACGCAGAGCTTGCCAAGCCATGCTGTGGCGGCATCCCCTATAAAGTGGAGGAAGATGGGCACAGATGTTAGCCCAGGGCCAATCTCCCTTAGCAAAAAGAGGAGGACTGGCATTGGATGTTAGCTCAGGGCTAATCTTCCTCACAAAAAAACAAAACAAACGAACAGAAAAAACATCGTATATGTTATTCTATTATTTGAGAAGAAAATAGTGAGGAAGAAGAGAGACTGAATATTTATTTTTCTTATACGTTTAAAATACACTTGAAAGAACACAAGAGACTAATAAAAATGACTTTTTTTTTTGGTGGGACGGGTGGCGACCAGGAAAATTGGGAACAAAATTGAAACAAGAAGACACTTCATGGTAAATATCTTTATGATTTCAAATTAACGAAAAATATAAATAGGTTGACTACCCAAAATTAAATAAATGGCATACAAGCATACAATAACTCTCCTAAGATATTAATTCTTTAGGTTTTAGGGGCATTTATCCTCAAGACTCATATAAAACACACAGACACACACAGACAATATACTCTACCTGGAGGGATGATACTGTTACCAAAGGCATCCAGCACATTTGGGAGAAAAGACAAGAAGAGAGGGTAAGTAGAAGGAATCTAAAAGAGATGTGAGACAGAAGCCAAGGGTCAACTTTGCTGCCTTGTAAGATATGGCTTTTTAATGACTGTGAGGACTGCCAACTTTGGGGCAAAACTGAGGTACATCATTTTCACAAAGATTCTTCCCCTTCATGCTTGGGAAGATGAATTGCTTATTTCTCCCAGAGTGCCAAAAGATGGATTCATTATTCTAAGTTATAGATGAAATGAGTTGTGATTGAAAGGAAATGTTTTGTATTTTTCATAGTAAATAGAAGATACTCTTCCTGTCTCCTAGCAATACTCATTGAAGTGTTGCTATAATGTCTTTTATTTTTCATATAAATCAAATTTTTTATTATAGTCCTTTGAAATTTCTCATGTTTCCTGTCGTTTATAATAAAACAAATACATGGATTCATATATTTAAAGTAGTTGTTTAAAGTCTATTTTAAAGCAGTAAAACTTTTTTTATTTTTCGGGAGAGAGAAAGAGAAATTATTGTACCATCCCAGGGAAAAAGTTAAACCCTTTTATACTTAAAGCTTCTAAAAAATTCTTAGGTTAACTGGTTTTACTTACCTGCATCTTCCTGCCAAACAGATTTTAAGAAAAATAATTGACCCAATTAATATAAAATTTTCTAATTGTGATGTGTCAAAATAAATAAATTTGCTGTGAAATAAAAATCCTTAACATGAAAATTGTTTATATTTCCTGTCTCTGATATTTACATTTAAAAATATTATTTAAAATTGTTTAAAATTTTACAGCATATTTGTTGTATAGAGTGGTTATTTAACTTTTGTCCTGTCAATGTAATATCATATGAAGAGGGAAAACATGATAATTTAACAAATAAACATAATCACCTCTTCACTTAGTGGAAAGTCGATTTGATTTGGATTTCGAAAATCTAGATTTAAGACTAGACTCTTCCAATTACCAGCTATGTGGGGAATGGGAGGGCAGGGACCTGTTTGTCTCCATGTCTCAGGTGTCTCATGGTTAAATGCAGATGGTGGTGTCTAACACACTGGATGGTTAATCTAATCAAATATGAGATCGTATAAAAACATTTTCTAAATTTTAATGATCTATAAAATGTTATTATTCACATGCTTATAGTAGAGATTAACTGGAAAGTTTGAAAGTCACCACAATGCTTTGCTGGGTAGATATATCTGCAAAACAAAAGATAGTGGAGGACAACATCTAAATAAAAATACTGCTTCTTGATAAAAGCGGATAATATTTTTCCAAAGTTCTAACTTTCTAGAACACCAAGACTTCTGTGTTGAAGTCACTATTATGAGTATTGCTATTATATAACCACTCAAAATAATAAGTTGGCTAGAGTTGGACCATATTAATTTTTCAGTTTTATATCTTTTCATTCGATAGGAACAAACATAGCTCTTCTGTATGGTAGTGCCATTTGTTCAAGATTTTTAAAAACTGTTAGTATTAATCTGATTGACTTTCCTCACGGCTTCTCATATCCCACATCAACATTTCATATTAATAAATAATTTGACGACTGACTCACTGCTGCCAATAGTTTAATTTTTCAAGCTGCTGGGGTCACAAACATAATATGTGGATGGTGCAACATAAGGCTGCACTGTGATAGACAGTTTCATATTTATGGATGTGTACAGTCATTAGGGCACGTCTACATACCAAAAACCTCCCCATGCAAATTGCTTTCCATGCCATGTTTTTTCCTTAATGTACATCTCTAGTGACAAAATGGTGGATGAATAAGCCAACAGATGGTTTTATCTCAATGGCTGCATCAAGGGATGCATCGTTAGTTTCATGTCTGTGCTACACAAGGAATGCTGGCTTTATTGTGGGCATCTGGCTGGCAGCTCCTCGAGGGGTTGTCACACACAATAATCCAAGAATCCCAGCTGTGTTTTCAGTTCCCTAGTGTCTACTCTGACATGAAAAGGTGCTCACAAGCCAACCTAATCCTCTTGTTAATTCTGTGAGCAGCTAGAAGAGGACTCTTAAATCCTAAAACCCTAATATTTACCCTGAATTCCTTCTTTCATTTAAGTTGCTTGATTTGTCAGATTTTTTTCTCTTTAGCTTTGATCAATGAGATTTAGGATTATTGCAAAACAGAAGATGCTTCATTTGAACTAAAAACATTTATATAATGAGATAAAACATTTATGGAGTAATTAAATAATAGGCCCCTACTAGATGCAATCACCAAGGTTTTGTTGTTTTATCTTTTAGCTCACCATATAAAAGTAGTGGCTAATGCACAGTTTTTAGTAATACCTTCCTAATTTACCGGAAAAAGACAAATCTTCTCAGATTAAATGTTTATAAAGTAGGGGGCCGGCCCGGTGGCGCAAGCGGTTGGGTGCGCGCACTCCGCTGCGGCGGCCCGGGGTTCGCTGGTTCGGATCCCGGGCGCACACCGACGCACTGCTTGGCAAGCCATGCTGTGGCGGCGTCCCATATAAAGTGGAGGAAGATGGGCACAGATGTTAGCCCAGGGCCGTCTTCCTCAGCAAAAAAACAGGAGGATTGGCGGATGTTAGCACAGGGCTGATCTCCTCACAAAAAAAAAAAAAAAAAAAAAAAAATGTTTATAAAGTATATTTGGGGAAATAGCAAGGTTGACCTCATGAGCTCGCAATTTATCTATGCATCTCCTGAAGCCCCTCGGATGTCCTGGGGAAGTGGTTGAAACAACAGACACCAACAAAAATATGTCTTTATAACATGATGGAGAAGAACCACAAATAAAACTATATAAATTACACACATAAAATATATGGAAATGGGAGAAAGTAGGGAGAAGGCAAGATCAGGTGAAATATCACTTTTGCTTTCTCATGAGTATAAATTGTTGATTTAACACACATTATTTTGGGATTGTAAATTACAGAGCTTTTTCTGTGATAATGTGACATAACAAACAACCCCAGTACTTCAATGGCTGACATAAGAAAGCATTTATTCCTTACTCACAGGTCTGCAAGATGGCTGAGGCATCTCTTCTCCAGGCTCTGGGTGCCTTTAGGTGTGTTCGCTATACCTGTCATTCTGAGATTCAGGCTGAATGAGCATTAGCTAACTAAGGCATATTCTTCTCATGGCAGAGAGGAATAGATAGGAAGCCAGACCAACACACATAAGCACATTTAAAGCCTCTGTCTGAATAGACTGTATGTCATATTCCATCATATTTCTTTGGTCAAGGCAAACCATATAATCAGGCCAAACATCAATAGGGTGGAAATGTATACTTCTCCAGTGTTGGGATGGGAAAAATGGATATTTGTGGCATAATTGTACAATTTACCCATAATTTGGTCTCTGGATAGCAACTATCAACTTTCCTTTCTTCCACTCAGAAAATATATTCACCCCATGCCAGTGAAGACTCCTTCTTCCTCTCAAAGTTTTATGCCTTTATGGCATCAAACTTGAAGTTCAAAATCTTGTGATAATCATATCTGCCTTTTCCCCGCAACCAACATTCAATGGTGGAATAGGACAAGACATTCTTCATAAGTGTGTAGTTTCCTGGCCACCCACATCTAGCCCCAAAGCCAATGTCATCAATTTTACCTTTACCTGCAGACAACTACCTACTCCTGGTATCAATTTCTGTATTAGTTTGCTTTCATTGTACAAATGGTAGGTTACTATGGATGGAAGCATTCCAGTAACTTACAACAAAACACAATTAATTCCCACAAATGGTCCTCTGGATTGGCTGTGGGGGCACTGCTCTAGACTGTTGCTGAGGATTGGGTTGATGTAATATGTCTGTTATCCTGAGACCCAGGCTATAGGAGCAGTTGCCGCCTGGGAGAGATCTTTCTTTGTGGAGAGATCAAGAGGTCAAGAAAACAAGATAAGGCATCCATGAGCATTTTAAGTTTTTGCTTGGATGTGGCTTATGTCACATCCTCTCACATTCTGTTGGCCAAAGTAAGTCATGTGGCCAAAATCAAAATCAATGTAGTGGGAAATTTTACTCCTCTCATAGAAGGTGTGAGGGGAGAGTAAATATTTGTGAAAGTAGCACAATCTCACTCAAATGGTTTAAGTGGGTTGTAGCTAGATAAAATGCAGTTGTGGACTTGAGGGGTGGGGGGAGGAGTTTCTGAATTTACCCTAGAAAGAAACTATTACCTTCAAAATGTCCTCCTTTGTTTCCTTGGATACCTTTCTCAGTGCCATTCAGGGTCCTCACAGTTCTAGTTCCACACAAAATTTGTCTTGCTAGAAAATTCCTTGTAGAGAAAAGAGTTAGGAAGAAGTAGAACCATACAATATAAATCACTCAAACTGTAGGCCACAGATAGTTATTCTTTTATTACATTGAAAAGGTTATTTTCAATGAGGCAATCATGCATTGTAGAATTACAAAATTAACATTATTATTTCCTTGTTGTGAAATTGCGACCTTTTAAATTAAATAGCTTTACATGTCTGTGATTACTAGAAAAGGAAAAGGGAAATAAAAACTAAACAGAATTTCAAGTATTTAGGCTTTTGATTAGTTGGATTTCAGTAACCATAGAGCTCATTGATGCCATATAATATGGCTTTATAATTTATTATAAAATATTAAAAGACAAAGTAGGGGAAATACTCATAAATGCAAAGAAATTAACATAACAGAAAGTTTCTGTCTAGAATCATTTTATAAATAAAAAGCTTAGTTAAGGAGGGTTGTCTGGACTTAAAAGGTGGGTTAAAATGCCTCTTAATAGCAGCATTATGCATTAAAATACCAATCAAGAATGTAAATTATATGACTCTGAGTCATTGAGTAAGCAGAGTTATAACAATTTTGGCATAATTTTTGCCATTGACCAAAATTATTTTTATGATAATGACTTTTTCAAAAGATGGCTATAAAAGAAGCTGCTAGAAATACAAATGCTTTTTTATTTTATAATTTTTCTTTCACTTACACTTAGAGGATCTTCATTTATTCCTGCACAGGTGTTTCAACCTTTATAATGAGTTTGATTCAATTCAACAAACGTTTATACAGCCCCAACCATGGGCAAGACACCATGCGGATGTGAAGACAAAAATGGCCCTTCAGTTGGTGATATTTCATGCGGGACAATATGTCTGTTGTAGGTTGTCTTTGAAGAGACAACTTTACTCAGTTTTTAAATTTAAAAAAGTACAAATCACTGTTACAATAAAGTAACAGTACTTCTAACAAGGATTTTGACAAAGTAACTGTCAGCTCCCCTCCCTGTCAGACCACTAAAGTGCTCAATATTTTTGGTTCCAACATCATGAAATGACACTGCTTGGAGACTTCCCTGCAGTAGCCTATTTGTTTTATAACCAATTCAGCAGAAATTGTTTCCATGGCAGCCAGCCATTGGGCGTGTGCTAAATCTACGACTTGGCACAGCAGTGCTTCCCTCCATTTGACTTAATTTAAGCACCTTCTCCAGCTCTACCTTCCAGTGAATGCCCAAGGCTTTCCGAAAAGGGTGCTAGAGAGGGCATTGAACCAGCCATTTGAATACCCACGTTGTAGCTCTGGGTGCATGACCATTTGGCTCTGTCTTATGTTATTATTTTTAATCTCTTAAAAAGAGATTTTGAAATATAACTTCTCAAAGTCTCTTTTAGCTTCATTTTGTCCTTTATATATTGCTTCTTTTCTTCAATCTCTACTGGAATGTATGGTAGAAGTCCTCCAGCTTCAGAATGAAAGAAGCCTGGGTGCACGCCCTGCTCGCTGTGGTTTCCCCACCTATAAAACAGGGACAATGATGCCTTCATCTCAGTTATTCAGAAGAGTAAACAAGCTAAAGCCAGTACAGAGCTTAAGGCACTGCTTAGCAGGGAGCAGGTGCCTTCTCTTTTTGGTTCCTGAAGTATCACAATTCCCTGTTCTTTTCCATCTGCACTCACATTTACCCTGTTTGCTTCTTGGGCCTTTACTAAAGGGACTTAACTAGGTTCTGAGGATGGGAGAGACATGAGCCCCACTGGGCTCTACATGGGCTTCTGGTTGGAAAGGCCACAGCTGAGTAATGGGTACGACTGCCTTGGTGACCCTGCATTGTTGTGACAGGAAAAAGCTTATAGTTTTACACAAGAAAATGGTGTGGAAGTCTAGCCACACTATGACACAGCATAATTCTGGCCCACTTTTGCTGAGACACTCGAGAGCTGGTGTATCTGGAAATTTAGCTCTGAGAAAAGCACGGCTGAGGTCAACGTTTAGCAAACTTCCATCAGTCACATGCCGTCTTCAAAAGTTCTGCCCTATTTGTTTACCACCAGTCCTATTATTTACTTAATATTTTTTTCTTTTAAATGACCTAAATTATTCACCATTTTATACAGTCTGGTGCAAGCAGTAATATCTGTAAGATCATGTTTTTTATGTTCTAATTTTGTTGATTTCTTAATACACATAAAAGTAAATATATAACCATTAAAATTTTAAAAGTCTGTATTTCACCTAAAATCATCTCGGCCACCTTTGGGAAGCATTGGCTTAGTTTTGGTTAGAGTTGGTGAATGGGTGTGTGATGGGTTAAGGATTAGGTATGGAGGGTGGGAAAAAAATCTGTGCTGGGAAACAGTGGTTAGTGGAGGCTTCAGACTTTCTGCTTCTGTTGCACAAGAGGGCGTATTCTTGAGAGGTGGTTTGATGTGTGTCAAGAGCACAGATTCTAGAGCTGACTGTCTGAGTTCAAATCCCAGCTGTCATCCTTTAGCCTTGTGTGACCTTGGGCACGTTACTTAGCATCCTTGTGCCTCAGTTTCCTTATCTTTAAAAATGGGGATGACAAGAGTGTCTTAAGACTTTTGTGAGGAAGAAATGAGTTCACATATGTAAACTTTTCAGAACAGTTTCTGGCATGTACTTACTATTAACTGGTTATTATTATTATTCTCCTAAGAAACACAGGACCAAATTAATCTCAGAATCTCCGATAACATTGTCCAATGTGAAGACCTGAGTTTAGCTTTAACAGCCCAGCTAATATTTTACTAAAACACCAAACCAAATATTTTGGATTTTCTTTTCTTTCTTTTTTACTAAGATAATTTGGCCTTAGTTCATAATGGTTAGGCTGCTTCCGGTAAGACTTTATGAATTCCTTTCTGCTTCTCTAAAGTGCCAATGAAAAGATTTCATATTCAAAATTGTATTATTTATTACTTCACACTGTGACTTAAAACAATAAATCTACCAAAGTTTAAAAGTTTAAGTCAATAAAATACTGTCTATATTCCAACCACAACTTTCAAAAAACATAATGCAGAATGCACGCTATTTTAATTCTTTGGTGATATACTGAAGAATGATAGTCCAAATTATATTATTCACACAATGAATCAATAGAAGTTAATTTTTTAAATTCTGGAATAACAAAAGAAATTTACCATGCCCAAGGCTCTTGGTTAATTGCGCAACATTAACATAAGTGCAAATCACACCTTATTTATTTTAAACTTTGAAGACAATAAATAACTACTTTGTGTGAAAATCAACGTGTCCTCCTTCAAATGCCCTACTTTCACCTTGTGATTGTTGTCAGAAGTGGCCTGAGAGTGGAAAGTGGGTATTTGCCAGATTAATGTAGACTATTCTCCATTGAGGGTTGCTTGTTCGGGTAATCACATTCCTAGAAGGATCTCAGGTGACTTCCTTAGGTGTGTAGGAAAAGGAATCAAGAGGGTAGAATATTTTCTTTTCCTTGTTTGGTCATGAGGCCTCAAGACAGCATGGCTGATGGCTAAACAGGGAAGAAACACCTATTTCTGGTGTTACTTCCCGGCTTTTCAACTCCTCCTCACAGCTTTCCTTAAGTACATTTTGAGTGTATGCTAAGGTCTCCACTGGTGGGTAACTCATGACGTAAGTGGTTGTTTGTAACATTTATGCGATATCTGGGATAAGAGAAGGTAATACAACTAAAAGAAGAGGCAGGGAACAACACATCCCTTCATCTTTCATCCCCTCAAGTGTTCCAATACGTCTGACGGTGTATGGGTGCAAAGCGAGTTATCAATGTCTGTCACTGGAAGGCAGGAAGGGTCTGGAACATGACTTCCACTCTGAAGGCTCTTTTATTAAATCAAATAGACAACATTGGTGTTGGGTCGAAAAAAGACATACCAGACGTGGTTCTGTTGCTGGAGGAACTTATGGTCCAGTTGAGCAAGTAGAATATATGCGTGTAAGCAGCTAAGTAATTTGTGAAAATTGATAGTATGAAACGTTCTCCAAGGTAGATTTTATTCAAGGACTAAATGAGTAAGTTTTATTCATTTAAGTAGGGAGAGTGGTCTGAGATGGCTTTTTTTGAGGAAAGAAGAGCCAGTGTTTATGATAAGTATAGTGAAAGAGACAGGTATGAAAAAGAGAGGAAAATTGTAGAAATGTGCAGGAGATGAGAAAACATGAAGACTGTCAGTCACCTTGTTGGTTGTGCTGGCTGATTTATGAAAGCAGGAAGTGGAAATGAATCTAGAAAGATAAACAGGGTCAAATTTTGGAGGGCTTTGAATTATTCTATCAGCCAGAGTGTAATTGAAAGCTTTGAGCAGAAGAATATGTAAAAACCTGTGTATTTTTTTTAATAGGAGCTTTTGGTGGTGGCATTATGCATAAATTTTCCTTCTCATTTTTGTATTAAATTTTTTGAAAGTATATTTATATTAACAGTGGAAGCAAATTAAGAAATTAAAATAATGATTATATGAGAAATCTATATTGCAGACAAAACGACGTGTTGGTGATGTAGAGGATAATTGGATGTACTGGGGTTGGAGGAAGCTAAAACCTAAATCCAGTTAACTCTTTGTATTGACTATAGGCATGTCTGCACTGAAGTTATTCTTGTTATTTTATTGTCTATAAACTTTAAGAGTTATTTTATGTTATAAAAGGGTTAAGAATTAGTAGTCATCAGGAATAATATGATCAAATAATTTTTTTAAAGAACTAGAAAAATCTGTCACACATGCAACCAGCTGAATGTATTCCGCTTATAATAAATTAGGTGTTCTAAACAGGTTTTCCATCAAAACTTATTGAAAATAGCATTTTGTTGCCATGACAACCTAGAACAGCAATTGGAAACTAGTACATTCAAGGTGAGACAGAAAAGACAAATAGTTCATATTTAGCTAGATGGTATTCCTTTTTAATTTTTCCAAATCCAGGGAGGAATTTGAAATTCTCATCGCGTTCAAAAATGAATAGTTTTTTCTCTTAAAATCATGTAGACTTAGAACGTCCAGTTATATTTGCATCATCTGTTGGTGATTAAATAAAATGCGTCAACTCTCCTCCATTTTTTTCTGAATCTCAAAAGCCTTTTTCATCCATTTGAGCTTTGATTGCTTTTGGTGGATTCTGAGTATTTTGACCCTTAGCTCAGGATATTACAGCTATTTATTGATTGAAATTCTGATTTTAAAAGTGTGGTTATGAATCCAAAGGATTCCATAAAATATCTCTAAGCTTTCTTTGGAAGGAAGTATGGTCATTATGGCCACTTGATTTAGGTGTTTTCTATTGCGTTTAGGTTTCACCTCAACATCATACCACACCAAAAATTGCAATTTTGGAACTCACCAAAAAAGCAGGTTGTTTCATAATTCTAAAAGTTTGGAGCAATTTGATAAAAAATTATAAAAATATTTAAAATCCTCATAAATTTTGACATAAATTTCAGATAACCATTTGAACAACAAATGGCATATTTTCTATTTATATATATAAGATACCCTCAATGAAAGTGTGGTTATATTAACATTCAGATACCTAGAATTTTATTCTGTAATTGTTTTTGTTGGTTTTTAAAGACTTTTTCATGAAGTCAACATATACTGAATTCCCAGTGTTAGGCACTGGGGTACAGGATGTTTTATAATGTGGTATCTGCCCTAAAGGAAACCCATGTGTTTACATAAAGAGACATAATGTACCCAACTAACTACCGGGGAAGAAATATAGTGTAATATTAAAAAAAAAAAGTCAAAACAGAAAAATAATTTTTGATGGCAATTAAAAAATAAGCTTCACGTAGTAGGTGGTAGTCAACCACACAGCAAATATCAAGGTGTGTACGGGCACTATCTAAGCAAATAGGGATGTGCGGTCACCGTATTCACGGAAGATGTTCTGAGGGGAGTATATAGCTGTTTGGAGGTAGAAAAACAAAATTTAGAATCTCTCACATCATCATTTAGGAATGCACATCTGAATTTTGGATTCATGTTCACTCTCTCTCACATAAAATACCTACAGCTAAAGTAAGAGTGACTCACGGTTTCTGCATAATAAGAAGGGGATGTTTAAACAATTCATGAATGCAAGGGACGTGAATTACACTTGAAAACCTCCCACTGTGCAGGCCTGACATTCCTCTGCATCAGTAAAGGAAAGGAAGGTTTGGAGGGTTCTTTGCAATTACAGCAGCCTTCTTTCATCTCTGTCACGGGAATAAGTAAGTATGGAGGACAGAAGTCTTTCCCTCATGGGCTGAATGCAGTTAGCAGTGGTCCCTCCCACCCTCACCACACTTATTCATGTGAGCAGAAAAGGAAAAGGGAGAAGTTCCAAAACCTGGCTTCAAGTGAAGGTAAAAAAACTTAATTCAGAGATTCATTCCTTCTTTTATTTACTTGATAAATATTTGTCTGGCACCTACTGGTGGAGAATAAACCAGTTTAGAATTTATAATTTAGTGAGAAGAGACAAACAGTAAACAAGTACAAGTACACCCTCAATTTTAACAAAATAAGTGTAATATGTGCTCACTAAATGTTTGTTGAATGAATGACAGCTACAGTCATAGAAATAAACTGAGAGAGGGATAAGCAGGGGTGGACTTGGATTATGTGATCAGGGAAGGTCTTTCTGCAGATCTAGGCAGAGACAGAAGGACAGTGTCTTCACTTCCTTTGTGATCATCATAAAGAGCTTCTTAGTACCTTGAACTATTCACTTGGGTTAGGGAAAACAATGTCGAGATTGGGAGAAGATCCCAGGGTCCCAGTGACCAATAACATGTTAGAATAAACCATATGGAGTAATGTGTTTAGGGAGGGGTTGATGTAGATGGGTGCAGGGGCTTATAAGGGGGTTAAGATATTGAAGCCTACCTCTGTCCTCTATTTTATTCCCAGTAAGTACTTTTTCAAAAGTCATCAGTTACATGATAATGAACCCCAGTGGAGATGAACTTGAATCCACAATGATTATTCCAGCCCTGTATTAAGAACTTTGTATCTTTTTGTAACTGTTGTATTATTTTACTTCATAAATACTTAAAAATCTAAACCGTTATTCTTGACTTTTTAGTTTTAGATTAAATGACTCCTACCTGTTGGAGAAGACAGGAGGTACTTGACTAATATATTCATGATGATTTCTTGCCTCTCTGACGTTCTTGAAAGCTCTTGAAAATTATGGCTGCCGTATAAAGCTTTGTGTCCATTCTTTGGAGAGAAATAGAGCATCAATTCCTTATGTAACATGGTCAATTTATTTTTTCTGGTATAAGGGATTTTACTATAGAAATGTACTTACTTTTATTATTTTTTCCCCTTTCCATTCAGGTTTTTTTAAGGGAGTTTCTTTGGAATGCAGAATATTTAGACTTTATTGCAGATAAATGATAACTTTTACATATAAAAAAGCATAGTCTAGAGAATAAAGAGACTTTTATGGATACTGATATCTACAAGTTACGTGATGGTGTGTTCCTTACTATTCCCAAAATTTGTATTTTGCTGTGCTGTAGGATACATATATATTTGGCACATGAGCTATTTACCCTTAGAAACAGTGTCTGAGCAAATAGTGAAGTGACAGATGTACCTCCAGAAAGATATTTAAATTGACTTTTGTCCTAATACTTTCTTTTTTCTCCAAATTCCCTCTAACTTTATATGTCATTCCACATAACCCATTTTATTGCTATTATGGCTGTTTTGGCACCATTGTTTTCTAGTCACTTGATACATTTGGAGAAACACTGAATATTTGTGAATACAGTAGAGGCAAGTTTTATGTTCTCTAGGTCTTTAGCTATTTATTTTCTTGACACGTTTTTCTTTTTAGGAAAATGGAGCACTTTTATAGAAAAAAATCTTCGTTCATGTATAGTTTTATGGTCTCTTAGTTGCATTTTCTTTCACTCAACTTGGCACTCAGTTTTATTTTGCTTTGTTTGGATTTTCCATTTATGTGGCATCTGCAATATGTCAATCTGTTACTTAAAGGAATAGAAATTTTTGCAGGTCTCCTATTTTCTGATTAATTTGTAAATCAAATAATAGAGTGATAAATGTGACGTTCATTATAAATCAACATAGTCTTTTTTATAGAAAGAAAGAAAGAAAGAAAGAAAGAAAGAAAGAGAGAAAGGAAAAAAGAGAGGAAGGGAGCAATAGAGGAAGAAAGGAAGGAAAGAAGGAAGAAAAGAGTTAGTTAGACTTTCTTAACTTTAGAAAAATAGAATTGTAGAGCTGAAAACAACTTTAGAAATAATCTAGCTTAGACATTCCAAACTTCTTTGGGTATGAAGCCCTATTTTTAACATACATATTTTTCTAGGACCCCACATAATAACAACTGTTCTTTCAGTAACTATTGATCAAAAATATGTGGAAAAAAGTTTTATGAATTTAGTGACATTTTAAGATTAAACTTGCGTCTATACATATTTGGAAAATTAGTATATGTATGCAGATAACATATGACTCATTCTGGCTGGGGATAATTCTTAGTGCACATAAAAATTAAGATTTGAGAAATTTGTGAAATAACTGAACATTTCTGGGGAAGGATGTTATCCAGTCTGGAAGCAGAGAATTTTTCCAACTCATTCTTTTTATTTGTTAAAAGTGAAAACCAAAAAAGTGAAGAAACCTGCCCAAGATAATATTAACTGAAAATTTAGATTTACATTTCTGCATGCCAAGTAATTTTTCCATATCAAAATACTCGATGAGGAGTTCATCAGTTACATACCTACATAGTTCAGGCTAGACACTTGAAGTTAGGATGACTTTAGCTTATGCCTTTTTCGGTTTAATTATCTCAATTTTGTTTGGATGTACTTATGTGCATTAAAACCAAGCTTAGTAATTAAGCCAAGATTAGAATAAAAAATATTGGTTCATGCTAGATTTATAACAATAGTACCTGATGGCATTGCTTTAAATTAATATGGAAGCACTAAAAGGAAATTTTAATTTACTAAGTTGATATTCAGTTAGACATTCACATAAATTCATGTGATTCTTCAGATCTGATAAGATGTGTTCCCAGTAATTGAGTTCCATAAATATTTTTAACTCATTACCTGAATGGTCAGAGCATGTAACGGACTCAATAGCTCCTAAATTTAAACATTAAATGATAGAAAAGCCTGTTTTTGTAGGATATATAATACTTCATTAAATTTCTAACAGCATTATGAACAATAAAGCTCCCTTGGAGAGCCTTGTGAAGACTCAGACTTCTCCTGGGATGAAGAGGAAGAGTAGACCTGACTCTTGAATGAGGTGGGTCGTGTATTCTACAGCACAGACATGTTTTGAAAACAACGAGTAAATCTCGGGGGAATTTGTTCGACTGCTCGTCCTTGCATTTTGAGCCAGTTACATGCCCACACAGATGCCAAGGTGTCACCTCTGAAGAATTGGGAGGAAATGCCTTGGATTCAATGCTCTCTTCCTGGAAGTGACAACTAATCATTATTCAGAAAAAAGAAACCTACTGTGAATTGGTTATATAGTAACATTTTTATTTTACACTTTTGAATATTTATTTTATGTCCTGACAATATTGTTGATAGTGCTCAGGAGAATCATTAACCATCATTAAATAAAGTGTAATACAATGAATGAATTAGTTAGTATTGGATTCCAATAACATTTAAAATATATTAATATAAAGTTTTAATAACTTAAACACTGTAACAAAACCCCTTTGTAGACCATTGCAATGGACTGAATGTTTGTATCCCCCCAAAATTCATACGTTGAAATCCTAACCCCGAAAGTGATGGCATTGGGGGTGGGGCCGTTGGGAAGTGGTTAAGTCATGAGCGTGGAGCCCTCATGAATGGGACTAGGTTCCTTTATAAGAGGGACCTCAGAGAGCTCTTAATTCTCTTTCCATCATTTGAGGATATAACTGGAAGTCAGCAGTGTGTAACACAGAAGAGGGCCCTCACTGGAACCCAATTATGCTGGTACCCTGATCTCGGACTTCCAGCCTCCAGAACTGTGAGAAATAAATTCCTGTTGTGTATAAGCCACTCAGTCTATGGTACTTTGTCAGAGTATCCCAAACTAAGACAACCATATTCGTCACTTTTTGCTCTGGAACACGTATGAATGAACTCTGTTGTGAGTGAGGCTGAAGCCACTGTATAGAGTTACCCAAATGAGAAGCCACTGAAGACAAATTAGAGCCTGGAATTCAGACTGTCTGTCCTTGAGGCTTATTAATGGACGTAAGAAACAGATGCTCACTGGGAATTGCAGACATTTGATGGTGATGGGTAGAGTGAAGGAGTAAGTTGTATATTTGGGACACACAGATTCCAATAGTGTACTGTTAAGGGCCCTGATGTCACTTTCGAAACTTTGGATTCCAAATATTGTTGCTCAGTTGATGTTTCAGAGCCTATGGAGACTTAGCGATTGACTCATGTCTGAGATTTCTCTGGGATCATTCTTATGGAGATCACCTTTCTATTTTGGGGCTTGAATCAATGTTGAATGAATCAATGTTGTTGCACACTGTTGTTGAATCAATGTTGAACTCCTTAGCCCAATCGGTTTGAAGTTCTCATTTGAATTTTTTTTTTTTTTAAATTGGGCAGAGAGGGCCGGCCCTGTGGCTTAGTGGTTAAGTGCGCATGCTCTGCTGCTGGCGTCCTGGGTTCGGAACCCCTGGCGCCCACCGACGCACCGCTTCTCCGGCCATGCTGAGGCCGCGTCCCACATACAGCAACTAGAAGGATGTGCAGCTATGACATACAACTATGTACTGGGGCTTTGGGGGAAAAAATAAATAAGTAAAAAATAAATAAATAAATAAATTGGGCAGAGAATCTTAACTTGCGATGGACCTCTCTCCTGACTGCCAGTCCCCAGTCACATGGTCTTGTCACATCCTTGGTTTCAGGGAATCTGGAGGCCCAGCTCCACGCATGTGCAAACGTTCCTCCCATAACCGTAGGGTCTCTCGGTTGGCCTTGAGGGAGAACCTATCTCCTGACTGATCCAAAAGCAATTCTTAAACTTCTCATTTTGTTCCATTAATGTGGAACTAGAATATATTTGCTATGAGAAAGTCGTCTCCTATGATACCTTATGCATATCCACAGGGAAAACAAGAAAGTCATTTGTTAAAAAAATTAATGAATGTTGTTTTCTCCTAACTTCCAATAACTTTATAATACTTTTTAAAAATGCAATTTTGTTTAAAATTTTTAATTTATATCTTCTACTATGCTATATGAAAAAGTTATTTAAGAGAGAGATCCCCTGTGCTCTCCAAAGGAAATATCTAGTACCACTCATATTTCACATTTAAGGCTACCCAAAACATGCTCTCTGACTTTAGTGATGATCCATCCAGATGTTTTCTAGCGATGGAGAAACAAAGAAAAAATCTGGCTTTGTCATCCTGTCCCCTTAAAAACATCATATCTAAAGAGAGTCGTTAATAATTTATTGTCCTGATAAGTCAAACAGCTACCATAACAACTGCTGAACAGCCCTGGTTAACCGGTACAGCCACCCTAAACTGATGCAATTCTAGCCTAAAGATAAGAAACTATATTTTAGGAAGTCTGTGCAACCATATTGAGGATACAGTTCTTACTATAGTTTAGTTTTTCTGAAGTACTAAAACCATTTGACTCCCTTTTGCCAATAATAGCTGCAAGACCTTGCTGGCTTTTTAGGCAGCAGAGACATTTGGGACATTTGGGGGTCTATTGATATGTAGAGAGTGATTCCAGTGCTTATGTTGTAATCCACTGGTATTCCTTTCCCAAAGAAGGACGTTTTCATGATAACTCTGGGCCACATGAATATCTGCGAGTAAGATGGCATGAAAGGAGAAAGATGATGAAACTCACAAAATCCATACCCTCTACAAGATTTATTAATTGCCCATGGCCCTGCAATAAATTAGTACTTTTAATGGTTATACAAGGAAAAATTAAGCGATAGACATCATTATAATTATTTTAAAATTCTACTTTCTTGAGTAGGGTGTATTTAAGAATCTATAAGTTCTTTCCAAGTACTAAAATTCCTTATTCTGCAAGACTTGTCCTTACTGTAGCAGGACTGACTTTCTTTTTTCAAGAAAACAGTCCAACATATGTTTAGAATGTACTTGTGGCTTATGAAAACCAAAGACAGGGATGTGTTGTAGGAAAGTGTACTACTGATTAAAACCAAAAGATTTTATTTAACAAATCCTGGTGCATTTAGGGCACCATAATGGCAAAATACCAATTCTACTGAAGCTCATTATGAGAGCATCCCCAGGGTGTCTATCTTAGACTAGATTTAGGTGAAACTCTTACGAACTTCTTTCCAGTACTCCAGGAGACTCTAGCATCCTTACCGTACACTATTTTAATAAAGCCCAGGTAAAGTTATGGAAAAGTGCCTTTGCAGGTTTTAAAATGTTTTACTTCTAATGTAAACCATAGGTCACCAATAGATGATTGCAAAGAAATACATGCATTTATATCCAGAAAATTCCCAAGTATTCAAAATATTTATTTTGTGTTGATGGTTTTTATTTCTGGAGCTGCAAATACTGAGATTGAAATCATTGGAGAAACGGTGCCTCAAATATCCTCTTCAGTTTGCTCCTGTGGCAGTTTAGCTAAACAACCTGCTTGGAAGTAATCTACTTGGAGAACTTAGGTGGGGAAAAACCTGCCACATTGTATAATTCACTGAGCAGGCTTTGGCTCTCACTCCGCCAATCCGTCTTAAATAGTGGCTAGTGCCCTGCATCTAGCAATACATATGATCAAGCAATTTAGTGCAGAAAGAGAAAGGCCCCGCAACTTGGCATCCCCGTGGACATTAATCTTTGAGAAAACCAAATGGATCCAACTTTTGCCCGAGTTTAATAGCAAAGCTGTGACATTTTACACAAATGAGTATCGAGTCTGTTAGCGAATGGAAAGAGGAGACTGGGAGGAGCGCAAAGGAGGAGGTGGGGCTGCTGACTGGACTGTTTTCAAAGTGGCTCCAGCTTTTAGGGGAGGGGCTGGGATGCTCCGCACGGCAGGAGAGACGAAGTAGTTAAAAATTATTACGAGCAAGGGGCCGGAACCTCGCGGTGTGGGCATATAAGAGGCGCCTCCAGCGCAGAACTGCTGCTGCTGCTGCTGTGGGAGCGCGCCTGGGGCGCACGGGCTCAGTCCCTCACTAGCCAGAGGCCGGGGAGAGGAGCAAGGGGGACCAGAGGGGTCCAAACCAGGGCTCCTGCTTCACCTCTGCCACAGACACGGGATCCCCTAACTTCTGTTCCTTCTCCCTAAACGTGCACCCAGCCGCCCCCCGGGTCGTGCGCTCTAGCCCCCATCACCCGCGCGCGGCACGAGCGCGCCCGGCGCCAGATCCAGCCAAAGGGGATGCGTGCAGGGGACCCGGCGGCTGGGCTCGGGCGGCGGGAGTAGGGCCGGCGGGGAGGCTGCGGGGTTAGACCCCGGCTGCGCGGCGGGCAGAGGCCGCCTTCGCTCCACGTAACACCTGCTGCTGCCGCCGCGCCGCGATGAGCCGCGTGGTCTCGCTGCTGCTGGGCGCCGCGCTGCTCTGCGGCCACGGAGCCTTCTGCCGCCGGGTGGTCAGCGGTGAGTCAGGGGGCCACGCGCCGGGCGGACCCGCTCGGGGAGAGGACCGTGGGGCGCGCGGGCGAGGGCGATGCGGGGCAGCCTGTCCCGGGGTGGAGGCTCTCGGGAGAGGTGCAACCCCGTGCCGAGTAGGGGGCCGGGAGGAGGAGGAGGGGGGCGGTGGCGGAATAGATTGTATTCTGCTTTCTCCCCGCCCCCCAAAACACGCACAGAGAAGTTTACATTTTTTGGAAGTGCCTGGTTGAGGAGCTGCAAAGCAAGCGGTACATGATGACCGCTACAGCTTTTTCCAGGAGTAATGCCACTTTCTTTGTAAGAGAGTTGGCCACAGGGCAGGGCTTGGCACCTGCAAAAGGGGTGGAGTACCGCGGAGGGAGAGGGAACCCGGAGACAGAGGTCCGCTGCAGAAATGCCACCCCCTGTTGGCCCGGCTCGACTTCTGTCCCCGCACCGTGTTCACTCGGATGATTTCTGAGAGCAGACCTGTTCGCTGTGGGTCGCTCACTGACCCCTGGGCACGCAGCCTTTGTTCTCGGGAGCGCTGACAAAGAACAGGGACTGGCCGTTGTGCGTAAACCCTTTTCCTTTGCACGCCTCATTCCAAGTTGGGAATTTCTCAGAAAATGAAGTAGATTGTGGTTGAGTTGAGGTGTATGGGGTAATGACTGCAGGTTCGTGCACACAGTAGGTGCAGAATTAGGTCTGTTAAGTGCAAAGGAAATGGATCAGAATTGGCGATCTTCCCAGAGTTCTCTCTGATATTTCTTTTTCTTCGACTTTCACTGTCCTATTGTTCAGCAATTTATATTGCCTTCACCCTCCCTTACTTTTCGGGAAGGTCTGTTCAAAAACATGAACGTTCTCAAAAGCCTAGGTTGAATGAATAGGCCATGAAAATCGAACATAGCTACCCTTATTGAAATCTCTTGCGATGCTCATTCAAGTGATGAAATAAATATTTTTTCGAATGTATGTGGGCACGTGTTTTAAGTGTGAGGAGTTTTTTTAATGTAAAAAGCACGAATTCCTTTTCACATTTTGTGTATCTGTATAACAGGTGTCACTAGAGGTGGAGATAGATGACATGCCAGCAACTTAATCAGTTGTGAAGCCAGACCTTTAGAAACTGGCATGTTAAGCGTAATTGTTACTGATCTTCCCCTCGGCAGTATGTGATGGTCTATATCTTCAGGATATAATTCTTAAATGTCTAATTATCAATCAGTCTCCACTAACTTTTTGGCTCTCTGGAGACACTGGAATTAAATATATTGTGAAATGTCATTTGGAAATGCATATTGCTTACATTTTGGGGGGAGGAAGAAAATCAGGCTGTTTATAAAATGAAAACTTTACAGTATCAAATAAGGATGTTACAGAAGCCAAGACAGATCCCTTTCCTCCCTAACTTGGCTTCAAAGAAAAAATTCACTATGTAGACCCATCGGAATGTGTGAATTGCATATCTGACTACCTTTGTGTTTATCAGAATTATTCTTGCAGGTGAATGAACAGTAGAGACCATGCTTTGAAAATAACGTGGTTTTTAAACAGTAAAAACACTTCATTAACTTAGTGTCTTTCTGGTATATTCTTGTTTATACACCTTAAACTTTGCAAGGGAGAAAAAGGATATCCAAGTTAAAAACATAACAAAAAATTGTTGACGAAAAGTTTATTTTGTGTTCTATTATTGTGCAAATTGCTCCAAACCCTTCTCTGTATTTTCCTATTAAGTATTTATAAGCATCTTGTAGGTGACATCTGGAAAATTTCTAAATAACTGAACATGATCTATTTAATTTAGCATAAATGATGATGTTTACTTGATATTAAAACAAAACTTCGTTATGTTTTTCTTATGAATAATTTAATTGTCTTTGGCCATAAAAATTCACACTGAAATTTAACTGTTATAAACTGATCTGTGATTTTTATCCTTTGAAGGCTAATTTTTTTAAAGATATATTTCAACCACAATGGCATGAGTACACAGCAGTTTAAAGCCTGACATCTTGGAAGCAGTAGGTCTAATGTCTGCCTGGTGGATATTAAGTTTTGAGTCATGCATCAACTTTTCCATACCACTGGGGACTATTTACCAAAATTCTGTACTCAAGTGTCTGTCAACTGAAACAAGCTCTTTGGGGGCCATTATTAGGAACATACTTATGACATATGGAATGCATTTTCTATTTATTAAATATCAATACAACTATTTATAATTTCTATGTATTATATCAAAATAACCACTTAACCCCCCAACAAGACAAGAACTCATAAAATAATTTATAGAAATTCTTTTCATTTTAGTGCATTAAAATATTCAATAAGATACTTTCCAATACTTTTAAATATATCACCCTTTTAAAATTTGAGCGCATAGGTTACAAATGAGGTGAAAATATTTTCACAAGAAATAACATTTCAAACAATTTCATCCTCATAATCTGCCCCATAAGATTTCAGTGCATCTAGCAGTAATAAAAAAGTATTTTTTATAGGTTAGTGGCCATGCTTGTTTTGATACATGAACATGCAAAAAAATACATAACCATGAGGATAATAATAAAAGATATTTGTGAATTTATAATTCTAAGTTGGGAATTACTTTTAGGATCTTAGATCTGTTCTGATTTGCTACTGAACACAGATGTGTAGAGAATGTCTGTGGGGGCTGCAATCATGTAATTTTGCGAAATGGCTGGTATGTAATGACATCCTCTTTAGGACAAAGGTAAGATAATTTTACTTACTGGGATAGGGACACATAGAAGAAAGAAGTGTTCAAAATTCAAGTCTGTAAGATGGGAGGATATGTTTGAAGAGCATGTGAATATTTTTAAACATTCGAGGTGTTTTTAAGTAATGTGTTTCTTTTTTTTACTCTCTTTTTCTTTTTAGTGCACACAGTTGTGATCTCCAATCTTTTTATCTGCGTAGTGGCATTAAATGTATTTCATGGTACCTCCAAATTCTGCAGAACACCTTAATATGTATTAATTTGAGCTTATTAAAATTGGCAAACATTTTATTTAGGAGATTGGGTGATTGACACTTCTCTTTTTATCATGCAGATGCCATAGAATATTGCAAAATCATGGGTGGTGACCAGTAGCCTATAGAATAATATAATGCAAGGGAGATACAAAAAAAACTGCTGAGTGTGTCCCAGCCTGTGGGACTCTTCCATGACATCATCAAAAGCATAAAGTGATGACAGTGCAGTTTTCAAAGATGCAATTACTTTAAGTATCTCTTGGACAAGAAAAGAACAAATTAATCTTTTTACTAGTCATTTAATAAACTACACGTTTATCATAGCCATTATTCCTTAACTGCTGTTTTTCATCATTTCATGGTTTTGTTTTTGTAGCTCCTTTTCCTGAGGATGGCGAAATTTATTACATTAACATGAGAAAAGAGGCAGTATTGTATAAAAGGGTCCAGCGTGGAAATCCAGCTGAGCTGATGTGCTAACAATTTTTGCTTTTTACAACTGCCTTCTATGCATCCATCCACTTCGCATACAGGTGGATGGATGCATACAACTGAGTTTATGATTCTGAGTTGGGAATTACTTTTAAGATCTTAGGCCTGTAGTGGTTTGTTGCTGAACACACATGTTCAACTGTGTTCAGCCTGACAACTTGACTAAAGTTATACTCCTTGTAATTCGAAAAAATTCAGTTTGGGCCTTGTTTGTTTTATTTGGAAAATCAAAGGGCTAGATAAAGAAAATCATTAAGGACATACATGGTCTGAAAATCTGAGATAGCTGTTCTAATATTCATCCCGTGTCTAAATGTCCAATAATGGAAAATCCACAATCTGCTTAAAACAAATTCTCAATGCACAGCTCCTTGCATCTGTTAGCCACCCAGTAATCAATCATGGATCAGTGCTAATGATTATAACATAGAAAACATGAATAATGTACATATTCATCAATCCCTTTATTCATGAAATATTTCACCTTAGAAAAACATTATATTTGAAATATATCAGGAGGCAGCATAGAAATTTGGGTTAATGCATGGACTGTAGAGCCAGCTGTGAATTGGGGGAAATTATTTAACTTTTCTAGGTCCTCCGTCGCCTCAATTTTAAAATGGGATGAGAGCACCTACATCGTGGCATTGTTGGAGGAATAGAGGGGTTTGGACATAGCTGTGAAGGTTGGGTCATGCATAGGGATGCGCGCCAAGAAGCCATGAGAGGGAGCTCAGCGAGACAGCACTGTGCCTGGAGCTGAGGCCACCTGGAGGAAAACACAGCTTTTTCTAGCTGAACAGCCTGTAGCACCACGAGAGATCATCTTTTCCTAATTTATCCAAAGGCATGGATTGTGCTAACAGTGAGGACCTCAATTATTGATAAACATCAGGCTATTATTATTATCATTATTTCTTTAAAACTCCTAACCACTCCCACTTTTTAGGTAAGAACACTGAAGCCAGGAAAGTTTAAGAAATGTCCCCAATGTCGTCACAGTTCAAGTAGTATAGCTCTAGGATTCCAAGCCAGTTCTTATTGACTGAATACTTGAACTCTTAACTCACACAGTTACTTGGTTTACAATTTATTATTTAGATCTTGATTTTAAATATTAGGATTTTTAAAAGATGAATTTCATCCCCTTCTCAGAAAGTTTGTGGTTTTCCCAGCTGGAGAGGCAGGGCTTGCAGCTGCCACCACCTTCCATAAAATGACCCAGGACTACAGTTGTGGTTTTGGTGGTGTTTATCAATGTAGGAAAATGGATTCCAGCATAATCTCAATAGTGCACTATACAATTAATTGCATTATAGAATCCCTGTTGCAAAAATGATGTTTATTATAACAAAAAATTTTTTCTAAAGAAAAATTCTTAAGAAATTGGTATAGTATTGAGAGCAGAGCAGTTTGGATCAATAGCATTCTCTTTCTTTCTAGTGTAGAAGTGTTGGCATTGCTATCAGAGGTCATGTTGCACTGTATGTTGTAGTATCAGCATATTTATCAGTGTGATTTTGAGGGGAGTAAGAAAGAATTATGAAAAACAAATTATTTTGTAGGATTCTTGTAAAACATACAAAGTCCGGTCAATCTGGTTTGGGGAAGATTTATCATGTAGATCCTCTTTTGTACAACTTTCTTTAGCTTTGCAACTAAAGGTAGATCGTAATTGAAAATAGGAATTCATAAAACATCTTCCTTGATTTTATTGACAAATATGATATAAATTCAATACTTATTTTATATTGATAACACATAATTATAGTGTTAGGTATAAGAAAAATGTTATTACTTTCCTAACTAACTGAGGACTCAACCATAAGAAAGTTAATAAATATAACGAGAATAAAACCGAATCATAGATCTTTTCTATTCAGGAGGAAAAAAGTAAGTTGCCATGACTTTATGAGTTTGGCCTTGCATTTACATCATTGCCAAAATCATTTAAAACTCTGCCAGTATTCAGCTCTAAAGGAATTTTCATGACTAAGAGAGAAGACAAAACCATCTCTTCATGGAAATAGTAGCAGGATCTTAGCTGTGACAGTGATAGGAATGTTTATTTTAGTAGGCAGTACTGAGAATTATCTCTAATTGGAAGTTCCTGTGTATGTATGTAGTTCTGTGCGTGTGTGTATGAAACCAATAGGTGTGGAATCCTAGGTGGAATTCTCTCATAAATAAGCCAACAATCAAAGGGTGTTTCTCACTACAGATACTGGGTAACATTTAGTAAATTAACGTTAGACAATGTCAAGGTAGCATTAGTGTAATAAAAAACTGTTATTTGAATATGCATCGGAATGTTTTATGGGAGGTAGAGTAGTAGATGGAAGGTTAGATGTAGTAGATGGGAGTAGCTGTAGTAGATGGAAAATGACAATTCCTACTTTTTGAAATAGTCAGTGGAAGATTTTATCTGAATATAATATTTAAAAGTAAGAGAAAAGGAAATTCTCCATGTGACTTCACAGAAAGAGAAGGGAGGTAATCCTAATGGTTCTTTAGGAAAATTAGCCTTTATGAAAGTGGGAAAAGTTGCTTCCAGAAGATCCGTATTAATGGAACTTTTATGGGAATTAGGGCAACATTTGTTTCCCAGCTGTTGGAGTTCCACTCCTATCACAGCCAAATGTGATCAGCTGAAATGGCGGTGAGCGGTTCAATAGCTTCTTCTTTTGCTGATTTTGCTGCAGCTTGGATCAAATTTGCCCAATAAGGTGGAAATCAGTAGTAAAATAGAGCTGGATGTAAAGAAATTCAGTGTCAGCTTTAAATGATTATATATGTACCATAAAAAATTGTGCAATGTATCTATAATTTCCTGAAACAGCCTTTATGGATCTGAACTGCTGGTGACTTTTCAGTTCAAAATCTGTGGACACAGTTGATATTCAATCAATACACTTTGGACTTAATATCTATCTGTAGTTAGTAATTGCTCACTGTCCTGATCCTCTGACAGTAATCCTGCAGTGCAGCTACCACCCCCTCGCCTGGGACCCCTGGACCACTCCATCATCCACAGCCACAGAGCGTGTCAAGGCTGGCTATTGTCCAGGGTTCGAGCAGTATTAGTTGTTAATTTTTTAAAATATAATCCCTGTCTATGGATTTTTTAAATCATTATTATTATTTCTCTAGAGACTAACATTTATCTACAGATTAGCATTCCTAATACCTACTGGTGGTATTAGGAATTTCCACATGACGCTTAAAGCTCTCTTATGCATTTAATTAGAAGCGCTATCTTAATTTTATAAACAAGTGAATTCTCATCATTGTTTTTGTATCCTCACTATAAATAATAAATCTGTGTTGCATTTATTTTTTAATATATCAGAGGTAATAAGAAGAGACTTTTAGCATGTAAATCATACCTATGCATCTTCTGAATGTGTGCTGGCTTTGTTACACAAATATTTTTTCCTCATTAAAACTTCTGGCTAATCTGTTTTTTTTTTTTTTTCTTTTTCAATTTGGCTTCTTTTTGACATCTTGCAAAACAAATGGACAAATTTAATAGTTCAAAAGTGCTGGAATCAAATCCAAGTCAGAGTTCTTGGAGTGAAAAATTGAACAAGTGGAAAACTCAAGGGAATGCAGTTAAGATATATTTTGAGACTTCGAAATATGTAAAGGATGTAGAAGATGAAAATGGAAACAGAGCTTGCTTTAAAAATGCAGGCATAAAAATCACTAGGCTTAATGGCATTGTTAGACTATTACCAGGAACAACCATTATAAATGATGAAGTCATCACAAACCCTAATAATAAGTTAGGAGAAATTTTTAAAAATAATAATTGTGTTAGAATCAACCATTGGGACTTCCATGATCATCTCTCAAAGATTATTTATTTCAGACTGATTTGTCCTCTTGAAGTCTCTTTAATTCCAGTTGCCTGTGGTCATTCACACTCGTGGTATTTTTCGTTAACAATTAGTTGGGGCAGTCTGTTAATTTGTTCTTATTTTTCAGTGTGTTGTTCCAGGGTCCAGATCACAGTCAATGAGACAGAGAGGACAACTGGCTGACTTGCTTGCGGTGTTGGAACCACTATTATCTTAGTTGGCTGTTCTCAGCTTGTGTCAAGATATTGAATGCCTATCACTCAAACACAGTTGTGAGGTTAATTGCCTTCCACTGATTTCTGCTCCCTCCTGCCTCTGAGTGTCATCATAGGTCATTAATTGCTGATTCTGGGGGAGGATAGATGTGATACCAACGTTGGCTCAGTGTGATGTACTGTAATTAAAGAGTACAAAGCTTGAATGCTTTGTGTTTTAGCCAGTGTTAAGTACAATAACACCCCCAGCCCTCCACTGCTAACAATTTTTCTTGATCGGCTACAAAATTAAATACGTAGTGAAAAAAAACCCTTGAATCCCAACAAGAATAATGTTCATGCAGATGAATGTTAAGAAAGCAGTAAAGCTCTGCCTTAATTTCTTAGCATAAAGTAATTTGACTTAATTCTACATAAGATACTTTGTAGTGTTTTCCAAGGCCAATCTAAACTAAAATCAGAGACAGACAAAGAAAGTAGTGGAGGCTGTGGGCAGCAGGTTGGGGATAAGGAATAGTGACAGAGAGGGATCTGCGGCAGTTTTAAAAGTTGATGGCAGAGATCAGAGGTGGACCAAAGAAGCTAATGAAAAACAGAGATCGTCTCTATAATCTTAGCGTACATGTTTGTTGGTGAAAGGAGGCTGGTATAAACATTAGGACAATAGGAATTCCATTGCTGGTAGAGTTAGCTAAATCCTACACACTGTGGTGTTCCCTGTTTTATATATGGCTTTATTATGGCCTCATCCATATTTGCAGTTATGTCATTAAGTAATTAGGAAAAGCCATTCTGCTTAATATGTAGAGGTATGTGAAATTCAATTTTGAGAGTTTTTTTAATCAAACTTTTGTTGTTTATGTTTTTAAGTCTTCACAGATGTTGTTTGAGCAGAAGTAAATTAGCCATGTCACAACAATGAAGTTTGATAAAAAAGTGGTATTCCATTAGGAAGTCTCAAGAATTATTTTAAGCTTGGTTTGTGGCTCTGGCTAATATCTTGAAACAAATTTATATATATATATAAGGAAATATAAATATGTATGTGACATTTAAAATTGTTTATAGTTATCCCGATAGGTGGTTAGCCTGAGTGCTGTAATATAAAAACCTTTAAAATTCAAGTGTAAATAAAAGTTACATTTTAAATTTCCCTTCCAAATGCTGAATATTCTATTTATTAATTCATAGATTTTGGACATTCTCTTGGCCCCAATCTTTATTCTTAAAGAAATATGCAATAAAACCACCAATAGCTAAGATTAACTGTGAGAAAAGGTAAATTTAAATGAATTTGGATTTAAATTAAATGGAATTTTGAATTAGGGAAGGTTCAAAAGAAATGCAATGTTACTACTTTCAAACTCATAAAGGAATTAATTTCAACTACTCAGAGCATTTTTTAGCTCAAATTTGAAGAAGTCCTTTTTATTTAATATGTATTTAATATGTAAATGGAGACTCTAAAGCTGAAAATTAATTTGTTTTCAAGTCTGCTAAATATTTATCACCTAATCTATTTTTAGCTAATCATTTAACTGTCTTTAAAAGGCAAGTTTAGCCCAATTTCAGCTTACCCTGATCTCTACCCAAATGATCAGAAATTGACAATAATTAACAATTGATGAGGTTTTACCAGCTCCTTTATTTTATGATGTGTTTGTTCCAGCTGTTCCCTAAGCCATTGATTTTTTTTCACATTTAAAATGCATTCCTCTTTTGTTTGTTTGTTTTAAGTACTTGATTCTCTAAGGTCAAATTCGGGAAGTTTTATTTGAAGTTTATGATTCATTTGAGATGTCTGTGTAAAAAGAGAGAAGGCATTGAGAGATTGGAGCTCATACACCGTATGTCCTATAAAACCAGAACATGTTCAGGGAATTGGTAATGAGAATTTTTTTAGAGATTACTCTAGAGTATTCTAGAAGTCTATCCTGTCATTTCTAATACAATATTATATTAATAAATTGTTTATTACTAGAATAACCTTCATTCTGGCCTCTGTTAACTTTCAAAGCAAACTTGCAGTTTGTTCTCAGATATATACAATAAAAGCAGATATTTACACCTTAAATTTGTCACCTATATCTTCTTCATGATACCTTATGTAAATTGATTTTTTTAACTTTACTTGTTTTTAATAAGTAAATTTATGACTACTTCTTCTTATTTCATAATTTTGACCTTTTAGCTCCCTTTACTGTATATATACCTGAAATTTCTTTAGTTACTTTCACTTGCTATGGTAATCAGTTTATAAAATCTAAGCCACAAGAATTATGATTTCCTTTAACAAAAATTTCCTTGAAGTTTATGTTACAGGGCCGGCCCCGTGGCTTAGCAGTTAAGTGTGCACGCTCCGCTGCTGGCGGACCGGGTTCGGATCCCGGGCGCGCACTGACATAGTGCTTCTCCGGCTATGCTGAGGCCGCGTCCACATGCAGCAACTAGAAGGATGTGCAGCTATGACATACAACTATTTACTGGGACTGTGGGGGAAAAAAATAAATAAATATAAATTAAAAAAAAAAGTTTATGTTACAAGTTAGTAGGGAATCAATTTGTTTTCATAAATTGAAAATAATAACCTAGAAAATAAACTTTACACAATGATTCAATGGGAGAAGCATTCTTGGTAGAATGTTTCCTGTTTTGATTGGTTCTTTAATCTTAATTCATAGTAACATTATGAATATAGTTCAAATAATCAATACATGGGCATCTTTTTTTCAGGCCAAAAGGTGTGTTTTGCTGATTTGAAGCATCCCTGCTACAAAATGGCCTACTTCCATGAACTGCCCAGCAGAGTGAGCTTTCAGGAGGCACGCCTGGCTTGTGAGAGCGAGGGGGGAGTCCTTCTCAGCCTTGAGAATGAAACAGAACAGAAGTTAATAGAAAGCATGTTGCAAAACCTGACAAAACCAGGAACAGGGATCTCTGATGGTGATTTCTGGATAGGGCTTTGGAGAAATGGAGAGGGGCAAGCATCCCGTGCCTGCCCGGATCTCTACCAGTGGTCTGATGGAAGCAGTTCCCAGTACCGGTGAGTAGGGATCCTGAGGAGTCGAATGTGCTCTGAGGGACTCAAAAGGGTGAAGGGAGATTTCTGTTACTTGTGGAGGATGTCAGCACAGAATGGGGAAAGTCACTTAGAAGTGTTCCTGTTGCTCCGTATTTGCAGAAACTGGTATACGGATGAACCTTCCTGTGGAAGTGAAAAGTGTGTTGTGATGTATCATCAACCAACGGCCAATCCTGGCCTTGGCGGTCCCTACCTTTACCAGTGGAATGACGACAGGTGCAACATGAAGCACAATTACATCTGCAAGTACGAACCAGGTAGGGAGTATTGTAAGTCGGTCTTGCAGATTTTGTGCGTATTTACTTACATTAAATTTTATCTCTATTTCATTATCTTTGGCTCTTTTTGTTTTTCTGTATGAAAAATGGAATTACTTTGCAGATTGTCAATCACTCAGTGTACTGAAACAGTCTGTGTGCAATAGAGCAAACTGCCCAATGAGTTAAATAGAAGGGAGTAACTAGAAACATCTGGAGAGGTGTCTTTAAGAGAAAATAATTATTTCTAATATTAAGGCCAAATTGTGATTTTGTAAATGGGTTTTATGAAGAACAAAATATCTATTTTAAAATAGTTTAAACATTTAGTATAGTGTGTGTGAAATAGATATAAGTCACCAAAGCACCTATAGATTTATACATGGGATCAATAGTTCTTTAGATGATTATCTGGTGAATTTAAAGGAACACAGCAACATTCTCTGGGACATTAGCTTATCATTTCATGGCAGGATACTTGGCATGTGCCCCTCAGTGGAAGTCAGACTGGTCATAATTCATTGAACCATAGTGAACAAGAATAGAGGCATGTCCCATGTTCTTCCTATGATCCTCATTCTTTGAAATATGTCTCCTTAATTAGCTTTTGTTTGAAGTCTCCAACTTCTTGCCATGCGGCAAATGGGAAGATTGCATTGACCTGAGTTACACCAGTGTGATTTCCTGTTGAAAACAGTAAATTTGAATTACTCTGAATAAGACAACTCAGCTGAATTGACATTTGACCAAAAGAGAGATTAATCAAAACTATGTAAACTCATTTTTTCAGTCATCTAAGAAAGTCAAATTGGATCCTTGGGCTTTGAAATGTTTTTGCTGTTTTTCTCCTCCTCAGTGTTTGGAAGTGTCATTTTAACTCTTCCAAGGGCTGACTGTTTGACCTCGTAACGTGTTCACGCAAGGCAATTATAATCAAGTACTGCTATTTCCATTATTCTCTTGAAATTACATGATGCTTTTTCTCATAAGCTATAAAGCACAAGAGATTATTTGGATTAGATTTACCCTTTTCTTATATTTATCCTGCTCTTGAGTATATTAGCCAAATTTCTATGTCCCTGTTGAGTTTATTCTTTAGACCCCTTGGTTGCTAAATCCATCATTATCCTCCTAGAAGGCTTTGCAAAGCTAAATCTATTATGCACTTATGTTGTCTTTATTTTTTTCTTGGAAAAATAGGAAGTTGAAATTCTCTGATATTTTGAATTTGTGGCACTATGTACTTGAAGTTATTAAGTAAAACAGTATATTATAGAGTATTCTTAATATAATATTGTCTTCTTTCTTTGAGCTTTTAGGTGAACTATTTGACCCTTTGAACATTTATTTTATTTTATTTTGCATTCGTATTTCCCACTGTCAACCCCAGAATCTTCTTTACTTGTTTTGTGTTAGGTGATCTATGTTCATATTACTCATGGAAGAGTGTTTAAGACATAGAAGTATTTTTTTCTTTATCTTCTATATTCTACTGAAGACTTCAAATAATCTATACTTTGTGAATAAGGTGATTTTATGTATTTATTGTTTTTGAAGTGTGTACTCAGTTCTATAGTTGGCCTTATTAATGTGCTTAGATTTTTTATTCTTTATTTTACTTTAAATATTTTCATCTCTCTCCCTTTTTTTTTTTTTGTGAAGAAGACTGGCTCTGAGCTAACATCCATTGCCACTCCTCCTCTTTTTGCTGAGGAAGATTAGCTCTGAGCTAACATCTGTGCCCATCTTCCTCCATTTTGTATGTGGGATGCCGCCACAGCATGGCTTGATGAGTGGTGCGTTGGTCCGTGCCCAGAATCCGAACCTGTGAACCCCGGGCTGCTGAAGTGGAACATGTGAACTTAACCACTGCACCACCGGGCGGGCCCCTAAATATTTTCATCTTTAACTATTTGTTTTCTATTTAGTTAACCTTCCTTGAACTTAGTGTTTTATTTATGAAGGATGTTGGTTTGATTAAATTCCTTGCTTATATAGTCAGTGCATTTTTAGTGGTGAGTGGTGAGCTTTTTAGTGGTGAAGAGGTTTGAGAATTAAGCAGTAGGACTAATTAAAATTTACACATTATAACACTAATTATTTTGAACTTTATTCTCCAACTGCGCCAGAATTACTGTGTGATTTGAACTCAGTCTCCTCTTTCTCCTCCTACACAGCGTGGCTAATGGCTAATGGCTAATGATATCCGAAGCAGTAAGAAATGTACCTAGCTATGCAGAAACTGAATATTCATTTCTGAGTTTTCTCGCTCTCTTCTCCACCATTTTTTGTTACTGTCCTATAAATTGCATATCTATTCTTTGGGTCTGCCAGTGTTATCCAAAGACATTTCTATGGGGATAATTCTGAATCTAATTTTTGCATTTATTAAAATTGCATTTTGTACTCTTATTCTTAGACATTAAAAATACTATGTATGGGATTATGTTTTCTAAAAGTTTGTTACTTAATCAGCAATTACATTAATTTAAAGTTTATTAAGATTATTTAAAAAATAACCAGTTCTACATTGATAAATTGCATGATATCTGTATTATTGTTTAGCAAATACCATTTGAGCAGCTATAGGAATAGAGTGCCTAAGTGCTGTAGAAGAATAAGTGTAGGATAGGACTGTATTGAAACCTAGATAGAGGAAGCTAACAAGTGTCAGGTAAAATATGTATACAAGAATAATAAATATTATTATAGGATGGTGTATGATTAAACTTTCAATGAATAGAGACTGTGTGACCAAATTACAGTAGTAAGCATTACATTGAAATGATTTAGTATTCTAAAACTAATATAAAATGCTGCATGTGTTTTTTCTTTTCCATCAATTGACAAAAATAGAGAATTATATTTTTGGAACAAATGGAAAAAAATTTACCAGGTATTTTCTTACTAATTCAATTTACTTTCACCGAACTATTAATTTAACAAATAGTGCCCTAGAAAAAAAATTAGGTGAGAGAGCAGTACCAGATCATGGTAAGAAATTTCAACATTTTTTAAGTGCATGGCAATTGAAGAGATCCCATCTCATAAAACTAGGAAAAGAAACAGTTTGCAAGCCTTAATTTATTATTATTTTTTAAAGAAGTAGACACTATTGGACAGCAAATCTAAGGATGGCATTGTTTGTATAGGACAGAAATATGCTCTAGAACCTTGTTACTTGAATCATCAATTCCGGATGCAATCCATATACAGTCATCTGCTGATGATCATTGCCAGGGGAAACCTAAATGTTACATGATATGAGTATAGAGGTCATCTTTGCTTGTCTTTGAATTGCAGTTCGTGTCTCACATTCTTATGCTCACTGGTTCTGCTAGCTTTGTGCCTGCTTTGTCATGATAGCCTGTAGCAGGCTGTCATCAACATAGATGCTCTGTTGATTCCTAAATGCAGTTTTGGGTTGCAGGATTCCCCAAGTGGATTCAAGTTGCAAGGATTCACCAAGTGGATCCTTTAATCAAGGATAGTTAAATGTTGACTTTATAGTTTGATAATTTCATGTTAATTTAAAATGAAAAATATAACTTTTAGCTGTAAATTGTTCAGAAATTAAAACTACGATGTTTATATTGTTGTATAATAAACTTTTATTTTCATCTACATTTGCATTTCTCCTGTTTATCGTTACATATGATGCCTGTTCTTATTATTTACAGAGATTAGTCCAACAGCTCCTGTAGAAAAGACATATTTTACAAATCAACCAGGAGACACCCATCAAAATGTGGTTGTTACTGAAGCAGGTAATTAGTTCATGTGTTTTTAACTCCTCCATCAAGAGCAGAAACTATGCTTTTAAACTTTGCTTCAGGGGGCTGGCCCTGTGGCGTAGTAGTTAAGTGCACGTGCTCCGCTGCTGGCAGCCTGGGTTCGGATCCCAGGCGTGCACCGATGCACCGCTCATCAGGCCATGCTGTGGCGGCGTCCCACATAAAGTGGAGGAAGATCAGCATGGATGTTAGCTCAGGGCCAGTCTTCCTCAGCAAAAAAAAAAAAAAAAAGAGGATTGGCATGGATGTTGGCTCAGGGCTGATCTTCCTCACAAAAAAAAAAAAAAAAAACTTTGCTCACATTGGTCCCAACTTTTCTTGTAGCCTGGTGACGTGGTGCCCTAAATATGGGCCTATGGAAATTTACTTTTGAACTGGGTTAGACAAATGATGCTAAGCTAGTATTTGAATAGAAAAACCTATTTTGTTTTCTTCTGATTTTCACTTCAAGTGGATGTGTCTAGTACTAAACCAATTAATCCACATTAAAACTGGGATCCACAAAGAACTTCATCAAAGACATGTAGGTGTTATGATGTAAACTGGCACATTCAGTGGGCTGCAAACAGTGGTGTGCTGGAAAATGTTTGGGGATTGGCTAGGGTGGGGTGGGTATAAAATAAGATGCCCAATTTGTAGCCTTTGCAATTTTCCCTGGTGTAAATACTCCCACCCTGGCCAATTTGAAGCTACAAGTGGCATCCCTGAACAGCAGGTTGAGAAGAATGCATACAATGAGCTCTAAACCCAGCTGCCTCCAGCACACCGCTGTCTCAAAAGACACAAAGTGCCATTCCAATGCAAATTGCATGTTAGTCAGAAGCTGCTCTTAGTATCAGTTAGGGGCTCATTTTAGCATGGCCCTATTCCAATTGGACAGAAATATTTATTTATTCTAGTTGCTTTGTGAAGATTGAGTGAAAGACCCAAAGTCTCAAAATCTTTCCACAGGTGATCCAAAATCCATGAAAGAGTAGGAAACTTTCTCTTTTCCTTTACTATAATATAAAAGGGATCATGATGGCATTTTGCAAAGGAAGAGATATATTTCCTGACTCCTTAAAATGCTTGAAGTCACCTGTTGAAGGCCCGAGAGTGCATGAAAGCACAGCAAATTATCCCCAAAATACAGCAAATTATCCCCAAATACAGCAAATTATCCCCAAAATACAGCAAATTATCCCCAAAATACTCCATCACTCGACTGCAGTTGATGTATCTTATTCTGTTAGCAAAGAAAGTGATGAGCAGTAAACTGGATAGTTTGATTTAAGTCTGGTCCACTTTGACCAGAATTATTTAGAATAACAATGATGACAGCTTTCAATTTGCTAGCTAAAGGCGTAGTTTTTCAATTTCACTTTTCTTGGCTGGCCATGATATTAAACCTTAGCACTTTCCACTTTTCAGGTGCCTGACTTTTGAAACCATTCAGAACGTCTAAACCTAATTAAAGATATCAGTAAATAATTACATCAGGAATATTTCCCTCTTATGACATTGAAAAAATGTTTAATAAAGTCATTTTAAGCTGTGTGGGACTTCAGTGTGGCAGTTTTTTATTTTACCAAGAATACTTAACGTTATCTAGTGTGATGGAACAGGATTAAGAAATGATTCATTTTTGAATTTAATTAAGACCAAGTCATTCTGTCTCTGGAGTCTTGTGTCTCTGGGTTATGATTGTATCATCAGTTAATATTTACATATTTGGGTTTAATCCCAGAGAGTCTTGCATATTATCATGGCACTGAGCTTGTTGGTTAGGATAATTACATATCTAATGAATCAATAATTATTTTAACAATGATTATTATCCTTTAATAATCAGTGCTTGTTTCTCTAAGTAATAACTGAGAAGGATTAATGAAGTTAGACAGCTAAGATTATTAATATGTTGTGAAAACTAGCCCCTAACTGAATTGCAGATTTAATAATAGTTTTGGAAATATGGACATTGAATTGGAGGATGGCAACCAGTGCAGTATGATTTTGTTTTCCATTTTTACTGAATATGAATATATTATTTCATTAGATTATTCAGTATTTTGGGAAGAACCTTGCTTGAAATCTATTTATTGATAATTCTTTTTACCTTAAATTTTTGGAAAATTTGTATTTAACTTTGATGTTAGAATCTTGCCTCAACTGCCTTTTTACACTAAGATTGTTTTACTTTTGTAGGCATAATTCCTAATCTGATTTATGTGGTTATACCAACCATCCCGCTGCTCTTACTGATACTGGTTGCTTTCGGAACCTGCTGTTTCCAGATGCTACATAAAAGGTAAATAATTCATATAGGTAGAGACAACTTGAAACTTTTTAAATAGGTTTTCAGAACTCTTTAAAATATTTTATAAAATTATATTTTTGTAAAATTTTAATAAACATTTAATTTATTAAAAAATTATAAAATTATATTTTTAATTTGCCTTAAGAAAGTTCTGATTTTCATGTCTGTCAGCACAAATCCAGTATATGCAATCTAATGAGATATACCTTGATTATAGGATTCATGCATTACCTCATTTAATCCTCACAAGCCATATGAAGTAGATACCCTTGTGTTTCTGTTTTTCAGTTGAGAAGATGGCGGTTTAGATGGGTTACACAGTTTGCCCTGGGTCTCATAGCTAGTGTGTGTGTGGTGGATCTGAAATTTGAATGCTTATAAGCTTACAACTATGCAACTATACCATCTTGTCTCTTGTTTATTACCTATAAGGATTAATGCTACCCCTTTCAATCTTGACCTCAAGTTGTATGCAAGACTGTTTTTGTAGGTGCACTTTGTAATACCTTTTCAAAATGTCAAGTCATAGGCTTCTGTTTTATTTCAAAAGGACCTTTTAAGTGTAGGAAATAAAGGACAATGGTAAAAATAGGTCACTTTTCAGAAGGCATCTTGAAATAAAATGATATATCTTAACAGTGAGATTCTTAAGAGTATTCTTTTATATCTGTTTACCCATACCCTTGAGTTAGAAGTGAAATTTTTCCATGTGCGTGAATTAAAAAAATTAATATATGAAATATAAATATGTATCAAAGGAAAAAAAGACAGGTTTAAATAGGAGCATGTTTGCTAGAATAAACTAGACAGTTTTAGGTAGACTAAATAGACATCTTTGTCCGAATGTTTCAAATAAAAACTGATCAAGAGAATGCCTCCCTTAGGGAAGGACCTGCAAATAAGTCATTTTTCTCTTTTCACTTTACTTCATCTTCTTCTTTTCCTGAAATAAACCCTAAAGAATCCACTAAATAACAGAAATTCCAGAAAAAAAATTGAATAGATGTAAACTCTAAATGATTCACATAAATTTTTGAAAGGATCCAACCTGTCATTTACTGGCTGTTTAAATAAGACATTTTGAATAATGACAAATAAAGCCTAGATAATTAATACTACATTTTGTGTCCTCTTGGCTTTCCAATATATGTGTGAAACACAGTTAAAATTGTTTTTCAATATTTTGTATAGAATAAAGACAATATTTGATATAAATCTCCCCATAACCCAGCCAAACTGTTAAGGAAGAGCTGTAAATAACAAATCAGCTTGAAAACATGATCTGAAAAATATTATGTAGACATTTGCATTTCTAAACTAAAAGTCATTAAAGTGCCAATAAATGAGTTTTCTCTAAAGTTTGTTTTCCTTTTTCCAAATAGTGTGTTATCATGGAGATCCTATTCATACAAAAGTCTTCCAGGTTTTTACACCTTGAAGATCTGTGGAGTTTTCACCTGTTTGAAATTCTCAGAGTGAGAAAATAAACCTAAATAGAGTACCTCCCAATTCAGAATTAGCTGTAGTGCTTAATTCATTTGTTCTCAGAGCCTCCCCTTTTCCTTTCTTCTGGGAAAGCAAGGAGAAACTTCATCAGACTCAACTCCATTATCATCTGAGTGCCTTGCAGGAAGTTTAAATTCCAATCTGGTACACATGGTGCTTTCTATCCTTCCATCTCATGTTCAAAATAATAACTCTCGTTCCCTTAACTGGTAGTAACTCTTAAATGAAATACTAATGCTACCCAAAAGTGACATTAATAACTTAACCACTTTTTTTTTTTACCATTTAAAAAAATTCCATGTTTTTCATAAACTTGGCTTGACTTCTTTTCCATTCATGTTAGATGGCTTTATAGATAAAGGTGTGTTGATCTTATTTATTTAGATGTAAATCTCCAAAATATACAATTTGGGCATAGTATTTTATTAGTAACAAATTCACAGTTAAATTGAAGTCAATTAAGTAATGTTGTAAAACTGTATTGCTCAGGCTTGTTTAGGAAGAGTTCTTTTCTTTCTTTGATGGAATTCTGCAGTGCCTGGTAGACTGAGAGTGAATGGGGTGGAGTAGAGGGCATGCTTTGGGGATTGGAGGGGCCGCCTGGGGGAGGAAGGAAGGGCAGAACACAATAAACAGGAAGTGGTTAGTGATCCAGCTGAGGGTTCATTCTCAGGAAACCAGACCAAAAGGATCTAGATCTTGATAAGTAGTCTGGTAGATGATGCCTTGGGTACCCTCAGGAACAGGCACTTTTGCAGGAACCCAAGAAGTGGCCATTTTATGGAAGGAGAGTTAGAAGACAGCACAGCCTGAGGCACAGGCTGGAAATATGGGTCCGAATTCTACATCTGACAAGAGTGAAGTTCAGTCTCAGATCTAGAGGAACTCAGATATTCCTACGTTATCAAGGCCTGACTCTGCTTTGAATTACAATGGTTTCAGAGACTGAAGCAAAATTCAACTTTCAGGGATTAAGTGACTTAACTCTAAGACAGGAAAACTGATGGGATGAGGGGCATAGGAAGGTCCTTATACTTAGGATAAATAGCACTGTTTTGATGATTTAGCATCAAATATAGCATATGTGAATGGCAGAATATACAAAAAGAAAAATTTTAAAAATCATTGATCAAAAAACTGTAGGTTTATTGGTGATTCCAATGAAAATTTTTGGTATTGGGTCAGACACATTTGTGTGTGTTTGTGTGTGTGTCTGAATTCTAAACTCTGAAGGGTCAGAGAAAGATCTATGTTATTTTTTTCATTATTTCATGTGAGCTGTTTACCATCTTCACATACTGGAATAATCTAGCATTTTTTGTAGCAAAGAAGAAATATGCTGGTGAGGTAAGAAGGATCCTTTTATAATAAGGGCCTGAAATATCTCCATTTGGACCAAGACATGCCTCTTCTGATAAGTCTCAGACATTAAACTTACTTCTTCTTATGTTTTCCAGTAAAGGAAGAACAAAAACTAGCCCAACCCAGTCCACACTGTGGATTTCAAAAAGCAGCAGAAAAGAAAGTGGCATGGAAGTATAATAATTCATTGACTCGGCTCCAGAAAACAAAATAGAGTTTTATAGTTCTGGATCTGTATGAAGAATGGCATCAGAACATTAGCTTGGAATGGCTTGAAATCTCAAAGGATCTGCAAGATGAACTGTAAGCTCCCCCTTGAGGCAAATATTAAAATAATTTTTATATGTTTATGATTTCATTTACAAAATATGCTGTGCTAATAATGGAGTGAGACATGCTTATTTTGCTAAAGGATGCACCAAAACTTTAAGTAAATGGAATGGACCATACAGATAAAATTGCTATCAACACATCAGAAGTATGGATGTTGGAAGCAGTTATTTTTGTTTCTTTCACCTTTCATAAATTGTAAGCTGGTTAAGGTAATGTAAATTGTATTGAAATTTACAGTGTGCAAAAATATTTTACCTTTACCTAAGTGTTTGATAAAAATGGACTGTTCTAATATTTATTTTTACGGTGTTTCATTTTTCAGTACATGCTGTTTTGATTAAAGAAATGTATCTCTGTTGTCAACTGAATTCACACACATAAATATAAAACCATAGACAAAGTTTCTTTTCTAGAAACTGTCATCTTCTTTCAGTTTCTCTGCTTTTGGTCAGACAATGTTTAGGGAATCTCTTCAGAAATAAGAAGCTATTTCATTAACTGTGGTATAAATCCTCTCAAATATTTTAGAAGCAAGAATTGTCTAATTTCAATTGTGCAAGACATGTGCCTTATGATTATTTTTAGTTTAAAATTCAACAGATTTTGTAATAAAATAACTTTGTTAATAGCTGAGTGTATAAACAATTGGGTGTATAAACAATTATACACTCAATCTAGAACAAAAGAAGTGGCATAGACAATATAAATCATTTGTGTTCACATGTTGCCTATATAACCACAAGTTGCTCTCTGAAGGTTCTGGAATCAATTTGGTCCCTCCTTTGCCCACAAAACAAAGATGGGTGTTTGGAGTCTGGGATGGACCCTGGAGACAGATAGCTGCAAAATTTGTCTAAAGTTTTTCCTGGCTTTATTTAGCCTCTATTAGCATATAAAGGGGTTTTACAGTTGGGATAGATGAGCGGTGACTATCAGTGTGGAGGTGAGCACAGCACACTGGCATTTCAGCAGGGAAAGAAACTATGAATTAGTGTGAAAATGGGTTGGAGGGCATCAATGATCTGTGTTCGTTCTTGAGAGTTTGGCTGGTAGAGTAAACTGGGGCGCCTCTCTGTCTTGTCTCCTAGTTTCTTTAATGCTTGTGGCTCTTTCTCAAGAGACAGTTGTAACTATCTGGTTTTCAAATATCCCTGTGCTCCTTTCAACCAAATAAAAAGTTCTTGTTTCTGAAGAATGATCATTGGCGTTGTCTAAGTCTCTTAAGTAAACAAAATACAGGTAGGTTTACATCAATACATGAAGATGAAAATGAATTACTATTTAAGTGTGGTAAGAATGGAAGTTGTGGTTAGAGAGCATTTTAAAACTCATCTTTTCCCTGTCAATCCTTTTCAGTTAATAAAGTGCTTTCATTAAGACAATTCACAACTAGAGTTTGTTGGCAAAACTAAGAGGCAGGGGCCGGCCCGGTGGCGCAAGCGGTTGGGTGCGCGCGCTCTGCTGCGGCGGCCCGGGGTTCGCTGGTTCGGATCCCGGGCGCGCACCGACGCACTGCTTGGCAAGCCATGTTGTGGCGGCGTCCCATATAAAGTGGAGGAAGATGGGCACAGATGTTAGCCCAGGGCCGTCTTCCTCAGCAAAAAAAGAGGAGGATTGGCGGATGTTAGCTCAGGGCTGATCTCCTCACAAAAAAAAAAAAAAAAACTAAGAGGCAAATAGAAGTTAGTGGGCATTGGCCCCTTTTCAGCTGCTTAGACACTGAGAGAATGGGCAGCTGCATTCTAAGCTTAGATCTGCCCACATTTAGCACCACTTTCTTTTCTTGGCTACCCATCTTTCTGGGCAGAATGAGAGACCAGCTGCTGGGATCTACCTCTTCCCTTGGAACTCCCACCATGCATTTCTTCCTTTGGTCAGGACTTGATAGAAGGAGACTATGCTTTCCCCATCGTCTGTGCCACCCATGACTACAACAGCTGCATGGCAGGAGAGGCAAAGCAATGCGGAAGGGCCTTGGTTTTGCCTTTTATCCTGAGCCAGGCCTGGATAACTCTTCTGGTATCAATTACTCACCCCATAAGTCACTAGGAGTGGGACAATGAACTTTCCTCTTACTAGAAGATGACAGTGAGACTGTTCTAAGCGTTTCTTAAAATTTTAGCTGACGTTCAAAAAACGAAAAGGAATATATGGTGTATCTGTTGCGAGTGTTGTATTTTCAGAACGTACTTCTAATATGTGTTTTGAAATGCAGGTGAATTGTGGAACAATATTCAGGGAATAAAATCAAACAACACACCCTATCCCTGCTGCACCATCCTTCCTAACTATTAGAAATAGGTCATTGGAAAGGTCATAAGAAGAATAGTGTGTTCAGGGACTCCTGATTTTTGTCCTAAGAATAAATCCCATGATTGTTTACTAGGAATTTGTAGTCCTCAACCATGTGGCCACACCTTCTTTATATGACATTGTTGTCCCTTTCTCTGACCCTTCCCCAGAGAAAGAGTCTTTGGTATGACAACACATGATTATTTACTGTCCCCTCCCCAAACTGTCAGGATCACTCCCACCTACATGGTGTTCCTTTCAGGTGTAGCCCAAGTCTCTTTTCTTCCATAAGGCCAATTGACACTGATTGATCCCTTCTTTCAACTCCTTTAAACCTTACTCTCTTCTATTGCTTTGGACCAAATAGACCTGTGCAAGACTATGTATGTGTGTGTGTGTTCGCATTAAGTGGGTGTGAATTTTGTTTTCCTGAATAAATCGATAGATTTTGTGTGGTAAACTCCATTGAAGTTTGCATTTACTCTGGAAATGACCCAAGAGATTAAAGCAGTGAAGCAAATTCATTTATTCCACATTTTTGGCCTTCTAATGGGCAATTCAGCTGTGTCTAAATAAGTTTTGCACATGTTAGAATCATCCACTGTAACACACATAAATCAGAAAAAAGACATTTGTGATGGTTGCATTTCTTTGGTATGTCTTACTATTTTTTTGAAACTTAAAAAGTACTAACTTGAAATCAATGGACAGTATAAGTAATCCAGGTAAAACATGACCCAATAGAAGAATGACCATATCAATTAATTTACCTTTTATTTTGATACAAGGGCCATATATAGATTTGTGCTGGTTTGCTGTCTAATTAGCTTATTTGAGAGGAAAGTGCAATCAATTTAGTCCAGGTCTGTGACATGAACTTACAATACATATTTTTTATGAGTGAGGAAAATATTAAAAATATACTCAAAATGGATTGGAAATGCATTTGGATAGAAAATCAGGAAGACTATTGAGATTCTGTTAATAGCAATCTAAGCTGCAACTTAGATAATTTACAGCAGTTTATTTCAAACAATAACATACTTTGTGCACAACAGTTTATTTCACTTCTTTTCCTAATTTTGCTTAAACGTTCTTAAGTGTGTAGTATATGCTTTAAAATAACATTCCTTTAAATAAGAGATGATAAAAATAATGATAAAGAATACAGGAAATGATGATATCTGTGAAAGAATAGCTGTTCACAACAAAACCAAATGTATTATTATTATTATTTTTTTTTTTGTGAGGAGATCAGCCCTGTGCTAACATCCGCCAATCCTCCTCTTTTTTTGCTGAGGAAGACGGCCCTGGGCTAACATCTGTGCCCATCTTCCTCCATTTTTTTATATGGGACGCCGCCACAGCATGGCTTGCCAAGCAGTGCGTCGGTGCGCGCCCGGGATCCGAACCAGCGAACCCCGGGCCGCCGCAGCGGAGCGCGCGCACTTAACCGCTTGCGCCACCGGGCCGGCCCCCCAAATGTATTATTTTAAAGTTACTTTGTATTGTAAAGATAAATTTTAACTTTTGGCCCTCCCTTCCCAGGATTTCAGTGGCTTAGGTAAGAATAAAGGCTTTTAGTAACTATTTTTTACAAAACTCTCAATTGCCATGTTCTTAGAGTGGAATGGAAAAACTGCCTGATTTTCATGCCTGGTTTAGGAAACACTCTAATACAGAAAACTCTGTATCCATTCTGTGAACCTGGAGACCCGGACATACACCCCTGGGCGATTAGGCCGTGCACATTGGTATCCAAATGACGTCACACCAGCCAGGAACCATCTGCTGTTTTCTTGGCACATTAATGGCCCTCCTGAATCCCCCTAAAGAGTAAATTGCAAAAGAAAATTGTAGATGTGTGGTTAATGGATATAAATATATAAAATTGTTTGTAGCTAATCAATTCAAAAATAAAGATAAAAAATATGATTTAATCTCAAGTCATCTGTATATATTCTCACCATCCCTCTAGGTCAAGAATGAGAACCTTTGCTGCTCAGTAAGGAGGCAGAGAAGCTTTGGAAACTAAAACATAATGTATATGTAATTTTTTTCCAGTTTTATTGAGAAAGAATTGACGTATATCACTATATAAGTTTAAGGTGTACTGCACAATGGTTTGATTTACATATATTGTGAAATAATTGCCATAGTAGGTTCAGCCAACGTCTATCTTCTCATATAGATACAATAAAAAAGAAAGAAGAAAAGAATAAAGGGAAGAGATTTTCCCCTTGTGATGAGAACTCTTAGGATCTACTCTCTTAACAACTTACCTGTATATCATACAGCAGTGTTAGCTATAGCTATAGTCATCATGTTGTACATTACATCCCTAGTACATATTTATCTTATAACTGGAAGTTTGTACCTTTTGACCACCTTCCTGCAGTTCCCCCTCCCCTCACCGCCACCTCTGGTAACTACAAGTCTGATCTCTTTTTCTATGAAATTGTTTTTTTTGTTAGATTCCACATTTAAGTGAGATCATACACTATTTGTCTTTCTCTATCTGACTTATTTCACTTAGCATAATGCCTTCAAGATCCATCCTTGTTCTCACAAATGGTAGGATTTTCTCATTTTTTATGGCCGAATAATATTCCATTGTGTATGTATACCACAACTTCTTTATCCATTCATTCACCAATTGATACTTAGGTTGTTTCTATGTCTTGGCTGTCATAAATAATGCTGCTATGAACATCAGAGTGCAGATATCTTTTTGAGTTAGTGTTTTTGTTACCTTTGGATATATTCCCAGAAGTGGAATAGCTGGATCATATGGTAGTCTATTTTTAATTTTTTTTTTTTTGGTGAGAAAGATTAGCCCTGAGCTAACATCTGTTGCCAATCCTCCTCTTTTTGCTGAGGAAGGTTGGCCCTGGGCTAACATCCATGCCCATCTTCCTGTACCTTATATGTGGGACGCCTGCCACAGCATGGCTTGATGGCTTGATAAGTGGTGCTTAGGTCTGCACCCAGGATCTGAACCCGCAAACCCTGGGCTGCCGAAGTGGAGCACATGAACTTCACGACTACGCCACTGGGCCGGCCCCTATTTTTAATTTTTTAAGGAACCTTCATACTGTTTTCTGGCCAGTCCCAGTGACCTAATGGTTAAGATTTGGCACTCTTACCATTGTGGCCAGGGTTTATTTCCAGGTCAGGGAACCATATCACCTGTCTGTTGGTGGTTTTCGTATTGTGGTGGCTGCATGTTGCTGTGATGCTGTGAAACCTATGCCACAGTTTCCACTCTGCTGTACACAGGGTCACTAGGAGTTGGAATCGACTTGATGGCACTTAACAACAACAAATACTGTTTTCCATAGTGGCTGTTCCAATTTTATATGTAATATTCTATGATGCATTTTTATTACAAGAGTTTTCTCACTTTCAATATGGCATTTTAATGGGTACTAAGAAATTCTCTAAGGCATAACTGTGAACAGCATGCCAACCAAAATATATATTAAAAGCTGATCATTTTTTTGAAGGAGATACATTCTAAGTATCATGAAGGGCTTTGTGGAAAAGACAATTATTCCACATTATGCACTTTAGAAAAACTAAAAACTCACACATAAAGTTGATTTTAGTTCTCTTGGGTAGCATTAACTTTATGGCATTAGACAAATGCAATCAAATTTGAAAAAACTTAACATTTCAGCTGAAATAGGCAAATTTCTGATATAATTTCTAGTGATAGGCACATGTGTTTTCATCTGAGATTTCAATTGATGAAGAAATGCTTTTAATTTTCCTAGCTATTAATTACAGCAGCCTCGTAGAGTTAATCACGCAGATTTTATTTGCACAGGATTATTCCTGTGTAATACAAATGAACATAATGCAAACATATAGCACCAGAATTGACAAATATTTTTCCCATATTGTGCAAAATTTTTAAATTAATCTTTTAAAAATATATTTATGAAGGACTTTAAAGCCTTGTGTACTTTGTTAGAAATCACTGGTATAATAGAATATTTCAACCCAAGCTTGATGTTAGAAATATCCTGAGAGACTTTTTGCCTGATTTTTTATTATCTTTGGGACCTATACTTAAGGAAAAAAAATGTGGCCTATAAAATCACCTTTTCTGTCTTGGGTGCGGAGGAGCATAAATTGCATCGGCAACCACACGTTACCTCTTTTCTAGATGTAACAAATGTATTCAAGCTGTTTGAAAGCAGGGGCTGTGACTTTTATTTCTGCATCCTAAGCCCTTAGTCCATAATATGGGTTCAGAAATATTCATGGAATAGTATCAATCCAAAGTAAGAATAAAGACAGGCTTAAAGATATATGTGACTTATAAATTATTAAAAATAAATCTCAACTGTTTGGATATTTTTAAAAGATATCCTTTAGTTTTCTTCATATTTTCTAAAATAATTTAATTTTTTAATAGACAGTGGAATACAGACATTGATTACATGAACAAGGATTTTAAGTTACCCAGCACATACTGGTCAGGTGCAGTTATTGAAGGATCCACCAGCAGGCTTGATGCCCAACAGCTGAGTGGTCTGTCTGGTTGAGAGATCTAAGTTTGGTTCCATCACTTCCCGTCATCTGACTACACTGAGTTCAGTTCTGTAACTTCTCCTCGTCTTGATTTTCTGATTTGTTCAATGAAGATATTTCCTTCTACCACTATCTCAGAGATGTGTAAGTACTTCAAAAACATGAGTGTTGAGAACATAAAGTATTAAGCTAAAATTTATGTTTCCACTTTGATGCTACATTTGTAAAGAAAAACAAAAATCACTACCTTCTTTGATGAGTATTTGAGTGAAAGAGCTGATGACCATTTTTGTTTGGAGAAGTGGTTCTTAAACTTTAGTATGCATCAGAATCACCAGAGGGCATGCTAAAACACACATTGCTGGGCCCCACACCTTTAGACTTTGGGACTCAGCAGGTCTGTGGTGGGGCCTGAGAATATGCACCTATAACAAGTTCTCAGGTGATGCTGATCTGCTGGATTGGAGGCCATGCTTTGAAAACCACTAGTATAGAATAAGGCTCTGAATGGTTATCAAAATGGGTTTTTGTCATTTACTTAGTTTTAAATAGAGAGGACATTCTACAGCCACTTGTGGTCCCTTAAAATCTGAACAACTGCCTTGCAAATGCAAGCCTTTGGTAAACCAGAAGATATTCAAGAATGTGTGAACAACTAATAAGGCAATTTCTTTGCCACTATAGGGGAAAAAAATAATGTTTCAAAAAACGTATTCAAGTGATGTACCAATAGTAACATGTTCATAATTTTAAATAATGCATTCTTATTTAATCAGCTAATCCTTTTATATAACATAGTATTAAAATTGAACAAAGAAAATCTCTGAAATATTGATTACTCAATCCGATAACATTCTATTACACAAGCTATTGCCTTGTGTGGGAGCTCTCTTACTTGCTAATGAGTAACATACTTAGGCTCTTTAAAAATCAGAGCCAATATAAGATTTCAGAGATCTGGCAGGAATTACTGGCTTAATGTAACCCTAACATCAATAGCATCAGCAGTCGTATTTTCTACCTAGTGCATGAGGTGTCTGCCATGCAACCCCCATTAACTGTAATTGAAGTTGTACAGCTGATTTCCCTCCTGAACAATAATTCTATAAATCTCCCTCTAAGTGGCAATATGTCTTACCTTTAGCACACTTTTCATTTTAAAAGGAAACTATAAGATCCGGAGATAAATTTTAAACAAGAATGAAGCTATCCTATTTGTCTTGAATTTGCAAGTATACATTAAAGCAGAATAAATGGAAAACTAAGCTGAGAGTTTAACATGACTTGAGACATTGACTTAACTAGAGGATATTTATACAGATTCATCTGCTTAAGTGTCTCTTAAGAAAGTCTTGTATCAAGTCAAATTATTATGACAAATGTGTTAACATACATAACAGATTGTTTACACTTTAACAAAGTGAAACCATTTTCCCATGGTATAAATTGCTACTTCCACATTTGTAAATTATTCATTTGCTCAATATTGCTATCAGGTTTAATCCAATCCAGTAGATGTTAATACATTAATATTTTATTAATTTTCTAAAACAGAAAACATGCCAGATAATTTATTTACAGAGTCTTATAATAAAATCTGTTAATATTTTTGAGTGCTCACTTAGTGTCTTACATATGTTACCTCATTTAAACCTCTCAATAAAACCAAAGTGACTTGCCCAAAATCTCACGGATAAGTGTGAAAGCAAGGGTCAAATAAGAGTAGTCTGAGCACAAAATCCAAGTTTTCATGACCACTTCCTGCTGCACCTAAAAATTAATTATAATTCTAAAATCTAGCAGAATTGACTTTTTATTTGTTGAGTGTATGTGGATTTCATGGAGCTAATAGATGGCTACATTATTTCTAGAGGGTGAGATGTTTTTGTCTTCCATGAGGGTAGTTTGTGGGTAAGAGTTTTCTCCGAAGTTTTCTTTTTTGCCCAAGTCAAAAACTATTGATACTTCAAATATATTGCAGGACTGATATTCAGTGAGTTATGTTATTACATCTCTAAAATGAAATGTAAAAAATAATATGAAAATTCTAGTTTAGGAGTTCCAGATCCAGGGTTACATGAGGCTGTCAAGTAAATTCTTTATTTACCTTCCTGCAAGTGGTTGGCTGTAAACTGGCTCTAACCAGGCTATCCAGGTTGGTTTTCATCCAGAAATTATTTCCAGTCACTGGACACCTAGATCATACTCTAAATCACAGTTGAAAATCAGAGGCTGATAGGCCAAGCAGGCACTCAGACCTGTTTTTGTTCATTTGTTTTCATTTTGCGTAGAGTTTTAAAGAATTGGGATTTGAAAATAAATGCTTTTTAGCTAAGGTGTACCCTCTCCAGCTCACCCCCAGGCCCACTCGTGCATATTTTACCTGGCTGTCTCACACATTCACATTTTATGCCTAGTCTCTAAATCATCATCTGATTTATAACTCTTGTTGATAAAAATTAATTTTGTTTCTAATGCTCAGGTCTACCCAGGAGTACTATGTAAATAGGCCACAAACAAAAGTGAAAAGTCACAGTTTCATAAAAGAAGAAATGAAGACCCTGATGATTCCTTTACTCCTGAATCATTGTTAAGCTGTGAAATCATTTTCTAGTAATGCTTTCTGGAAATGTAGGGCGAGCAGTTTTCTATCTTTACCTGACAGGAATCTACTCCTCCTTCGTCATAGCCTGCACAAACCATATTTTCTGTGATGTTATATTCTGGCATCTGTTGTTGGCATTTCTCATTTGATACAAGAGGGACATCAGCTTCTTGCAATATGTCTGCAGTAGAACCTGTTCAAGATGGATAATGCAGCCAGCCAGTCAGAACTGATCAACACACATCGTTGAATGAGCCACCATCAGTCTTATTTACTTCAATAGTTCACTCTCATTATTGAGTACTGTGTGTATTTATAATGGAACGAAATGCTAAACCTTGTACTTTAAAGCACATCATAAAGCCCGTCTGCACATTTTGCCAAATGGATAACAGTAAAGCACTTCTTTAGTTCCCAAGGGCTAGCAGGAATGGTGGATTGGACTTGACAGTCTTTAGGCATTTCAGTAATTTTAAACAGTTACGGTATTGCTCATGGGGGAAAAAAGCCCACCAGCACAAAGAGTTTCATTCATGGAAATTAGCAATTGCTCAGAAATCCAGAAGAGCTTTTCATTTGGCACCTGAAGAGGTGCTCCCTTCTAATAGCACTCAGCTCCTTTGTGACGCTGTGTGAGTGAGCAGGTGCGCGTGGAGCAGCAACAAAGCTCAGATGAACTGGGCCCTGGTCTAAGGGCAATCAGCTTGTCATCCATGTGCAGGTGAAGAGAAAAGAGGCATTTTGTAGCTAAGTGTACTTCCATGCTTTTTACAAAATGACTCATCGACTGGAAGCATGAATCTCTGTTTACTGAAATACTAGTCTCAAGAGGGACGTGAAGCAAACAGGTGTCTAGCACCCCAGAAAAGATACATGATAAGTACTTTCTAATAATTAGCAATTCTATTTGGCTCCTTAAGAGAGGCAGAAAGTTGAGGATAAGTTAGTACATATGACAGCCAGTCTTATTGCAAAAATATATGTGACCTCATTTCCAGCTAAGTTTAATACATGCACTAAAAGATAGGAAGGAAACAAACAAGTGTGTGTGTGTGTGTGTGTGTATAATTTAGGCACAAGCAACATATGCATAACTCAGTGGTGTGTTGGTAAATGTTTGATAACTGGTTTTCAAGAAAAAAAAGCCCCAATGCATATCGTCTGCTGATTTGCCTGGTATAAACACTCCAACCATGGCTGACTTCAAGGTACCAGCGCGACAGTGAACATGGAGTTGGGAGAAGATGTGCACAGCTGGCTATTTCCAGCTGGTGCCAGTGACTCCAGCGGCACATGACTGGATGACTTTCAAAGTTTGACAATGGATTTACTTAAGAAAGCAAATTGGAGTGGTTAAGATGGAGGAAAAAATTCATCTCACTGTCATCCTTCCTATAAAGATCGAGGATGGGCTGGTAGATTTTAGTTTTATAATAAAAATCAAAACCAACTTTGTTGATTGTCAAGGAATAAAAAAAAACTGGTTGGGGGGCCAGCCTGGCAGTGTAGTGGTTAAGTTCGCGTGCTCCACTTCAGCTGCCCAGGATTTGCCGGTTTGGATCCCAGGCATGGACCTACACACTGCTCCTCAAGCCATGCTGTGGTGGCATCCCACGTACAAAATAGAGAAAGATTAGCACAGATGTTAGCTCAGGGACCATCTTCCTCACACACACACACAAAAACTGGTTGGGTGTATGATAAAACTCTTTGGTAAAAGAAAATTTGAGCAGTGGTCTTATATTTAATATTTATTTGTCAACATGAGTTGCCATGAGAATAAGTGAGAATATACATATACACACAGAAAAAATACATAAAAATGTCAGTAAAGTTATTTTAAGTTCACTAATTGTCTTAATTTAACAAACTAATATTACTTCATTTTTCCCCAGTAAACAATATGTTCATGGTTTTCCTAGCTAATTAATTAGTATAATATACTCAAAAGAGAGGAAACTGGAATCTTATGAAATTAGGTAGCTGGAAATCATAAGATAAAATTCATTAAAATTGCTGTCACTCAGGCAATATTTAAACATGATCTGGCTGTTTATTCCTAAATGAAACTGATCTCAGATAACGGTTTTTTTCTTGGCTCCGTATCACTCTTAGAGACCTTTCTTAAGTCAATTAAATGTATATCTTTAGTAACAAAAAGTAAATGTGAGTCAAGTTTACTCAGCTCTTAAAAAAATACCCATTTCCTATGGAATAAAGAGTCTTAAATTTTGTTAGTAGATAATTTGTTTTTGAAGAGTCTACATTGTGGTCATAAATGTCTTCTAGTTTGAAGTCTGATAGAGAAAATATCTATCTAGAAATCATTTTTACTCTTTAGATTTCAAATGTAATAAATCATGACATTTTTCAAGTAGAGAAAACAGAAGGATATACAGTCTTTGACTTCAATACACTTTATGGACAGAGACATGGGGCATTTTCAGCAATATAATGTAATTGCTGTGGAGAATCTTTGTCTGAATCATCAGGCAAGGATTTGACTTAGAACTTCATGCTTTCTTTTATAAGAAGTAAGGATATTTTAGCTGTGAATGCTTTGCTTATGGGACCTGCAACTCTCTGCAATATTTTGTGCCTTTTCATCCTACATAGAATTAGGATTTTTAAATATTGTGGCTGAGATCTGTTGTGACTACAGAGGCCAGGTCTCCCACCAAACTATAGGGCCTTTCCTTTTTGCTTAATTATTAATGAGTGGTCAAACTCTGTTCTAGATGGAGTAACTCATATTAGAAATTCCAGGGTCCAGCCTTGTGGCTTAGTGGTTAAGTTTGGTGCACTCTGCTTGGGCGGCCCAGGTTTGGTTCCCAGGTGCAGACCTACACCACTTGTTGGCGGACATGCTGTGGTGGTGATCCACATACAAAATAGAGGAAGATTGGCACAGATGTTAGCTCAGGGTGAGTCTTCCTCAGCAAAAAAAGGAGGAAAAAAAAATTCAAACTCAATGAGCCTTGTGGTTATATTTAGAGGATATGAAATACTGGAATTCTTTTTTTTCTTAATCATATTTGGTTAGTTTTAATATGCGTCTGTTCTGTGTTTGGAAAACATGTTACATTAAATAATGCTAATGAGTCAATGGTATATCAATTTCTAGTCTTCAATGTAAGATTTGTGCCATAGCTGAGTCTTCTCGTCAGTAGGCAGAATCAGCATGTTGAAATACAAAAGGATTTCCTTCTCCTACAGGGAATGTGAGTGTGAGACCTTTATATGATAAATATAGTTTTATTGATTTGGGAAATATAACAGGTAATAATTTGGCTTTTGATGAGATTTTATTATTTTTTTTTGCTGAGGAAAATTTGCCCTGAGCTAACATCTGTTGCCAATCTTCCTCTTTTTTTTCACTTGAGGAAGATTGTCCCTGAGCTAACATCTGCGCCAATCTTCCTCTATTTTATATGTGGGTGGCCGCCACAGCATGGCTGCTGATGAATGGTGTAGGTCTGTGCCCCAGAACCAAACCTGGGCTGCTGAAGCAGAGCATGCTGAACTTAATGACTAGGTCATGGGGCCAGTCCCATGTTGGTACTTTATTTTGATGAGACTTCATCAATGTGCTTTACAAAAACAAATTTTTCTAACCTTTGATTATATTCACTTTAATAGATGTATCTTTTCTCTTATCAGAGTGTTTATAATACTCAAATTAAATACTGAATTTAGGGGATGCTTGAATTCCCCTTCAGTAAGGATTATTTGTTTTTAATATGCTCTATACAATCTGGAAACATTTTTTAAAACTAGCAAAAAATTTTAAGCTACACAAATATACAACATATGAAGATAAGACTGACAGTGCTTTTAGGAGATAGTGCAAAAACTGTTACAGTATAAGAGTTGCAAAAAACGTTGACAATATTCACAGCATAGTGTAATAACATACTTTGTAGTAGTAAGCATTTTCTTTTTTTCTGAGTCTGATAATTTACCTTGATATGCAACCGTCCCCCAGCCAGCAATAGTACAAACTCTCCCTGGAGGAAAAACTTGATTTTCTTCTGGTAAACAAATAGGTTGTATATAATCTGGAAAACAAAACAAAAACAAGACCAGACACACTTGTGTTTCCAACAAGTTTTAAAAATCAATCGTTTTCAACATTTCATCTAAAAAAACTTGTATTTTTGTTTTATCCTGCCTGAACGTTTTTTAGACATCAATCTTAGGGGAAAGAAGCATTTCAGAGCAGCACTTTGAAGTGGATTAGGTACCACTGGTGGCCTTTTAGGGTCCTCTACATTGTCTCTTAATTACTTTTTTATGATGTTAACAATGTCTTAGTTCTGGAGTTAATCATTTATATTTGATTTTTAAATAGTCATTGTACTTATTAGAAAGTAGCGCCACTTCTGTGAAAATCTTGGTAAAGCTGTTTTTCAGGACCGATTAAGAGAAACTTGGGCAAACGTTCTGAGGTTTTTTTGATTTTCCCCAATTATCTCCACATTAGAAAAGCTTTTAGAGGACTGTTTTACAGGGCACTTATGCGAGCATTAGCACTGGTCACTGACTTTGAATGTCCTTCTCCAACAATTTGCAAGCCACCTCATGTTTACACGAGTACCCACTGCTTGTAAGACCCAGGGCAGACACAAAAATGAAGATGTGGTGCTTACCCTCCAGGACAGGGCTCTATAACTAACCAGTGATCGTCTGCTTTTGAGAGGTGCTGAAACACGTGCAGAGACCAAGCTCCGTGAGTACAGAGACGGCAGCACTTTCTCCTAACTGGGGATTGGCACAGTCTTCAGAGCAAAGGTGGGAGGTGAGCAGAGCCCTTCAGGGCAAAGTTCACTCCCACACATGATTTCTTGCACATTATCTAGGTATTAGGAGCAAGTCTTCCACCTGCCACTTTATCAATATTACTGAATCTCCTTTAAAAAATTCATCCTCTGGATACAAGTTTTACTCACTTTGCTCTTAGCACATAGCTTCTTCTCTCAGTTTGTCCTACTCTGGCCTTTGTGACAGAGAGACTGCTTTTCTTTCACATGAGAAATGGAGAAGGCATGCATTATAATATGACCTATTTTCTCTGGGCTGCTCCTTTGAATTCACTGTTAGAGAAGGCTCCAGAAGTTTTATTCTACTTGTCAACTTTCTAGAAAGTTGAATTTAAACACCTCGAGAAGGTAATTCAATATGTTTCTCTCCATTCTCTAATGCCATTTAAATTATAATGATTTCTATAACAAATTATCCAAATTTATGGACTATTAATGCATTGGTATTGATAATATTTAAAGTAAAAAATCTGAATTAACTTAGGCAGATAAAATGACTGAAAGTGATTTCTTTTACCTGTGTAATTCACTTTAAATTCAAGGTGCATCATGGCGATGTCACTGTCTTTTCTCCGTTTATTGTAATGTGGGTTTATGACAATTTGATCTATCAACCGGGTTACTACATGAGAAGAAGTCAGATTCGATGTCATATGCAGGCCTAGGACTGCTTTCCACTTAGAGGGCTCTAGATTTCTCCTGCAGATTATAATAAAGAAGTATAAGAAACTCTCCAACCACTGCAGTTACTTTCTAGAGATCTTTGTAGTAGATATTTCAGAACTCTGTGTTTCCATCCTAAAATGTTCTTGAATTTCTCCAAAGGATTCTTCCTTAAAAATATTCCATTAATTTTTATTTTTCTGATCAGATCATAGAGGAAGTCTTAATTAGTGCTAATCTCTCTTTATCATTTCTCTTAAATCATCTCTTGATCTCTAGTTCTAGATGGTGGTTCTCAACTTTGGTTTCACATTAGAATTACCTGGAGTGCTTTTGAATAACACTGCTCCCGTCTCTATCTCTGATTTAAAGAGTCTGGGATGGAGCTGGGGAATTTTTCAAAAACATTTTTAAATGAAATCTCCAAGTTCATGCTGATATATGGCCAGGTTTAAGAACCATTGCTTTAGATCACATTCCACTGTGGAGGCTGCATCTTGGTCCAGGGTTTCTTCAGACAAACACAGCAGCTATAGTAGTAATGGGAGGTTCAGGAGTGTTCTCATGTTTAGGGGGGTCACTGAATTCACACAGAGTTAAGGTTAGCGATGAAACCTACTATGATGCTTATAATTTAACATATGAACTTGAATAATTTCCATGTACAGTGAACTTGATTAATTTTCCATATACAATTCTGGCTATTGATAATGTATTGGCAAAAGATAACATTTGTGTTATAGGACAGATCAAATTGGATAGGATATTATAATTTGAAAGTGTGCAGGGACTTCTAACTGTGCTACTCGCCTGCAATATCTTCACTCCAAGAAATTACCAGTGAACAATTGGAATTAAGCTGATTAAGTGATATTCACAATGAAGTCAAAATTTAATAACTTCAATTATAGCAGACTTAGTGATTTAATTCTTAATAGTTGCAAATGCCTAGTTAAACATGATATTTCAAACGTTAAGGTCCAAGTCACCTACAAATGTATAAAGTGCTTGGAGTTATCTCAAGTCCATCTGTCTATCTATTCATCACTTTGTTATATTTCCCAAAGGATCATGTCTGATCATGTAGCGGTCATCAATAAAGCCAAGGAATGCCCAAGCATCTGGTAAGCCTCCACTGATAACCGCACTGCATTAAAATCTGAGGAAACTTCCTTAAGTGCTTTAGAGCAATAGAATGACTCCCATTTATGCAGAACCTACTCTGTGCCAAGTGTAGTGCCAAAACTACTTTGACTGCTTCATCTCGTTTCATCCTTACCACAGTGCCGTGGATTTTACCATTAGAACAAACTGGGTACCGATAGTTTAAATGGTAGGGCAGAGATCTGGATGGGGACTGTCTGACTTTAGAGGCTGCACTTACTTGCACCAGCATACTGGGGTGCCTCCTGTAGCTGTGGCCAGGGTTCTGTGGGAGGGGTTGAGAACATGAGGGGAGAGTTGGGGGGACAGGAGGGAGAGACATGCCCTCCCATTGGGTTATCTGGGCTCAGGTAGCAGAAGATGTCTCTGCTCTTGGTTGTTGGCGGCAGCTCCTTACGGGCCCAGACGCTGGGCCAGGAGGGCATTGTGGTGCTGCTGAGGCCCTGTTTGCTTGTCAAGAGGCCTTCTCACTTTCCCTTCTCCAAGTCAGAGGAATCAGTACTTCGGCCACGCTGGGCACACTGATAATTGCAGGCATTCTGACTGCACCTCACTCCTGCTGTTCCCGGGACTCCCCTGCCCACCTTGGCCTACTCAAGGAGCACAGGTAGAGTGAATCTCTTCCCTGGTGTCCTATCTCTGAACTTCTTTCTCTTTCACATGTTTAAGTGTGTTTCCTAAAGCTCATCTGGTCACGGTTGTCACTTGACTAGCAAGCCTGTTAGGACTGACAGGTAACAGGAAATTAGATGTTTTTAAGAATTGTATGGTTTTTACTCAAGCTTTAATTTATACGTTTACTCAATATTTACAAAAAAATGAATCTTACAGTTGCCACACCATATGTTTCCTATTTTGCATTTAATTATATTTATTTATATATATTATAGTTTGCATTATAATTATAGTATTTATATTACCAATGTATTGTATTAATATTTATATCTGTATCTAAATTATTTGTATAAATAATATTAATGATATAACATTTAAATAATAACTATTAACATTTTTGCTCAGAGTATGAGCCTATTATATAGATTCTCCTTTGAAGTTAATAGAGTACATTTAATTATCAAAAATGATTGGATTATCTCCTTAAATGCCTTCTACATATTTTATCTTCAGAAAAAAATCACATAGAAGTTCAGAGAGACATGAGTAGTTTATTTGCTACAGATTTAAATCAATGATAAAATAATGCAGTTCAGAAAAAAGAGTAAACTCCCAAATTCTTCTCTTTTGTAAGTACTGCACCCTATCCGAGAACTATAAATATAATTACTGATATAAGAGAGCTTGTAGGTAGCACAAAGTTTAGGAGTGACCATTTCCTCTCATTATTTTAAGGTTTTGAGTAGAAAACCAATACATGAACCACAAATTGTGAAGATTAAACATATGTGATTCAAGCTACTGGTCTAATTAAATACAACTTACAGCAATGTTAATCTAACATATTCTTAATGACTTCTAAAATTGTTATTGTGCTACATGGAAAATAGCCTCTTTTTCATGTTTGTATTTCTCCTGCACCCATAAGTAGCACTATAGGAAGGAAATATCCCTCCAGCATGTATCATTTGCATTTCTTTCTCAAGTCCCACTCCGCAAACCATTCTGTGTGTATGGACTTCCCCACAAGCCCAACACCAACACAGACACCATTAGAACAACTACATCCTTCGCTTAGAGGAAAATGACTTGAGAATACAGATGTTATAGCCAATGGTACTTAAATTTTATGAAACACCTAAGGAATGTGCTAAAAATTCAATTCCTAATTTCCACCTCTGGAGTTTCTAGTTTGGAAGTTTAGAGGGGGATCCAAGAATCTGTACTTCATAATCACTGTTGGGATATTGAGCAATATGGAAACCTTCCTAGCTTTTCCATTCACCCAAGGTTGAGAGATGGGAGAAGAAAGCCTTTAGAGAAATCATTGCAGATGAAGAGAGGGGACTTAGTATGTTTTAAAAATTTCTTGTCTCAAAGCATCTACATTCTAGTAAAGCAAGAAAAAGCTATAGGATAGAAGACAGGTGTGGATGGGAAAAGGAGATAACTTTGTTGGATAGGCAAGCTCCAATCCAGCAGAGGTCAAAGGTGGCAGAAATAGGATACCTTTTGGTAGGGAGAATTGGTTGAATTTCTGCTATAGTTCACCTTTGCCTGCCTTGTCGAAGCAAAATGCTTTTCTCAATGGCAAGGGAAGAAAGGCACAGGTTGGGAGGAAACAAAAAGACATGTATTCCTGACTCTGTAACCACAAAGACTAGCATACTTGACACACAGTAGGTGCTCCATAGATTTTTGCACTGGATGAGATGAACTAATACTATGCCTCTCTATACGGTATGTGCTGGTGTGTAAATAACTTCAGTACTCGGAGCATGAGGATGTCCATTCTTAAGTGGGATTTTTATTGTGGTAGAAAGTAAATATGGTAAGATAATTCTGATAGAGTAGCACAATATGCTAAAAGAAGAAAAACCAATGGAATCCATAACTGTAAGTTGAAATATTTATTCTGTTCTACTATAATCAAAGGTGGTATTTTAGTCAAACTTGCCCACTGTCAACCCCAATGTTTTACCCCAGCACAGTGCTTTAGATCTCTATTATTATTCTCCACAGAAGGGAGAAAGGATTCCTAGGGGCATAGACAATTCTGGTTTTTAAGGCAAGTAAAAATTAGGATGTCTCTGAAATATGGTGTCACTGTCAGAAAGTAAGAAAAATTTCAAGAATATCAGGGGTGATTTTAAAAGAACAAAGGAGTCAGATTACATGGGATAACACTGGTCAGTTTTAACAACATGAGCATAATATAATAATCATAATAGTTATTTTAGTTAATAAAGTAAATTGTTAATGAAGGGCCATCAGTCCGTAATAAAACTCAAAAGAGAAAAATTAAAGTGTGTAAAAGGTAATTGTATTGAAAAAGGAGGATGGACAGCAAGGATATGTTCAATTATTATTCCTTTTCATGGGTAATGATAAGAGGTTCATATATGTGGAAATTTTTATTTCATTTATTAAGTAGAAATCTGTTTTTAAAATGTAGGTATGCACTTCTTTGTTTAAGTGTAAGAAAGGGAAGTAAGTACAGGGAACCAGGAGTAAGCCAAATAATCCTCAGCATTATTTGACCTGGTGGATTATTTCTAGAAATTTAAGGAATCATCTTTGAGCACCTTTCTTCACTTGACTTCCAGGACTCTCCATGGTGATTTTCCTTTCATTTCACTCTCTGCTTTTCCTCAGTTTTTTCCCCCCAGCTCTTTTCTTTCTTCTCAAAATCTAAACATTTAGAGTACGCCAGAGTTCTGCCCTCTGCCTTCTTCTCTTCTCCATTTACACTAACTCCACAGATGATCTTATCCAATGCCATGACTTTAAATACCAGCAACATGCTGAAAACTTCCAAATTTTTATTTCAATTCTTAATTTCTCCTCTGAACTCTAGACTCACATGCCCACATGCCAACTGGACGATAAATATCATTTGGATTCTAGCAAGAAGTCCCAAATTTAATAGATAAAAATCAAAATTCTTATTCTCTTTCCAATCCTGTTTCTTCCCATTTTCCTCATCTCAATAAATGATATCAACACTCACCGTGTTGCTCAGACCCAAACCCTTGATTCTTCTCTTTTCGTTACTCCTTATCTGTCTCTGATCATTAGTCAATTCAGATGACTCTAACCATCTGAACTTACTAATGAGATCCAGCCATTTAACCAGCTTCCTCAGCTACAATCCTAGGCCCACTGTTGTCTCTTTCTAACTGGTCCCCTTGATTTCACTTTTGCTCATTCGAACAGTCTTATCTCCACAAAGCAGCCTGATCAGATAATGTCACTCTTCAGCCTCTCAAATGGTCTCACATCCCATTTACCGTGGTCTATTGAGTCCTCAGCAGGGTCTAGGATTTGGTCCTGCCTACATCTCCAATCTCGTTCCTACCCCTCTGCCAACCACTTCCTGGTCAACAGCAAGAGCCAGGCTTCTTGAGATTTCTGTTTTTCTGCCCTAGCCTATAATATAAGCATTATTAGGGCAAGGATTCTGTTGGTCTGCAGAGCACTACCATCCTCAAAACTTAAAACAATGCTTGGCACAGGATAAGTGCTCAGTAAGTATTATTTGACTGAATGAATATATGAAAAACAGGAAGCAATCCAGGAGCCAGAAAGATTGAGCACCATCACTGGTCATGCATAATAGCCTGGTAAAGTGAAGGGAGTTGTGTATCAAGCCACATCAGCTCAAGTGGTGACACAAAGTAACTAAGGAGAAGGAAGGGCCAATAATGTGATTCAAGTTGATGAATTAGTTCTCAAAATAGAGTTAACTGCAGAGATATGATACTGTAACTTCTAGGAAATAAAATTTCTGGGTGGACTAATGATTATAATAAGATATTTGTTAATAAGGAATATGTTATTTAAAATAGTGCAAGTAGAATAATATCAAGAAATAGGGTTACATAACAAGGGCCAAGGGAGATCTAAAGACTATATAACTTTAGGGAGGAGACGCAAGTTTGGAAATTGATAAAAACCTATGCAAAAGGTATAAATATAAAAAGTCCTAGTGATACTATAAGACAATTTTAATTGTCACAAAGATGACTAGTAGCTAAAACTTGAAATACCTTAGAAAAGGAACCAAGATCTATGCTGTAACCAAAAACCGTTAAGTCACTAATCTAATTTTGAACTCTCTACTGGCCTAAGAAAACGCTCCTCTTCTTTTTGATCTACAAAATTGCTATAATCTTGAAAAAATATTGTAGTATTTCTGTAACCTGAAGGAGATAATATATTAATTCTTAATCTAATCTCCTAAAGCCATACGAATAGGTAGATAAATAGATAAAGAAATGATTAACCCATGATGTTTATTTTTTAGAGTAGGTTTAAGTAGAAATAAATTAGTTTTTTAAGTGTTTTATTTGTGTATGTTCTGTGTCCTAGTCATATTTAAAGTGTTTGAGGCATTCAACACAATCCAAATTTTAAATTGAAATTGCAGTATCAATTAATTAAGTAATATTACTTTCTAATCAATACTTAACAGTTTAAAAAATTGGTTTTCAAAGTTTTTTTTATTAGCTATATAAGTTAAATTAATTTAGCACTAAATAAAGTATAAATAGTGGTGTGTATTTCTTGCCATACCCCCAAACACCTCATACCTGAAATCATCTATTTCAAGAATGTTAACACCTGTTTCAAGCAACTGTTTCAATAAAGAATGAAGTGATCCTTATGATGCATTTGGCCTTCTTTGAGGAGCAAACTAAAGAATGGAAGATTGTCAAGAGGCCTCTCTATGGATAATTTCAACATTAATATATGTCTATTCAATAGATATGATCCAGACTGTAAATCTATGTATTACTGCCCACCCAAGAGACTGAATAGTGGTTGCTTCTGGAAGCAGGGATGGTGATTGACTGGAAAGGGGTATGAGAGAACTTTCCAGGTGATGGAAATGTTTCATGTCTTGATAGGAGTATGGGTTGCAGAGACATATGCATTTTCAAAATTCATCAAACTGTACACTTAAGATTATGCATTTTGCTATATGTCAGTAGGAAAAAGATGGAAAACAAATATTAAACTCTGGTTGGTAAGTTTTCTTTACACAGTAGTATAGGTTAACAATTCTCAAACTAATTTTTGTGTTCTAACCTTGAGCAAGTACATAAATATTTTGTGGATAGTAAGAACAAGGTTTCTCATTATTGGAGATGAGTTACAAATATGGAAAGAGAAAAGACTAGAATGTACCCTGTGATATTTTATTTGAGTTGGAGCTTTCATTTTGAGTTCATATTTATAGGTATACAGTTATGTCTATTGAGAGGATCTAAGAACAGGATACACCAGCAGTAGCAAGGTGCACACAAGATCTTGTTTTTTAAATGTAAAAGGAACTAAAATTAGCTAATGGAATTGGGGTTTCTTGTAGAAAGCTTGATTTGAGGACTAGGGCAGGGAAAGTACAAGATAAACCTGGAACTTCTTATTTTGCCAGAAAGTAAAGAAGTTCTCAAAGAATGAAGATATATTGGAGTGATGTCAGCATCATGGTGGAGTGAGTTTTTTCCTTTGTCTCTCCCCTCTAAGTTACAATTAAACAGACATCCATTAACCAACAGAGGATTCCCTACACAGCATAACAGGATGCCTGAGAGATCCATGCAGCTACATATCTGAAGGTGGGTGGACTGGACCCCTGGGAAGCAATAGATCTAGAGAAGCAGCCCCCTCCACCTCCTCAGTGGCAGTGATCCAGTTGCGGATCCTCACACAGTGGCCAGTGAGACTGTGAGTGGAGGTGGGGGCAAGCTGGCCCACCATGTGAATTCTTGTGGAGCAGTAGCCTGGCCTGCAGGAGCACCCACTGTGCCACAGTGGCCCTGCCTATGCAAATGCTCCCCACCAAGGGGTGGCAGCTCAGGCTCTTACCTTGTGTGAAGGTACGCCACCTGCACAAGTACGATCCACCAAGAGGTGGCTACCAAGCCAAAAAGAAGGTGCTCCACTAAGCATCTGTACCTGGCCCACATGAACACAAAGTGGCCCAACTGGCACAATTACAAGCAAACAGGGTGGGAACAGAAAAAACAACCCCTACCCCCTTGCCAGCAGTGGTTGGTGGTATCTGTGACCAGAAACAACAGGAACAACAGCAGAACTGGTGACCCAGTCCCCAGCGGGGGCAACCTCAATACCAGATCCACCAGCAGCAGGGGCTGTATACAAGTCCCCGGGTCCCCAGGCCCCCACCAGTGACAATGACACCTGTGGACCCAGCACCCCTGGCAGTGGTGCAACCAGCACCCCAAGACAACCCAGGAACAGTAGCACAGGTGGTGCATGGTACAGCAGCATCCAAGCACGCAGAGACCCAGTGGAGGAATATGAGACACAGGTGACCAGAACCAAAGTAACCAAAGCTGTACCCAAATAAGAAAAGGTGATTACTACCACAAATGCCCGGGCAGAGGATCAATTCATCAAACACCATGAAGAGCAACAGTAACACTGCAGAACAAAAGGAAAATGACAATTCTGCAGAAACCAAACTTGAGGTCACAGAAGACTACAATCTAAATGACAGAGAATTCAAAATAGTTGTCATAAAGAAACTTAATGAGTTACAAGAAAACTCAGAAAGACAGTTCAATGAGCTCAGGAATAAAATTAATGAACAGAAGAAATATTTCATCAAAGAGACTGAAGCCCTAAAAAAAAAAAAAAAAGAAATTCTAGATATGAAGAACACAATTAATGAGATAAAAAATAATGTGGGAAGCAGAAAAAATAGAGCAAACTTTATGGAGGAGAGAATTAGTAACCTTGAAGATAGAAATCCAGACATGATTCAGGTAGAGGAGGAGAGAGAACTAAGATTTTTAAAAAATGAAGAAATTCTTCAAGAAATGTCTGATTCAATTATAAAAGTAACATAAGAATTACAGGTATCCCAAAGGGAGAATGGAGGGAGAAGGGAGCAAAGAGCTTGTTCAAGGAAATAATAGCTGAGAACTTCCCAAACCTGGGGGAGGAACTGGACATACAAGTACATGAAGCCAACAGAACTCCTAGTTACATCAATTCAAAAAGACTTTCTCCAAGGCATATAATAGTGAAACTATCAAAAGTCAATGACAGTGGCTGGCCCAGTGGTGTAGCAGATAAGTGGGCGTGCTCTTCTTCAGCAGCCCAGGGTTCATGAGTTCAGATCCTGGGTGTGCACCGATGCACCGCTTATCAAGCCATGCTGTGGCAGTGTCCCATATAAAGTAGAGGAAAATGGGCATGGATGTTAGCCCAGGGCCAATCTTCCTCAGCAAAAAGAGGAAGATTGGCATCGGATGTTAGCTCAGGGCTAATCTTCCTCACACACACACACACACAAAAGTCAATGACAAAGAAAAAATGTTATGGGTAGCAAGACAGAAAAGAATAACCTACAAAAGAACCCCCATCAGGCTTCACGCAGATTTCTCAGCAGAAACTTTACAGGCTAGCAGAGAATGGAATGATATATTCAAAATACTGAAAGACAAAAACTATCAGCCAAGAATACTCTATCCATTAAAATTATCCTTCAGATATGAAGGAGAAATAAAAGCTTTCCCAGATAAATAAAAGCTGAGGGAGTTCATTGTCACTAGACTTGCCTTACAAGAAATGATGAAGGGAGTCCTCATACCTAAAACAAAAAGGCAAAGGTTTACAAAGCTTTGAGCATGGAAATAAATAGAATCATAAAATTGCAACTCTCTATCAGAATAGGTTAGCAAATATTTAATTATTACATAAAAGATAAAGGGAAAGAAAGCATCAAAAATAACTATAAACACTTCAATTTAGTCGCAAACACCACACACGAAAAAATAATTTGTGACAACAAAAACACAGAAGGGGAAGAGGAAAAGGATGCAACCTGCTTAGGCTAATGGAGATAAGAGGCTATCAGAAAATGGACTACCTCATCTATGAGATCTTTTATACAAACCTCATGGTAACCACAAAACAAAAAATCAAAGAGGAATCACAAATCATAAATAAAGAGAAAACAGATAAAACCCACAAACTGAAATGGCATTCAGAAATACAAGAGAAAAGAAACACTGGAAATATAGAACAACTGGAAAACAGGAGATAAAATGGCACTATTAAATCCTCATATAACAATAATCACTCTAAATGTAAATGGACTGAATTCACCAATCAAAAGACACAGAGTGGCTAAATGGTTAAAAAACAAGACCCAACAATATCCTCCCTCCAGGACATATCTCAGCTCTAAAGACAAACATAGGCTCCGAGTGAAGGTATGGAAGATGATATTTCAAGCAATTGGCAAACAAAAGAAAGTGGGTGTAGCCATACTTATATCAGAGCAGATTTCAAGACAAAAAAGGTAATGAGAGACAAAGATGTGCATTATATAATGATAAAAGGGACATTCCACCAAGAAGACATAACACTTATTAATATGTAGGCACCTAATACAGGAGCTCCAAAGTATATAAAGCAGCTATTAACAGACTTAAAGGAGGAACCTGGCAGCAGCACAGTAATAGTAGGGGACCTCAACAGCCCACTTACATCAATGGATAGATCTTCCAGACAGAAAGTCAACATGGAAACAGTGGCCTTAAATGAAACACTACACCAGATAGACTATATATATATATATATAATATTTCACTCCAAAACAGCAGAATACACATTCTTCTCAAGTGCATATGGAATGTTCTCAAGGATAGACCATATATTGGGAAACAAGGCAAGCCTCAATAAATTTAAGAACATTGAAATCATATCAAGCATCTTTTCAGACCACAATGTTATGAAACTAGAAATCAACTACAAGAAAAAAGCTAGGAAAGTCACAAATATGTGGAGATTAAACAGTATGCTACTCAACAGCCATTGGATGAATGAAGAAATCAAAGAAGAAATAAAAAATACCTAGAGACAAAGGAAAATGAAAACACAACATACCAACTATTACAGATGCAGCAAAAGTGGTACTAAGAGGGAAATTTATAACAAAACAGGCCTCCCTCAACAAACAAGAAAAATCTCAATTAAGTAATATTAAACTACATCTAAAAGAACTAGAAAAAGAAGAACAGATGAAGCCCAAAGTCAGTAGAAGGAGGGGAATAATAAAAATCAGAGCAGAAACAAGAGAAATAGAGACTAAAAAAACAATAGAAAGGATCAATGAAACCAAGAGCTGGTTCTTTGAGAAGATAAACAAAATTGACAAAGCCTTAGCCAGACCCACTGAGAAAAAAAGGGAGAAGACTCAAATTAAAAAAGTAGAAATGAAAGAGGAGAAATTACAATGGCTACCACAGAAATACAAAGGATTATAAGAGAATACGATGAAAGGCTATATGCCAACAAATTGGATAACTTAGAAGAAATGGATAAATTCTTAGAATGATACAATCTCCTAAAACTGAATCAAGAAGGACTAGAGAATCTGAATAGACCAATCACAAGAAAAGAGATTGAAACAGTAATCAAAAATCTCCCAAAAAACAAAAGTCCAAGATCAGATGATTTCTCTGGTGAATTCTACCAAACATTCAAAGATTTAATACCTATACTTCTCAAACTATTCTGAAAAATTGAAGAGGACAGGACATTTCCTAACTCATTCTATGAGACCAACATTACTCTGATACCAAAACCAGACAATGACAACACAAAGAAGGAAAATTACAGGACAAAATCACTGATAAAAATAGATGCAAAAATATTCAACAATATATTAGCAAACTGAATATAGCAATGTATTAAAAGAATCATACATCATGATCAAGTGGGATTTACTCCAGGAATGCAGGAAGGGTTCAACATCCACAAATCAATCAATGTGATACACCACATTAACAAAATGAGGAATAAAAGTCACATGATCATCTCAATAGATGCAAAGAAAGTATTTGACCATATCCAACATCCATCTATGAAAAAAACTCTCAATGAAGTGGGTGTAGAAGGAAAGTACCTTAACATAAAGGCCATATATGACAAACCCAAAGGTAACATCATACTTAATGGTGAAAAACTGAAAGCCATTCCTCTGAGACCAGGAACAAGACAAGGATGCCCACTCTTGCCATTTCTATTCAACATAGTACTGGAAGTTTGGGCCAGAGCAATTAGGCAAGAAAAAGCAATAAAAAGGATCCAAATTGAAAAGGAAGAAGTAAAGCTCCCATTGTTTTCAGATGACATGATTCTACGTATAGAAAACCCTAACGAATCCACCAGAAAACTATTAGAAATAATCAACAACTACAGCAAAGTTGCAGGGTACAAAATCAACACACAAAAAATCATTTGCATTTCTAAACACTAATAAACTAGCAAAAGGAGAAGTCAAGAATACAATCCCAATTACAATCACAACAAAAAGAATAAATATCTAGGAAGAAATTTAACCAAGGAGGTGAAAGATCTATACACTGAAAAGTATAAGACAACATTGAAAGAAATTGAAGAAATAAAGAAATGGAAAGATATTCCATGTTCATTGATTGGAAGAAGAAACATAGTTAAAATGTCCATATTACCTAATGATATCTACAGATTCAATGCAATCCCAATCAGAATCCCAATGACATTCTTCATAGAAATAGAACAAAGAATTCTAAAACTTAGATGGAACAACAAAAGACTCCAAATAGCCAAAGCAATCTTGAGAAAAAAAAAACAAAGCTGGAGGTATCACACTCCCTGACTTCAAAATATACGACAGAGCTATAGTGATCAAAACAGCATGGAACTGGCAGAAACAAAGACACAAAGATCAATGGAACAGAATTGAAAGCACAGAAATAAAACCACATGTCTGTAGACAGCTAATCTTTGACAAAGGAGCTAAGAACGTACAATGGAGAAAGGAAAGTCTTCAATAAATGGTGTTGGGAAAACTGGACAGCCATGTACAAAAGAATGAAAGTAGACCATTATCTTACACCATACACAAAAATTAACTCAAAAAGGATTACAGGCTTGAATGAAAGACCTGAAAACAAAAAACCCCTAGAAGAAAATATAGGCAGTATACTCTTTGACATTGATCTTAGCAGTATCTTTTCGAATACCATGTCTACTCAGTCAAGGGAAACAAAAGAAATAATAAACAAATGGGACTACATCAGACTAAAAAACTTCTGCAAGGCAAAGGAAACCATGAACAAAACAAAAAGACAACCACCAATGGGAGAAAATGTTTGAAAATCCCATCTGAGAAGGGATTAATTTTCAAAATATATAAAGAATTCATACGTCTCAACAACAAAAAAACAGACAACCTGATCAAAAAATGGGCAGAGGATATGAACAGACATTTTTCTGAAGAAGATATACAGATGGCCAACAGGCACATGAAAAGATGCTCAACATCACTAAGTACTAGGGAAATGCAAATCAAAACTACAAGGAGATACCACCTTACACCTGTCAAAATGGCTATAATTAGCAAGATAAAAAATAACAAATGTTGGAGAGAATGTGGAGAAAAGGGCACCCTCATACACTGCTGGTGGGAACGCAAACTGGTGCAGCCACTATGGAAAACACTATTAAGATTTCTCAAAAAAATTATAAATAGAAATACAATATGATCCAGCTATCCCACTACTGGGTATTTATCCAAAGAACTTGAAACCAACAAGTCAAAGATACTTATGCACCCCTATGTTCATTGCAGCACTATTCACAGTAGCCAAGACATGGAAGCAACCCAAGTGCCCATAGACTGATGAATGGATAAAGAAGATGTGGTATATACATACAATGGAATACTACTCAGCCATAAAAAAAAGGCAAAATCATGCCACGTGCAACAACATGGACAGACCTTGAGTGTACTATGCTAGGTGAAATAAGCCAGGCAGAGAAAGACCATATGATTTCACTCATGTATGGAATATAAACAAACACATGGGTAAGGAGAATGTATTAGTCGTTACCAGAGGGGAAGGGGATTAGGGGGAGAGCAAAAGGGGTAAAAGGGCACATATGTATGGTGGCGGATAAAAACTAGACTATTGGTGGTAAGCACGATACAGACTATAGAGAAACTGATATACAATAATGTACACCTGAAATTACACAATGTTATAAGCTAATGTGATCTCAATAAAATAAATAAAAAAAATAAAGGGGGCTGGCCCGGTGGTGCAAGCCGTTAAGTGCGCGCGCTCCGTTGCAGCGGCCTGGGGTTTGCCAGTTCGGATCCCGGGCGCGCACCAACACACTGCTTGGCAAGCCATGCTGTGGCGGTGTCCCATATAAAGTGGAGGAAGATGAGCATGGATGTTAGCCCAGGGCCAGTCTTCCTCAGCAAAAAAAAGAGGAGGATTGGCAGATGCTAGCACAGGGCTGATCTCCTCACAAATAAAATAAAATAAACAAAAGAAAAATAAATAAAAGAAAAGAAAGTGACAAAAAAAGTCATATATGCCAAATATAAGCCACTCTCAACGTGGCAAAAATATTAAATACTAGCAATCTAAGCCAAAAGTATCCAGCCCCATAAAATAAGACAGTTGCTTAAACATATTGTGTAATTCCATTTAGAAACTGATATGTAATAACATACACCCGAAATTTACACGTTATATGCCAATATGACCTCAATAAAATAATTAAAAAAAGAAAAAGAATGAGGATATATCAAGACTGACAAGGGAGAAAGTTTGAAGGGTTTCCCCAAATATAAGGACTTTCTATAAAATAACTTGCTTGCATTAAAAACATATCAAATGTGCACAGTGATGGATGGTAATTAGTCTTTGGGTGGTGAACGTGATGTAGTCTACGTAGAAATTGAAATATAACAATGTCCACCTAAATTTATACAATGCTATAAACCAATGTTACTGCAATAAAAAATAAAATACAAAGCAAAAAAAAAATATCGAAGACAAGAAAGATAGAAACACTAAGAAAGACAGAAAGATAGAAGGGCTACAGAAAGCCTATCCCAGATTAAAGAAGATGAAAGAGGTGTAGCAACTAAATGCAGTGTGTTACCCTTTATTGGTTCTTGGGTGGCAAACACAAAAACAAACAAAAATGTTATGACGGGCATATTTGGGACAACTGACAAAAATGAATACATACTGTAGATTAGATCATTGTATTGCATTAATGTTAAATATACATGATTTTCTGTGATTATGTGGGAAAATATCCTTGTTCTTAGTAAAAATACAGGGTAAAGAGGTGCAATGTCTCATCTACTATCAAATGATTCAGAAAATAAATATTTCTCCAGATTGGAGAGAATGAAAGAATGTTAAGAAAGATTTCATAGCATAAAATGTAAACAATTGGCGAATCTCAGTGAAACTATACAAGAGCTCTCTGTACTGTTAATTTGCCATTTTTGTGCATGGTAGAAATTGTATCAATATAAAAAGTTTAGAAAATACATGTGCTTAATGTCTCCCAGGCAAGACTTAGAATCTTCTTTCATGGACCTTTCTATGCAGGAATAGCAGTACAATAAAATTTTTATTGCACATTTTATGATTCACAGTATGCAAAAGTATCACAGCATCTTAATTTGGTCCCAACAATCACTGTAACAGGAAGATATCCTTATGGACACCTTACAGATGAGGATACTGAAACCCAGAGATGTTAAGTCACATGTGGTCAGTAGCATAGGTAGGATCAAAATCCTGTCCTCTGGTTCAAAGTCAAACTTGCCTTTAAACCACAGCAAAGTCAGCCCATACTTTCCAAATCTCTCCTTTAAGGTTGGAAAAGAAGACAAGTCAGTGTCAAACAGAACAGGCTCAGGGAAACTGAGTGACATCCAGGAACACTGAGGCTGAGGGATGGGAATGAGAGTGTGGACAATGAGAGTGTCTAAGAATGCAGACAGAGAAGAGCTGTCCAGTTAAACCATTTAACCACCTGCAGGTTAAAACACCTGGAACAGATTTCCATCAAGGACAAGACATTTGTGTAGTATGATTTCAATAAGTTGCTTGATCTGGGTTTTTCTTTTTATTAGGAAATTTCACTGCACAAGTAGGGTTTTAAAAAGACAAATAACAGGCAGTATTAGCATACAGGTAAAACATTTTTTTGATGAAACTTTCCAAAATAATATTAAAAACATTCTCGCTTGGTTAGAGACATGAAGTAGAAAGCAAGAAAACTCTTGGCAACTGGAGAAAGAAGAAATAATACCACTGAGTGGCTAAGGGGAGTTAAATGCAAGCTTGATGAGGATAAGTTTGAATTCATCACAGTTCTATCACAGCTTACATTTGTTTGGTTGTGTTCAAATTGAAACTGTGTGAAAAGACATTTTATGTCCTATATGACTGAACATGTGTTTATATTAGATGAAAGTGCTTTTCTATTTCCTTCGTATATTTGTGGTTTGAAAAGATGTGATATTGGTATTGTTGACCTACAATAAGCATATCGGTAAGGTAGATAATTGAAAGATGTCGCTAATATTATTGCAAGCCTGGTTGACATTTAGAAAGCATATGTTCTGCAAGAACATCAAACAGATGAATTTACCAAATCTGAGGTTAATACAGGAGATTGCTAACTTACTAAGACCTACCTATTTGCAACAGAAAATGCTGAATCTTTAACTAGAGATACCTTTTACTTGTAACACAGTTAGGATATAGGTTACCCATCTGTGACATGCCCAAGGCATAGAGTATGTATAGGTAAAGATTAAAGTCATGTTTAGCAGGGGATGGGAAAATTGACTGGCACAGACGTTTGTTATCATAGGGTTGAAAATAGATTAAAATATAATTATTAAGAGGCAGCAAAATCAAGAAGGTGCTTTAGATATGGGAAAGGCTGCAGTTTAGTCATATACAGGGTGTAACGCATAGCAATCAGAGAGTTTTAGATGTAGATGGGGCAGTACGTTGAGTAGTCCTTTTGGAACCCAGGTAATTGGCTAAACTGGGATCTGGCTGAGGGTCCTTAGTTCCAGGTTCCTAGGATTATGAGTTTGAGTTTACCCTCCTTCTGGTGTGATAGGTATATAGGCGTAGGCTCAATCCTCTCATACTCATTCTCCCTGGCCCTCTCTATCTCCCAGACAACTTTTACAACCTTCTGTGTCTGCCAATTTGTCTCCATCTATGCAAGAACTTTCAACGTCTGTGTTGGTGGGGAGTTAGTCTTTTAATCGGATTAACTGTGGCAATATCGTCCATTCTTAAGCATACATGATTCTTTCCTTAGAGATTCTGAACGAGGGCTACTGAGAGGCTCATTCTAATCCTCACAGGTAAGGTCATTCTCTAGAGGCCTCTTCTACTTAGGGGCAGGAAATCGCCCTAGGTCAGGGTTTATGAATCTTCTAAGAGGAAGCTACCTTTTTTTCAGACCGAATTCAGAAGTGTTGGAATGGGACTACCTAAAGAGGAGACTTGTTTCAGGCAGAAGCAGAGAATTAACATGTTCTCGGGACCAGCAGCATTTATTTTCTCCCTGCCCCCTCCACTCACTCTTTTTTCTTGGGGCACTGTTTTAGGAAAGGTTGCTTCTAGAGGGAGAAGATAAATCCTAGAACATAACATGTATTTTATCATATTATATTACAAAAAAATATATATAGTTGATGTTAGTTCTAAGTTTTAATGATGGTTAGCATCAAGATAGATCTGACTTGAGAACTAAGTAAACATTTTTATCCTAATTCACAACAAAGTGCTTACACATGAATTTCTAAGAGCACAATTTTTTATTTGTACCTTGAGGGCTACCTATACAGGCGCTTTTGATATTGACAATATGCTGACAATAAATATTGTCCTAATTGATTGATAACCAGCACAATTTATACATTAAATACTAATTTTACACCTTAAGAAATGCTTACCTTGTGAATAGGTAAAAATTCCAATTTTTATGTATGTAGGAAACATAATACTTGATGTAAGTATCTAAAGAGGAATGATTTTTAATTGAACTTTATTTTTATATATGATTTTAATGGGAAAACATTGGAAAGTTTATAATGTCATAAACACCAGGAACATTTCCCGGATGGGATGGTTTTGTGAGGCTGAGTGAAATGGGATGCATAGTGTCTGCTATGGTCATCTCATTTGGGACGGGACACTGACGTCACACTCACCCATACACGCAGTGGGCGGCAGACACCAGCCAGTCGCTGCCAACAAGAGAAGCGCCACAGAGCAGCTGGTTGTTGTAATACAGAGCAACGACCCAGGGCCAGGCTCCTTCTTTGGTATTGTTTCCTCCTACAATCCTTGGGCTGAATTCTTGCGCCACCAGTTTTTTCCCACATGCTATTAAGATAATTGAAGAAACAGCATCCATTTTATTTTCTTGGATTTCCTCTGATCATGAATATTGAGTGGGTCGCTACAGAATAACTTCAGGTGATATACCAACACATTCAGAATTTTAAACTGAAGGCTTAAAGGAGAACAGGACAAAATATTTACTTACATTTTGGGTTACATTGTAATAGAACCAGTGAGTCCTCTAAGCACTGTTGACTGTAACAAAAGAACAATTATATTTCAAAAATTGTGCACCTAACATTGTAAAGCAAAACAGTGTACATTACCCTATTTTTTTACTTTTTTAGTAAAATGGACTTTAACATATATGAAATGCAGGAAGGCTGAAATGCACAGCCGAAAATCCTCAGTTTAAAGCAAATAGAGCTGAGTTCGAATCTTTAACTTGACCACTTACTCTTCAGGTGATTTTGGGTAAGTTGCTCAACATCCCTGAGACTCAGTTTGTCATCCACAAAATGAAGGCAATAGTATGTACTTTATTGGAATTTTGTGACAGAAAAGAAATATTTGCAATGGAATTATTATTGTGTATTACACACAATGAACACTTGATAAATGATAGCTATTGTTAGTTTGCTTGAACCAACCTTGGATTTTATCATTCTATAACATAGACTATGCCTCAGTATAGCTAATCAGACAGCTATTCAGAGCCCAACACTGTGTGTGAGGCTATGCACTTCATTCAAGGAATTCAATCACAGGTCCTGCTTTCAAGGGAGGCAGACAAATAAACAGGCAAATATAAAATAAAGCGTAGGCATAAATAATTTGAAATCTCACTATCTGTTTAAATATTTGGATACCAACTTTCTTCAAAGCCAAGAATTCTATTTTAAACAAAGAAAATTTGTTTTAAAATGTATTATACTCACCAACCACTAGAGATCAGTATAATACAAGGAATTAAAGTACCTCCCCACACTATTTCCTGACACAGCTGCTGCAGATATTGGTCCCACTAAAACCCCACAGACACACACACACAATTTTAATGATTTCTATTTATATATTTAACTACATCTATTGTGCCTGTTGTTTAGGTGCTTGAAATTTTAGGGAAAAACAAACCAAAACCACAAAACAAGACCCAAGATCCATATGAGATCATAAGTACAATCAAAGCAATTCAACGTTTCTAGAACATACGTGATAAGGTTTATTTGAAGTCACAAGCCTTCATGTTTTCTGATTGACATATACCGTAGAATAGAAGATAATTCCAATCGAAATATAAGGAAATAATATACTTTATTAATAAGCAGTGCACATGGAGGTTTATCTGTCTAGATATAGGTATATCAATATGTATTCATAATTCCCCAAAGAAGCTGCCTCAATTAACTCCCCTTCTGTTATCCGCTCATGGTTAGGCGAGAAGTAGTTTCTAGGATGCCTCTCAGCATACGGTCAAGTTCCATCCAAACACTTTCCACATCTACAATACTCACCAATGAAAATCTATATTCAAAGTCATTTTTAGAAATATTCATCATTCTTAGAAATTAAACAATGCTTAATACTCTGTGGTATGTATAAAACTGATGAATTTCTTTTTTGCAAGCACAGAGAAGTTTCTGGTTAACTTAATAGGTAACCAGAAAATTAAACTGAGCTTAGCACTTCATTCTCCATGCATTTTGGTTAATCAAAATTTTCATATACAAACACCCACATGCAGTGTCTCAGTACAGACCAGTAAGTTGCTTAATTCCTCGTCAGAATGAGCAGTGAATTCATACTTTGTCCAGGTGTATTTGGAGAAATTGGAGAGAAACAATTTGTCTTGGCCTTTGGTCCTGGAGGCAGAGCTAGGTTAGCTGTCTGCAAGGGAAGAAAGTCAATGCCCTGATCCTGTGTCTGTCTTTCTTGCAGCCCAGTGGGGCAATCCTGTGATACAAATGGATGGATTTATATCTATTGTATTGACAAAATGAACTCATTTCTCTCCCAATATATGCCCAACAACATAGCCTTTTATCTTGTTGGAAAGGCTATGCTTTTTCTTTCTTTTTCCTTTCCAGAATTGATATTTAAAATGAGCTGTTGCCTTGGGGAATTTAGAAGACAGCACAGAAGAGTGGAAAAGTAGAGGGCTTTGCAGTCAGATTGACTTGAGTTGCAATCTCCATGTTGCCTACAGGCTTCGTGAACTTGTCTGAGTCACTTATCAGCACCAGGCTTTTGTTTTCTCCTCCTCATAGTGGAGCAATACTACCTAAGTCATAGAGCTTTTGCATGGACTGGAAACAACCTCGGTAAAATTCCTACCATGGTGTCTGTCACAGGATAGACAGTCAATAAAGTGTTTGATAAGCACTTGTAACCTGTGTCCAGCACCATGCTTAGAACACATTGTCTATCAATATATATTAAGTCAAATTTCCCTTTACATCTAGGACTACTACTGAAGTGGTCTGAAGCCTCGGAAGAAAGAGAAGCCCAGTACTGGCAGCTGTATGAATTGTGCGTTTCCAGTTATACCAGGTCAGATTGCTGGTATCTTTTTTTAAAAATTTTTTATTTATTGCAGTAACTTTGGTTTATAACATTGTATAAATTTCAGGTGTACATCATTATACTTCTATTTCTGCATAGATTACATTATGTTCACCACCCAAATACTAATTGCAACCCATCACCACACACATGTGCCGAATTATCCCTTTCGCCCTCCCCCCTCCCCCTTCCCCTCTGGTTACCACCAATCCAATCTCTGTCCCTATGTGTTTGTTTATTGTTGTTATTATCTACTACTTAATGAGGGAAATCATACGGTATTTGACCTTCTCCCTCTGACTTATTTCGCTTTGCATAATACCCGAAATGTGTTGAGTGGCCTTTTCTCAGTGGTGGGAAATAGTAGTCTGAGTCATGCATATGCCTCATAATGGGGGGAAAAAATGGGTTGTAGGTCGGTAGATTTTCATAGTTGGAAGAATTATCTTTCTTGATATCATCTTTCTTTCCTTATGTTTTTATTACAACCCTAGTGCAAGGTGTTTTCAAAAGCATCAGCTTTCATGGGACAATAAATGTAATCATCTCTGCAATAAATTAGCAAAATAAATAAATGTATATATGTCTGATTTTCTGCTAACCCAGTATAATGTGGCTAATCAAGGGAGAGATTAAGAATATCCTGGCTTATTGATGTGATCAAAGTTTCAAGTATCTATGTGTATAAATGGTGTCTCTTTCAAATAACATGAACATACATACAATAGGGACATCAATGTAAGATAATACTGGCCCTTTGTTAATAAGCATGGAATAACCTAGTTCTACTCTGAAACATGCATGTAACTAAGATGAAAAGTTTTTATATTTTCTCCTTTCTTTTTTCTTACTCACTTTTAAATGTCTATAAGATATAAATAAAAGACATTCTCAATATACAAACTGCTCAAGATCTATAATAGTAAGGCAAATTTAGACAGGCGTTATAGAAAGGAAACCTAGAAAGTCTGCTTTCTCATTTGTAGATGCTTTGCTTCACCCCTGATGAGACTAATAATATCAGTTAAGGCCCAGCAAACATTTCACATAAAAAATTCAACCGGGAAGTTCATTGGTACTAAAAATACTCCTTTATCAATTTGTTTTACTGCTTGAGTTGATAGAAATGGTAACTTTTCATGAATAGCTGAATAATTATACAGCTTCATTTTTCACCATTAAATATGTTAAACAAAAAACTACAAGCGAATGCATGAGCAATAACATCTTAAATTCTTGTCTATAGGGTGGCTTCTTCTCCAAGTTACTTTCGTCCCACCCACAGCCGACCTTTAATGGAACTGTAAAATTCAGAAACCAATTTCAACAAAAATTATCATTAATGCCCAAAAAGAAGAAATAACATAATCTAAGCTAAAACAGATCTTTGATTGCAGGAAGGATGCTGCTTTTCAAAACATCAGTAAAAGCTGTAAAAGTGAACCTAATTTTAAAGAGCAAAAGAGAATATGTAGGCACAACCGGAAGTCTGGACTCCTTCACTTAACATGCATGTTCTATTCGCTAAAGCAGAGAAAAGAATACCATGACTTTCCCCCTTTGTCTTCTCTTTTGATGATAGCTAATTTGTGTTGCTCTCTTTAGTCTGATCAACATCGGACCTACTTATCCCAACTCTCACAATTTCTTTCTATGGGATTTACTTGTTTATAAATCTGAGGGTAAGGATAAAAAAAGGATATGGAAGTAGAACTTATTGAATCTCTATCAGCGTGCTAAACAATTACACATACAATATCTCATTTGACCATCTTACCATACACATGAGGGGTAGGCAATGTTATTGGATAGGATCAATTAGATATTGTTTGAGATTACTTGAAGAATAAAAAAATTAAATAACTTTCAAGATTATATGGCTAGTCTGTGGTGGCCTTGAAATCTGGACTGCCTTCAAAATCTATCTTCTCTCCAGTCCGTGTACAACTAGTCCAAGAACAGATTTTGGGACTCACCTTGGTGTTAGTATTAAGCTGCCATTAGGTGCTGTGTTTAATTTGACAAATGGTCCACCATCAGTAGAGAAGATTGGCACTGATGAGTTTGCATTCCTAGGGAAAGACACATACAGACAAAACAAAAATACAAAGAAAAATCAATAAACTAAACTTCTAGTTATTTAATGCTGTGGACATTGAGAGAAATGATAGAATTCCATAGAAAGAGATTAATATTTTAATACAAAACTTCAGGTTTGTTGCTATCTAAAAGATGGTTCAAATCAGTAGAAGAATTACCCGTAATGACATGAAACGTAATTTTAATTTTTGCACAATACCTCTAGTTCTTATTAGCATGTTCATATATTACTTAACAAAGTTGAAATCAGTGCATATATCACTTGGGTGTCTGATTTTTTCATTTGACTTTTCTATGTTGTCCAATAGTTTCCATAATGATCAATTTTAATGACAACCTCACAGAATTGCTGTACTGTAATTTATTAAAGTTTTTTCCTGTTCAGTGAAATTCATCTTTTAAAAAATGCATGTTGCCTAAGAACAACCCAGAAAAAGATCTTCAGGATTTACCTTTCAAACTATTGTTTTGTTCTTGATATTTCACCCAACTCAAAGCCTAACTAGCCCTGATTTAAAGGCAAATGCTACGTGATTGCTCTGAATGAGGGTGTATGCGGCCTGGACCTGTAAGTGTCAACGTGTGAGCCAGAATGGGATGGAAAAAGAGACAATTCCATGTGACAGAAGACATTACATCCCTAGTCTTTCTTTTCCCTGAAAACCGGTTATATCTCTGCTCTCAACTGTGAGCCTCAATTGAGGATTTCTCTTAATTATCCTGATTCTCTTCCCAGGGCTTAGTTGGAAACTTTTAGTGTCTCACTTCCTAATATTGTTTCCTGTCTTTTATTTATTCCAGATTTTAATCTTCATATAAAAATATGCCTTTAGGCTGGAAACATCCTGATTCCTGCTGTCTTCTACTGGTTACAGGGAGATGATGCGGTTCCTACCTTTTGGAGAAGCATGATGGACCTACCAATGGGTAGGTCCTCTTCAAAAGGTGCCTCTTCAAAAGAAGGCCTAATAAGTCCTTCCCTAGACTAGCCAACACTGTTCCTTTTCTGTGTATAGCAAATTTCCAAGGAATATTCACAGCTGTTATGATCGATATGAGGAAAAAAAATTAGGTAGAGGGTGTTTCCTCTCTCTCTCAGGTGAGACAACATCTTAAAGAAACTCAGAGAGTGTTTGTCTGGTATTTTTCATCCACTGAACAGAGGGCTGGAACAATGGAGCCTGTATTAAATGTCCCCAGAAATTAGCATCTTGCGCTTTTATTTTATAAACAGATAAATCTAACTCAAGCACACAAATCAATGACCATTCCTTTTATAAAACCTAAAGTGGATTTATCAAAAGGAAGATTAGCGATGTTAGCTGTTATTGTTAAGGATTAAGATATTCTCTCCCTGTGAGCAGAAGAATCATCTTATTTAAGTATTCCTATAGAATATGTCCGTTATAGCTCAGAAAACAAAACAAGCGTAAAGACCTCAAGGGGCAGCAGAGGGTGTAGAAGGGCAGGAATGCTCTAGGTCAGGAAGAACTTCACCACTGCAGAAACATTGTATTTAAGGACTCACACATTTAAGAGAAGACGGAATATGGATCAAAACAGATCTTACAGGATTTTGAATTTTACCGTTAGTGTAGCTTCTGGTAGAATTCATCCTACCGATCTTGGCTTTTAAGAATATCAAGGAATACCGATCTAATTTGAAGAGACTCTAGTTGTGTTTACTTTGCCTGCAGACTCCAGAAACATCATTGGAATTGGTTGACCAGTGCACATCTTCGCTGTGAGGGTAAAGTTGTTAGGTCCTAGTTACTCTCCAATCTCCTTGTTAGACGTCTCTCTTCTTTCATTGCTTTTGATCATGTTCTCAGTATCCTTGTTCTGCTGAACGCCTACACGTGTTGGACATTCTGTTAGGTAGTTTTCTACGTTCCTGACTCTCCAAGACCAAGGACTTTCCAAGTGTGTTCTCCAGACAAGCAGCATTAGTCTTACTGGAGAATGTATTAGAAAAGTAAATTGCCCAGCCCCATTCCAGACCCACCAAATGAGAAACTCTGGGGATGGAGTCCAGCAATCTGTCATTTAACGAATCCTCCAGGTGATTCTCATGCTGCTGGTCAGGGAACAACTGTCATAGCCAAATATAGTCTCTATTTCTTCCTTTTTTTTTTTTTTCTGTGAGGAAGATTAGCCCTGAGCTAACATCCACTGCCAATCCTCCTCTTTTTTCTGAGGAACACTGGCCGTGGGCTAACATCCATGCCCATCTTCCTCCACTTTATATGGGAGGCCACCACAGCATGGCTTGACAAGCGGTGCGTCAGTGCACACCCGGGATCCGAACCAGCGAACCCTGCGCCGCCCCAGCGGAGCGCACGCACTTAACTGCCTGCGCTACCCGGCCGGCCCCTAGTCTCTATTTCTTTACTTGTTCAGGGATCTGCTTTTAGGCTTCCAAAGTGACTTTTAGTTACCTGATAAGGAATCTGTTTTAAGGCACTGATAAAGTTAATTTTTACATCAGGATCCACAAAATCGAGGCCGTCCCAGTGGCCGGCCCATGTCAGCCCACCCTTACAGTAAAGCCTCACTGTCAAGGAAACCTAACATACACCAATCACAATCCTCCAACTCAGCTTTAGCTATCTCACCTTACCCTGGAAACAGCACCTGCTGGCCTTATAAGGAAATCTCTGACCTGGCCAATCACGCCTCATTTCTGTGTTGCCTATTCTAACACTCTATAAAACCTACTCTTGCCCCAAATCCCTCAGGAACAGTGCTCCACTGCTTGCGAGGTACTGTATTCCCCCAATCCATGGATTGTCTTCCCTTGAATAAAGGACATCAAATTCGTTACTAAATTGTTTTAGTTTTGTCATTTAACATAACATGTCATAACTACATGGGGGAACATCTTGAAAGGTAATTCATTAAAAATATATCTCAGAGATGTGGATTTAAGCCTCTTCCATTATCTCTAACTGTTTTTATTCTACCACTTGGCTATCTCTTTAAGACAGACCCTGAACAAATGCATTCATTTCTCTGGAAATTCAAAACAAAATCTGGACAAAATTAAATTGAAAAAAAATTAAAAAGTTATAAATCAGTTTTTAATCTAGTATCTGTTTATTACATACCTACCACTGGAATTGCATGATATTGGGATTGGCAGTGAAATTTTTAGCATAAGCCTATTCTAGAAGAAAGAAAGACTAGAGGCAAAACTTTAAGACTAAAGAATATTTAGGAAATGCTAATTATTCTACCCTGGTTTTCTCAAAAGTGGTGATTTCATTATTACCTGGCTGAGGAAACTAGAGATTATGTATGCAGGTGGGAAAAAAGACACACATATATCTTATATTCTGAGATTGTCTTCTCTACATTTTTAGTCTCAAAATTTACATGAGAAAACAGACAGCGGTTAATGGTGTAGATATGTTGTTTTGGGTTACTCAGAATAACTAGATAAAATATTCTTTCGGAAAAAATTTATCGAGTAACCACCTAATGCATTAAATTTTTGTAGTAAATATTGACATCAGCAAGCTAAGAGTGGTATATAGAGGCTATCAGTGTATACAAACGTTTCCGGGTGTCAGTGCTGGACCTTAGAATTTGGAATTTAATTTGCGACTGACTACCTGCGTTTCAAATCCTGCCAAGTTGAACTTATCCTTTTTCGGACTGAACACAATTTATTCCAGTTTCTAGTCACAGTAAACAGAATACAAGTGGCATAAGAAGTTTACAATGAATTATTTCTTAAGAAATGATAGAGACAATAAAAATATATTCAAAATATTCTTTGCAACATAAAAGGTTAGCAACCATGTGTTGTCACCATTTATTTTTGAAAAGCAGTATCTCAGAACAATTGAAAAAGTGAATTGTTAAGAGAGAATACATTACATTAAGTTCTTCAAATAAAGCATGCAAGTGAGTTTCTCTCTGCCTCAGTTTCCTTTTCTTGCAAAGAAACTAGTTGTTAATTTTTAGAGAGGCACTCTGTGAAGATCACAACTAGAGTTTGCATTTTTTTAAATCCTGAAAATGTTCCAGCTCTGCAGATTTAGATAATTCGCTCACACATTTGCATAGTTGTTGGAAATCAGTAGAGGTTTGGTATCACATAGAAACGCCTATACCACATTACCTTGTTGACATCCTAATGCCTTCTGACTACCTATTTCTAAACTTTCATTGCCATTTTTATGTTATGCTCCCTCAAAAGCTGGCACAATTTCTCACATAGAACAAGGTTTCTCCCTGACTTTAGGGAAACCTTATTCTATTTGAGAAAAGAAGGGTATAGATGCAACCCAACCATTATTATTTTTTGGGTCATATATGGAGTATAAAAATATTATCAGATGAATTCTAGAGAGAGAAAGAAGGCTCTCTCAAGGCGTCTTGCACAGTATTAAAACCTCTGTGTCTTTTCTCAGGCCCTGCCTAGGTTTCCTCTCTTTTGTCTCACTCCTCAGACTGTATTTGCTGTGATAAGAATTCCTCCCTGAAGCAGGAGCTTAGCTAGGGATGTTTTAAGCTTTTGGGCACACTAAAGCTAAAAAGAATAATAAAGAATGTTGCGATTACTGCAGCCAGGCACTGTAGCTCATTTCACACCCCAAGAGGTTTAAGTAGTGAATTGAGCCAGGTGGGATTAGCTGAAAAGGGTTTTGGAGAAGGACGGACCTTCCTTTTTATATTGAGGAGAAAGAAGGAGATGGCTTTGGCAGGGCAGAAGGTGGGGGAAAGCATTTTAATAGGCAGAGGAATGGAGAAGGAAAGGGATTTGAGGCAAAGGATGGCAAAGCATCCCACTAGGAGAGTCAGGGCACGTGGGCAGTTAGGGTAACACCATGACTGAACTGGACCCATTTCAACTGCAATTGCTTATTCATTCACCACATTTATAGCAACACACCTGGCACTCACCCAGCACTGATAGCTCTTAGCAAACAGGTGAGCTTAATTAATTTTATATTTTCTGACCCCAACTCATAAAATTTTGTGAAAAGAAGAACACAGAAGAAAAGAAAAAATAGAATAGAAAAAATTATCTTCACCTAATCAATTTCCTTCTTTATGCGAGCTTCTGTATGAAGAACAAGGGAGAAATTGATGGGTCAGTCTGATAGCTGCTCCCTATTATCTTACAGATGTAATGGTATTGGGAAGGAACAAACTCCTGGTATCTCCTACCAAAAATATGGCTGAGAGAAGTGATACTTAGGGGAGATTGTCAGAGACAGGATGGCCATGGGCAACATCTTGGACAACATGGTCTTAATCCCTTGTTGTGTATTCTTGACTCATTTATAACATAATTTTCTCAGCTGCCATTGAATTTTATTTATTTTTGAATAAGAGGCACATGACATACACCTCCAGATTTACTATGAAGTTCTCTCAGTGCACACATTTTTTTCAATCCATTATTACTTTATAAGGACATGTGCAAAATTTCCTTTAGAATTTAGTGTCAGAAGAAATCTGTTTTTCCTATGGAACCTGCGGCATTTATCTTATCTCATAATTAAAGTTATGTGATTTTTAGTGTTTTCCTCTTTGCATGGGTTTCCAGGAATCTCAGACACAAATATTAGTAATTATGCTGACCTTGTATGTTTTATGGATATGGCTTTTTGTTTATTTGGACCTTATTTTCATCTACTAGTCTATTAATCTTCCTGTATATACTCTTTGTTATAATTCATCTTGGTTTCTTTTGAAAATATATGGGTATAAAGAAAAGAAGAGAGAATGGAAAGAAATAAGGGAGAAAAGAACAAAGGGAACAAGGAAGTGAGGAAGGAAGCAAAAAATAAAAAGGAAAGAAAATAAGAAAAGGAGGACGAGGAAGGAAAAATTAAAGGAAGGGAGGAAGAAGGTATATTATTGTATTAGATTTTATTAATTTTATTCAAAATTGCCCTTGGCCTTATAGAATATTATCAAATAATATTTTTTATAGGTTGAGCAGTTAGAAATACTTTTTAGAAGGGAAATAGAATGAACAAGAAAATTTTTGTTATTCATCTCATGGGGCGAAAGTTTCCTCCTGTCCTTACCTGTTTTCATTTTAGAATATAATCCATTTCCATTTTAGCATAAAAGCTCCCTCCCCAAATAACAGGGTCTCAGGAAATGATAAAGGATATTGGCTTGGGGGAAAAACATGATCTCTTGTTGTTTTATTGTAAGACTAAATAGCTATATGTTGCAGAAAATTATTGGCAGGTGATTCACAATTGTACCAAAACATAAAAAAGCTTTTTTTATCTTTTGTGTGTATAATTATGTTCTCAGTACATTCCTTGTCACATAAATCTCTCTGGGGTTACAAAATACCCATTAGACTGTAAGTCATAATAAGAGTTAAAAACAATGAGAATTCTCTCTACATTGTATCAATATAAATAAGTGACATTTCACATAAAAGAGTCCCTTAATTCTCAATAATACGTTTTCCAATACTTAGTGGGAGAAATCAGAAATGAATTTTTCTAAGCAAGAAATAACACCAACCTGTGGTTGATGAAAACCTAGCCACGGATTTTTTTTTTTTTTTTTTTTTTTACCCTTTTAACGGTGCCCTTCTTATAGCAGTCTTTCAAAACTCTCTACTTTTGTTTTCATCTATTGGGGGAAAAAAGTTTTCCGTGGAAGTTAAAATAAGCTACCGTCAGAATGACAAGGTAAGGAATCCCCCAGATTGTCAGAGGTGATCCTCAATAGGGAATGTAAACCTGGTTGCAGGAGAAAAAAAAATCTTTTACATTTTGTTGTGTTTCACTTTGTTTTTTTGTTTTTAATACCAGGTGAAATCAAATTGCCACACTTTGGAGATGTTTTGCACAAGTTCTATGTTTTCTACCGAAACAAGTACACAAAGGTTCGCGGGGTCCTTGGACATGAGAGGATGACTCTATCAGAATCACCTGAGGCTCTTAAGACCCCCCCAGACCTCGGGGCCTCACAGTAGCCAAGGTCTAGCCTGGGGTCCAGGGAGCTCCTAGGAGTCCTTGATGACATGTAGGGGTTTGTAGTTGGATGAGAAATAATTACAACTTTATTTTTACTAACATCTAATTAAAATTCAGTCTTTCCTTCCAAAACAAATGTAGGTGACTAGCCACAATATTATTAGCAGCCACTATAAATTTTGTCACCAAAACAAATACAGATGTCTTCATATCACATTGCAATTGTTGCATACATCTAAAAATATCATTTATGCTCATCTTTGATATTACTGTAACCATTAGAACCACCAGTATATGGCCCGGCCCCGTGGCTTAGCGGTTAAGTGAGCGCACTCCGCTGCTGGAGGCCCGGGGTTTGGATCCCGGGCGCGCACCGATGCACTGCTTCTCTGGCCATGCTGAGGCCGGGTCCCACATACAGCAACTAGAAGGATGTGCAAATACGACATACAACTATCTACTGGGGCTTTGGGGGCAAAATAAATAAATAAAATTATTAAAAAAAAAAAAAGAACCACCAGTATATCTTGTTACCTTAATAAAGAAATATACATTATCATATTTTTAATATTTTGATAATTATTTTTCAATGTAATTGATTTCCTTTGTAATTATGTGTATGTTTTTTTAGGCGCTTAGAAATATGAACCTGAAAGAGATTGGTAAATTTCACCAGCCTGCCAAAAGTGTCCATGACACACCAAAGAAGGTGGGGAATGCCTGCCCTACACAGTGGTTCTCAAACTTTAGCATGCATCGGAATCACCTGAAGGGCTTACTTAAACACAGATCACCGGGCCCTGTTCTAGAGTTTCTGATGAGTATTTCTGAGGTGGGGTTCCAGAATTTGAATTTCTTCTTCTTTTTTTTTTTTGGTGAGGAAGATTGGCCCTGAGCTAACATCTGTGCCAATCTTCCTCTATTTTGTATACAAGATGCTGCCACAGCATGGCTTGACGAGTGGTGTGTATGTCTCCACCAGGGATCTGAACCCACGAACCCTGGGCTGCCAAAGCGGAGCACGAGAACTTAACCACTACGCCACCACCAGGCTGGCCCCTAGAATTTGCACTTCTATGTATGCATCCCAGATGTTGCAGTTGCTGTTAGCTTGGTCCTAAAATCACGCGCTGGGAGCCACTGACCTAGACCACCTTGAATCCAAATGTCTGAGACCAAGACGAGCTGATTCTAATGTATAACCAGGTTTCAGAACTGCTGATCCAGTTCTTGGATTACATGTTAGTGGTACACGTACTTTCACTTCCTTGCCCATAGCAGACATAATTACCTAACTACTGTGTTTTCCCCAACCCTGTTAGATAATAAACCTATTCAAGACTAATCTTAGAAAGTTATACAATTACTGTAGTTTGCTATTAATTATTTTCTCTTTACCAATTTTTAATTGATGCATTTCTAATTTTAAAATGGGAAAAAACAGAGTTATAATTTGTAATTCAGGCAAATGATGAGCTTTTAAGCTTGGTCCATTAACCGAGTAAAATAAACTTTTTTTCACCGTCTTGCCACAGCTCCCCACCCCATCCATCCCACCCCAGGAACATACAGAAGAATAAAACACAAATTTCCTTTAGTGCTGAACTTGCAAATTAAAAATAACAGAAAACATTATTTATTTTTGTGTAAATTTAGCTAATAAAAATAAATAATTTAAAGTTGAAGGTAGTAGTAATATTTTTTCTACTGATACCCATATCTTATCTTCATTGTTGTTTGTGTTAAGGCTTTTCTCATATAGTGGAAGATTTGGGGACACTGACAGAAAATATGGACAAGAACAGGAACCCTATTTGTCCACCAATTTCTTAAACATGAAACACAGTTTCCATTTTCAGTTTTCCAGGACCCAGTGCTAAATTGTGGATGCAAATTTGTTGTGGTGCTAACATAAGAAACTAAATCATTACGCTCTTTTATTTGGAGGCTTACTAAAAAAACATTTTACCTCTTACCCTGCAACATTTTCAAAACACCGTTGAAATGGAGGAACACTGAAGTAATTCCATTTCTTATTTTGGGTTTGAGAAGGAGAGGCTGAATCTGCTGTTTCTGATATTTGAACTGAAGGTATCTTGCACAGGACTATTCCAGGATTTAAAAATTAACACCAACTCCTCATAGGCTGCCTAATAGGGATCCATATAACTACCTCTATTTTTAAGGCATTATTATTTCCTAAATTCTATAAAGCTATACAGAGATGATGACTTCTAGTTTTTAACGGCTTAGTAAGGTGAATTGACTGCATAGTTCATTTAGTGGGTTAGTAACATGGTAGTGCGTTTTCCTAGGAAATATCATTTTAAAAATCACTGCTCTAAGTTTCTTTAACACTTATTCTTGCATCACTGTAATATGTTTTCTTTCATACTTTGATCAGAGACATGAAAATGTTATTCAAAGTACTTTTTACTTATGCATGCTATAAATGGCAGGGAATGAAAATGTTTCATTTAAAAAAGGGAAGGTTGATGAAATCTGCCTCACATGATTTACCTGAATCTGTGGGGAATTGCATTTTGTACCCGATCTGCATAAATAAGCTTGAGAGTCCACAGTGCCTTTCTAATAAATTGACTCCTAAATTACTTTCCACTGTACCCAACACATCATTTTAAACGAGCTAAGCTTTCTTTCAGTTACCATGCACTAGTCTAGACAAATTCTCATTAAGGCTGTAACTTTCTTTCAATTACTAGAGCACTATGGAGACTATTTAATAAGTGAAGGCCCAAAGATTCAAGTCTTTGCAGAGATTACCTTACTCATTTCTGAAAACGGCGAGTGCTTGACCTTCATCAAAAATATCGTGTCTAAGGCAGTAGGATGTACTACTTGCTTTACACACTGAAATATCTAGTTCTTTGGCCCTGTCTCCAGCTAGAAGGACTATGATTCACAGGAAATTGGGTCAGTGAACTAAGGAGTAAAGTCTGGCTGGGGAAAAAGCATGTAAATAGTACACAGTTGTGTGGAATTGTCGGTCATCCACTCAGCTCAGGCCATTTCTAGAAAACCTTCCCTGACATGCCCAAATTGAATAGGTTCTCCTGTAGCACACTGTATTTATCACAATATATTTTAATTATCTATTTATGCAACCCTTTCCACCACATAAGCATTTAAAGCAAAAACCACGTCTTATTCATCCGTGGAACAGACACAGCATCATTGTTAATGCTTAGATTTCTGATCCGGGAGTAATCGAATAATATAGTTATATTAGCAACCGTTAAAAAGTAATGAAGATATATGTTTCCTTTCCAATACATTTTCTTACACAATTTTAGAAATCTGCATTATGCTATCACCCAATATATTTCATTTAAATTCATTAAAAATCTTCTGTCAAAGAAGATGTTGATCTTTTCGATCTCTGTAAATCATTCATCTTAACCCCATAAATCCCCAGGAAATAATTTAGTTATGATTCACAAACCACAGTGGAAAGACTCCTATGTTTATAAACATATAGTGATGCTTAGAAAGGGGGTGAATTGGAGCTCAAGCTCTTGTGCAGTGAAAGCCCAATCATCCAGGGCCTTCTGATCCATCAACCGTGGAAACAGGGTGAAGTCACCAATCTCTTTAGCCTAATCTTCACAAACTAAATTCCTGAGTGTGTAGAACAGCCGCTCAGCATTACTGGCAACTTTAGTAGTAGAAGCAGATGACTTCCTAGGGCCTCACCTGTATAAACTCACTATTGAACTAAAATCAATATTAAAGTAGGTACCTGGGATCAATGCCACTTACCCAGTGCTTTACTTGAAGTGAGAATAAATAAACAACTGCCAATTTCAGTGTTTTGTCGGCTCTTCATCAAAAAACATTATTCCCCGCACAACCCACCCTCTGCCAAGAGTTTATGTCTGAAAGCCCCTCATGTTGAAAGGGTTTTGTTAGAATACTAGCTATAATGTATAATAAAAAAGATAATATATAGAAAGTGCAGGAAGTTTGTGACTAAAACACATAAACCAAATTGATGATTATTTACATAATGGATGATAAATCTCACTTCTTCCCTTTGCTCTTGATAGGAATTGTCTTCCTGATGAGGCTGATATCACTTAGATGCATCTTGGACCTGGGGAGTTCCTATTCTAAATGAACAGCATTTTAGGAGGTAAGGGGATTTGAAAGCTCTCAATCTGATTACAGTGGGGCATTTCCAACACTCTGACTGGGACCTCAACACATTTCCCTGTGGTAAAATATCTATACGAGGCAGTTAGGTACTATCTTGGGATTAGTATACAATGTAACTCTCCCCAGTCTACCAAAAATTAAACAGCCATTATGGGCCACACTGAAGATCTAACCACTGCACTAATGTTATTTCTAGCAGAAAATATGTTTTGGGTTAAAAAAAAACACACTTTGAAATAAATTTTGAAAATCTGTGCATAGCATGAGGACTCTGTTATATGAACTATTAATCAATTAGAAAGAAGAGCCCCTTATAAGGAAAGCAATCAATTACATTTGATTTTGATGAACTAGGAATGGTTGAGATAATTGCCAATGCTGAGGATACGTGTGGGTGTGGACTTAAATTATTTTCCTTTGTAACTTTATACAATTTTTTTAGAATAAATTCTAAAATCATTCTCCAGTTCAAGATAGAAAGAAAATGATGTTTATAATTGGGCAACCTTTGTCATACATTTAGATAGCTAGATATATCTATATTTATATGTACATATATATTTATATATAATGAATAATTTATTGTTTCAACAAATGTTTATTTAGCACCTATATTTTGAGACAGGGATACATCTAGATGTTAGCAATGCAATAATGGATAAAATAGACATGGTTCTTACATTTATAAACTTCATAGTTGAATATAACAAGCCAAACTGGTAAATAATATGGTGCTAAAAGTGATAAAATAGCCATATGTGACCCAATATGGTTAAAGCTCTCAAATCATTACAACCAAAGGATCAGAATAGTGACTTAGAGTTGATCAACTTACAACCTAAAGGAAGTAAATTGTTACTACCTATTAGCCTCCATTTTTCACCTCATTACTCTTGAGACTGATGGGAAGGTGAAAATGAATATGGTGCACTTATATATTTGATGTAATATATTATGACATTAGACTGGGTGGTATAATAATTTTTGTTGAGTAATTAATATGGAATTATCACTTGCATTGTCCTTCTTGGGAAAGTCTTGAAATTTTGCATGTCTTTTCTCACAACAATTAAACAGCTACAAATTTCCAAAAGAACTATTGTGAACACGTCAAAGATATAGCAAAAGCATGTTCTCTGCAGTGCCCTTGTGATTAGTTATGCATATTATGATACAGCAGAAAGTGGAATATTTCATTTTTTTAAAAAATGATAATCTATAGAAAATATTTAATGAGATGAGAACTGCTCATGTATAAGTAGACTACAAACCAAAGCATAATATGATATTTTGTATGATTTTGTAATATAATATTTCTATATACTCATATTTATATAATATTTATAAAAAGGGTATTAACAGTGGCTGTTTTTTGAGAATGAGGTTAATCAATATTTTCATTTTCTTCCTTTTGCTCATGTGTATTTTCTAAATTCATAACTTCCATACATTTTAAATTTCTTAATAAACCCAATTTGATACCAATGAAAAAGCTTGAGAATCTCTTAAAAGAGAGATGAGTAGAATTACTCACCCTAATCCCAGCAGCTGACAAACATCATTTGAAATCTGGGTGGTCCAGTTCTCAGCACAGGCTACATGCCACACGCTCTGGATTCTGAACTGCACCAAACCAGTGTTGCTCACTGTGCCATTGACAAGACGCACTAAAGAGATTAGATCACACAGGGTCATTTTGACCTAAGTTGATAAAAGTAAATGATGGACTCTAAACTAAATGTGCAATGTTCTTAACATTTAGAGTTTTGAGATTGATTGTAATTTTTCTTAAGAGTGTGTTGAAAGGGCTGAGTTGAAAAATACAAATTGGGTAGAGTTAATTTTGTTCTTTCGTATAACTATAAAAATGGAAAAGGCAGAGATATGCAAGTCCATTGCATATCAATACAGCGAATAAACAGAAAATAAACATATTTATGAAGAGGGTATCTTATAAAATTAGTCTCAAAGAAGAAAAATTCAAGTTCAAGAACAACTTTAGACATTTTTTTTCCTACTTCTTTCTCCAGAAACTATTTTCTTTGCACTTGTTCTTCTACGTTTGGTGTTCATCACCTTCCTCACCACTCTCAACCATTTTGGATAGAGTCTTCAAGCTATTAGTGGCTAGGTAGGAATTGGGCCAAGCTAAGCTGGTTTGTCAAACAGATAAAACATCAGCAACGGCAGTTTTACCTGAAAACACTATACTATAACTCTATAAATTAATATTATTGCTTATACTTTTTTCCTATTATGAGAAGAATAAGAGCATTGACTTTAGAATTAAACTTAGGTTTAGAATGCAGCTCCCGCCCTTACTAGGTGTGTGGTCTTTGGCAGCCACTTAACTTCTCCAAATCTCAGTTTTCTCATGGCTAAAATGCAGCTAATTCTTATGTAAAAGTTTTTTTATAGCACTTAGTTACAGAGCATGGCACATAATAAGTAGCATTAAATATTTGCTTAGTAATAAAAATAATACATAATAGAAGTAGCCATTACTCATAATGTTATAGAGATCTGGAAGTGAGACTGGACTGAAGACTCAACAAGGCAGGAGGAGGAGTAGATACTGAAGAATCAAGAGTGCAAAGGACCAAGTCTAAGAAAGTCAGTTATAAATAAGCATGAGAGTGCCTCCCTGTGTAGATGATGTACTGAGTATAATAGTCAATTAGAGCAGTGCTAGAGTGCCTGGTGTTGCCTATTGTCTCTCTGTGGTATTGTATGCTTTCTACCTGAATATGGGTTGTCTTAGGCTTAAAATTACTAAAGATAGTCAAATTTAAACAAACAAACAAACAAAACCAGGGACTTGCATGTTCACTTTTCTCCTAACCAGAATGGAGACAGAGGTGCTGAAATCACTGGGAGATGTTCATACCCAAAAGCACCAAAACATGTCCTAATAAATACATTCATAATCTTCCTCTCATATTTGTAGAATCTAAATGTGGAGGCTAAAGTGATAAAGTATTTTCCTAAAAATAAAACATACCACAATATGCTTCATCTGAGCCATCTTTACAGTGTGGAAGACCGTCACAGAGATTCACCAGTGGAACACACTCTCCATCCTTACACTGAAAATTGTCTTCTTCGCAGGGTTCTGTGGGGAAAGAATATTTATTGTAAAGGATAAAGAAATGCCACATAGATAATTCTGGAGTACCCATCCCATTTCTGCCCTTTAAACATCAGTTCTTTGCCACAGTGCATGGTTGCATTAGCTTTGATATTGAATAAGACTATACACTTAGTTGCTCAGAGTACCTCCACAATAGTAGTGTCAAAGCCAGAGAAAGGCCTTGAAAAGAGTGTGGATAAAACTTTAGGCATCTCCTTTGCAGCAGAGTGTGGGGAAGTTCCAAGAGATGGCTGAACTATTTAGCATACACCCCTCCCTCACAATCTCTGTTAGTCTCTCTTCAGCAAACTCTTCCACCCAAATGAACATACAAGCAACAATCATTGGAAAGTTACACAAGCATAGAAAGATCTCTTGGTTTCACCTTCCAAATGATACTTGCTAACTTCAATTATACAGAAATGTAGAATTTGCCTTTTAGTGGGACCAAAGTTGGAGTAGGCTGGAAATAGTAAGCTTAGTTAAAACATGGTCAGGTGGGAAAAAGTAGTCATAAAGAAATGGAAACTCTGCAATAGCAGTAATTTGAAAGGAAGTTGGGGATGGAGCTCCAAACATATAAAGCAAGGTTGGAGTGATGGAACATGACTGGCACATGAAGAAACAGAGAGAAAATGAACAGGCTGGACAAGGAAGGAACTGAGTAGATCTATAGGCAGCTGGTGGTTCCCAGAGTTTGAGTTGTGCAAAAAGAGGCCTACTGGAAATATTCATTGTTTGAAGGGAGTGGGTGCTGCTATTTCCTGGAACTGTTTGTTTGGTCTTAAAGGGTTTTTCCCTGGGAGAACCCTCATCTCACAGGGAGAGAGGGGTTTGCTTCCCTCAAGGTGTTTTCTAATTATGGCTTTGGAGGGATAACTACATGTTGGGATCACTGTTGAGGGCCACATGGGATTTGGATCCCCTGAGAAGGGAGATGTGGTTGGATATAAAGAGGTTTAATGTCTTTTCCTCTGTGTGGCACATGGACAACCAAAATGGGGAAGCAAAAGCTTACTTGATAAAAATAAGGAACAGGGAAATCTGTATTTTGAAAGCTATTAGCAAACATTAATTCTATACTACTACATTGTTTTCAAGGAGACACAATCCAAATTAAAATGGTTTCAGAACTAAATGATACTAATCTCCATAGGGACTTCCTCAATTTATGATGACCAAATGTAATGGCACTTGAAAAGAATCATTCCTGTGGTTTTAGAATCTAGGTTGTAGCCCCAAATCAGAGAGCATTGATAAATACTGTTACACCCTAAAGAGAGATACTAAATATAGCCATACTACACTTACTAAAACATAACAAAACTGGTCCAGCAACTATCGATACCCATCACCTATCTCCAGCTACTAAAAAAAAAAAAAAGGAGATTAGAGTTTTCTGTAGAAAATACTTCATAGAGTGCTTGAGGAGGAACGTTGTCATGTGACAGAGGGAAAGATGATGCCATCTTGCACACGAAGTAAGTGATGCCCCCAGACAACCAAGTCATATTGGGTTGCCTTAAAAGAGGCAGGCCAGCATCTTTCTCCCCAGCTGAAAGTTTATTACACTGCAGAATCACAAGGGCTGCTGCTTCCACAAGACTGATTCAGAGGCTTTCAGATTTTTATTTCAACTATGAGTATAGTAAGAAATAGATTTTAAACCATACTCTGGGACACATACTAATGTATATGTGTGTGTGTGTTTGTGTAACTAAATTAAATACCCTTATTCTGTTCTATTTTATTCTATTCTATTCCATCCATTCCATTTCATAACAGGGAATGCTGTTCAAAATGAAATAAATTGATTTCATGGCCCACTTTTTGAAAAATACAAGACAAAAACTGACATATAGTGAAAAATTTCATGGGAGATAGTGACTTCAGTTTCCTAAAGTTTGTGAGCACATAGCTGATTGGTGTTCACTTCCTATGTAATGAGTCCAGAAATCAGAAAGTTGGCTGAAACTTTCCTTGATGGTAGTTAGGTTTAGAAGAGAGGGTGGCAGTGGAAACAATCTGCATTTTATTCGTGTGTGGGGCAGGGCATGAATTTCCTTTTGGCCATGCGGACACTGGGAAACATAATGGAGTGGTGGCTGCCTGACAGGACAAGCAGGCTCCAGCACAAAGAAGGGGAGGGATAGAGCCTCGGAGTTGGGGATTAGGAGCTGAGCGGGGTTATAAGAGATCATCTAGGAAGAGTACTACCCATGCCTACAGTGCAGTAGTCCTGGGAAAGCGGAGAGAGGAACACTCCAAAGAACTCACAACTCTTCTACAAAAAAGCTAGCATTTGGTCAGGAGCCACTGTTAGCCAAAAGAAAACTACAGTGGTGATAGATTTTTTTCCTGTCTTCCTCTCCTCTGACACTGGAGCTATGGGAAGATGGAAGGGAAAGAGCATGCAAAATTAGTCAAAGACAATATTTCTACCTTTCTCTACCTTAAGTTATTGGGCCAAGGTTTGTATTACAGTTCAGAGATAAAAGAAACTTCAAATTAAATGACATTAAAGTTTTGATATTGTATTTGACAGTACATTTTAACATCTAAAAGTGAATCTTGGAAAGAGTTTGGATGATGGTGGTGTAAGAAGATCCTGAGCTCACCTCCTCCCACAGACACAACAAATCTACAATTACATGTGGAATAATTTCCTCTGAAGGAGATCTGAAAATTGGATGAAAAGAGCCTCCACAACAAGGGACATCATTGAGAGAGATGGAAGAGGTAGAGACACAGTCCCGCTGCGGAAAAAACCACACCCTAGCTGCCACTTTTCAAGGTCAGGAGTAATCTTTAAGATGTAGAGCTTTTCCTGGAAGAGCGAGAGATTCCAACTCCACATTAGGTAGCCAGCCCTTAGATCCAGCACAGGAAGGAGAAGACCTCAAAATATCACTTTGAAAACCAACAGGGAATATTCACAGGAAAACCACAGAACTACAGGGAAAAGAAAACTCACTCTTAAATGATCATGCACAGACTCGCTCGACCCAGAAACCAGTGCAAAAACACCAGACAGAAAAGCACATAGTCCATAGGTAAAGGAGACCAACTTACTAAGCTCAGAGTGCCTCCGGGACAGCCAGGAGGCAACTGGGATTCCTCACAGGGACTGAGACAGTGCAGCAGCCATTTTTGTGACTTCATTCAACCGTGCAGACACAGGTGCTGGCAGGTGCCATTTTGGAGTCCCCCCTCTAGCCTGTTAACTGGGGCCCTGCCCTGTCCACCAGTGTGCCTGCAGCAGTTGCATGCTGCCAGGCCACACAACCAGCCACACCAGGGGGTCTACCCCACCCACCAATGTAACCACAACAGTTGTGCACCACTGGACCTTGCAGTCACCCACACCAAAGGCCTTCCCTGCCCATCACCACACCTGCAGTGGTCCTGCACCACCTGGCCTCACAGCTAGCTGGTCTAGGAGCCAGACCTGCCTACCACCACACCTGTAGCAGTCACGACCTCACCACGACAGAAGGGCACACACAGCCCATACAGGGCACACCCCTGGAACACCTATGGTGACCAGAGGGGAGCACACTGCTGGGCCTCACAGGACATCTCTTATATAAGCCTACTTTTCCAATATTGAGAGATATAGCTGATCTACCTAATACATAGAAATAAACACAAGAATTAGGCAAAAATGAGGAGATAAAGCAATACGGTCCAAATGAAAGAACAAGACAAATCCTCAGAAAAAGAGCTAAACAAAACAGAGATAAGAAATATACCTGATAAAGAGTTCAAAGTAATGGTCATAAGGATGCTTACCAAACTCAGGAGAAGAATGGATGAACACAGTGAGAACTTCAACAAAGAGTTAGAAAATATAAAAAAGAACCAATCAGAGCTGAAGAATACAATAATTAAAATGAAAAACTTACTAGAGTGAATCAACAGCAGATTAGATAATACAGAAGAATAGATCAGTGATCTGGATGACAGAGTAGAGGAAATCTCCCAAACTGAACAGAAAAAGGAAGAAAGAATTTTGAAAAATGAGGATAGTTTAAGGGACATCTGGGACAACATCAAGCAATCTAACATTTGCATATAGGGGTCACAGAAGGAGGAGAGAGAGAGAAAGGGGCAGAGAACTTATTTCAAGGAATAATAGCTGAAAACTTCCCTAACTTGGGGAAGGAAACAAATATCCAGGTCCAGGAAGCACAGAGAGTCCCAAACGAGATGACTCCAAAGAGGTCCACACCAAGACATATGATAATTAAAATGTCAAAAATTAAAGAGAGAATCTTAAAAGCAGCAAGAGAAAAGCAACAAATTATGTACAAGGGAAGTCCCATAAGACTATCAGCTGACTTCTCAGCAGACACCTTACAGGCAAGAAGGAAGTGGCATGATATACTCAAAGTGCTGAAAGAAAAAACCTACAACCAAGAATAACTGTAACCAGCAAGGTTATCATTCCGAATGGAAGGAAAGATAGTTTTCCAAACAACTAAAAACTAAAGGAGTTCATAACTAGTAAACTGGCCTTATGATAAATGTTAAAGGGACTTCTTTAAGTGGAAAAGCAAAGCAACAAAGAGAAATAAGAAAATTATGAAAGAAAAAATCTCACTGATAAAGGCAAGCATAGTAAAGGTAGTGGATCAACCACTTATAAAGCAGGTGTGAAGTTTAAAAGATAAAAGTAGTAAAATCATTTATATCTATAATAAGTTAAGGGATACACAAAATTAAAGAGGTAAAATATGAGGTGAAAACATATAATTTTTGGTGGGGGTACTAAAAATGTAGGGCTTCTGGTATGCATTTGAACTTAAGAGACCATCAACTTAAAATAGACTGCTATGTACATAGGATATTGTATATTAACCTTATGGTAACCACAAATCATAAACCTATGATAGATACACAATAAATAAAGAGAAAGGAACTCAAATATAACCCTAAAGATAGTCATCAAATCACAAGGGAAGAGAGCAAGTGAAGAAGAAAGGAACAGAGAAGAACTAAAAAAATCTGGAAAACAATTAACAAAGTTGCAAAAAGTACATACCTATCAATAATTACTTTAAATGTAAATGGACTAAATGCTCCAATCAAAAGATATAAGGTGGCCAAATGGATAAAAAACAAGAGACATATATATATGCTGCCTACAAGAGACATGCTTCAGATCTAAAGAAACTCACAGACTGAAAATGAAGAGATGGAAAAAGATATTCCATGCAAATGGAAATGAAAAGAACGCTGGGATAGCAATATTTATATCAGACAAAATAGACTTTAAAATAAAAACTGTAACACAAAGAAGGGCATTATATAATGATTAATGGAACAATCCAACAAGAGGATATAATACTTGTAAATATCTATGTGCCCAACATAGGAGCATGTTAATGCAAATATTAACAGACATAAAGGGAGAAATTGACAGTAACACAATAATAGTAGGGGACTTTAACACCCCACTTACATCAATGAATAGATCATCCAGACAAAATATCAATAATGAAACATTGACCTTAAATGACACATTAGACCAGGTGAACTTAACTGATACATATAGAACGTTCCATCTAAAAACAGCAGAATATACATTCTTTTCATATGCACATGGAACATTCTCCAGGATAGATCAGATGTTAGGGCACAAGGAAAGCCTCAATAAATTTAAGAAGACTGAAATCATATCAAGCAAAGATGCTTGATATGATTTCAGTCTTCTTAAATTTATTGCATCTTTGCTGACCACAACGGTATGAAACTAGAAATCAACTACAAGAAGAAAACTGAAAAAACACACACATGGAAGCTAAACACCATGCTACTAAACAACCAATGGGTCAACAAAGAAGTCAAAGAAGAAATCAAAGACAACTTGAGACAAATGAAAATGAAAACACATAGTCCAAAATCTAGGGAACACAGCAAAAGCAGTTCTAAGAGGAAAGTTTATAGCAATATAGGCCTATCTGAGGAAACAAGAAAAATCTCAAATAAACAATCTAACTGTACACCAAAAGGAACTAGAAAAAGAAGAACAAACAAAACCCAAAGTTAGTAGAAGGAAGAAAATAATAAAGATCAGCATGGAAATAAATGAAATAGAGACTAAAATACAATAGAAAAGATCAATGAAATTAAGACCTAGTTCTTTGAAAAGATAAACAAAATTGATAAACCTTTAGCCTGACTCATCAAGAAAAAAGGAGAGAGGGTCCAAAAGAATAAAATCAGAAGTGAAAGAGGAGAAGTTATAACTGACACCACAGAAATACAAAAGATCATCAGAGAATACTACAAACAATTATATGCCAACAAATTGGACAACCTAGAATAAATGGATAAATTCTTAGAAGCATACAATCTTCCTAGACTGAATCAGGAAGAAACAGAAAATATGAACAGACTGATTACTAGTAATGAAATTGAACCAGTAATCAAAAAACTCCCAGCAAACAAAAGTTGAGCCCTCACAGGTGAATTCTACAAAACATTTAAAAAAGAGTTGATACTTATCCTCAAACTATTCCAAAAAATTGAAGAGAAAGGATTGCTCCCAAACTCCTTCTATGAGGCCAGCATTACCTTGATACCAAAACCAGTCAAGACATTCAAAAAAAAAAAAAAATTACAGGCCAATGAACATAGATGTGATGTTCCCTGATGAACATAGATGTGAAAATCCTCAACAAAATATTAATAAACTGAATTCAACAACACATTAAAAGGATCATACACCATGTTCAAGTGGGATTTATTCCAGGGATACAGAGATGGTTCAATATCTGCAAATCAATCAACACGATACATACACCACATTAACAAAACAAAGGACAAAAATTATATGATCATCTCAATAGATGCAGAAAAAACATTTGACAAAATTCAACATCATTTATAATAAAAACCCTCAACAAAGTGGGTATAGAGGGAATATACCTCAACATAATAATGGCAATATACGACAAACTCATTGCTAACGATATATATAATATCCTCAATGGTGAAAAGCTGAAAGCTTTTCCTGTAAGATAAGGAACAAGACAAGAATGTCCAATCTTGACCCTCTTATTCAACATAGTGTGGGAAATCTTAGCTACAGCAATCAGACAAGAAAAAAGAAATAAAAGGCATTCAACTGGAAAAGAAGTAAAACTGTTACTATTTGCAGATGACATGACACTAGATATAGAAAACCCTGAAGACTCCACCAAAAAATTATTGGAACTAATAAATGATTTCAGTAAAGTTTACAAAGAAAATATACAGAAATCAGTTGCTTTTCTATACACTAAGAACAAACTATCAGAAAGAGAAATTAAGAAACAATCTCATTTACAATTACATCAAAAAACAATAAAATACCTAGGTAAAAATTTAATCAAGGAGGTGAAAGACCTGTAAACAGAAAACTATAAGACATTGATGAAACAAATTGAAGGCAACATAAATAAATGGAAAGATATACCATTCTCATGGTTTGGAAGAATTAATATAGTTAAAATGTCCATATAACCCATAGCCATCTGCAGATTCAATGCAATCTCTATTAAAATAGCAATGGTATTTTTCACAGAACTAGAACAAATAATCCTAAAATTTGTATGGAATCACAAAACACCTAAATAGCCAAAACAATCTTGAGAAAGAAGAACAAAGCTGGAGGTATCATGCTCCCTGGTTTCATATAGTAGTCAAAATAGTATGGTACTGGCACAAAAACACACACATAGATCAATGGAATGCAATAGAGAGCCCAGAAATAAACCCATGCCTATATGCTCAATCTAAGACAAAGGAGGCAAGCATATACAATGGGGAAAAGACAGTCTCTTCAATAAATAATGTTGGGAAAAGTGGACAGATACATGCAAAAGAATGAAACTAGACCACTTTCTTACACCATATTCAAAAATAAACTCAAAATGGAATGAAGACTTAAATATAAGACCTGAAACCATAAAACACCTAGAAGAAAACATAGGTAGTAAATTCTTTGACATTGGTCTTAGCAATATTTTTTTGGATATGTCTCCTCAGGCAAGGGCAACAAAAGCAAAAATAAACAAATGGGACTACATCAAACTAAAAAGCTTTTGTACAGTGAAGAAAACCATCAACAAAACAAAAAGGCAACCTACTAAATGGGAAAGTATATTTCAAATGATATATCCAATAAGCGGTTAATATCCAAAATGTATAAAGAACTCACACTACTCAATATCAAAAAAAAAAAAAAATCTAACTAAAAAATGGGCAGAGGATCCAAATAGACATTTTTCAAAAGAAGACATACAGATGGCCAACAGACACATGAAAAGATGCTCAATGTCACTAATCATTAGGAAAATACAAATCAAAACCACAATGAGATATCACCCTACACCTGTCAGAATGGCTATTATCTGAAAGACAACAGATAAGAAGTGTTAGCTAGGATGTGGAGAAAAGGGAACCTTCATGCACTGTTGGTGGGAATGTAAATTGGTGCGGCTACTATGGAAAACAGTATGGAGGTTCCTCAAAAAATCAAAAATAGAACTACCACATGATCCAGCAATCTAGCAATTCCACTTCTGGGTATTTATCCAAAGAAAACAAAAACATTAATTCAAAAAGATATATACACCTGTATGTTCATTGTAGCATTATTTACAATAGCCAAGATATGGAAGCAACCTAAATACCCATTGGTAGGTGAACGAATAAAAAAGATGTGGTGTGTATATACATATATACACACAATGGAATATTAGTCAGCCATAAAGAAGAGTAGAATTCTGTCGTTTATGACAACATGGACGGATCTAGAGGGTATTATGCTAAGTGAAATAAGTCAGAGAGAGAAAGAATACCATGTGATTTCACTTATATGTGGAAACTGAAAAAACCAAACAAATGAATAAACAAAACAAAACAGAAACAGACTCATAGATACAGAGAACAAATTGGTGGTTGTCAGAGGAGGTGGGGTGGGGGAAAGGGTGAAATAGGTGAAGGGTATTAAGAGGTACAAACTTCCCATCATAAAATAAATAAGCCATGAACATGTAATGTACAGCACATGGAACATAGTCAACAATATTTTAATAACTTTGTATGGTGACAGATGGTTACCAGTCTTATCAGAACAGTCAGTTCATAACGTATATAAATGTCAAATCATTATGTTGTACACCTGAAACTAATACAATATTGTATGTCAACTATATTTCAATTTAAAAAATATATATTTTCTAAACAAACTAAATAAATAATTAAATAAAATAAACAAAAGTGAGTCTTAATTACCCAGTTAAGAAAATATCTGAAATAACCATAAAAGTGAAGAGATCTGCCTGAAATATACAGGGGCAAAAAGAGAGATTTGAAATAAAGTAGATGGAGGAAAGTAAAGCTTTTCCTGCTGACACGCTCATTGAGTCCATTCTTTAAACTGAATACACACTTTAGTAGCTGCAATATCCATAATGCCTTGTTTCTTCATCTTTATATGCCTAGGGCTTGACAAAATGCCTGGCACAAAGTAGGAAATCAGTAGATATTTGTTAAACGTTAAGTGAATTAATTTATGTTAAATGAGTGATATGCCTCAAAAATTAGTATGAACCTTAGTAATAGAGTTGACACAATATAAAGCAATGCTTAAAAGTATGATTTCAAAAATTACATTTTTAAATTAGGCAATTGATTGGCTGATGGTAACTCCATTGATTTGAAAAATAGAAATTAATTGTATGAACTATGAAGACAAAATTTACTTACTTGAATTTGAGTGTTGGTTAAAATGTAGGATCTGGAATCATACGACTTTAGTTTGATCTGCAATTTAGCCACTTTCTTTTTTATTATTTTTGAACTTGGACAAATAAATTAACCTTTCTGAGACTCAGGTTCCTCTACTGACAAATGGGAATAAATACTACTTATGTCTTAGGTGTATTGTGAGAGTTAGTTAAAGAAAATGAAATGTGTTTAGTATACCAATATGAATACATTGAATGCTCAATAAATAATATTCTTAACAGAAAAAATAATAACATTTAAAAATTATCTTTTTCACTGATATCTTTAAGTTAATGTTCTTACTTTCATGTGCTGGGTGTGCTCCTTTCCCCTCCAGACAATCATGTAAACAACAAGAAATCATACCTAACCCTTTCCTCTGGGCATCTTACAACAATAACTGGAGCTATTTGTATAATTTATTTTAAACTTTGAAAAATTCTGTATTTTTTCAACCCAAATCTAAATTACCTTAATAAAAAAATATTGTAAGGAAGACATGGCTGGGCTGGTTGTGTCTACAAATCATTACCCCATGGGAGAAGTAGGTTACATATATCAAATATAATACTATTAGAGAGGTTCTTGTAAATGTAATTATCAATTTGTTTCACAAACACATGTTTTTTAACCAGATTAGTGAGATGACAAATGGGCGAAGACAACTACATATTCTACAGGCAGACATTAATATTTTAATTGACTTTATCTTTTATCTTACTAGTATTAATTTTCCTTTAGAAAATAGGAAGGCTTAAAACTAGATATACATGTGTTTGTATTTATATATTCTATTTTAAATCTATAGTTTAATATATATTACATTTATTTAAAAAATTGACAGCACTAATTACATATCCATGATCAAATTCTTAATATACTTATAGCATATTATCCACCACTAGTTATTTTTAAATTATCTCATTACTTTGTTTTCATTGCTTGTTAAAATCTTGTAAAAATGATTTTTCAATGCCAATAATTTAATCATAGATAAATTTATTGATAATTTTACTCTGCTACTAGTGTAGCCAGGCTATATTTAATTGGAAAAGCCCATATTTGTGAATGGAAACAAATTTAAATACCTAAATAAAAATATGAATGAAAATGTGTAAATATCTGAAAATTGTAATTCATTTTTGTGCTCTAGCTAAAGCTTTAGGGTTATGCTCTATGAATCCGGAAAAATTAACTTGCGTCTGTAAGATGAATGCACTGGATGAAAAAAGGCTGAATGGGCAAAACAATCTCTTGCTGTACTAAATAGAAATGATCAATTCAGAGGAGGAGTGTAAATAAACTCTCTGAAAATTTTCCTGGGGCCTGCCTCGAACCCTCGCTACTTGCGGCCCGGGTTTGGATCCCAGGCATGCACTAACACACTGCTTGTCCAGCCATGCTGAGGCCGCATCCCACATACAGCAATGAGAAGGATGTGCAACCATGGCATACAACTATCTACTGGGGCTTTGGGGGAAAAAAAAAAAAAGGAGGAGGGTTAGCAATAGATGTTAGCTCAGGGCCGGTCTTCCTCAGCAAAAAGAGGAGGATTGGCATGGATGTTAGCTCAGGGCTGATCTTCCTCAAAAGAAAAAAAATTTTTTTCCTTACATGCATGAACTGGATTCTGATTCTTTGCAACATATAGCAGTTCAGTTTCACTAAGGAGTCTTTAATCCAAAAGTTTAACTCTCTGTGGCCTCTGAAATCTTATTTCTGATCATTTTATGCCCATGGTGAGAGAAGAAAAAAGAAATATTGCTAAGAATTGGATTTCCCATCTCCTTTTTATGAAGTCTCCAGTAGCCCTGCCTCATTTAGTCAACATATGCTGGGTTTTAAACGGAACTGAATTGATCTCTAAGGCACATGCCACACAATCTGGGGAGGGCTCTAAACCCCTAAATGGAATCAGCTGCCACTGCCACCATTGCCTGATAAGCACTACTGAATTCCAAATTAAGACTCTGAGTATCAGAGAAGAGCAATGAAGGGACATTTATAGAAGACTGATCTCAATAAATCTATATTTCATATACTTTAGCTTAATGCAAATGGAAATGTTAAAAATAGGATAAAGAAAGGAGATACAAAAATATGTTATACAATTATTTTATATTTCAGTTGAATGATTTGGAAGGTGTCCCTAAAATATCTCAGAATATAATGAAGCACATAAATGCTGAAAATCTGTGATATCCCTTTTATATTTTTTCCCAAAATGATCACCAAAGCTGAGCAACAATATAAACAGATATTTGGGCTCCATCTCTCGTTCCATTACCAGCTTGATTATCTTCCACTGCCAATTCCCTGCTTCTGTAATTGCTTTTCATTTTTTTGGTGTAAAAATCTCTCTGGGAGAAGATTGTGCTGATGACGACTCAATCACTCCATTTTCTACTCCCCAGCAGCATCTGTCCCATGTCCAGGAGGAATGTGAAACTACATTCCAGCATATTCACCACACAGTGACAGTCATGGAAGACTCCATTCTAGCTTCAATCAAGGGAGTTTTCTCTAAACGATTTATTTCCTAAATAACATAATAATAGTCACTGAGATCTAGCAAAAGGGCAAACAAATATATCAACCCCTATACCATAAGTCTGGTATCTATTTTGTGGAAACAATAGATTATGCTATTTTGGCTTTTTTTTTTTAATTTTTTTTTTATAATTTTATTTATTTATTTATTTTTCCCCCAAAGCCCCAGTAGACAGTTGTATGTCATAGTTGCACATCCTTCTAGTTGCTGTACGTGGGACGTGGCCTCAGCATGGCTTGAAAAGCGGTGTGTCGGTGCGCGCCCGGGATCCGAACCCGGGCTGCCAGCAGCGGAGCGCGCACACTTAACCGCTAAGCCATGGGGCCGGCCCAATGCTCTTTTGGCTTTTATCTTGAATAGAAACTGCTTGTAATATTTTTCAAAATCCTTGATGTTGTATTATCTCATTGTAAGAATCTAATAAACACCAATAGCTGTAGTATTTTTGATGGAAGAGATTTGTTGCTGTCTTCCTTTTCACAACCTGTTCTCTTTCCTCCCTGCTCATTTACAATTTAAAACATGGGTTTAAAGACCTACTATTTCTCTAAAAGTTTGTTTCAACATGCTTTCTTTTTTGCAGATGGTGGAATAACCATAATTATTTCAATTGTTTGGATTTATGAATAAGTTCACTCTCTTATTGATTAGAGCTATTAAATTTTTGTCTCATTAGTTGAGTTAGTTTTACTATTCATCTTCATTTTTTGAAAAACATAATATTTCTTTCAAAAGTTCTTTCCATGACATCATTCTTGGAAAAAAGTTAGGAGGCCGTCCCTCCAGTAGACAGGGTATTAGGTATTTGCTTGTTCTTATTTAGGTTTGCAGAACTGAGCACTTAATTCTATTGCATTTAAATATGGATGATATTGATGCCCATATGCCTTTTATTGAGTAGTTTCTCTTCAAAAACTTAAAAATATCACCTCACTGTTTTTAAGTATTCATCATGAAGTGAGTAAAATATAAAGCAGATTTGATTTTTAATACCTTTGAAAAATGATTATATTTACTCTGCTTAGGAATTTGCTGGAAAATTTTCCTCTTGAAATTTAAAAATTTAAACAGAAAAATGATATAACACTGGTTCCTGCTTATTGATTTTTTATAGAAAACAGTAATATTTCATGATTTTTATGTCACTTTAATCAGATCCAGAAAGTATATAATTTTTTTCCCCCATCATTCCTTTCACTATTTGTTTTGATTAGTTTTCCTTTGGGAATGTCTATTATTTTCAAATTGTGGCTTGGTGTTTTTTCCTGCATGCCCATTACAGATGCTCACATTTTTCCATCACTTTATTGTTTTTGCATTCTTAATCACGCTTTTGTGCAGCAATTTTTGTGGAAATGTGAATAATTTGGTGCCAGAGGTTTTTTTTTTTTTTTGATGAGGAAGATTAGCCCTGAGCTAACATCTGTTGCCAATCCTCCTCTTTTTTGCTGAGGAAGATTGGTTCTGAGCTAACAACCACACCTATCTTCCTCTATTTTATGTGGGATGCCTGCCACAGCATGGCTTGATAAGCAGTGTGTAAGTCCGTGCCTGGGATCCAAACCTGCAAACCCTGGGCCACCGAAGTGGAGTGCGAGAACTTAACCACTATGCCACCAGGCTGGCCCTTTGGTACCAGAGTTTTTGAATAGGTGTGCAATTGACCAAAAACACTGTGTAGCTCACTCCATTAACAAACACCTCTAATCAAATCAGAAAGAATAATCTGGTTGTGGTAGAGATTCAACAAGATACTCCTCTGCCCAAAGATGATCACGGTTTTCCAAACTCCTTGAGGGGCAACTAAGCTGTAATATCATTTTTGGGGGGCAGGTTTTCAGCAAGCTATCAGGAGCTAAAAATTATATATTATTAATTTTTGTAATAATAATAATTAATACATAATTATTTACTTATATTACATTTAAAGTTATAATAATTATATAATATATAACAATACAATATAATAATAATTAAAATTAATAAAAATTAATAATTTTTAAAGAAAAAATCAAGTCATAATTTTAGGTATAAAAATAATGGTGACCATGTTCTGTGTTTTACTATTATCCACATTCTTTATTATATTGTTTACTTTCTATGTAACTATAAGACCCAATTAGCTTGCTTTTATGAAGCAATACACATCCAAAAAGTCTGTTTTATCTTAAAAGTACTAAACATTAACTACCAAAATTTCCTCATCTATGCCCATTATCCATCTACACTCTAAAAGTGTCATCATAAAACCAAATGATTAATGTAAGTTAAATCAAATGTTGAATTCAAATAATAGGTACACCACAAAGAGAAAGAAACTGAAATAGTAGATAAAATATTGGCAGACAAACACGGTCATCATAGTAAAACCAGCAGCAACATAATTATCAAGCCACAGAATCAGAGTGACTCAATTCAAAGTGGTAGTCTCAAAATTGTCTTGATTAATATTTTCCATATCAGTGATTTAAATCTCTTCTAAGTTAGTTTCTGATTATATATATACAGTAAATACATATAAAATCATACCCATATATATTTATACACATATATTTACATAAATATAAAATATCTATCGATATTTTCCTTTTTTTACTTTGGAAAATAATTGTAAATAAATATAATTTTAAAATGAATAATTACAATTTATAAATTAAAAATAATTATAAATCACGTCATCTTCTACATTTTGCTCTTTTTCATGCACTCTAATTTAAGACAAATTCCAATTTTCTGTAGATGTCTAGCTGCTTCTAAAACCAGTTGCAAAATCCAAAAGGGCAGTTAGTTGATTGAGCTACCACTCACTCCCAGCCAGCTTGGATACTAACAGTTGTTGTGACTTATTTTCAGCGCCAGAGAGTAGACAAGATACAGATTAACCTCTACGTTTGCCGTGAAGCTGACAGCATACAATTCTCTTGGATGGGGTCAAAGATCAAGGTGAATTATGAGTGGAGAAACAGATATTTGCACAGACGAGTCTGGGATTAGATAATAGGCCAGATGAGGATCAATGCTCCAACTCGACCTCTTTCCAGACATTCTAGTTAAAGACAAAACAACCCCAATCTCCTGTGGAAGAGAAAGATCGATGAAGGAAGTAACATGCATGTGGTCTTCCTGACATGTTTGCAGTTAGAGAGAACCACAGACTTGTGGGGCAACAGTATAAGAAAAATCATAGTCCATGGGAGCAGCAAGCTCTAAAATATTCTCTGTAGACTCTTGAATACAAACAGTTATATCATAACCTTTATATATGAATATAAAGATATAGATACACCCATGATAAGCAGGCAATTTTAACAAAAAAAAGAATTTTTAAAAAATTGTTTAAAATTAAAAAAATAGTAATTTTGCTTTTCTGTGCTGATTATCTTACAGATATAATAAAAAGTATAGGGTAAGAAGGTTGTGCATGACAGCAAATAGCAGCATCAAATTCCTTCACTCTTCACGCAGTGGCTTTACCCCTGCTGTCTCTAAGAAGTTAATGATGTTAATTTTTTAATTGGATGTTGTTGGCATCCAAACAGCTCACTTGTCTGCCTCCCTGCTGTTCTCGGAAAATGCTCTTGGCAGAGGGAACATGACAGACAGTCCTCCTTCCTCACAGTGCCAAGTACCATACTTTTAACGTTTAAAATGGCCCTCATTCGTGAACAAAACTCATAACTTTTTACACACCAAACAAGCGCAAGTAGATCTGCTGAAAAACATTGTGGATTCCTGCTTTGAACTGACTCAGGCAGTGGTCATACAGACGTGAAGGAAGAAAATCTTTGTTAAGTTGAGGAAGAATAACTGTCTTAGAATGCAAACATTGAAATCGTATTTAGGCCTTGAAATAATATACACGTTCATCTTTTTTCATTTTGCTGCAAAAGTTACGATGCGACATGTAATCTCTAGTGTACTTACCTGGAATCCCCAAGTGATAGCCAGTAGTGAAGTTCGCTCTAAATCCCTGTTTTGTCAACAGTTCGTCAGTGATGAAAAGCACGGTCATTTTGTTGGTGGTTGAGAAGACGTCGTTCACTGGACCAGGCCCTGTGTACACAGCTGCTCCAAAGGAAAACGAGATGATCAGTGAGATGATCCTTTGAATCTAGAAGGAAATACACCCTTTTTCTCAGTTCCATCTTCTAGAGGTATACAACATGCAGCACGGCTTGCTCTTGAAACAGCCACACGTATATAAATGTGTATATTCTTCTACATTTTGGACACTGCTTCTAGGAAAACCAACTTCTTTCTTGAGCTTTTCCAGTATTCCCAGTATTTCTTCCAGCTTTTCCAGTATTTCCAGTATCTGAGGTTTCTGTAGCTCTATAATTTAAGGATGAATTACCCATAATACTATCCGGCGTAATACCCCTACTATTCAAAGCTCAGGTTGTCTCAGAAAAATGATTATTTGGCTGCTTTTAAAGACCTTTATAAAACAGCAGCGACTATAGTCTCCTTTAGTAAATTTTTGTCCAAATTTATTTGTTATTTTTTGAATGTTGAATCATTAACCTAATCTGAAGGATGGATTAATTAGAGACAGATAATATAAACCCAAATGGTGGTTTTCAAATATTTTTGCACTAATTGCTGGGCTTTGAGGGTTTCAAAAACAATGAAGTACTCTTTACTAAAGAATAAAGAAGCTAATTAAAAATACATTCATCTGGCCCTGAGGCATAGTGGTTAAGTTCGGTGTGTTCTGCTTCGGTGGCCCGGGTTCAGGGGGATTTCGAGCCTGGGTGCAGACCTACACCACTCATCAGCCATGCTGAAGCAGCGACCCACATATAAAAGTAGAGGAAGACTGGCACAGACATTAGCTCAGGGCTAATCTTCCTCAAGCAAAACAATGAGGAAGGTTGGCAACAGATGTTAGCTCAGGGTGAATCTTCCTCAGCAAAAAATAAATAAATAAAAATACATTCATCTTATTAAATATTTTATATATTGGAATCCCTGAAAGCAATTCTGTTTTAAAAGAGCGTCTTGCCTACAAATTTGAAAATTATGATTCTGAGATCCTTTAGGGATTCTTATTTACTTTTCAGTGATTGAGGTAAATACTAAGAGGTAGAATGATGAAAATGGAATTTTCTTAGACCATGAGAACATTGAAGTTGTTATTAGAAGGACAATGTAACCTGAAAACGGCAGAACTGCTCAAAATGTGTTTATAACTGTGTATAGGAAAATCAAATTTGAAGTTCCTCAGTTTTCGCCAGCACTAGTCTCCCAGCCTCACCAAGACTTGCACCATTTATTTGTTCTGTGTGTGGCTCTCAAAATACTCTCCTAGGAAGCTTGCACTCTAGATCTTTGCGGGATTTTGCTGAAGAACCCCATATAAGGGGTGAGGGATTAGCATGGCTCGGGAACCCTCTCCACCACCCTGCCCCTCATTGCTGTAGAAAGTGCCCTCTGGAGGTCTTCATCCATTGGTGGCAGCCTTCATGTGATTGCATCCTGATTGCATAGCTATCTGGCCAGATTTCATAGGAAATGATTAACATGAGTCCAAAGTACAGTAAGATAAAACCCTTTTACTTGTTAAGTGTGTTGTTTCATGCATTCCAGTTGACCCTTTACTCATTTTCATAATTTAATGTATGACTTATCAAAACACACTTCTTTCTTAAAATTGGTAGTAGTTAACTAAGATATTAGCTATTATCTTTGACTGATTGATTTTTATGTTAACGTGTATTTTATGATCTATGTACAAGAAGATCTAGAATAGTACACTTTTTCCCCAAGTTTATTAAAAATTAATGATCAATAGATAACAGGGAAAAATCAACGTTGGTCAATTTTTTTTTTTTTGTGAGGAGATCAGCCCTGAGCTAACATTCACCAATCCTCCTCTTTTTTTGCTGAGGAAGACTGGCCCTGGGCTAACATCTGTGCCCATCTTCCTCCACTTTATATGGGACGCCACCACAGCATGGTTTGCCAAGTAGTGCATCAGTGTGTGCCCGAGATCCGAACTGGCGAACCCCAGGCCGCCGCAGCGGAGCACGTGCACCCAACCGCTTGCACCACTGGGCTGGCCCCAACATTGGTCAATTTTTGAATCATTCTCAGTTACTTATAAAAGAAGTAGCTAGTACTAGAGACACAGACAATCAAAGTAATAACGACATGATGTAGTCTACACAGAAACTGAAATATAATGATGTACACCTGAAATTTATATAATGTTATAAACTAATGTTACCTCAATAAAAAATTTAAAAAAATAATGAAATATAAAATAAAAATTATTTTAAAATTTTGTATAACAAACACAATTTATTTTTTTAGTTTGAAGTGAAATAAAATCAGATTTAATAGTTATCTTTGGATGTCTGGTGTACACACAATGCATAGAAAACTTCATAATGGGTGTCCTTAGCTCTTAGTCTCCAAGGTGTAATGCTTATTGTAGTGAATTAATATTAGCTGATAGGAACTGCTGACTCAAAAACATTAATCTTGGTTTGCCAAGAATGCTCAAGAAGAAACTTATTCCATCATCTTTGCAAACACTCCCCATATTAAAAATGCCATGTACAATTTGACATGCTACTCTACTGTTGTGTTTTCATTTTGCTAGTTATAAAATAGTGATTACATTTACCAAGAAATGCTCTCTCCATCAGTCCAATGTCTTGAGCTATTCAACCTTCACAATATTTAAATTGCAGACTTACCTAAGAACAAGGAATCATCTCCTTCACCATCTCTCATTTCAACTACATCTGCAATATTTTCCAAGTCAAATTCTTGAAAATGGAGTTGTATATTCTTTCCATCTTGTGCATTTAAAATCCAAACACCTTAAAAGTAATAAAAAACAAAGCTTAATTTAGAACACACTTCTTTTGATTTCTATTAAAAGCTTCATGCTCTTGAGAATTTCAAATCACGTTCAAAGATTTTTTTCCATTTTATAACAACCAATATTCCAAGCTATTTTTTCATGTGTGTATGAGGAAATATATTGATCTAGTCAGGAATATTTATAGTAAAATTTCAACTAAATTTGAAATAACTTATTATAATCAAATTTGTTTTATTTTATATGAAATGGAATATTTCAATCAAAGCTTGCAAACAGCCTCTTACTCCTACAATCCAAAACTGATGAATATCTAAAGATAATGACATTCTAATTCCATTTATTTTATTTTCCATGATTAAATTTGGAGTAAAATGAGGTGATTAAAATGCAATTTGTGGGGCACATAAAATTTAACATTTCTTTATGTAATATTTGCCTTTATTTATATATGTTGTATGCTGGCAGTTCATCTTGGAAAAAAAGCAAAACAAAACAAAATTACCAGCCTTGTTATCAATAAACATTCCTTGTTCTTTATTAATTCCTTAAACAATTAAGTCTTCAGATTCTGTTCTGGGCCCTTTCCTCATTCTGTATTAGTATTCTCACTCACTCTTAGGGAAGATCATTTCATCAATATAGTAATGACTTCTAAGTATTTTCTGCATTTTTTTTGAGAAGTAGACGAATTCATCCAATGATTTACTGTCTAAGGATATATATATCTCAAACTCAACGTGTAATAAAGGGAACACAGAATTGTCTCTTTCCCAAACTCGTTCCTTGTCTTATTCTTCCTATTTCAGTAAATGGCACCACTAATCATCCACTCACAGTTGTCTACACCAGAAACCTCAGCATCATTCTTGACCTCCTCTCCTACAATGTCCAATCAATCACCAGAGCCTGTCAATACCACCTCCTGTATCCCTTGAAATCCATTTACTTGTCAGTCTCTATTGCCACTATCTGAGTTCAATTCACTGTTATTTCTCATCTCCTAATCGGTGACGCAGATGGCTCTCCTCCCTTACCATCTATCTCTGATCCTACAGCCAGATGGATCCATCTAAAATGAAAGCTTGATTTTTTTTTTTTGAGGAAGACTGGCCCTGAGCTAATGTCTGTTGCCAATCTTCCTCCTTTTTTTCTCCCCAAGGCCCCAGTAGATAGTTGTATGTCATAGTTGTACATCCTTCTAGTTGCCTATGTGAGACAATGCCTTAGCATGGCTTGATGAGCGGTGAGTATGTCCCAGGATCTGAACCGCCAAACATTGGGTTGCAAAGCGGAGCGCGTGACCTGAACGGCTACACCACCAGGCCGGCCCCTAAAAGCTTAATTTTATCACTGCTTTCCTATAAACCATTCCAAGTCTCCCCAGTGCTCTCAGAATAAAATCCAAACTGCTCAACGTCTTGTGAAATTCCTTCATGCCCGCAATTTCATTTGTTATCAATTACTTAATTTTACTTAGAGATTCAAGAAAAAGTCAAAATCTTCTATCTCGGAATTTTCATGTGTTAAATATCCCTCATGTCCCTCCACAGCATCCTGCCTTTGCCCTTATAACAGTACCTTGGATATTTTTTAATGCCCAACAACTTATCTGAATCCCCATCTAGACTGCGATGTTTGTTTTTTCTTTACTTACTCAGTGCCTAACAAGTAAAGTGCTCAAGAAATATTTGCTGAATAAATCAATAAATTTAAAAAATTTCTCCAAATCGTTCTTTCAGTGTTGCACTTATTTGCGTATTTTTTTGGTCATTACTTTGTTCAAATGATATATTTAAAAGATGTCTTCAATGTGAAGTAGAGATGATAATCTCTGGTTCCCCACACAAGTCAAATTAGATTAATGGCTGTTTATTTTTTTGCATCAGATATCTCCCTATAATAGTAACTCTATTCTCCTATGAAAGTGATACTTACTTATCTCTGGATCATTTGAAGGAAGAAAAGTTGACATTTTCTAACAACACATTTTTTCACTGTCATTAGGGCATTTCTTTCACTGGTAGCATTCTCCATTTAAATTGGTGGTGCTAATCAGGTGCAGCCATGGGAGGAACATGTCTGTTTCCCAGATCTACTAAGGTGGAATCTTTGTAGGATGGGTGGGGGATCTGCATCTGTAACACAATCTCTTTGCAGCTCTAATGAGTTTCTCTAGTTAGGAATACATTGGCTTTGTGCAATTGTAGCAAACTCGTCTTATCTTTACCCTTAGATCTTTTAATTATCTTCCTTATTTCATCTTTTATACTGAGAATCTAATCACATTACTCTAGAGGCCTGCTTTACTGACACTAGTCTATATTTACAAAAGCTGTAGATGTCACAATTGGCTCTTTACTTTTTGTACTTTCCACTGACTTTATTCAATGGAATTGCAAACTTGTTATATGCACTATAGACATAATATGCATAATCAAGGGGAGTGATTAAGAGAGCAGTATCTGGAGTAAGGCTGACTCTTTCACTTACTGGCTTTATTCAACTTTTTAATTTGGGAATTATAATAATAGCACTGGCTTCAAATAATTTTTGTAAGAATTGACTGAAATAATATATATTAAGCCCTAGCACAGTGCCTGGCATGAAATAAATGCCTAAAAAAAGTTAGTAATTATTACTGTTATTCTTGGTGTTATCATTATATTAAGCAATCTCATAGATGTGGTTGGTGTATCCAGGTTTGGCAAATTTATTATTCACTTTGCTGTGTCAAGGGGGGAATCTAACCTTGATATATACATTTGTTTCTCCCAGCCTAGACAAGAAATGACTTACAGGAAGCCTGATTAGGGTAGTTGTTTGGAAAGTTCGGAGAAGTGAATGTAGTATTTGGCTCCCACAGTTCAAAAGGTCCTCCACAGTCCGCTGAAAAGGAAAGCAATGAAAACTCATTAGTAACATAATGTTTATTTCAGAGAGATAATACCATATGCCAGCAAGTTTCCAATTATATTTCTTGGAATACTTGTTTCGACAGATAAATTTTAGAGTTTGTGTAAGAGAAAACATTGCAACTTAAGTGAGACAAAAATACAGGTAAACAGGTCTCTTTACTGAAGAACTTCTCAAAATCTTAGATATTCTTACGTTCTTTGTGAATCTCCAAGAAGGCATAATAGTGCGCAGCATTTCCCCAAATTATTTTGGCAAGGAAATATTTTTGCTGAGCATCTTTTGAAAATAGACTTCATGAAATAAAGTATCAACTCCTTGCTGTAGGAAAAAAAGGATCTTTATAATAGAACAAATTTTACATCTGCCACTCTCTTATGAGAAGGGCTAGTAAATCACTATATCTGCCATTTCTGTTTTTTTCCCTTCTTTTTTTACTGGTTTATTTCCAGTAGAGAGAAAGCTTCACCATCTTGTATATTGAGGCATTTGACTGTCAGGAAAGGGAGGCAAATTGAAACTCCACTTGCTAAATAATTGCTCTAGACTGATCTGTTACCCAGCATTGTCCGGGAGTCAAGTTGGGCCTGAGCTTAGCGCAAATTTATTAGAAAAAAAGAGCATAGATCTTCCAGTTAAGGGTATGATACTTTAAGTAGGTAGATTAACCTCACAAAATTCTTAACTTACTTTATAGTTATGGTCTTACTTATTAGAAGAAAATTCTCAAGTAACATAAAAATTTATCAACTACTTTAAGTATCCCAATTCTATCTTATTTTTATTATTATGTTACATTTAAGATTAAAAGAGTAAAAGTAACCTAATTTGAAGAATATGGAAAACTGGGATACGTATATATTGTTCCTATTATTAAAAGTAGATGATACTGAGGTTATTTAATCCTAATAAGATAGAATTCAGATTATAGGAGAGTTAATTAAATGTCTCTACACCTGCAGCTGTGCCTTCAATCATACCCTCTTCTTTGATCCTGCTTTAAATGTCATCTGCCTTATTTACGTAGATCCTTTGAAATTCATGTGCATCTTCCAAATTTGTATGTAATAAGCCTCTTAGATTTGGGTTCATGATGTATATGATGGGACAGAGAGGCAGTTGCTGCGGCTCAATAGTGGTATCATTACCAACCTATCCTGTTCTGTAAGGGGGTAGGGCCTGGTCTACCTTATATGCCCTCCTGGGCCAGGCTTGTCCATACCCAGATGAGCTTAGCAAGAATAATAAAACCTCTTACAAACCCTTATCATTTGCAAAGTGTTTCCATGTACATTGTCATATTTGGGGAAAGAACATGGTGTAAAAAAAAAAAGATGTGTTGGAGCTGGGGGATTAAAATTGTTGCTCTGAGTTAGATATTTGTTTTTCTGAGACTTGATTTTCTCATATACAAAATAGATACATATGGGAGATTTTCAGAGTGGTTGTAAAAATCAGACATAATTTTTGAAAAGTGCCTGCACAGTACCCGGCATACTCAGTAATGGTTTTCAGTGCATACTTGTCGATTAGGTAATTACTATTATTATTTCAGTTTTAAATGAACAATCTGAGCATTGAAAGTATTCATGTGTAATGCTGTACACATCCACTAGTGTTAGAGTCGAGACTTCAACTCAGTGAATTTCAAACTCATCCCACAGTAGGTTGCTGTCTCCTATTGAGTTGATTAAACACTGAATCATTTCCACAATCTGCTCCAAGCCACAGGCAGGGTTGAGACCGCGTCTCAATAAGGGGCACTGGATGGGCTTGTGGAATATATTTAATAGGTATAGACAAGAAGGAAGGCAGAGGGGAACATGGACGAAAGTATTAAGTAAAGTCAACGATAGATAGATCTAGAAGGAAGAAAGCACAGGGTGCTGAAGAAGGTGTTTGAACTAAAGAAAGAGCGATAATGAGGAATAAGGGCAGGTTCTCCGCTGGCGAGGGTGAGGGAAAGGCTGAAGGAACTGTACGCTGCCACAGCAGCTCTTCCTGTGAGGCCAATACTCTCCTTGATTATGTGACTAATTGTCTTGTAAAGATTTTTGAAGAAGGATCTACTACAAACCCTCAACTCCCACATACATCAACTCATTTAATTTTAATAATTCTACGTGCCGTGAAATGCTTCCTTCAATCCTTGAGGAAACTAATGGGGAGGGGAAAGTGTAACTGCAGGGGCAGAAATCACTCTGCTGATTGAAGACTGGGGCCAACCAGCTCTTCCTATCCCACAAATTTAGCCGTGACCGGTGTGGCTAGTAGGGTTTTTTTCTTTTTGTTTTTGTTATTGATTTTTAACCATCATTCCCATTTTCTCTTCAAGGAATAGGAAAATTTCAAAGTTGAATACTCCTAATATAGTAAATAGCTGCCATTTTGGAGAAGATTGAATTTTCACATAACCGAACACTTAGCAGTACATTATAAGTAGATGAGCAGCTAGGACTTTAATAAACACACAACCAGAACTAAAATATTGTTAACTATAACTGCTAAGCCTGTCAAGACAGAGAGTTTACTTAGCATTTCCTCACTAAACAGAAGTCTTGGAAAATTCATTCTTTTAAAATACTTAAGAAGTACTTTTTGAAATGCATTTCAAATATAATTTTTTTTTAGTTTTTTTTATTGAGGTCTTAATAGTTTATAACATTGTGAAATTTTGGTTGTATATTATTGTTTGTCAATCACCATATACACGTCTCCCTTCACCCCTTGTGCCCATCCCCCACCCCCTTGCCCCTGGTAACCACTATACAGTTTTGTCTGTCCATGTGTTGGTTTATAGTCCACATACGAGTGAGATCGTACAGTGTTTGTCTTTCTCTTGCTGGCTTATTTCACTTAAAATAATACCCTCCAGGCCCATCCACGTTGTTGCAAATGGGACGATTTTGTCTTTTTTTATGGCTGAGTAGTATTCCATTGTGTATATATGCCGCATCTTCTTGATCCAATCATCAGTCAAGGGACACTTGGGTTGCTTCCACTTCTTGGCTATAGTGAATAACGCTGCAATGAACACAGGGGTGCATAAGCCTCTTTGGATTGTTAATTTCAGGTTCATTGGATAAATTCCCAGTAGTGGGATAGCTGGATCATAGGGTATTTCTATTTTTAATTTTTTGAGGAATCTCCATACCATTTTCCATAGAGGCTGCACCAGTTTGCATTCCCACCAGCTGTGTATGAGGGTTCCCGTTTTTCCATATCCTATCCAACATTTGTTGTTTTTTGTCTTGGTGATTCTATCCATTCTAACAGGCATGAGGTGATATCTTAGTGTTGTTTTGATTTGTATTTCCCTGATCATTAGTGATATTGAACATCTTTGCATATGCCTATTGGCCACGTGTATATCTTCTGATGGAACAGACAGAAATGTCTGTTCATTTCCTCTGCCCATTTTTTGATTGGGTTGTTTGTTTTTTTGTTGTTCAGTTGTGTGAGTTCTTTATATATTATGGAGATTGACCCCTTGTTGGATATATGTTTTGCAAATATTTTCTCCCAGCTGGTAGGTTGTCTATTCATTTTGATCCTGGTTTCATTTGTCTCGTAGAAGCTCTTTAATCTGATGAAGTCCCACTTGCTTATTTTCCTTTTAGTTTCCCTAGTCCGAGTAGACATGGAATCTGAAAATATTCCTTTAGGACCAATGTCGAATAGTGTATTGCCTATATTTTCTTCTATGAGTTTTATAGTTTCAGGTCTCACCTTCAGGTCTTTCATCCATTTTGAGTTAATTTTTGTGAATGGCGATAGCAGATGGTCTGCTTTCATTCTTTTGCATGTGGCTGTCCAGTTTTCCCAACACCATTTATTGAAGAGACTTTCCTTTCTCCATTGCATGTTCTTAGCTCCTTTGTCGAAGATGAGCTGTCCGTATACGTGTGGTTTTATTTCTGGGCTTTCAATTTTGTTCCATTGATCGGTGTGTCTGTTTTTGTACCAGTATCATGCTGTTTTGCTGACTATTGCTTTGTAGTATGTTTTGAAGTCAGGGATTGTGATGCCTCCAGCTTTGTTCTTGTTTCTTTGGATTGCTTTAGCTATTTGGGGTCTTTTGTTGCCCCATATGAATTTTAGTATTCTTTGTTCTATTTCCGTGAAAAACGTCATTGGGATTCTGATTGGGATTGTGTTGAATCTGTAGATTGCTTTAGGTAATATACACATTTTAACTATGTTTATTCTTCCAATCCATGTGCATGGGATATCTTTCCATTTCTTTACGTCATCATCAATTTCTTTCAATAAGGTCTTGTAGTTTTCATTGTATAGGTCTTTCACCTCCTTAGTAAGGTTTATTCCTAGACATTTTATTCTTTTTGATGCAAGTGTAAACGGTATTATCTTTTTGAGTTCTCTTTCTGTTAGTTCATTATTAGCATACAGTAATGCAACTGATTTTTGTAGGTTGATTTTGTACCCTGAGACTTTGCTGTAGTTGTTGATTATTTCTAATAGTTTTCCAATGGATTCTTTAGGGTTTTCTATATAGAAAATCATGTCATCTGCAAATAGGGAGAGTTTCACTTCTTCATTGCCTATTTGGATTCCTTTTATTCCTTTTTCTTGCCTAATTGCTCTGGCCAAAACCTCCAGTACTATGTTGAATAAGAGTGGTGAGAGTGGGCACCCTTGTCTTGTTCCTGTTCTCAGAGGAATGGCTTTTAGACTTTCCTCGTTGAGTATGATGTTGACAGTGGGTTTGTCATAAATAGCCTTTATTATGTTGAGGTACTTTCCTTGTATACCATTTTGTTGAGAGCTTTTATGGATGTTGGATCTTGTCAAATTTATTTTATTTCTATACATCTATTGAGATGATCATGTGGTTTTTACTCCTCGTTTTGTTGATGTGGTATATCACGTTGATTGATTTGCAGGTGTTGAACCATACCTCTGTCCTTGGTATAAATCCCACTTGATCGTGGTGTATGATCTTTTTAATGTATTGCTGTATTCAGTTTGCCAATATTTTGTTGGGGATTTTTGCATCTATGTTTATCAGTGATATTGGCCTGTAATTTTACTTCTTTGTATTGTCTTTGTCTGGCTTTGGTATCAGGGTGATGTTGGCCTTGTAGAATGTGTTAGGAAATGTTCCATCTTCCTCTATTTTTTGGAATAGTTTGAGAAGGATGGGTATTAAATCTTCTTTGAATGTTTGGTAAAATTCTCTGGAGAAGCCATCTGGTCCTGGACTTTTATTTTTTGGGAGATCTTTGATTACTATTTCAATGTCTTTACTTGTGATTGGTCTATTCAGATTCTCCATTTCTTCTTGGTTCAGTTTTAGGAAGTTGTATGAGTCTAAGAATTTATCCATTTCTTCTAGATTGTCCAATTTGTTGGCGTATAGTTTTTCATAGTATTCTCTTACAATCCTTTGTATTTCCATGGTATCCATTGTAATTTCTCCTCTTTCATTTCTAATTTTATTTATTTGAGGCTTTTCTCTTTTTTTCTTAGTGAGTCTCAAATATAATTTTATATCAAATAACTGACCAGTAAGATATCTCTGATCTTCAGCCTGATAAGATGTATCAGTTACTCTCTGTATATAAATGACTGTAAGGAATTGCGGAAGCACTTTAAGCCGTTCTAAATAGGCTGACACAATTTATTTTAATGGTGGTGTTGCTATAGTGGAGATGTAGCACGTGCTTCTTTTTCTTTTTTTTTTTCTTTTGGTGGGGAAGTTTGGCCCTGAGCTAACATCTGTGCCCATTTTTCTCTATTTTATACATGGGATGCTGCCACAGCATGGCTTGATGAGTAGTGCGTAGGTCCATGCTCAGGATCTGAAACTGTGAACCCCGGGCTGCCAAAGCGGAGCATGCGAACTTAACCACTACACACCCGGCAGGCCCCACATGTGCTTCTCGATAGAGGAGCCAAAGACTCATGAAATGTAATTCTGGATATCACAGTCATGCTGTGTCATTAGATAAACCATCCCCATCCAGAGAACAAGAGTTAAACACTGTTTGGTACAGGGAACTCCATTCACTTACAGTTGTTAAACTCTTTCATTTTTCTTTTTCTTGGAAATGCTCTCTCAAAGTTTTGTATTCTGGTTAATTTCCTACTATGCCAATAGGGATTTTCACTACATACACTATGTAAATTACATGCAGTATTTTGCAAAGTGGTTGTCAGGGACAGATATTTTCCTTGAGGCATAGTTTTTTTGTGAGGAAGATTAGCCCTGGGCTAACATCCACTGCCAATCCCACTCTTTTTGCTGAGGAAGATTGGCCCTGAGCTAACATTTGTGCCCATCATCCTCTACTTTATATGGGATGCCGCCACAGCATCGCTTGACAAGTGGTACGTAGGTCCGTGCCTGGGATCTGGGCCTGTGAACCCTGGGCTGCCAAAGCAGAGTGCGCGAACTTAACCATCACGCCACTGACCCGGACCCAAGGCATGTCATTTTTAATCCATGCTTAAGCCTCTGACATCCATGAGATATGTGTCAGTGTGGAGGCATTTACTGCGGGGTGGAAAGGAGGAGAATCCAGCTTTCATTTACCATAAGGGGGCTTGAATTAGAGATATATTTGGTAAAATAAGAAATAATGGTATGATAAAAACAAGTTTTTGATTGGTACTTTTATGTGAGGGAAATAATAGATGCAACTTGAGAAATAATATCTCACGTTAATGTTTGAATATGTTACAAATGGCTAATTGTTAAAATCAGCAATTATTTTTTATTATCATAGTAATACATAGTCCTACAGTATTACAGATAACATTTTAAAAATTTAGGTTGTAATATAAAATGAAATCTCCCATGAAAATTTTGTGTTCAGTTTATGAAAATTTATATTTCCATTAACAGGTTATAGTGACCAACCATAATGTTAATATTTTTATTAAATTTGTGACAATGAAGTTCAAATTTTTATTCATTGTGATCTAAATTTTATTTGTAATTAATAGCAATCTAGCCAATGATAACTCTAATAAATGGGCTATTAGTTTTAAAGGTAAAAAAAAAAGGAAAGCAAAATAGAATAGCAAAAAACACATTGATACAGGAGCATAAGAGTGCAGTTAATGTGGAGTTTGCTAAGCGTTTGAATATCAAGTCATACCAATGATATAAGAGGCAAGCAGCTCTGCTGGAATATGGCCATCAATTACAAGAGAGGTAGATAGGTACTAATTCATTTCTACATGAAGAACTAAAGTTAGATTATTTAGCTCTAAGTATAATGTCATGCTATGAAACTTTCCAAATTAACTTTTATTTTGTCGTTGGAAATGGAAAACGGCTTAATAAGGGCCAAATAGAGCAAAACTGTGGAAATAAGATGACTATTAAAATAGCTAAAACTATAGCTTGTCCTTTTTTTCTTAACTAGTTTTAACAGCCACAGAAATAAGTCCGGGGTCTGAAATGTGAATTTCTTTTTTGTATATACCTATCTTATTTAGCGGATATCTAGTTATGAATCATTTTAATTGTGTTGCAAATTGGCTTGATATTTGTGTAATGGAATGTTTCCTTTTTTAAAGTGTTCCCAATACAATCCCTGTATTTAAATTATTTGCCCCAGTGTCACAGGGCAACAATCATAGAGGTGATGCAGCAGCAAGTGATGTAAGTCACAAAATAGAAGAGTCCCTGCAGCTATGAAACCTGAGCTTACATTTCCCCAGACTAGGCACAGCATGGATCCCTAGACACGGGGGAGGAAACTGACCTTTGCTAGTCAGTTGCTTGTCTAGAATCATTTTCTTGTTTAAATGCTCGATAAGAGCCCAAGAAAGGCTATCAGCCAGCCAGTCAGCCATGGTTTCCTTTTATTTCTGCTTAAACAAATCAGTGATCTGGAACCAGAAAAACTCTGCTCAAATAAGAATTTCACTGAACCAATTGCAAATGGTATTAGAATGAAATTGTTCAGAAAGCATTGATGCTAATTAACATTTTCTGCTGTGCTAAATATTGCCCTGAAATGAACCATGTGGAAACTGGAACAAATATACTCTGGGCAAATTCTAAAGTTTATATTTTAAATCAGATAGGTTATTCTAGTGTTATAATTTCTCTATTATTAAAATACGTGGGGAGATCATGCTTCCTTGACATAGAGGGATTATCTTTTTCTCTTTCTGACTGGAATAGATATGAGGACTGCATGGATTTTACAGATAAAGTTTTAATATGGGAAATCATATTTAAACTTTTATTTGTATGTATGATATTATGTACAAAAGTTACCTCAAATTTTCTATTTTAGATAATGATAAGATTTTGCTACTTTTAAAATATCAAGCCTATGAAACTAGGTTACTTCCACCTAGGAAATTTTTCTTCTTGACCACTTATTGATGAATAGAGTAATATGCTGGCAGAAAGAGTTATGAAGAAAATCTATTGTTTTAAATGATTGCAATATCAAAATAGCAAGATGTTGTTAATAATTAATTGGAATTATTTATCAAACTAGCAGTGATTTTAATTATTATAATGTGGGGTTTTCTTTTGCATAAAAATGTGCTATATGATAGACAGATAGGGTGTGGGGCACCTACACAAAATGAAGTGAGACAATTATTTTTAAACAATGCCACAAAGCCCAAATTACTGCATTCATGTTGGTATTTTCTCCACCCCCATCCCCAACATCATTTTCAAACTTTAGTTCTGGTATCATAATTTTGTTTGGTAAAAATATTAGTGTCACCAAAAGAAAAATACAACCAAAGTAAAAAAAGAGAGGGACAGAGGCTTAGTTCATATCTAATAATGTCCATCAATCACCCATTTATGTGATATTAAGGATGAGTCAGACGCTGGCAAAGCAAAGGTGAATTAGACCCAGAGTTTGATGTCAAGAAACTCACTTCTTGCCACAATTTTGTGGCCAACGTTTTCACATGAGAATGTATGGTACTTTCCTGCTTTTGTTTCAATATTCCGAGCATCATTCTATCTCTTAGTCTTAACGCTTCCTTAAAGCCTCTCCAGTTCACACTCTTTTCTGCCAAGTCCTCTGTCGCTTACTTCTCTCATTTATTATTTTTAGGGACACAAAATTATATATTGTTTTTAATATTTATTTATATGGATTATATTTATTTGTTTTTTCCATGTATCAATGGTATCATTTCTTATGCAGTGCTTCGTACATACTAGATGTCTATAAAATTTGAATGAATGTTTGAAATATCGAAGAATTTGTGTATAACCCATATAAGCATCTAAACATGTTAATACACAAGATGGCAATTATAAAATTGTATAAGCCTTTTGGAGGGCTGTAAGTGCACATTCCATATGGTATCATGGGACCAATATGACAATATAATTCTATCCTCATCTTAATGGCAGCTTATTTGTTATATGTTCTCAAACACCAGTCATTTATCTTAAGAGCTTCTGAGTTGTTAAAGCCATTCATCTGAAAAGTCTGCTTATTTTTTTTTTAACTTAAAGACTAGAAGCAGGAAAATATATAGTTCTAGAAGTAAAACCAAATTTGATTTGCTGATGTGAATATGGGAAAAGTTTTAAGTGTGCTTGGAAGGAAATGGGAAATTGAAAAAGTCCTGTGTTTGTGGGCTCTGATTGATGACAGAACAAAAACATCCATGAGATTGGACACAAGCAAAGCCGTAGAGCTAGATCAGCTTCCAACCCTCACAATCCAAAGAAAAAAGAGATCTTTTTGCATCAAAACTACAACGCAGTGAAAACATCTCAATAGAGGGACAACAGGAGTTCGATATCATTTATCATTATATGTTTTTTTTTTTCTGTCAAATCTCACAGTCTGAAAGTGTTATGACGTGATTATCTCCTTTGACATGGATAAAATGAAGAGTAATGTCCCCTTTGCCTCTGAAATGTGGTGTTTCCAATTTACTTAAGAGCACAAGTAGATACAGGCTCCATTTTACTCTTTTGAGTTAATAGATCCCATAGGACACCAGAAAGCCTGGTCACTGCTCAACTGCAACACATCAGTGGCTCCGTGAAGCGAGCACACTGCAAGGCCTCACAAAGGCACTATTTCAGGACAAAAATCTTTCCTGTGATCCAGGTCTGTATAGTCAAAGTCCAGGCCCAATCATTATTATTAAATTATTCTGGAAATGGGTTTGGTGGGCTTCAGGCTTAGCCAAACTCCTCTTGAGATCTTACATCACTCCTGAAGAAGGCTATGAGATTCTTAAGGCTTCTTCCCAAAAGACTATAGGCCATGCCACATGGCCAATACAATATTAGTTTGTATTCTAGTGAAAACAAAATGGAAATCAGCACCTGCATTATTTTTAAAAATAACAAGGTACTAAAACTATCATATATATGATGCATAATACAGTACTGAGTGATTTTCACTGTGCATTCACGTATAACATAATATTTTGCTGGCTTCGATTTTACTTATATTTTAAAGTCCTTGATTTTCAGTGAAAAAATAATATTAGGACGAAATAAAAAATAAGCCAAATAAAAACCTAGCTGATAATATTAATGACTTAATTAGGGAAAATCATATTAAGGTTACTTACTAGGAAGTTCTGATGTAGGAGTTGGGATCAAAGTTGGTTCTGGATAAAAACTCACATTGCAAATTCCAGACGTTAGGCTAATGTCATCCAATGCAATATCGCTCAGGTACGGGTTCTTAAAACCATTAAAAGCAAGCTGTAATTCAGAGAGGCATATGAAATAACTCTACTCTAATCTTCTCTAACTTGATTTTTCCTATTGTGGCCCAATAGTCCCTGGAGAACCAATACTGCCATCTCCAAATATAAGATGACAAGTTAATGCCTAGGGAAACATTGATGGATCATGCTTTTCAAGGTCCTTCTGCTGAGCCCAACTCTCTTATTATATGCTCATACTAGTCTAAATTTTCATTAGTGTCTTCCTTCTGATTTAGGCAATATTGTCACAGTTTCTCTCTGTCTCTTGCTACTGTCATACTCCATTGTACTCTGGCATGCATACACACCATCCGGCAGGGGAGAGCAACCTTCCAACAATATTAGAAATCCAGGTAGCTGTCTGCCTTCTTAGAGCATACAAGCCCTGAAGAGAAGACACATTGATTAGATAATTGAAATGGGAGAAGAAGAGGACAAGAGAAAATATGAGTATGATATGATCATTCAGGACCAGCTGGTACTGCAAACAGTTCACCCAGAGAGCTGGTATGGGATATTGTGTGAGGGTGATGCCCAGAGGACATGGACCCAGACTTGGGAGAAAGGTCCCGTGGTCAGATGAAACCTTAGGTTCTTAGGGACAGTGGGTATTTTTAGCTGGACTTTCTTGGATCCTCTCCTATATAGGAGAGGAAAGACATATACTGAATATTTGCTTTACACTAACTGCAATGCTAGGCACATTGTACACATTATCTCATTTAATTTCTCCAGCACTATTGTACAGTCATCCATTCACTCGTTTGTTCATTCATTCCACCTACTTCACATTAGGCACTATTCCAAGTCAAGATTATTTTCTCCCTTTCACATATGCCCAAGCTGAATTTCAATGAGACTAGAGTCACTTGTTCAAGATTTCACAACAAACTGGCAAAGCCAAGTGCAAATATTTGTAGAACTCGATGCTCTCATTCTGCCTGATGAGCTAACTTTGAAAAAGTGGATCCAGCTTTATCACTTTAAAAAGAATATTCAGTGAGTTGAGCCAGATTTGGCCACTGCAATACTTATTTCTCAGCTTTTGCCATCTCTGTTCCCTTAATGTTCCATTTTCCTTTACCTTTCCCTGAATTATCAGAAAAGAAAGATGGAGAAGAAAACGTCACAGAATTGAAGGATAGTATCAGAAGAAAAATAAGGGAAAAAGGAAAGGGAAGAAAGAAAGAAAGATGGGAGAAATGCAGATGAAGGCTGTTGATTACTGCCTGCTTTGTACCAAGTCATGGGGAAGAACTGAAGCCTTCATGATGACAGTGTGTGTCCAAACACACATCTGAAAGTTATACTCTCTAGTCTGAAATTACCCAATTAAAACATTGTTAATTTGGTCAAACTATGAGCCTACATTATCCCATATTTCAATTGCAAACACCCTTAGGAAGAGAACACATTAGGCTGTTATCTAAAAAATTAATTCACCCTAATGTGAAATAAATGATCAGAGACTTCCCAATGATACAGCTTATAGAATTTGTTTCCAAAGGAAATATATGGAGATTAAGTTAGAGTGGGGCAGGGTGGATGGACACTGGTGGGCATGGGCCTTCTAACAGGAGCAGATGAATCCCTAGAAAAATGCGGGGCTGATCTAGGTGGTGTTTGTAAAAAGTCAGAAGTCCTAGTTAGGCAGGGGACATAGGAAGACATGGCGGCTTGTGCTAGAAATTTGCCGAAGAAATCTGAAATAGTCTACAAGGGTTCTGCGGATTTTATGGCTCATTATGAGTGTGCTTTCATGTAGTAAATTGTTACTCAGTAAGTGATTTTTAATAAGTCAATGAATAAATGAAAATAAAGGCACTCAAAGACAAAAGAATAAAGGAGAGGGATTAGGAAAGTAGAAAAAGTGACATGGCTATATCCAGAAAATTAATGTTTTTCACCATATCATCATAAACTATAACTGTATCACCATTTTTAGAATACAAATATGTGACTATAAATCATAAACTATTTTGCCAACCTTAAATTCCACGGTTTCATTTAATGTTACTTGTCCGTAATTCCAACTTTCTCCATAATTTCCTTCCCTTTGGAAAATTATCTTCTCCGTTTGGTCATTGCTGATATTAATGCTTAATTTATAGACATTATCACCATACATGTAATACCTAGTTTGGAAACAAGCAAAAATGATTGGATTCCTGCAACGTTAGAATAAATGCATTTTAGAGTTTTTCTAAATCCTTTACTGTCTTTGAGATACCCCCTTTTCCCTTGCATGAGGGAGTTGCTGGAGAAGGGGTGGGCAGTCTCCCAGCATTTTACTACAGTCATGCACCACATAACTATGTTTTGGTCAATGATAGACTGCATATATGACGGTGGACCCATTAGATCAGTACCTTATAGCCTAGGTCTCTAGTAGGCTATGCCATCTAGGTTTGTGTAAGTACACTCTGTGATGTTTACACGATGATGAAATGGTCTAATGATACATTCCTTGGAACGTGTGTCCCTGTCTTAAGTGACACATGACTGTACTTTATCAATGGGAAAAGTAATGGCGAATGCATTAAAACTTGGGACAACATCTTAGTGAAATCTGAGTCTGGCCATGTCAGAAAGGCAATGGTACTCATTAAGCAATATATTTAACATACCAGAAACTAAGGCAGACTGGTTCTAAAGGGGGGTCTAAAGGGAGACTTAAAAGTCCTACTCTTTCTTGTCTCCCTCCTGGTCCAGTTGGGGTGGAAATGTAAAATCCTGTAAAAACAACAGAAAAGTTTTTACTTCACTTAAGTGTTAACATTTTCATTGTGTGGTATATATCATTCATAAGCAGAAAAGAACAACTTTAAGATGAAGATATAAGGAAACATATTTAGGTAGAGTGAAAAGGACACGAAACAGGAACTCAGAAGGCAACATCTCTACTATAACAAATTGTTTTTTAGCAAAATTACTTCTCAACTCTGGACCTCCCAATTTACAAAACAAGAGCCTTGAACTGGAGTACTACTAAGGATATATCAAACTCTGACTTACTATGAGTTCACATGATTGTTTCATCATATTGTCATGTCCAAATACCACCATAATTCCCATTTACTAGATGTTTTGATTAATTCACTTCTTTAGAGACAATCAGTCCATGAGGATATTTAGATGTACTGGTGGGCTAACTCATGATATATGCAAGTATTTAAATACAGATTTGAAGACAAAGAGTTTCAAAGACGGTAAGTTTTTAATCCATGACTGTACTACATTCTCTAAATAGTTTCCAGATTTTTTACCATTGTGGTTTCATCTTCCATATTCCTTTGAATGACAACTAATCATATCACAGAGGAGCAAACAGCATGCAAATCTACATAAAAGCTTTCTAAATAGCCCAAGCCACTGCACAAAATGCTCTCTGGTCTGGAATTCATTATTCTGACCAAAGATTTGAGTCATTTGAAGTGTGGGAAGAGTTACTGGGGTGAGAACATCTTGAACATTTTCTTAGGGGAATTTAAATTTTTGTATTCTAGTTTTTAGCTCATATATTATGACAAAAAACAGGAATCATGTAACAAAATATGATATGAAGCAAGTGAAATATTGGGTAAATCTAATTTTATTGGAATGTAATTCTTTATGAAATGCTAAAATTTAGTGTTTATTTAAAATCAAGCATCTTCTCTTTTGTGCTTTCCAACAGAATTTTTTATAGGCAACGTTGCATATAAAATTCAAACTCATTCATTTATAACCCACAGAGTAAGGACAAGACATGAATAAAAATGCTTTTAGAAATGCCAATAGATATATCAATGCATATTTAAGTCATTGAAGCAAAAATTATTCAGAATAAAAGAGTATTTTTTCAAGGGGAAATCACAAATATCTTAATAAATGTAGTATATGAAATTTCGTTGGGTTTAGATTATAAAATGTAAAATATAAATGAATTATGTTAATATTTTATATTATTAACACATTACTTATATTTTATATAATGCTGTAATATTTCATGAGTACTTATTTTAGCTGTATAGTTAGTGATCAATTATTCAACCTAATAAAGAAAAAGTAGCATTGATACAGAGGAGACACAGAATGATACAGATCCACTCTCTAAACACCCAAATCTAAATTCCTTTTGAGTTGACCTTACTTTTAGTTGCTTAGAATATAGTTGGAAAGAAAATAATTAAAATATCTCTGAATGCCGTGAATAAGTACTGAAACGACTTGGCTATTCAGAAATATTACTCGTTAGCTGCAATTATAGAAGATAAACACACACTGTGCTCCCATTTATGTTTGGCCACATTCATAGTCACTTTATTATAATTTGAAATATTTTGAACCTATTGTTTACTAATTAAGCAGTAATATATTTAGGATTTTCAGTCTGTTCAAGATATCATGACACTGAGTTTTGTATCATTGTCCAGATAAAACTTAATTATGTGGACTGTAGTACCTTATGAATTTTGCATAAATAAATTTTAAAAACACAATATAGTAAATATCATATAGAATTGCATATTTTGGAATATAGTAAAATAATATATTAAATTAATATTTCTGTGATTCCAGCTAAATTCTTTAGTTATACAATTAGAAGATGAAGGAAATTCTTTATAAAATTATGAATTTTAAAAGTAAAGAATTGTAGTTTACATAAAAATTTACTTAGTTCAGGGGCCGGCCTGGTGGCGTAGTGGTTAAGTTCTTGTGCTCTGCTTCGGCGGCCTGGGATTTGCTGGTTTGGATCCTGGGCACGGACCTGCATACCACCTATCAAGCCATGCTGAGGCAGCATCCCACACAGAGCAACTAGAAGGATGTACAACTATGACATACAACTATCTACTGGGGCTTTGGGGAGAAAAAGGGAAAACAGGAGAAAGATTGGCAACAGGTGTTAGTTCAGGGCCACTCTTCCTCAAAAAAAAATAATAATAAAAAAAATTTACTTAGTTCAACTATTCAGTTGTCCTTAAATTTCATCTACAACGTTTGCCTAAAGGGGTCCCTTGACCTCTGTTTAACACATGTCAGATGCAGCAGGAATCATTGCATTCCAAGGCAGCCCATTTCATTTCAACGTGATTAAAAAATTCTTTAATTTTTTTTAAGAAGAAGTTATTGTACACTTATTGTTTCTAATTTTGCCTCCTGGGTCCATTAAGGATAAGATGAATTTATGTCAGCTCTGCAAATTTTTAAAGGCCACTATTATGCCTCTCTTAATTCTTCTCAGGATTACCCATCCCTTTTGCCTTCAATAATTTTAATATGGCGCAATATCAATTTGCTTCTCCATTTGATAAGCTCTCAATTAGTTGTACATCCAGTTGGTTCCACTCAAAGTATGGCGACCAGAAGTCCACACAGTATTTCTATTGGAGTGTCTCACCAGGTGGAGGAATAGGAACATCATAACACTTGAGACTATGACTTAAGTCAGACCATGATTGTCACTATCTATTTCCACTATTTATTTCCAAGTGTGTCTTTGCCCCTAGTTCTCTAACTCTCTATGAGAATTTTTCATCACCTACATGATTGTTTAATAATGCTTCCTTCTCTGCAACCTAATTGGTCCCTTATTCAACATCTTTTTTGTTGTCAGTGCTGTCAAGTCAATTCCGACTCCTAGTGACCCTGCCCAGCCTTTTTGTACCATTCTCTCACCTTCCAGCGCTATATCAAACAATGCTCCCCTGCTTTTCATAGGGTTTTCATGGATAATTTTTTTGTAAGTGAGTGGCCAGATCCTTTTTCCTCATCTGCCTTAGTCTAGAAGCTCCACTGAAACCTGTCCACCATGGGTGACCCTGCTGGTATTTGAAACACTGGTAGCGCAGCTTTCAGCATCACAGCAACATGCAGCCGCCACAGTATGACAACCGACAGATGGGTGGTGTGATTCTCTGACCAGGAAATGAACCCAGGCCTCAGTGGCCAGAGTGCCAAATCTTAACTACTAGACCACCAGGGCTGGCTTCAACATCTTTTACCATCTCTTTATTTCCTACTAAACCAAGTACAAATTCACTCGGATGTTTGAGGCCTCTGTACTATGACTTCAATATCATTTTCTAGCTATAGTTCTCATAATTCATCTATTCACGTGCAGCACTTCTACAAAATTAGGTTATTTTAATTTTTCAACATCCAGAAATTTTATAACTTTTGGGTCTTTTTTTTCCTATTTTCTTATCTTTCCACTTTCCCTTCCAATTGTACCTGTCAAAATCCTGCAAATTCTTTGAGGTCATTTAATTCAAATTGCCATCTCCTCCAGAAAGCCTCTCTTGGTCTTCCCAATTAGATATGACCACTCCTTCTTTTGACTTCTCAGCTGCACATGTACTTCTCTGACGTCACTTATACATTCTGTTGTGTATTATGTTTATGTTCATATGCAACTTCTTAAACTTTCTAGAACTTACTTTGGGAAAAAGAAAGACACTTGGTATATTTTTGAATTCTCTATATGGATTAGCTGAATGTTGCTTAATAAATTCATGTTGCACTAATTTGGCTTGCTATTTCATTTTTAAATTTATTAAAGTACTACACAAAAGGAATGTTTAAATAGATATTTTCCACAACCATACGGGAATTTATATGGTCAAATGATAATTTCTTTTAAAATTCTTCAACTTTCTTGAAATGTTTTTGAGAGCTCCTGGAATTGACCTCAGAGTCATCTTAAAACCCAGAAAACTGAACACGTTTTGTTAATTTGAGCACACAGTGAACCTCTTTATTGAGCCATTAGGTTTTTCTTGCAACTACCTTCCATCCCTTCTTTCTGCTTGCTTCTCCATGAACTGAACCTAACCTCCCCCCACCCAACAACTGAATTAAAGAGAAAAGTTGCTGGACATGTGCTGATGCTAATGTGGATACAACAGCAGCTGGAGAGACGGTAGAATTTCTGGAAACTCGAAGATCCCTCGCAAGAAGAAACCAGACTGATTTAAATCACTTTGTTAGCTGTGAATGTATATGTAAAATCAACTGAACCTAATAGATGAATATTGAAAATTTTAAATTGGAGAATGGTCCAAATTTAATCAGATTCTACCAACATTAGAAAGTAAAATTATTTTCTAAAATTCAACATCACGGGAAACATAAGGAAGTAAAGATGATATTACTTTGAAAGCACTAATGTTATACTTATTTTATAAAAAGTTTATATGCTAAATGAAAAGCAGGTGTCTAAAAGACTTAAAATACTTTAAAAAATTGAGCAATCTAACTATTTTCCTCCCTACCATACTGCTTAGAACAATACCACAGCCAGTTTGTGTCTGTTGAATACTTTTGTGGCATGAAAAGAAAACCAGTTATAATACCTAACATTTACATAGCACTTTTCATGTGCCAGACATTTTCTTTTGTTTTTAAACATAATAATCAATTTAGCATTCATAACATGCCTCTAAAGTCGGTCAATTATCATCAACTCCACTTTCCAGACCAGGGAAGTGAAGCAGAGAGAGAGGATGGATAACTTGCCAAAATGGCAGAGCTGAGATTTAAACCTAGCTAAGACCTCAGGGTCTCTATTTTAATGATCTTTGCTACTACTCTGTGCTAACCCCCAAGCATTAGAAACAATGATGATTTCATTGAGAAAGGCCAGCCAAGAAACACTTTCTTTGGTCTGTCTAGTCATTTTGTGATCCCTACATTTTTGAAGTTTTCATATGTTACTAACCTCATTTTCCCTGAATGTTCAGAACAAATGAGCCACTTCTGAGCACCCCAAGATGCTGCCCAGCATCAGCGTCCTCATCTCCACCAATTCATTTTGCTTCTAAGGGGTACCAGAAACTGCTTCAACAGGAGAGAGCTCTTCAGAAGAACTCAAAAAGTGAAGGGGCTTAGCTGTTCTTCCCTAAAGCAATGTTAATTCAAAGTTTATCTGTTTCATTTAGACTTTCCTGTCATTTAAATTGAAGGCAAAGAACAAAAACACCCTGCAAGGATAAGAGGAACAGCAGGAGAGATTTAATTCTCTTCCATTTTGGAGGTAGGATGGTCTGACAAATAAAAAAGCAGGTTGGAAGAAAAATGCCCCTCAGGGGGGAAGGACTGGTAGATTATGAAATCGCTGGGATGAGAGCTGGAGAGGACCTATTAAGCCCTATCATCCATTCTCATTACACCGCTGCCTCTGGTGGGCTCTGAACTGCTCTGACTCGTCTCATTTTAAATAACTCCTGCTACACGACTTTCTCCCGAGACTCCATTTCTGAGCCAACTGTTTCAAACCTCTACCTGACATTCCACCTGTTTCACTTTGGTCAGTTTCATGTTATTTCTTTAGTTATTTTAGCTGTTGGCAAGCTGAAACCATTTTTCTCCTGTAATGTACTTATACTCTTCAAATATCAGTGGAATTATTTTATCTCTTATTATGATGACATAAAAGTAGAAAAATCATAATTTGAACATCAAATATCTCAATTACTTAAAAGGTATCTGTCATAGTCAATGGATATAAATGCTTTCTGCCCTTCCTCTAACTACTCTTGTCCAAGTGTGGTAGAGACTTTTTTTTTAAATTTCAGTAAAGGAAGAAAGTGGTCAAATTATTTGACTGTTTTAGGCCAGGCTTCTTTAGAGGGTTGGGGTGATTATCACTTAGGGGTTAGTCTGCAGCTGTGCGGATTACAAATTTATCCATAGAGGATCAGGCCCTGAGAAATAACTTATTCAAAGAAGAATAATTATGTATGAGACTGTGCATGTCATAATTTTCAATACTAAACACGTTTGGTCTAATGAGATCTGCCATCTACGCAGAGTACATTTTTGGTCCATACGTCCACACTGGTCACTAATTTAGCAGGATCCTGTTAAGCTTACTTTCAGGTTACATGCAGAATCTGACCTTTGCACCACTTCTGTTCCCACTGACCTGCGAGTCCCCTATCTCTTCTCTGGGTTGGGTGATAGCATTACATTGGTCTTCCCTGGCAACACTCTTGCTCTTCCAAAAACTATTCAACCCGTCAGTGTGAATCCTATCACTCCTATGCTCAAGAACCTCCAACAGCTCTTCATTTCACTGAGAAAAAAGCAAAAGCCATAGAAGACCCATTATTACCTGGACACTACTCGCGCTATTTACTCCACGCCAGCCACCCTGGCCTCCTGGGTTTTCTTCAAGCTTACTCCCTTTAAAGCCTCTTCTCTGCTTGTTCCCTCTGTCTAGAATAATCTATATGTCTAATTCTTTCAATTCCTTAAAGTTTTTTTTTTTTTAAAGATTTTATTTATTTATTTTTTCCCCCCAAAGCCCCAGTAGATAGTTGTATGTCATAGCTGCACATCCTTCTAGTTGCTGTATGTGGGACGAGGCCTCAGCATGGCGGGAGAAGCGGTGCGTCGGTGCGCGCCCGGGATCCGAACCCGGGCCGCCAGCAGCGGAGCGCGCGCATCCAACCGCCAAGCCACGGGGCCGGCCCAATTCCTTAAAGTTTTGATTCTAATGTCACTTTTTCAATGAATCCTAACCTGATCACTCTATTTTAATTTACAACAGCACCTCAACAACCGCCTTCCCATTGCCTTCACCAAGCTCTGTATTTTCCCAGAGGACTCATGCACATTTAACATACCCCCAAAATGTCGTTACTTGTCATGCATATTGCTTATTTTTTGCTAGAATATGTGTTCCACAAGAGCAGAAAATCTGGTTTATTTTGTTCACAGATACATTCTGAGTGCCTTGACGAGGGCTTGGAGCTCAAAAAATACTTCTTTAATAAGAGTGAAAGAGTAACTTGAATGGGGCTTTTATTGATGACTGTGGAAATAGATTAAAAGCAGACTTTTTTTTTTTTTTTTTGCTGAGGAAGATTCATGCTGAGCTAACATCTGTTGCCAACCTTCCTCTTTTTGTATGTGAGCTGCTGTGACAACATGGCTACGGACAAACAAGTGGTGTAGGTCTACGCCCAGAAACCGAACCCTGGCTGCTGAAGCAAAGAACACAGAACTTAACCACTAGGCCACTGGGGCTGGCCCAAAAGTAGTCACTTTTTGTCAAGAAGTATTTTGATCAAGTTGAAGTAGTGTGAACTATATCATTGTCTAAAGAACAAGGGTTAGTGAGGTACTTTTCTACTCTGAAAAAATTAACTCTTGAATTTCCTCTTATTAGATGTCATTCACGATTGACATTAAATCAGCCATTTACTTTTCAGGTTATAAAAATGAGAATATTGATTTTTGTAATAGAAGTGGCCATTAATAATAAATTACAATGCATATGTGCCCAGATTATTTTTATGTTATAAGCAATTTCATTCAGTCAATAACTCACTCATTCAGAAATGGCTTATTGAGTCAAAGTTGTAGACATTCATTCATATTTTTTTTTTTTTTTTTTTTTTTTTGTGAGGAGATCAACTCTGTGCTAGCATCTCCCAATCCTCCTCGTTTTTTGCCGAGGAAGACTGGCCCTGGGCTAACATCCATGCCCATTTTCCTCCACTTTATATGGGACGCCGCCACAGCATGGCTTGACAAGCAGTGTGTGGGTGCGCGCCCAGGATCCCAACTGGCGAACCCTGGGCCGCCCCAGCTGAGCGCGTGCACTTAACCGCTTGCGCCACCGGGCCGGCCCCTCATTCATATTTTTAAAAGTAATTTTACATGTTAATTAGATTCAGGCACTGAGACTGCACTAAGAATTTAAAGATGAAAAAGATAACGTTCTTGTTCCTGAAGAGAACAATGTGGTAAAAAGAAACGAATAAGTAAGCAAATATAATGCCACATGATAGGAAAAACAAAAGAGGTGCTTATAATGTTTAATGGAAAGGAAAACAACTTGGAGGTTTCGGACAGACTTCCTAGAAGTGGTGAAATATGATCTGTGTCCTCAATGCCCAGAATCATGCCTGGTAAGAGGAAGATTTTAATATGTGCTTTTTGAATTGAATCATATTCTCATCAGTAACCTATCGACAAGTCACATCATAGGATAGATTTTGTCTAAGAAAATGATCTAAAAGCCCAAATTTCTGCCTTTTTTGCAATTTTCCTTGCTTTGAAGATCCACATCACTTCTAAATTTGTAGCTCTCTATTGGGTGATTACATTTGGTTTTATGATACATGCTCCAAAGTTTTCATGGGTGGTCTTCCCACTATGAGCTCCTTATCTTCTGAACCCATTCCCCATGATTTCTGGTCTTCTCAGTCAAATATTCTTGTCTCCAATGTTAATGTTTCCATCTGAAATCCAACTCTAATATCCCATTCACATGAAAAACGTACATCTAAATCACAACACTTCTCTTCGGACCATGATTTAGAATCAGCTCTTCCATAGTCCATCTGCTGTGGACTGAATGGTTGTGTCCTTCCCATATTTATATATTGAAACTCTAATCCCCAATGTGATGGTATCTGGGGTTGAGGCCTTTGGGAGGTAATTAAGTCAGGAGAGTGGAGCCCTCATGATGGGATTATTGGAAACGACAGGGAGAAAGCTTTCTTTCTTTCTCTGTCTCTCCCTCCCTCACACCCCTGCTATGTGAAGATACAGTGAGAAGAGAGCTGTCTGCAAACCAGGAGGAGAGTTCTCACCAGAACCCAATATTCTGGCACCCTGACCTGGGATTTCCAGCCTTCAGAACTGTTAGAGATTAATGTTAGTTGTTTAAGTCATCCAATCTATTGTATTCTATTATAGTAGCACAAAAGGACTAAGACAGCTTCTCAGAAGTAAACGTGTCTCTATTTCAAGATGACATAACCTTGTATATTGAAAATTTTAAGTAATTCTTTAAAAGTATTAGAGCTAATAAACAAGTTCAACAGGTCCATAGGGTGCAAAATCCATATACAAAAATTGATTGTATTTTTATACACTAGCAAAGAGCGATCAGTAACTGAAATTAAGGTAAAGTAGACCAAAGTTCAGAAAAGTTAATTACCTCACACAAGTCCGCTTAGTTAATAATAAGTGCCAGATCTAGGGTGACAACCCAAGTCTCCTTGTCTCTAATGGCCTCTGAGTACTTTTCAACATCTTGTGCATATGTAGGGTAAAAGAATACATATATTTTTAAACACTTGCTTTTACTGGCCTATTTGATGGCCATCTTCATTTAAATGCATTTATTAGTCCACGATTTTAAAAAAAGAAAATCTGAAAAGACTGCCTTGCATTTAATACTCCTCACTTTAAACTGCAGAACAACATGCATCACTTTCCTTTTGGTTTATGAATTAAATATGATTTATACCTGAAACATTGCCAAAAGTGTGGTCAAAATCCGGTCCAGTGAAAGGAGGAAAGGTGCTTCCCTGAACCCTTTCCCATTCGTTATCATCATTTAGATCCTGGACCCAGAAACAAAAACCATCTTCAAAATTACAGTTAATTTTTTCATAATCTGTGAATTAAAAAACAAAAGAAAATATTTCAAATTTAGTCCACAATGTGACTAAATTGTAATAGATTGAATTGAAAATAAAACATATAATTAAGTGTCATAAACATCTTTCTTTCTTTTTTTTTTAATTTTTTATAATTTTTTGTTCATTGCAGTAACATTGGTTTATAACAATGTATAAATTTCAGGTGTACATCATTATACTTCTATTTCTGCATAGATTACATCATGCTCACCACCCAAATACTAATTACAACCCATCACCACACACATGTGCCAAATTATCCCTTTCGCCCTCCTCCCTCCCCCCTTCCCCTCTAGTAACCACCAATCCAATCTCTGTCTCTATGTGTTTGTTTATTGTTGTTATTATCTACTCCTCACTGCTGGGTATTTATCCAAAGAACTTGAAAACACCAATGCGTAAAGATACATGCACCCCTGTGTTCCTTGCAGCGTTATTCACAATAGCCAAGACTTGGAAGCAACCTCAGTGAGTGCCCATCAAGGGACGAATGGATAAAGAAGATGTGGTATATATACACAATGGAATACTACTCAGCCATAAGAAACGATGAAATACAGCCATTTGCAACAACGTGGATGGACATTGAGGGTATTATGCAAAGTGGAATAAGTCAGAGGGAGAAGGTCAGATACTGTATGATTTCCTTCATTAAGTAGTAGATAATAACAACATCTTTCTTTTTTATTCATCTTAACTCTGCTTCATTCCATTTAGTTAAAAAAAAACTGTTTTGTTGCCAACTGTGTTAATGTGCTGTCTTTCTTATACCCCATTAGAGTTTCAAGAAAGATAAGCCTCTCGTGCTTTAATTTTTACATCTTATCTTCATATATTTACCTACATAAACTTTGTCCCATATTTTGCTTTCCCCCTATTGTTAACTTTGATATTCAGGTCAAAATTAAGTTAATGTGAAACATTCACAGAATTAGTTTTATCCTAATTTTTTTTTTTTACTTTAAATAGCTAAGTATATAAAAATTTAACTTTTATATTGATTTATATTTTTTCTGAAATTGGATATTTGATTCTTTTGAAGGACGTGAACTATTTTCTAATTTCTCATTTCTTTCCCAGTGTCAAGCAGAGAGAGGTAAACATAAGAGATACTCATTACAGATTTTGCGTAATAAAACAGATTACAATCTTCTTCTAAAATTTTAGGTTCTGCTACTCAAAATTCCATTACAATATTAAAGCATCTGAAGATTCAAAGGCTAAAGAATAAACAATACTTACTGTTAAGCTCTGTGCTGTTAAATGCAATGTATGTTGCATTAAAACCAATATAATCATTTTCATCAGATTCTATAAGAAAGGTGGCAGTAACTTGGTTGGAAAAAATCCTAATTATGCCAGGATCGGTTTCCCAGACAGAAGCTACAAAAGAAAATGAATGACTATTATATGTACGTATCTATTTATCCATTTATCGATCAATCAATCCATCCATCCATCTATTGATCTATTGACTGATGTATCAATCAACCCATCTGATATCACTAAGTTAACTAAAAACATTAGTTCTGTGATTATTGTAATTTAATTTAAATACTCTTCTGTTAAGCATGAGAAAATTTCAAATTATTATATATATTTACAGCTTGAAAAATATTATTATTTTATTTTGATTACTAGCTGATTATACTATATACACATATAAAAAGAAAAGATGCATTTCTTCACTAAAAATGTTCTTCTAAGAAACACGCAGGTTAGGCAGTTATAAAATTAAAAATTAGTTTGACTTTACCAGGTATTTACCATGCCACACTACTAGGGACTAAACTCAGTCACAATAATAGAAACAAGAATATTTCTTTGGCTCCCTACCCACATAACTGTAGGACCTCAAAATAATATTAGGCGACCTAAGGATTGTTTCTACAGAATTTTATATTGATTGTATCACTTTTCCGTCTTGACTCTAAGCTACATAGGGGATATCTTTCCAGATATTTGATTCTCAAGGGTTAGTGTAGTGCTTAGGATACAAAAAGCACTCATATGATGATTTATAAAAATCATTGTTTTATGACATTGGCTTTTATAAAACCTTATAATTTAGCAAATACATTCTCAAATTGGGTGATGTTGCCTCCAAGGGTGTAAAAATTGGTTCTCAGGGGCAAAAAAAAATCTTAATCTTTAAATGTATAAAGCCCAGATATGCATACTGTACATACAGATATACAGAATATCTGAAATATTAAAATTTCATGAGGAGGCAATTAGGAAAAAAAAAGTCGAAAAAGGTTCCTTGGTGGGAGTGATAATGGAAAAAAAGAGTAAGAAACAATGGTTTGCATTTTGACAATTTGAAGTGGGCATCAGATTCAGGTTTATGAAAAGCACCACATTGCAGGTGGGAGACAAAGCACCTCGGTTATTTATTGAGGTCTAAAGAAAGGTACTTTTATGAATTATTGAAAATTTCATGCTTATCATGTAGAAACTAGCAAAAAAAAACGTGATCCATGCATGACAATTTCAATAGACTCTAAAAGAAAGAACATCATGAGCAAGCATTGATGCACATCTTGTTCTTTTCCTCAAAAACACTGTCTGTCACTCCTTCAGTATTTTCTCACTAAAAACTACGTTGGTTATTTAGACTCCTTCCACCACCATATGTAATTGTGTAACCAAATGATTCTCATATTGTAAATCTTTGTAGTACACAAGTGTCTAGGTGCTTAAAGGATGTCAATATTTTAGAAACTTTGCTTCAAACCTATCTATCTCTCTCCCTCTTGCTTGTTTTCCAATAGCAATGGAATTTTTTTGGACAATGGTTTCTAGTTGGATCTGAATGTGGCTACTGGTTTAGTGGAACCTTTGATGGTTGTACTGTGTTGGATTTCCACCTTGTCTAATGTTATTGCACTAGTCTAGATAGTCCAAGGGTTTACGTCCTGAAGTCCATTAACATGCTTCAGCGATACATGCAAACTTCTGGAAATGGTGTAGAATATTTTTGTCTGTATAGACTTTGTAAAACTTTCATCACATTCTTAAAGTTCCTTGACTAGAGAGTCTCAGAACCACAGATCCAGTGGAAGGCATGCATCTCACGCATCCAGGAAGGTAGTAGAGGGGAGTGCTTAAGAGCAGAGGCTCCAGAGTCAGCATGAGATTTAGTCCTGATTCTGTGTCTTTCTAGACTTCTCTGAGCCTCAGTTTCTTCTGCTGTAATATAGTAACACTTTCCATAAAGATTTGTAATAAGGAGTAAACAAGTAATTTTCACGTGATACAGTGACTGGTGCATAGTGAAAGCTGAATGAATGCTATCTATTGTTTCTCCATCTCCCCAAGTGGGATGTAAGCCCTGAAAATGTAGAGATTATTCTTAACACTTTCTGTGCCTCTGCCATTCTGCCAGAACATGAGAAACTTTTAATCAATATTTTGGTGCATGAATTAAGATGTGAGTAAATAGAGTAATAGAGTTTGCCTACATAAAAGAGTCAGGGCTGGAGTTGAAAAAAAAATTACGTAATAATTTTTAAAGGCTGGATTTTTCTATAACTGATATAAATTTTTAGACAATTCCTTGAGAAAAATCCAATGTCTTCTACTAAAAAAACAATACTTCTATGGATATTAATTTACATAAACTTGCCAAACAGTCACACTTAAATGTGAATTAACTCATCATTTGTCTTCTAACAGCAAAGGCTCTGGTGAACAGGTTTTGTGAATTAGGAAGCAGGAAGCGTGATTACGATGCAGGGTATTGGGAAGGAGTGGGGAGGACAATGGACGGAGATGACAGCCTTTCTACAGAGTATGCTTCAGCAGATCTAGCTCAAAACTATTTATTTTATCTAATTTATAAGAGAAGAATTTCTGCCATTAGAGTGTCATCTTTGTGTTATAAAGAATTTCTAATATCTTTAACACATTTTATTGAGTGCTTACTATGAATTTGGTATGGTGCTAAGTGCTGATGATATGGAGAAGAAATAACCAGATTCCCCTATTAAAAAGAAAAGCCTTTGGAATTAATCCATATGGAAGAAATGCCGTGGAGGTATTGAGGAGGTATATGAGGAAGTAATTCTTAATTATTCCAGGCACTACGATTGGAGGATTTTCGAGAGCGTGTGGGAAGGCCAACACTTTAAGGCAGTGCTTGTTAAACTTTTCCATATAATGTAACCCTAGCAATAGAAGTGAGTGAATGGGTACTTTTAAATGTGCACAAAAGTGTTCTAATAAAAGCACAAAGTTTATCAAAATGCTTTAGCTTGAATAATATTTGCACATGTTATTTAGTTCCATATCCACAATATGATTATTTTTGTAGTAGGGGAGGCTGACAATTCAGGAGGATCCACTATGCTTATTACATATCTGGCTATACCTGGGCACACTTTGGTGTGCTTCCATTTTAAAAGCATGTCCTTAAACTGTTAAGCTACTATATTAGGGATGTGTTGTTAGCATTCCTACAGAATGACACAACAACTACACATTCAGAAACACATTTTCTGGGCTTGACAATTTGAAATCAGTTTCAGTGTGCTCACCCAGGCTATTTTTGTAGTCTTTCTTTGAGGATGCATAAAAATATCTGTATTTTTCTGAACAAAAAATCAAATAAGCATGCTTACTATCTTCTACCACTTCCATAGGAAGTGATTACTATTAATAATTGTAACTGATAATTATTACCATCACTGAATTGAATACTGTACTTTTATCACTGCATCTTAAAGAAAACATTTTTGAACTGACTCTCCTGTCAATCTATTCTGATTTACTTCAATTTCCATAATTATTTGGAGAAGACCCTTTTGCTCACTATGTCATCTTTCTTTATGTAATGTCCACCTTCCTCTGACACTTTTCACCAGTTAGAGAACTTTTACATCATGACTGTATATAAAAATGACTAAAAAATGCCTTTAGAATTTGTTTATACTGACTTACTCCTAATCAAGTATAAAAGAACTATTTTGTGGTACTGGATACTTTTATTTTCTTATAGTTTCTCTAGATAACGTTATTTTTCCTAATTTAATTAAAATATTGATATATTTTCAATGTGACAAAGATTGTAACAGTATTTGAGATATATATTTTGAATTGGAATGTAACGAAAGTAAATCTTGTATGCATCTTTCACATAAAGAAACTTGCTAGAATATTTAGAAAAAGATGGGATTGTCAATCAAGAATGAAAGTACTGACATTTTTTTCCAAAACAAAACAACTTTAGAGTTATGAGAAATGCGATTTATCTACATTCATTACATACTATAATAACATGATATATAAACCTGTTAGTTTAAATTTAAATCAACAAATACTGAGTTTTTAAAATATACCAGACGTTGTGCTAGATGCTAGGACAAGATGTTATTGGTTTTCTTAAAAAAAAGGTATTATTTTTACTTTTAAAATGTAATTTCAACAGCCAATGTCATTTCTCATATTTTTTCAAGTTAAAATTAAAATATTTACTTTCCAAAAATTTAAAATGGATATATATTTCAAAAAGACCTTAAAAATTAAACTACCTTTTTGTTGTAATTTAAATACACTTTCATGGATTTTTTTCTATTTGGATATCTAGTTTCTTTATTGCATTTTTATGATAATTTGTGCATTATTCACATTACTATGCCTAATGATTCTAAGATTTATTTGTGCATTACTGATAATCTAACCATGTGAAAATAAAGTTTAGGCAAATCAAGATACCTGAACAGAAAGGAACATGAGAGTAACTTACACCTATCACTTTCAGGAAGTTAACCTCTAAGAATTTAGTTTTCATCACCTGTAAAGTAGAGACTATAATAGCACCTACATAATATGGTTTTGGGGAGCATTTGTTGAGTTAACTTAAAGTGCTGAGAAAACTACTTTGCACACTGCAAGTGATGAATGCTAAAGTTTATTATTAATATCGCATTAGCCCCTGGAGAAATTCATGTAAACTGGCTTATTTGTCCACCTATGTGAATATTTTTGTTGACATAATTTTAAAGAACTGGATTTATCAACTACAGAAATAAGTAGATTTTTAAATGGTTGGCCCATTTATTTAAGCCTAATGTGACTTACCATGAGTTCATCTGTTTTATGTAAACTTATTATTATATTTGTACTCGGGGCTTTTAAAGCAAAATGAATAAATGCATTGCGTTTGAAGTCAGAGATTTTGGGTCTGATTTTTGCCTCCAACACTAAGTAGCCTTGTGCACTTGGTCATTGAACTTAGACCTCATTTTCTTCTTCTGTAATGCATACTTGGCAGGTTTCTTGAAAACACGAAATAAGTATAGCCACATAAAGCACTCAGTATAGTGTCACATCAATAGCACCCAATAAAAGGTACATATAATCATATGCTTAAATAATTCTCAAATCAATAAATCAATCAAAACATTTATTGGATAGGATCCACTTTTCATTACTCGCAAGTACAATTTGAAGCCAAAATTATTAAAATAAATGCAATTTTTATATAAACTTTAATAGCAGATGTCACTTGAAACCTCATCTTAGCTCTACACTTGATTCTTCCTCCAAAATGAGAGGGAAAGTAGTTATTCCCTCAACTCCATTTCCATATTCTCTTTTTCATCCTTATTTTATTTCCTCCTGGAATTTCACTCCTCCTTTTGTTGGCTACCATGAATAGATCTATACATTTTGGGACCAGATGGAATAAAATGGGGTGGGCTCATGTATATTATTAATACATTCCTCCTGCCCCCTTCTCAACTTTCATCAGTGTCCATGTACATAGAGACAAATAGTTATGTAATAATACCACCCACATCTGCCATTAGTGTGCCTACATCCTGTGCTACTCATTGTTTTACCCACTTTATTAGCAATAGCCCTGCAAGTGAGTGAGGAACAGAGTGCATATTGAAAACAGCAAAAGAGATTCTATGAGTTTATAACCTACACAGCATCAGGGAAAAATCGAACAATAGTTTTTAGTATTTGTCTGAATTTTGCTTAATGGAGAATAGCATTTAAACAAAGCGTAGTAACCAAAGATATAATTACTTTTTTTTGGAAAATTCCATATGATTTTAAAAAACGTCAATTAGAAGAGGATCATGGGAAATAGGAACTATTTTATCACTAAGAATATTGATTACATAGAGCATTAAATTATTAATTTTGATAATGAGGACCAGCTCCGCTTTTTCCTTTCAGTAACTTAAAATGCAAGTCCAATATTTGGTCCAAATCAAAGTGAAAACGCTGCTCCAAAAGTTTCCCATATATTTTCATTTCGATAATGAATTATATATTTGTTTTAACTTACCTCTTAAAATCTTGCTTGAACCCACACCTTCATAAATATTTAATACATCTGTGTAATATGTATTAAAAGAATCGAAGCTCAGTTGAACGGAAAGCCCTTGGTTTACACTAAAGTAAAAGCAAAAAATAGATCACACTCTTAACAGCTGTCACAACTCTTAATGCATTCTAGAGTTTCAATGCATTTTTCCAATTGCAGTAAAAAAAAAACACATAACATGAGTCAATACTCAACAAAATTTTAAGTGTATATGACAACAGTATCGATAAGTATAAGCACAATGTTGTAGGGCAGATCTCTAGAACTTTTTCAACTTGCATAATTGAAACTCTATGCCCGTTGAACAGTAACTCCCCATTTCACCCTCTCCCAGCCCCTGGCAACCACCATTCTACTTTCTATCTCTATGAGATTGAATACTTTAGATGCGTCATATAAGTGGAATCAAGCAGTATTTGTCCTGTGACTGGCTTATTTCACTTAGCATAATGTCCTCAAGGTTCATCAATGTTGTCACATATGACAGGATTTCCTTCTTTTAATGGCTGAATAATATTCCATTGTATGTATATACCACATTTTCTTTCTTTGTTTATCTGTCAATGACATTTAGGTTGTTTCTATCTCTTGTCTATTGTGAATAATGCTTCAATGAACATGGGAGTGCAAATATCTCTTACGGATCCTGATTTAAATTCTTCTGGATAAATATCCAGAAATGAGATTGTTAGATCACATGGCAGTTCTATTTTTAATTTTTTGAGGACACTCTGTCCTGTTTTCCATAGTGACTACATCATTTTACATTCCCACCAATAGTGTGCCAGGGTTCCAATTTCTCTACATCCTCACCAATATTTATAATTTTTTTTGGTTTTCTGATAATGGCCATTGTGATTTTAACTTTCGTTTCCCTGATGATTAGTGATGTTGAGCACCTTTTTATATGCTTGTTGGCCATTTGTGTGCCTTCTTTGGAGAAATATTTGTGTCCTTTGCCCATTTTTTAATGTTATGTGTCTTTTTGCTATGGAATTGTAGGAGTTCCTTATATATTTTGGATATTAACCCTTTATCAGATATATGGTTTGCAAATATTTTCTTCCTTTCATAGGTTACTTTATGCTCTGTTGATTTTTTCCTTTGCTATATAGAAGTTGGTAATATGATGTAATGCCACTTGTCTATTTTTGCTTTTTTGCCTGTGCTTTTAGTATCATATCCAAGAAATCATTGTGAAGATCAGCGTTATGAAGATTTCCTCTTACATTTTCTTCTAGAAGTTTTGTAGTTTCAGGTCTTATGTTTAAGTCTTTAATCCATTTTGAGTTGATTTTTGTGTATGGTGTAAGATAAGGGTCCTATTTTATTCTTCTGCATGTGGATATCCAGTTTTCCCAACATCATTTGTTGAAGAGACTATTGTTTTTCTGTTGTGTAGTCTTGGCACTCTTGTCAAAGATCATTTGACCACATATGTGTGGGTTTATTTCTGTGCTCCTATTCTATTCCATTGGTCTATATGTTTTTGTGCCCGTACCATAGTCTTTTGATTACTGTAATTGTGTAATGTATTTTGAAATCAAGAAGTGTGATCCTCTAGCTTCATCTTCTCTCTCAAGATTGTTTTGGATATTTGGGGTCCTTTGTGCTTCCTTATGAATTTTAGAATTCTTTTTTTTCTATTTTTGTAAAACAATGCCATTGGGATTTTAATAGGGATTGCATTAAATCTGTAGATCATTTTTGGTAGTATAGACACTATTATATTACATTATTATATTTTAACAATATTAAGTCTTCCAATATATGAACACGGGATGTCTTTCCTTTTATTTGTGTCTTCTTTAAGTTCTTTCAGCAACATTTTGTAGTTTTCAGTGTACAAGTCTTTTGCCTCCTTGGTTAAGTTTATTCCTAAGTACTTTATTCTTTTTGGTGCTATTGTAAATAGGATTGTTTTCTTAATTTCCTTTTTGGATTGTTTGTTGTCAGTGTGTAGAAACACAACTAGGTTTTGTATGTTGATTTTGTATCCTGCAACTTTGCTGAATTCTTATATTAGTTCTAGTATTTTTTTGTGGAATTTTATCATTTTCTACATATAAGATCAAGTCATCTGTGAACAGAAAATTTTACTTCTTCTTTTCTTATTTGGATGCCTTGTATTTATTTTTCTTACCTAATTGCTCTGGCTAGTACTTCAAGTGCTATATTCAGTCAAAGTGGTGAGAGTGGGCATCCTTGTCTTGTTCCTGGTCTTATAGAAAAGCTGTCAGTTTTTCATCAAGTGTGATGTTAACTCTGGGCTTTTCTTTCCTGGCTTTATTGTGTTTAGGTATGTTTCCTCTATTCTTCATTTATTGCTTTTTTTAAATCATAAAATAGTGTTGAATTTTGTCAAAAAATGTTTTCTGCATCTATTAAGAGGATCATGTGATTTTTATCCTTCATTCTGTTAATGCGGTGTATCAAATTGATTGATTTTTATGTTGAACTATCCTTATATCCCAGGGATAAATCTTGGTGATGTGATGGTGTGTGACCCTTTTATTTTTTTTTTTTTTATTTTTTTTTTTTTTTGTGTGTGTGAGGAGATCAGCCCTGAGCTAACATCCGCCAATCCTCCTCCTTTTTTTTTTTTTTTTTTTTTTTTGCTGAGGAAGACGGCCCTGGGCTAACATCGGTGCCCATCTTCCTCCACTTTATATGGGACGCCGCCACAGCATGGCCTACCAAGCAGTGCGTCGGTGCGCGCCCGGGATCCGAACCAGCGAACCCCGGGCCGCCGCAGCGGAGCGCGCGCACTTAACTGCTTGCGCCACCGGGCCGGCCCCAGGTGTGTGACCCTTTTAATGTGCTGTTAATTTGGTTTGCTAGTATTTTGCTTGAGGATTTGTGCATCTGTATTCATCAGGGAGCTTGGCCTTTTGTCTTCTTTTCTTATGGTGACTTTATCTGGCTTTGGTATCAGGGTAATTCTGGCCTCATAAAGTGTTCTTTTTTTTCAATTTTTGGAAAAGTTTGGGAATAATTGGTATTAATTCTTCTGTAAATATTTGATAGATTTCACTAGTAAAACCAGCTGATTATGCGGCTTTCTTTGTTGGGATTTTTTTGGTAATTGATTCAATCTCCTTACTAGTAATTGGTCTGTTCAGATTTTGTATTTCTTCATGATTCAGTCTAGATAGGTTGTATGTTTCTAGGAACTTATCTACTTCTTCTAGGTTATCCAATTTGTTAGTGTATAGTTATTCATAGTAGTCTGTTATGATCCTTTTTATTTCTGTGGCATCAGTTGTAATGCATCCTCTTTCATTTCTGATTTTCTTTATTTGACTATTCTCTCTCTCTCTCTTTTTTTTTGTGGCTAAGGAAGATTTGACCTGAGATAACATCTGCTGTCAGTCTTCTTTTTATATGTGAGCTACCACCACAGCATGGCCATTGACAAGTGTTGTAGGTCTGCGCGTGGGAACCTAACTTGGACCACTGACGTGGAGCACATCAAACTTAACCATTAGGCCACCAGGGCTGGCCTCTCTCTTGTTTTTTTTAATCTATCTAAATGTTTGTCATTTTTGTTGACATTTTCAAAAAAAACAACTTTTAGTTTCATTAATTTTTTCTTTTGTTTTTTTTATTTCCTATTTTATTTATTTTTGCTCTAATATTAATTATCTCTTCCTTCTCTTAACTTTGGGCTTAGTTTGTTCTTTTTCTAGTTCCTTGAGGTGTAAAGTTACACTGTTCATTTGAGATCTTTGCTCTTTTTTATTGTAGGCATTTATTGTTATAAACCTTCTACTTAGTATTGCTTTTCCCACATCTCATAAGTTTTAGTATGTTGTGTTTTGTTTTCATTTGTCTCAAGATATTTTCTAATTTCCTTTTTGATTTCTTCTAAGACCCATTGATTGTTCAAGGACAGTGAAAGGCTTGCAGGCTGCTTTTCCAGTAGTTCCTACTTTCTTGCGCCCTCTGGTGTCTGTATGTGGCATTTAAATTCTCTGTTTCAATGGCAGCAAGCTACCCCATTCTCCCTTCTTCTCTGCAGCCACAAGGCCTTGAGAGTGTGCTGGCTAATCAGCTCCTTGAGTTATGGGAGACAGATACCAGTCCGTGGGACAGCCCTTGGAATAGCTGGAACATTGGAAGCATACTGCACTTCTCTCCCTCCATCCTGAGGGAGAAGACTTGAATTGTGCACTCTATCTCAATCATGCCAAGCCATACTGGCCACAGCAAGCCGCCCTGCTCCTCTTTGTTCTCAGCACCCCTCAGGCATCCAAACTATGCTGGTTCCATCAGTGCGAGACAGAAGCTAGTCCCTCAGGCAGCGCTTGGAAAAGCTGCAACACTGGATGCATGCTGCACTCATCCCTTTCCCTCCAAAGGAGAAGCAGTGAGCCAAGACCAGACATTTTCCTGGTGCTGAGTTGTGCTGGCTTGGGGAGGAGCTCACAGGAATAAAGTGAACTTGATCTTCTTCCCATTTCAATGCACCTGTTCTTGGCTTTGTGCTCACCTGCGGTACTGCAACTTCCTAACAGGATTCTGGATTTCTCATGAAGGTATTATCATTGTTAAATCTGTGTTTCTGTGGGGGGGGAGGAAAGTTTCCTGTTGTGCCATATTTCTCTTGAATGTATTTTAATAGATATTTCAAACTGGTTTTCAGATAAAGTTAGGCTCAACGATTATGCTTAAATTATACTGTGAAAATAGCAATTTATTTGCAGTATAACAAAACGGAAAGAATATGTACATAATACTATCAAAAGTCAATTTTTTTAGTTGGATAATTTAATTTTTTTTGGAAGTAAGACCAAAAAATCACCTAGGAAACATGCCTGGTGTGGCAATATATGAATATTTCCTCATTGGAAACAGTTTTAAAACTAATTACTTATAATTTACATTATATTCACTTACTGTATTTAGGTATTTACTTTAAAAAAATCTCAATAAGCATTTACTTTTAAAACAAGCAAGATTAGATAAAGACACTTTTTAAAGTATCTGAATTTTGATCAGGTGCCCCCACCTTTATGTAGAGAGGAAACACCATGTTATCCATACCATTGCAATTGTTAGTTACATACCTAATTGTCTGGCCTACCAGAATTTGTATGACTTAAAGATGAGATTAATTTATTCACCTATGCATTCTCAATACTTTGTAGAAACTAGTACATGCTTTTTGATGGAAAACAAAATTAGCCTATGTAGCTGCCATTGTAAGAGAACAGAAGGAAAAGTGTGTGACAGGTTCATTAGAAAGTTTTAATTTGATATTTAAACACAGGATTTTCATTTTCAGATAAATTTTGGGAAAAGATGTCTAGGGCAACTTCTATCTACAACTTCATTGTCCCATTGAAGTGGTAGGATCAGAAATGTTAATAATTTCTGAGTGTTTTGGAGGGACCATGTTCCCCTGAACTCTTCAGAAGGGAAGAGGGCTGAAAGATAAAGCAGAGGCATGGGTGATAATGTCTAAGTTGGCTGAGGACTGAAGAGGCTGATAGTAGTGAGAGATCTAGTCTCCAAAGCCAAGCTGGGGATTGAGAAGTGACCTGGCCTCAGAGGCTGGCCATGGAGGATGATGGGTGACAAGGCCTTCTGGCCAAGGGTGTGGCAAACTTGGATTTTCGGTAAGTTATCAGTAGTACCTTGGCCAATCTGGAAGTTGAGGACGTTCATTGCAAGTGTAATTAATTTTGGAACTCTAAAGATCATGGTTGGGAAATCTTCACTTGTGGCAAGAGCTCAGTTTTGGCAAACACTGTACTAGTATCCTGGTCAGGGCTGGAATTTAGTCTCCAAGGAGTGGAGTTGACGACATTGAAATGGCAGCTACTAGCAGGGTAGGATTAAAAGACATCACAGACTCAATGTGTTGGACTCGATCAGTGATTGGTTCCAGGGAGGTAAGGTCAGAAGAGGGGTGGTTGTTTTTAAAGAAATATTGACATATGGACCTCCACCCTGAATATCAGATTCAGCAATTCTGGAGTGGATTCTAGGATGTATATTTTTAAATACTTCAAGAGTGATTGTGATGTGCTCTCAGGGTTGAGGGCCACTGGAGAAAGATAGGTAAATGCAAGAAATGCTACGCTCATGAGCTACTCTCAGATGTATTTGGTAACCACAGGAGGTTGGTAGGGGTAAAAGGAGATTAATGTGAGGGAGCAGCAGATCTTCCCAACCCAGACTGAGAAAAGGAGAGCGAGGCAGCTATTTATATAAGTAAGTTCCACTTATATATGGTAGTGGCAGCCATTTACGTAAATTTCACCTCTGTTAGGTCAGTTCAAGGACGGGGGTAGTGAGCCTGTTGGTGAGACCATTAGGGAATCCAGCATCAAAGCTGAAGACAGAGGAAGAAGAAATGAAGCAGTCTTCGGGGATGATTTCTGTTCTTTTAATTAAAGTTTTGGTATCTCCAGGCAAGACTATAGTGAGTTCTTCTTCATGCAATGTTGTTTTCAAGGTATGAAGCCAAGGGATGCAAGAGAGGCTCCCTAGGGTCCTTTGTGTTAAGGAGTTTTTTACTTTTTCAAAAAGATAATTGCAGGAAGAAGAGACAAACAAGTGCATACTGTTGTCTACTTTCTTCTGATTCACAAAAGCTGACTCACTTGCAATGAAAACACAGGAATTTATAAAGTAAGATTAATTATAGGATATAATATCTGATGTTTTTATAGTATTAGACATCATTGTTACCTTCTGGTTTTTTGAAGGGAAAAGGTATGTTTCCAAATGTAGAAGCCAGATTTGAACTCACCCAGACTGTCACCATTACTGACAGTCTTAATATATGACATTCTGCTAAATGTAGTCCTAATATAATTCCAAGGCTGGGCTGGTCTAGCCCAAAATATAGTTTAATTGCATCTTAAACATTTCTTCACTATTTAATTGGCCTTCTAAGCTTGTAGGAAATGTCATGGTCTTTCTCCCCACTTTGATCACCATTAGGAAAAATAAGCTATCAGGTACAATGAATCTCTAATGCAGTACTCAGTTTTGAGAAGACAAAATACTTAGATTATTTATATGATTAATAAAATCATAATTTCATTGTGAAATATAGTATTTGTTTAGGGCAATATTTTAGATTCTTTTGGTTTTAAAAATAATCCCTGCACTAATGGTGGATTTCTCAAAATAGTTTTAAAAATTAAGTAATGGAAAATGAAGTAAAAAGAACAGAACTATATAAATCCTTAATTAACATAGTATGATTATTACAGAAATGATATTACTATTATAACAAAAGTTTATTGTGTTCTGCTTACAAGGCCTCCCTGTAAATTCCATCTAGCTTTATTAAGAAGTGGATTTAACAATTAAATTATTTTTAATTGGTATTAATAAAATTCCAAAGATTGCATGAAGAAATCACTTAGGATTCATGTTCTTTCCATTTTCAGGGGAAATAATTTAAGATTTCTCTAAGACTTTCTGCTGACATTTTAAGTAAGGCATAGACTATTTTTCATTTTGTTTATGAACAATGCTAATAGCCATTTATAGATGCTTCTTTTTAAATCTGATGTGATTATATTGAAAATAATATCCTTTAAACTGGTTAATTTTTTACTTGGCAGGTAAGCTGCCATTTTTGACACAAAATCTTATCTTTGGCACACGTAACACGTTATCTAGAGCAGGAGAAGAGAGGAAATTATGCTCCTAGTCATCACATAACTTACATGGGGCTGAGTCCAAGATAGAAATTATTTAAAGAGAACAAGATGTTTTTCTTTCCCTGAATAATGTCAAGTAAAAGTGTCTAGAACAATCTTCCCTTCTTACCCCATCTCATCTCTAGGCTACGGCTACACAGGAAAACAACCCTTGTGAATCGTTACGGGGCCATTTCCTACCATTTGTCTGGCAAGAACCTGAGGCTCTGCCTTTCAACCTTCTTTAATCAGCTGTTGCACTGATTCCACTGGTTTTCTTGTGAGTCATCACAATGATTAAAACTATTATACAGTAGGTCGGACTGGGAAACCATAATCCCATCCAGCTGTTAAGACAACTGAACTGACTAAAATGTCATTTCTCCAAGAGAATTCCATAGAACATTTACACTGACTACTTTATGGGGGAAAATGTTTAGTGGCTTAATAGGAGATATATTTTGAGGGGAGATTTACATTGCATGTTAACTTATTTAAGGCTATGAGAAGCCCTGTACTTTTTTTCTTTTTAAGTTGTAATGAGTTTATTTCAGTATTCCTTATATTTATTTGAGTAAAAATTATTTTTCCCTTGAAATATCTGGGAAGAACAACAGATACCACTCCTCTATGAAAAATACTTAAATAAACATTAAGACAGATCAGCCATCAGAAGTTTGATTATTTTGATCATCATAAGGATGGAATTGGTCAATTGAATTAAGAGCTTGGGGGTCAAATATAGTAACTAATTCCAGTGTTATTCAAGATATAGCAAAAAGGATATATATAGAGGGTGTTCCCAGCTCTCAATCTGCCATGACTAAATCACACCATAGAAGATTTTCACACAGATGTTGGCATAATGAGAAAGGAACCGTTCTGTAGCCTGGATGAAGGTGACACGAAATACCACTTCTTGCGATACACAGACACACATGTGTGTTGTTCACCTTGGCAGCACTTGATTTGTGCCAACTATAGAAAAAAAACTTGCTACAGAGCCCGTTAGACGGCCCATTTATTAGACAGTATTGCTCATAGGACAGAATATCTTTGCAAAAGATTAAGAATGAGAGAGAAACTACTTGAACAAGTTATCAGTTGAAGGCTTTGCTTCATAGCTAACGAAATTGATTGCTAAAAAAATAAATACACTACTCAAGGTGGTAAGACTTATTGCATCACAGAAAGACTTTATGACTTAAGAACAGGAAATTGAAGATGGCATATTACCTTATAATCCACTGGCAAACAACACTCGATGTAGAAGACTTTGGATAATTGGCAGCCTGGAAGGACCCAGAAGATCCAGTCAACAAAAATCTCCCATCACAAGCTGTGGCTGTGAAAAAATGGCAATTAATGTTAGACAAAAACAGTTTCGAAGGTTAATCAAATGAAATGGGATTCAAATTGGCTAATAAACACTTTATAGAACCCTCATGACTGAATCTGTATGAGACTAGTTTACAAAACCGAAATGATCAAATGGGAGCAGATTAGATGTCATGTTTAAAATCTATTAACTATTTTCAAATACTCTTGAACAGCCCATCACTGAGTTCTTTAGAAAATCATTCCATTTCTAAACACTCACACTGAAGCTATATTTTTAGTATAATCTTTCATATTTGTAAGGAAACAAAATATCTAAATTATAAACTTCCAATTTAGACAAATAAATACTAATTTTTTATCTCATTTTCCCCACTAAATTGGAGGTAGGGTGAATTTCAAATATGTGCACTAAATGCTATGTTCTCCTGAAATTGATTAGACTATGGCCAGAAAATGGTATGTAGGGTGCCAGAGGCCTATTGAGAATTTCATCCATCCAATCTATTGCACTCTTTGTTTATTTTTTCTTTTTTTATTTATTTATTTTTTTGTGAGGAAGATCGGCCCTGAGCTAACAGCCATGCTAATCCTCCTCTTTCTGCTGAGGAAGACCAGCTCTGAGCTAACATCTATTGCCAATCCTCCTCCCTTTGTTTTTTCCCCCAAAGCCCCAGTAAATAGTTGTATGTTATAGTTGCACATCCTTCTAGTTGCTGTATGTGGGACACGGCCTCAGCATGGCTGGACAAGCGGTGCGTTGGTGCGTGCCCGGGATCTGAACCCAGGCCGCCAGTAGCGGAGCACGCGCACTTAACTACTAAGCCACGGGGGCGGCCCTGCACTCATTTTTTAAACCTCATTACTCTTGCTCCTTTTGTATGACTTGCTATCTAGCTCAATATTTTCATTCAATATTCCTGAATATGTCTTTTGCTTTCCATAATTACTCATCTTCCTCTTTTAATTCTTATATCATATTTATTTCATATACTTCTCTTTAATGTCATGCATTGTTAATTGTCTTTAAGTTATATCTGAATCGTTTCTAATTAGATTAAAATCTTACTGAAAGCACGAACCAGGAACTATGCCTTATAGCTTTTTGTCTTCCTGTTACACTTGCTATGTATAGTATGTGTTAAAAAAAATAAAGCCCATTTGATTTTTACAATCTTTAGCTTTTCTTAGATTATTTTCTATACACTCAGTTACTTAGTTCTGTTGATACCATATTCTAAAATAATAACTCCTATAATGTGTCTTTTTCATCCTGGTAGGTTGTTAATTCCTCATACGGCAGAAGCATTGATGGAGGGTAGAGAAATCAAAGAAATTTATAAAAATTAGATTACTGCTCTTGGAATCTGAGTGCTAGAATAAGCTAATCCTAAATTGATGGATGGAAAAGCCCATTGTAATACTACACAGCAATTCTATCAAGTTACAAAATTGAACAGCACACAGAAATCTTGATAAAAATCTCATGTTTTTGGTTGACTTTTTGCAATTTTTGGTATTTGTTTTTAAAAGCATAAAAATTACTTTGGTAAATAAATTTTAAGATTCAAAGTCTGTTGAAGAACAATGACCCAGGAATTAATTGCGTTGGATTATAACTTGATAGCCTGATTCCCAGCAGTAGACATAAAAACAACACAAAACAAAACAGAAAACTGAAAACAGAAAAGATAATAACCCAAGATGCAAGGATTAAACTCTGAACAATGTGTCACAGACTTCAGGAAAGGAAATAGAGAAAATCGTGGCTTGTCGAGAGACACTGAATCTCCTTACGTACAATACTGGAGCAAACAAAGACAGTTAAGGCTCGTTGGTATGATTTGAAGATAAATGGTAAAATGTGACATTTTAATGCAGAGCTAAATAGTTTTCTAGATAGAAAAGACAATCTCCTTCACCCTCCACTCTGCCCAACACAAACTCTGCCAAAGATATAGGACAATTAATCCCTTAGCTTCAATGATCATAAAAGTAAGAATAGTATCAGTTTGTAGTTTAGGTGATATACAGAGTCTTTTAATCACAGTCTATCAAGAAATGTATAGATTCCAAGATTATAGGCAGCATAAGAAAGTCTGCTGCCATTGAAGGTAGTTTATGTTTAGGGGAAAGAAGATCAGATGCATTCAGGATGACCATAGGCAACAGTTTCTTTTAATGAAGTATAGCAATCAATCTTACCAGACCTAAAATATAACTGTTAGCATTGACGGAGTGTTTACTATAGGCCAGCCATTGTTCTAAAGTCATTACATAATGTATTCATGTAATCTTAAAACAACCTTATGAAGTTACAAGTGGGGAAACTGAGGCACAGAGGGGTTAAGTAACTAGCATAAGTTTTCCCAGCTTATTGACTTTGGTGACAATTCAAAGTCAGGCAGTCTTCCTCCAGAGCATCCTGTGTTCTGCTGCCTAACACCACAATATATAGAGTTATCACGATGACGTTGCCCACTGTTTGAGCTGAAAAGCGGAGAAGGAGATTGTAATTGAAACAAGAAACAGGAAATATAAAAAGAAGAATTTCAGCATTCTTAAAATTAGAATATAGATCACGTTTGCAATAGCATTCCACAACAAATAGGAGGAAGCAAAAAAAGATACAGTGAAAAAGAGAACAAAACAAGACCGGTTTAAGAATTTGTAAAGCCTATTTGCAAAGCTGTTCACATTTTAGTAATTCTTCACATCTGTTCATTACATATTTGGGGGAAAAGGTATCAACTGCTTTGTGCTGCGTGACAGGATTCATAATTTTCCAAACAGCTGAGTTATGTCCCTGGTGGCAGAGACTGTTGTATGTCTGCCACATTCTTTTTCAGTCTCTTTCCAGGCACCTGAGTAGACTGCACTCCCCAAATTGGGGCCATGTGACTGAGTCTGGTCAATAAAGTCTTGTGGAAGTGATTGTGTTTATTTCCAGATGCAATTTCTAAAAAGATCTTCTGTAGCATTCTTTCCTTGTCTGTCAGCAGGTTGCAAAGAATCCAGTGGAGGACTCTGGGGAAAGGTGCTTGAGGGGAAGTAGCCAGTATCCCAAATGCCTACAGAGAGCACAGCTCCTTGTCATCTTTCTTGGACAGTGACATAAATAAACTGTTATTGTATTAGATTACTAAGGTTATTTACCATAGTATTTAGCCTGTCCTAAAGAATATATTCAATTTGCCTGTCCAGTTTTCTATGAAGTTGCTGAGTTTTAGTGGGAATGGATAATCTACAGATCAAGCTCTACTCTAAAGGACCTTTGGTGAATTCCTGCATGCAAGTGAAGATTAAGAAGAATACCCTGAAGACATTTAAAATAAAAATACAACTTATAAAAGGAAACTTTAGAATGCTAAAGTATTATTATTTCAAGACATAAGCTTGTTCTAGGGGCTTTCTCATGCATTTTTTCATTTAATTTCAGGATGTTTCCGGAGAACCTAATTTTACATAAGACGATAAAGCAGGATAGACTTTCAGAAAAACAGATATAACCCAGCAATGGATGAGTAGGATTACTGGGTGCTCAGGATTATAAACTTTTAGACTGTACAGTGCTTTCCAGTGCAGCATCAGACGAAAGTCTGAGTGGGAGAGAAATGAGCCTGTCAGATAATAACAGCCTTTCTATTGCCCTATCCAAAATGTTGCCTGTAGTGGGATAGGATTCCTAGGGGTATGTTCTGAGGACCCGCTGAGAGCTCCCTCTGCTGGTTCTATTTACTAGCTGTGTGTTCACTCAGGGCATTGAATTCTCAGGATACATACATCAAACATGATCTGTGCCCATCTACCCAGGTCTGTTGTGCACATACACATGAGGCATGCAAGCAATCTATGGAGACACCTGCCAACTTCCAAATAGGCCTGAACATTGCCCTAAAGGTGTGAGTCAGCATCTTTTTTTCTCATAGGTCAGCTAAAAAGTGAACTTTCCTGCTGATGCAATTCTGATCAGAAGAGAAAAACAATTTCAAGAAATTTTGGTTCAGCTATAGTCAGCTGTAAGTTGTGCCAACCTAAATAAGTGAAGATTAAAAAAGGAAGCTCTGTGAGGAAGTCAACATTAATATGACTCTATTAATAACACAAACTAGAATTAGAGCTCACAGCTGGAGGGAAAAAGAGAGAGAGAGCGCCAAGGTCAATTTCATATAGAGAGAATTCTCTTAAATTAATTTTTCTGTGAATACAGATTGATGGACAAGGGCTTTCACGTAGAAATTATGCTATTAGAAATTCGGGTTGGGGTTAAGTGTACTAGGCTTTTGGGCTCCTCATTATTAATGATTAAATGATGGATAAAGATAGAGTAGTTGATTGATTTGTCTACTTCCTTATTCCACAAAGCCTTTAAATTTATTTTCCAAAATAGACACAGTGTTAACTTTAAAATACAAATAACGAAGAGAGTCAAGAAAAATGGAAAATGAGGATCGAGAGACTTAAGAAAGTTAGTGATATGTTGATACTAAGGTTAAATTAACACAAAACCTCCATCATATTGAAAAGTAATAATGCGGTTTTAAATAAATCTTTAAGGCAGAGTTAGAGAATTAATGCACTTCTACTACTGAGGCTCAGGTCATGAGTTTAGAATGGCTCAGAAAAATAGTTCATGGCCTTATAACTTATTTTAGGACAAGTGGTTACACTTACTTGATACTTCTATGGTTATTTTTTGATACGCACGTCTATGGTTATTAATTTATCACGAAAATTATTAAATCCATGACAATAAAGACCAAATAGTAGGTATGGTGCATTTTCTGATTATTCAACTCATCTTACATATTTCCCCCATTTAAGGCTTTTGATGATCACTATATAGGGTAAAGTTTTTGTCTAACTTTGACGTACATTATTATTTTTGAAATATAAATCAACATCACCTTTATTGCCTCATGATGGCACACTTGTTTCATATCCTCCCTGAAAACGTTTTGGAAACTGACTGAAAACCATAGCAAAAAATGAATGTTGCTTTCTTCTCCTTTGAGTAACTTAGTTATATAAAATAGATTAAAAAATATTCTGCAGCCTATACTTTATTCCAATATGCTCTGAGTGCACTTCAAAGTATGTAGTTAAACTTTGAAGGTTTGAATTTTATCCAAGAACGTTTGAATTGGGATTGCTTAATAGGAGCCTCTTTAGTCACGTTGCCTTTTTTTGGATTGGTAGTGGGAAACAGACCAACTGCCTGTCTTTTAAAGTAGGTACTGAGTGGATAGGCAATTTTTTAAACTTTGGTTCTTATTGGAGCATTCATTTTCAATTAACGTCAAGCAAGAAGGGCAAAGTGTAACAAATAATAGAAGAACGAAGTGTAGCAAATCATAACTACAGCCTTTACACATTTCAGGATCAAATTGTGCCCGTGGTCAATTTCAAAATTGATCATAAACCACATCAAAAAATTGTTCAATTCATGCTTTCTGTTTAATTTTTCAAGAACAAATTATAGGTTAGAATTATTCAAATGGTTCTTCACATTGCTTATCAGTGTATATTTACACATAATTATGTAGTAATCTTTCATATATATGTTACCCAGTTGTAAAATGAAGAAATAAGCCAAAGAATGAATATATTTAAATCAGTTAGAGCCATGCTTGGAATATAGTAAGTACTACTTAAGTGTTAACTAATAATAATAAAGTCATTATTAACATAAAAACGATGCTAAAATTTACAAATAAAACATGGATGTTTTATTCATCAGACATTAAGATCTTATTCATAACTGGTTTCCATTATTCACAGAACTATAACTCAAGTACACTTCTTATCTATTTGTTGTTTCTATGCCAAAAGGCAAATAAAAGCAACAAACAAAATTAAGGAGTGGTAATCACTGAGTTAGGAATCATTAAAATGGCAAAAATATATGACTGATAATGACAAGATGGTGAAAAAACATGAAAAAGTGTGCAAATTCATAGTAGTTTCAAGTAGTTTAATAAGAGATGAAAAATAATGCCACTCTCTTCCCCTATTCATGACAGATATTGCTAATCACAGTATCCTTTCCATAGTCATCAAGTGGAATTCTGCTCAATTAATGTTTACTATTGTGTGATAAAGTTTAGGAAACTATTAATATAATTATTTTTAAAATTTTGTATTAAATTATAATCATGGCTGTTTGGATATCTCATTCTCTAGCACTTTCTGGTGTCTGAGGAGTTAGTGTTCGTATGTGTGTGTACACAGGGAGGAAAGATGAAAAGTAAAGAGGGGAGAGAGAGTGAGAGGAGACATTACTTACCACAGGTTTTATTGTCTTCATCAGAACCATCTGGACAGTTCAATTCTCCATCACAGAACAAATCAGTTGCTATACACGTTAGAGCATCAGCGCAAAGCTTTGAACCAGACGGGCACTCTACTGAGACATTTCCTTTTGAAAAAAAGATTGAATTCATAAGTTCCTGCATAGTAGATTTAATTTCCCACCAATGAGATATGCACAATGCTTGGATATTATGTATTTTTTTGTCATATAGTTCTTACTTATAATATATATTTCAATTTCCAATAGAAATAGTTATTTCATTTGATGAATCAATCACTTGTAAAAATTTAGAATTTGAAATTTCAAAAAAGAAGATATATATTTCTTCATAGATGTTAAATAGGAATGTTTACTTGTTTATTTTAACCTTAATAAATCAATACTACAGTTTGGACATTTACCTCCTAATGTTGACACCTCCTGGGTGGTTGTATGTGTCATGTGAAGCAATACATTGGGATGTTTATTCCATTATCTGCAGTATCTAGTAGCCACTTCATTAACTTATAAACATATTATTTGAAAATATAGTGGCTGAAGTCAAGGTTTGCATTCTGCAGAGCAAAACTGGTTAACGAAAGCCATTTTATAGTAAGGCAAAACACTTAAAATTCTCAGCACATTGCTGTAATGAGCAATGGAGAAACCCAATGGCTATTTCCATTTCCCTTCAATATCTCTTTGCTTCTCCGGTCAGAGGTTCTTAGCGGGAAAGATGTAGACACGCCCCTAAAGGGTTCTGTGCCACACTCTAGCCAGGATCTGATCAGTTTGCACCACTCAGCCTGTGCAGTCCTTCACCTGCCCTTCTTCCACATATCTAAGTATAGAGACGCACCAAGAAACACATTTTACTTCTAGAAAATAACTCAGAAATTTTAGGTGCAATTCTAAAAATAAGACATTCTTAGATGCCCACTAGATAAAGACATATGTTTTTATCTTTCAAATATTTTTATTTGAATATTTTTGTCAATGATTAGAATAACAATGATGGTTTAAAGTTTTTGAAAAATCTTTAAGCTCAGTAGCTCTTTTTTTGTTATTGTTCTTAATCTTAAAATCAGCACTGCGCTGCCATCTGCTGGGTTTTAAAAATATATTTGATTCTGAAATTTCTCCCTCTGCTTCATGAAATTAATTGGGAAAATAAAAGTGTTTGTATCAATGACTCTACTAAGGTGATAATTAGGAAAATTTATGGATAAGGTTGCTGGGTAACATACACAAATACGTTAGACTTTTGTAATTGGCTCTGACTACAATGGATATAAACCACTGGGAAATTCATGGCTCACCTAACATCTAAAATAGGACAACATAAAGATCAAAGCCATTCCCAAATGACAGAACGCCTCCATCCAAGAGAATAAAAAAAGAACGATAAAAATGGTATTGAATAAACCCAAATGCATATTAAAATTGTTGATGTATATAAGATACTCATCAAAAGAGTCCTTAATCACCGAGTCCCTAATCCATGAAAGGCATAGTGATATTCCATAAATGCTTGATAAATAAAAAAATGAAAAAAAGCATTATTCTAGAAACTCTTTGTCTATTTAACTGTAGTTCATAGAATTCTAAGTATTCAGCATTTGAAAGAATAGATTTGGGGACACGGCTCAGAAGATGTATAATTTTGGTGCTCCTGATGTTTCCCATGGGAACTTAACTTCCTGATGCTTCACATCTCTGTCTGTTGCCTATTGAACTCTATGGTTTGAACCTCAAAACCACACTGGCAAGTGATACCACTTGGGATCTTTTAATCTCTTTAATGATCATTCAGTCACTCCACAAGCATTTATTGTCTCCTTATTTGTGTCAGGATATTTAAGGGATGGAGATACACAGATGAGTAAGGCGGAGCCTCTATTCTTGTGGAGCTAGGAGCTTGGAGTTTAGTGAGAGACTGTTTCACTAATTATTTTTTAAAAAGAGGTATGAGAAAGTGCTATGGGAACACCAAGGATTAGGCAGTTCATTTTTTTCTGAGGCAGGAGTTGAAAACATCTTCACATAAACTAGATTTTGAAGGATGCCTAAAAATGCACCAGGAAGAGGGGTATATGGAGTGTACACATTGTAATGTGACAAGAGCACACCTGTATATGGAAAACAAATGAGTCTAACTTATCTAGATAGTAGGATATTTGAGGAAACTATGGCAGGAAGGGAGTTTGGTGCCAAATTCTGGGGGACTTTTTCTCCTCTGTAAAATGTTAGAAATATTGTTTTTACAGGCAATTGCACTGAAAATTTTTACATATATGTGTGATATGACCAGTCCATGTTTCACGACAATTCTGGGACCATGTGGAGAATCACATGGAGAGAGGAGACCAATTGAGAAGCTGTTTCAATGATCAAGGTGAAAGTTGATGAGGGTTGGAACTCTTGCACTAGCAGAAGAGATGAGACATGGACTCAATTGCTATTTTACAAGTAGAATTAGTGAGCTTTAGTGATCAAAATTGCTCCTGATCAAAGAGAGGTGGAGAAGGGGAGCTAAGAATGATACCTACACTTTCGGGGTGGCCAGTTGAATTACTAGTGGTCATTAGTCACAATAGTGATTACAAGAGGAACAGCTGGTGGGATTAGAAAATGACTCTAGTTTGAAGTATCTTGATTTACATGGGGAAATATTAGGTGCTATAGTTTAAGTTGTACTCTCTCTCTCTCCAGATTCTGTTTCATAAACACTCTTCAGCTGTTTTGGTCCATGAAGAAAGAGAAATTCCTCAAATTAAAACCAATATGGAAAACATAAATATAATTGTTACATAAAGGTAGTGCATTTTAGGATTTTATCAGATTGTATTTTTACCTAGTGTTCTGTCTCCCTCTCATTTCCTTACATACACAAAAATGATGACAATTTCCAACGAAACCATTCATTTAAACATTAACCGTTACAGAAATTAGCCAGATACGAGTTTTTAAAATGACTTTTCATTCTTAAAACTAGAGTTCTTCGACTTGTGGACTAATTTGTTTTCTGTTTTATTCCTTAATTTTTGCTCTGGTATTTCTCCTTTTCTAAGAAGTCTGTACTGTACTTCTCAATAGGGAAATTTTAGGGAGGGAGTTAAGAAATTCTATTTAAATAAATGTACACAAAGAGAATAATAATTGGCTCTGTTTACTAGAAGCTGATCAACTGAATATTTGTTACTGTTATCTTGCATGGGAAAAAGACCTGCACATGTTTTTATATGTATATGGTATTCTATCTTTAGGATATTAATTTTTTGCATATTATGAAAGCCTACCAGTAATTAGTACTACTTGGAATTCTGCAAATGGAAGGTTTCAGTTGTCCATTTATATTCGTATCATGAAGGATTTAGTATAAACTCAAATGTGATTACTTCAGAGTGATCCAAAGTGTAACAATTTCTAGTGATTTGGGGTGAGGAACCTCCTGTGCCTACTTTGTGCTAGGCATTGTGGAGGATAAAAAGACTGAAATCTATTTTTCTTTTTTCTTCCAAATCAGTTACAAGAAGTGTCACATACAAGATAATAATTTGAAAATAATATTTTGGAAATATTAGATTTTTATTTTCCATATTATTTAAATGTGAGTGATAATGCTTGGTGGCCAATGCTGTTTGAGACAAATTAAGCCCAAAATCCTTACAGCTTACTTAGTAGTGAGGCAGAATCTGAATCCATGAATGCCTGCCTTTAGAGACCAAGTTCATTTCACTACACTATTGGAAAACTAGATATCACCTTAAGAAATTCTCATCTACTTTGATAGAACAAATTTAATCTTTTTGGCACGACCATGGATGGTCAATCCAAATGAAATTACAGTGGAAATGTACTTTAATAGTTCTGATATCATGTGTGTAGGAATGGCTTAAATTAGAGGAGAGCACTTAGCAGTATATACATGTTGTTCTCTCAAAGACAGAGACAGAAAAATCCTTAACATCACAATATATTTTGTTTTGGATAAAGTCCTGTGTCTTAGCCTGGGGCAATTCAATGGAGAAGCGTAATTCTACCTTGGCTTCTCTTGACCCAATTTTATGTTCTTCATTAAATTAGCCAATTCTTTCTCTTCAATCCCCAAACCCCTCCACATAGTGGAATTGTAGTAATATTGCATTTTGTATGAGACTGAGAAAGCCCATGATAGTGAAACTTTTGTTTTTCTGTAGTCATTGCCTACACCGTAAGCAACAAAGGACTCAAAGAAGCAGTATTCTAGAAACCCTTCAAGCACGTGAGCAATTGCCCAAAACAGCCCCTCTAGGCACTCTGTAGCGGCCAAGAAATCAATCAGCATAATGCAACCTTAGTTCCCATCTCTCTCCTCTAGTGTTCCAAATGGATTAGTAAAACTTTACGGTAATTGGCAACAAAGGTGGTTGAACAATAGAACACAATCCTCATGAACTTTGTACCGGCTATCATACAAAAATTCTCTTTGGCAGAATTTATAATAGTACTAATGTCAGGTATATGATGCGTGCATTTGTTGATTTTTCTCAAACTCTGTCTCCCAGGCGTGTAAAAATGAGAATAAACTTAACATCCCTGAAAGGCATATTCATAATAAATTACTGCTTGGGAACTGCAGTTTTCAAGTTTAATTGCCTCGTTCCTCTCCATAAATCTATAGTATCTTGCTGTATGAGACGGAAAAATAGGAAGGATGACTGGGGACTCATGCAGTGCATGGATCCAGTGAGAGAGGGAATATAATATTTTGCCACTTACTTGTCTTATCATAATTCTTTGAGGATTGACTAAGGTTGATGGATTAAGGTTCTTCAGTACAGTCTCCAACAACAGGACAACTTCAGAAGTGGAGTTTTTTGGTCAAATAAATGATCAGATTAAATTGAGCATTACCAAGAACAATCTTCCTATTTTAACCTTAGTGTAATTTTTGAAAAATGTTTTTAAAAAAATTATCCAACAACTTTTTTTTTCCTAAGTCAGAAGGGGAAAGGGGGAAGGGACTGAACATTGGTTGTGTTCCTCCTTTGCGCCAGTCTTGAACTGAGGCATTACAGTGGTTATCTGTGTTATATCTCTTTTAATTCTCATGACTACTCTCTAAGATACGTATTTTAATCTTTATCTTTCAGACAATAAACATAAAGTTTGAAAGCCTAGGTAGCTTGCCAAGCACTACACATAGAGTCGTGGGTGGAATTAGTTAATGGTGGGTTCAGTCATGCCTTTGCAATGACTGAGAATTGTATGTTACGTTTTGGTCTTCATTTTGAATCTCAAAATGCTCACACAAAGTGTGAAAGATGCGGCTAAATGTATACCGATCTCATTCCTATAATTTACATGTAGCAAGATTTCTGCTCTACTCCCCAGCAGAGATAAGTATGGGTAGAGTATTACTCCATGCTTTCTGTCCTCTCATTCACCATCTCCTTTGGACAAAGGAAACTCAGCGTATGGTTCAGCCACTTCTGTTTGTTTTTGACAGGTTTGTCTTCAGGATAGTAAAGGGAAAAAACTTGTTTTAAGTCCAAGGATTCTTGCTTTAATGCTGATTTTTTTCCCCCTAAATTATTCCACATTTTTCTCTTAGGACATTTTATACACCTAAGAGGTCCCCAATAACTGTGGGTTATAGGAATCACTCAATGAATCAATAAATAGACAGACAAACAGAAAACAAGGCACTAATTTGATATTTGTTGCTGACTTTCAAAGTTTTAGAAATAAATTTCTCAAAATATATTAAAACTACTTTTACAGTTTATTTTTAGATTAAAGGGTTAGCCACTATCAATCTTAGAAGCATTTTTTGAGAGTGTGTTGAAAGGTGATTTTAGATGCTGTAAATAGTTTTCCACGTTGGAGAAGGGACTATGGGCTGAACATCAGTTTCATTTTTCAGTATGCTGTGCTGCTATATGAATATATCCATATAAAACTCCAGGTAGGCTTATCCTACCATAATAGACCTCTATGGGTTTTAGAGGTGTGATGGCTTGTTTCACAAAGCATTTTGATTAACGATTCATACATCACTTTGCTTTTCAAACATTACACCAACTATTTTCTCCAAGAATTATGAAGTCTTACCCAGAAGGGAATTTATAGTTTCACAAATGTTTTTTCGTTGTATGGATAGAACATTTGATATAAATTCTAATAACACAAATATGGCAGTACTATTTTAGGAGCTGAAGTTCTATACAATATGGCCTTTTTGAGCTCACTTGAAGAGATAAGGGATACACTCGGGCCATTCAACAGGAAGGTTACGTTACAACCAGAGAAGGCACTTCAGTTGACCAGTAGATAGACGAAAGCACAGTAGACAACTACTAACAGAGAAATTGATACATCAAAGATACATACCAGGGGTTGGCACAAAGTAGGCACTTAATGAAAAATTATTAAATGAATGAATTCAAGGCTACTTTGGTACAGTACTGGGATGGCAACATGTACTGTGTTAAGAGGAGAGAGCAAGCATGTCTAACTTTAGGCAGAGAGAATAATCAAAGAGGAAAATCCCTCTCATCTGATGAAACCTGCATCCTTTCTGGAAAACATTTTGATCCCACTGGTGGCATTCTTAGCAATAGGTAATAATCACGGTTCTAATAGACAGAGGACTGGAGTGAGGTCAGATAATCCAGGCATTAGCGTCAAATATATTGTTCACTTTTGGTGAAATCTTAGGTTAAAATTGCAAACTTTTATACTCCAGTTATCTTATCTAGAAAATAGTAATAATATTAGCTGCTGTGTTATCAGATAATTTTCAGAAGCCTAAAACGAAACATAAGTGAAAACTTTTTAAAAATGATACAAATAATATTATTAAAACTGACCTGAATTTGCCAGAGGGCTGCTGGTTGTTAGCTTGTCTGTAAAAATAAATGACATTAAGATCATTATTACATTTTTAAACTGATTATTAGGAATTTATTGTATATTCTTTCTGTTTAATATTTTACCTGAGAGTTTTTTTTAAGTTACTGTGAATTATTGGTATCTATTAACTTAAGAATATGTCATTTGTGTCTGATCCAAAAATAAATCTTTTATGTTTTTATTGATTTCCAGAATTGTAGAGCAGAGTTTTTAGATTTTTGTCATCGTTTATTTTTTTAGGTAAAGAAGATGATGTTTTTCAATGATCAATAACTAAACATAAGGATTCATTAATTTCCTAATGGCTGTAGACTTAAATGTTCTAGGTTAATTTGATGTTATTTGAAATAGAAGCTTGGGACACACTTAGACTATGGGCTTTGGACTCCAAAGGAGTTGCTTTTAGTTCCTGAGTTTGCCACTCAATACATGTGTGAGTTGGGGCACATTGCTTATTACTTATTTCTTTTTAAGTGGAAAAAAATTCTCTCTCTGCAATGTCATTCTGAGAGTTAAATGAGGTGATGTTTGAAAAATGTACTACTTGGCCCAAGTAGATACTTTAAAAAAAATAGATCTTTCAAATATTATAAAAATGGTGATGATTATAATATCAAAAGTAATATCTTTATTGTGTTATAACAATTTACACTTAAAAATAGTTTATATATAAATTTTATATTTGGGATGACTTCTGAAATATTCAGAAAAGTTTTATTATTCGCAATTTATGGGAAGCAGATTTTCAGAGGCGTAAAGAGAGGTGCCCAGTGATTCTGGTAGTTGGAGAAAATGATTAATGTTAAGATTTTCTGATTTCAGTTTAAATGATTTTTTTACAACAGAATAATTTTACATTTTAAGATGATTCAGGTTAATTCTGAAAGTATTGATAACTTCCTAAAGCAAACTCTTTTGATAGTGGTGTGATCCTGATAAGACAAAGTGAATTTCTAAATCTTATGAGCAGTAATGACCAACTGTAGTTAGAAAGATGGGGTGAAGAAAATGCTGGAATAGAGCAAAGTTAACAATAAGACTTAGATTCTCCTTTCCAAAAAGTGCAATACATTCTGAAAATTATCACTTGATTATCTTTTAAACTTTCTTTCTCTCATTCCTAGTGGCCTTATAAATGTCATAACTTCATCTCCAAGGCTGCAAGATCAGAGCTATATTTTGGGATCTCATACGCACAGACACACACACATGCACGCACCATACATGTATACATATGTATATAGAATTCAAAATATGAAAGGAACTTTGAAATTGGAAATGTATGTCCTTGGCATCTGTAACTAGGCATTGTGAACTCTGCAATATTATGAACTACATTATCCCTAACCAAATGTATGCTTCTTACATTTTAAAATGAAGACTAAATGTTTCTGAAAGAGCTATCAGAAAAAATGAATTCTTCCCTAACATCATGGAGTTTGATGATCACCAAGTTATAGTTTTAAAAATGACTTGAGTACTGACCTGAAGTTGTTGCAGGGCTTACTGTAGAGAAATTCTCTGAAGATGCTGGAATAAAGTAAAGTTGATTTGAAGCTTGGGCTTGCAATATAAATATATTACAAAACAATGAGTGCAGTTTAAATATTCACTCAAAGGGCATCTGATCCTTTAGACTTCCCATGGTATCCTATCTCATGCTGAATGTTCCTATTATTATTTGATTATGATACATTTGATGAATTTCTAGAATCTGTATATTCTCCCTGTAAAATTTACCTATACAAAAAGTTTGCTTTATTTTACCTTTGTAAGAAAGATATTTATTCATCATAGTTATATAGAATAATTTCTATTTAAGGCCATAATATAACATTACACACCAGATCTTATCAGACCTAGAACCAATAGTTTGCACTGAAGTATATGGAAGGTGTCAAAATAATCTTGCACATAATAATATCTACTGGGAACTATGTATTGTTTAAATATAAAGTGCTTTTCACATAAAAGATAAAAACTAACTATTTTCTTCAACATTTAACATGTTTAATAGTTTTAAAAATATAATGACTCAACTATGCAAGAAATAAAGTAAACCAAAGAATATCTTATGAAAAAACCTCACCTAATGAATTTGTTTTTATTCAAAACTGTATTCATGGTAAGTGGGCTAAGAGGTAGATTTTCTTCTAGTAACTAGGTTATTTCAGTATTTCTTCATTTCTGCATTGTTTTGTTCCTACAAGATCTATAGCAGTTTCATAAATAATATATGGTCAATTACTAATGAAGAAGATAACAAAATAAGGTTTATAAGACTTTTTCATAAAGAAAATAGTATTTTAATTTTTATTATGTTTGATTTGACAGTGTAGTATATAAAAATCCAAGGTATTTATGAAATACTTAACCAATTATAAAATGTAATAAATTTGAAAATTCACATGATACAAGTGAATGTTAAACTTAAATACCTAAAATTAAGCTCCATATCATGTTTGTAAATGTGTTTTAACACAGTTCAACAAATTAAATGTAGCTTCAACTTATGGAGCATATTCTTGAGTCGATGTTGTGATAGAGTTTATTGCATTAATGATGCTTATTCTAAGTGAACACAAAGGATATGGTATTGTTGAATAAATAAATATTTTTTAAACCCACAAGTTCTTCTCTGCAAAATAGCCCAATTTTAGGGAGTCGTGAAAATAAGTTTCAGCACATCTGTCAGTTCATTTGCCATAACAGATCTTCAGAAACTGATGCATATAAAGAGAGCAAGAAGTCAAATTTCTGGAAGAAAATTGACTATTGAAAAAACTCAATCAACATTATTCAAAGATAAAACCCTTGGAAACAAACTCTATTATAATGGTTAAGAGCACAGACATCAGAGTCAGACCACCTGGGTCAGAACCCTTGACCCAATTCTAAATAGCTTTGTGATTTAAGGCAATTTACCAATATAATCTGTGTGTTCGTCTTCTCATCGTAAAACGGGGGTAGTAAAGACACTGTGTAATAAGGTTGATTTGAGGAGTAAATGTGTTGATAGGTAAAGCATCTATTCTAGCTAATACTAGTTAGTAGTAGCTTTCAGCTCTTCTGAATCATACAAAGATCCAAAACAGAGTCTCTGCTCAGCAGCTGTGCCAGAGGGGACCCAACCATCAGTAGAGGGGGCACCAAGAATATTAGCTGTCTTCTCACTAAACTGGTGTGGTGGGGTAGAGCAGGAGACTTAACGAAAGAGAAACTATGCTTGATGAACCAATGCTGTAAAGAAAAGCAACTAGAGGTCCACAATTTCATAGTTACTATTACAAAATCAAAAAACAAAACAAGACACTTCCACATGTTTTTATGTATTTGATTTAGAGGGAAACCAATACTGGCTGATCTCATTCTGTAAAAAAGCTATTTGAACTGGGATTAGGCTATTTGGAGTTTGCCTTCATTCCACTTGATGATATTTATATGTTGATTAGCTTTCCAACATCCAAAATTTCTAAATTCCAAAACATAACTGGCCCCAAGGTTTACACATAAGGGATTGTGGACCTGGATGGGCCTGGAAAATTATTATTGTTCTCAACCAAAATAAGCAGACACAGTGTAAATGTTTGTTGAATTGAATTGAATGGGGGATAATTAGAATGGAAAATTTAGAATAATCTAAGCATTGATAGACATATTGTTCCGCTATTATTTTTGAGGCCGGATATCTCTTTCCCTTTTGATTTAGTCTTACCTTAAAATTATTTATCATTCTAAGAATAAAGTTTTACTTTTTATAAGTAAGTAATCAGGATGAATTAAACTCAATGACTCTTTTCTTTTCTTCCTCTCCTTTTAATTTCTCAGTTAGAGACTGGATGTGCCACTTTAATCTAATAATGTCTGTGACCCTATCAGAGAGAAATGAGTGTCACTTTCTGATGGAGCGTTCCTGAAAAGTCAAGGTATGCTTGACTGATGCCGAGAACAAGAAAAGACCCACAAACATTTATGCCTGCCAGTATTTTCAGAACTTTTTTGATATTTGATATTTTACAAAATTTTTCTCACCATTTTTCTTCAAATATGATTTCTCAGTATTTCACATTTTTCATGTAAATGTGTTACCTCAGGCAATAAGACATGTTCCTAAAGTCAAGAGCAATCCCACTACTTTCCTGGTGTATAGGTAGAATTTTAATTTCATAGTTTAACGATTCAAAGAAATCAAATAATGTTCACAGATACCTGTGATCTCGATGCTGTTCAAATCAATATGGAAAGTGACTAGTTGGCTGGATTTATTTGCTTCAATGCCTTGAATCAGTTCTTCTTTTATATTTTCATCTGACACCCACTGGGCAAAGAAAAGGTCAAATATGACTATAATGCTGCCATTTCTGCAAAGCAAAAGATAAAAGAAGAAAAAATTAGTCTTGTTCAAATGATTGGTGCTCAATTCATGCAAGATATCTTTAAAATTCTCTACAGTTATTACCTTGTTAATCCTCATTACACCTGTACAAGGTAGGTTATGTCAAACCTTATCTCTATTTTACAAGTGGAAGAAAAAGGAAAGACTAAATGTTTTTCCAAGAACACAAAGACAGACCCAGAATTGGAATCTGAGTTTTCTGAGCTCCACATTAGCACACTAATCCCCAGGCCGGGCTGTTTCCCAGAGTCACTTGTGTCAAATTAAACATAATCACATGGTATCATGACATTTATTCTTATTTTACCATATGAAGGAACGAAGAGTGTGGATTTGTAATTTTTCACAGATGATTTCTAAGTGCGAAGAAGTCTAAGGTAGTTTCACTGATTTCAAAGAAAATTTTTCTGTGTAGTTTGTGAAAGCCTGATTGTAAGCTTATAGCAACCAATCTATACCTACTTTTTCTTCTCTATTCTTCATATGGAATATTAAAATGTGTCTTGATTTCAACGGATAGAAAGAAGACAAGCATACCTGAGACTATTGGAGACTCAGGGAGTATTCAGGCAGATGGTCAAGAGTTGGGATAACTTTGCCTACATCATCCCCAACCACAGCATTAGAGTTCAATGATATGGCCTGAATCATCTTTGCTTTTATTTATCCCCTGCTCTGAAACATGCATTTTGAAAGTTTTCTTCATTGATAGTTTGTTTACGGTTTAAAGAAACATAAAAATGAATAAATTTTTGGCCCAATAGGGATACTTGAGAGATTTTTGCTCTCCTGCCTACATTTCTACTTGTCTCATGCTATCCTTTTAGGATGCAACCATTTAGGAGAAAAACTCTAGCTCTGATGTTCATTTTGTGTCCCTCAGTAAGATGGGGGTACTCAGAGTACACTTGGATCCTTAAGGGGCAGACTAGGGAGAATCAAATTTTGCATTGTGTGCTTGCTGGTTCTGAAATTTGGGCAGTTACACTCATATCCTCATGATATCTATAAGTTAATGAGCTTCTTGAAGGGCTTCATCAACTCCAAAAGCGTTCTTTATTTTTCTGTCCATATAACTATCTTTATAGAACCTAGAATAAATGTTCTTTTTTTGCTCCATGACTATATACAGTATCAGAATGTTCCTGAAAGAGCATAGCAAGTCAGTATCTCCTCTAGGTAGGATATTCCTTCTTAATGTCTGTGACATTACTCAGGTTCACAGTTTAGCAGAAGTGATTCCTTTCTATGTAGCTGATTTTTCATTTTTTAAATGAACAAGATACTCTCATGTAATAATTTCACACTTCCGCTCTATTAAATAAATTATTTTAAAATGTTAGAATATTTAGCTTTTCAATCATTTGCTTAAATCATAGTAACCAGGGCCCGGCCCTGTGGCATAATGGTTAGCTTCGCGCACTCCACCTCAATGGCCTGGCGTTCACAGGTTTGGATCCCAGGGGCAGACCTAAGCGCTACTCATCAAACCATGCTGTGACAGGCATCCCACATATAAAGTAGAGGAAGATGGGCACAGATGTTGGCCCAGGGCCAATCTTCCTCAGTGAAAAGAGGAGGATTGGCAATGGATGTTAGCTCAGGGCTAATCTTCCTCACCAAAAAAAAAAAAAAAAACATAGTAACCAAATCTTGTAAACGAGAAGGGTCCTCAGTAGCTATTTAGTTCAGGGTAACCGTACATGACTTATGTGCTGTCTTTGATAAGGATACATTTGTCACAGACAGTGTTTTTATCTACTCTCCCACATTTGTTAATTTTTCTGTGCTGGCTGATCCCTAATTTTATTTGAGAGTAACTCTCCATTTCCTCAGGAAAAGTGATGGCTTCTCCAGCCATTCCTCATGTCAATGCTGGTTTTATTCATGGGCATATATGACCAGGCACTGGTCAGTGGAATCTGAGGGGACACTGTTGGGAAACTTCTGGATAACTTTTCCATATCTAACAAAAGAAAGGCTTATAGTAGACTAGTGTTCTTCTTTGTTCAACATTATTATGTCTACACGTGATTGCTGGGACTGCCACATCCATCTTGGGGCCATGAGACAAGCTATGGTTGACAAGCTAAGGTTAGCATAGTGAAATTAATTAACCACCAAATTAATCTCTGCTGAAACCTCCAGATTTCGTGTAATGCCAGATGATAAACACACATTGTTGAAGGCACTTTTAGTCATATGTTCTGTTCATGGCAATTTAAAACATCCTAACTGTCATATAACTCTCAGGCCTCATCCCATATTAATTCAAACAGAAGCTCCAGAAAAGGGAGATTACTCTATTTTTGCCCCTGACGTTGGCCAACATTGTCATTTTAGTAATAAGAAGATTGAGGCTCAGAGTAATGTAGGTAACTTTGCCTTGAGTCATACAGCTCATTCGTGACAGAGAGAGGAATGAAACCCAGAGGCTCTGTCTCCCAGATGTGTTTTTATATAGTTCCCGTCCCCATACTCCCGTCAATACCATTATGAACTCTGTCAACAGGAAAGATAACACTACACTAGATGCAGGCCTGGGTTTTTATTATCTTGCGTTGTTACCGTAACTTTATATTCAAACAGATGGGGAAAATAGCTAGCTGGATTTTTGGGGGAAAGGGAAAATATTTTATTCTCTCCATGCTTTCAAGAGATAGAATGTTCCCTCTTCTTCTTCTTCCTCATCCTCTTCTTCCTTTCCCCCTTTTCTTCCTTCCTTCCTTCCTCCCTCCCTCCCTCCCTTCCTTCTTTTCTTTCTTTCTTCCCCTTCCTCTTCTTTTTTCTTCTTCTAATTTTGTTTCCTTAACCACCCTCATCCTCAAAATAGTTAAAGTGACAGGATTAAATATGGTTAAAGTGAGAGTGAATAATATCCATTAATTTCTGTCTTCAATCCCACTCTTCACCTTATCATTAGTTGCATACCAAACAGTTTTAATTCTGACTAAATCTGTGTTTTCTCTTTATGTAATTTCCACAGACAGTTTAAATCGACTGAACACTTGCTTTTGTTTTATTTGAGTTAGGGAGTAGAAGAGGTAGGGTATTTTTGGTAGAGAAAGCACAAATCTGGAATTTTCCTTCACTGAGTTGAAAGTTACTGGATTAGTTCATCTTCAGGCAGAAAACAACTTTGTAGGAAAGATGTGATCTTGGTTGTGAATTATACATTACATTTAATAATTTATACTTTGCAAGGACAGGAGTTAACATATCCTATATCCACATACAGTGGTATTTTTTTAAAATTTGTTTTCTTATTCACTATAAATGTTGAGATAAGAGAGAAATATAGTAGAAATCAGGAAATTCATAATAAGCTTTTGTGTTTCACCTAATAAGAAAGCTGAAGCTGTTATTTTAGCGTTTAGTAATGATCTCTATCACAGCTGTGAGATTGGTTTTATTTATTAAGGTAAATGAGAATTCTTATTTCAGGAAAAAAAAGAAAGAAAGAAACAATGGCCATTTTCATTTCAAAGTACTTGTTCCAGTGGAATATCTGAGTCTTTTTTTTAAGCAGATAAATCCTATCATTGTACAGAGAGCCTGTGTGTAATAAATCAAAATGCTTCTTATCTCTTATTTTCCTTAATGATATTAATAACCTCTAGAGTTGCTGAGTAAACAAGTCTTTCCTAACTTTGTGACTCATCTGTGCTCAAAGGGCAAAATAAGCTACATGTTGCCACAAAGGGTAAATAGCACTCTATTAGAAGAATCAACTGCTAAATGCTCTGAGTCAAAACATTTTCCACAAAGCAAACTAACAAAGTGTTTCCAGAGAGCAAACCATTTGCTTGTCTTTCAGGGTAGCTACACACACACACACACACACACACACATGCGTGATTTAGTGGGGGGCAAGGGGCAGAAGTTGACATTAAATAATATTTGTAAAAAGAAGAGATAGGTTAATGATTAAGTTTAGTGCTATAATTTGACCATATACACAAGTATGTGGTATGAGTTTAATTAAAATCAATAACAAAAAAGAAAACAGGTATTTTAAAGGATTTTTGGATATATTTTTCACAGTTTGTGTGGATATTGTTATTTAGGTGAGCACTCAGTTACTTCTGTCTTCTGATTTTATCAACTGGAGTTTAAATTAAAATAATTTATAAAACTAATTGGGTGTATGCCACTTTTTCCTACAAATGGGGTAGGTCTTTTTATATGTGGTTATTTAAAGTAAACCTAAATGTTTGTTTGTTATTCTCTTTCCTGCTTCTAAATTCCTTTTACTATCCTTCTCTTCTCAGTCTCCCAAAATACCCACGTGTAATTTATGGTACAGTCGTTTTCATGAAATTCCTTTGCATTGCATCTTTCAAAAACTCACTTCCGATTTAAAGGTAGTTCAGCTACAGCTAAGTGAAAGTATCTTTACACTGATGAAGTATATTATTTGAGAGTCATTATAAAATATGTATCAAGGTTTAGGCACTATGTTGGTCTCGTAAGTAGCTATAAAGGAGGGAAAAGAAAGAATTCTTCAGCTCAAATAATTTACAATTTCATAATGATTTTACCATCCACAGAAATAAAATATTACTCATTAAATATCAAAGAATATGCTGGGGTTTTGATAACCCACCAGGCCTATATGTAAAAGTCTATATTCAGCAAATTTTCCCAATCTAGTAAAAATTAAATTATCCAACATGTTGTAAACATGTGAACAGAAGGGTCCCTTTAGCAAAACTATCCTGATAAACTCTGCAATGGATACTGTGCTTTGTCTGATTTCACTGGGCAGCGCCCATTGAAGGAGAGGCAGCTACCTGGGATAGTTCTCCTTAGGAATGCTGAAAACTTTGAGAAATAAATCTGAATTGATGCTTTAATGCAGATCTCTAATGCAATTTCCTCTATGAAATTGGAAAAAAGAAATTGGTTCCACTCACTCCAAAGAAGATAAATAGCTGAAAGTGGGAAAAAAAAAAAAAATATGTTGCATGCATGGTTTTACCCTCGCAAAATAAATAATGAATAATATTTTAAAAATTGCACTTTGAAAAAGACCAAAAGAATTAACCTTTCTTGAGAGTCCATGTCTCCTCCTAGTCCTGATGTTGGGCCAATGAAAGATGCTATCAGAGATAATAAGCCCTGGAAAACAGGAGTAGAAGCCTCTGTATTGTAGATAGCGATGAAGACAGTAGGTGGGAGTAGGGCTGGCTGGCTAGTGGGACTAAGATGTCACGAATATGCAGTGGAATAAGGAATGATAAATATGGATAGATAAATAGGTGAAAAAGAAAGAAAGAAAAATTGTAAACTTTTTTTTGGTATAAAAAGATGACTTTTTGTGCTTTTCTTCATTGTGCCTTCCACTGACAGGATTAGTTTTGTTCCAGCAGGAGATGGCAATGGCGCCTCTGGTGTAGTGGCTCCATGCGAGAGTCCCAACGGGAATGGCAAGGCACTACATTTCTTTCTGCCCATGAAATAATCCGCATTTGACCTGTCATTGTTTTTCTGAGCGTGCTCTCTGCCTTCGACTTAACCTTCCTACCTCTATTTGGTCACTAAGAACTAAGGACTCTTTTACTAATATCAAGACTCTTATGAAGACCGTATACCAAATCGCTAGGCTCTCTGGTTCCATGGTTCCTGATCTAAGATAGAAGATGAGCCTTTCTATGAAGTCAGGCTTACTGTGTTTCTCCAATGACCTAGAGTCCGCTATAGCCCCCATTTGACAGAGGGTAAATGTCAGACTCCAAGGCGTATATCCAGCACCCTCCTGATGTTTCAGTTCTTCTTAATGGACCCTCAACCCCAGCCAGATCACATGCTCAACATCCTACACTAATTCTTCTTTCTGTACCAGAAATGGCTTCCCTTTTCATCTCTACCCATGCTTCTCAGACTATGTCCCACATCTTTTCCCAAACCTTCCAGAACCCACTCTTCCAAGCAGAGAGGCTCTTTAACACATTAACACACCTGTGCTTCCAGAGAACTATTTTAGAATTATTGTATTACAATTCTATTCTAACAGAAAGTTAAAGCCATAGTAAAATGTGCTTATTTTTATATCTGTATGACAGGGGTTAAAGGAAAATGTGCCAACACCTAACATGCCACTCAATATATCAACAACAGATGTTAAATAGGTGGTTCATTCATTTGCTAGGACTTTATAGAGCACGTACTCTGAGCCAGGCATTAACTAGGTTCTGAAAATACAGATATCAGAGACACATTCTCTGCCCCGGGGGAGCTCATAGTCTAGTAAGAAGATAGGCAAATTGACAATTCGTTAGAGTATGAGGATTAGGTTGTCACTTTATACATAGGAACAGGGTGCTAAGGAAGCAGGCGGGGGACCTTCTTAACCCAGGCTAGAATATCAGTTGAGCATCCCCAGAGGAGGTGACATGGACTGATTCTTAGTGGCTTATAAGGATGGATGCAATATATATATATATATATTTATAGTAAGGGAGAAATGGAAGTCCAAGCAGTGAAAAAGTACACAAAAGAGAGAAACCGGATGCTTTTGAGGACGTACAGGTAATATGGTAGGGCTGGTGCAGAAGCCTATGGGGAGGAAGGAAGGAAAAACAGAAAAAGGCCAGAGTGAGTTTCTGAGACAGAATCCCAGAGAATGCCTACATTTAGGGTGATAACACTAGAAACAGTCTTCAGGTACTTGAAAGACTGAGATATGAAGATAGAGACACACTTATTCTGTAAAACGTTAATAACTACAATCAGGATTAGTGGATGAAAGCCAAAGAAATAAAGACTAGGTTGAGAATAAAAAACAATTTTCTAGCAACTGAAGCTATAAAGAAATAAACCAAACACAGTAACAACAATGATTATTCAATAGACAGTTTGCAATATGGATCCCCAATTTTTATCAGATATCTTTATATGAGGGAATCCATTTTAAGAAGCATAAATCTCTTTTGCTGGAAGAGAATGAACTTCCTTATGAGGCTGTGGGCATTCCAGCCCAAAGCAGGGAAGCAAAGGTTAGACTTCATCATTTAAAATCTTTCTCTCTCCTGCATTCCTATCAGACAAACGGTGTATACAACTTGCCATGTACTGCCTAGTACATTAGCTAGTACATGATAAATGATGTACATGTATTAAATGATAAATGAACAAAAGTAAAATTAATGAGTATTCACATTGTATAGGTAGTGACTTTGCATTGTCATGAAAACATACAGAGAGGCCATTGCTCTCTGCTCTGGAGCTCACGTATTGTGCTTTCATTTGAAGCTGTGGGCTCGGAGCTTTCTCATTGTCCATCCTCCCAACTGTGATAACTACCTTCAATTGCAGGGCACCAGCAGCCTAAAAACTAACACTTAATTACCTCCATGGTAAAAAGAAATATGGCAAGTTGGACATATGTAACTAAGGAAGATTGCCATCAGTCCCATTTACTCAGCTGTTTACCTGGCATGAGTCAGGCTGCCCCAGGCTTACCATGGCTTTCATTGTTTAGTCTTCCTCCTGTCCGGGTTTGTTGTTTCCCATTTTGTTTCTATAGAAAAGAGAAGTTTCCTTTTCTCTGTTTTATCTTGAGTCCACCCATTTATTTTAGGATAAAAAGCATCCCCACCATCCCTATGACGAGTTGCTGTCCTCCTCGGGTTCTGCTACTATAACATCCTGATATGAAGGAGGACATGTGCTAAAGCAGAAGAAAAACAAAATGGGGCCAGATACCTTCCCCAACACTTACTGGTTGTGTGATTTGAGGCAAGCGTCAAATATCTCCAAGCGTCAGTGTCATATTTATAAATCAGAATAATTGTATTTCCTTCACAGTCATTTCTGATGAATTAGTAATACCTTTTACCTAAATCACAAAATGCTTAGCCGAAAACAGATGCTTAACCAGTGTGTTTCTTTCAGTTTGCTAGCTTTTGTCATAGGATCTGTATTTTCCCCAAGCTTCCAGGATATTGTCCTTACGCCGCTGTTTTCTTATTCTGAGGTATTTTGAAGGCTTTACTCCCTTCTCTTTTTCAGATATAACAGGTCTTGATTGCTCTCGTTTTTTCCTACTTTTCTATTTTTTTAATGGAATTCCCTCTGTGCCTTTTTCCCTTTTAACTTAGTTTTATAGATTCTAACTGGCATGACTATTTCCTGCTGATTCATACCCTTATTCCAAAGGTCTTATGGTAGTTTGCAGTCAAGAAAACTCCTGATTCAAGTATCAGTAGTGAAGTTACATCATTATCCTATTGATCTAAGATTCATTCATTTATTGAGCTCTTACTTAGCTCCAGGTACAGTCTTATGCCCTCTGAGTAAAAAGGTGAAAAAGTCCTCTCACTCGGGACTTACAGTGTCAATGAAATATAATGAGCAAGCTTCTGCCACATGTTCATAGCAAACCAAACGCTATCTGCATCTGCATACATACAGCCTCAGCCCCTTCCATGTGTCTCTGCAAGATTTTACACCCAGGAGAGAGAAACATGTTAACATAAGATCAATTATCCAGAGTTATTATTACTTGCTACTAATACAAAAGTCTATGATGTGCCACTTTTCTCAATCCTCAAAAAAATGTTGAAAATTTAAAATATTCCCTCGTCTCCTAAAAGTAGTGACACTATTTTACAAACATTGGCAAAAAAAAAGATCACTATTTTGTGATTCTGTGCTCTCTTTCCTTTTTTTTTTTTTTTTTTTTTGAGGAGCATCAGCCCTGAGCTAACATCCGTGCTAATCCTCCTCTTTTTGCTGAGGAAGATCGGCTCTGAGCTAACATCTATTGCCAATCTTTCTCTTTTTTTTTTCCCCCAAAGCCCCAGTAGATAGTTGTATGTCATAGTTGCATATCCTTCTAGTTGCTGTATGTGGGACACCGCCTCAGCATGGCCGGACAAGCGGTGCGTTGGTGCGCGCCCGGGATCCGAACCCTGGCCACCAGTAGAGGAGCGCGTGCACTTAACCGCTAAGCCACCGGGCCAGCCCTGTGCTCTCTTTCTATCAATAGAAAAATTTTGAGTCGTACTCACTCAAATTGTAAAACTTGTGAGTTTTTATATTCATTTTGCAGATTACTTGATTGAAAGATCTCATCTATCTGAAAAAAGAAAAGGTTACAAAAAGCATATTCAATTTAAGATTTAAACATTTGTTAAAAATTTTAAACAAAGTAATCTTCATGTTCTGCTTAGAACTGGATTAGGGGCAATTTCTTTCTCTGTGGTGATGAGGATCATACTTTTAAGCATTCTGGGCCTATTACATTTATCTACCAATTTTTTCCAAGTTGGAAAATGGGATCTATGCATCTTTTGGTAAGTAGTTAGTGAAACTATGTTATGCAATTTTAAGCCAGCTGAAGAGAGATAGTCTCCTACCATTTGCTGAAGGTCAAAAGCAAGAACTTTGAAATCCGCTGAGAGGCTGTCTTGCAAATTAACATTATATGTAGCTCCGGAAGTTATTTTCAATGTCCCTCTGGCTTCATGATTATTTCCAGATACTGCATCTAGATGAATTAATAAGAAATAAAACACTAAAAATGTGAATTATGAAAAGAGAATATGCATATTCCAGTACAGGGGAACAAAATTTGCAACCCCAAAATGTGTCTCTTTGGCATGAGGATTATTTTAGGCCAATTATTTTTAAGAAACATAAAGACTCAAGAAATTTTGCTCTTTATCTCCCCCTTAACTACCTAAAAGAATTTAGACAGAGGGGCTAGTTCAGGGAGAGCACTGACGCCAGAGATATCTACAAAGACTATGGGCTAGGTGTGGTGAGGAGAGCTCATCAGGCCTGGAGATCAAAGTCCTCTCTGTGTCCCATTGTCTCCCCATGGCATGACAAACATTTGTTTACCAAACATTTGCTTTTCCTGTCTTCCTGTAAATTGTTTTCCTCCCCTTTGAAGTTCCAGAACCTACTCCCTTCTCCTTAGGTCAGGATGCCATATAAACCTCAATTGCCTGACTGTTGGGGAACCTCGTATCCTTGGGGGTTCCTGTACATATGTAAATTAAATTTGATTTTTTCCTGTTAATCTGTCTCACGTCAATTTAATTCTTAGACCAGCCAGAAGAAGTAAGAAAAGGGGGAGGAAAAATTTCTCCCCAACACTGGTTAAGACACAGAAGTAAAGTTCTTGCTTCATGTGTTGGCACCGTCATTCTTGCTTTTTCTTTGTAGTCTTTATGTTTCATAATCAGCTCCTTTTTTTTTTTTTTTTAGCTATCTGGTTGTTTTAAAAGATTAAAAAATAAACTTCTCTGGGCCGGCCCCCTGGCTTAGCAGTTAAGTGTGCGCGCTCCGCCACTGGCGGCCCGGGTGCGGATCCCAGGTGCACACCGATGCACCGCTTGTCCGGCCATGCTGAGGCAGTGTTCCCCATACAGCAACTAGAAGGATGTGCAACTATGACATACAACTATCTACTGGGGCTTTGGGGAGAAAAAGGTGGAAAAAAAAAAAGGAGGAGGTTTGACAACAGATGTTAGCTCAGTACTGGTCTTCTTCAGCAAAAAGAGGAGGATTGGCATGGATGTTAGCTCAGGGCTGATCTTCCTCACAAAATAAATAAATAAATAAACTTCTCTATTCTATTAATTTTGTTGTCTTTTCTTTGAAGTATAACCCACAGTCCAAGCATCCAAGTTTTTTTTACTGTTGAGATTCCTGTTGGAAGATACAGGGATGATCAACTTCCTCCAATTATGGGAACTGATTCAGGGAAACATGGTGAGAAATGGACCATTAAAAGTTTTGTAGTTGCTTTCAGATACTTCTCCAATACCTAGCATCCAGGGACACTGCTGGTTTTCTACATGTGGATTGCTGTGAAGATTTCAATGTGTGTGTTACTTTGAAACTTGGTTTTGAAGCTACTTCTTTCAGTCTAATAATTATAAAATTGGCATGAATGACCTTTTGGCATTAGATGGTGATTGTCATTGTTGGAGAAGTTATTGAGAATGCTGCAGAAAATACATTATCTCAATATGAAAACATGTAAGGGACAAGCTAATAAATTGAATATAAACATGGGTAATAAAATGTGCATTAAGTCCTGCACAATCCCTTTATCAGAATCTTTTCTTTGATATATATTTATATTTAAAATGAAATGCTTCAACTGAAACTCACATAGTGATGAAATCATTAGTAAATGTAATAATAATGATACATAATTCTCACATTTACCTAGTATGAGAAGATGTTATTTCTTCTTTACCCAGATGGGAAAATTGGGGCTTAGGTTCACTGAGAAAGTTTCCCAAGATGACAAAGGTCATAAGTGACAGATCTGGAATTTGGACATAGGATTGACTGACTTTAGAACCCATTATCTGTCATATATTAATACCAAGCTTCCCAGTCTAGAAGGAACATTAGAAATAATATTTTAAATAATAAATTTGCATTTAGACTAAACAGTTATCATTGCATAATTGATGTAACATATTATTGTTTATACTGTTTTATTTATTTTATAAATACTCAAAATTACATTTAGATTTGCATGTTTAAATGTGAAAGACAAGGAAAGACTGAGGAACTGTCTTGGATCAGAGGAGTCTAAGGACACATGATAACTAAGTCTTGTGCTGGAGTCTTTGTTGGATCCTGAACAGGTAAAGGACATTAGTGGAAAAACTGGCGGAATTTGCATAGAGTGTGGGGTTCACTTATTAATATTGTACCAAAGTTAATTCCTTGGTTGTGACAATTGTACAATGGATATACAAGATACTAACATTAGGGGAAGCTGAGTGAAGGTTATATAAGAACCCAACAATTTTTGCAGCTTTTTTGTAAGTCTAGAATATTTTCCAATAAAAAGTAAAACAATGTGAATTAGAAGTAGTATGTCTTATGTCCTCCGGTGTTCTACTATAGATTTAACTGAAATCCCTTTTTATATTCAATTGTTCACTATTAAATCATATTAATATTTATAAATATTTATTTTCTATTTTACTTGTAAGATAACTAACTTTTGTATCTTTATTGAGTATCAGAGGTTCCACTGGATTTCCAAGTGATTATACATCCTTGAGGTTATTCACAACATTTAAATAAGACCAAAGCTGCCACTTTTCTAAAAGTCTATGTGAACCTCTATAATTTATTTAGTTCTTCATATAATCATATAAAATATCACAAGTCTCCTTTCTCTTTAAAATATATTCCTTGTATATGGTTATGATAGTTAAATAAACCAGGGATTATATTGGAATTATTTTATAAAACTATAAATCATATTTATTACATTCTAATTTAACTTTTTTTCTTACTAGAGGAAAACAGCTAACTCAAAGGCTGAGAATTTTCTTGGTAAAACCAAAATCAATCACATTAACAGGTTTTGTGTTTTCAGAGAGAGTTAATATGTGCATATATAATTGATCACTTAAAAAATTTGAAAATTTTCTCAGAAAAAAACAAACTCAATACTCAAGTTATTGCTATGCTGCCAATTTTATAAAAAATCATCCTATAAACGAATACATGGTAAATAAAAGCACAAATTCTACAGTTGGATTGTCTAGTTTGGAATCTTCTGCTATCTCACAATGATGCAAATTTAGACAAGTTACCTAAATTCTCTGCTTTGATTCTTCACCTATAGAATGAGGGTAATAATAACAACTAACTCGTAGGTTTGTTGTAACAATAGAATACATTTGAAGATCTTTGAAAATCTGTTGGTACAGATAATTTAACTCTAAAACTCTAAATTTAACTCTAAATAAATTTAACTCATTTTTTTCTATTTATCACAAGTCGCTACTCAGGAAGCTTGAGATCTTTGTAAGTCTAGATTTACATCCAAATACTCTTATATTGTGGCAATTAAAATTATTGGCTTAATAAGAGAATAAAGATATCATTCTCAAGAAATAAGCAATATTTTTTCTTTAACTTTGCCTACTTACAGACTTGTGTCATCAACAACATTTTTTTTTTTAAGAAGATCAGCCCTGAGCTAACATCCATGCTAATCCTCCTCTTTTTGCTGATGAAGACCAGCTCTGAGCTAACATCTATTGCCAGTCCTCCTCCTTTTTTTCCCCCCAAATCCCCAGTAGATAGTTGTACGTTACAGTTGCACATCCTTCTAGTTGCTGTATGTGGGACGCGGCCACAGCGTCGCTGGAGAAGCAGTGCGTCGGTGCATGCCCGGGATCCGAACCCGGGCTGCCAGTAGCGGAGCGCATGCACTTAACCACTAAGCCACAAGGCTGGCCCTCAGCAACATTTTAATATGGTTATGATTTAAATTCTATCAGAACAAACCCAGAGGCTATGAAATCTACTTTGTTATATGTTGCAACTGAGAAATTTAACAATTTATTTTTTCTTTTTTGGTGAGGCAGATTGTTCCTGAGCTAACATCTGTGCCAATCTTCATCTATTTTGTACGTGAGGCGCCACCACAGCATGGCTTGATGAGCAGTGTGTAGGTCCATGCCCAGGATCTGTACCTGTGAGCCCAGGGCTGCTGAAGCAGAGTGCATGAACTTAACCACTACGTCACCATGCTGGCCCCTACTTACCATTTTTCATTTAAAAAAGCTTAGTCTCATGCTTGAATTCTGGATTAAATTTCAAATTATATACCAATTAACTTTTCAGATATTCCAGGAAGTGAACTACGACGAAGCATCTGAATGCAACATAAATATCTTGGCATGAAAGCACAGCAATGAATAAAACACTCTGGCAGGATAACTGAGATTCAAGTGTGTACATTGCTCCAAGAGCACCTTCGGGAGGCAAGTCCGCTTGACTTACCTTCTTCTGAACTGTTGATTGCCAGCCAGGATATTGCAATTAATCCAGCACAGACGACCACCAGAATGGCAAAGAGAACTGCAAACATGACTTCATAGGTACTGCAAGAATGGTGTCTTGAAGGTACACTTCTTTTTGACACCATTTTTGGCTTTTGAAGGTATGCTAATCTAAGAACTGTGAAAGAATATAGAAATTTGCACCAACAGGAGAGAAAAATCTCTCAAGTTTTCCAAGATTTATAAAGTGACAATGTAGGTCTACCCTAGTCTTCCTAGTCCGTGTAAATGAGTGGTGTGTGTCCTTTTGGCAACATCATGTCTTTATACATTAAGTAGCTTTAAAAGGGCAGTTAATCTTTAAGAAGATATTAATGAGTAAAGGAGATGCCTACAGTTGTAAATGTTAATCATCGGAACAGGCCATTTGTTGAAGTGAATGAAATTAAATGCATGTCGTAAACAGAAATGACACTATCATTTAAAAAACTATCAGGAAAAATATGAAATTCATAGTTAGATAAATTAGTCATCAGGCACATGCACTTGATATTTGTAAAGAGTTCCTAACAGAGCAACCTTCTACCCTCTGACTCAGGTCATTATTAAGGCGTTTTTCCTGTTCTATGTAGATGTAGACATTCTAAAAATATCTTTTATGCACTGGTATAAATAAAGCCTCACATATATATTAATATGTACATCTCCCTTTCTCTCCCTCCCCCCCTCTAGTTTTTTACATTGAAACAATCAAAAGTCCACTTAAACAAAAGTCATATGGCTTCTCGTTAAGGCCTTGTGCAGTTATCAGTGCATGGGAGTAGTGGCCTGGGAGGATAAAGCATTTGTTTCTATTTTAAGGAAGTGTTCTGGGTGGGGAAGAAGTTGCTTACTTGCCCTGGACTTTATCTTTTTCAACATGCTCATTATAACAAGAGAACAGGTTAAGATAACCACTCTCAGACCTGTAGACCTATGCTTTATGGGAAAATCAAGACAGTTCTCTGATAATTAAAATACAGGTTACCACCAGAACTTCCACATCTTGAATAATAATGAGTCTAGAATTAAAAATTAATGAATAAAACCAATCTGAAGTAAACCAGTTTGCCTCTGGTTCTGGCAGGTAAAACTAGCCAGAGATAAGGAACTTCTAGAGCAGCAGCCTTTAATGCACTGAAATTGTGGCATATTGTATATTAGCTAACATAAGTAATAGCCACTTTTCATTCTTCTAATTTACCCATGAAAGAAGAGAACTGCATGTTGCACTCTGAAACACTTGCTGATAAAAAGTAAAATATAAGTAAATAAATGTATGTCATGGAATATATTTATATTTTTTATTTAACAGAATTAATACTAATTGTCTTGTTAAACACTTTAAAATATACATGAAATGAGGGATACCACTGATGGAATTGGGAGAGGTTCATTTTACTTATATTCTAGGAGACGATTCTAATAATAGGCTAGACCTTCTGATAAAATGGGAGCCTGGAGAGTGACCCTGGAATTGGGGAGCTAAGAAGATGGAAGTACAATTACTATTTTCTTTATTATAGCTGATGCAGGTGCAATTGCTTTTCAGAAAATCAAGTAGAACTTTGTTACATTTCTTTTAACTTTATTTACGGGGAAGAAGAAGGTAGCAAAATGAGTTTGCACACTCTGCTCCAAGCACAGAGTAATAATATATTAAATATATGATCGAAAGCCGAGTTATATGCTTAGGTTCAGAAATGAAATCAGCATTCATATTCTACATTCTACTCAAATTATATGTTTTACATATATAATTACATTAATATGTTCAAATAAATGAGTGGAAGAATAGCTTTCTTTTAAAAAGGCAAAAATTTATGAAGGGCAGACTGAAATTAAAAAAAAATGTTAATGTGGAAAAGAACGAATCATATGTCTTGAAATTTAAAAAAGCTACTAAAATAAAATGGAACTTGCCCTTTCAGATAACAAAACTCATTACAGAGTTATAATAATAAAAAATGTGCTATTTTGGTCAGGAGTAGAAAAATATCTCTGTGGCATAGAATAAAGTGTCCACAAACAACTTGATTCACATATGGAAACTTCATATATCGAAAAGACAGTGTTTCTAATAATAGATGAGGAAAGGATAACTATTCGATAAATGATGCTGGCTCAGTTGATTACTCATCTCAGGGTAAATAAAATTAAATCCTTATCTTACGTTATAAAGAAAAACAAATTCCAGGTGGATTAAATACACATAAAAAGTACAGAAAAAAATTTGAAGAAAATGTAGAAAAATGTCTTTCTGATGATAGGGTACTGAAGAAGTTCTTTAGAAAGAATTAACAAATAAAAAGACAAACCAGGAAGGAGAACGTTGATAAATTTAGCCAATAACGCTAACTTTTAAAAAGCAGGTGATTGAAGACCCAATGATATTAATTTTCATCTTTATTCAATAATCACTAAATTTTAAGAAAATTTATGCATAGAACTTTCTACTTTGAGAAATGCAGAAGTTACAGAAAAGCTCTCAAGTAAAGTCACTGGGTGTCCATAAGAGAGTAAAACATTTATTTAAAACATATACTTAAGATATATGACCATATGAGCTAAAATGATCTAGATGAAGTAGAAACAAATAAATATAACATATTTGAGGTGGTGAATGAAGAGAATACATAGCTCTGGGTAGGTAAGCATCACTAATACTCTTAGTGAAACTTTCAGTGAGGAAATAAAAATCGTGACCATTTCAGTGATGGGAATGACACATTCTGGTTAGGTGAATAATGAAGTAGGAAGAGACTCGAGGATAGCGAGAGATGGAGTAGGCAGAGCCAATGCTGAACTGTTGGAGACTCCTAAGGGAGGGTTATAATTATTTTAGCCTAGAATGAATGAAAGGAGAATAGGACAGCTAAGAAAATGAAGAGTCTGATAAAAGCCTTGTTAATGTTATTGAAACAAAAGGACCAGAGTGTTAATAATCTTAGTGCATATCATAATCTATTTCTTTGCTCAACAAATATGTGCTTTTATACTCTGACCGTACTAGGTAGCAGTAGTAATTGCAGAAAGTTTCTAAAGATTAAGGCCATGAGCATTTATAGAAAACTTCTTTCACTATTCCACACAGTGTGAGAACCCCCCGACAGCATTCACATTTAAATAAGTTCTTGTGACTGGGTTATCAGGCAAATTTCTTGAATAAGTCTCAATTGAAAAAAAAAAAAAAACTAATATAAAGCAGGAAAATCTGTATTACTCATCAAGAATACTTTTGGAGATTCTACAGATGATTTTTCTTTCTGAAAATGTGGGCAAATGCCCCAGTGTAATGTCAATTAACACTTCTCTTACTCCTGTGATTCATCATCCAATGATGACAGAAGCTTATGAAATACACATTTGCTTGCCTTCAAGGCTGGTATATTTCTCTCCTTTGACTTTCCATATAATTTTAACATATTATTCTAATATCTAGTTAGGAAGCCTCTTTATATTTTAGGTATTGCAGGAGGACAGTAATCTTTATACAAATTGAGGACTATTTGATAAACATTTTATTGGGAAAAAAAGAGGAGAGTAGGCCATTAAATATTATTAAATATGTTTAGCAGTGAAGATGCTTAAGTATTAAAATCCCAGAGATTTGCTTACTGGATATTGCTCTTTATTGTTTGGCCATTTGAAGAAAAATTTGGCTGGATGTAAAAATTTGGTGTCATATTGTCTTTCCCCCAGAAGCTTGGAGATTTTCCTCTGCTATTCTCTGGCATTGAGTGTTAAACTTGTCCTCTTTTATGACTGTTCCATTCATCTTTTGATTGCGCGTTTATCATCATCAACCAGTTGGGGTTTTTTAATGTTTTTAGAAGGACTGTTGTTTTTAGAAGGACTGATGGATTCTGTATTCCCTGAGTTCATTCATATATGAGAAATCTTCCTTTTTCTTTTATACTTGAATGATACTTTGCTAGGGATTAAATGTATGGGTAAATGACAAGTTTATTTTTTTCTTGGAATTCTGAAGATATTTTTCTAATATTGTTTTTCTGACACAGAACATAATCATGAAAATGTCTAAAGCTAATCATGTATTTTGCTTTTGTATGTGACGTGTTTTATACCTGACTGTATGCCTGGAGAATTCTTTTTTCATACTTGAGATTCAATAGAGAATAAATTGGCATTGATTATCCTGGACTGAGTTTTCTTGGAATATGGTGTACTTTTTTCAGTTTCCCCTTCATCTAAAAAATAACATTCCTTTACTAAAGTTTTAAATTGTGTTGTTGTTTAATTTACTAGATATCTTACCGGAGTTGGGGTCTAATTTTCTTTAGGTTGGATTCTCAGTCATTTCTTTATGTCTATATTTTTCTCCTAATTGTTACAATATCTCTAACTCCCTCATACACTTTAATTATATGCAATGTTCAACTGCATTTTCTGTTCTCTGCTGCTTCTAATTTATTGATTGCATGTATAATTGTTACTGAACCAAGTGGACATGCCTCCTCATGAGTGAAGGGGAGAGAGACTATCCTCTACCCACTCTGGGTCCTTTCTGGCTGAGCTACAAATTAAATTGACTTGAGACCAAATAGCAGGAGAAAATCAAACAAAGCTTTGTAACATGTATACATGGGAGAAACCAGGGAAACTCCGTTTCTTGACAAATGGCAGAGGTTTTAGCCTTAAATAGCATATTCAGGTAGAGAAAAGAGGACGTTGGGCATGGGGGAGTCAGCTATGGGAGATGACCAGAAAGCACAGTAATCAAGAGTATACAGATTTAAGTCCTCACCTTCCACGCTGATAAAAGTTTCTAGAGATAAGGTCACACCCCCTTCTTCCTGGTACAGAGAGGGAGACACCTTTACAAATGGAGATTTCCTGTATAAATGTAAATGTTTGGCCTTAGCAATGACTCTCCCAGTCTATTGATAAAATAACCAAGGTAAAAAGACATATTTTGAGGTGGCCAATTTTGATCTCCCACAAGAGCTAAATAAGACTCTACACCAGTGAAAGTTGTCTCACAAAGTAAAATGTATTTGTAGCAAACAGGAGGCCATGAGGAATCATTTCCAAAGTCATGGCACCCCAGAACCAAGGGAAACTTTTATTTCACTTGGCGAATGAATATTGAAAAGGGAGAGGTGGATGTTCTCTTGCACAGGCTCAGTAGGAGAACATGCTTCCACATACTGAGACCTAAGCTCCTCGTGGAGAAGTCTTTGCATTAAAGATAAGGCGAAGGTCATGGGCATAGCTCTTGTGGTGAGGCTTGGTCAGTTTCACGATGGCTGGTGGTTACATCTCCCTTGAGTTTCTCACTTGGTCAGGTTCAGGATGGTTGATAGCTACATCTCCTTAACATACAAAAGGAAAAGAAACAACTTGGAAAAACAGTTAATTGCTTCCAAACCCACCTTCGAGTTTCTCGAGGTAACATAATGCTATTGATTATCACCTAGTTGGTGACATAATGCTATAGATTCAGGTTGCAATTGGTTTTCTTAATTATATTTCAATATAAAGATTCTGTGTTTTATTATCCTTTTATTGAGTTCTTTTTGTCTTTAACTCATTTTCTTAATTAACTTATTTTACAATAAATAGTACAGTAGAAAATTTTCCTTTGGTTGAATTTGCTTCTGGAATCACTTTTTTGGCAGTATTTTATACACTATTCTCTTCCTTTCTCCCTTCTTTCTTTCCTTCCTTTCTACCTTCTGAGATATATTTACATGGCTGCCATGCTATTTCTTTTTATCTGGTTCATGCTTCTCTTAGATAGTCCTGCTTTGGCTCTTTCCCATGGTTTTCCCATAGAGTAAGTGAATTCTCTTTGCATTTGTATGAGCTACATTTTGAGGAATGCATACTATATGCTTTTTCTTTTCTGTAAAATGAAGGGTTGAGGGAAGTTACCGAGGGAGGAGGATAAATTCATGTAAGGCTATATACAGCCTTTGTATGATGGCTCATATTCCTTTCTCACTTCTGTAATTTTGTTAAACACCTGTACCTTGTACTAATGTTGGGTTTATTCTCTTTGTGAATGTGCATGGTATGCCACTGGGTTACATACTATTCCCTACAAGTTGATGAGCAGCATTGAGAAATCACAAATCTTTTGGTTTCCTTTCATCTCCACTGAGATCCTTAGCAGTCACTCGTCATTAGGGGTTGCTAGTCCTGAGATATTTTTCTCTTCCTTTTTCCCATGCTGCCTGCTCACAATTTGACATGCTTTTCTACAAATTGCAAGGTATTAGTGAAAATTAGAAATTTTGGGGGTTCTTTTTAGAATACTGATGAGGAGGAGAGGGTTTTTAGGTGAATGATAGAAAAGAGCCATGTTGAGCCTATTAATATTCTTGTTATTGGACAAAGTTTATGCCATGAACTTTGCTTTTGTTATTGTTTTGTTTTGTTGTTGTTGTTGTTGTTGTTGCTGGTGAGTTTTTGACTAGCTTATAGCTAGTTTATAACCCATTTAGTTAGATTCTAGAGAAGGATGTTTCAAGTTTCAACTTCAATTCAGATTTTACGCAAAAGTCCATCCAATGTAATTTCTGACCTAAAAATTATATCAATTTTATTCAGCTGAAACTGTTAGCGAACCAAGTGGGCTCGCCTTCTGGTGATCTAAATAAGACTCTACACCAGTGGAAGTTGTCTCACAAAGTAAAGTATATTTGCAGCAAATAGGAGGCCACGAGGAATCATTTCCAAAGTTATGGCATCCCAGAACAAAGGGAAACTTTTATTTCAGTTGGGAAATGAATATTGAAAAGGGAGAGGTGGATATTCTCTTGCACAGGCTCATTTGGAGAACATGCTTCCACATACTAAGGCCTAAGCTCCTTCTGGAGAGATATTTGCATTAAAAATAAGGCAAAGGTCATGGGCATAGCTCTTGTGGTGAGGCTTGGTCAGTTTCACGATGGCTGGTGGTTACATCTCCCTTGAGTTTCTCACTTGGTCAGTTTCATGATGGTTGGTAGCTACATCTCCTCAACATACAGAAGGAAAAGAAACAACTTGGAAAAACAGTTAATTGCTTCCAAACTCACCTTTGAGTTTCTCAAGGCACCTAGTCGGTGACAAAACTATCCCTAAAAATTAATTTAGATGTCTTATCAGAGCTTCCTGGCTCTGAAAACATCTGAGTAGACAATATTACTTAGTTCATTTATATACAACATTTTCAGCCGAATACTATTTTACAGAGGGATACACGACAACTGAAAATGAACAGATTTAATCCTTTCAATTAATAGCAGTCTCTTGCATTGTTTAATAGTCCCACCAAACAGGAGTTGGATTCCTCTGTTACTTTTAAGTTTATAGTAAAGAAAGCCCTCAAAGATGTTACATACCGGAATAGTCAGTTTAAAATTCCAAAACTGCACTCCTTGAATTGCTGAAGAATGTATTTGCCATTCCAAAAAGGTGGGGTGATGTGGAAAAGCATTAGGCATGTACACAGTAGACCCATCTTTACATAGAGACATTGACCTTATCATGCAACCTTGGGCATTTCACTGAAATTCTTTTTAAGCTTCAGTTTCTCATCTGGAGAACAAAGTTATTGATCTTAAAATCACTTTCATTTCTAAAATTTCATGACTTTATTATATTTATGGTCCTTTCCAAAGGAAAATACATATATGATTTATGTCTCTTCACATTCAAAAGCCTTTGGTTCCCAGATATCTTTCAGATATTCACCTAAAAATCACCTATGAGAGACAATGTCTTTTGAAACATTTTCTTAAGATCTTTTCCTTCATATCTCCCTCTGACCTTTCATTCTCATTGTAGCTTCTTTTTATCCTTCTCTTATCTGACTACAGTGAAACCATATTTACTTTCCCTTTGCTAAATGCAAATTCTGCTTCCTGGCTCGTCATCCTTTGTTCCTGCTCCACGTGCAGCTTCTCACCCTGCCGTATGAAAGTCACTCTCACCAAGCATATCTCCCTAATCTACTTTTGTCTGTAAAGTGGATTATGAAACTTTTGAATAAAAGGTATTATACCAGAACATGCTGAACTGCATAGCACTTAACTGTTCCAAAGGAGAGAACTCTATTCATGGCAGTATTCAAAAATAGACCTGTATTTCAGGAGAGAAAAATGAACTAGGCTGGGAGAGAGAGGTTTTTCCTAGTAGGGGTTACCACACTTTTTATAGCATCGTAGTTGGTTAGGAGGGAGCTCTGAAAAAAATATCAGCATGTTCTTCCCTCTCAGCTGCTAGTTTAGGTCATTTTCAAAGAAACCCCCTATGTATCCAGAATCCTGACCAATTCACAGCCCCATGACTTTATATTGTTGTGCCAGCCACATCTGCAGCCCAAGCGAGATTTATCTTCTCACCATGTTACTTTTTAACTTTAATCATCTTAGTGCCTGGAGGTCAAAATAATTTTTGATATTGAAAGAGAGTCAGCGCACTTGTCAAATTTTCTCTGCACTCTTTTATGTAATTGCTCTGCTATCATCCCCAAAGTGTTATATCAAGCTTTATTTTTTCATAGAATAAGTTTTCCACATCAACTTGGTAAGTTTTCACTGTCTTGTCATTAAAACAGTTCCAGAAAGCTCATTTTCTTTTCTTTCCTTCTAAAAGAACAAAAATAAAACCTAACTAAGAGACCATCTAGTTTAGAAAGCTATAAAGTTTCCTGGCCTAGCAAATTCCCTCGAAATTTCCAAGTAAAATTTTGTCCTTCATTTTTAGGACTATGTCTTTTTAGATACCATCCAAATAAATCTATTGGGTAATATTTTTTACTAAGGAAATGCATAGCTTCTTTATATGAATATTATTTGCTTCTCATTTATTACTTAGAGTGTCAGTTCCTACGTGAAAGAGGCCAGGTAGGTAGTGTGCTTTTGCTTCAATAATGTTGTACCGTACACAGAATTATGTGTTTAATGAATGTTTCTAGTAATACTGCTGCTGCTGCTAAGAGTTGGTACTGTTAATATTAAAAATAAAACAATTCACAGTAACCAGGAATGCAGCTTTATTGTTAAGTCATCATTTAAGGACGGTAGAGTCAATGATAGAGTTTGGTGAGGTTGGTTAGATACAGGAATTAGAAAGGATAACAACATGTTAAGTTAAATTCCTTATGTTAGATCCTTGGAGAGGTTGTGTAACAATAAGAGAAATATTATATAAACATAATTGTGGTGGAGGTTATTCTCCCTTTCCTCCGTTTAGTGATGGAACTTCCTGAGTGTCACCTGTGAGCCACCAGCGACAGCCCCCAGTTTTCAGTTTTCTTTCAGTTGAGATGTGGCCATACGACCACAATCAGGACCATGGGATGTGAAAGAAAATATGTGCAACGTCTGGATCATCTCCGTAAGGAATCTTGCTGGAATTTTCTTCTTTCCTCCTAAAGACTATAAAATAAGGGAAAAGTAGCAGTCTTAAAAGCTCTTGTTGGGAATGGCAAAGCTGAGCCATGTGAGCTGGGTCTTCATATCTGCACTATTATGTGAGAGAGAAATAAACATCTGCTTTATTTAATCAACTTATTAGTTCTTTACTTCGCTTTTACAGTAAAACTGACACTATGACTTTTTCTATTTTGTATGTGGGACACTGCCACAGCATGGCTTAATGAGTGGCTTGTAGGTCCGCACTCAGGATCAGAACCCATGAACCTCAGCCTGCAAAATGGAGCATGTGAACTTAACCACTATGCCATTGTGTGGCTGACACAATGTTATAAAGTCATAGAGTTGTGAATTGGTTAGGATTCTGGATACATAAGGGGTTTCTTTGAAAATGACCTAAACTAGCAGCTGACAGGGAAGAACATGTTGATATTTTTTCAAAGCTCCTTACTAACCAACTAAGACTTTTAATGAGGAACTTAAATATAATTCATGATGCACTTTAAAAAATTTTTTAAATAATTTCTTTAGAAAGTGCTTGCTTGCTTGTTTGAAAAGAGCAATTCTTTAATTATAGTGTTTTAGTAACATTTTTCTTTTCCACGAGTAATTACTCCAGTGTAGGAATATATTAGTTCTGAACTTAATAGACTGTCACCAAAATGTTAATTAAAAATCAGGTCAATTTGGTTTTTTATTCATTTCTTTTAAAATTTTCCTAATTCTTATAATTTTAAAGTATTTCTATACCATTTAACCTTTAATTTTCCAGAATATTCTAGATTAAAATTCAGATCATCCTAAATATGTTTTGGACAGTGGAAATGTGTGGACTTACTAGTAACATAGGTGTTTGCTCGGAGAGCCCAAAGTGCCAACTCCCTTGTGCGCAATGGTCTCTTAAGGACATTGGTTCCCTGTGATTTATCTATATCATAAACAAAGTGGAGATGATATTGTTTCATTTGTGAAGTTCTAATATTTATTCAAAATGTGAAATGCTTTAATAAATTCACAAACTATTTGCAGCATATTCTAAAATTAGTTTTCCTGTTGCTTGTTTTTGAGTTTAAAACATCCACCTGGTTTTGACTTTCTTTATCTCTTGCTATTGGATGTGATAAACTTGTTCATTCAAGAATATACACGTCATGTCCTGCTAACACCTTAGATGTGTTAATCTACTGCAGACACATTTTCTATGATCTTTATTTTGTTTTAATGAGGTAGTAAGACATTAGTTCTGAAGACAAAGCCTATCTACTCATAACAGATTGATTTGAAATAAACTATGCTGAATCAGATTGATTTGAAATAAACCATGCTGAATCATCTATTGCTATAAAAGTAACGGTAAAATGGTCATATCAATTTACATTTTGATTAATTACAAGATTAATATTTATGTGTGAGGTAGCAACTTTGAGTGAATATAGAACAAACTGTAATAGAAAAAAAAATCACATTCATTGTAACATGTCAGCCAAGTTTTACATAAAAGTTCTCATAAAACAGTTTTAAGATTTTGGACATGTAAGCTTAATCATCATCTATTTGACACTTTTGCTTTGTGTGTGTGTGTGTGTGTGTGTGTGTGTGTGTGAAGAGGATTATTCCTGAGCTAACATCTGTGCCAATCTTCCTCCATTTTGTATGTGGGATGCTGCCATAGCATGGCTTGATGAGCAGTGTGTAGGTCCGCGTCCGGGATTTGAACACACGAACCCCAGGCCACTGAAGGAGAGCATGTGAACTTAACCACTACACCTTTGGGTTGGCCCCAACACTTCTGCTTTTAAGTTTTCTTTTACTCTTTTTCATCAAAAACATGTTATTAGAAATTCAATCAAAAAGTCTCTACTTTGTGAGGGTAAGAAAGCAATAATAAACCATTCCAGCATTTTACATAATCCTACTGTCTCCCTTATATAAAAAGTTCTACCAGAACAAATAAGCAGATGTGATCACAGCCAGACTGAGATTTCTGGAGATAAAGAATAAACAGAGATGTAGAGAGATCCCAAACTGCAGTTAAGTAAGTAAAATGTACAATTAAAGCATGCAATTAAAATAGCTAATGCATTTCCTTTCAATAGTAGGAGACTACAAAGAAAAAGCTATTTTTTGAAACGTTTTAAGATTCCTACTACCTAAGCTAGTATCTATCCTGAACAAGGTTTGGTATGTTCACAATTTAATTAAATTCAAGTTCAATAACCCTGTGATAAAAATAGAGTCTAAACCTCTCAGATGTCTATATCCTCTAGATGTTTCTGATTTAGAAAATAAAATGAACTCTTGGGTGAAATGATCCAAATAGATTGTCAGGAACTAATCTTGCTCAATGTGAATTGATCCATATTGGAAAAATAATTAGGAAAATGCTATCATGAGCAGCTGTATAGGTCAGTCAGAACTGCAGCCTACACACATACAAACACACACTCACACATATGGCCACACACACAAGCACATACACACACGCCTACACATACACAGAATTACATGCACAGTCATACACAGACAACACACATATATTCACACACACACATACACACATAACCGGAATATAATTGCCAAAAATGCTATATCCATTTCACAAGGAATTTGTCAGAAAAAATTTAAGGATCCTACCTTCCCTTAGCAGAGTTGCTGGGAGAAGTTGAGCTTGCCTAGCAATTTAAGAAAAACAGTCACTTTGCCTCCTGGTCTCTTTCTTTGGCTACAAGGTAACTAAATACATTCCTGATTTGTTCTCTCAGTCATGACCAATTAACAAAAGAATGATACCTTCTCTCCGTCTCTCTCAAACACACTCTCCCCTCTGGTTTTGTTTCATCCGCTAATTTCTTTAACACTTGTTACTAGCTGGCAGACAATATCCAAAATAAAGAATCCAAAAGACACCCTGCTTCTGTGGATTATGCACGAGGGAGTTAAGTTCCTTATTCTGAAAAGTGTCCTGTGGTCTTTTCTGCATCTCTTATTTTTATCTGCTACCTCAGAGGCCAACTGGAATGAGAATGTCATTCTGCAGTGAGGGCTTTAGAACTCTAATGATTTTGTAGTTGCATACGGAGAAGTGACAGTGGTCACATTGTTACCTGCTGGGTGGATCCGTTTCCAGGTTCTTGGTTCGAAGTGACAAAAGAATTTGTGTCTAAACACACAACGAAGAGTTTAAAGCAAGAAGGGATTTATTTGCAAAGCGAAAGTACACTCCAAGAGAGCGAGCAGGCATGCTCTAGGGGAGTGACTGCGCCGAGGTTTGGGTGGTGGTTGTGGATTATATAGGTTTGTTCATTTGTGAGGAGGGGGAAAAGAACCAGGCTTGAAGGGATTCTACCCATCAGCTTGTTGTCTCCTCCTCCACATCGAGAGGGGGAGTTTTTCTCCTCAGATGGTCCTTGGTGGAACTGTCATGTCTTCTATCCCTTGCAAGGGGGGGTTAAAAATGCAATGTAAATTTATGATGATTTCAGTATAACGAGGGTGATGTCAGGGCACAGCAGGTGGAAGCTAGCTATGTGCATGTCGGGCTGCAAAACAGGACGTTGTGGGTGTTGAGGGGGGGCCCCTCCGGGGAGGCTTCTTCCTTTGTGGTATGTCAGCTTTTCTCTCTTCCCCTGCTCATGGCTGACTCACTACCTGCCTATAACAACATCTTTGTGAGAGTGGAATTATCCACCCGTATACATCAGCTAACTGGGCTACAACCTTAAGCTTGAGTCAACCTTTCTGAGCTTGTGGGTTGCTATATATGTGGCCTCTTGCTGATATGGGGCAAGGCACCCCTCCAACCATCTCTCACCCCCACACTCTTGTCCATTCATCTCTTGGATATGATCTATACATCATTTTGCTCCATAATCTACTGATTATAAAATGATGTAGCTGCTACTTAAAGCTGTATTCTTAGTTCATAGAAGAGAATACTCTCATTTAAGTACTTCAAAATAACCTCGACTTGGAGCCGGCCTGGTGGCATAGCTGTTAAATTCACATGCTCCCCTTCAGCAGCCCGGGGTTCGCTGGTTCAGATCCCGGCCGGGGACTTACATGCCACTTACCAAATCTGTGCTGTGGCGGTGTCCCATATAAAGTAGAGGAAGATGTTAGGCCAGGGCCAGTCTTCCTCAGCAAAAAGAGGAGGATTGGCAACAGATGTTAGCTCAGGGCTATTCTTCCTCAGAAAACAATAAGTAAATAAGTAACCTTGACCAATCTCTGCCAGCAAACATTGTTGAAACTGTAACTACCAGGGAAGTAAAATGGGATGACTATGGCCAATTTATTGAGCGTATGCTAAAAGTGCTAGATCTATGCAAAAGCAACAGAATTCACACCATTTGTAATTGTAGAAGATTCTATCACTGAAAAAACATGATTTACAATACCCTGGTAGAAAAATATCCTTCTCTCCTTCATTGACATCAAGCTTGGCCATGACCCTTGCAGTGTTCCTCCCTGTAGGTGCAAAATACGTCCTGCTATGTTATGTAATATTCTTGACTAATGAAATATGAGTAAAAGCAAATAATTTTTTTTCCTCTACAATGAGAAAAGCAATCTCCCAGAGTCACAAAATGAAGATGATGTGAAGCAGAGTCAGAGCTGATTGACAACGAGTATGCAACATGGGCAAGAAATGGATGTTCATTGTTGTGTGCCACTGAGACCCAAGAGTCATTTTCCAATGCAGCACAACCTAGCCTATCCTGACTGATATAGTAATATTGGAGGTATGTATATGTAAAATGGGGGACTCTTCTTACCTCAACACCAGACTATAAGTCAAAAATCTAAAGTTCTCTTCTTGATTTTGTGAATAATGTTACCTTAAACAACTTACTGAGTTCTTTAAGTGTCAATCTCTGCATTTATACAATGAATGGGTTTGGATAAGACAATGTCAGCCATCTTTAACATCGCTGAGTCTATGATTAGAGTAACCCCAAACAGCATCGTTAATGTCACCATTTGTCTAATTTCAGGATGCTACACAGGATATATAGACTGGGTGGCTAACAAAAAACAGAAATTTATTTCTCATGGTTGTGGAGTCTGAAGTCCAAGATCAGGGTGTCAGTACGATCAAGTTATGGTGAGAGCCCTCTCCCTGGTTGCAGATGGCCATTTTCTCCTTGTACTCTCACATGGCAGAGGAGGCAAGAAAGCTCTGCGGGGTCTCTTTTCTAAGAGCACGAATCCCCCTCATGAGGGCTTTGCCTTGTGCCCTAATCATCTCTCAAAGGCCCCACCTCCTCATACCATCACATCACAGGGTTAGGATTTCAACACATGAATTTTGGAGGGACACAAGCATTCAGTCCTTAGCACCATTACCTAGCTTTGCTGGAATCTCTTTCTCTTCTTTATTTCTTTATTAGGTAGCTGGAGGTACTTTGTGGTTGGATAGAATACAAATTCAATTGAATTTGCTATTTCTATGTGGTTAAAAAATATCATCCTGGGGCAGGCCCAGTGCTGTAGTGGTTAAGTTCGTGTGTTCCTCTTGGGCAGCCTGAGGTTCGTGGGTTTGGATCTCAGGCACGGACCTACACACAGATCATCAAGCCGTGCTGTGGCAGCATCCCATATACAAAGTGGAGGAAGATTGGCACGGATGTTAGCTCAGGGCCAATCTTCCTTACCAAAAAAAAAAAAAAAAAGATCTTCAACATTTGAAAGGTATAATAAAAATTCACAGGTTGTGGTGGGGGTCAAATCAATCACTAGCAGTACTTTGCATGTAGTAAAACCTATGTATTAGCTAAAATAATTAGCAATTTGATTTAGTGATATTGTATTCTTAATGACATCATGCTGGATGAAGATGTGTAACGTATAACAAGCACACTTGATCTTGCTGCTGTAACAAGTTAGCTTTTGATCTTTGACTTCCTGGTAAGTACAAATAGCATGGCCAGGCTTGGGCAGTGAGAAAGGTACTGCCAGTGGGATTCACCATGTTGCTGTCACTCTGGGTCTTAGTCACATTAGCGACATCACTGCAATGAGTCCCAGCAATATGTAATCAAAGAGTTTCCTGGTGCATGACTTTCTTCCTCTAAGCCCCAAGAAGGGATCTAGAGAGGATTTGAAGAGGTTATGTCTTTCCCATTCAAAGTTTGGCCTCTGAACATCATCCGGAAGCTTGTTAGAAATGCAGAATCGCTCCAGAATTATTTACGGAGAATCTCCATTTCATAAGATCCCTAGGTGACCTCTACGCACATTAAAGTTCTAAAAGCACAGAATTTTCAAAAGGTAAGCTTAGAGAGACACCCAGAAATTATTTTTTGTAACTGTTATTTTAAATATCTGACTTGGGAACACTACACCATTAAACGCTATACCACTAATACTGGGAAACACTACATACTAATAAATGCTAATATTGGGAATATTAACACTAATATTAATACTAACAAATACTAATCTTGGGGAAACAGCAATAATATGGATTACTGTGACCTGCAATGATAGAAAAAATATGCACTATATTAAACACTTCAAATGGGCTCTCGGTCTTTGCATGGAAGAATCTGGAATCTGATGTTTTAAGACCTTGGTCGCAGTTTTCAGTGCTTTCTCTCCTGATTGTAAGAGGAAGGCACTTTGCAGGGGTTGAGTCCTACCTCCTTAGTTCAAATCTTGACCTCTTGTCACTAACTGTAAACTGTGAATAGTTTTTACTTAATTTTCCTAAATGTCAATTTCCTCATCAATATAATGGGAATAATAATTGCCTAACTGTTAAAAGACAGCCTCAAAAATGTCCTTCTTTGAGACTAGATATTCTTATCCCTGGTCAGGTAACAATTTTTCCTTTCTTAGTGTTCACTAATAAAATTATACATAGTGGTCTTAATTTAGGCATGCCAGAGGTCGGTATGTTTTTTGTAAGATAACTACACAGTTTTATTAAAGAAAAGTAGATAGCGTGCAATTTCCACGCCTTTGTTTAGAAATCGTACTTTCAGTCTATTGAATGCGCTTCTCCTTAATCTGTTTATAGAATGGTTTGTTCCTTTGTTTAAGCTCTGAGTAGGATTTTTCGGATATAAAATTTTGCCCAGGAAGATAATGGATTAAGTCCCATGGAGACTGTAAGTAGATGTTATCATCTGCTTTAAATTCAACCTTCACGGCCCTAAGAAAAATTATTGTTGACACATGCCTTTGGTCATGTCCACTGAAAATTGCAATGCCAGATTTGGGCAAAAGAATTCTCAGACGATTGGTGTTTTTGTCTTCAGACAGAGGGCTGAAAGCAACGTATTTTCCCTAATAGAAAATAAAAAGAAGGTGAAACCTTTGGTGTCGTGATATTTTGTCATACTATGATTTTTAAAAATCACAGTGTACTCTAATTCAGAGAAGAAGCATGTAATTTGGGAGCAGAACCCAAGACATCATTTCATGAGATTATTTTGAAAATAGGATAAAATGAGGCAAAACATGTAAGATAATTACTTACATTTAATGGTCATTTACTATACCATGTGTAATTCTAGGAATTTGAAATTTTTTACTTATTTAATTTTCACAATGACCCTATGGGTTAGGTGCTACTCTTATTCCCATTTTAGAGATGTGGAAACTGAGGCACAGAACATTTAAGTAACTAGCCTAAGGTTTCTGAGTTAATAAGAGCCAGTTTCAGATAATAAATTCGGGTAGTCTAGATCTGAACACTAAACTCAGTGGTTTTGTAGGTGTCAATTTAACTAAACTCTAGCTTTATTTTTCAAATGCCCTTCCCTGTGTGGTTCTGGGCTGGGCTGGCCACAAGAAAAATTCATGAGATTTCGAAGGTTGATGTGTTAACTAGTAAGCTAGGATGTTGAGGCTGGGGCTCCGGGCATCACTGGAGGTCTCACGGTGTTGCTGATCTGCTAGCTCATCTCATTGGCAAGAGGCTGCAGCCAGCACAGTGTTCCTTCAAGTTCTTTAAATTGTGGGCTAGGCTCATATGCTGTGCAAAGATGAAGGGCCCCAGCATCCTCTGCAGGTCACCCAAGGCAGGTCACTTAAGGCTACATGTAGGGTTAGAAACAATAAGAAAAGCAGCAAATAACAGATATGGATTCCTGTGGGTTTAAGTTTGTTCTCACTGGTTCTTATTTGTTTTTGATTTCTCTGATTTTAGCTACAAATTTTATTCACAATTGTCTGCTCTACTGATCTACAGCGATGGCCTGTTCACTCCCAAATGCAGAGGCAACGGTCTTCTACAGACCTCATCAACTCTTATCCACGATTTCTAGTTAATAGTGACTTTTCTCTGATTGTCCAGCCACACCCTTCCTGATCTTTCCTTTTGTGGGATCTCTCATAACTGTGGAGACTCTAATCCCTAAAATAAATTCCTTATTCCATGTTGCTCAGTGGCTGTACTTCCCTAATAGAACCTTCGCTGATAAATATCTCTATAAAACAAAGATATTGATTTTCTATAAAATAAAATCTTTCCTGTTATGAACAGATTATCATTCAAGGTGTCTATCACAATGCCAGGGACAGTATAATCACTTAGTGATGTTCGTTATCATCCTCATCTTCATCTTCATTCTCTTCCTCCTTGAAAAATTCATCGCAGTGTTATCATAGAGCAAAACAAAAAGTTAAAACTAACCTCTTTAGTTAAAGAAGAAATAGTTTCAGCCTGGCATCAAAATAGTTTGCCTAAATATTTTAATGGAAAGAGAATTCCTTCACAAGTTCTCAAATGGAAAGCCATTATATTTTCACCTCTAAAGCAAGTATTTTCAGTGTTATTTATCAATAAGTTCATAGTGTTATCTGATGCCCTGTATTTATTCTTTACACTTCCATTTACTTCAGCAATAATTTCCAAACATTGCCACCACCACTAACTAGAGAAAATATTCTATTTTTCAACTACTTCATACTCCTTTTTGCTCCTTTAAAATAATGAACAACTTGCTTAAATTCTAGGCCCCAGACTCATCCCAATTGTCAAATAAAGCTCTAAGTCCAGCCAAACATTGTGGAGAACCTATACAGCAATTCCTTTATGCAACACTCCTGCCTTGACATTTCAGTGAGTCTATTCACATGTAGTAATTTCCCAGTGCCAGTTACAGTCAGAAAAAGTGATTCACTGTGGCATTCTTGCAAAATATGACAGATGGGCTCATTAGTCTTTTGATTCATAAAACCCATGATGTTGTTTTGCTTAAAATAAGAAGCAAAAAATAAGCAAATCCCTGATAGGTTTAATTCAGAGTCAGAGCTAAGTAATGCCAACTCCGCAGATTCATGTAAAGAACTGACAAAAAGAGCAGTGGAGGAGAAAAGAACCATGCAAATGAATGCATTATGCTTTGTGAAAAGTTATAAGCTATAAACTCATGGTTAGAAAAGAGCCAAGGATCCAGCAGCTAGACAAGGAAGTAGAGAAAAACAACAGTGACTATTAAGTTACATTCCATTTACAGTTTCTTGATATAAATACAGCAGTAGAAAGAATGAAGAAATTAAAGAAATGAGCCTTAATAGAATGTAAAAATGTAAGACGTCAAAGAATTTAAGGGAAAAGAAATCCCTCTCAATGGATGACTAATATCATGCAGAATAGTATATTCACAAAGAAGCCAAAATTAGAGGAAGACATCTTGGAATGTCAACACTAAAATCTCTTCAAGGAAACTCTAGTAGAGTAGCTACATGCTGGCAGAAAAGTATTCTTATTGAAATTTTCTTTAATATTGATTGATCATCCATGTTTGGTTGCAATCAGCAAATCTGCCTGCTAGAAGGACTCCACAGTCAAATCTGAATTTAAAATTATGGATAGTAGGTTTTCAAATCTTATCTACTGTCTTGCCTTTGAACTTGCAGCTTAAAGAAAGGCTGCATAGATTGCAATATTTCTTACACTCTTTAAAAATAATTTAAAAATCAAGAGATTAATAAAAAGAAGAAGTCTCATAATGTAAATTTTCATTGAGCAAAAAGCTTTTGTCAGTAAACTAAAACATCTCTGTTGCTGGAGAACAAATGGTTCTTTTGATTTCTTATGGGTTGTGTCTGTTTCTGTCATTGTCTTCCATGATACGTTAATCATAAGTTATTTCTTAATCTTTAACAGCTACTTATGTAGTTACATAAATAAATTTAAAAATTTAAATATATACGCAGATAAGAACTACTCAGGGCCGGCCCCATGGCTTAGCGAGTGAGTGCTCGCGCTCCGCTACTGGCGGCCCGGGGTTCAGATCCTGGGCGCGCACTGTTGCACCGCTTCTCCAGCCATGCTGAGGCCGCGTCCCACATACAGCAACTAGAAGGATGCGCAACTACGACATACAACTATCTACTGGGGCTTTGGGGAAAAAAAGAAGGAGGATTGGCAATCGATGTTAGCCCAGAGCCAGTCTTCCTCGGCGAAAAGAGGAGGATTAGCATGGATGTTAGCTCAGGACTCATCTTCCTCACAAAAAAAAAAAAAAAAAGAACTTCTCAAAGTTTCAAATGTTGTGATATTATCTTAATGGAAAAGTGTTTTGCCTTATTCCACATTCAGGAAAAAAAGGTTTAAAAATATCTTCCAAATATACTTGTGCACGTTTCTCTTGGCTATTTTGATGATTCAGCTGCATCAGTATTCTGAGCTTCAAGCAGGCTTGGTGTTAAAAGTCTTTAATAACCTGAATGAAACATAACAAGAATACATTATTTGGTGGGAAAAGAGAAGACATTAATATTTATTTTTGGCTCTATATCAGGCTCTATGCTATGAATGTAACAAATGTAAACAAAATATCCCTTTTTATTCATATATTTATTCCCTTCCCAAATATTTGCAACAAATCCTTTTTACTCTGTGTATCTTTTTCTGTAATGATGTCTTTGTTTTCCTGTCCAACTTCAAGGATACACAATTACTTTATTTTACAAGCTCTTATTTAGCAACTATATATACATACATACAGATGTATATATAAATACACACACATATAAATATGTGACAGTTACTATAAGTTGTTACGTTTTACAGATATTACCTCATTTGATCCTCATATATATTCTATGAGGTAGGAATTAATATCCTCTTTTTATGGAAGAGGATAGCAAGGAATAGAGAAGTTAATTAACTTGCCCAGTGTCGCTTAGCAAGTATGGGAGATTCAGAATTCAAACTCAGGAAGATGATGGGGCTACAGAGTGGTGCTCTCATATGCGATGTTGTGATGTGTAGAGCAAGAAGTTCCAGGAAGAGTTGAACTCAATGACTTCTGCTTTCTGATTAGAAAACTTTCTATTTCTTGGTTTTATTAGAATATCCTTTCAGATAAATTGGTAATCTCAATAAAATGTGTTCCATTATTAAGGTCTGTTGAACTCAGCTTATATTGTTTCCTCGCTTACCAAAGATTTCTGTCATTATAAAATCGTACATTTTCATTGACAAAATTTGAAAAATAGGGGCCAGCCCTGTGGCGTAGCAGTGAAGTGCGTGCACTCGGCTGCTGGCAGCCTGGGTTTGGATCCCGGGTGCGCACTGAGACGCCGCTTGTCAGGCCATGCTGTGGCGGTGTCCCATATAAAGCGGAGGAAGATGGGCACAGATGTTAGCCCAGGGCCAGTCTTCCTCAGCAAAAAGAGGAGGATTGGCATGGATGTTAGCTCAGGGCTGATCTTCCTCACAAAAAAAAAAAAAAAAAGAAAAATAGAGAGAAAGATGTGTTGTCAAATGGTTTAGCAGTTAATACACTAACGGTAATATATTTTGGTTCTTCCTAGCTTATCCACATGTCATAATGAGTGCTTTTTACCATAGGTATTAAGAAGAACGACTTTTTTTAAACTGAATGTTATGAAACAAAAAAGACAAAAAATAAAAATAAAAGAAATTCCCTCCCCATTCCTACCCTCCACCATGCCTGCATGAGAGTAATTAACCCCTTTTGGAGTTTGTGTTTGTGATAAAATATGATGTTATTGGAACCCCTCTCATTGTAACTTAGTTTTGCTGGTTGGTTAGCTGGTTCTTACTGAGGAAGTGATTGGCTATAATCAGCAACTTAACAGGTAAGTTGGACATGGCAGTGGCCCTCTGAGAATGGATTCAACTCTCTGCCTACCTCTTGCTCATTTGTGTTTGTCAGTGGCAGACAGTGTTAGCTGCATAACCAAAAATCTGTCCCTCTGCTTTGCTAACAGAACCCCAATTTTGATCAGTGTGTCAATGTGCACAGCCCTCGACACAGAATCGCAATTAGTCTAACCCTGTAAGCCAGTAAGGACAAACCTATTTTCTACTTTCCCCACCTCGCTTGCTATTATATTTAAGAGAATAAAATCAATATGCTAAAGATGGGGAAAGAAAATCTTTACTTATTCACATCTTTAAGCAGCTGTTCTGATGCAAGCACACCCTCCTTTCAGACTCTGCCACATGAATAAAAAGTTATTTGTTTTAGTCACAGCTGGTAGAGGACGTTAGTTGCAGCCAAAATCATTTATTGCTAGTTCACCATCAGAAGTAGAGCTGCTCAGAAGGGCTCCATTTCCCCAGAGGCTGTCCCATCGAAGAGAGGAAATTTTCACCCTTTGGCTTGTCTCCTCCAAAGATGCTGTCATAGATGTGGGGTTCTAACTGCTCTTGATCTAAAAGTTTTGCCTCATATAGGAGCAGATTTTGGCAACAGTCAGGACCAAAGCACTACTCGGCACACACTTGCTACTACCATAGAACTTTTATTACATCCTCTCCTCCCAGGTCCTTAAAATGCAAAACAGTTTCACCAAAACATGTCTGGGGGGCCAGCCCTGGTGGTCTAGTGGTTAAGTTCAGCACACTTCGGCAGCCCGGGTTCAGTTCCTGGGCACAGACCTACACTGCTCTGTTAGCTGCCATGCTGTGCTGGTGGCCCACATACTAAAAAATAGAGGAAGATAGGCATGCATGTTAGTTCAGGGCGAATCTTCCTCAGCAAAAAAAAAAAAAAAGGAAAAGAAAAAGAAAATGTGTCTGGGGATTTATTTATATTTTGTCATAGAGCTTGCTTGGAAAGTGTGCTTACTCAAATCTTTCTTCAAATCAGGAAAATGCTCTTTGTTATTTATTTGATTATTCTCTTTTCTTCATCTACATAATTCTTTTTAGAATTCCCCATTCAGGGCTGGCCCCGTGGCTTAGTGGTTAAGTGCGTGCGCTCTGCTGCTGGCGGCCGGGGTTGGGAACCCCGGGCGCGCACAGACGCACCACTTCTCTGGCCATGCTGAGGCCGCATCCCACATACAGCAACTGGAAGGATGTGCAGCTATGACATACAACTATCTACTGGGGCTTTGGGGGGGAAATAAATGAATAAATAAAATCTTAAAAAAAAAAAGTAACTGAAAATTTAGAATTCCCAGTTCGCATATAGGAAAACTCCTGAATTTTATTATCCACGTTTCTTAAATTTTAATTTATTTTCCTATGTATAGTCTTCAATACTGAATAAATATTCATATAAGCTTTTTCCTCTGAATTCTCAATCTCTTCAGATGATCTTCTCTGTCTTTGATTTATATTTCTTTGGTATTCAGTATACTTCTTTGAATTTTTCCATTTGGTACTCATGTTGTTCATCTGAAAACGATTTTTAATTGTCTCAAAATTTTCTCTTTGATTTAATCCAATTGAAAATAATAATGACATAATTCTCCGGAAAGAAAGATTTTCTGTTGGATCTATGACATTTCCTCTGGTCAAATGCCTTTTGCAACAATAACTTAAGGAATATTTACAGGATCAAAATGAACTGTGGGAAAAACTGCAGAATATATTCTATGCCAATTCAGTGCCTGACCTGTGTTATCAAAATTCTTACTGAGAAATCTGCAAGCAGTGAGCAACCAGTACGTGGCGAGGTGCAGCCACGCTGGAGAATAGCACCGGAAAGCCCAAGGAAGCCATGTGACTAGCAACGTATAAAGACTGAAGGGATTCCAGATCTGACAACCTTGCTGTGCTCAGGTGATGCCCACCCAGTCAAACCTTTCTCTTATGAACACACTCATGTGCCGGATGCAGAGTGACTTAGAAACATTGCATTCTGCGTCCGAGAGTCACACGACTTCCGCTAGCTGTCACTGTACATGCCACGTGGCCTGTCTTGTATCCTTTCTTAAAGATAAGTCAACTTGGTACTGGATGACATTTATTGTGTCTCATGAGTCTGGTCAATATAATTCCAAGACCACTGTTTCTGATTGTGGAGAGTGGATATTTCATTCTTTTTATCTATTTAAAATATTTTCTCTTGTATCTTATTGTGGGAAATGTGTATTGATTCCTCAGCTCTGATAATCTTTTGTTTTGCCTTTGAATGATTGACATGCCCCCTATTAAGGTCCTATTTAGATGAACCAAGTTTCCAAGTCTAGTTTTGGTAAGTTGAGATCACTCGTATGGCACTTGTGACTCCACACAGTTTTCTTCCTAAAATCGTCAAATATACTTTGCTATCATTGAACACTTTGGTATCTCTCACATTCATTAAGAATTTTAAAAAGAGATTTTTTTTGCTCAAATCATTTTTTAATTTGGATATAGTTTTAGTTCGCCCAAGCATGAAACCAAGTAATATGTATGTGTATATGTATGTATTTTCAGCTCACAAATCATCTTGTTATGTTTATTATGACTGATTGATATGCCTTAGTGCCCATCAACTGTACACAGCCCTAGTGTCAGTCTTTATGAAAGCTGAAGTTCTTAGAAAATTTTAAAAAATAGGACAATAATATATGGGCTCGCAAGTTAAGCCACTTGTTAAATGTGTATCCATCCTAGTGAATATTATCATATGCCACAATTAGTGACTTTATTTTTTTTCTATTTGCTTGAATGAGGTTCCATACTATTCTGATATTGATAATTTAAATAGTTTCCCTCAGAGGAGGGGCGGGTGTGTGTTCAAAACATTTAGTTCCTCAAAAAATTAAAAATAGAAATACCGTATGACCCAGCTATCCCATTACTGGGTATTTATCCAAAGTACTTGAAATCAACAATCCAAAGAGGCTTATGCACCCCTATGTTCATGGCAGCATTATTCACTATAGCCAAGAAGTGGAAGCAACCCAAGTGTCCGTCGACTGATGATTGGACAAAGATGCTGTGGTATATATATGCAATGGAATACTACTCAGCCATAAAAAAGACAAAATCGTCCCATTCGCAGCAACATGGATGGACCTTGAGGGTATTATGTTAAACAAAATAAGCCAGACAGAGAAAGATAAACACCATATGATTTCACTCATATGTGGAAGATAAACTAACACATGGGCAGAGAGAACAGTTTGGTGGTTACCAGGGGGAAGGGGGTTGGGGGTGGGGACAAGGGGTGAAGGGGCGCGTTTATATGGTGACTGAAAAATAATAATGAACAATTGAAATTTCACAATGTTATAAACTATTATGACCTCAATAAAAAAAATACAAAATTTAGTTCCAGATAAAACAGAAAACAAAATTCTTTTTTTCCTTTGGGTATTTTTATGTGGCTTGATCATGGGTCTAGTTACAATTTGGGAAGCAGGAAATATGCTGGTGAAAACCTGGAAGGAAGACTCAATCCTAAGTGGATAGATTTATTCTTCATCTCTGCTCTGGTGCTCAATCACACTTGGGCATTTTTTGACTTGTCCAACTGGTGCGTTGTTATTAGGAGCCATCTCTGGGCAGTATCCTCACTCCACTTATGCCATATCACATGAAAGATGGTCACAATTGTCACAATCTGCTGCACTCTGTGCTGGTAAGATAACAGAATTATTGGACTGTCAAAATGAGCCTCACACACATTTGTGGTCTTACTTAGTTTCAAGGGTTCCTAATAGTTTTAAGGATACAAATAATCACAAGGCACAGGTAATGCAAGGGGAGGTCCTGGACCACCAGTGTATCTCCTACCGTCCTTTCTTGCTGAATCAGGATGCACTCCAGTCCTTGTTAGTATATGAAATCTCTAATAATGTGTGCAGCTGCATTACTTATACAAAGGAGACTTCTTTTGGTCTTGAAACATCTCCATTTTATTGTCATAAGTTATATAACTTATGTGACAGTTTCCAGGCAATTGTGAACCATATGTTCACAGATACCAGGTTTGTTTACCATATATAGTACTACAACAGATCCATCCATCTAAAAGCAATCCACAGGATGGGAATCTCCAGTAGCAAGGTCATTTGTTGATTTGTTGTTAACATGTTTGCAAGATAATTGTTCAAGTGGCTTCTTTTCTTTGCTGAGGAAACTCTGGAAAGAGACACAAAGGATTGCATACCTGCTGCAGTCTACAAAATAGAAATCTGTGCTCCACCTGGGCTGCAAATGCCCCAAGAGCTGGCCTAGACTAGGGTCTTATTGCTTTATCCTGGCATGTTTTAGATTACGATAGAGATCCTGTGTACTTACTTCCCAGATAGGCTTTTCCTTTGCACATGCTGAATTTCAGTCAGGTTGACATATTCCTCAATATATTGGTCTTATATTGACAATATTATGTAAAAAAATTTTTATGGTTCTCTCCCTTGATTACATCCTTTTCAAGTTAAAGTTTCAGAATTTTCCTCATTTCTTTATTTTCTTTGTCAATATTCAAGACAATATTCAAGAAGAATAGTTCAACACATTGACTCAAGCCACCATCCTGAATGGCAATTAAAATTTTGTTTTTAATTATTGTGTACATCTTCGCTTATTTTCTTTAATAAGAAAAATTTCCAAAATATACTTAAGTGTTCACCCTATGAGGCAACCTAAACCATTGTTGGATAAATTGAATAATTTATTTAAAAATTAATTCCTCATATATATTAAATAGTTCTTACTACAATTTCCATATATTTTGTAAGTTCTTCCCTTTTGGAGAACATAGGACTTATCTACATGAATAACAATACCTGTTGGATGCCTACAATGTTTCCAGAGATGATTTTCCGAACATTTGATAAACATGCTTTCCAGTTATTCCTTGGCACTTCCAAAAGATTGGATTTCTACAACACGAAAGTAACCCAGATTTCTACTATTTAAAGTGTGTTAATGACTTCACTTTGCTTTTAGGAAAATAAGTAAAAAATAAATTTGGAATATGATTCAAAGAATTTTAAAGTGTTCTTATATTTATCTTAAGCTTCAGCTCCTGCCACTTACCTGAAAACTTTGATTCTGAATAATTTGTAGTTTCCTGAATACATTTTCCTTTGTCATGACCTCGATCCTTAGTATAAAGTATCATCTTAGTCTAGAGCTATCTTCTCCTCTACTCATCTTTCCTAACTGGGGCCCTTCTATTTATTCTTTAAGACATATTCCAAGAGTTGTTCTCCTCCGATGAGACTTGTTTGAACTCTTTTATTAGTTGGAAACACTATGCATTCAGCAATCGTCTAATCTAATTATCTAATATTTAATAACATCATAAAAATGATGTAAGCTTAGTTTTGTGTCATGTAATGGGATAAATTGTGTCACCCTCAAAAAGATATGAAGTCCTAACCTCTAGAGCCTCATAATATGACTAGAATATTGAAAATAGGATCATTGCAGAGGTAATTACATTCATGCACTGCATAATGATGTTTCAGTCAACAACAGGCTGCATATACATTGGTGGTCCCATAAGATTAGTACTATACAGTCTAGAAGTGTAGTAGATTACACCAGCTAGGTTTGTGTAAGTACATTCTATGATGTTCACACAGTGAGGAAATCACCTAACAATGCATTTCTCAGAACATATCCCCATCTTTGAGCAATGTGTGACTGTAGTGAAATTAAGATGAGATTGTACTGGAGGAGGCTGGGCCTCTAATCCAATACGACTGGTATCCTTGTAAGAAAGATGGCCATATGAATACACCAGAACACAGGGACAATGTGATGTGAAGACAAAGAGATTGGAGTTATGCTGTCATAAACCAAGGAACTTTTGGGTCTACCAGAAGCTGGAAGAGGCAAGGAAGGATCCTCCCCAGGGGCTTCGGAGAGATCACAGCCTGGATGACACTTTGACTTTGAACTTCTAGGCTCCAGAACAGGGAGGGAATAAATTTCTGTTGTTTTAAGCCACCTGGTTTGTGGTACTTGTTATGGAAGCCCTAGGAAACTGGTATATATCATGAGATCTTAGATGTTGTGGGAAATAGTCAAATTCTCTTTTATAGTTTTATACTCATCAATCATAAAATATTTTTTTTCTCTCAGAAAAAAGTAAGGAGTAATTATTTATGGCTGTTAACTGTTTTTATCAAGTCAATCACTCAAAGAATTCTGTGCACCTTTCTCAGAAAGATGAAGTTCTTATTAGGGCAAGGAACATGTAAAACTTAACCTGGTGAAAAATCTCAGTTCAGCCAGTGTACAAATTTACTCTTTTAATGTGAATATTAAATAACAGCAAGTGTCCTGCTCACTAGACCTGCCGTCAATGGGGCAATGGAGTCATTAATAAAGGAGAAGGAGAAACTCTTTTGATTAATGTTCTGGAATTTTTGTCTCATTATTTATCTAAAAAATAACAAAGTTTAGGCTTATTCAAAAAAAAAGATAGTCACCTCAGATTTTGGTAAGGGCCAAATGTATTTAGATGTACCTGCTAGTCATTGGTGTAAATTTTAAATATTTTCATGAAACTTATGATTAATAATTCATTCTTGAGTTTTGTAGAAATTTTGTAATTAACTTTTCTCTCATTTTGAAAACTTGAAAAACATCTGTCTACCATTTTATTCCACTTTCCTGAGATAAAATCCAAAAATTACTATTATTAAAGGGAAGGTAAACATAGTTACTTATTCTTCTTCAGATTGTCCCTTATACCAGCAAATGGTAAAATAAAACACATACACAAAAGTGGTTAAACAACAATCAAATGTTGTTTCACATTTGGATGGTGCTTTGTGCTGTCTTTCTCGAGGATCTTCATTTCACCTCATATGTAACTGCCAACAATATAAACCACACCTGGTTCTGAGTCACAGTAGGGACATCAACAGAAATAACAAATCACATTCTGATTATATGCAAAATATATATGACTGCATGGATACACGTATTTACTTATTGTGGGAATTTGAGTGGTATGATGTGGTATCGAAGATTGACACACTGTGTGCATTGGTCTAGGAAATAAATCTAAAGAAGAAAACCTCTGTGTCAGGCATGGTTGCACATCAACTTATGTTTCTTTTTGCAGCCACGATTTAACAGAAGTTGAAATTTCACTATGAGGCGAACACTGAATAGATTTAATTAATGACTTCAAGTAATAGTAAAAGAATGCTTTAATGTGGAATGTTGTAGAACATTCATTTGTTCTTTCTTAAAGTCACGAAGTCCCTTTATCCATATGGTTTTCTATGAAATCTTTTAATTAATCTGTGCTCTACATTCTTTCTCATAAATCTTCTTTCTTATGGTTAAACAATGTTGAAAACAATCTGCTCTAAAAGTCAATTCTCCCTTTATATCTAATTCCAGATAAAATCTCCAATGTTATCCTCAGGAATTACTACTGGCCATTGGAGGTTTACACATATTCATCTTTGTATTTGCTTTTATGAATTTACCCATGGCAAATGGCCTTTTTTGTTATAATGCTTTGCATTTAAATAGTTCATTACATTTAAAAATTTCAATTAATTCTGCTAATATTTCCATGAAAAAGGAAGCAATAAATTCTGTGACCATATTATTGATGGAGAAACTGTAGTTCAGAAAGTTTAAAAGATGTACCCACAGATAGTCAACAAGGGAACAGTTTAGTTGATGAGAACAAGATGAGATAACCTATTTTTCAGAAGTCTTCATTCTTTCCTTGAAGCAGTCTTTTCTCACTACGTATAATGAAGTTTTGGAAGATTTTCAGATAAAAATAATGAATGAGTTTTTTACTTTAATATAAAACATTTAAGTATTAAAATCATCGGTGTATAAAATATATAACCTAGAACTTTCACACCTACTGCATTATTTTTCCAATTCACATAGCATTCATCATCTTTTCTTAGAGAAATAAGTTTTGAAAGGAGAGGAGTAATTTCTAGACACTAGAAATTATAAAAGCATCATGATCAAAATGGCAGCAATCGATAACAGAAAGGCAGGTCAAGGAGAGGTATATATTAAATCGGGTTTATGGATGGACGGGAAGAGACTAGTTAAGATTTAGAGGCAGCAAATTATAACATGAGGAGAGACTGGATATTGTCTTTAAATCTTCTATTAAAGTGTAAAATATTCTGAGTAGATAGCGGTATAACTCAGTTGAGAGAGGTCTAGAAATCACTTGAGGACAGAGTAGAGGTCTGAGATAATGACTTAAAGGACATAGAATGTCTTCAGGTGGGATAGTTGTGAAGGGGGCGGGGTTAGTTGTGATGTCCTGTAACTAGGGAACACCATAGGGTCACTGAATTCCTAGAGAAAATTGTAGATAAATCTGACCTATGTGGGAGTTTACTTAGACAAAACCATAGTGATGCATCTTTCCATAAGGGTCAATATGAAGAGTCTATGTAACCTGAAAGGAGAGAGCATTGAGATCATGAATGTTGGGACCTCCATTTCCTTGCCAATTTCATAGATCTGGTGTATATCACAATCCTGGACATACGTAATGAATTGGGATAAATTGTAGAATCATGTGACTTACATTTCATATGTATTATCCAATGTCATAATTAGTCCCCATTTTTAAATTTGAAATTAAATTTTAAATTTGAAATATTAAAAGCACCTCAATTTTTTTTAACAATTAGAAAGCATTCATGTATTTTGAATAACTGTGTAAAAACTTCAAATAATGATTTGTTAAATTCTTGTCATGACCTATTCATATAAATGTTAGGTGGGCATTCATTGCAGTATCTTTTCTTACATTCTTCAAAGATCTGATTGGAAAGGAAATCAGTATAATATAGTGATTGCTAATAATACAGTTTTTTTTTCCTGCTTAAAATATAATTACATCAATGTTGCAAAATGATCGGTGCACTGCCTAAAAGCAATAGTTAAGATGAACTACAGTTGAACGTTTAGGAAATTCTTGCAGAAAAGTAGGATTATAAAAGTTGTCGACTTTAGGATACATTAATTTTATTAAATCTCCTCTAGGGTGCATAGTTCTTCTTTAGTTTAACAGAATCTTCTATTTATTTTATCCTCCTCTTCCTGCATTCTTACTTCACTATAATTGTCTCTTCTGTTATTAAAATTCCTCTCTCTCCAATGATACAGCTTAAATTTTAATATCAATGAACTGTTCTTTCTTAGTTATCTTGAGTATTATTTTGATTAATTTCACTAAAACACATTATTCTCATATCTTCTCTGTTCCCTCCTACTTTGCTCCTATTAACTCTTGGCATGGATGCACTTGATGTATTTGCTAGCAGATTATCTACCATAAGTAATAAAACATTCTGGCACCACATGACTATTTATGTGAACCGAACAAATACTGTCTGTGCTTTTTTCTCCTTGCATACATTTTTCATTCACTCTTGCACACTTTTACTCCAAATGGGAATTAAACTATAGAATAGTTATTTATATTTTTAAATAAATTACTCAAAGTAATGAATGCTAGGTTTTCTTCAATGACACACAACTTCCCTAGAAGTTGTTTGGAGAGAAAACTCACTTCTGTCACACAAGACCAAAGCACCACTACCTAGAAAAATCACATTTCTTATTAGAATGAGTTTGGGACAGCCTATATGACTCTCTTGGTCATTCAGCTAGTTGATCAAGAGTTAAAAATATTACTGCTTATTTTTCTATCCAGGTAATTAATGGTAATTCCTCCCAAACTAAAATGAAACTATTTATTACAAAGTTTATCTTATCTATTTCATTTTGCGGTTCATATAATTAGTGTTCTGAATGAATAAAACAAGTGCAAAAATAGAATGTATTTTAGCATGTTTCTGAGTTATAAATTCTACTGAGCCTAAAAAATCAACTCTGGAGATGATCGGGTTAGTCACTACAAGGTATTATGAAAAAGTTATTGAACAGGTTAAGAAAAACAGATGACTACATGTACATTGATAAGAATTAAGTTCAAAGTTGGTATCCTTGTGGATTTCTCCCCCAGACTATACATGGATATTTTGTTTGTGTATGTTTACAAATTACAAATAAAGTGGAGAGCTAACTGCAATTAAATAAGTGTAAAGAAACAAGAAATGAGAAAACATAACAGGAGAAGAGACAAAAAGAAGAAATAAAGCTAGATGGAAAAAAAAAAGAAAAAAAATGCAGGGCTGGATATAAGGAACCAACCACCAATTTTCTAAAATAAAGTTTGGAGGCTTCTGTCAGAAATGGGGGAAGATTCTTGATTTGTCCCCTGAGGCCCCTTCTCCCTTGACTAATTTCTCCTTAATGTTAATTGCCACTCTTACCATCAAACCTGGTCTCACTAAGGGAAGCTGCCTTTTCTTTAACACTATATTCTACAACTTCAGGCTAGAACATTTAAATAACAGTTAATGGCCACTAACAGCAGGTTAACACAAAATTACAAAAGAGAATTATCTGGTTTAAAGAAAACTAACTGCTATAGACTGAATGTTTGTGTCCTTCCCAAATTCATATGTTGAAACCTATTCCCTAATATGATGGTATTTGGAGGTGGGGCCTTTGGAAGGTGATTAGGTCATGACGACGGAGCCCTTATAGATGAGATGAGTTCTCCAATGAACCGGACACCTGAGAGTTCCCTCACTCCTTCTGCCATGTGAGGACACAGGCAGAAGACCACAATCTCTGAACCAGGAAGGAGCTCTCATCAGACACTGAATCTACAGGTTTCTTGATCTTGGACTTTCCAGCCTCTAGAACTGTGAGAAATAAATTTCCGCTGTTTATAATCCACCCAGGCTATGGTTATTTTGTTATAGCATCCTGAACCATCTAAGACATTTAAGCTTATAGTCCAATAAAAGAATGTCTTCATGCCCAGGCTCTGGTCTGCCTAGATAGGGCAGAAATTATCGTTAATCGGTACCATCTGGGCACAATCAGAATCATCTTTGATGTTCAAACTTATTATCCAGAGAAACTGTCCGTGATTGGCCTTCCAAATTTGGTTGTCTTACTAGAAGACCTGCCTCATCGTCACACAATGTCTAACATACAATTAACCCAATCACTTTTAGGGAAAGTTACAGATAACCTTAGATTTGTGGCCTTCTCTAATGATCATTTTAACATGCTATAGTGAATCAAACATTCACATAGAAAAGATGTAAATATCTAATGTTGTGGGAAAGGGAATCATCCTTTTGTTATAGAGTGCTAGAGATGCCATCCATGGCCCTGTGAAATTTTTTATTGGGATTCTTAGTTGTATAAGTAAATGCAACTTTGGGAATTATTGGATAAATTAAAAAGAAAACTAGAAACATCGTTGCTTGGGAAAGCTGGCAGTTCAAATTACTGTATTTTTACCTTTAAAAATATGAGAATTTATATTTTCCCTCTCTAGCTTTAATTCTAAAGACATCAAGAGTGACACTTTTGATATAGGTCTACAGGGGATTTCTGCTCTGTTGTTCAAAGCACTTAACTACATTTTTTAAAATGCCAAACTCTTTCACATTTGTAATTCATAAATCCTAGAACTATGTATAGGAGTAACTATCTTCGTGGTGGAACAGGTGAAGCGAAAGGAGAGAGGAGAGAAACTAGGAAGTTTGGTTTGATTTAACATAAATGCATGGAGTGTCTAGAGTAGCAAATATTTTTGCTTTTATTTATCATTGATTATGGAGAAAATGATTCATTTACACACTGATTTATTCTGTTATAGATTATTTCATTTCACGTATTTCCTGAGTTTGCCTACTATGTATGTTTTAGGGGCTGAGAACACAAACACGGTCCTATTTGAAAAGCATATAGTGTTTTTCAAATTTCATGTGTTTGAGAATCATCTAGATATTTCATTAAAATTAGATTTTTTTTTTTAACAATGTAAATTTCCAGACCCACCACCAGGGATTCTGATTTAGTTCACCCTGGGTGATCCAGGAAGGTACCTTTTAATACAGTTTCCTAACGTGGTCCACAGGCATCTGGTTCTCTGATCATACTTTGAGAACACTGGCCTTTGCTTCAGAAAAATGGATTATGACATTGTGTCTAGTTGATCTTAGAGACCAATACACTTTACTATAGGATGGTCACTACAAATGGTGACTCTGGAGCCAAATTTCCTCATTACATAGCCCAGTTTACTTAACACAAGATCTGGGAACTTGGTCAAGTTAAGTAACTTTTCTGCCACATTTTCACCATCTTCAAAGCACCTTCCTTACAGAGCTCTTCGATGATTAAATGAGGCTACAGATGCAACACTCTAAGAAGATATATACCACATTTTGAGGAATCAGTAAGGTTTGGTTATCTCTTTTTGTTTGGTTAAATTTTCGAAAATATCAAAATTCTATGCATAGAATGTGATCAAACTTGAATTTATTAGTATATGATTTATAATGGCAACAGTGTTATTACATGATACACTTATTTAATTTTAAATATCATATTATGCTGGGGTCCCATTTTAATATTCAGAGGTCCAGAACCCATTATATTTGCACTTGTTTCACAATTTTTATTTATATGCATCAAAGACCACTGTTTTGAGCTATTTTGTATTGTTTCTGCTGTTAGGCTTAGTAAGCCAAAAAAAAAAATTAACTACCACATATTAACATAAATAGGACATTTCTATCAATGATTTGAAAGTTGCCCAATATTTTAAAATATATTCCAGCATGTCTTATTATTTTTTTGAAACAAAACTAGCTCTCAAAATATATCTGATAATTATGCTGTTCATATAGGTGAGCTATATGAACCAAGTTGGTAAAGCAGAAATAGATGTTTGACTAATCAGAATATATAAACATAATTTGCTTTTCTGACCTAAAGGCCACACCCAAGAAGAGCTGCTGCTCTTTTTTTTGTGCTCTCTTTTTTTTTTCTTGGTGAGAAGACTGGCCTTGAGCTAACATCTATTGCGAATCTTCCTCTTTTTGCTTGAGGAAGATTGTTGCTGACCTAACATCTGTGCCAGTCTTCCTCTATTTTGTATGTGGGATGCTGCCAGAGTATGGCTTGACAAGCGGCGTGTAGGTCCGAGCCCGGGATCTGAACCCGTGAACCCTGGGTCCCCAAAGCCAAGCAAGGGAACTTAACCACTACGCCACCAGGCTGGCCCCAAGCTGTTGCTCTTTTGTTCCTTCACTTGGGAAAAGGAAAGAAGGAGGTTAATATTTACCAATGAATTGTGACCTTATTCCAGGAGCTTCTGAAAATATAGTTTTATATGAAACATAGAATTTATATATAAAATACAAGATTTAATAGTTCACCAAAAATAACCTTCCACGTACTCAATTATATTTAATGCATATAGTAATGTTGGGAGACGGGGATCGTTAATCCATTTCATAGATGGGAAGTAGCTCAGAGTTGGGGTCACTTATCAGAGCACTACATGCACACATGCATTCTCACTTTGGGACCACTGCAAGTTCTGCCAACATTCTCCTTTTCCCTTGTGTAAAGAAGAATTAACATTCTTGACTTCAATTCCTGACATCACCACTTACTGAGTATGTGTCTTGGGTCAAATTATTGAACTTTTATGTACTTCAGTTTCCTTCTTTATAGACGAGGATACTCTTTGAACCTCCTTCAACAGGTGTTTGTAGCTGTAATTGAGTTAATTTATGTAAAGTGTTTAGAAAAGTCCCTGGCACACGATTATCACTCAATACCTACCGCTTATTGTCATTTCCTTTTTGAAACCAAACATTCAAAATTGTGACTAGCTTAGCAATGAGAAATGTTCAGCCCTTCACTGAAATCCTTGAATGACTCAGATAATTATGCTGTTTTACATAGGCTCTAATGGCAAATGTCTTCTGTCTGAGGTGACCCAGGAAACTCACCAATCTTCTCAAAAACAAAAACACGTACTAATACAAAACACAAATCCACACAAAATGGAAGAATAACACTTCAATTAGAAAATACAAAAGAAAATATATATATCACTCGTAAGATTCAGCCCAGTTTTTCCTTAAAGCATTTACTCTTCAAGTTTCCATCACTCGCATTTCACTTAAGTCTTTCATTTTCAACTTGTGGAAGTAATCGATCGATTGAAAATTCCAAGGGAATAAACAGCCACAAAATATAGCTCATTCAATACACATTTTTGCATTCTTTTATATACAATGCACAGTAGTTTTCAGGTTAACGAAAATCATCTTAACTTCATATTTTTGTTACTTGTATGAATTATCATTTCAAATTAAATAGAATGCACATGCCATTATTTCACGTTTTTCTAACATATATATTTCATCTGGAGTTGCGTAATGGAAGGATCTATTTTCTTCTGAAATCTTCTGTCACAGTTTGAAAGGATCAATGACTATTCCCTGTGATTCAGTTTCACGCGGATATTTCCTGTGAGCCCTTAAAACTTAGAATCTCAATGCGTTTTCATCTGCTTAAGAATTTTAAATCTTCTTATTTCATCCTGTAACTATGCCATCTCTTGACAATGGTTTCACTAAAAGATTTTCAAAAGCTGAGTCCTGGGAGTAGAGACAAGTTTCAACTTTGAATGCTGTTTTATGATCAATTGGAGTCCTTAATCTTCTTCTTCCTTTACTCCGCTGTGCCCTGGTAAATAGCTGTCAGCAAGGGAAGAAGTTCAATACCTTTGGGCCATGACCCACTTAAATGCTCCTTCTGCTGGGGAAGAAATCCATGGCAGCCTTAAATGTCAGCATTCTCCTGGCATCCCCTGGTGTCAGCCTCAGGGGTTTGATTGCCGTGTGTATATATAAATTCCTGCCTTTTCAAATAAAATACTGGAAGTTATTACACCTGTCAGGTGAAGCAGAGGTAAATACGAACCTGGAATATAAAGATTCAGTCTATGTATACACTATAAACAATAACAAAGCCAGGGAGACATTCTAATATTTGGACCTGGATGATAAATTCCATAGTTCTGTGTGATACTCATTACAAATTGGCTGATTATTTTTATCCTACTTATTTCAAGATAATCCACAATTAATCACTGGCACAATGTTACATTGCAACGCTCCATCAAATTTATGCAAAAGATTGACCCACTTTTTTTTAACACTGAAGTCTTCTTTTTCACTTCAGATATAACGATTTTGTTAGAAATTTTGTTATAATGCAGTTCTTCAATTCCCTGGGAGTTTGGATCTGTAAAAAGGTATTTCTTAATAAAATGCCCATTATGAACATGAAAAGGGTAAGATGAAATAATGTGCCAAACACTACTGTCAGTTTACCAGTTGTTATGGAATTATTTTAACTGAAAGCAGTTCACACACACACAAAAAAACCCTACTGAATTAAATGTCTATTTTTAGTTTAGTGAATTGGTCACAGATTTCTCCGCCGCATCTCTTTTATAAGATGATAAGCTGTGACAAAACTGCAAATGTATATATATTTTTAAAGTTCCCAAAAACGAAAGCCAATATTCTTCTTAAGAGGGATAAATCTTAGATTCCCAATGTGCAACATTGAGGTCTTCAAGCTACCTTGGGATAGCATTATATAGGAGTCCCATATGCTTACCTGAGCTCTGGTTTGTTTGTCTTTCAACGATTTTCTGCAATTACAAAAAATAGAGCAAAGCATGTGCTTCTTTGGACAGCTAACATGTTTTACTAGTAATTAAATTCACTTTTGCTTTCCTCTTCCACTCTGTATTCTATACTTCCCTGGTGGGAGAGGTTCAGTTTTTATATGGCAATTCAAGATGAAAACTGAATAATAGGCTATAAGTTTTGGCTCAGGTGAGTTTAGGGCCAATCATTAGTGTCAATCCAACGTCAAGGTTCACACCCATGGCATGCACAAAGCTATTTTTTTCCTAGTTGTAATTTTATTTTCTCATTGTGATTTCCCAATTTATGCAGCTCAATTAAAAAAAGATTTTTTATGATTTTATTTGAGACCAAAAGCTACCACTGAAATTTCTGGAAGCCAGTGCAGGATCCAGTGGCTACCTCCTACTTTTGGCTCTTGGAGAGAGATCAGCTAACAATAGATGAGCTAATATTAATGTGATGGAACCTCCAAGTACATAGAGGTTGAATGGGTTAGCAACATAGTTAAGCCTTACCCCAGACATGGGGATTCTTTGAGTCTACAATTTCTTAAGCATGGTTTGTTGAAATTAGCCCACATAAGCATGAGGAGTAGAAATAACTTTTTTCAAGTTATACTCTATTTACAACTCAAGGTGCACACACACACAGATACACACACACAAATACGCACAGAAAGCACATATAATGTAACTTTAAGATATTATAGGATATTTTGATATTGAGTACTGCATTATTGAATAGAAATATAGATAAAGGTGAACTAATTGATGACGACTTCAATACAAAGTCGATACTATAAGCTGATAGAAAGAATTTTTATACTTATCTTTAGTTTCTTGAAAGCTAGTTATCAAAGGTAGAGATGTGAATATTGGAAATCTAATATTGAAATATTTGAGGTCTTTTATTCTACAATGGAGACAATACCATATAGAGGACTAAATTTAATTTACAAAGTTCTAAAGGGAATACTGATACTTGTAATATAAACTCTAATTTGAAATCTAGGTGTTATGAAAATTGTTTTCTAGAAAAAGCAGTTAGATGTTGAATGCACTGTTTTTTTCCTTTTGTTAATGTGATACTTTGGTATCTTGATGCAATCTTTCCTTCCATCGGAATTCCAAGTAAGTGAATTCTTCAACTAGGATAAAATATTTTCTTTTGCCCCCATAGCCATTTTAATATGAAAATACATAGCTCTTCTAGAGGCATGTGAGATTAATTGAACGTTTTCATAAAGCTCTGTTATTGTCAATGGGATCAGGTAATTGTAGTCCCTCATGAAAAGCTAGATTCTAGGTATTTTCTCATTAATATTTGAGTTACATGAAAAATATATCTGCTGTTAGGAAATGTCTGGACTGGTCAAGTCATGATCTCTACTTGCAAGAAATATCAGAACTTCAGTTTCTAAATCCCTATTAAGCTCCCTAGATCTTAGAATTATTCATTTTTCAAAACTCACTTTTGAACATTTGCTCTTTGCATGGGAAATCTGTTCATCCTTTAGTCCTGTGCTCATGGAGAGAAAATCACCTTAAATTCCTCAGCAAGAGACTCTGGCTTTATGTCAGATATCAACGGTGAAAATCAGTGAGTTTAGGCGAAAGAAGTATAGTTATTTAACTCCATAAAACATTTTAGAAGAGAAGGGATAACAAATAATTGTTACAAATTTTAACAACTGAGAGGGTGAAACCAAGCCCCAAAGAGAGTAAGAGTAAAATGTCTCTTTTCGCAGAGTATTGAATAACAATCTAAAAATTTGATTTGGTTTTCTCAGAAGAATTCAGTTCTGGCTACTTGTCGATTACTAAAATGAATAAACCAATCCTTTTGCAAATTACTTAAAGTAAAATGAATTCCTTGAGTAAAATTCAATGAATATAATTAACACGGGAAGTAAATCCTTTAATTAGAAAAGTCTAATAATTATTTTTTTTCTAAGAAATGAATTACTCTAATTACTTTTTGAACAGATAATACAGAATTATTTAATACATAATTTTAAGAAGGCCAAAGGGGGAATTTGACTAGTCAATAAAATATTTACAGGGCATTCAGGGATTAATTTTCTCCTCCAGGAGAGTCCTTAGAAATTCAGCATTAATTTCCAAATTACAAAATAGAATGATTGTCCAATGTCAAAGTTTCATTGAACAACTACTTAGGCAAATTTATTTTTATCTTAGAAATTATTAGGCAAATTGGTTCTTAAATTTACAATTAAAATGATGTTACAATTCACTTCAATTAAACATAAACATACATAAAGTCCACTTATTTTGCTCGTTACATTTCTCAGTGTTTAGGACATTTAAACTAAACTACTTTATGATTTAAAAGGAATTTAGTAATGGAGCTAAAGAGTTTCCTAAATTCTAATATGATACTCAAATCACTAAATTAAGATAATCTTTTCAGAAATGGCATGGGGAAATAGTACAAATGTTTAGCAAGATTCTTACTACAGAGTCCATTAGATTTGTTAATTACAGTTGAATATTCATTAATTTAAATAATCAATAAATAATTTTATACATAAGTAGTGCTACTGCTGCTTATGAGAATAATCAAAGTTTATACTTTGAATAAATATATTACCCTTGACACAGACACTTTAAAATGAATAGAGACTTTTTCCAGAGACTTATATTTTTCTCTTTAAAAAAGATGTGAGTAATTATCTCAAAAGATAGGTAACACTCTTCAATGTAAGGTACTGTTCCACGTAATAAGACGTGTACATAGCCTGAATTAGGCAGTCAATATCCAAATTCAAATTTTCTATATTGTAGCCAATCATATTTAGGCAATACTGGATTGTGGTTAAGAAAATAGGCTCTAATCAGACAGGCTTGTACTTGAATTTATTCTGTGTCCCTTACTTTGTGACCTTCAGTACAGCACTTGACCGGTCTAAGCCTCATTTTCCTCACTGTGAAATAGAGAAATTGTAGTTATTTCATTAGATTGTTGAAAGAATTGAGAAAATTATATGTAACTTGCTAAGCAGGGTGTTTATACTAAGTGCCCCATCTGTGTGGTCTGTTATTACAATAATTTTTCATACAAGGTTACACATGAAGAAGGAAAGTGAACCTGGGGATAGTGTTGGCCTTAGAATCCTTGAGGTTTTTCCTGTTTAATTAAGACAGAAAGAATATTGGAGACACATATGTTTCTCCCTTATCCCAACTCACTTGGGAGAAATAAAATTTTGCCCCAGAGCACGCACATGCAAGTAACTTCTTATGTCTCTGCTTAATTTGGAGTGGGTGCTGATGTGTGGTTGTCATTAAGAACCCTAGGTGGTATAGCTATGTACAGGAGGTTGCTTAACTTTCTCTGTGTGATTATCTTGCCCTGGAAGCTTAGCAATGCAAAACAACATTGTTTTATTTGCGAAAGTAACCATCTTATACTACTCATTAATAATGCAAGAGTTTAAAATCCTGAAGCACAAAACTGTGTTTCAGCAAGGGATTTAAAAGTTGCGCTAATTTTTATTTAATTTAATTTTAATTTTCAATTTCTTAATAGGCTCTCATTTCTAATAAGAAGTGCTTGATTGTAAACAGACACGATTCAGCCTTCTACTTCCGGCGGAGACAGATCATTGAGGAAGCAAGTGACCACTTCTAATGCCAGTGGCTTAAAAGCACTAAAAGATGACTGAATCCTTATCAACGGATGCGACCATAATTGATATAACCTATTCTTTTTTTTAACATTTTGTGGCCTGAGCGTTTGGATAAACTGTGAACAACCAACTTAGTTTCGAGGCCCAGAAATCATTAAGCTTGATTCTAAAGAAGTGACCACCATCTCTTTTCTTTGTTGGTAATATCCTTCATGAAGAGGGATTTTATCCAGACTTGGAGAGGATCCTGCATGGTGACTGAGGCCGGGAGTTTAATGGAAGCATAGTTGGTGCAGCTACCTCATTCTTTGCCCATTAATCAGACACAAATAAGCCTATTTCTTAATAGCCTTGTATTAAAGTGGTTCAGTTAGAATGACAGGATAAGGAGAGCTGTGATTAACCTGTTCCCCTTCTATTATTTTGTCACTTAGCTAACTTAGACACTATCTGGAAATGGCTATTGGAATCTTGTGCATAAGAAAAAAAACAGAATTGGGGAATTAGAGTGCTTGGGCATTCTCTGGCATATTAGAGAGCAGTACCTTTGGGAAGAAATGACAGTCTGCTTTTAGCATCCATGTTCGGGGGGGTAGTGTTGGTCGCTTGACTATGTAATATTGACTGCACACTGTGCCAGAACTGTGTTAGAACTTTGCAATTTCAAGATGAAAATCTCAATGATTCTTAAATAGATTAAATTGGTTATGGTTGCTGAATCTCTTTTAATAAAATCAGAGTAGATCTCAGAGAAGTTGGGGTTGTTTTTACAAAGTGGTTGGACAAAATATCTCCATTCATGAAATTTCTGACATGTGACAGCAGTTTAACCAGTGAGAAATGAACATGTCTCTAAGAATAGGAAGGCTCAGAATTAACATCTTACTGCAAAAGGTATGCATTTCATAGAAGAAGGGATTAAGGGTGAGCTCTGAATGTTGGGTCTATAATATCTACAGAAGAGACTCAATCTTACCAGACCAATAGCTTTTTTTCCCAAAATAAAATTCATAGTTGAGGAACAAATGTAGGCTGATACTGGTGCCAAAAATACCATGAACAGTATTTCTTTTGATCGTGGAGCTTTCTGAAGTGGAAAACATATCCTATAAAGGTTGTACCATTTATAATTTCACGAAATCAAATTCATCATTTTTTTCTTTTGTTGTTGTTGAATCTTTGTCCTATTTCTTTGTCTAACCCAGATAGTCAGGATGTTCTCCTCTGTTTTCTTCTAGTACCATTTTAGTTTACCATCAACATTTAGGTCAATCACATGTCTTCAATTATGGTTTTTTATGTGTGTATCATGTGAGATATATAGTGTATATGAGGTCAGGTTCACTCTTTTTTTATTCCCTAATGAATTTATGAATTTATTATTCCCTAATATCCAATTTTCCCTAATGAATTTGGTACATTTTAAAATATCAATTGATCTCATAAGTATGCATCTGTTTCTGGACTCTCCAACCTGTTCCAGTTATATATATGCCCATCCTTAAGCTAATATCTCATCTCTTGATTACTGCAGCTTTAAAGCAAATACATATGTCAAATAGTGTAAATCCTGGAAATGTGTTGTTCTATTTTCAGTATTTTTGGTCTTTTTAATTGCCACATAGGGAGCCAGCCCTGTGGCTTAGTGGTTAAGTTCAGCTCACTCCACTTCGGCAGCCCGGGTTCATGGGTTCAGATCCCAGGCGCGGACCTACACCACTCCTCAGCCATGCTGTGGTGGTGAGCCACATACAAAATAGAGGAAGATTATCACAGAAGTTAGCTCAGGGCTAATCTTCCTAAAGCAATAAAAGAGGAAGATTGGCAACAGATATTAGCTTAGGGAGAATCTTCCTCAGCAAAAAAAAAAAAAAAAAATTCTACGAAAATTTTACAATCAGCTTGCCAATTTCTATTAAAAAAAAACTAGGCTGGAATTTTGATGAGGGTTGTTTTGAATATATCAATCAATCTGGGGAAAATTAACATCTTAAAAATATTGATTCTTCTCATCTATGAACATGGTATTTCTCCATTTATTTATGTTGTCATAAACTAGCTCAGAAATGTTTTGTAGTTTTCAGTGTAGAGATCTTGCACATAGTTAGTTAAATTGATTTCTAAGAATTTTGTTTGATGTTATTTATACATGGATTTTTAGAAGTTTCATAATTTATTGATAGCATATAGGAATATAATTGATTTTTGTATTTTGACATTTTATTCTGTGACTCTTAAAAAATTCACTTATTATTGCTATTGTTTCTTGATAGAGTCCTCTCTTTTTCTGTGTGTGGGAGATTAGCCCTGAGCTAACATCCATTGCCAATCCTCCTCTTTTTGCTGAGGAAGATTGGCCCTGGGCTAACATCCGTGCCCATCTTCCTCTACCTTATACGGGACATTGCTACAGCATGGCTTGAAAAGTAGTGCATCAGTCCGTGCTGGGGATCAGAACCTGCGAATCCCAGGTGGCTGTAGTGCAGTGCACGAACTTAACTGCTATGCCACTTGGCCGGCCCGTAGATTCCTCTTTTTTATGTAGACAATCACGTTGTCTGGGATAGAGAAAATTTTGCTACTTTTTGATATTTATGGCTTATATTTCTTTTGCGTGCCTCATTGCATTGGCTTTGACCTCCAGCACAATGTTGAAAAGAAGTTGTCAGAGAAGATATCCTTGCTTTGTTCTCAATCATAGTGAGAATGTGTTCAATACTTCACCATTAAATATGGTGTTAACAGTAGATTTTTCATAGATACCATTTATCGAATTGAGTTAGCTAAGAATTTTTATCATAAATTGTTGAAATTCGTCACTTTTTTTCCTTCATCTATTGAGAACATATAACAATTTTTACTTTGTTCAGATGGTAAATTCAACAGTTCTTTGAATAAGCTCCTTTAATAGCACTTATAACATTTTACTTAAATTATTCAACTATTTATTTACATTGTATATTAATCAGAGTTCTCCAGAAAAATAGAAAAATAGAATATGTGTGTGCATTTATATGTAGAAAAGATTTATTTTAAGAAATTTGCTCATACAATTATAGAGGCTAGCAAGTCCAAAATCTACAGGGTGGGCCACTAGGCTGGAAACCCAAGAAAGACCTGATGTTGCAGTTCAAATCTGAAGGCCATTTGCTGCGGAATTTCCTCTTGCTCAAGAGGGGTCATGTTTTTGCTCTGTTTAGGCCTTCAACTGATTAAATGAGGCCCACCCATATTATGGAGAACAATCTGCTTTACTCAAAATCTACTGATTTAAATGTTAATCTCATCCAAAAACACCCTCACAGAAACATCCAGAACAATGTTTGACCACATATCTGGGCACAATGGCTCAGCCATGTTGACACATAAAAGTAACTATTGCACACTGCTATTGTTATTTTCTTCATTGGATTATGTGCTCCTCAAGAATATTGATATATGTTATGCATCTTGTATCATTAATAATAGCTAGAAATTAAGAAAACTAAAATCGCCATATGCTCCCTTTTTCCAGGAAGGAGAAAATAACATTCCATTAAAGCAGTTTCCATTCTCAGAAAGAATGCATATTTTCTGTTTTAAGCTAAATTTTATGAAATAGGTTATGAAATAAAATTTGTCTCATGATTTTTAGTTTCTTTTTTCACAATAATCTTCCATTCAGACATTCCTCCTTTTCTTTCAACTATTTACTATGCAATTTTGGTCTTAAATTAAAGAGGATTTATTTTCAGTGCCCTTTTAAAGTTACCAATTATCTTGGGACACTGGGGTTGTCTGGAATTCACTTCCATGTGTTATAAAATAGGCATAGGCTTCCTTTCTGGGGAGAGGAGTTTCTTTCTTTGTCTTTGTTTATTAAAATTATTTACAAAAATTTTATAAATCTCATATGCAAAAGTGCCTTGACCAGCATATATTAAATTTTTAAAAGTTAAGGTTTTTTTTACCTAATGTGAGAGTCATTATATCTTATTCTCTTTTGTTGATAATTCTGATATGACTTTAATCTACTCTTTCTAACGCAATTTTAAACATTCAAGTAATGGGGAAAGAGTCACAATTGAGATCATTGTATGGCATTGATAATACAAAGAAAATACATTTCCATCCTGAAGAGAGACAAAATTGCTAGCACTCAGGGTCACAGAATACTGTAGTTAATTGAGCTTTTGAGAAATTAAATCTTGAAATAAGATTAAAAATTGCATTCAACTATCATTTATGACTATGTACAATAGCAATACAAAACACAATGTGGTAAACTATGATAAATTATAATAATTTGTTTCTACAAACCCTGGCTATCCGCCAGAGAGTGTGATATAGTCTCATAACTACTGCTTGGAATTGCTGTTTTTTCCGCGACATCCTTAATGCAGGTCTCTCACCTGAGGGGGCTATATTGTACCTAGAAGAGAAGCCATTTAGTGAGAAAAATCACTATTAGACACAATTGAGTAACTATTGTGTTTGTAAATGGCCATATATGAGGAAAGAACACCATAGTCTTTGATTATACTCTCACAGATTATTAAAATAAAATAAAATAAAAATTTTGAAATGTTTAGGCAGAACCTATTTAAAACCTATTAAAACCTATTTAAAAATTCCCTTTTAAGATGTTGAAAATTTGAATTTGAAGGCAAATAAAAGTGAGAAGTGAAAGCAAGAAAAACAGTTGATCTGTAGAAATGACTGTCAGTTAAAAAAGAATGCTTGCCTAAATAGCATGGTTTGTAGGGCACTGAGAAAAATCTCAGATTAAAGAAAAACAAGGCCCTACTTAACTATCATGGAGCTACAATGTGAGGACAAAACTGAATCCTCATAAACCTTGATGAAGCCAATATTGAGATGGAAATACCACATAGAGTAGTTCACCATTGATTCTTTTAATACAAAATAATTAATATATCAGGGTATTTAAAAAAATCTTTTTTATTTAGAAAATGTTTTAGAGGAGAGAGGAAAAGAGGAGAAACAGAGTAGAGGTTTTGGACCTGAGAAACACAGGTTTAATCAGTGAGGGAGAAGTCGTGTGTGTCTGTATGAAGATGAAGGTGGGGGTCAACCAGGAGGGGAAGCCAGAGACTTAAGACTTGTGTTGCAAGGATGAAAATATAATGAAGATATTATTTCACAATATTGCCTTGTGGATGCTGCCAGTAAATGAAGCTGAGAAGATAATGGAGCAAAAAGAAAAGGAAAATTATGGTTGGATAATCCAATAAAAAATAAAAGTATTTCATAAGTCAGAATTTTTGTAGTTTTAGTTATTTTAAGACAGGACGGAGAGAGGAGAGAGAGAGAAAGAGAGAGAGAGTGGGCAGATGATGGGGAAGGATAAAAAGAGAAAAAGAACTTCATGAGAGTTCCACCAGAAAGTTCAGGCATATTGTGCAAATTATAAGAGACCATATTCACACAAACATAAAAGAATTACAGAGTATACACTTCATAAATTCAAACAAATTCTACAAATTTCTATTTTCAGAGTTGTTACAACATTGAGATCTTGTTTTCATTTTTAACTCTTTGGAGATTTAGAAAGCTTGTATGAACAAATGACATTCTCTATTCCAACCCATTCATTTACAGAAAAGGGACAAAGAGGCTCTGAAGGTGGGTGATTGAGCCTCAGAGCCATAGCTTTTTCCTCTGTGCTCTTACCAGGGCATCACACTGGCAAAATAAACAATGGCTTTATCCATTCATTCATCAATGGATGCTTATGTTGTTTCCATATATGGACTATTGCCAATAATGCTACAATGACCAAGGGTATGCAGATATATCTTTGTGATACTGATTTCATTTCCTTTGGATATATACCCAGAAGTGGAATTGCTGAATTGCTGGATCACATGGTAGTTCTGTTTTCAATTTCTTTTTTTTTTTTGGTGAAGAAGATTAGCCCTGAGCTAACATCTGTCGCCAATCCTCCTCTTTTTGCTGAGGAAGACTGGCCCTGGGCTAACATCTGTGCCCATCTTCCTCCACTTTATATGGGACGCTGCCACAGCATGGCTTGACAAGTGGTGTGTTGGTGCACACCCGGGATCCAAACTCTGGCCGCTGCACCAGAGTGAGCACACTTAACCGTTATGCCACTGGGCCAGCCCCTATTTCTAATTTTTTAAGAACCCTCCATACTGTTTTCCATAATGGCTGTACCAATTTATATTCCCATCAAGACTGTATAAGAATTATCTGTTCTCCACACCCTTGCCCACCCTTATTATCTTTGGCTTCTTGATACTAGCCATCCTAATAGGTGTAAGGCAATAGCCCATTGTGGTTTTGATTTGCATTTCCTTGATGATTAGTAATGTTGAGCACCTTTTCATATACCTGTTGGCCATTTTGTGGTATACATATACAGTGGAATATTATTCAACCATAAAGAAGAAAGAAATTCTGCCAATTTTGACAACATATATGAACCTAGAGGACATTGTGCTAACTGAAATAAGCCAGACACAGAAGGACAAATATTGTATGATCTCACTCACATATGGAGTGTAAAAAAGTGTAACTCATAGAACCAGAGAATAGAATGGTGGTTGCCAAGTGTTGGGGGGGTGGGGGCAATGAGGAGATGTTGGTCAAAGGTACAAACTTTCAGTTGTAAGATGAATAAGTTCTGGGGATCTATTGTACAGCATGGAAATTATAGTTAATAATACTGTGTTGTATACTCAAAATGTGCTAAGAGAGTAGATCTTAAGTATTCTCACCACAGAGAGAGTTAACTTTGTGACGTAATGAACATGTTAATTAACTCGATTGTGGGAATCATTTCACAATGTACGTGTATATTCAATCATCACATTGTACGCCTTTAAAAATACAAAATCATCATGTTGTACAACCTAAATACAGTTTTTATTTGCCAATCATACATCAATAAAGCCAGAAAAAATAAACAATTGCCTCATTTTTGTTATGGGGACATGCCAGTCAACGCAGATATATAATTGATACGAAATTGCTAGTTAATGAAGAAGATATTTCTCTTCTTCATTCATTGGCTGCAATGTCTCTTACTGGCTTAGCCTTCCGAAACCTCTCTGGAACTTTTAATTTTTGGTGCATATATGGGACAGAACAAGCCAGGAAAACAGCTAGTCATAACAAAAAGGTGATCAAAGAGTTTTGCCTATTTTTTATCTGCTTCATCAACTATTTCTAAGAACTTTTTCATTATATACATTTGTAAGTCTTATATTTGATTTATAAATTGAGAAATGAGGAAAAGCTTGAAAAACACAAGAACTGCTTCAAAAGAGAGTAACTGTTTCCTTCACCCACACTCAATGTTTCATTTTATTTCATTTAACAATAAATGAGCAACTGTGCTTCATATGTGTACTTAGGGCCTTTTAATTTACCCTCTATGAGACCTTCGGGTGGTACCATATGTAATTCTACCTTTCACAGACCGAGCTGTGCCCTGTTAAGTTTCAATAAATGTGTGCTGGTAATAACTTTCAGTTTGGAAATGCAAAATAAAATATGGAGTATTCAGGCATGGTCTTGGGTTACGACTGCCTCTGAATTAAAAAGAAATCATTCTGGTGCTAATAAAATTTGCATATGTATAAAATAGAAAATCACATGCTTTAACACAAATGCCAGAGCAAAAAGCAATTGCAGTTGGCTGTTGAAAGTCTTGGCTCTCACGTCCACCTGGCTAATGAACACAGCCCTAACTAGAGCTGCCCTTCTAGCAGTTTCCTTTCATTTGTTGACTCCGGTTTGGAGGCAGGAGGAGGGCATGGATGATTATAGAATTCCTTTGGATGTAAAAAAATGTTTGTAATAAAAGAAGGAGGTCACTTCCTACTTAAGCGTTTCGATGCCTAAATTTAGGCTTCAGATTTTGGAAGGTTATGGTTTATACTTTCTTATCTAAATTTAATCGTACAATTTGATACCTTAAATTCTAGAATTTCCCTGGAATTCAGTTTGTCATGCTTGGCCCTGAGGCAGCGTTTTTATCATAAAAGAAGAATCAGTTGGATAAATTGTTAATATTTGCTATTTGTTAGGAGATAAAAACATTATATTCTGTATTTAGCTTTTCAAACATTTTTGAGGAAATTTTAGAACCCGTACAGTAAATCACCACCTAATTCCACCTGGATCTATGTTTTCTTGCTCCTCACATAAACTATCGTTATAATATTCTTTACAATAGTTAAAACCTCAGTTTAAGGCAGGGAGGAAGTGTGTAGTGCAAGAGCCACATATTATAATACATTTGGTGGAGACAGTGTTATTAATGGGCAAAATTAATTTGGGAAGCCTCCTATAAACTCTGTTCTGCAATTCTGTGGGAAAGACAACACAAGCATGCAATAAAATTTTAAGTAATTAGTTTTATTTTTGTTAGTCATGAGGATACCTCAGACTCATTGCTGTACACTATCTCTGTAAATGCAATATAGTCCTGTGTCTTTATTAAAGTTAAAGATAACTTTATTTTCTTCATGTTACAAATAAGTAAAATGATTTTGAATTTTCTCAATTACCATGAAAGCTAATATAAAAATAGAATCATTGTGGGGCCGGCTCAGTGGTGTAGTGGTTAAGTTTGCACGTTCCGCTTCAGCGGCTCGGGTTTGCTGGTTTGGATCCTGGATGTGGACCTACTCACTGCTCATCAAGTCATGCTGAGGCGGCGTCCTGCATAGAAGAACTAGAAGGACCTACAACCAGGATATACAGCTATGTACTGGGGCTTTGGGGAGAAAAAAGAGGAAGATTGACAACAGGTGTTAGCTCAGGGCCAATCTTGCTAAAAAAGAAAAAAAAAAAAAGAATCATTGTTAGCTCTTAGTAGATTTGATAAATTGTCCTAAATATAGTTTACTTTTTTATTTGCTTGGGTCTAAAACAAAGGAAGGGTAGCTGGGTGCTTTAGTAAAATTTCAGATGAACAAATTTACTAGTTCTGGAGCAAGGGAAGATTACTTGGGGAATATCCTTTGTCCTCTCCCAAACAAAGAGATATTAAAGCATCCATATTAGGTGATCTCCGTTCTCCCATCTTCCTCTAACTTTTCTTTGGGATTCCAAGTCATCCTTAACTATTTTTTTCTTACATACCATTACAGATCCCAGTACTTGGCCTCATATGTTCCCTACCAATATACAAAAGAAAATTTAGGATACTATTATATGAGCATCCTTGTTCTTGTAAAATTTTAAGAATATTGTAGAAAGTGGCTAAGAACTACAAATTTCAATATTACCAGGTGACGTTCCTAAGCCTAAACTACACTGACCTATATCTCTCTGTGATACTCTGGAAAGTGATCAACGTGTACAAAACAAGCAGTACAAGAATAGCTTAATAATTTTAAATTCATTTATAATGCAAATTTATGTTGACAAGGTTTACCCGTAGATTCCACATGCATCTCACTTGAGTTGCACATCTTTCTTTTTCTTTCCCTTTTTTTTTTGATACAGTTACCAGTAGTGATAAATTTTATTGTATGTTGTCATTAGGAAGAAAAGAAAGGAAATATGAAAGAACGGGAGATACAAAGGGTAAATAATCTTATCTTGAATGTTCAACATTGCAAAAAGTGAAGCCAGAGGTTCTCAAAATGCAGTATCAAAAACTTGAAATATATAAGACAAGGCTTTTCCACTAATAGACGTTTTAGTACTAAGTATCCACAGGATGCTTTTCTGGGAAATCAATCTTTGTATCTTTAAAAAGGCTGGTCTGGAAGTGGGAAAGTCACAAAGTCTGTAAAAATTAGGATCATTGCTTTCACGACTTCTTAAGTCTCTCTTACCTGTGGATGACTGATAAATGAAAGAAGGCCTCCAAACACCATATTCTATAGTGGAACAAACTACAGAGTAAACAAACAGAGGTGGAACCCATTTTTTCTCGCTGTCAAGAGCAGAAATGTTGGGTTTCAATAGTCTAAAGTTCAGTAGAACAGTATCCAGGTTGCAAGTCATCTCCTAAAAGAAATTAGGCTGTTTTTGATACCAAAAAAAAAAAAAAACCATGTAGTATTCTCTTCGTGGGTTTGCAATCTCACGTCTATGAGTTAGTTACACATTTTTTTTCTATTCTATAGTATCTGTGTTGCTATTATATTAGATAAATCTTTCCACTTAATCACCACCTTCTTGGTTATTTTAGCTGTTGTATTTTTTTTAACACTTTGTATAACCAAATAAAAGTGAATGGTTGAAATCTCTGTTTGTCTCCGGAATTCCTGCAGTGATTGTAGTTTGCTCAGACTTCAGATTTTGAAAGAAAAACAGCATAATATGTTTTCATAATTCTTGAGGGCCAAGTAATGTCTTCTCAAGCTAGAAAACATATTGTGCAGAAAGAAGCATACACCAATGAATAAGCTTATGGGATAGACACAGTGCCTTAAACATGTCCTACAAATAATGCATATTTTTGAAAACTTAATGATAATCTTTATTGAGACTCGTGCAACCAAACTTAGTCACTCAAATAGCAAAGTCACTTGGAGGGTGAAATGTCTGCATGTCCGTACGTCAGGGATATCGGTGTAAAGACGTCTGCCCCAGTAGATGTTTGCTGTCTCTCTCTGCAAGGCAGAAGCCAACTTGGCCACATGTGAAAAAAACAGATGGGAGAATTAAATCCATCTAGTAACATAGGGGGGTCAACAAGCAGCACAATCACTGTGGTCAGCCTGGTGGGGTGACAGCCAAGATCAAGCCAGTATGAGCATTGTTCTATTGTGTAACAGTGGGCTGAAGAAAACTGAGGAAACGGGAGGTAAAGCAAAAATCCTGGGGAGAGACAGTATCATGCATCCTTTTTGAGGACTACGTTATTTCAGTCCAAAGTTGCTTTGAGAGTGGGTATCATTCAACAGAGAAATAGCAATCAAGACAGAAAGGTTAGATCAGCTAAATATTAAGAAATTATTGTTGCATGAGCAACATTTACCCATTTATGAGTGATTACCTGCAATTTTATTTTCCTATCACTAATCGAATATTTTCTCTCAAGGAAAAGAGAGGCTGGAAGTAGAAGTAATGAATGAGTGTCATAGTTTGTATATCACATCCTAACAGAAACTAGCCCGAAACTAAAGAAATGAGTTATGTTCCAGAGATGCACTTATTCCTTTTAGTATTTGGGGCTCAACTCAGAGAGTGAATTATTTGAGTGATATTCCTAATAATACAGGACACAAGGTAATAGGAAAAACTTAAAACCAAAAGAATGATACATATGTAATCATTTAATTATCTAGGTTTGCATTAGCGTCATGACTTTCAAGTAACATAGCTCAAAATATTTTCGCAAAGCACCACGATAAAGTGTTAGATGAATCTAAATCTAAGGCACAAGCACAAAGAAAACAAGAAATGAGATCAATAAGAAAGCACTTCATGACAGGAAGTAGGAATTAGGAAGAAGAAATATGCCCAGGGATGCAACAGGAATAATAGACACAGTTTCAAGTACAGTAACTCCACAGGGAAAGAAAAAGAAATTGTGTAAATGGTGAGATCAAGAAATGGGGACCCAGCCTAGTTGTTAAAGTTCAGCGTGCTCTGCTTTGGAAGCCCGGGTTCGGTTCCTGGGCGCAGAACCACACCACTCATCTGTCAGTAGCCATGCTGTGGCATCAGCTCACGTAGAAGGACTTACAACTAGAATATACAACTATGTACTGGGGCTTTGGGGAGAAAAAAGAAAGAAAGAGGAAAGATTGGCAACAGGTGTTAGCTCAGAGCGAGTCTTTCCCAGCAAAAAAAAAGGGATATGTAGGGTTCAAGATAGTTTAAAAAAAAAAAAGGGAATGTGTGAGGTTGGGGTAATAAGAAAAACTGCACTGTAATTATTTTAGAGTATGAGTGACTTCACTGAAAATGTGAATTCTAGGTAGTCATTTCAATAAGAAGGCACAATGATAGCGTATAAGATTGGTAAGACTCCTTTAATGAGACGTGATTACAGTGACAAATACTAAGAGATGGATGTTGTATCCAAATAAAATTCTATTACAGTCACTTTTAAGGGCAAGATAAGGAATTTGTTTAAGCTGTAGTTGTAGCCCAATTTTTGAAGTCCCAAGGGAGAGAGGTAATAAATGAGTTGAATGGAATAATAAAGCACTCTTATCTAAAGCTGAGTTTCTGGTACAGCATAAAAATCAAAAGCTCTTTAAGCAGGGGTGGATTTATCAAAGTACGACTTTCTCTTTGCCTTTGAGTAGCTCTCTGTGTAAAAGACAAGGGAGGTCATTGACCAGGGGGGATAAAAGTATATTTTATTTTAAAATTCAGTTCAAGTTGATTAGTAGAACGTTATTGTATAGAATGTACATTTTGTGATTAAGACCCTTAAATTTGTCCTTACATTTATTGATAAAGTCTGCAGGCTGTATCCATAACCATGACCAAGGCCAGTCAGCTGTATTGATTATAATCAGGACCAGCGCACTAGACAGATTGAAATAGGAGCTCATAACTACATGAAGGAGCAAGCAACAGGCCCAGCTTTGCCCTTTCATAAACAGTCTTGTATTTTTTTCACTACTTTTTTTTTATTGCATTTGTTTTAGATGGATGTGTGTGTGTTTGTGTGTGTGCGCGCACGCGCATGTGTTTTAATGCCTCTCCAGGCTAAATATTTTGAATAAATCAATCTTTATCTAGGAGAGATTCTCAGAACAGCTCTAGGGGACTGCACTAGACAACGACTCTTTCTAATAAAGAAAATAAAATTGGTTGTACAACTTATTATACTACCCATTCACATCTTAAGTATATCTGTTCCTAATTTTTCTTCTCCATCTTAGTGCCTCCATATTATAATTATTGAGTAAGGCAATTTTTTATAAATTACACAACCTCCTTGTTAATGAATTTTTTTTTCATTAATGAACAGGAAAGTGGATTTTATTGATATTATTCACTATCTACTTTTTTTGGACTCTTCCAAGTAGGTTGCTATCAAGGATTTGTGCTATTTTGGTCAAAGTATCATTGGTATGTGATTGAGTCTATTTGTACAGATAGGTGGGATTAAGCAAATAGATGGTATTAAACAGAGGCCATAAGCCAGAGACCATAAGTTATTCAATGTGGTCAGGGACCTTTTACTTTCAAAGGAGTAGTTCTGACTCCACTGTAGCCCTATGTATAATATGAAATATATAAGATGTCATGTATATCCACATATATCGTATATATCCATATATAGAGAGAAAGATGGATATCCATGTTATATATATATCATCTCTTTGTCTATCTGTCTATCTATCTATCAGCTATCCATATATTTATAGAGATACATGGAAAAGTAGGTAGGCAGAGATATAAATAAAGATAGACATTTTTACTATGTCTATATATGGTTTTGATGTGTGATATGTGAACTGGCTATCAGGATTGACAAATTGAATTTTGCAAAGAAGCCAGGAAGAGCTAAATAGTCAAGCTCTGAGAAGACAGGAATGAGGGAAGTTCCAAAGGCATCAAAAACAAGTTTTCATGGACTCTTTATAGTGTCAATAAAAGATGTGATTGGGTTCTAGCACTCTTAGAATCCATAGTTCTACACACCAATTTCCTACTTCATCTGAGAGGGGGTCAGATTAGCATAATCTAATTCAAGCTACACAAACGTATCTTAATCTTTTGTGGTAGGGGAGCAAATGTCATGGAGCCCAGACAACGTGGGCACAAGCGCTCACTCTCAGAGAATTGGAATAGCGATGAATTTAGCAGCCTCTCCAGAGACACCTGTGCAAATAAGATGAGACCACGCAATTACCTTGTCTAGGAAGATGTGAGACAATAATACAAAGTGTGTCTCCATGTGAGTACTCCCTCTCATACTGACCCTCGTAATTGTAACATTATTTCTAAGAAAGCTGGAACCTAAATGTGCTGTTGTGCTCTGTTTTCCGGTAGAGGCTATAAATTATTACGGACTCATGGAATAATCCCATCAAAAGATTAGTAGATTTTTTTATTTGATTTCAGTCATGTATAATTGCAAATTCCAAATTATCATTTCTATTCAGACAACTGTTAAAAGCTTCCAAAATTGAAATAAAGGTGGAGATAAAAAAAACTCTGTCTTTAGAATGTTTGATGTTGTGAAAGAAAAAGGAACTGAAAACGGTGAGTTGGGGTCAATATTTTCTTCCACTTAAAATATAATTTTCCTCTCAATCATTTCAAAATGAGAGGGCAAAGGAGGATTTCAATCCCCAAAAATGCTGATTTTTCTTCTGTTAATTTTGAATAAATGATAGATCATTTTGAATAACGATAACAGGTTGTAAGGCTGAAAATTGCCAACTATCAGTCACTCCTAGCAAGTGCTATAATTTTAGAGACGAAGCCCATGTAATGCAAACAAGGGAGCAATTACTTTGACATACAGCTTTAGTAGTTTGAACTTTTTTCTTTTTTTTTTTAAAGACCATTTTGGACTTTGCACAGTTTTTATTTTCTCATGTAAAATTATGATCCTTATCTACATCTATTAAATGTAAGATTTAATTTTATTGACAGAAATGTAGAAATGCTACATTAATTGTCAAGGGCTTGATGATGCAGAATACGGTAAGTTAAGTATTAATGAGGATTGTATTTTACTGTGTTCCAAGAAAGCCAAAGAAATGTTTGATGTAATATGTGCAATTCTGAATTAGAGGAACATCCACTCAGCATTAAGAAATTATATATGAAAAAAGAAATTATATGCCATAAAACAATTTTATCTGAATTATATTTCTTAGTATTCTTCTCTGTTAAATCACTGACTGAGGGCCTTAGAACATTCTGAGAAATGATGTCCTTCTAAGTAAAATTTATAAATATTCCTTGACAAAAAAAGATACATTTACTCCATATTTTTAGCACGTATTATTTTATGACTTTAAACTGCAGCCCTAGATTGTTCCCCTTATTAAACTAGTTTTAGATATGTGCTAGAAAAATATATTTCAAATCTTTGAGGAAGAGAAGTACTTCCCAAAAGGAAAAATGAACTATAATATCAAAAAGAGACAAATAAATTTTGCAATCTATTTGTTTAACTAACGGGAGAGACAGAAAAAAAATTATATGAAAACTTTTTTCATGCTCACAATAAACCAAATTATTTTATGCTGAAGCCAAACTACTGCTGTCATTTATCATTAAATCAGTGGATATTTTTGAGCATCTATTGTGTTCAAGAAACTGCTCTGTGCTGTGGGTTTATAGGAGCTAAAGCAAAACATAGCTGCACTAAAATAAGAATGCTTTCTATGTCGGTTACAGTAAACCATTTACAAGCATTTCAAAGCAGAACATTTAGCTAAAAGTAACAGAGTGCCTGACTAATAGTTAGATAATAATAATGACATTGGTTTGCTTGTCCTATCAAGAACTCTGAAAGACGTCAGTCTCAGGGCTGGTCAGGGCATTGGTAATTCTCTTAGCTTTTCCTTTTGATTCCCATGTGGGTGTGACAACTCCAAGCATCAGATTCTCTCATCACAATGCCCAACACCGGATGAAAAAGACTAGAGACAGGGGGCTCTATTACTCTGTATCTTTCTTAAAACAGTGAAAAATGTTTCTAGAAAGTCCCTAATTGAGTCACTAAAAGTAATGAGGGCCAAAGTATATATTATATGCTTAGACCAGTGGTTCTCAAAGTGTCATCTATGGGAAGTTGTTAGAAATCCAAATTTTCAGGTCCCAAACTGATTTAGAAACTCTGGCGGTGGAGCCTGCAGAAGAACAACCTTTTCAGAAAATTTTGATATACTCTTATGTCTGAGAATCACTGACTTAGACCAATCCTGATTCACTCTCAGAGGCTGGATATGAGTTAGACTGAGGTTTCTAATCATACATCTCAGAATTCTCACTGAACTCTCGGCTGTTCTACATTTTTCCTGTGATTTGACTTAACAATTAGAAGTCTGAAAAGGCCATCTAGTGATACAAAATGCATAAATATGATGGAGTCCATTATCATAGATATAATTTATCCTTTAGGGCTTTTGGTTATAAGTAACAAACATGAAAATTAGACTAGCATGATCAGAAAAGGAGAAGAAAAGTGATTCATGTAATTCAGGTCATGTAGGGTCTGATGAAGCCCAAGTTATAGAGTTGTAGCTAGTCTCTCTTGATCTGTTATTTTCCATGGTAACTTTTATCACAACATTTGGTTTCTAGGAGTTCCAAGACCTGATTTATTAAAGTGTAAATCTAGAGAAAATACAAGGTTTACTTTTCTTTCCCTGACAGTATGATTAAAATCATGTACTGTATGTGGGTCACTTGTCTTCCATGAGTTAATTACCTTACCAAGGTAATGTTCTAGACTGCTTAGCTCAAGTCTAACTTACATGCCCATTCCAAGATTTGGGAATGGCTATAGACTCCAGTCGCATTCTTAAGAATGGGGAAGATGTGGTTACCACCCACAGTTGGAGAGGGGTCCTTTGGAGAGGGGTCCTTTTTCCAGGACAACAGTGAATGGATTGGAGTGGCAAAAGCAAATAATGTCTGCTCGAATCTCTAAAGTAATCCATGAGAAATAGAATTCATAAGGATAAATATCTGATCCTATACTTGGGTCCATAAGTACAGCTGTCTCTATAGAAGATGTTAAAATATCTTAATTATGATTGTGGAAAGGCTAATGATTTTTTCTCTGGAGTAAATTCAATATACATTAGCCATGTGATGCAGTAGCTAGAAAAGCTAATGCAGTCTTTGGAAATATGTAAAAAATATGAGTGTTACTGAGTTATATCATTTCTAACACTTACCTTTCAAATGAATTATTTTCATCCCTCCATCTACACTGCCCCTACCCAATTTCATTATCTCTCATCTGGGCTATGTTATGCTTCCCCTGCATTAAGTTTAATCCTTCTCTATTCTATCCTCTAGGCTATCTCATTTTTTTTTTAAATAGCCTTTTATTTTGAAATAATTTATATTTATAGAAAAATGACTAGAGTAAAACAGAGAATTCTGTGTACCCCTCAATTAGTTTCCTCCAATATCATCATCCTATGTGACCATGGTACATTTGTCAAAACTAAGAAATCAACACTGGTACATTACCCTATCTAAACTCTAGACTTTATGTGGCTTTCACCACTTTTTCCACAAATCTCCTCTCTCTGTTTCAGAATCCACTCAGGATACCACATGGTGTCTAGTCGTCATGTCTCTCCAGCTCCTCTGATCTGTGAGAATTTCTCAGTCTTTCCTTGTTTCCTTGTCAGATTTGAGGAATATTTGTATAGAATATCCTCCGATTTGGATTTGTCTGATGTTTTCCTCATGATTAGACTGAGGTTATAGTCTTTTGGAAAGAATACCACAGAGATGAAGTGACCTCATTTCATAGTATCAGGGGAATACATGATTTTGGCATAAAATTGCTGGTGATGTTAATCTTCATCATTTGGTTAATAGTTTTTGTCAGATTTCTTTACTGTAAAATTACTATTTTTCCCTTTCAATACTCCCTTCTTTGAAAGTATAGATACCTATATATCTCTAACTCTATATCTCTATATCTACATCTGTGTCTACATTTATATCTATATCTGTATATAGATATCAACTTCAATCTTATCTTATGATTTGTCTCTGTAAAATGCTTTCATATATGAATGGCCCCTAAATCTGAAGTTTTTATATGATTGAATCACACATACACATGTGTATATACATACATACATTTCATACACAAAAACGCATACGCTGATTGTTAACGTCAGATGTGGTCTATTCAGAATTCACTAGCTCTTAGGAAATGATAGTTTTGTAGTCAAGTCAAAATTTTCTCTCAGGGAAGATATCTCTGTGAAAGATTGTCAAGCAGCTGTTGATTAAAATTTGTCTACTATCCAACTGGGCAGCATATTCCATGAGATAGTTTTGAGTCACAAATACATTTATGCTAATTTTCTCTTAAGGTCAATTTTTTTGCCTTTGAGGACTAAAAGAACATTTTAAAACCTATCTAAAATGAGAGTCTTTTAAATACTGGAAGGCTTCTGTTGTGGGCTAAATTGTGTCTCCTCAAAATTCATGTTGAAGTCCTAACCTCCATTACCTCAGAATGTGACTGTATTTGGAGATATGGTTTTTAAAGGGATGATTAAATTAAAATGAGGTCTTTAGAGTGGCCCTAATCCAATATGACTGGAAATTTGAACACACAGGAGACAACAGACACATGCATGCACAAAGAGATGACCATGTGAAGACATAGGGAGAGAACCCTCCACAAACCAAGAAAAGAGACCTCAGTCAAACCTTCTGACACCTTGATCTCTGACTTCTACCCTCCAGACCTATGGGATAATAAATTTCTGTTGTTTAAGCCACCTAGTTTGTGGTGTTTTATTATGGCAGCCCTGGCAAACACATATGGCTTCAATTAGATTTTCCAGATGATCTCACATTAAATTTCTCCAATTCTTTCAACTATCTGTCATAATGATACAGTGGCCAACCATCCCAGGCTGTGAGAAACTATGCTGGTTTTAGCACTGAAATTCCCACATCCCGGGAAACCTCTCAGTCTAGTTCATCTGTGGGTGTTTACATACCTTGCTGACTCTTTTTTGAGTGGTGCTCTACGTCGATAACTGCCCTCTTCCACTTAGTCTCCAGAGGTTTTAGTAGGCTTTCCATAATCTACCCAGGCCAGGTTGTGTGAGATTATGTCATGTCAGCTACACACGTACAAAATTTTGAAGTTATATATGACACATTCTTAATTTAAACTTGGATGGAATTCTACCAAAACTTACAAGTTTAGTTTACACATAAAGACAAAATGAGTGGATGTCATCAATGGACGGACTTTGAGTTGTTTTGCCAGATGATGCAGGGTCATCTAATACGCTCTTATCTTGCCTCCCTTGTGACCAGCCATATTTATTTGTCAGAAAAAAAATGACTAGCCTGCATCTGAGAGGGCAATAGGTAGCTACTGAGTCTAGAAAATTTATGTGACTCAAATAGGATTTAAATTCATGACTCTGCTTCATTATTACTGAACTCAAAGCAAATGAACAAGATAAAGGATATTAACTTTTGCCTCATCTTCATGTGCCCTTGTTATATCACTAAGCGTCAGTGGAGGTTACCTATCCAGTCATTATTCTTAAAATGACTGACACTTATCAAGAAGATAGCATAATGAAAGAACAAAAGGAAACATAACTTGTTCTGATTAACATTTGAGTCATCAATAGTTCCATTAATCCTATTAATGGAACTCAATCAAGTCTGATTATTACGGTCTTGGAATCAAACTTGAAACTAGAGATTTATAACGAGAGAAAGCATAGAGTGATACCAAGCAATGGGCTCACTCTGCTCACCACGATCTGAGCCAATTAATCACAACCAGTTAGAGATCCAGAAATGAAGTTGAGTTTCATTAGATTAGCTGGCAAATCAGGAGACAGGTGACTAATGTCTCAAAGACCCATCTTCAAAGATTACAGAATCTTGAGGCAGTTATATAGGGAAAATGGACAGTGAGGAGGGGGTCCAGAGATGTTGATCTCAAGGCATGATGGGCTCCAGGCATCACATTGTTCCATTCTTCTGTCAGCTGTGATGGATACCTTGTAGGTGTGTTCTCTGCCTGTGGTTAGCCTGTTCCTGGAGAGAAACTCATAGAACAAAGTTTTTAATTTATCAAGCTATGGGGAGTACATACGTAAGCGGAGGCCATAAATCAGGAGAGCATGTGAATTTTTTAGAGTACTGCGGAGCAGCGAGTAGTCACACAGAGAAGGGGCTGGGGTCATTTAGGTAACAAGATGGTCTCACTCATGCTCACTTACAGGAGTAATGATTGATAAAGTGAATCCTGGGGTCAGCTTACCAGGATATGAATCCTGGCTCTACGATTTGATAATTGTGGCCTCTTGGAAGGTTACTGAACCTGTCTGAGACTTTGTTTTCTTATCTATAAAGTACTATTGCTAATAGTTCCTCCCTCACTCGATCACTAGTCACTTGACTTTAGTCTGTTTTCTTGACTTTTCTGAGCTTCCTTTTGCTCATTTGCAAAATACTGGCTTTGATCACATCAATTAACTCTTATGAGAATAAAATAAAACAATGTATATGAAGTTCCCAACCAATTATATTATTATTATTCACTAGGTATATAGATGTTATGTATAATATGTTTTTATAATAAATCAAAGAATAAAGATATGATTTATTACGCTACATATAATTTTCATTTGTAGAATAATCTATGTTGCTTACTGATGTTTTATTTTGCTGATGCATGCTCGAAGTCAGGGTTGGGAGCGTTGCCTGATAAACTTTGTACGCAAATTATCAATCTGTCAAAAGCAAAAACTAAAGAAGATAGATTAGAAAATAAATATTTCTTATCTTGAGGTGAAACAAAAAGCAAGTCTTAATCATCGATATTTTTCCAGCCCCATATACAGTTCTATTGGTAAAGTTTTGTCTTTGTTCTCTCTTAATTATTTTTCACTCTTTTCTCCTATTTTAGCTTAAAACAAACTTCCCTGAACTTTGTATAGCAATAACAGACAGGCAAAACAATACAAACATCATTTAATCAAGGGTCTATTTCAAGGCTTTATAACCACAGGGCGGATTTGGTTTCAGTAGGAATTAATCTTAATTTATCTAATCAAATGCAGTGGAGAAAAAAAAAACATGAAAGCAACCTCTGAGAAAATATTCGTTTTATAAATTAAGGTACACACATTTTTCTTCAGATATAATTGAATACTGATAATTTTTGTGTTATACAATTAATTATTTTTTTTAGTTTGCTTTGCTTTGGAAATTATGTGTTGATGTAATTTTATCTGTGATCTCTATGATTTCAGTTATTTTCTATATATAACATTCTAATTATTCTAAATGTGTTTAAGCTAAAATGATATCATTTCACTTTATTCACTTTTCTTATTTATATTAATGAATTTGAATCATAATATAAGTAACTGGTAAACTGAGCTTAATTAATAGCTATCCAATTTGAACATCGATTCTGATGATACCCCTGCAAGGTAGGTTGCAGAAGATATATATTTAAATCAATATTTTTACGCAGCTAAAAATAGTATTTCTCAAAAAGTTTTCAAATAAGCATATATTCTTAAAAATATTGTCTTTCTCCTAATTTTATACTCCTTCCATTCTTTTTTGTAATTGCTCTTTTGGTTGGAGTGTGTATAAGGGAAATGATATAATTTCAAACTCTGAGGAAAATATTTTCTGTGAAGATTTTTTTAAAGTTCAGAGTGAAGATTGTTAAAACTTTCTGTGCCTCAATGTATTTCTTTTTCATTTCTCCCACCATTGCTATGAAGTCCAAATGCTAAATAAACAAGTACATAAGTAAGCATTTCCAAACCCATTTTAATATCAAAAGTTGTTGGAAATCTGGTCTGGAATTTTATGAATTATATTTGTTTTTTTCCAAGGTTAAACACTTACACCTTTATTCTAATTTGACGTTTCAAGCTGCAATATTTTTCTTGGAGGTCATTCTTTCCTAAATTCAACTTAAATACCTTCTTTTTCCTTTTTATTTTATTTTATACAAATGCCTTCAATATACTAATATGTATCCATTTCTTACCGAAAATCAGACAAATTGGATTTTCTAAAACCTCTTGTTTGTTTTTTTCATACTTTTAGATTATCTCTAAAGTCTCAGGCCCCAAATAGCAAAGTTTATTCTTTCCAAACAGCTATGATTAATACTATTAGCATCTATATCACCCAGAATCTCCAATTTTACCTCATTAAAATGGTTATGTAAAATTTTGACATTCCCTAACAAATTTCATATTTTACTTGTAACATTTAAATTCCTTTGTAATTCTTAAAAAGAATTTCTTTCTGTATATTTTTCTTTAACTCCTTTAATTTTGATAAAAGTACACTAGAGTTCAGGCAAAATGTGATTTTCAAGCAGGGAAAAGGCACAGGTAGTCTTTACTTGCCATTGCTATTTACTACCTTTCCAGGCAGCAGTTAGGTTCTCTGTACCTTGGGCTATTTCTCAACTAAAGTAGATTGTACTCTGATGTTTAGCAGCTGCTTGTGATTCAGCCTTTTGGTTCTAACATTAGACATTTAGCTTTAACATTTGCTATTTTTGAGACCCAGGGCAAGTCTTTAAAGGTTCTTTATGTAATTTTTCCCTTCTAGTTGTATTTATATAGCACAACATTTTTTGTTGGCAAATCCATCAAAATTATTAGAAAGTTGCAAATACAAACCTTCTTTAAAGATTTGTGTCTTTTATTTGTGTAATACGTGTGGTGTTATTTATATACATATACGTAATTAATATAGTAGAACAATACCTGGGTATTATTTCAGCCTTTTCCCTCAAAGTAGCTGTGATCATTGAAAACCCAATGCACTTTTCTAGACCTTGTTTTTTTTTTTTTTTAATGCAGTATGATCTTCACACAGAAAAATGCACAAATCGTCATGTATACCTTGGTGAATTTTCACATGATGACCCGTGTAACCAGAATCCAATAGAAAAATGTTACCAGCATCTCAGAAGTCCCCCTGTGTTCACATCCAGTAACTGACCCTCAGGGATAAACAGTATTTTGACATCTAACCCCAGAGATGAATTAATCTTGTTAACTAATTCTTCATTATGAACTTTGTATGATTGGAACCATAGTGTATACAATTTTTTGCTTTCTCTCATTTTTCTTTCTTTTCTCAAAAAGTTATCATTGTAATATTTATCCATACTGTTGCATATAGATGTAGTTTATTCATTCTCATTCTATGTATATTCCATTGTGTGACTATACACAGTGCATTTATCTATTCTTCCAAGGGCTGTGCTATCTAGTGAACCAAGAAATCTTTGCCTAAAATAAAGATCAAATTGTCAAATTAGTTGTAATATAATTTTTTTTATCTTAGTACCAAATTACTAATAATTCAGAAGATACAGGCAGTATCAAAGGACATGGCTACTCTTTGGAGAGGTCTAAAATCATCAATACTACTCCCCAATGCCCTTTATCTCTTGCATTCGGACAGGTTCTGGTTTGGATTTAACATGAGAGGTTTAAGTAATGCCTTCACTAGTACATCTGTTTATGGCATAGTTGCAAGGGGATTTGATCAGCCTCTTTCTTTCTTTCTCAAGTATCTCCAGTAAAGGAAGAAAATAGCTTACACACCTGCTTCTAATCTTAACTCTATCCTTCTCACTCAGAAAGATGTATTTATTTACTTATCTATTGCTTGATTAATTAATTAATTCATATACTATTTGTATTTAGATATGTAAACTGTCTGGTATATTTTATATATAACATGACACAAGGAGCAAGATATAATGTTTTTCAATTGGATTTCCACTTGACTCAGCACCATTCATTGAAAAGAATTACCTTTCTCCACTCCATTGCAGGTCCTGTGCCATAAATAAGGTGATCACGTATGTGTTGTTGTGTTTCTGTGCTCTATATTCTGCTCCCATTATCTATTTTCTACCATAATTATCTAGCACCCTCACCACACAGTCTTAATTACTATAGGTTTATAAAATATGTGCAAGTGTACGTTTCTATTTTTGTTTTAATTCTTTAAAATTGTCTTAATTATTCTTAGCCCTTTGCATTAATTTATACGTTTTAGAATCAGATTGTCATTTCTCCTAAATAAGAGAATTTTTTAATTGGAGTTGCATATCAGATTGGGAAGAATTGACACATTTACGGTATCGATTGTTCCAATACATTGAGTTACTTAGGTCTTCTTTATCTTGTTATTTTTTTATGCTTTAATATAGAGATCTTTCACGTATTTTGTTAAAACTATTTATAATTTGCTTGTATGTTGTTGCTGTTATAAATAGTGTCTTTTAAAATTTCACTTTCCGTGTACTTGTAGCTAGTAAACAAAGTCAATACAATTGTTTTTTTATATTGACTTGTACCCAGCTGATTTGCTAAATTACCGGATTTTCTATGCACAGAACCATTTCATCTACGAATAATCACAGTTTTATTTCCTCCTTATTTCAAGCTTTATGTAACTTTTCTTTCCTTATTATACTGGCTAGAATCTTCAGTATACTATAAAATAGAAGGAATGATAGTGACTATTCTTTTTTCATTTTTTTAGTGGGAAAAAATCCTTAACATTTAACATTAACTATAATGTTAGCTATAGGTCTTTTATGGATACTATTTATCAAGTTAAAGAAATTCCACACTATTTTAACTTTGCTGAGTGATTTTTTTTGTTTTAAATCATGAATAAGTACAGAATTTTGTCAAATGATGTTTCAGCACCTACTAAAATAATCATATAGTTATTCTCTTTTATTCTATTAACATGATGAATAACTTTAATTGATTTATGATTATTAACTTCCCTTGAATTCCTGGAACAAATCATACTTCCTCATAATTTACTGTCATCTTTTGTAAATATCATTATGCTATATTTGATAATATTTTGTTTAGAACTTATGTTTTTAAGTCTGTAGTCCTCCTATTCTGTCACATCTTTTTCAGATATTGATCTCAAGATCATGGTAGTCACATAACTTTTCAGAACTCTGGAGGTTCTTTCAAAAACACTTGGAAAGTCAGTATATTTGTGTTATTTCCTCTTTAAATATTTTAAAGATATCCTCAGGGAAGCCATCTGATTGTAGGGTTGGACCAATGTTTTTAAACTACTGCCTGTAGTACCATAAAATGTTGCAAGATAACATAAGAGCTCTATTTTGTCCAGGAAAAGCATTAAAATGGATTGTCTTATTTCATCTATACAGAAATTCCATGAGGCATTACCAATATTTTAAAAATCAGGAAATTGAAGTTTGAGGAGGACGAGAAATTTGCCCAAAGTTACAGAGGTAGTTAGTAAAAGAACACATTCTTATGCTCACTGCCTCTTTATCTGTCAAATGAAGAAGCTAAACTTTTATATATGTCCTGAGGCATAATTTGTGGATAGACACACATATGCAGTTTTCTTGCTCTCTAGAAACAAAGAAAATGCAAGAAAGTCGCCAGTCCCCTTTACTGAACTTGAGTTTACACTGCACTTCTCTCCCTCAACTCATCCCACCATTGCTAACATCCTTCCCAATCATACCTATTATGCCCACTGGAAACACATTTCCTCAGAGATAGAAAAGCAAAACAAAAGTCGACATAAAAACAAAACACCTTTATTCCTTCAGCATTTTCACAGAGCACTGTCTGAATCCTCACCTCTTAATTGAAACCCAATTGTCTCCTGAGAATACTATTTCCCCCTGAAACCTTTCTATTGTGGCTGCTCATTTTCCTGTCCCATCTTCAATGAAGGAACCATCTCAGGGTCTAGGTTCTTCTTCTCATCTCCCATTTTTACTTTCAAACCACCTCTTTACAACATCTTGCACAAAAATTTTCTCTTTGAGGCTCATGCTGTATACTTATACCACCCTCTGCTGGTGCTCATTGTCATAATGTATTTGTCATTTCTTCAAAGGGATCAAAAGCTGTCACACTTGGATAACAGTCTTCTGCTTCTTCTCTTTCTTCTTTCCTAATTCATGTTGCATTACTTCAACATGCATAAGTAAGACCTATTCTCACAACTCTGAAATCATCAACTTTCATTTCAGTTTCACTTTCCTTCTAAAATGGTCTCGGCTTGAGCCCGTGTTGCTTTAACTAAGGCTCTTACATTCTTATCTCAAATTTCAACATCTTGCTCTCTGAATACTATATCCCACCTTTGCAGTTATCATTTCCCTCCTTAATCCAGTGTAGATTTCCTTTGACAACAGTGTGACCTTCAGTGTCAAGACACATCAACCACTTTTGTTAGAGCATCTGTATCCTTTGACCTCCACCACACGAGAAAAGCAGAGCCCTGAGTTTTTGTTACTACAGATTGATTGACTTTTCTACAACTGCACCTGAATGGTCACCATACAACAAAACATTGAAGAGCTCTTGGCACTGGCGCCACTCTACATTAATCTTCTTCAGTTTTCTCAGTACTTCTTGAAGGGATTTGCTCCTTGGTGAACTTTCTTTCCTATTTTCCCACTGGCTATTTTAAGTCTTCACAGTCTTTTCAAAGGTTGTATTCCATGATGTTTCATCTCTCATCCTTAGCTGATATTCTTGCCCAACTACTTCACTTAGAATAAAACAATATGAGGTAAAAAAAAAAATCTATCCATTTTTATATTAAAATATGAAGACCCCCATCTGTAGCCACAATTTCCTTTATAGTCATTCTTCCACTGTTATTGGTAAAAATGTCTTTCCACTTATGTACCTGAGAATTTCCCTCCTATTCCTTTCCCCTTCTTCCTTAAGGGATATTTCCATCAATTATCCCATTCCTT